>NC_046321.1:7093679-8356179 GCF_009819535.1 Lacerta agilis | reverse complement strand
CCAAGGCTTGCTGCGATACTTCATTCAAAGAGTTTTCTCTGTGAAAGAGAATTCACACATGCAAACTCCAGTAAGAGCTGTTTGACCATGGAATGGACTCCTACAGGAGGTTATGGACTCTCCTTCCTTGGAGGTTTTTAAGCAGAGGTTGGATGGCCACCTGTCATTCATGCTTTAGTTGAGATTCCGGCATTGCAGGGGGTTGGACTAGATGATCCTCAGTACCCTTCCAACTCTGCAATTTTCTGATTCTATTATTCCTCCTGCTTGCAGTCTACAGTCATGGAGAAGCTTTACCACTTGGTGCTATGCAGATAAGACTTGAGCACTTGCATTTCACATGGTCATCGGTGCACATGAACCCATGCAAATTAATCACCCCAGGAGTCTTGACAGGATGGCAAAATGCAGTGTAGGAATTTTGTATTACTTGGTACTATACAAAGAAACAAACTGATCTCCAGGTATCCAAAGGAGATTATTCAACAGCGTTGTTCTAAAAGGGGAAGAACCCAGATTTGAATATTTGTCAAAAGAACGAATTAATTGCATTTGATTTGCAGAATTGCAAAACAGCTGTCATCTCAACTCTACGAGCAGGGCTGATGGGTGAAGAGTCCATTTTTAAAGGCCCAGTTTCAGACATTGGAGGCAAATCTCAAAACATACTTTATTCTCTTCCTCCATCACGGGTCTGACCTCATGGTTGGACAGATGTCAAAGGAACACTGAGAAGGAGAAAGACTGGCTCTTAAATCGGGTTATAGCTTGTGGTTTCCTTCCCTAATTGAGTAATTAGCCCCAGATGGAGCTAGACACATTTCCCCAGGTTGGGACCTCCAGTGGTCCCCCAGGAGAAAACGGACAGCTGGTGTGAATTCTCCATTTCATGGTTTCTGCTAGACTGAAGCTTGAACTGGAACACCACCAAGTCCAAGTCTTCATGAGCCTCCAATGGAAATGCATATTCTCCATTTCCAGTGCGACAACTTGAACCTGTCTTCTTAATTATATGGGCATTAGTCGAAGCCAGAAAGGACCATCTGTTCATCACCTTACTCACGTTCTGTCCCTCTGTGGGCTGGCTCGTGGAGAATGCTTACACAGGTGCCTTTGTTCTTTGACTGGTGCTGTTGGACTTGAGTCAGCACAGGAGAGATCCAGGTTCAAATCCCTGCTTAGCCATGAAGTTTAGAGGGCGTCCTTGGGCAAATCCAGTCAGCCAGTGTGAAGTAGTCAGGGTCTTGAGCCAGGGACTCTAGCAAGTAGGCCTAGACATTCTGCAGCGCCATGTTGGTTTGCCAGATGAGGTAGCTTTCCCCCCGATCTCTGCTCTACTGCACCACCAGTGCATCTGGCAAAAGGTGGTACTGCAGGCACAAGTTTAGCTGGTGTTAGGTGGCAGGACAGACAAAGCTCTATAGCAGTTCTGTGTCTATCCTATGCTCCTAATCTGAGTAACTAGTTGCTTGAGTGAAAATTAAGATGCTCCTAGACTGTTCATAGCTGCCCACTCAACCACCTGCTGGCTGTTTGATTTGCCTAGAGGTCCAGCCCAGGCACAGCCTACCTTTTCTCAAAGTGGAGCCAAATCTTGGAAAATGCTTTGGAAAGTGTCATAGAAACAATTTGTAATATTTCATAATGAGTTCAGCCTTCCCTGCCTCATAAATTCCAAAACCCATCATTACAAAAACTTTTGTGACTGACATGGAGGTCTATTTATTGATTAAACTTATTCGACACTTGTCACCCAAAGGGTTTCCAAGCGACTTACAATCAAAAATATACATTATGCCACAGAAAAGAGGGCATTACAGTATATAACACATCAATATTCCACACAACAGGGGTGGTTTAGCTCAAAGTTGTTGACTTTTTTGGGAAGGAAAGCCCCGTTTTGGGGGGGTTCAGCTCAAAGTTGTTGAGCTTTCGTTAGGGAGGAAAAAGCCCCGTTTTTTAGGGGTTGCAGAAAAAGCTTGGGGGGGTTCATTTCTGGGAGACAAAGGGGTAAAGTCACTCACAAAAAGATCTATATGGATGAAAACAGCAGCACAGAAAAAGCTCCGTCTTCCCTTCCAGAGATCACACAACAATGGAGGGCGGGGCGAGGGGGCATGACAGGAGTCAGTTTTACCAACACTAAGGAAAGGGAGCCATAGATCGACCACGATCTACCAAAACCTTGCGGGGATCCATCAGTAGATCGCAATCAACCTGTTGGACATTCCTGCCATTCAACATACTAGGGAAACCAAAACAAAACAGTAACAGAAAACATGAGCAGAATGCGACCAATAAACAAAAGCACCTGCTAACAGTACTCCCACCCACTTCCTGCATTGCGGGGGGTTGGACTAGATGACCCTGGGGGATCCCTTCCAACTCTACAATTCTATGATTCTATGAACTAGCAGGCTGAAAGGATCACCCAATATTCACCCTAGTCATAGCATCTTCTTCCAAAACAAGTGATTTCAACATACATTTCTTGAACTTGGCAATGTAAAGGCGAAGCAAGCATATTTTAACTTAAAAATAATAATAATTACCAATATAATAATTGTGCACAACAATAAATTAATGAGATGATTATGTGTGCAGCTTATGTTATAATGCTGCTGATCCCTGGATTATTCTGAATGAGGGTGATCTGTACTTTCACCTGACAGATATTGGTAGCTTCTCTGTGAAGTTATTATTTATATTACTGTTCTTTTCAGTCAGGGCTTGCTCTGTCATTAGAATGAGGCCTCATTCACACCATAAATTTGAAGCACTATGAAACCACTTTAAACTGTCCTGGCTTCCCCCAAAGGATCCTGGGAGATGTAGTTTGTTAAAGGTGCCAAAAGTTGTTATGAGACCCCCATTCCCTCCCTCCCAAGCTACAGTTCCCAGAATTCCCTAGGGAAGAAGGATTTAACCACTCCAGAAACTGTAGCTCTGGTGAAGGAATAAGGGTCTCCTCACGACTCTCTGCACCCTTAACAAACTTGATCTACGGGTGGCAGAGACAAGATGCTTAAATTCCAATATCCAGTAGCTCAGTTGGTTAGAGAATGGTGCTGAAAACACCAAGGTTGCAGGTTTGATCCCAATATCAGACAGCTGCATTGCATTGTGGGGGGGTGGACTAGATTGTCCTCAGGGTCCCTTCCAGCTCCACAATTCTATGATTCTATGATTCCATCTATTTTGGGAGTTTGCCCCATCATTAATAGATGCAAGATGGGCCACGATGTTTTGCGAAAATTCTCTGCCTGTTTGTTTGTTTGATATGCAGTCTTCTCCGCCATATCAGGGAGGCTTCTGGCATTATTTCCCACATTTTGTGCCCTTGATATATCAAAATGCCAGACCGTGATCCATAATTCCCATGGGATTTGCAAGTTTCCTCCCCCGTCTTTGCTTACGCTTGGGCTCTGTCATCTGTAACATTTCTTGAACGCTGCTCGGCTTGTGCGAACCGAGATATATTTTCAAATCTTTCAAATCTTCAACATGTCCTTAAAAAAAAAAAAAAAAACACCAGCAGGTTTACCAGAGAGATGAATAAGGGTAGAGGGAAGAGACCGAAAGCTCTTCTATCAGTCTTCAAGCAAACAAAGTTAATGGCACTTCCATGTACCCAAAGATTAAATGCGATTAAGCGTTCCCAGTTTGGGGAAAGAGAGTAAAGGGGGGGGACCCATAGACAGAGAATAAAAGTGTTGCAAGTTCTTAGTCATACTTCTTAAAATAACTGCCATTGTGTGAGGCTTAAAAAGGCGCGGAGAAAAGATTTTGTGGCCGAATTAAGCTTATTTGTTATTCTTTTAACATAGGAACAAGACTAAAGGAAAAGCTGTTCGTCAACATTGTCTTAGAAGATAATGGCTTTCAGATAAGAGCATATAAGGGTCAATAGGAAGCTTTGGTAAATATCTCGGTTGATTGGCATGTCTCTTTATATAAATATATATAGTCACCTTCTTTCCTCGCCCCCCCACCCTTCTTCCTTTAATCCTACTGTATTTGGATTTATTATTAACTGATAAGAAAATAACTAGCAGAAGCACCCACTACTGTGGCTCTGCATTTGCCATACTTTTATTTACAGTATGTATAGCCTGTCCTGCGTTGAATATTTTCAATCCCAGAGCGGGGAACAAAACAGTGAACTAAACACAGCAAAACAGCGATTGGAAATCATATAAACAACAATTTAACAATTCTGCTACGAGGTCCAAAAAGCAAAACTATAATAGCAAACGTTTACGTTCCAATTCAACCAAATTCCCAGGCAAAAGCAAAGACAAAATAGATTCAAACAAATTAAACAACCAATGGACTTAGCAACAGTTCCCACTTCCGCCAAAGAATCCTGGGAACCGTAGTTCGCTAACGGTGCTGCGAACTGGAGCTCTGTGAGGGGTTAAACGATGAAGAAAAAAATGAGACCCAATATTATTTTATTAATGCCCAGCCCTTTTCAACCCCCAAAGTCCCTCGTTGGAGACTTTTTGTAGAAGACAGGACAACAAGGAATAAAGCATGCATAAAACATATTTTAAAATAAAGCATTTGAAACACAATCTCAAAAGTAGCATTGCTGTTATCACCAACACGAAATAATATTTATTTTTCCCCCCCATATGCAGACATAGCAACATGTTTCCTGGTAAACAGCTCAAAAACATCCACTTCAAAGTCATTGCAAGAAGTCTCCTTTTTTTGTCATTTCCGTTGGGTGCTTCCTGTTATTCCTGTTTGTGCCCGCTGCCCCCAGCCTTTGCCACCTTAGGTGGCGACCTCATTCCACCTAATGATGTTGCCACTTTTGTGACAGCCAAAATCAGACGCCTGAGGCAGTCGCCGAAAGATGCCTAATGGTAGGGGAGGTCCGATGTCTAGTTTGGCCCTGAAGTGGACCTGCACCCTGGCGCAATTCTACCATCTCATCTGCTGCTCAGGACAAGTAGGCCTGAAAAAGTAGCTGAGAATTAGAGAGTTCCTGCATTCTCTCTCTCTCTCTCTCTCTCTCTCACACACACACACACACACAAACACAAAACACACACACCCTTTGCTCTGTGCCTTGCTTCCTCTTGCAAGTCCTCTCAGCTTCACACCTATCCAAACCAACACTGAGTAGATCAGGGATCGGCAACCTAAGGCCTATGGCCGCAACTACCCATGGGGTAGTTTAACTGGCCCATGGACCCCGACCCCCACTCAAGAGCCAGTGTGGTGTAGTGTTAAGAGCGGTAGACTCATAATCTGGGGAACCGGGTTCGCGTCTCCGCTCCTCCACATGCAGCTTCTGGGTGACCTTGGGCTAGTCACACTTCTCTGAAGTCTCTCAGCCCCACTCACCTCACAGAGTGTTTGTTGTGGGGGAGGAAGGAAAAGGAGAATGTTAGCCGCCTTGAGACTCCTTCGGGTAGTGATAAAGCAGGATATGAAACCCAAACTCTTCTTCTTCTTCGTAGACCCCCACCGCCCGCTCGGTCGGCTCCCATGCACCGTGCTAAACCGACGGGGAGCAGAGCGGGGACCGCCTTCCGCGATGCTGGCTGACTTCCCATTGGCTGCAGGAAGCTCCTGCTGCCAATGAGAAGCTGCGCACGCCTCCTCCGCGCCGGAAGGAGTGCTTGAAATAGCGTTTGCGCATGGGCGCGCATGCATGAGTCCGCACACGCACACTCCAGCCCTCCGCCGCATCTGCAGGACCGTGAACCTGCCCAAGCCACAAAAAACTTTGCCAACCCCTGGAGTAGATAATTAGACAGGGAGGTGGAAGGGAGCAACTGTTTCCTTCCTGGGGCCGGCACTACTATTAGACAGAGAGAGGTTGTCACCTCAGGCAGCTGATTTAAGTTGCCACGAAAGGCCAGCATATTGCTGTTTATTAAATGATAGTTTAATAAATAAATGAATAAATAAAATCCTGTCAAGAAGAGGCACTGTCAGGTTCCAAAATAACCTGACTGGCTTTAAGCGCTGGATTCCCTTTGACTTTTTGAGGCTTAGCTGCACTGCCTCGGGCCACAAATGTCTTGAGCCTGCCCGCTCCCTTCACAAGCACGCGGACAATAACAAGCACTCTTGAGCACGTTGTTTTGCATCGGGGTTTCGTTCCATCCCCCTGCCTATTCAGAGCCGCGGCTTATTCTTGTGACCCGGCCATTCGAAGCTCGGAGGGTCTTTCGGCTTTGTTTGTTTTCTCCTTGAGTTTTCACATTGCGGTGACGGATGACACGAACGGGTGTGCATTGTCAACAAACGTGGGTAGCAGAGGTCACCTCGGTGCCAAAATGTGCAGAGGCCCAGTGCTCTGAGGCACATACTCTTTTTAAAAAAAATTCCTCTCTCCCCATTCTCCTTCCTGCGTAGCAATGCCCAAAAGTGATCTCACGGAGAGTGGAGAATTAATAGGAATCTAGTATGAGCGAGGTGTACATGCAGAGGCCAGAGTAAAACTCTTTGGTTTGTATTGCAAGACAGGAGTGTATTTGGCTATAAAAGAATATCCTTGTGCTGGAAATCTTTGGCAGCTTTTGGGGGGAGTGAGGTAGAGAGGAAAGGAAGCAGAGGGAGGTAAAATTGGGTTAAGGGAGGATGAGGTGATGATAACATAATTTCCTAAACTGGTTGCTAATTAACCACAAATCTGCTTTTGGTAGGGATTCCTTCAACGGGATGCCATGCAAGATTTTTTTTCCCCTATAGCCATGAATAAACCCCCGACGAAGAAAAGCAATTTGTAATAATTGCACAGAAGAAGAAAATCAACCCAGTTTCCGCACTGCTTTTAAGGTTACTTCCTCTCCCCACCAGCAAGCTTGAAACTAAATATTTGCATGTCAGGGGAGGGTTTCTCCTTCCGTGTGGTTATCTCCTTCATTGACTTTCATTTCCTTCATCGCCCTTGTTTTGTTTTTTTCCAAATGCTTAACATGCCTATGGGTTTTTAAATGAAAAACTCAGTCCACACCTCAACCTATGTCCCGGATAAGTCTGCCCCCCCCCCCTTTTTTTCCTTTTTGGCTGCTTAACTTACCAGAAAAGTCAGTTTGCATGTCGAGGTTCCAGACACCTCCCCCCCACAATAATTCACACTTCGCACAAGTTTTAAGGTTTTTGGCATAATTTTGGGCCACGACTTTATTTAAGTACACCAATGTGAGTGGTTGCTTAGGCATTGGTTACGACTATCTGTCCCCCGCCCTGGGACAGAACAGACATCCGCTAGCCAGCGAAGTCAGTTAAGGGTAAACACATATAGGGGTGAGATCAGGAGCTGGGTGCCAGGCCCTCGGCTCTCCCCCAAATGCTCCCAGGGGCTCTTGCACGGCCCTAGCCCCTTCTCGGGGGGTACGGACAAAAGCAAGATGAGCCCCTGGATTCCTTTAACGGAATACCCTTGCAGCAGCATTTTGCAGGGACAGGCTCAGCCAATTCCTTACCCCTACACCAACCAATTTTAACCAATGCCTAACCACAACCTTACAAGTTGTGACGATTTGCCATGCAGTAGGCAAAAAAAAAAAAAAAAAAAAAACACAAATGGCAACAGCCAATCAGCCAAATGGACAAAATTCCTACCAGGCCCCCGCTCCAAAGCAGACAACCCCATGACAGGCATAGCAAGGTCAAATGCAAGAAGAGAAAAGGCCCTGAAAACAGGGAGGGAGGACGGGCGGGAGATCCGTTGCACGCAGCAAAAGTGAAACCTAAAAGTCGCGTGCAAGAATTTAAACAACTATACTTGTCAATCATTAACTTGCAACATGCTCATCTCCTCAGCAACATGATGAGCCCTATCCCAACTGTGGCCATCCAAACTAACCCGCCCAGCAACAAGGGAGTTGTCCTGTTAACCCTTCCGCAACCCGTGCTCTCCCTTAGTGGAGAACCCGCTACACCTAATAACACAAGCACTCACCTTTCTCATTGCCCTTCGTCCTGCCCTCGTCAAACACTGATTTCCTTTATATAAAAAAACCTGATTATGTACATGTCAACATCCAGTGTCTTGTCCCCATATTCTTTGTTGTTGTTCAGTCATTCAGTCGTGTCCGCCTCTTCGTGACCCCATGGACCAGAACACGCCAGGCACGCCTATCCTTCACTGCCTCTCACAGTTTGGCCAAACTCATGTTAGTAGCTTCGAGAACACTGTCCAACCATCTCATCCTCTGTCGTCCCCTTCTCCTTGTGCCCTCCACCTTTCCCAACATCAGGGTCTTTTCCAGGGAGTCTTCCCTTCTCAGGAGGTGGCCAAAGTATTGGAGCCATATTCTTTACTTGTTTCTAAACTGGATATGACCTAAACATTAAGCCCAGTTTTACTTATTTATTTAGTGAGGCAGGATACATCCAACAGTCTTGGCAGAAAGTGTGGTCCACTTACATACCCTCCAACATTTCTGTGATGAAAATAAGGACATCTTATTCTATTTGTTGTTATTGTTGTTGTTGTTGTTGTTGTCGTTGTTACCCCACCCAGCCACTCTGGGCAGCTTCCAATATATATAAACATATAAAACATTAAACTTTAAAAACCTTCAATATACAGGGCTGCCTTCAGATATCTTCTAAAGGTTGTATAGTTATAGTGGTACCTCTGGTTACATACTTAATTCATTCTGGAGGTCCGTTCTTAACCTGAAAATGTTCTTAACCTGAAGCACCACTTTAGCTAATGGGACCTGCCGCTGCCACTGCGCCAACAGAGCATGATTTCTGTTCTTATCCTGAAGCAAAGTTCTTAACCTGAAGCGTTATTTCTGGGTTAGCGGAGTATGTAACCGGAAGCGTATGTAACTCGAGGTACCACTGTACTTATTTACTTGGCTCGGGGGGGTCTCATAATTCCAAACCCTCCAACATTTCTCCGATGAAAATAGGGACGTCCTAAGGAAAAGTGGGACATTCTGGGATCAAATCAGAAACCAGGATGGGTTGTGTAAATCAAGGACTGTCCCTGGAAAAGAGGGACAACCAAGGACACTGTAAGCAGGGACAACCCCAAACTCTGTAAATTCAAATTTTGAAGAGGAGTTTCCATTCCAAGAGGGACACTTTTCATTAAACTCTACGTATCATGAAAGAAGCCACTGTTTCCCATGAAGCAGGACAAACAGTGAGGCAGTTCTAAGCAGATAGCTTACCTGGCCAGGGAAAGAGGGGGTTACAAAAAGCAATACTACTCCGTATTTTATTGCCAGAAATTCTATTTTATTGGAAGGCGTTTCCTCTACTGAAATGTGAACTCTCTGTGTCCATCCAGAGAGGGGAATGGTCAAGCTGGGGGCATGAAAGTCTTTGAACTGTGTCTAAGTACCGGTTCTGTTTACTCTGAGGAAGGAAACTGTCAGCCTCTGTTTGTTCAGAGTGAGTCAAATGACAATGCATCTGATGGTGTTTGGAAGAACGGTGGCACATCAAGGATAGGAAGCCAGACGTTTATCACGGGATTAGCCAGAAAATAATCAGGAGGCCTCTGGGCGCTTCTTGTTTGCTGTGAAACCCAAGAAAAGATGGATTTCTTTCTTTCTCTTTCTTTCTTTCTTTTCTTTCTCTTTCTTTCCCTCTTCCTCTTTCTCTCTCTCTCTCCATATCTTTCTTTCCCTCTGTACCTCTCTCTCTCTTTGTGGAAGATTTTCTACGCTGGAAGGTAAAGGTAAAGGGACCCCTGACCATTAGGTCCAGTTGCGGATGACTCTGGGGTTGTGGCACTCACCTCACTTTATTGGCCAAGGGAGCCGGTGTACAGCTTCCGGGTCATGTGGCCAGCATGACAAAGCCGCTTCTGGCAAACCAGAACAGCGCACGGAAACGCCATTTGCGTGTCGAGGTCCCCAAGCCACCCCTCAAATAACTCACACATCACACAGAAATTTAAGTTTAAGGTTTTTGGCATAATTTTGGCCAAAACTTTATTAAAATACAGAAATGTGAGTGGTTGCTTAGGCATTGGTTCCGACTATCTGTCCCCTCCTGGGGACAGACTGACATCCGCGGCTTGCTCGGGGCCCGCCAGCGGGGTGGGGCGGGATGAGGACAGCCCAAGTGTCACCCCCCTCCCCTGGAACCCGGGGCGCCCTGCCCTCGCTATGCCACTGCCTACAATTCTGTGGGTCTGTGATTCTACAGCATCCTCCTCGCAGTGGGCACTGGGCACTTTCGGTAGATATGCTCTTTAACGTCTTGGGATTGCTTTCCTCTTATTAGAATTATTGCAATAATGCATCTGTTTATATAGTGCAGTTGAACATGCATGGTGATAAATGTCCCTATTTTCATCTCAGGAATGTTGGAGGGTGTGCAAGGACACTGGGCACAAAACACAACCGTGTTTTTTTCACAACCTCATCACAAAGACAATAATATGCCCTCCTTAGCCCCAGAGAGAGGGATGTGGGGTTGAATCCAATTTTATAGGACCAGGAGAAGAAAAGCCAAGAATGGCCACTAAAATGAGATTGATCTCCTGTCGGGATAGCTGCAGTTTACAAGCAAAGCAGAAAACCAAGATTTCCACCTAAACATTATGAGCAAAAGAAGAAAATAAAGAGTTAAATGTGTCTCTGCCTACTCGGAGTACTTCTGCGTTGGACAGTTTTCTATTAGCACATTAAGAGATACTGAAAACAGCCTGTGCAATCTGCAGTTCATGCCATCCTCTGTCCTCAACTTCATTGGGACCATCTTGGGAGGCAGTGTGGTGCAGTAGGTATAGCATGTTGGACTAGGACCAGAGAAAGCTGAATTTGGAGACTTGATCCATCTTAAACCATACTGGGCAACCTTAGGCCACTTGCTATCTCTCCCTCTGTTTTGTTTGTTGTTTGTTTGTTTTTAAATGTCAAATTTAGCAAACAAAAACAAAGACAGATTTTTTTAAACAGAAGAGGGGGAAATGCAATAACAGCAAATACTGCCAGCTTACATTGTGAATACAATAGCCATCGGTGCTTCTTTCTAAAATTAAGCATGCAAGTCGATATCAGCCCTCCAGGCGTCCAAACAGGTATCTGCACGAGATTAGCATATAGATAAATACATGTTCAAATGTAGCAAGAGTGGTGAGGTCTGTAGACAACTGTATGTAATTGATAGTTGATGTTGGCGTTACAATATAAGTCTCTTAGCAACCACTGGGGCTTGTAAAATCCACTTCTGCTGTCCTGCCCTTAACCCCACACTACAGGAATATAATTTAAAAGTGCACAGGTGTCTGAATATCAAAGGTTTTACTGCTACGAAATTGGTAAAGACAACACCTTCAAACAGAAAATAATATATCACTAGAAATGGCCACATCATGCGCCTCGAGGCATTTTCACTTTCTCATAAATCACCTGGGGACTTTTAAGTGGATATACCTAACCTTACCTTACCTAACCTAACCTAACCTAACCTGCTTAATATGATTCTGCTCCTGCTGTAGGGAATGAGATGCTGTTCTGTGTAGGCCTTCGGTCTGATCTAGCAACTGGGTTTCTGGCAACAATAACACACACACACACACACACACACAGGCCTGGTTTATGCCCTCTTGTCTCTGCGGGGAGGAAGGTGAAATGCTGGTGAGCAGAGGTCATCGAAGAGTGCCTTCTCTCCACTGTGGTTGTGAAACTAGGCATAAATAACACTGTCCAAGGCAGCTTAATGGAATGAAGCCTCGGGCAGAGACCTCAGGAAGGCTGCCCCCTGACGTGGCATGCAGCTGCAGAAGGAACTTCCTCCCAGCGCTTGGCTAACACTCAGGAATTTTGATGTTTAGAAAGTCATTTTCCCGTCCCTATAAACAAGCCCGGCACAATGGACGGAGTCCTGGCAGCAGCCGATGGCTCATTTCAACACGGTCAGCTAAGGCTCACAATTAGTGTTTTTAATTAGCTAACTTCTTACAAAGGCAGGAAACGTCAGACTTTCCCTTCATTCTCTTTCAGGCCTCATAAGGGGAAAGACCAGGCCTAGATTTGGCTTGTCTTTCCTCCAGAACACTGGTTGGGTCTTGAGCTGGCTCGGAGAGGCTTTTTGCTGCAAAATCATCCGCTTAATGTTGAGTGTAAGGCACGGGGATAAATTTTGCCTAGTCCTCAATTTAATATGAATTGACCTAATTTGAAACAAGAGGACCCCCGTGGTCCCTTCCCACTCCTACGATTGTATGAGTCGGTGTGAACCAAAATGCAGCTTTCCCCACGAAATTTGCACTTCTCTTCATTTTGCCAAGAATGAGAGAAGAGTCCTGCTGGATGAGACCAATGACCCATTTAGTACAGCATCCTGTTTTCACAGTGGCTGACCAGATGCCCATTAAGGGAAACCCTTAAGCAGTTCTGCAAAAAAAAAAACCCCAAAAATGTACAAAATTGCATATAATAAGGAAGAAAATTCATGAAAATTCATACATTGTGAAAACATAAAAATGCATTATATGGGGACACCTGCTTTCAAAAATGTGCATGTTGACCAAAATGTCAACAACCAATTTGTAGATTAGCACAAACACTTATTACTATGGTGATTAATTGTCACAAGGACTTTTTTTAAAGGCAAACTGGTGTGGAAATGGGGCAAACTGAACTGAAGGACACCTACTGGAGGGTGGGACCCAAACCAAAGGCTTCATGTTCCTGGAAAGGAGATTCTGACTAAACACCAGGAATAGCTTTTTGATAGTAAGAGCAGTTCAACAGTTCAAGCGGTTGTGGACTCTCCCTCCTTGGAGGTTTTTAAGCAAAGGTTGGATAGCCATCTGTCATCGATGCTTAGTTGAGAAGTGTGCATTGCATTATTCCTCAGATTTCTGGACTTGGCTGAACCTAGCATAGGTCATGATGACAGCTGGTGGGACCTAGGATGAAATGAAATGGGTTCACTCATGGCCACAGTACCCCCCCAAACCATCATGTAGCATTCTAATCGATTCTTGAATTACCGAGAATTCTAAGCCACAATGTGAGAAGCTGGGAAAATTCCATGGTTATCCTGAAGTAAACCAGAGAAGACATACTGCGAAACGCCTGCAAAGAATAATTTAGAAATTTAAACAAAGATCTAAAAAAATAAATATATGGAGATCACAGATACAGGGACGCGGGTGGCGCTGTGGGTTAAACCACAGAGCATGGGCTTGCCGATCAGAAGGTCGGGGTTTGAATCCCCACAATGGGGTGAGCTCCCATTGCTCGGTCCCTGCCAAGAAGCATGTCAAAGTGCAAGTAGATAAATGGGTACCGCTCCAGCGGGAAGGTAAATGGCATTTCTGTGCACTGCTCTGGTTCACCAGAAGTGGATTAGTCATGCTGGCCACATGACCTGGAAGCTGTACGCCGGCTCCCTCGGTCACTAACTTGAGATGAGTGCCGCAACCCCAGAGTCATCCGCAACTGGACCTAACGGTCAGGGGTCCCTTTACCTTTACCACACATACAGACACTCACGCATTGCATTGCATTGCATTGCATTGCATTGCATTGCATTGCATTGCATTGCATTGCATTGCAACCATAGCTGTAAACTTTTCCCTTTTCTTGCAAGGAATCCTATTTGGAATAAAGAAATTTCCCTTAAAAAGGGGGAAAGTTGACAGCTATGATTGCAACCTTTCCATAAAAGGCATAAAGCATTAAGGGTTTAATGTGAACACTCCGTTTGTCAGTTTACTGTTGCCAGTAAATAATGCACCTTGGCACCAGCTTACCATAAAGCAGTACATTTAGCCACAAGTCTTATCACAGGCGCCCATTTGACCTGTCCCAGTAAGCTGGAATTGCTTGCTAGCTCAGCTGCCCCCCCCCCAAATGAAAGGGGCTTAGGATCCCCTGACTTCAATTTTGTAAAATAAAACAGAAGGCTAAGTGGTAAACTAACTGCAAAATAACGACACAATGCATTTTTCAAATTGAGATTTCAACCTTGCGCATTCGGGGAGCTTCCAATATTGCTGAAGGGCGTGGGGTAAAAAAACAAAAAAAACAAAAAACCATACATCCCACCTTCAATTAAAGGAAGGTCACCAATACAGGAGCCACAAAACTGTTTGCATTTGGTATGGTATCAGCAGACCCGCAGCCAAAACTTTTGCAGTGAAGGAGCTTAGAATAGAAAGAAGCCGCCGCAGAAACAGCAAAATGAAGATAAAAAGGTAAAGGGACCACTGACCATTAGGTCCAGTCGTGTCCGACTCTGGGGTTGCAGCGCTCATCTCACGTTACTGGCCGAGGGAGCCAGCGTACAGCTTCCGGGTCATGTGGCCGGCATGACTAAGCCGCTTCTGGCGAACCAGAGCAGCACACGGAAATGCTGTTTACCTTCCCGCTGGAGCGGTACCTATTTTCTACTTGTGCTTTCAAACTGCTAGGTGGGCAGGAGAAAATGAAGATAGAGGCTGTCTAATATGCTGGAAGTTCCATAATTCACAGAATCATGGAAAGAACCCCAAGGGCCATCTAGTCCAGGCATAGGCAAACTCTGGCCCTCCAGGTGTTTGGAACTACAATTCCCATCATCCCTGACCACTGGTCCTGTTAGCTAGGGATGATGGGAACTGTAGTCCCAAACATCTGGAGGGCAGGAGTTTGCCTATGCCTGATCTAGTCCAACCCCCTGCAATGCAGGAATCTCAGCTAAAGCATCCCTGACAGATGGCATCCAACGTCTGCTTAAAAACTTCCAAGGAAGGAGAGTCCACACCTCCTGAGGGAGTCCGTTCCACTGTTAAACTGCTCTTACTGCCAGAACGTTCTTCCTGATATTTAGCTGGAATCCTCTTTCTTGTAACTTGAAGCCTTGGGTTTGAGTCCTACCCTCCAGAACAAGAGAGAACAAGCTTGTTCCTTCTCCCATGTGACAGCCCTTAAGATATTGGAAGATGGCGAATGTATCCTCTCTCAGCCTCCTCTTTTCCAGGTTAAACATAGCCAGCTCCTTCAACCGTTCCTCATAAGGCTTCGTTTCCAGACCCGTGATCATCTTTGTCACCCTCCTCTGCACACATTCCAGCTTGTGAACAACCTTCCTAAATTGTGGCGCCCAGAACTGGACACAGTATTCCAGGTGTGGTCTTACCAAGGCAGAATTACATTAAAATGTATTAAAAAAAAGGAATCAAAAGTGAGCTAACACAAAGGCAAAGCACAGCCCTCATGGCTAATTGCTATCGATAGCCCTCTCGTCCATGAATTTGCACAATCCTCTTGCACAGCTATCTAGGTTGGTGGCCATCATTGCCTTCTGTGAGAGCAAGTTCCATAGAAGAGTTTGGATTTGATATCCCACTTTATCACTACCCGAAGGTGTCTCAAAGCGGCTAACATTCTCCTTTCCCTTCCTCCCCCACAACAAACACTCTGTGAAGTGAGTGGGGCTGAGAGACTTCAGAGAAGTGTGACTAGCCCAAGGTCACCCAGCAGCTGCATGTGGAGGAGCGGGGAAGCGAACCCGGTTCACCAGATTACGAGTCTACCGCTCTTACCACTACACCACACATAGTTTAACTTTGTGCTGTGAGAGGAAGTGCTTTCTTTTATCTGTCCTGAATCTTCCAGCGTCCAGCTTTGATAGTCCTCTGCCCCGTTTTGTTCACGCAGGGGTCTTATCCTAGCAGACAGAGCACAGATACAGAGAGAGCAAGACACCCCCCCCACCAACCCCTCAGTACAAACGAAAAGGAAGGGGAATAAGTAATAGGTCTGGTTCCGCCGAAACGATTTTTCATGATGTGATACAGAAAAGGAGCTTGGGAGAGTAATCCCAGGTTTTAGGGTGGGGGTGGGGGGCCCGAAATCAGATGTGCTTTGCTCTGTACTACCTTGGCAACTAGAGGGAGAAAAGGCTTTCTGCATATTTAGGGGGGGGGAGGCATTTTGAAGATGGACAAGTCAGAGTGGATCAGCAGCTTAAGGAGAGATGCACCTGGATTTTGCATTCATCTGAATCTAAACCTCCTTCTTATTCCCCCATCTCTCCTATCTCGCTTCCGGGATTCTCATTTTGCATGCCATCACTCCACGCCTGAGCAGCTCTTTAAGCTCCTAGCTTGAATTTTATACTTGAACTTAATTCGAGGGGATTTTCTTCTCCCTCTTTCACATCCTAGGGTCTTTTGATAAGGCACCTGCGTGGATAACAGGGTGCCTTCAATGACCGAGGCTAGGACACCCTATTGGAGGCCTGGAGCCCATCAAAAGTCTGCTGGTAATTGACAGGCTTCGGTTTCCACCTGAGGTTTAAACAGGCATGGCTTCCCCCCATCCCAAAGTATCCTGGGAAGTGTAGTTTCTTAAGGGTGCTGAGAGTTGTTAGGAGGCCCTGATTCCCTCCACACACACACACACACACACACAGAGCTACAATTCAGAGTTCCTTGGGAAGAAAGGCTGACTTTTAAGCCACTCTAGCAATTGGAGTCCCATGGACTGCAAGAAGATCAAACCTATCCATTCTCAAAGAAATCAGCCCTGAGTGCTCACTAGAAGGACAGATCCTGAAGTTGAGGCTCCAGTACTTTGGCCACCTCATGAGAAGAGAAGACTCCCTAGAAAAGACCCTGATGTTGGGAAAGATGGAGGGCACAAGGAGAAGGGGACGACAGAGGATGAGATGGTTGGACAGGTTCTCGAAGCGACTAGCATGAGTTTGGCCAAACTGCGGGAGGCAGTGGAGGATAGGCATGCCTGGCGTGCTCTGGTCCATGGGGTCACGAAGAGTCGGACACGACTGAACGACTGAACAACAACAACAAAGCAATTGGAGCTCTGTAAGCAGAACTGGGGTCTCCTAGCAACTCTCAGCACCCTTAATAAACTACAGCTCCCAGGATTCTTTGGGGGAAGCCATGACTGTTTAAAGTGGTATCATAGTGCTTTCAATGTATAGTGCATATGTGGCTATGGTAAAATATAAACAATGCAAAAATAAAGGACTCTCCTTGTATATTCATGGTGCTGTCGCATGGAGCATGGCCCGTACGATACCACTTTAAACAGTTCTACTCCCAAAGAATTCTGGGACCTGTAGTTTAGGAAGGGTGCTGAGAATTGCTAGGAGACCCCTATTCCCCTCCCAGAGCTTCTGTTCCCAGAATTCCCTGGGAAGAGGTATTGACTGTTAAACTACAGTGGTACCTTGGTTTACGAACTTAATCCATTCCGGAAGTTCGTTCTTAAACCAAAACCGTTCTTAAACCGAGGCACGCTTTCCCAATGAGGCCTCCCACTGCCAGTGCCCCTCCACCATTTGGATTCCGTTCTTAGACCAAGGTAAAGTTCTCAAGCCAAGACACTTTTGCAGAGTTTGTAAACCAAATTGTTCTTAAACCGAACTGTCCTTAAACTGAGGTACCAGGTACTTTAAAGTTCTCCAGAGCGACTTCAGACGAGAAGATGTTAAGGGTGGCAGAGAAAATGGGTGGATAAGGGTTAAAGCCATAAAGTCTGCAGACTTAAAAAACAAAAACACTTTCCCTATTTTTTATGCTATTACATTTATATACTTCTGTTTCCTCCAAGGAGCTCAGAGTGGTGTACATGGTTCTCCACTTCATATAATATCCTCATGAAAACCCTGTGAGTTAGGTTAGGCTGAGAGACAGTGACTGGCCAAAGGTCACCCAGGGAGCTTCATGGCCAAGTGGGGATTTGAACCCTGGTTTCCGAGGTTCTAGTCTGACACTCTAACCACTACGCCATACAGGCTCTCACAAGTGGGGAGAGTACTATTGCGCTCACATCCTACTTTGGAGCTTGCTGTGGGCTTGTGTGCCCTTTCCCCCAACATACACTTGTTTGGTTGAAGAACTGCGCTGCAAAATTCAAAGAAATGCAAGATAGATGGATGATAGATAGATAGATGATAGATAGATAGATAGATAGATAGATAGAGTGGTGCTGTGGGTTAAACCACAGAGTCTAGGGCTTGCTGATCAGAAGGTCGGCGGTTCGAATCCCTGCCACGGGGTGAGCTCCCGTTGCTCGGTCCCTGCTCCTGCCCACCTAGCAGTTCGAAAGCACATCAAAAGTGCAAGTAGATAAATAGGGACCGCTCCGGCGGGAAGGTAAACGGCGTTTCCGTGCGCTGCTCTGGTTCGCCAGAAGCGGCTTTGTCATGCTGGCCACATGACCCGGAAGCTGTCTGCGGACAAACGCCGGCTCCCTTGGCCTATAAAGCGAGATGAGCGCCGCAACCCCAGAGTCGGACACGACTGGACCTGATGGTCAGGGGTCCCTTTACCTTTACCTTTATGGGGGGGGAAGTCCGGGCTGTTCGCTCGCTGCAGCCTTAAAACGCGGCGCGGCGCGGCTCCGGTCGGAAAGGGTGTCGGCCGATTGCGCCCGCCATCTTGGGTCGACTGCGCATGTCCACCCAAGATGGGTGCGCGATCGACCGACACCCCTTCCGACCGGCACCGGACCGCGCGCGTTTTAAGGCTGCAGGGGCGAACAGCAGCACTGCTGTTCGCTCGCTGCAGCTTTAAAACGCAGCGCGGCGCGGTCCGGTGCCGGCTTACAGTGGCACCTCACCAGACGAATTCGTCTTGCGAAAAACAGCCGATTCGTCTCGCGAGTCAACTAAAAACTCGCAAAACCCTTTCGTTTTGCGAGTTTTTCGTTGTGCGAGGCATTCGTCTTGCAGGGTACCACTGTAGATAGATAGATGATGGATAGATGATAGATACTGTAGATAGAAGGTGCATTTCAGTTCCCATGTTGTTTCAGTTCCCATGTTGTTTCAAGAACTGCCAATTAGGTAAGTCTGCAATGCAATGCAAGCTGAACTGAATTACTCGCCAAGCCTTGTGTGGCAATCAGGATCTGATCGTATAGCAATCAGTACTCCGTGCAATCTTGACACCTGACATGTAATTGACAGTATTTCACAGTATCTGATATGTAGCAGATGATATCTGACAGCTAACATGCAGCAGCAGCAGCAGTTGGTATTTGATGGTATCTAACCTGAAGCTGTCAACATTTGACGGGATCTGACAGCTGGCATGCATTAGTAGTCAATATTCAGGCACATCAGAAAGGACTCTCAACAGAACTTAAGCAAAGCTGGTGTCAACTTTTGTTTGGCCACTTGACCAATTGAAACAGCCAGATTTCTGAAGTCCCAGGAAAATAGCAAAAAACAAAGTGCAATTTTCTCACACACTCACCTCCTAAACAATAATAATTTCAGCTCTGTTCCAGGTGATTTATGAGGCAGGATTCAACATAGTGAACTGGACATCTGCTCAATTACATACTAGATCTATCTATATCATCTGAGTTTCTGGGGATCACAAGTGAGTCTCGAAACCTGCTTGTAGGCAGCTCACGGGCTTCTAGTTGGCCACTGTGAGAACAAAATGCTAGCCTAGATACAGGTGAAACTCAAAAAATTAGAATATCGTGGAAAAGTCCATTTATGTAAGCAATTGTTTTCATTAGCTACTGTAGTTTAATATATGAGATAGACTCATGACATGCAAAGCGAGGTATGTCAAGCCTTGGCTTGTTATAATTGTGATGATTATGGTGTACAGCTGATGAAAACCCCAAAGTTGAAATGGTTAATTTGGGGTTCTCATCAGCTGTACGCCATAATCATACAATTATACAAATAAAGGCTTGACATATCTTGCTTTGCATGTCATGAGTCTATCATATATTAGTTTCACCTTTTAAGTTGAATTACTGGAAGAAATGAACCTTTCCATGATATTCTAATTTTTTGAGTTTCACCTGTAGACCTTTTGCCTGATCCAGTACCATTCTTATATCCTGACCAAGCAGGGTCTTCTCTGTAGTGGCACCCCAACTGTGGAGTTATCTACCCTCCAAGGTCCATCTGGTACCAACTTTAGCTCCGTTTCAGGTTAAGGCCTGCTTATTTTCTCAGATGTTTTTGCTTGACTCTCCACTGTGCTATAGTAAGTGAATCAACCACTGTGTGTGTTTTTTAAGACTGTGTGTTCATTGCATGATCTGTTCTTGTTTTATTAATGTAATTGATTGCATGTATTCTTTTATCCGTACCTTGAGATCAATTTGATATACCCGTTCAAAAAATTTAAATAAATAAAATGTTCTTATCCAGTCTTGTAATGCCTTCATTATTTGCAAGATTCACAAGACTTCTTCCTAATGCTAGATTCCAAATATTGTCCCTCTGATGTCCCAGAACTACCTACCTTACAACCTTCCAACATCCCCTGCTTGGCAGGGGGTTGGACTGGATGGCCCTTGTGGTCTCTTCCAACTCTATGATTCTATGATTTCTCTGATGAAAATAGGGGTGTATTATTGTTGTTGTTGTTGTTGTTGTGTTATTATTATTATTATTTTATTATTATTATATTATCATCATCATCATCATCATCATAACTACCCATCTGACTGGATTGCCCTAGCCACTCTGGGTGGCTTCCAAGATACATAAAAACATTAAAAAACATTTTAAAAAAAACTTCCATATACAGGGCTGCCTTCAGATGTCTTCTAAAGGTATAGTTACTTATCTCCTTGGCTTGGGAGTCACATAGCTCCATACCCCCATTTCTCAAGGGAAGTCCTAAGGAAAAACGGGACATTCAGGGATCAAATCAGAAACCAGGACGGCTTGTGCAAATCGAGGACTGTCCCGGAAAATAGGGACACTTGGAGGGTCTGGAACGACGTAAAAGGAAAGAAATTATGCCCAGCCTTACACATAGTTTGGTGTGTAGAAGCTACGAGTGTTGGATTTGGACTAGAGAGACCTGGGTTCAAACCCACACTCAACCATGAAGCTAACTGGATGCCTTTGTGCACATCACCGAGTCAGTGTGATGTAACTCTAAACCAAACTATAGCTTTGCATAATTTGCAGCTGTTTTGCTCCTTCCTACTAGCACCTATGCCATGGTTTGTCTGTCACAAGTAAGCCATGAGCAGGAAGCCAAGAATAAAATTCTGTTACAGGTGGTGGTTTGTTTGGAGTGAGACAAACCAAGACCCCATGTTTGCATGTAATGCTAAGCCAAACCAAACCATGGCTTAGCTTCCAGTAGCACGGCAGGGGCTGTGGAGAAGCAAGGAGGCCACAATTTTCAGCATATTTACACTTAACCAAAGGTGGAGAAATTCAGTCCTGGGGGCAATTGCAGCCCTCTAGGCCTCTGTCTGGCCCAGCCCCACACATCCTCCCTCCTCTCTCCTCTTCTCCTTCTTGGTGACGATGGAACTTGAGCAGGGAAACGGGATATTCCGGGATGATCCCTGTAATTCCAGGACATCCCAGGGAAATCAGGACACTTGAAGGGTATGAATCTTCACTGTTTCCAGGCACTGCTCCAAGTCTTGTTTGTGACCTACAAAGGCCTACTTGACTTGAGCGACCAGGTTGCCTGAAAGACCACCTTCCCCTATACAGACTGGCCTCTGTTTTATGGCCTTTTCTCTGCGCCAGCAACCTTTGAGGCAATTTTGGCAGAGATTTGAGACAGGGCCTTCTTAGTGGCTGCTCCTTGGCTCTGGAATTCCTTCCCAAAGGAGGTGGTTTTCCTGTCTGGTGACTTTCTACTGCCGGGCAAAGACATATCATTGTCATTATTCAGACTGACCTATAGTCAGTAAAGGTGCCTGTGGTGTGTTCTCCTTAATTGGTTTTCATTGGGACCATCTTATATATGTGGTTATATTCTGACTGTTGGTTGTGTATTTATTTCCTTACCACAGCTAGCCATACGTCCGTGATTAGCATCTGGGAGAATTTTGGGAAATTGGCAAAATGTCCCCCAAAAAGCTCAACAGCTTCTTGTGTCCAGATTTTTTTTTACTTCGTGAAATATAGTAACTCTAATCTTGAGTGCCATTGATACTACTATGTAGGGTTGTTGTGACAAATCAGTTGTGGAGTGGACAGGACAAGTTAATAAATGCTTCCCCGCCGAGGAAGGTTGCACTGAAAATGTAATTGCATGTTGAGGTCCCCAAGACACCCCCCAAGAACTCAGACTAAGACTATAATATTTGTTTGGGTTTTTGGCAATAATTAGGCCACAACTTTATTAAAATACAACTTATGTGAGTGGTTGCGTAGGCATTGGTTCAGACTAGCTGTCCGCCGGGACAGAGCTGACTTTCCGGTCAGCGTCGAGAGAATGCCACTGGGGAGCGTTAAGGAGGCCCTCCCTCTCCCAGGGGCTCTTGCGTGGCCCTGTCCCCCTACCAAGGGTTCGGACAAAAACATCTCGAGCCCCTGGATTCCTTTAACGGAATTCCCTGCACCATCATTCTGGAAGGGGGGGGGCACCCTTCCAACCAACACAGGAACCAATGCCTAACCATCAACCTTACAAGTTGTGACTAGTTGCTACTGCAGTAGGCAAAAACCAAATGGCAACAGCCATCAGCCAGATGGACAAAATTCCTACTGGGCCCCTGCCCCGAAAGCAGACGACCCCATGACAGGCAGTTGCAAGGTCAAGTGCAGAGACCTAAAAAGGGAGGGAAGGGTGGGTGATCCGAAGCAAACAGCCAAGAGGTGGATCTCCCTGCATGCAGGGCAATATAAAGGACGCTGGGCTGTCCATCACAACACTGATACATTCAGTTCTACTCAGCAACTCGCAGGGACCTATAGGAGCTGTGGCCAGCTAGCCAGTCCGCCCAGCGACCAGGGAGGTGTCTTTCTAGCCCCCACCGCAACGCGTGCTCTCACAAGTGAGAACCCGATTAAGCAAATTTAGCAAGAGGAGGAGTCACGGTTTGGGGATGAAACATGGGTGGAAGCGGGGTCAACAAGGTTGTTACTAAAGAGGTGGGTTAACACAGTTTGCAAGGATGGGGGTACAGCTCCTTCCTGACCCCCTCAGGCAATCAACTTAAGCCTTGAAGCATGAGATTTGATTACACTTTATCGTTGCTTTATCTTCCGTGGTGACAAATGCTATTAACAGCCGCACAGCAACTTATTCACGGTGAACAATATAACAATAATACCTATACCCTGGTTAACCATGCAGGAAATGTCACTTGCAAATTATCATTTCCAATTATCCAGTATTAATTTAAGGGACACAGTTATCAGTCCGGTTACAATATTCTTTTCATTATATGACCTTCTCCGTTCAAGAAAAGATGGTTGCTTACTTTCTTTCACTGGTGTGTGCGTGCGCACATGTTAATTTTTATTATTTTAAAGAGCACAATGTTAATACAGATCGCCGTGTTCTTTCCCCAGAAATAGTTCCTCGCTAATTTAGGTGGTTTTATTCCCCCAACCCCCCCCCCAAAAAAAGTTATGTATTTCATGATCAGAAATAGTTTTTAGCATGGGTGTAAAAATTAATGGGGGGGGGACCAACAGCAAGGTGGTTTGCAGCTTAAAACCCAATGCAATAAAATAACAGTAACACTGACGGCTACCCAAAGTTCAGCAGACCAAATGCTAAGGAAAAGCAGTGTGGTGTAGTGGCTAGTGTTGGACTAGGACCCAGGAGACCAGGGTTCAAATCTACATTCGGCCATGAAGCTCATTGGGTGGCCTTGGGCCAGTCACCAGTTTTCTGCCTAACCTACCTGGAAGGGCTGTGGTGGGGATTAAATGAGGATGAGACCGTGTGCTTCCTGGGCTGTAGAATGCCTTCCCTGGTGAGGACCACCTGTCTCCTCATTACTGAGTTTCGGGAGGAAATGGAAAGCATCCTGTTCGTCAAGGCATTCGATGACTAAAGAATCCCATTCCTGGCATCCCGACGGTAATCGAGGAAGATGTCTCTGGCTGCTTACAGAATGCTTAACTGTAACTGAGTTTAGATGTTTCTAACTGTACTTGTTTTTAGAATGTTTTAAATTAATAATAATAATAATAATAATAATAATAATAATAATATAATAATAGATTTATATACCGCCCTATAGATTAAGATTTCTTTATTGTCCTTGTACAAGTACAATGTTGTACAAGTGCAACGAAATTGAATGCCATCTCATAAAACAAGAACAAAAAACCAAAAAAACACATTTTCAGCCATACATTGCACATACATACACACACACCCATCACAACTCTCCAATGTCATATTATCTGGTTACAGCATTTACAATGGTTTAGCTCTGGGTAGAAATTATTTTTAATCTATTTGTTCTTGCTGTTAATTGTTCTAGAGTCTCTTTGCCCAAAGGCAGTGGTGCAAAAGACTGTATCATGGATGAGATGGATACGGTAAAATATGGTTTACTTTTTAAGGCAGCGGGAACTGTAGAGTTCTTCCAAAGATGGGAGAGGGTGACCAATAATCTTTGGGCTGTGGTTATACCCGACGGTCTCAGGGCGGTCCACAGAAAAGATCAACCACAATAATATAATCAAAATAAAAACAACAACCCAATAACACTCCCCCCCCAAGAACCAATTTTTAAAGGGATAGGACAGGCTTCCTCAACCTCGGCCTCAAGATGTTTTGAGACTACAAGTTCCATCATCCCTGACCAGTGGTCCTCTAGCTAGGGAATCATGGGAGTTGTAGGCCGAAAACATCTGGAGGGCCGAGGTTGAGGAAGCCTGGGATAGGATGTCAACCAGGTCAACCAAAGGCCTGGTTAAAAAGAAACATTTTTTGCCTGGTGCCTAAAGTGTATAATGAAGGCACCAGGCAAACTTCCCTGGGGAGAGCATCCCACGGACGGGGGCCACTGCAGAGGAAGGCAGAGCATTTAAAATACCGCTTTGTTTTTGTTTTAAAACGGTTGCAATCCACTTGCCGACCTGAGCATCTTGGGATATAAATTCAATAAATTTATAGGATATAAATTCAATAAATAATGAAAAAAATAAATTCAGTGTCTGAGCCTTGGTAATAAATTAGATGGTGGGTGATATTGTTTTGGGTCTGGGAGGAGGGAATGCTACATTCTGAATTCTTTCAACAAGCATAAGCTCATTTGTGGTTACTGGGCTCAGAGCGATTACTCCTGCAAGCAGGCCTGACTGGTGTCGTACAAGCAAACCACGTGCCTCTCTGCTCCTGCTTCCTCCCCCCCCCCCTTATCAGTTTGTGGCTGGCTCTGTGTTTAACGCAAAGAAAGGAGTTAACGAAACAAAGCAAAATTGAATGACTGCATCACACCTTGAAGGAGATGAGGAAGCCAGATAAGGAGCTCTGGTGTTTATCTTTGACAGCCTTATAATACGGAATTAGATATAAATGTAATGAAATCCCTCTGATGACATATTCTCTACAGGCACACACACTTTCTCTTTGTAATAGCAGCTGGCTGAGGAGCTGGCAAGGCGAGGAGACGAGGCTGGGAAATGGTGACCGCTGCCCAGAAGCCCCTTGAAAGGAAGGGTTTGCGGTCAGCAAGAAAGAGTCTGACACCTGTCTTGAGTTGTACCACTGGGCTGTGGAGTTGCCATTTTGGTCAGACAAAATAAAAGACAGGTTGAGGGGCACACTCTCTCTCATGGACACCAAACCCTTCCCCCTTTGTGGAGGGGTGGTTCCCCACATTCGGCCTCCTGCCTCCCTCACCCTCCTGGTCTTGCTCTCCCCCCAACTCATGTAGACAGGCAGGGGCAAAGGATAGACGGCCAGCTCACATGGGCAACTTGACCCACAGCTCCAGCCTTCGCCCATGCTGGCAGCAGAAGAGATATGAGCACAGAAGAGGAGGGAGGGAGGAGAAAGAGAGGTCAGGTCGGGGGTGGTGGAGGGGTAAAGGTAAAGGTAAAGGACCCCTGGGCGGTTAAGTCCAGTCAAAGGCAACTATGGGGTTGCGGCGCTCATCTTGCTTTCAGGCCGAGAGAGCCAGCGTTTGTTCCACAGACAGCTTTCCAGGTCATGTGGCCAGCATGACTAAACCTGGTGCAACGGGACGCCGTGTCAGAAAGCAGAGTGCACGGAAATGCCGATTACCTTCCCGTCAGAGCGGTACCTATTTATCTACTTGCACTGGCGTGCTTTGGAACTGCTAGGTTGGCAGGAGCTGGGACAGAGCAATGGGAGCTCACCCTGTCGTGGGGATTCGAACCCCCGACCTTCTGATCAGCAAGCCCAAAAGTGGTTTAGACCACAGCACCACCCACGGAAGGGGCCAAGCGGCAGTGGACCCACACCATGCTAGACCGGAGTTGCGGCAGCTGAGGAGGAGCACCAGTGAGAGGGAATGAAGGAGAGGACAAAGGAAAGAGAGGGAGGTCGCTCCTTCCCTCTTCTCTCTACTGCCACTTGTGCCAGGAGAGGCTTCTTGTCAGCCGCACCAACAGCGGCACAACCGCCATTTTGGGCTGGCCGAGCTTGACTACAGGAAAAGTGATCCTGTTGAAGTTCAAACGGGACAGAGGGACACTTTTGCCCGAAAACGGGGCGATCCCATTTTTCTAGGGACAGGTAGCAACCCTATTTGGCTGCAACCTTTATTTAACAACTACAATTCATCAATAATGTCGCTGAGCAAACAGTTGGGAGAGCTCTCCTCCACCCAATGAGCAGTTCAGGGAAGCTCACCTCAGAAAAAGGATATTGTAGAGCAGGAAAACTTTCAGAAAAGGGGGACTCTGAGGAGCTGGAGCAACTCGCCAATGCAAAATACCAGTAAAATGGGACATGTGGAGCTTTTTCCGTGTTTGCTTCTGGCCACCTGTCATGGATGCTTTATCTGAGATTCCTTCATTGCAGGGGGTTGGACTAGATGACCCTCAGGGTCCCTTCCAATTCTGCAATTCTATGATTCCATGGCCCTGCCTACACTGGCTCTTAGCCCTCAGAAAGTTGCCCAAAAGGGAAATGTGGCTTTCGCACCAAAAAAGAGGTTCCCTACCCACAGAAGGGGAAGAAATGGAGGCAGTGAGAGGTTTTTATTTTCTTGGGCTCCATGATCACTGCAGATGGTGACAGCAGTCACGAAATTAAAAGACACCTGCTTCTTGGGAGAAAAGTGATGACAAACCTAGGCAGCATCTTAAAAAGCAGAGACATCACCTTGCCGACAAAGGTCCGTATAGTTAAAGCTATGGTTTGCCCAGCAGTGATGTATGGAAGTGAGAGCTGGACCATAAAGAAGGCTGGTCGCTGAAGAATTGATGCTTTTGAATTATGACACTGGAGGAGACTCTTGAGAGTCCCATGGACTGCAAGAAGATCCCATGTTCTGCAAGAAGATCAAACCTCACTGGAAGGACAGATCCTGAAGTTGAGGCTCCAGTACTTTGGCCACCTCATGAGAAGAGAAGACTCCCTGGAAAAGACCCTGATGTTGGGAAAGATGGAGGGCACAAGGAGAAGGGGACGACAGAGGACGGGATGGTTGGACAGGGTTCTCGAAGCGACTAGCATGAGTTTGACCAAACTGCCGGAGGCAGTGGAAGACAGGAGTGCCTGGCGTGCTCTGGTCCATGGGGTCATGAAGAGTCAGACACAACTAAACAACAACATCCATATTTTATTACCAGAGCAGTCCTCTAAAAGGTTTGGTCTTCCGCCTCTCCCTGTCTGAAAAATGGGTTGGGGTAGCAAACAGAAAAAGCGCTGTATCAGCCCACACAACCTTTGCACCTTTCTCCTAGTAAGATTTTGGCACATCCAAAGTTCTGAGCAAGCATTATAATCTTTTGTTAATTAAGACTCCTACTTCTGCTTTAAAGTCATTTTAAACCTGTGCTTCTTGGTGAGATTGAACAGGCTTTGAAGAAACCGTCTGGCAGAGCACAAATACTGAAATGCGGGGAGGTGGTTCAGTGGCATTTGCTTATATAATGGCAGAAAGTTTTTAATGTTCTGCCTAAGTGGAGAAGGAACAGTTCCTCCCGGCCTTGAAATCTGTTGGAGGGTTAACCTAATGAGAGCGAGTCTCTTGTGCAAACATATCAAACTGTTACGTTTTCTGTGCCCAAACTAATATGAGTCCTGCACCAAAGTCCCTGGAACATAAAGGCTGAAGTGGCAGCTGGAAAACTTGGCCAGGAATGAATGACTTGTACTCGCAAGTCACCCAATGGTAATTACCTCTTGCAGCGGGGGCAGAAGGGGCATGGCTCAGTGGTAGAGTGCTTGCCTTGCATGCAGAAGGTGCCAGGTTCAATCCCTGGCGTCTCCCTTCTGCAATCCTGGACAGCTGCTGTCGGCTGGGGAATTTATTTAATTGATTTATTTATGACATTTATAAAGCAACTTTCCTCCAAGCAGCTCAAGGCGACAGACATTACTGAACTGGTCGTTGCAGTGGTCTTGACTCAGTATAAGGCAGCTTCCCATCTTCCTAAGGAGTAGATCTGCCCTCCTCCAACATCGCCGTTGGGAACTGCAAGAAAATATCTCAACAGCTAACTTTACCACTTGGTACTATGCAGACAACCCTTAAGCATTTAGAATCATAGAACGGAAGAGCTGGAAGGGACCCTGAGGGTCATCTAGTCCAACCCCCCTTGCAATGCAGGAATCTCAACCTAGTATCCATGACAGATGGCAGTCCAAGCTCTGCTTAAAAACCTCCAAGGAAGGAGAGTCCACCACTTTCTGAGGGGGCCCATTCCACTGTCAAACTGCTCTGACTGTAGTAAAGTTCTTCTTGACATTTAGTCAGAATCTCCTTTCTTGTATCTTGGAGCCATTGATTCAGGTCCCAAGCTTGCTCCATTTTCTATGTGACAGCCCTTTAGATATTGAAGGTGGCTATCATATCTCCTCTCAGTCTCCTCTTTTCCAGGCTAAACATACCAACTCCTTCGACTGTTCCTCATAAGGCTTGAACATACTCAGCTCCCTCAATCATTCCTTGTTTCCAAACCCTTGATCATTTTGGTTGCCGTCCTCTGCACACATTCCAGCTTGTCAATATCCTTCTTAAATTGTGGCACCCAGAACTGGACACAGTATTCCAGGTGTGGTCTGACCAAGGCAGAATAGAGCGGTGCTGTTACTTCCCTTGATCTGGACACTAGACTTCTATGGATGCAGCTGAGAATAGCATTAGTTTTTTTTGCTGCTGCATCACACTATTGACTCCTGTTAAGCTTGCAGTCCACCAAGACCCCTAGATCCTTTTCACATGTACTACTGGCAAGCCAGGTACCCCCCATCTTATACTCCTGCAGCTGGTTCTTCCTGCCTAACTGCAGAACATTTCCTTTGTCCCTATTGAAATACATTTTGTTAGTTTGGGCCCAGCTCTCCAATCTGTTAAAGTCATCTTGAATCTCGATTCTGTCTTCTGCAGCATTAGCCACCCCTCCCAGTTTTGTATCATCTGCATGTTGCATGCGTATCCCCTCAATTCCTTCATTTGCACTTTCCAAGGTCATCTGCGACTATAGGGGTGCATGGCCCCATCTGCATGAATCCCTCTACAAGTCTCAGCGGGACACGGGTGGCACTGTGGTCTAAATCACTGAGCCTCTTGGGCTTGCTGATCGGAAGGTCAGCAGTTCGAATCCCTGCAACGGGGTGAGCTTCTGTTGCTTTGTCCCAGCTCCTGCCAACCGAGCAATTTGAAAGCACACCAGTGCAAGTAGATAAATAGGTACCACTGTGGCAGGAAGGTAAACAGCATTTCTGTGCGCTCTGGCAAGTGCGTAGCAAGGGGGCGGGGGGGCCGCCCCGTGTTCCATAATTGAGGGGGTGACAAATTACCAAGGAACATTTTTTTTTATTATTATTTTAAAAAAAAATTGAAAATGCCTGCTCCGAAGGTCTTATCTTACTATACTAGGGATTATATAGCTATATATGAAATTTCATGCATATCGGTTAATATCTTGACCCTCCTCCACCAAAATAGCTGTTCACTTGGCTGTTTTCCTATGTCGTGAAGGCTGAAATTTCAGTTCAGTGGAGCACTTACTGTTCCCAACCTTAACCCTGTGGAAAGCCATCTAATTAGACTTTAATTTGATTTTGAGATGTTTTTAGGAGGTAATTGAATTATTGTTCGATTTTATACCAATGTTATGTATCTGATGTTAGCCACCCTGAGCCCGACTTCAGCTGGGGAGGGCGGGATATAAATAAAAGTTTATTATTATTATTACTTGTTATTATTCCTTTGTAAGAAAATATGAAATAATATAAAACCATTTTTTTGCAGGGGGGAATCAATGGGGGGGTTGACAAGAAATTTTCCACACCGGGTACCACCTGACCTTCCCATACCTGGGGGGGGGGGTTGACAAAAAAAAATTTGCCCCGGGTACCAATTTACCTTGCTACGCCCCTGCGCTCTGGCACTCAGCACAGTCCTCCGTGCACCAGTAGTGGTTTAGTCATGCCGGCCACATGACCCAGAAAGCTGTCTGTGGACAAATGCCAGCTCCCTTGGCCTGAAAGCGAGATGAGTGCTGCAACCCCATAGTGGCCTTTGACTGAACTTAATTGTCCTGGGGTCCTTTACCTTTAGTCTCATTAGAATGGGAAAACCAGCATTTTGCATTACTTGGATCTGTACATGGAACCAAAGGATCTCCAGGTTGCCAAATGGCAATATTCAACGGTATCGTTCCCAAAAGGGAAGGACCCAAATTTCATTATTTTCCAAAAGAACAAAGTAATTACATTTGATCTCCAAAACAACTGACAGGAGCTGGAGTCCAGGAATGTCTAGATGACCACAAGTTCCCCACCCCTGACTTAACACCACTGTGGTCCCTCTTACTGCCACCCTGAGCTGCTTCAGGAAGAAGGACAAGATATAAATTCCATAAATAAAATTATTGTTATCAGCAGTGCTGTCAAGTATCCCGTTTTCCCCGGGATTCTCCCTTATTTCAAGCAGTTTCCCGCTGCTCTCCCTTATTTTTTATTTCCCTTAAATTTCCCATTTTAATGGAAGTAGCTCCTCCCCTGCTGGCCAGGGACTGGGTGGGAAGACCTTGCCTATTTGGAGAGAAAAGCCTCAGCCCTCAAAGCAAGTGGGAGCCGTTTCCCGTGCTTACAGGGGGGTGTATTCCTCCCCCTGCACCAGCCCCTATCCGTTGCCGCCGAGCCCCTCAGCCGGCCAATAGGGTTAGCTGGTGGGTGGAGCCTGGCTGCCTTTGAGCAGCTGCTGCTTCCTGTCCTGTTTTGATGGGGTCAGACAAGAAGACGATGGGGCTCCATTGCGTGGAGCACATGGCTGCCCTCCTCTTTGCTGGCTGCCCTCCTCTTTGCTCCGCTCCGAGCTCAAGCCCGCTTGGAGTTTACATTGCTGCTCCACCCACTTTTGCTTCTGGCTCCACCCACCACTGACATGTGACTATCCCCGGGATAGGTGAGACTGCTGATCCCTTATTTTCAAATCCGTAACTTGACAGCTATGGTTATCAGTCACTTGCATCTCTCAGTCAAAGCAGAAAGATTTATCCGGAAAGTCTTGATCAGTGAAATTTAAGATCATGTTTCCAACTGGGAGAAAACGTGTGATGAACTTTGAGGGGGAAATGAAAGATACTCTCTAAGAGAAGCTTTTTTAAAAATAAAAATAAAAAATCTGTAAGAGAAACTTCCTCACCCTGAGGAGTAACTTGTGCATCCCCAACCTAGATAGTTCCTGGCTGACATTTCTTTGGGAGGAGATTGAGCCTCAAATGCATTTCAGATGACTTTTTTATTTTTCATTTCTACTCTCCAATGCCCCTCTTCAGACAATCATTTGATTTCCCCATTGTTCCACTGAAAACACAATGAATTTCCCCTTGGTAGGGCTCTTGAAATAAACAAAGCCCTAATCCAGACCTATCCTGGCCTTGATAATGAGCAATAGCAGCAGCAAAGCCAAAGTCCTGAGGACTCCTTCTGTTTCTTCCCCAAGGAAAGGCGAAGGAATCTGGCACGCTATTCTCTCCAACAGGCGAGAAGAGTTGCAGATGTAAGTAGGAAAACTAGATTTCACACAGCGGATTAAGAGCTATCCCCAATGTGCAACTGAAGGGCATGAGTTGGCATTGCCTCTCTTCACAAACAAAACTTGCATTTCTTGCTTGTTTTTCTATGCCATGAGGATTTTGCATAGAGCTGAACCAATATAGCCTTTCTAGCATGTCGTTGTGATGTATGGAAGTGAGAGCTGGACCATAAAGAAGGCTGATCGCCAGAGAATTGATGCTTTTGAATTATGGTGCTGGAGGAGACTCTTGAGAGTCCCATGGACTGCAAAAAAAGATCAAACTTATCCATCCTTAAAGAAATCAGCCCTGAGTGCTCACTGGAAGGACAGATCCTGAAGCTGAGGCTCCAATACTTTGGCCACCTCATGAGAAGAGAAGACTCCCTGGAAAAGACCCTGATGTTGGGAAAGATGGAGGGCACAAGGAGAAGAGGACGACAGAGGATGAGATGGTTGGACAGTGTTCTTGAAGCTACCAACATGAGTCTGACCAAACTGTAGGAGGCAGTGGAAGACAGGAGTGCCTGGCGTGCTCTGGTCCATGGGGTCACGAAGAGTCGGATATGACTAAATGACTAAACAACAACAAGCACGTCGTCGTCCAGGGTGCTCCCGCAAGGAGAAACATCAAACCTGCCCCCTCAAGAGACCTGGGTTGAGAGAGAAACATAGGCAAAAGTCATGGGTGGCTCCAGGGAACATTCCTCAGAGACGAAGGAAAGAGCAAGGAAGAGCCAGAGTGTGAGAGGTGAGAATGGGTTGGAACATTATCCATGCTGGCCTGCTGGTTTTCTACTTATATCATTGGCCAAGTGTCTAGTAGGGCGAACCAGGAAGTGGCCTCTCCAGACAACGGAATGACTCTGCTTTTCTCATCTCTGCAGCTGCGATCTCTTGGGTGATATGGACACTATTAGGCAGTTGAATGTGCATGCGTACTCCATCTGTTTCCCTCCCTGCCACTCTCCCACAGCCCCGGGCAACCACGCTATGCCACTGAGTGGGTCTCCTGTTGCCTCCACTCCAGCAACCAGACTGATCATTTGATTTGCTGGGAGAGCTCAGCTGATCTGAACAAGGCGGCTGAAAAATGGCTGTGTGGGAAATATGCACAAGCATGTGCAAAATGGTACATGGGAGATTGTAAGGTGGCCCCACACACCCTCGACCTCTCCCGCCGCTGCCATGTGGCCCCTGGACATTTAAGGAAGGGTGGTAGTGGCCCCTGGGCTGACAAAGGCCAGCCATCCCTGGTTCAGGGAGAAAGCTGATGAGTACATTTAAAGGGTTTGGGGAAAGCTCAATGAGAACTCTAGGGCCTGGTCTATAGAAGTTGGAAACTACAGTGGTACCTTGGGTTACAAATGCTTCAGGTTACAAACTCCGCTAACCCGGAAGTAGTACCTCGGGTTACGAACTTTGCCCCAGGATGAGAACGGAAATCGTGCGCTGGTGGCATGGTGGCAGCAGGAGGCCCCATTAGCAAAAGCCCACCTCAGGTTAAGAAAGGTTTCAGGTTAAGAACGGACCTCCGGAATGAATTAAGTTCATAACCCTAGGTACCACTGTATTATCATTTGTAATAAAGCACAGGAAATTTACTAACTTCTGTTCAAAGGTTATAAACAATACAGTCCCTGCCTACAGACTTACAATCTAATAGGTGTGGCACAAAAGGAAAAGCTGGCTGAGGAGGGAAGAGGAAAACAAACAAACTCATGTACCAGTTCTTCGTTTTACCCTGTCATTCTTACAATAAGAAGCTGGAATAGAGACCAGCTCTAAGGGAACAGAGGAGCCAAGTGGTCAATGGTTTCTCAGCTGAGAAGATGGAGTGGGATCACATTGTAGATCCCAGCATGGGTGCAGATCCATATGTCTTGCCTGCTTGCCAGGATTGTGCACAAAGGACAAGAGAGTTTCCCCTCACACCTTTCCCTCTCTTGCTTGCACATTTTTGTAGTATTTGTTTATTACTGTGTGCGTAACAGATTGTTAGCAGTGCACATCGCTCAAGACAACATACCCATAGAAAAGAGATGGGTGAATGGAGAGGACACCAACCTGATGGCAATAATTTCTTTTTAAAAATCCTTTTTCACCCTGTTAAGTGAGTATGTGTGACTGAGGTCTGTGCCCTTCAAAATAAAGTCTACAGCGGTGAATTCCAAACATAGTGACCCCCGTACGTAATGTCTCCACATCGTGAAGTCACCCTTTAAATGATATCCAATTTTGTTGGGGGTTGGGGTGAAATCACCGGTGCTTTTCCATTTTGGAAGAATACAAGACTCTTCACCATTAAAATAAAAATATTGAAAGGGGTCCAGAGGAACAGCTCGGCATGTTTTAGGGACTCCCTTGAGGACTGTGCTGTGGCTGTGTAACAGTCTAATAGCCTTGTGTTAAATAAACACACATGCACACACAGCGTTAATGAATTGCCTTTGTTGAAGAGTGCAAGAATTGGTGGAATACATGCTGTGTGCGATGCTGCCTTGCCTGGCAGAGTCGGAACATCAGCCCATCTAGAGTAGGACGGTTCACGCTGACACGGAGCAGCTCTTGAGCAGGGAGGAGGGAGGAGAAAATCCTCCAGAAGAACATTAGCAGATGACACCAAACTGGGAGGGGTGGCTAATGCTGCAGAAGACAGAATCGGGATTCAAAATGACTTTAACAGATTGGAGAGCTGGGCCCAAACTAACAAAATGCATTTCAGTAGGGACAAATGTCAGATTCTGCACTTAGGCAGGAGGAACCAGATGCACCGATGTAAGATGGGGGACACCTGGCTTGTGAAAAGGATCTAGGAGTCTTAGTGGACCACAAGCTTAACATGAGTCAACAGGGTGATGCAGCAGCAAAAAAACAGCTAATGTGATCATGTGCATCAACAGAAGTCTAGTATCCAGATCTAGGGAAGTCATTTGTTGTTGTTGTTCAGTCGTTCAGTCCTGTCCGACTCTTCGTGACCCCATGGACCAGAGCACGCCAGGCACCCCTATCCTCCACTGCCTCCCGCAGCTTGGCCAAACTCATGCCAGTCGCTTCGAGAACACTGTCCAACCATCTCATCCTCTGTCGTCCCCTTCTCCTTGTGCCCTCCATCTTTCCCAACATCAGGGTCTTTTCCAGGGAGTCTTCTCTTCTCATGAGGTGGCCAAATTCAGGATCTGTCCTTCTAGTGAGCACTCAGGACTGATTTCTTTAAGGGTGGATATGTTTGATCTTTTTGCAGTCCATGGGACTCTCAAGAGTCTCCTCCAGCACCACAATTCAAAAGCATCAATTCTTTGGCGATCAGTCTTCTTTATGGTCCACCCTACTACTGGGAAAACCATAGCTTTAACTATACGGACCTTTGTCGGCAAGGTGATGTCTCTGCTTTTTAAGATGCTGTCTAGGTTTGTCATTGCTTTCCTCCCAAGAAGCAGGCGTCTTTTAATTTCTGGACTGCTGTCACCATCTGCAGTGATCATGGAGCCCAAAAAAGTAAAATCTCTCACTTCCCTGCCAAGAAAACTCCATGGACAAAGACAACAGGGAAGTCATAGTACTGCTCTATTCTGCCATGGTCAGACCACACCTGGAATACTGTGTCCAGTTGTTCTGGGAGCCACAATTTAAGATGGATGTTGACAAGTCAAACATGGGCAGAGTAGGGCGACCGAGATAATCAAGAGTCTGGAAACTAAGCTTTATAAGGAATGATTGAGGGAACTGAGTATGTTTAGCCTGGTAAAGAGGAGACTGAGAGGAGATATGCTAGCCATCTGGGCTCTCACATGGAAGCTACAGAATGTTTGTTTTCTCCTGCTCCAGACAGTAGGAAACTGAACCATGGATTCCACTTACAAGAAAGAAGATTCTGACAAAATATCAAGGACTTTCTGACGGAAAGAGCTGCTTGACAGTAGGACGGACTCCCTCGGGAGGTGGTTGACTCTCCTCCATTGGAAGTTTTTAAGCAGAGGTTGGATGGTCATCTGTCAGGGATGCTTGACTTGAGATTCCTGCACTGCAGGGGGTTGGGCCAGATGACCCTTGGGGGTCCCTTCCAACTCTATAATTCTATGAACATAAGAAGAGTCTTCTGGATCAGGCCAGTGGGTCATCTCCTCCAACCTCTGGGAACAAGGGAGGCTGTGAGAGGGACCCTTAAGCCTTTCTACGGTAGGAATTCTCCCTTGTAGGGCAGATGGATTCTTTACCTGCTCCAGAGGGTCATGTCGAGGCTGCGTGTTGGGAGGAGCAGCTACCTCCAAGCCTTTTCTGTCAGTTGAAACTACAAAGAGACCTCACAGACAGCCTTATCCGTTCTTGTTAAAAGTTCGGTTGGGAACAGCAGGTAGAAGCAGCAGTTTGGGTTTCACTCTCCCCAGCCGCAAAGGCGCTAAAAATAGCTGGCCGTGAATGCGGCTTTCAGCACAAACCCTTTCAGCTTCATTTCCAAGCTCTTTATTTTGCTTCTTTTTCTCTCTCTTTCTCTTTCCTTCCACCCACACAAACACTTTCATGTCACCATGCTCACAGAGACCTACATTTTCCACAACATGAGGGAGGAGGAGGAGGAAGAGAAGAAGAAGAGGAGGAGGAGGAAGAAGAAGAAGAAGAAGAAGAAGAAGAAGAAGAAGAAGAAGAAGAAGAAGAAGAAGAAGAAGAAGAAGAAGAAGAAGAAGAAGACTTAACCATCAACCCCTCTTCCCAGGAAACTCTGGCCTTCTTGGTCTTAATGGCTAGAAACCCGATGGAAACAAAAGCTTCATGCTAAATATACAGCTTTGTTTCCAATCTGTATCTTCCTGTTGGATTCCTGCAACTTTTCATATCACAAACATTCCACTTTTGTGGGGGGCAAGGGGGAGGTTGTCCTGTTGTTATTGAGCTACAGTACAAGAGTACCCCTCCAGGCAGCAAGAATGCAGTAACTTTGGGCACTCACCACAGAACGGCTGATATAGTGGTTAGAGTGTCAGGATAGGACCTGGGAGACCAGGGTTCAAATCCCCACTCGGCCATGAAGCTCATTGGGTGACCTTGGGGCAGCCTAGCCTACCTCTCAGGGTTGTTGTGTGGATTGAATGAGGGTCAATGACATGTTGCAGAATACAGCCACAAAAAAATAAGTAATTCTGAAGGGGTTCTTAAGATGTGCTAAACATGCAGCTCTGCTCAGAAACAGCAGCAGCCCCAAAGCTAGCTCTTCCCTCACTTCCATAGTGTCTGGTACAATTTAAGCCTTGCCCTGACATCACAGCATTCCAAGTTTCTCCACCAATGGCAGCCAGTCTTGTAGAGGAGTGGGTGAGGAACCTGGTTAAGCTCTACAGAGCCAGTAGCGGGTGTTAGTTTTGGTACTGATGTCCCAAGTGCAACTTCAGTGTAACATCTAGGTTGGGCCTAGTATTAGATGGATCTATCTACAGTCGTACCTCGTGTTACGAATGCTGCATGTTGCGTTCATCACGGGTTACGAACTCGCCAAACCCGGAAGTACCGGAACGGGTTACTTCTGGGTTCGGCGGTTCGTACATGCGTAGCCACGTCAAATGACGTCATGCGCAGAAGCGCCGAATTGTGTGGCGGGCATGCGCAGATGCGGCGCTCAGAATGTGGACTGCTCAGAATGCGAACAGGGCTCTGGAACGGATCCCGTTCACATCCAGAGGTACCGCTGTATTTCCAACCTGTGCTAATTTTTCATGTGTTGATTCATCAGTTCTTTACATTAAACCTTTCACTCATATCTGATTTTAAAAAAATCAGTATCAAACAATACAATACAATCAGGGGACCTTGTGGCACCTTAGGTAAAAGGCAAAGGGACCCCTGACCATTAGGTCCAGTCATGTCCGACTCTGGGGTTGCAGTGCTCATCTCACGTTACTGGTCGAGGGAGCTGGTGTACAGCTTCCAGGTCAAGTGGCCAGCATGACTAAGCCGCTTCTGGCAAGCCAGAGCAGCGCACGGAAATGCCGTTTACCTTCCTGCCAGAGCGGTACCTATTTATCTACTTGCATTTTGACGTGCTTTCGAACTGCGAGGTTGACAGGAGCAGGGACCGAGCAACGGGAGCTCACCCCATTGCGGGGATTCGAACCACCGACCTTCTGATCAGCAAGCCCTAGGCTCTGTGGTTTAACCCACAGTGCCACCCGTGTCACCTTAGACATATACAAATTTACTGTGGTATAAGCAGAAATTGATCCACAATTAATGCTTGGAACTCACTGCCACATGATAACGATGACATTAGGGCAGAATTTTAGGACAGATATCTGGAGCTGCACTCAGCAGAGTGAGCAAGAGGGGGTCTCCAAACACAACAGGGGCGGTTTACCGTTTTTTTGAAGTAAACGATGTGATGCACATTACAATCTATGCAGGAGGGGATGTCCCCCATCATTAAGACCAGTCTAAAATCACCTAACAAGGCACAGGGGGATCAAACACATTCATGGAGGAGCTCAATGACAAGTAGAGCTTCCACATCCAGGTGCACTATACCTCTGAATACCATATTGTGGGGTGCAACAATGGGAGTGGGAGCGACCTGCTCCTCGGCTTCCCAAGGGCATCTAGTTGGCTGCAGCTGGAAACAGAATTCTGGACTGCCCCCATCAGGGTCGTTCTTGCGTTCTCACTTCATGACATCAACCTTTGGCATTCAGAATGAGCCTCTTCGGCTCCGTCCTCCATCTGGCTCCCGTCCACGTAAAGAGGGCTTGATTGATGTTGCAGGAGATGGGCGCTGTGAATCACGGATTCCAAACCCTGACGAGACAGCCTGGGCGACGGTTTCTCTGGTTGAGGCTGCTTGGAGGCAGGATACTTAGCGACATCATCTGCAGGCTGGGGGGGGGGTGAATCATTCATTGAACAAGAGAGGCATGGGAGCGGGGAGGGGGGGAGGAGAGGAAGAGAAGAATGAATGAATGGGAGCACACTCAGAACTCGGTTGGTTGCTAGAAAATTGCAAGCACCTGGCGCAGGGCACTCTTTGATAGCAGAAAGAAGGCAGGAAAAGAGAGCAGGGGAGAATGAAGTCATCTCGGCGCCCTTTGCCAGCTTGAATGGGTATCACAGGTGCCAGGTTGCAGGTGTCCCACCTTGCACTTGGTTGGTGGCATTTTACTGCCTGAGAAGCCCATCCGCCTGCCCACCGGTGCCTGGCAACTCGAGAAGTGGACATTGAGTGGGACATGTTTTCTGTCTCTAGTCTTGCAGTGCTTCTGAGATGGTTGAAAAGGGCAAATCCCATGCTAGGGGTCATTAGGAAAAGAACCAATAATAATCTTCTTCTTTGGCGATCACTCGTAGCCAAGTAAGATTGTCTTTCATAAGCACGGTTTTAACAGTGAGTCTGTAAGTGACTGTGGAGGCCAATTCTGGATCCACACGTCCTTCCACAGTGGGGACATAGGTTTCCGGGCGGGAGTTGATCATGCTGAGGGTTTGCCAAGCGTGCCTTCCTCTTGGCACGTTTCTCCCTTGTGGCCCGAGTTCAAGCGTCTTCAAAGCCCATGACACCTTTGGTAAAAGCTGTTCTCCAACTGGAGCGCTCGCAGGCCAGTGTTTCCCAGTTGTCTGTGTTTATACTGCATTTTTTAAGATTTGCCTTGAGAGAGTCTTTAAACCTCTTTTGTTGACCACCAGCATTACGCTTACCATTTTTAAGTTTGGAATAGAGTAGTTAAGTGGGCATTTGTATAATCACGGTGCCGTTCTACAAATCTATGGTGAGAATGTTTTTGGAATACTGCATACTGTTCTGGTGGGCATCACCTCAGAAAGAATGTTGTAGAGCCGGAAAGGGTTCCGAAAAGGACCACCAAAAAGCATAGAATCATAGAGTTGAAAGAGACCAGAAGGGACATCTAGTCCAGAGGTCGGCAACCTCCAGCCCACGGGCCGGATGCGGCCCACAAAGACCTTTTTACCGGCCCACGAGACACCCGCAAACCGAGCCGTCCCCTCGCCAAGCAGCACCGGAAATGGCATCTGCGCACGCGCAGATACCAAAAACCATGTCCAGACACCGAAAATCACTTCTGCTATTTCCGGCGCCACGGGCATGCACAGACGCGATTTCCGGCATTGCGCTGCGCATGTCCGGCCCACGGATGATCTCCGTGGGATTGATCCAGACCATGGCCGGTAAACCTTGCCGACCCCTGATCTAGTCCAACCCCCTGCAATGCAGGCATCTCAACTAGATCTTACATGATAACCTCTGCTTAAAAACTTCCGAGGAAGGAGAGCCATGCTCCTTCTGAGGAAGTCCGTTCCACTGCCGAACAGCTCTTCCTGCCAGAAAGTTCTTCCTTGATGTTTATTTGGAATCTCCTTTCTTGCAACTTGAAATGATCGAGGGGAGTCTCCTATGTAGAAAGGTTGCAGAGTTCGGGACTTTTTAGTTTAGAGAATAGACAAGTTACAGGCGACATAATAGAATTTTGTAAAAATTATGCGTGGCAGAGAGGAAGTGGGTTGGGAAAGGCTCCTGTCCCTCTCTCGTAAAACTAGAACTTGTGGACATGTTGGAAGATTCAGGACAGTAAGAAAGAAAAGTCCTTCTCCATGCAGAGCATAGTTAAACTGTGGAACTCACTGCCACATGAGGCAGTGACGGCCACCAACCTAGATGGCTATCAAAGAGGATTACACAAATTCATGGAGAAGAGAGCTATCAATGGCTGCCACCGATGGTGGCTATGCTCTAGCCCCACATCGGGAGGCAGAGATGCTTCTAAATACCGGTTGCTGGAAACCACGGAAGGGAGAGAGGACTCTTGCGCTCAAAACCTTCTTGCGGGTTTCCTACAGGCGTGTGGTTGGGCGCTGTGAGAACAGGATGCTGGACTAGACGGGCCGTTGGCCTGATCCAGCAGGGATCTTCTGAGAGGATCACCCACACTCCCCCAGTTAGCTGTCCCTGTTCTAAACTGAAGATAGCTGAAGATTGTGGTGGGGGTCAGATGATAGGAAGATGCCTCTCCCTTCTCCCTTCTACCCCCCCCCCGCCCCCCCAGCCAACAACGACCTTGCAAGCTGCTTGGAAATTTAGCAGAACACACCCAGACTCTTGGGGGGGGGGGAAGAAGCCGGGTTTTTTAAAAACGTCAGTTAGTGCCTGGCGGTGAGTGACAAGTAAGTAGCACACTTTTGAGGCATATATATTGTTTCCTGTTAATGCATGACTAACCGTGCGGGATAGGAACAGGAACCGCAGCAAGAGGCTATAGGAAATACTCAGAGATCAGTGAGCATACTTGCAGAGAGAGAGAGAGAGAGAGAGAGGGAGGGAGAGAAAGAAAAGCCATTTTAATTTCTCCGCCGCTGCCCGCTTTTTGGAAAGGCATGGAAAACAGGAGGCATGAAAGCAAGCAATGGGTTGCCACACACACATATTACATGAAATGTAAAATTTCTCCTGTAAAATTATTTCGCTGCTGTCATTGTCATTGCTATAATTGCATTTAAGAACTTGGCAACTACTGGATTTTTTTCCGCCCCCTTGTTTTAACCAGGAGAGGCTCCAAAGCATTGTGGTGGATTTGTGCTAAGCTGCTTGCCCAAAATTGAAGAAAGGAGAGTGTAGGACTGTCCTTCATCCAGACAAATAAGAGACATTATCAGAGTCCAAGGGTATATTCCAGCCAGGCCAATATATTTGGGGCGTGGCCTGGGAACAGAATCATAGACTTGTAGAGTTGGAAGGGGCACCAAGGGTCATCTAGTCCAACCCTCTGCAATTCAGGAATCTCAGCTAAAGCATCCATGACAGATGGCCATCCAAACTCTGCTTAAAAATCGGAGCGTCAGAGGTCTGGTCTGCAGGTCTGAAGTGCTCTGCTTCTACCATAGCAGGACAACTTCTTCTTGGGAAGGGCAATCCAGCCATTGTAGGTTGTTGTGGGTGGTTGCTGTTGTTGTTTGTTGTTGTTTTAAAGATAGCCATCACAGAAACACATTGTCATCAAAGGCAAGAGCCCTTACGCAGGCAGCCTGGGGCTCCCAAACATGTTTTACAGCCCTGGAGAATGCAGAACTGGAGATCTGCCCAGGCTCTGTTCAGCATCAGGTTTGCTGTTGGGTGTTTTGATGCTTCAGGCAAAATACACAGACGCCACCAGCTCCTATACCAGATCTGTGAGGGTCCGAGGTGGCGGAGAGCTCACATTACAGAGAGGGAGCTGGCATCCTTTCTGTTTGGGATGACCCCCTTAGCTGCTCCTTCTAGAAGGCTGCTGAAGGCTCGATTTGGCCAAGTTTGGGGGTTTGCAGGTTTCATAGAGGGACATCCCATCTCTTTGCTCACTCTCCCCTAATTTGAACAAGTGTTAGGGGCGGAGAGTCTTCACGTGTTTGCCCCAGATCTGTACCTCCCCAGCCATCTCCGGTTGTGCAGAACCACCAAATACGTACATTTATTGTTAGTCTGTTTTTTTTGCAAGCCCAGGGTGATGTTTAAAAGCAAACTGGCCTCAACTGTGGCACGCCTTTGAGAGGTTCTGGAGGTCTCTTCTTAACCTGAAACTGTTCTTAGCCTGAGGTACCACTTTAGCTAATGGGGCCTCACGCTGCCGCCGCCGCACAATTTCTGTTCTCATCCTGAAGCAAAGTTCTTAACCCGAGGTACTATTACTGGGTTAGCGGAGTCTGTAACCTGAAGCATCTGTAACCTGTAGCGTCTGTAACCCGAGGTACCACTGTATTCAAGTTCTGGCTCTGAGAACGCAGTAGCCACATTCACACCACAAATTTAAAGTGCTATTGATGCCACGTTTAACAGTACAGTGGTACCTCTGGTTATGAACTTAATTCGTTCCGGAGGTCCGTTCTTGCTGCTGCTGCGCCACCGGCACACGATTTCTGTTCTCATCTTGGGGCAAAGTTCCCAACTCAAGGTAACTCTTCCAGGTTAGCGGAGTTCGTAACCTGAAGCGTTCGTAACCTGAGGCGTTTGTAACCAGAGGTACCACTGTATGATTTCCCCTCAAAATCCTGGGAACTGTGGTTAGTTAAGGATGCTGAGAGTTGCTAGAAGACCCCTATTCCACCTTGCAGAGCTACAGTTTCCAGAGTTCCCTGAGAAGAGGGATTGATTGTTAAACCACTCTGCAAACTGTAGCACTGTGAGGTGGAAGAAGGGTCTCCTGGCAACTCTCAGCACTCCTAACAAACTACAGCTCCCAGGATTCTTTGGGGCAAGCCAAATGTGCTTTAAATGTATGGAATGCATCAGCCCCAGCCTTGATCATGTGTGCACGCATGCATGCATGCATGTTTCCAAAAGCAGAACAACTTTTAATAGTACCTGTTTCAAATATAGATCTGATGAATTAACCATGACTTAATGAACAAATGAAAATAACATTATGAGCTGCAGAAGGACACTGTGGTTTATCCACATTTACCTTCCCTCTGTGCTTTCCGGGCAATGTGCACACTTTAAAGCTTTTAAAGCGTCTAAGCACCCTTTTTGGGGTACTGGGTTTAAAGGTGAATAATAATAATAATAACAATAATAACAATAATAACAATAATAATTTATTATTTATACCCTGCCCATCTGGCTGGGTTTCCCCAGCCACTCTGGGCGGCTCCCAACAGAACATTAAAATACAATAATCTATTAAACATTAAAAGCCTCCCTAAACAGGGCTGCCTTCAGATGTTTTTCTCTTTGACATCTGGTGGGAGGGCGTTCCACAGGGCGGGTGCCACTACCGAGAAGGCCCTCTGCCTGGTTCCCTGTAACTTGGCTTCTCATAATGAGGGAACCGCCAGAAGGCCCTCGGAGCTGGACCTCAGTGTCCGGGCAGAACGATGGGGGTGGAGACGCTCCTTCAGGTATACTGGACCGGAGCCATTTAGGGCTTTAAAGGTCAGCACGAATCAGAGCATGGATTGTAGTTTGGAATTTCCGCAGGTTGACCTCCAAATTACTGGTTGTGTGAGCCGATGCAATTCTAAATTCTCCTTGGAGCAGGGGCGGAGTGAGGGGGCGGGGATGGTCCACCCCGGGTACCACCCTAGGGGGGTGACACTTGGGGTGACCCCTCTCTCTCTGGGCCGCCCCTTGCTCTGCCCAGTGCCAGCCGAGCGCTGAAAAAAAGCCCTTTAGAAAGGGCTTTTTTCAGCACTTTGCTCGGCGGGGAAAGCCAGGGGCGGGCCAGCGAGGAGGGGTGACACCCCTCCCTCTCTGGCCCGCCCCTCGTCTCTGCACCCCTCGCCTCTGACCCCACCCTCAGGGGGGTGCCTCTGCGCACGCCGCCCTGGGTGGCGAAGAGCCTTGCTACGCCCCTGCCTTGAAGGCAATGAACTCACACATCAGGGAGATACCTGTAAGCTTTCTCTTTTACCTGTGCATGTTTGCTACATGCATGGGGTTCTTTTACAGGGGGAAGGGGGTGTTCAAAAAATCTAACACCCTTCCTGTAAAATGGTTGCAATCTTAAGGTCTCCCACCTCTTGGCTTAATATGCAGATATTTGCTCTTATATTACATTTAATTGCAACAGAAAGAGGCAGTGTGGTATAGCGGTTAAGGTGTCAGACTAGGACACCTTTCAAATCCCCACTGGGTGACCTTGGGCCAGTCACTGCCTCTCAGCCTAACCTACCTCACAGGGTTGTTGTGGGGATTAAACGAGGAGGCGGGGGCATGCATGCCACCTTGAGCTCCTTGGAGAAAAAGATGGGATGGAGTTGCAATAAGTCATAAAATAAATATTTACTTTATTTTCCACATACACCATATGGAATCATAATCTTGCTTTGGCGTTTTGGAGTTTGCATGGATGTCATGCATGGATTTCTGGTGGGGTTTTTTCCTTCTTCTTCTCTTCAATGGACATTACATCACTAGGATCTCAAGCTGCTAATGTTTGAGCTGGCTCTGCCGTAACCCCTTCTACAAGAATTGAAGATCCGTGTGCTGTGGTGTAACTTAGATATTAGCCAGCCTGCTTACAAGGAAGCAGGCCACTACCGTATTGTATAAATATTACCTCATTTACTGTCAACAGTCGCGGGCTCCTTTCCCTCCCCTTCTAAGTATGTGACTAATTGGGAAGAACAAGTTTTGCCGCCTTGCCAGGAAACTGCCTTGCCAGGAAACAGGGCAAGAGGCATTTAGCAATTTATTTAGCAAACCCCGTCTCAAGAGCTGGGATCTATTTCCTATGAATTAAAAGGCTGCATCTCGGATGCAATGTGCAAAGCTGCCCTTTGGCACCTTATAAGATGGGGGGCCGCCATTTTGTTGGTGTGCTTTTAAGTACTGTGGTTTTTTTTTCACCCACGGGATGAGGGGTGCCCTTCAGGATGCCGCACGACCAATTCGGAGCCAAAATCTGCCCTGCAGTTTCTCCAAATGTGGGTGTGTGCACTCACATGCGTGCATGTGAAGGAGGCCTCCATTTTGCCATCTCATTCCCCGAGCACTATAGATATTATTTATAATTTTGGTGGGTGTGGGTTTGAGCTTGCTTTATCAGTGCAAAGTGGCTAAAAAAATGATATTTATACAGTGGTACCTTGGTTCTCAGTCGCCTTGGTACTCAAACAACTTGGAACCCAAACACTGCAAACCCGGAAGTAAGTGTTCCGGTTTGCGAACTTTTTTCGGAAGCCGAACGAGCTCCGTTTTGAGGTCTGTCTGTTTTTGCTATTTGTTTTGCTTTTTTGTTGCTGTTTTTGTGACTGTGTGGAAACCAGTTCAGCTACCGATTGATTGTGTGACTGCGGTACATTGTTTATTGCTTTCATTTTATGGATCGTTGGTCTCGTTAGGTAGTAAAATTCATGTTAAATTGCTGCTTTAGGGGTTGTTTTTTAAAAGTCTGGAACGGATTAATCCGTTTTGCATTGCTTTCTATGAGAAAGCACGCCTTGGTTTTAGAACGCTTTGGTTTTGGAACGGACTTCCGGAACGGATTAAGTTTGAGAATCAAGGTATCACTGGACCATGAAGAAGGAGCCACTCAGAGCAGTATCACGATGACACATTTAATCCAAAACAGTTTATGAAGGGGGGGGGGACATGCAAGAGGCTGCTGCTTGTAATACAGAACTGAAACAAATCTGTGGGCTGCCTGAGTGCTGACTCTGCAGTTCCTGGTATGGCAAGCCAGGAGGGCCAATACACCACAGTGGCCAAGGGTGGCATGTGTGTTTTTCTTTCCATTGAACATTTGTCCTATACTTTGCAGCCTCCCTGGCTGCCATACTTAAACAAAGCAAAACATGGGAGCAGTTTCACTGTGAAACACAAGCACCCAAGAAGGCTGTTGAAACGATGGTGGTGCTGATTATTTTTACTAAAATTTGTTTACAGAAGAAGAAGAAGAAGAAGAAGAAGAAGAAGAAGAAGAAGAAGAAGAAGAAGAAGAAGAAGAAGAGTTTGGATTTGATATCCCGCTTTATCACTACCCGAAGGAGACTCAAAGCGACTAACATTCTCCTTTCCCTTCCTCCCCCACAACAAACATTCTGTGAGGTGAGTGGGGCTGAGAGATTTCAGAGGAATGTGACTAGCCCAAAGTCACCCAGCAGCTGCATGTGGAGGAGCGGAGACACGAACCCGGTTCCCCAGATTACGAGTCTACCACTCTTAACCACTACACCACACTGTCCTATACCCACAGGTCTCAGGGCAGTTGCAACATAAAACCACAATATAAAAACAAAAACAACCCAATAATCCCCTGCCCCCACACATTTTACAAGGGCATTAAATTATTTGCAGGATGAAAGGACACTCATTAACGCCCTTGCCTACCACCTAAAAAGTAATGAAGGTACAACAAAAAGTTCACACCAGAACCATGAGAATCTCTCTCTATCTCTCTCTCTCTCTCTCTCTCTCTCTCACACACACACACACACACACACACACACACACACACACCTTTGCTAATTCTTGAATACAATATATTTTCTATTAATATTTGTTTGTTGCATTTATATCCTGCCTTTTCCTCAAAGGAGGTCAAGGTGGCATACATAGTTCTCCCCATCCTCAATTAATCCCCACAGCAATCCTGTGAGGTAGGTTGGACTGAGTAGCACTGAGTGGCCCAAGCTCACCCAGGAGCTCCATGGCCCAGTGGGGATGTGAAGCTGGGCCTGCTGGGGTCCTAGTCCGATACGCTAACCATTACACCGCACTTGCTCTCAATCAATTCGTCAGTGTAGAACGGTGCCCAAGAAAAGTTGGATAAGTTTTCAGCACTACTCATAACAGATAAAACCAAACGCCATAGGAACAAAATTAAAATGCTTAGTGTGGAGAGTACTGTTGCCCTCAGGTCCTGCTGATGGGTTTCTCATAGGCATCCAGGTGACCACGATGAGAACAGGTTGCTGGGCTAAAATCGGCCTAGGGGTTTGATTTAGCATGGATGTTCTTACGTTCTTATGCTTGAGGAATTCCATTTCTGTCAATGCCAAAGCAAACTGCCCAAACTAATGTGCAGAATGGAATATAATTATCCTTCAGCCTTCACACATCTCTGAATTTTGCATTGAAGTTTTTGGCTCAGAAAAGAAAAAGAAAAAAAGTACCAAAACGTGCTTAAAAATGCATTTTTCAGGATATGCTACTCTCAGAAATGCATAGGTTGAGATGAAATATTTCTATATAGATGTGCATTTTCTAACAAAATACCATCTGAAGGCATAAAAGTGGTCTTCAAGTGGCGCCGCCAACGGGGGCCCCAACCCCCTCCCTCAGCACTCCCCCACAGTGTTTTTTCATCTCCATTGAAATTAATTACACAATTAATTGTGTTTGTTTCAACAGCCATGGATAATGAGATGAACCAAGTAGGTTTTGTAAGAAGCCGAACCGCAGCAAAATGGAAACAGCACTGCTCACAATGAATATCAAGGCCTTGAACGTAGCCCAGGAGCTAACCAGCAGCCTATGCAAGTCTTTCAAAATCTTTCATAGGCTGGCAGCATTCTGCCCTGGAGAACAGCTGCTGCATTTTGCAGCCAATGCATCTTCCCAGGTCAATGTCAAGAGCTGCCCCCACACAGAACACATTGCAGTAATCTAGTCTGGAGATTACCAGAAGGCTCCAGAAATGGCCCATCCCTAAATATAGTAACAAAATAACTAAGTGCAGCTGGGGAATCGATCATAAAATAACCCCACAAGAGGCTGTTGGAACAAAAAAAAAATTCATTTCATGGAACAGGCCCTCTGGGATTCCTCAAAGGCAGACCACACAAGGAAATGTGCTTCCATGCACAGATTGCCCAGCACCTGTGGCAAAATTCTCATGCAGATGCTGTTAGGTCAAATCACCACCAAGTGCTGTAAGTTTCATTCTACGGATGCAGAATAAAAAAGGGTAAAAAAAAGGGGGGTAAAGGACCCCTGGATGGTTATGTCTGGTCAAAGGCTGAGGGAGCTGGCATTTGTCCACAGACAGCTTTCCGGGTCATGTGGCTGACATAACTAAACCACTTCTGGTGCAACGGAACACCGTGACGGAAACCAGAGGGCACAGAAACGCCGTTTACTTTCCCGCTGCAGCAGTACCTATTTATCTACTTGCACTGGTGTGCTTTCAAACTGCTAGGTTGGCAGGAGCTCGGACAGAGCAGCGGGAGCTCATTCCGTCACAGGGATTCGAACCGCCATCCTTCTAACTGGCAAGCCCAAGAGGCTCAGTGGTTTAGACCACAGCGCCACCCACATGCAGAAACGCCGTTTACCTTCCCGCTGGAGTGGTACCCATTTATCTACTTGCACTTTGACGTGCTTTTGAACTGCTAGGTTGGCAGGAGCAGGGACCGAGCAACGGGAGCTCACCCCATTGCGGGGATCCGAACCGCCAACCTTCTGATCAGCAAGCCCTAGGCTCTGTGGTTTAACCCACAGTGCCACCAGGGTCCCAAGGTTGGGTATACGCAGATTCAAAAAATGGGGGTGGGAACACACCAGACTCGGGATATACCATGATGTGCATACAGCTTCTGTGTGCTTCCAGACAAGTAGGATCGGCACAGCTCATGCATGCAAGTTTTCGGCAGAGTCCACATCACATCATGGCCGTCAAAATTCTAGCCTGCATTCCAGCAGCACCTCATTTAACCTGGAATTTTCATGGAAAAGCCCATTCTTTCTTTAAAAAACAACACCTGTTGCCATTGACTTTTTTGTCTGAACGACCCATTCACAATATTGTCCCTACCTTGAAACACCCTGAATTCTGATTTATACACATTAGTCTGAGAGGTGCGAATCAGGCCGATTAGTGTAGGAATTAACAAATATCAAATTCCTCAAGCATTCCTAAAACAGAGCAAAACATTTCACGATAGCCGGTGGGTAAACAAGCTGAAAATGAAGTTGCAAGGTTGAATGGCGATTCAATAGCATCCAACATGTGCTCAGATTTGATGCTCTCTTTACTCAGTAGTTTCCGCTCCCTTTTTCAGGGAACATTAAAATTTTACTGTATGGGGGGGGGGGGGAGAAAAGGAAAGAAATCAAAATTCTCAAGCATTGGGGGGGAGGGGAGTTAGACAAGAGTAATAAACCCCAGAATGAATAACTCCAAACTGGTAATTTTAATCACAGAAGCACAAAGAACTCAGAGAGTTTGATAATGAACATAAAATATTGTGGCCATTAAAATATATTTTTAAAAAAGTTCACCGTCCTTCCATTCCAATTTACTTCCCTATAAATCAGGGAGCAATTTACTCAAATGTTCTTCCACTTTAATTGTTTTTACCTTGGTTTTATGTTAAATTCCACTGAGTTACTGCTAGCACAAGGGTTCACATTATTTGGGGAGGGGGGGAAATGTCAGTGGGTGGGCAGGAATTAGTATAAAATTCAAACTTTAGGTCTGAACGCTGAAGGGCGTGTTGGGCAAGACTTGGCAAAAATGATCCATGAAAGAGGGTGTATCTGGAAACGTATGTTATCTTGCTCTGCTTTGCTTTGGACCACATGAGTGAGGCTGAGAGAGGGGGGGTTGTCACATGGGCAGCTCAGGACCTCCATGCACAGTGCCCAGACTTGCACCCCGGGCAGGTGCTGCCATAGAACCCAACTGCTAGGGGCCAAGGTTTCTTCAGCCCTGCCCCCAATGAAGTATTTGATGGGATTGGACACACACACACCAATTTTGATGGGCATTTCCATTCAAATGGTGTGTGTGTGTTCTTTGTCTTGTGATCAGGGCAGGGTGCAAAGCAGGAGTGGGACAAGGGTGTGGCCTGCTTGGCAGGGGGCGTGGCTTGAACTGAGTCCCAAAGCCCAGGTAGAGAGACCTAAAGGGTTGCATTAGGCCATAGGTAGGCAAACTACCAAACAAGTGAGAGCTGGACCATAAAGAAGGCTGATAGCCGAAGAACTGATGCTTTTGAATTATGGTGCTGGAGGAGACTCTTGAGAGTCCCATGGACTGCAAGAAGATCAAACCTATCCATTCTGAAGGAAATCAGGCCTGAGTGCTCACTGGAAGGACAGATCCTGAAGCTGAGGCTCTAATACTTTGGCCACCTCATGAGAAGAAGAAGAAGAAGAAGAAGAAGAAGAAGAAGAAGAAGAAGAAGAAGAAGAAGAAGAAGAAGAAGAAGAGTTTGAATTTGATATCCCACTTTATCACTACCTGAAGGAGTCTCAAAGTGGCTAACATTCTCCTTTCCCTTCTTCCCCCACAACAGACACTCTGTGAGGTGAGTGGGGCTGAGAGATTTCAGAGAAGTGTGACTAGCCCAAGGTCACACAGCAGCTGCATGTGGAGGAGCGGAGACACGAACACGGTTCCCCAGATTACGGGTCTACCGCTCTTAACCAATACACCACACTGGTGTCTCCCTGGAAAAGACCCGGATGTTGGGAAAGATGGAGGGCACAAGGAGAAGGCGACAACAGAGGACAGTGTTCTCGAAGCTACCAACATGAGTCTGACCGAACTGCGGGAGGCAATGGAAGACAGTAGTGCCTGGCGTGCTCTGGTCCATGGGGTCATGAGGAGTCGGACACGACTAAACGACTAAACAACAAAAGACAAACTAAATCCGGCCCGCGGACGATCCGGGAATCAGTGTGTTTTTACATGAGAAGAATGTGTCCTTTTATTTAAAATGCATCTCTGAGTTATTTGTGGGGCACAGGAAATTGTTCATTTATTATTTTTTCAAAATATAGTCCGGTCCACCACATGGTCTGAGAGACAGTGGGCCGACCCCCTGCTGAAAAAGTTTGCTGACCCCTGCATTAGGCTCTCAGTTCTAAGGACGCCCATCCCCTGCAGTGCATCATGTGTATGATGTATGGGGAAAACCTCTGGAGGAGGTATCCCTCAAATGCATTGTATATTGTGAGCCTTGGGAATAGGTGAGATGCTTAGAACATGAAAATGATGGCAAGTTTATTCTCTGTGTACATTTTGATTACAAAATACACTAATGGAACAGCCTTCCTCCAACTTAACAATCACCTTAGATGGTTTTGAGATGCATGCCTTCTCCCTGATAAGCTAGTTTTCTACATGCATGGAGTTCCCCACCCCTCCCATGGCAGAGTATTCAGTCATGCAAAAGAAAACAAAATCCCAACATCATCCAATCAAAGCTTTATCACTTGATTCTGTCAAATCAGGTATGGGGAATTTGTGACACACACACACACACACACACACACACACACCCAGATACACTGCTGTGAGTTGGACTAGATGGTGCTTTTGGTCCCTTCAAACTTACAATTTTGTGATTCTGGACAACATCAGCCATTGTCCTTGAGGCTGCAGTCCAACAATGTTCGGAAGGCCACAGGTTCCCCATGCATGATGTATGTCTAAACTGCCCTTAAATTGTTCTGCCTGGGAGCTACATTTCCCAGCCACCTTGTGCAACAGTTTAGGAATTAGAAAAGTGAATTCTCTCTCCCTCCCTCCCTCTCTCTCTCTCTCTCTCTCTCTCTCTCTCTCTCTCTCTCTCTCATCAGGCAGGAAGCCCTATTTCAAAGCCCTTCCAAATCCACCGAGAACAAGGAAGTTTCAGAATGTGCAGGTCTTTAGCCTAATATATGCAAATATTTTCATCAGCAGACAGGGAAGAAATATCCCTTTCTTTCTTTTCCCCCCTGCAGTTTTACCTGCTTACGGTTTCCTTGTTGTCGCTCTCGTGTTTTTTAATTATGTAAATGAGCAGAAGAAGGGGGAGCATCACACAGGTGCCAAGGGACCAAGCTGTTATCTCATTAGAACTAAGCATTCTCCAAAGGAGAAGAGGAGGTGTGACTGGGGGGGGGGGCAATAACATGTGAGAGTAAGATGTGGAGAAGGCAGAGGAAGGGTGGGATGCACGTTCTGTTTCTAGCTCGGAGAAGAACCAGGTGAAAAAAGAGTTTTTCGTTTGGATATTTCTGTTGATTTTGAAGGCCTGGCTGAATCAGGATACTGGCCCATCTAATCCAGCATCAGTTTCTTGTGGAATTTCCCAGTTTTCCCAGCCACAGCTCAGTGATAAAATGCCAGCTTTGCCTTCACAAAGTCCCAGGTCCATAGGAACATAATTTGTCTAATGTTCTTTTAACGTCATCCGAGTTGGTGGCCCTCAGTGCCTCATGTGGGAGTGAGTTCCACAGGTTAACAATGTACTGGGTGTTCGAAAAATCAGCTTTCTTGGATATCTATTAATACTAGTGTTGCGAGACAGGGAGAAAAACATTGCTCTATCACTTTCTCCATGCGACATGCTATTTTATACGCTCCTATCATGTGGTCCTCTTAGTCATCTTTTCTGTCAGCTGAAAAATTCCCAAGCCTGGAGTCTCTTCAACCGGTATAAATCCTGCTCAGATCTATTGGCCTTACACAGGCACAGGCAAACTCGGCCCTCCAGATGTTTTGGGACTACAACTCCCATCATCCCTGACCACTGGTCCTGTTAGCTAGGGATGATGGGAGTTGTAGTCCTAAAACATCTGGGGGCCGAGTTTGCCTATGCCTGGCCTTACATGAAAACCCATATCAAGAGATATTTTAATCTCTGCTTAACTCTGCCTCCAGAGAAGCGGACACGGGGCAATGGATTCAAACTACAAGAAAGAAGATTCCACCTAAACATTAGGAAGAACTTCCTGACAGTGAGAGCTGTTCGGCAGTGGAATTTGCTACCAAGGAGTGTGGTGGAGTCTCCTTCTTTGGAGGTCTTTAAGCAGAGGCTTGACAGCCATCTGTCAGGAATGCTTTGATGGTGTTTCCTGCTTGGCAGGGGGTTGGACTGGGTGGCCCTTGTGGTCTCTTCCAACTCTATGATTCTATGATTCCATTCCTTTTCCTACCTATGTTGTTTCCGCTGTATCAGATTTTATTTTATTTGGTAACGTTTTATTGAGGCTTTTCATAATACAATAAAAAAGCAAACTAATCTAAACAAATAATAATAATATAGGAGGAAAGAAGGAAAGAAAGAAAGGGGATTTTTAAAAATACAAAGCCCTCTCTCACAGTTACACCTTAACTTTTGTCTCATACAGAAAAAGTTGTATGCTCTCAGCTCTCACCTGGGAATATCCCTTTCTTCCCCCAGCCTCTCACCCTGGCTGATCTCACCTTCCCTGCCTCTCACCCAGGGTCCTTCGCCACCCGTCTTATCACTTTCATCTGCATGCAGCTCTTACCAAAATATAGCAAGAGAGACTATTAAAGGGAACAATAAAAGAATAAAGAGAAAAGCGGTAAAGAAACAACAGAAACGGAAAAGAAATAGATCTTTGATCCACCTGTCAGCCATAGATACAATAATTCTTCACAGTTTTCAAACGCTCAGTCTAGATTAATATATTCAGCTGTTTCTTCCTCTGCTGGGCAATATTTCCCCAATCTTCAGTCTCTGTATCAGATCTTAGATTGTAAGCTCTTTGGGGCAAAGCCTCTCATGAACACTGATGGCTGTAAAGAAACAAGCAGTTTAGCACAGGGTGTTAAACTTTTTTTCCGGTGGGACACAAGGGGTATGCATACCCCCAAACATTTTGTGAATCTAAGTTTGGCCTCATTGAGGGGCAGTATTGCAATATGAGTAGGAAAATGGAAGTACCCAAAAACATTTTTTAAAGGGAAAAACACACTGTCAAAACCCATGATAATTTCAGCACCACACTCCAACCAACTGAGCTAACTGGCAAGTCCAAAATATTTTGGGGGAGCAAGGTTGGGAAAGGTTGATCTAGACATTTGCATCACAGCATCTTAGATTTAAGTGCTGGTATACACCCTAGCTCTGAGTCTATACGAAATTCTTCTCTAGAGACCTGGTCACTAACCCTTGACCTGTACAGGCCACTTCATTTGCAATAACTGGAAATCCCTGCTCTTGGAGGGAAAGGAAGGCAGATTCTCAGCTAGCCAGGGTCAGTCTTTCCACATTCTTCAAGAGTCATTGCCTGGAGGGTCTCTTGGGGGACGGGACACAAACTGGGCTGCTTTCATAATTTCTGGATGCGGCTTAAGCGTTTGCGAAGATTGTTTGTTTGTTTGTTTGTTTGTTTCAGAAGGTTGACCTGAAAAGTCCAAGAAGAAACGTCAACGCCATGTCGAGACAGAAAAAGATGAATTTTCCAGGAGGAGAAATGCCAGGCGTGTTTAGGTTTTTAATTGGAAAACAAACAAACATATGTAATGTGGGCCTTAAACTGTCAATGCAAATGCAAATGTAGTGTGCAAATCAATCATTCCTGACCTCAAGTAAAACAATTTTTAAAAAATCCAGTAGCACTTTAGAGACCAACTAAGTTTGTTCTTGGTATGAGCTTTCGTGTGCATGCACACTTCTTCAGATACACTGAAACAGAAGTCACCAGACCCTTATATATATTGGGAAGGTGGGTGAGATCAGGGGCGTAACAAGGGAGGCGTAGGGGGCGGACCACCCCATATTCCATAATGGAGGGGGTGACAAATTATCAAGGAACAATTACTGCCCTACTAGGGCGGTTCATAAAAAAACATTTTTTAATGCCTGCTCCGAAGGTCTTATCTTACTATACTGGGGATTACATTGCAATATATGAAATTCAATGCATATTGGTTATTATCTTGACCCTCCTCCACCAAAATAGCTGTTTACTTGCCTGTTTTCCTGTCATGAAGGCTGAAATTTCAGTTCAGAGAACACTTACTGTTCCCAACCCTAACCCTGTGGAAAGCCATCTAATTAGACTTTAATTTGATTTTGAGATGTTTTTAGGAGGTGATTTAATTATTGTTTGATTTTATAACAATGTTATGTATCTGATGTTAGCCACCCTGAGCCTGACTTCGGCCGGGGAGGGCGGGATATAAATAAAAGTTTATTATTATTATTGCTTGTTATTATTCCTTTGTAAGAAAATATGAAATAGCGTAAAACCATTTGGGGGGGGAATCAATGGGGGGGACGACAAGAAATTTTCCACACCGGGTACCAGATGAATCACCCATCTCCTACTACCCTCCTGAGAAAAACCCCACCCCACCCTCCCACTATATATAAGGGTCTGGTGACTTCTGTTTCAGTGTATCTGAAGAAGTGTGCATGCACACAAAAGCTTATACCAAGAACAAACTTGGTTGGTCTCTAAGGTGCTACTGGAATTTTTTTTAAAAAAAATTATATATTTCGACTGCGTCAGACCAACACGGCTACCTACCTGACTCAAGTAAAACATTTGGCATAATGCAGCAACTATCCAAACTTGCGTGCATGGCAATTTACAGCGAATGAGAAGGCAAGTCTCTGCCCCAAGCAGCTTACAGTGCAGAAAATGATAGAAGGAAGAAAACAGAGGAACAGAAGCAAAACAGAGTCAGTGTCAAACAAATATATATATATCCAATTATTTCTGATACAATATGTACTATGCCCAAGCACACATTACTGAAGTGATTATGTATCCTTTTTCCCCCCCTGCCTCTGCTTCATCCCTGTTGTTGTTTAGTCGTTTAGTCATGTCTGACTCTTCATGACCCCATGGACCAGTGTACAACAGGCACTCCTGTCCTCCACACTCCTCCTGAATTGTTCAGCAGAACATGAGGACTAGCAGCCTCACAAAAAGTTTTGAAAGGAGCAAGAACTAGTGGAACAAACAATAAATCTCATTTTAATTTATTCAGACTTAACTGCCGAGTAAATCTGCAAGTGACTGGACCATAAATCTCCAGCTCTCAGCATGGTGAAAAGTACAGGGAAGATTCCTTATCCTTCTTCTGATGTTCCATAAATTATCATTATTAGAATACTCTCTGCCGCTGGCGAAGGCCGTAAATAACTGTAGCTCTAACAACTATATCAGCCTATATCTAAAGAACAGAAGCCTGTTCAAAACATCCCTTCAAGGGAATTATTAATATATTTTTGCGCTTGGAATTTTCTGATTATTGATATATATATATATATATATATATATATATATATATATATATGGGATGGTGTAATAGCCAAACAATAATACAGAGAAGGGTCTGACTCAGCTGAGAAATCTATGATAAAATGAGGGTTACTAATAACAAAGAAACTTGCCCACTGAGGCACAGGAGGTCTATAATATGATTACCAAGTTTTCAAGCAAACCCTGTAGCTGTGCTTTGATGTTAATGGGTTGGTGGATTTCTACACTTAGGCAGAAATAACCAGATACACAAATACAGGATGGGGGAATCCCAGCTGGCCAGCAGTATATGTGAAAAGGATCTAGGGGTCTTGGTGGACCACAAGCTTAACATGAGTCAACATTGTGGTGCAGCAGCAAAATCAGCTAATGTGATTCTAGGCTGCATCAACAGAAGTCTAGTGTCCGGATCAAGGGAAATCATAGTCCAACTCTATTCTGCCTTGCTCAGACCACACCTGGAGTCCTGTGTCCAGTTCTGGGCGCCACAATTTAAGAAGGATATTGACAAGCTGGAAGGTGTGCAGAGGAGGGCAACCAAGAGGATGAAGGGTCTGGAAACCATGCCTTATGAGGAACAGTTGAAGGAGCTGGTTATGTTTAGCCTGGAAAAGAGGAGACAGAGATATGATACCCATCTTTAAAAAAAATGTAAAGGGCTGTCACATGGAGGAAAGAGCAAGGTTGTTTTCTCCTGCTCCGGAGGGTAGGATTCAAATTTAAAGATTCCCACTAAACATCAGGAGAAACTTTTTGACAGTGAAAAGACTCTTTCCTTGGAGGTTTTTAGGAAGAGGGTAGCTGACCATCAGTCAGAGGTTCTTTAGCTCCGATTCCTGCAATGAAGGGGGTTGACCTTGGGGTCCCTTCCAACTCACAGAACTGTAGATTCCATGATGTGCAGACCTTAGCAGGTGATGATATCTCAGTAAGTGGTCTGAAAAGAAAATAGAAAATTCTTTCCAGTAGCACCTTAGAGACCAACTGAGTTTGTTCTTGGTATGAGCTTTCGTGTGCATGCACACGAAAGCTCATACCAAGAACAAACTCAGTTGGTCTCTAAGGTGCTACTGGAAAGAATTTTCTATTTTGTTTCGACTATGGCAGACCAACACAGCTAACTGGTCTGAAAAGATTTGCCTACTGGTTTGTGCAGATCATGCTGCTGCTAAGGGCAAGTTCAAAGTGGTGTAGTTTTTTTCTGTTCCGTTGGCTGGTCTTATATGCTTCCCATGTTCGTTGCCAAAAAGTTGCTAAACGCGTGGAATGCCACTCCCGGATTGCCTCTGTGCAAACTGCAAATTGATACATCAAAATGGCAATTGGGACAGAGTAACTTGTCTTTGTCCTCCTCCTCCCCCTCCTCCCTTCCCCCACCCCCACAACAAAGTATATTTCACAGCTGCCTGCCAGATAAAATACAGATTGCAACTTTCTTAATTTACAGAGCCTTTAAGTCTAATCTCGTGAGCCAGCCTAAAGGGGTTTTTCATCCATTGAAATGCCAGAATAATTGAAATTGTCTTCAGCCGACAGCCAGGCAATAATGAATATTGTACTTTGCCGACTGCATGTCAAGGTTACACATAGCATTGCAAACACAGCTAATCCCCACGGCACTCATAGCAAAGCTATTACCAGGGCTGGTCGCCAGTCACCTTTGGCACAAGATACAAAACCCAACCACTTAGAATCATAGAATCATAGAATCCTAGAATTGGAAGAGACCACAAGGGCCATCCAGTCCAACCCCCTGCCAAGCAGGAAACACCATCAAAGCATTCTTGACAGATGGCTGTCAAGCCTCTGCTTAAAGACCTCCAAAGAAGGAGACTCCACCACACTCCTTGGTAGCAAATTCCACTGTCGAACAGCTCTTACTGTCAGGAAGTTCTTCCTAATGTTTAGGTGGAATCTTCTTTCTTGTAGTTGGAATCCATTGCCCCGTGTCCGCTTCTCTGGAGCAGCAGAAAACAACCTTTCACCCTCCTCTATATAACATCCTTTTATATATTTGAACATGGCTATCATATCACCCCTTAACCTTCTCTTCTCCAGGCTAAACATACCCAGCTCCCTAAGCCGTTCCTCATAAGGCAACGCTTCCAGGCCTTGGACCATTTTGGTTGCCCTTCTCTGGACACGTTCCAGCTTGTCAGTATCCTTCTTGTCAGTATCCTTCAGTATCCCACTTCCCTTTCTTCCCAGGATATCTCCCACAAACGGGCGCCCACCGGGCTTCTGTGCAGCAGGCAACCTGAGGAACAACAATCTGCAATTCTCTGGAAGCAGGTGAAGGACTGGGAAAGTCCTTTTTCCAAGGTGGGTGGCAGGGGGAATATAAGAAATGCAGGAATCTGGGGGGGGGGGGGGGCAGAGGATCAGACGACAGGAGAGGCAACAAAGGTGATTCTGGGGAAAGGTGGCAATTTCCAGGCCTGCTCCCTTTGAACCAAGTCTCAGTCTCAGAACTTTTGGCGAAAGCAGACACTTGCTCGGAACAGCGTTCCTGGGCATGTGCAGAGCGCACCCCGCACAAGCTTAGCTGTAACACACTTTGGTATGACTGCGATTGTGGACGCAGGTGGCGCTGTGGTCTAAACCACTGAGCCTCTTGGGCTTGCCAATCGGAAGGTCGGGGGTTCGAATCCCTGTGACGGAGTGAGCTCCCGTTGCTCTGTCCCAGCTCCTGCCAACCAAGCAGTTCGAAAGCACGCCAGTGCAAGTAGATAAATAGGTACCGCTGCGGCGGGAAGGTAAACGGCATTTCAATGTGCTCTGGCACTCGTCACAGTCCTCCATGCACCAGAAGCGGTTTAGCCATGCTGGCCACATGACCTGGAAAAACTGTCTGTGGACAAACGCCAGCTCCCTCGGCCTGAAAGCGAGATGAGCTCCGCAACCCCATAGTCACCTTTGACTGGACTTAACCATCCAGGGGTCCTTTACCTTTACCTTTAATGACTGCAGTTAAAAGGGCAGTACTTCCATAGTGCCAGAGTGAATTCTGTAGTTTGGCTGTGTCCTGATCTCTCCAGCATTCAGCTTCCTTGGATGTCCAGGAGTTACGGCAGAGTTGAGGAAAAACTGTCGTCTAACCATACATAATTTTAAACGCTTCTAGCATGTTGCCTGTTCTCTAAGCTGGAAATGTGGCAATCCTTTCCCATAGGAGAGATGCTCCGCCCTATTGATTAATTTGGGTGCCCTTTTCTGAACCATTGTTCCAACTCTACAATATCCTTTTTGAGGCGCGGGAGCCGGAACTGTGCACAGTATCCCCAAATGCAGCCGCACCATAGATTAGTGTAGGAAGGCCGTCAAAGAGGATCACAGTACACCTTAAAATGCACTCTAAGGATATCAAAGGGACAGCCTTCCCCCCTCCCCCAATTCAGCATGCTAACCTGCTCAGCTCTGTGTCAAGGTAATTAACCCTTTCACTGATCTTAACTCCTGATTAGCCAAAGGCAATGCAGGTAAATGGTTTTATTTTGTTGTAATGGGGAGAGAGAGAGAGAGAGAGAGAGAGAGAGAGAGAGAGAGAGAGAGAGAGAGAGAGAGAGAGAGAGAGACTCAGTGAGGCAATATGGTATTGTTTTGTAATGCTGACCTATTTACCTGCTGGGGATTTCGACACCATTTACGAGATAATGATTGCCTTGCTTTTGACACACGTGTTGCAAGTCAGCAGTGGGGAGCCCCCAGCTCCTGAGCCAAACCAGCTGCACCCGGCCACCCAATTTGGGTCAGGGGTCTGCTTTGGGTCGGCCGTACCCACCTGTCATTGTCAGAAACGGGAGAGGTAAATCCTTCAGCCCCATCGGCACTATAAAGTAGATTCACGCTGCTAAAGTTTAGACACTCAAGGCTTCCGCCAAAGAATAATGGGAACGGTGGTTTGCACGCTGAGAGTTAGAAGAATAAAATCATATAATTGTAGAGTGGGAAGAGTCCCCGAGAGTCATCTAGTCCAACCCCCTGCAGGAATCTCAGCTAAAGCAGCCATGACAGATGGCCATCCGACCTCTGCTTAAAAATCTCCAAGCAAGGAGAGTCCACCACCTCACGTGAACTGCTCTTACTGTCAGAAAGTTCTTCCTGATGTTTAGTCGGGAGTCTCCTTTCTCAGAACTTGAATCCATTGGTTTCAAGTTGTTATTATTCCTTTCACAGAGCTTCCGTTCTCAGAGTGGGTTATTAACTAACCTCTTCCTAGAGAAATCTGGGAGGAGAATTGTTATGTACTGAGTTGAATAGGATCCAAAATGCAGCAGTCTGATTGGTCCTAGAACAATAGGATTGAGATTGCAGCAGTCTGATTGGTCCGCAGGAGCCACCCAATCCAGCTCCAGGTGGAAGTGAATCCGCAACCCGATTGGCATACAGGAGTATCCCGGAATTAGCCAATCACGTGGGGCCCATTGTGTAAATAGTGTATATAAAGCAAACGTTTTGGGGGAACTGCATTCCACACTACTATGAGCTGAATAAAGAGCATGAAATTCACACTTGACTCCGAGTATATTTCAAGAATAGAGTTCTTCAAACAACTCTCAGCACCCATAAGATAAGATAAGATTTATTTATTGTCATTGTCCGTATATACACAGTATACACAACAACGAAAATCAAACACCCAAAGACCGGATTTACCATACACATTTGCACATATCTCCAACACTCTCATCCTTATTAAAACATAATCTATTAAAACATAACATAATCCAGAGTATAACATAACCTATTAAAAGCATAGCATAACCTAAGAGCCTGTCTCATTCCTTACTACTCACTGCTTACTATTTCTTACTACTGACCCTGAGATCATTATTAAGTGCAATCAAAGCTCTTGGATAACCAATGCTCCTCTTCTAGAGTCTAGAACTCACTCTGAAAACCTCCCTTGTTCTCTTAGAACAGTGCCCACCTTAGAGGTGCTGGGACTGAGTTCTGGCTGAAAAAAACCCTGGGTCCCTCCCCTGGTCTCCTGCCTCCACCACACACTCTTCAGAGCCCTGCCAGTCTTTGACACATGGGCCTTTGGACTGATCCAGCAGGGCTCATCTTACGATCTTAGGAACAAATTGTTCTGAGAGTTTGTAGATGGAGGGAAGCAGTTTTATGGAACACCTGCAGAGTGGCAAAACTAGAGCAGCTTCCATTTTGAGATAAATCCCTACATGGAGTACACAGTGTTAAGTAGCCTAAAGTTTGTTTCATGCCCCGGTCTCCTCTTCCATCTTTTTTTTTTTTCCAAAGTTTGCAGCAGTGCATATCCTTAGGACAATGTTCAGTGATGCTGCAGAAAATAATATCCCAGAGCTCTTCTATGGTTTGCATTCTTACAGTAAAATGGGAATGGGGAGTTTGCGACACACACACAGCCCAGATGTGATCAGGCTCAAACTCCCATCCGCCAGCATGGCAAAAAAGTTCAAGGATGATGGGTGTTGTAGTCATAAGAACCCAAGAAGAACCTGCTGGATCAGGCCAATGGTCCATCTAGTCCAGCATCCTTTTCTCACAGTGGCCAGCCAGATTCCTGGGGGAAACCAAGGAGCAGAACACGAGCGCAAGATCACTCTTCCCTCCTGTGGTTCCCAGCAACTGATATTTGGAAGCATTGCTGCTCTCAGCTGCAGAGGAAGAACATGGTGATCTTGGCTAGTAGCCATGGATAGCTCTCTCCTCCGTGAATTTGTCCAATCCTCTTTTAAAACCATCTAGGATGGTGGTCATCATTGCTTCCAGTGGGAGTGAGTTCCATAGCTTAACTTCTTCTTCTTCTTCTTCTATCACTCGTAGTCGAGTAAGATGGTCTTCCATAAACACGGTTTTAACCATGAGTCCATTAATGGCTGTGGAGGCCAATTCTGGATCCACACGTCCTTCCACAGTGGGGACATTGGTTCCAGGGTGGGAGTTGATTTGCCAAGCATGCCTTCATCTAAGCACGTTTCTCCCTTGCGTTCTGAGTTCGAGTGTCTTCAAAGTCCATGACACCTTTGGTAAAGGCTGTTCTCCAACTGGAGCGCTCGCAGGCCAGGGTTTCCCAGCTGTCGGTGTTCTAAAATGTAGCTTAACTATGCACTGCATGAAGAGGTTCTTTCTTTAAGTCCAGCAACATCTTGAGAGACACACGTTCCCCACCTCTGTGGATGTGGTTAGACACCCTAGGAAGAAGTGATGACGCCCATCTTGCATATCTTGATTTGCAGTTACTCACAAGGATGGTACTGGATTCTACACTACATGACTGGAGCAAGTATTATTATTATTATTATTATTATTATTATTATTATTATTATTATTACCATGTCCATCTGGTTGGGTCTCCCCAGCTCCCTATAGAATATTAAAAACACAATAAAACATCAAACATAAAAAACTTCCTTAAACAGGGCTGCCTTCCAATGTCTTCTAAAAGTCAGATAGTTGTTTATTTCCTTCACATCTGATGGGAGGGAGGTTCCACAGGACGGGTGCCACCACTAAGAAGGCCCTATGCCACTACCTTCATGGCATCCTCATGGCAGAGAGAGACCAGGAGGAAGCAGCAGAGCTTGGGTTCTTAGTGAGAAACCTGAAAGCATATTTTCCCTGACAGTTTTCACCCTGCCTTCTACTTACTGGAGCTTGCAAAGTTGCTTATACCCGGGGGGGGGGGTTGAGCAGGAACTCAGGCAAACTGAGTTTCCTTACCTTTTAAAAATTAAATAATTATTTTTTGTCAGGGGTGAAGCAGATGAAATGGATGTGCCTGAGCCAAAAATCTACCTATATCTGTAACCAATAAATGTCTAATCCAGATCATTGTCTGTTTGAGTTTATCAATCACACCCTACATTTAGCCGCTGCCCCGAGAGGGGGGGGGTGCGTGGCACTGCGACTGGGCCTACAACAAACAAACTTCATGGTGAACTTCCCCCCTTTTTTCCACAAAAAAGTACTGCTTGCTTATACCTAAGAATACCCCCTGATGGCTATGCTTTATGTCCTCTGTTGGAGGCTGTATGCCTGTGCATCCCAGATGCTGGAAACTACAGGAAGAAAAGAGGCCCAATTCTCATTTGCAAGCATCCCGCAGGCAGCTGATTTGCCACTTTGAGAACTGGATGCCGGACTAGAAGGGCCATTGGTCTGATCCAGCAATCTGTCATTAGGTACTTATGTGCTTACGCTGAATTTAGGATGCTGAATACAGATTGCCTATTTCAAAGCCGAAGGGCATAAGGAACTGTGCGGCCTATATTTAAAACTGCTGAGAAATGTTTCAGAATGCAAATCACCATTCCCAGAAGCCATGAACAAAAGTCTCCGGAGTTTCTTCGTCTTCTTCTTCTCCTTTTGCCGGTGCATAAAGTGATTTTGTTATTTACCAAATAAACGGCAGCAACTCCTCCAGGAGCTGCTATGCTTGAGTGCCTTAATGCACATTTAGAATATGCAGAGAAAAATCGTGAGTCAGGCGAGGTACAAGCAAGAGAGTCATCTCAGGCTGAGCTGCGGGGACGAGTTCTCAGCCGGATCCCAAATGAGACGATATTGTGGATTAGGCAGTTGCTAAACTCCTTTTAAAACAACAACAACACACTGAACTGCAGCATGGATGCAAGAAGCAAGTTAGAAACCTTGATGATGACTTGGTCACATATTTAAGATCTAAGAAAGCACATTGTCCCAGAAGCCCCATGGCTGTTTTGTTTTGTTTTGTTTTGTTTTGTTTTGTTTTGTTTTGTTTTGTTTTGTTTTGTTTTGTTTTGTTTTGTTTTGTTTTGTTTTGTTGTTTTGTTTCCAAATAGGGAAACTCAGCTTTGGGAAGGGGATTTGTAAAAAAAAAGATTAAGTAAGGGGAGGGGTGCTTGTGGTTTGTTTACTGAACGCCCCCCCCAGCTGCTTTTACACCTGCACAGGTAGACAACTGTGACAGATTGGCCCTAGTGTGGAGGAGTTATTACCTCCCGGCTCAGAAGGAGTTAATCCACGTTCATCTTGACTGACAGTTAATCCTTTGGGGGCGGGGCAGTCCCAGTTTAAAAGGAGGGAACAGCCGTTTTGACAGGGGAGAAGAGGGAGGGTGTGTGTGGAGACAGGGAAGAAGAAGGGTGTGGGGCCAGGATAGTGGTGGTTTAGGTTAGGTTTAGTTTAACATGAAACTATAGATCGAAAGATGTTTCTGCATTACCGCAACTAAGATTGTGAATGCATGAATCTTTACATCAACTATGTTCTCAAGAAAATAAAGTTCAGTTCTTTTTGGTGCCAAGGAGGAATCGTCATTATTGGTCCAGCAGGGTATCAAATCTCAGAGGTGTGGACTCAAGAAAGGGCAAAACTTACCTGAGGAAAGGGGGTGATAGTTTGTGTCCTAGAGTCACACAGAAAAGTGTTAGATGGTGAAAACCTAGAGTGCCACGAAGTTGCCAGAGTGTTGAGGCAAATCGAGACAGTGGGGATCCGAGCTGAGGGAGGCCCTTTACTGTAGGCAAGAGGTTGTTCATTTAAGTAACCCAGAGTAGTGAGGATACCAGACCACGAAAGCTGGAAATAAGACTCTCATTACTATTAAGCCCATGAAGTAAGAGGGGTTTGTTTTCAGGCGAACCAAGTGGAGGGGGGTTGGTTTCACCCCTGTACCCTTTCGGACACGATTTTAGTAATTGAGAGGGTGGGGTTCGTCGCAACAACCATAGGAACAAGTCCAGTCCTACCATTAGGCAGAGTGAGTCAACCACATTGGGCTGCAGCAGATGCTGGGAGGAGGCATCAGTAGGGAGGTGCTGGAGAAGAGAGCAGGCCTGCACCCCCTACGTTTGTCTGACGCCCTCGGGTGTGGTGGAAAATACTGACTCATCGTCAGTGTTGAGGTAAATTTCAATGGCCAGTCCAGCTGGCTTCAATGCATTGAATTGCAGGAACGGGGGCTCCATCCATTTTGTCCTTCATCACAGCAATGTTGTTGTCGTTGTGGTTAAGATTTATATACTGTGCGTCATCCAAAGATTGCAGGGCAGTTTACAACATAAAAACACAAAATACATAATAATAATAATAATAATAATAATAATAATAATAAACATTGGGGCTGGCCCAAGACATTTTGGGCAAAGGAATGCAAACTAAGAGCCTGGTGTATTTCTTCTTCAGTTACAATAACTAAGGCAATGTTTGTTATCAATCCAGGGCATGTTGTCACTCTTTCTGAAGCAAAGTACAGTCAGTCGTACCTTGGATCCCGAACGCCACTGGAACTCAGACGTTTTGGCTCCTGAACGCTGCAAACCCGGAAGTGATTGCTCCAGTTTGCAAACGTTCTTTTGGAACCCGAACACCCGGCTGGGATTCCGTGGCTTCTGATAGGCTGCAGGAGCTTCCTGCAGCCAATCAGAAGCCGCGATTTGGTTTCCGAATGTTTTGGAAGTCGAACGGACTTCGGGAACGGATTCCGTTTGACTTCCAAGGTACGACTGTAATGCGCGCCTGTTTGGCATGGTGCTTATCTAGTTCTGACCTAGAAGCAGCCTGATCCTATGTGTGTTCCTCAGAAGTAAATCTCACTGGGTGCATTGGATTACATCCTTGCGTGCCCTGGTCCCCAACGTGCCACCTCTGGACACCAGCTCATCTCATGTGCTTATGATCTCCCCCTCTTTTTTAAAAAAAATGAAATTATCGTTTATTTATCAGATATACAATGTTTGGCGAAAGTGTACAATAAACATTCCAAATGCAAATGAAAATAAAAAAACAATTACAATTGCTATATTTGTTAGAGTTTTCAAATTGCCTAGGTGCAGAAATTCAGCTGTCTATCTTCAAGCAATTACCAGTTGGCAGAAAGCCCAGATCTGCTCTCTCTCTAGACCCTTAGCAACGACCTGTGATTGGTCAATGAGTTCCTAAAGAGTGAGCTCTGTGTGAGAGCTTGTGTGTTAGTGTGTGGTTGTATTAGGTGTAAGTGGTCAGTGTAGAGAGAGAGACAGAGAGGAAAGATTTTATGTTTTGTTTCTTTTATTTTGTATAGTCTGTACATAGTAACTTATGGATACTAGTTGCTTCAATAAATATTGTATAAAGTTATCCAAGGAGTTGCTGAGTTCCTGCGTTGTGCTGTCCAGTTAATTACACAACAGCCAGAAGCTTCCAGAAAAGTCTCCGGTTAACTCTGCTGTGTCCAGGAATACGTTATACTCCTGACACTAAATCATAAGAATATTTGTTTGGTTTTGTTATTACCCCTAACCAATATCCAATTCTATACACTTATAAAATACTACAAATGAATCAATAATAGTTTAAGTAATATCAACCAAAAATAACATATCATTGAACGGAAAGGAAAACATAAAAAAGAAGAAAAGAAGAAAAAGAAAGCCCCCCCCCCAACACCCCAAAATTAAAAAAAAACAATACCAATGAATTTCCCAAACCCATCTGACTTCCAATCAAGCCCAACCGTATGATTCACTCCTACTTATGAGATCTCCCCCTCCAACATCAGAGGTCTCTTGTCTCACGTCACTGTAACATATGGACTGTGAGATGTTCGCCATCACTTTGCACTCTAAGCATACCTGCTCTCCTTTGCCAGATATGGACGAAGGAAGCTCTCCATTGTACCGGAGGAAAATTGAACTACACAAACCTTTTCAGAGCCCGAGGGGTGCAGATTCTGACCCCTGTGCCCCCTCTGACCTTGCACCAGAGCTCCTGGCTTGAGCGCATACTGAAACCTCTCACCTAGCAGTTTAGCCAGAGGGGCTTTAAATCCTTCCCATTTATTATTTGCCATTTCCTTGTCCCAATCGAATCTCGCATTCAATTATTTTTTAAGGAGGCCGAAAACACTCATCATCAACGACTTTGCTCGGTTCGGAGCCTGCCTGCTCCTTGGCCTTTGTTGTTCAGTGAGGTAGAGCGTAATTGGCCGATTCTTCCCAAACGTTCGTGTTTGAGACAATAATCCACTCTGTCTCCTCTTAATTAAAGTAAATAACCCCGGCTTACAACAGCCAGTTCAGAGGGGCCTTTTAAGGAGAGGCATTCTCTCAGTGCAAGGAGCTAATTGATTTTTCAAATGATAATGGTGTTTACATTGGGGAGTCAACGGCCAGCCCCCTCTCCTTGCGAGGATAGCCAACTTCAGCCTTCTCCTTCAGTCTTCTTCGTCCCATGAATATCAAATAGCCAAAGATGTCACCCGTTGAGGAGGCACTCCCACATCTATGGACAGCACAAATCCATACCCCCTTCTCTGCAGCCAAGATTTTGAAAGCGAATAGAATTATTTCTCTCTTTTTTAAAAAAAACAAACTTTGTTAAGTAATCCAAGTATTTTTCAACAAAGCAAAACTAAGCATCAGGCGAAGACTTGCTATTATAGATCTGTGGCACATAGTTGGACATGACATCGGAACATGAAGAGGTGCAATCTAAAGTCAGACAAGAAAATAGGATTATTGCGCTTGCGGGAACAAAGACAGCTGGTAGTGGTGGATACTGGTATGTAATCAGTACCAAATAAAGTCAAATTTCATAGGAACCTGCCAGCCCTGAGTTTGTTTCTTCATGTACATCCAAAATGTCCACCGCTGGGGCAATAGAGCATGTTGAATTTTTCAACTTTCAATTTCCAATAATGTGCGGGTGCCAAAAAGTTGTAACAGCACTTGGGGGACTCAAAAGATATTTTGGTTACATTAATGTGATTTAGTCTTGCTTGGTAAGTAAAATGTGTGTAAAATTGCATAGAAATCGTTTTAAATTATTGCCAAGCACTTGCAGTTATGTTATATATTTATATTACATTAGTTAGTTAGTTAGTTAGTTAGTTAGTTAGTTAGTTAGTTAGTTTAGCATTGCCTGACATTTTCAGAAGGTAAAATTAAAATACTTTGGTTTTCCAAAAGCAGTTAAAAGAACTTCATCAAGCATAAACTTACCAAGCTAAATGTTGTCCAATCACAAAAAGAATAGCAGAGTTGAATTCCCTGTGTCCCAAAAAATATTTTTAAGACCGTGGCCAGAGGCTTACTTCACCCCAAAGTTTTACTTCATCCCAACGATGCACTCCTCTATTCTCTCCCGAGACAGACACCAACAACAAATGTTAGTCTGTAACACACAAACTGGCCAGTTTGTTTGAAATCATGAACCCAGTGAAATCCTCAGTAATTCTTTATTTTGAAGTCCCTGGACCTTTCTGGTTGCCTACGCAACACTCACAGCAGCTTATGACAATAAAAATTGCAGCCTCTCCGTAAAAACCTCAGGATTGATAAAATTGCAATGGAGGGTGCATGGCTGATAAAAACCATATTTTCTTACCTGGAGAAGCAAAAGAAAAGTGGCTGGAGTATAACATTATTCACTTCCTCATGTGGAAGACAGCAGAACTAAAGGGCTCATCCGGACTTGTCCTTGCCCCACTGCTTTCCCCAGAGAAACCCCAATCTTTACTGCTGAATCAGAGCAAACATCAATTGGGTTTCCTCACGACTGACGTTTGCTCTGATTTATCACTAAAGAGTGGGTTTTCCTAGGGAACAAAGTGGGCCAAGGGCTCAAGGGCTCCATCCTATGTCTAGAAAGCCTGGGGCAAGCAGAAAACTACTTGGACCTATGCTTTTATGTATGTGACAAGCACAAGCCTGGATGAGCCCTAATCCAGCCAACTGCGCCACCGAGCACATTGTCTCTCTAGCCCCTGCCAACCATGCTTCTTCTTTTCTTGACTTCCCACCCTGTTTTCCATTGTGTTTTAATTCCCCCGCCCCCCTCAGCTGCACATTGTCTTGTAATTCTTATAGCAGCGCATCAATACCATATTCTCCAACCAAGCTTCTGCCATAGGTGGCACACAGACAAGGTTCCCTCTGTTAGATCTTGGGCAGTGGGCAGGCTAGGGATATTTCAGCATCCTTTCCATCCCTTCAGTATATCATAGAATCATAGGCTTGGAAGGTGCCCCGGGGGGCTATCTAGTCCAACCCCCTGCAATGCAGGAATCTCTTGCCCAACGTGGGGCTTGAACCCACGACCCTGAGATTCAGAGTCTCATACTCTACTGACTGAGCTACCCTGATACCACCATGAATTTGGTAGTCCTTAAGTTGCCATGAATCAGAAGGTCGGCGGTTCGAATCCACATGGCGGGGTGAGCTCCTGTTGCTTGGTCCCAGCTCCTGCCCACCTAGCACTTCGAAAGCACGTCAAAGTGCTTTCCCAGCGGGAAGGTAAACGGTGTTTCCGTGCGCTGATCTGGTTCACCAGAAGTGGCTTGGTCATGCTGGCCACATGACCCGGAAGCTGTACGCCGGCTCCCTTAGCCAGTAAAGCGAGATGAGCACCGCAACCCCAGAGTCGGACACAACTGGACCTAATGGTCAAGGGTCCCTTTACCCTTTACCTCAAGTTGCCACGAAGCTCTTGCGAGGTTTGGAGCAAACAAATTTAACAGGCTTAACCCACACATCCCCTGGAATCTGTTGCTTAACACTATTGGGGAGGGCCACGGCTCACATGCAAAAGGACATGGGTTCATAGAATCATAGAATCATAGAGTTGGAAGAGACCAGAAGGGCCATCCAGTCCAACCCCCTGCCATGCAGGAAACACCATCAAAGCATTCCTGGCAGATGGCTCTCAAAGCCTCTGCTTAAAGACCTCCAAAGAAGGAGACTCCACCACACTCCTTGGCAGCAAATTCCACTGTCAAACAGCTCTCACTGTCAGGAAGTTCTTCTTAGTGTTTAGGTAGAATCAATTTAGGTTCAATCTCCAGCATCTTCAGACAGGACTGGGATTCTCCTTCCCTGAAATCATAGGAATTAATTAATTAATTGAAACAAAGCATCTTTTCTATCTCACTCGTAATCCTGTACTCGGAACAAACGCGAAAAGTCAGTTGATCATTATGGTGTCGGAAGCCTGCAGCCAATAGAAGGAATGATGCGCTCGCCACAATATATTGAAGTTCTACAAAAGAGAGTTATTCAAAAGCTGGAAAAGAGGTATCCTGACGGTACTGGGATATTGCAGCAGGACCTTAGCCCCCCTGTCGCACATTGAAAGCAGTGAAGAAATTCGTGACAGAGCAGCAAATACAGGTACTTGATTGGCCAGGGAATTCCCTGGACGTAAATCCCATTGCGAATATGTGGGCTATATGCAAAAGTCGCCTCCGTGCTGTAGACTGGACGACTATGGAGAAACTCATTCAGGCACCAATTCAAGTGTGGTACGGGGATCCAAAAATCAACACTGACTGTTCAAAACTAGTAGACTCCATGCCAAACCGTGTTCAAATGCTACTTAAAAATGGCGGAGGTCATATCCATTACTAATGTACGTGTATGTGAGTTTTGTCCATGTATATGTGAGTTTTGTACAATAAACTACATTGTTTGTTTCAATTAATTTGCACAAGGGTGTAATCACAGCAATACTGGGCTACATGGAGCAATGGCCCGACTCAAAGCTGCTTCCTGTGTTTCTATAAGCATTGCTGAAATGATAACCGGGGAAGGATAACAGATTAGAATCATAGAATTGTGAAGGGACCCTGAGGGTCATTTAGTCCAACCCCCCGCAATGCAGGGATCTCAGCATGTGGTTTTCCATCCAACCTGAAACCATACCAGACCCTGCTTAGCTTTGCAAGTCTGCCAGCCGTTTTATTGCTGCACCACTCTTTAGTTCAGGTCGTATTTGGGAAAGGGGCGTAGCTCAGTGGCGGAGCATTTGCCTTGCATTCGGAAGGTCCCATGTTCAATTCCTGGCATCTCCAGGTAGGGCTGGGAAAGGGTCCTTGTCTGAAATCCTGGATAGCTGCTGCCAGTCAGTGTAGACAACACTGAGCTAGATGCAGCAATGGCCTGATTTGGTATAAGGCAGCTTCCTCTGTTCCTCGGTCGTATGACCCTGGGAATAACGTCCCGCTTGTTTCAGCACACACATTCAAAAGGCCTCTTATCCACCTTGCAATCTTTCCAGGTAAATACATTGACAAAGTGGCGGTTCTTGGCTACCCTGTAATTAAGGGTGAATGCGACTTGCTTAATAAGGGCTGAGGGGGCCACCATTGCGTCGGCTCAATTTACCTCAGGTCAAGAACTTCCCAGCGGAGTCTCCCTGGCTGGCTTCATGCCCAAGCCCCCGCTGGGCATGATTTCTGCCAAGCAAACGAAACCGGGAGACTCTGTGCCTTCTTCCCCCTTTCCAAGAAAGGCTCCGGCCTCCCCAACCATTTGCGCAATTGTGGTCTTTCTCGACTCCGAAATCGCACTGAGGTTTTGCAGAGAGAAATTTTTAAAAAATAAAAAATAAAAATTAAGGAAGGGAAGCAAATTAAAGCCAGGGGGATATAGAGAAAGAATTGGGTTGTGGGGGAGAGAAAGAGGGAGAACAAGAAAAAAGGAGACGGGGGGGGGATGCGAGGCAGAGATTGCGGCCAGCTTCGCAAATTGGCACAGCCTTATCAACAGCATTTCATGGTTTTCTGGAACTCTTTCAAAGGGAACTTGCCTTTGTGTGCGATGGCTTAAGCTTTTCTGATATTTAAAGCTATGCTTAAAAGTTTACAGGGGAAAAAATTACTTCTTAGTTTTCCTCTCTGTCTCTTGCAAACTGCCAGCGCCGGTCTTCAGCTTTCCTTCTGTGGATTCTTCCTTCTTGCCACTTTGTTCTGCCAGCTCCCAATTTTCCCTTCTGCCGTGGGCACGCTGCCCGCCTGTCCTCTCTCCCCCATCCTTCACAGGGTTGCAAGGGAAGGGAATGGTTGGGGGTTCCCTTGATTTCTCATGAAAGCTGCTTCTCTGGCTGGCTTGGGGAAAGGACTCATCCAGCCCCACATTCGCCTTCCAGCGGTGAGCAGCTTGATGCCTCTAGGAGGCTCACAACCAGAACATTAAGATGGTGGTGGCATCTGTCTGTCTGTCTCAGGAGACAATGGAGTGTGCCTTTGGAGGTGAAGTCAAACTGTTGGAAAGTTAAAGCACCTGCTGTGGCCGTAGAGCCTAATACGGGAGAGACATGTTTTGTTGCAGCTGGGGCAGATGGCGGCATCTGGTTTCGCTGTTACAGATGCGCCAAGGTGTTTCTTCTCTCTGTGTTCCTCCCAGCAGTCATTTCTCCTCTGATCACTTCTGTGGATACACGACCAAGATGATCAAGGGTCTGGAAACCAAGTCTTATGAGGAATGGTTGAAGAAGCTGGGTATGTTTAGCCTGAAACCCCCTGCAATGCGGGAAGCTCAACAAGGTCATCCATGACAGGTAGACATCCAACCTCTACTTAAAAACCTCCAATGAAGGAGAGCCCACCACCTTCCGAAGAAGCCTGTTCCACTGTCGAACAGCTCTTACCATCAGAAAGTTTTCCCTGATGTTTAGCTAGAATCTCCTTTCTTCTAGTTTGAATCCATTGGTTTGGATCCTACCGTTTGGAGCAGCAGAAAACAACCTTGCTCCATCTTCCATGGGACAGCCCTTGAGATATTTGAAGAGATGGCTATCATATCACCTCTCAGTCTCCTCCTCTCAAGGCTAAGCATACCCAACGCTGTCAAATCGTTCCTCACCAGAAGGGGTTTGAACCTGGGACATCTTGAGTGCAAAACAAATGGTCTGGTATTGAGCACCCAGGGCCCATTGAGCATCTCTGCCAAAGGAGTATTACAAGTGTGTCCTTCTTTTCAATGATGAATTGAAAATCCATGAAATCCATGAAATGATGGAAGGGGTTTGTAAAACTGGCCTGAAGTAGAGAGCTCCAGAGTGTTAGCTTGGGACCCTGTCCAGAGTAGAAGAACCTCACAACTCATTGGCCATTCCCCCACAATAGAAGCATAGAATCGTAGAGTTGGAAGGGACTCTAGTCATGGGGTCATCTAGTCCAACCCCCTGCAATGCAGGAATCTCAACTAAAACCTCCATGACAGGTGGCCATCCAAACTCTGCTTTAAAACCTCCAAGGAAGAAGAGCCCACAACCTCCTGAGGGAGCCCGTTCCACTCTTCCCGCTGTTACTTCCAGCTGAAGTTCCTTGCTAAGCTTCTGCTGGAAGTTTAAGCATTTGGTTACCGAATGAGCAGCGAGCGCTCGCCCGACGGATTGCGGGGAGGGGAGAGAGAAAGAGGAAGAAGAAAGCAAGGGAGATGAAGAAAAAGCGAAAAATGCCAAGAGAAAGAAAGATCAATCGCTAATCCCCCTAAAGTAACTCTTTGTGGGCAGCACGTCTAAGTTTAGAAATCAAAACCGAGAACAAAAACGGGAGGCTGGTGCATATATTACTTCCCTTTGGAGCACATACTGCTGTTTTTCTCATACCCTCTGGTGTATCCTGTTCACCCTTTCAGACTGGTGTCAAAGTCCTGCGTGGCACCATGAGTATCGGGCAGAGAGAGGTGCCTGCCATTGCCCACGGGAAATTCTCTATCTCCTCCGGCATCACGCCTCTTACCTACCAAAATTAATTCCAAGCACATCCTTGGTGGGTACATTTCTCATCCCCCCCCTTTCTTCCCAGCCCCTCCCTTATTTGCTTTGTGTTTATTTCTGATTCAGTTATCACTAAAATACACATTTTAATTATATTGTAGGAGATTCAAACTTCCTTTGCTTTGAACATTTACATAAACAGTTTCGTTCGGCATACCTACACCAAAGCCTGGAAACCCTTGCAGAATACTGAGTGTGTTTCTTACCGCTCGATCCACCTCCAAATTGAGACAAAAGTGCTCAGGTTTAAGCTCATTTAATGCCTTTTGAAAATAATGGCACCAAGTCATTTAAAAAATTTAAAAAAAACCGCAGCCTTGTGAGTCGAAACCTACACGTGGTGCTTTAAAAACTGCAAAGATATGCACCAGGGGGGCTGGCAAAAAGTATATTTATCATTACTGCCCAAAGGGAACTGATTTTGAAACGGCAAGTTCCTAGTCCTCAGAGAGGTGTTTCAGGGAAGTGCAGGCAAAGTACGAAAACAAAGGAGGGGCGTGTAGGAAAACTGAGCAGTCAGATGCAACGGGAAATTCTCATGCAAGTTGTTATGAAGACAACAATTTGCCTCAATTTTTTATTTCTTCCAAGTTTTGCAGCTGCGGTAGAGTTTGGCGGCAGAATGTCTTATGCCGCCGCCGCACAAATTTCAAGCAGTTTTAATGCGGATTTACAGCACTTGGGTTGCACTATTAAATATGGTCGTTAAATTCAGGCCGTAGCCGACAGTCTCAAGGTTGGGGAAATAAGCCTGGTCCAATAAGTTATATGCACATTCATGGTTTAAAATGCAGTAAGGTTCCACCCTCCACTTGCTGCATTTCAAGTCGTAGATGTATGTTGCTAAAGAGAGAGAGTTCACCCCTTTTTCTGAATACATTTCCATTCTGATATCTCGTAACAGATGCGTTTTTTGCCTAATATATACAGGTACCTACTTCTGGCAGCAAAGTTCACCTATGAGATTTTTCTGCATTATTTTACGAATGTACACGTTTTCTTTTTATTAGCATGTTACAAAACAATATGAATGTGAAAAATGAAACCGAAAAATACACATTTTGTTTTTGTTTTTAAATTTTTTATTTATCCTTTTCGAGTTTATACATTTCACTAATTTTACCGTCATTTTGACGTTTCAAAACTTGACTTCCTTCCCCCTCTTTCTGTGGGTCCGTAAATTTATTTTTAATATTTTCTGCATTATCCAGATTAACTTGATTTGCTCATTTATTCATCTACTTTAAGTATATACTCTTATGAAACTGCAGGTTATTAGGGTTCTTATCTGTTTACAATTTATCTGTAAATATTTTTTTTAAAAAAACAAACATTTCCATTCTTTTATAAAAAGTTTGTTATCTTGGTTTCTTATTCTTCCAGTTAAGTTTCGCCATTTCTGCATATTGTAGGTTTCTGAGCACAATTCAAAGTGTTGGTGCTGACCTTTAAAGCCCTAAACGGCCTCGGCCCAGTTTACCTGAAGGAGTGTCTCCACCCCCATCATTCTGCCCGGACACTGAGGTCCAGCGCCGAGGGCCTTCTGGCGGTTCCCTCGCTGCAAGAAGCCAAGTTACAGGAACCAGGCAGAGGGCCTTCTCGGTAGTGGCACTCGCCCTGTGGAACGCCCTCCCACCAGATGTCAAGGAGAAAAACAACTACCAGACTTTTAGAAGACATCTGAAAACAACCCTGTTTAGGGAAGCTTTCAATGTTTAACAGACTATTGTATTTTAATATCTTGTTGGAAGTTGCCCAGAGTGGCTGGGGAAGCCCAGCCAGATGGGCGGGGTATAAATAAATTATTATTATTATTATTATTATTATTATTATTATTATTATTATTATTACATTCCATAGGTTTTTGTACCCATTCTTCCTTAGCTGGGACTTCTGCTTCTTTCCCTTCTTGAAAACGAAAAATACACATGGAGAGATGCAGTGCAAAATGAATAAAATTTTGGAAAACACCATTTTGGTTCTCACGTCAGTTCATGGAGTGCAAATCTGGTAGGTTTGCATTAAAATAGGAAGATAGATGCTTATACTGAGTCAATCCAGCGGTCCATTTAACTCAATATTAAACCAAATGGCTCTCCAGAGTTTCAGGCAGGGATGCTGTCGCAGGCCTCCTTAGAGATGTCGGGGATCGAACCATGGACCTCCCACATGCAAGGCAGATGCTCTGCCACTGAGCTACGCCCCTTTCCCCAAATATGAACTGAACTTGTTTCTTCCGCCTGCACTCAGTGGACATGTGTATCATATCACACCCTTAATGAAATAAGCAGTTAATAAGTACAATTGCAAGGGTGCCATTTTTATCCACGAGGGCCTAGAGAAATGGATACTGTTAACTCCTCTGGGCAGACCCTGGCAAGTCTTGGTGGAATTATTGACTCAGCTCAGCTCTTTTGTGTGAGTGTCTGAGAACAGAACGATTAGCAACTCCCTTGTGGATGGAGCCTAAATAGCTGTTGTTTGGCCTGATAACTGATGATTCATCCATGCAACTTCAGATAAGAGCGAGTATTTTTATGGAAATCCAATGCTATTATTTTGGAAAACCATTACATCACCACACACATCTCCAGGGAAGTTTTTTCCTCCTCCTCCTCCTTCCACAAAGCTTAATACTCGTCACAATTACCAAAGTGTGAATCTGAAATATCTTCCATCTCCAAAGTCCCGGGTGAGCACGTGGAACTCCCAAATCATGCAGACGATCTCCTTTCAATCAGCAATAAGGCTGGCTGCAAGGATGAGTAGAACCAAACATCACAAAGAGAGAGAGGAGTGATTTGTAATGTTTCCACGGTTGTCATAATCTAATAATATTATCAGCAATGAGGATAAGATGAGAAGGGAAGAAAGCCCTAATTCAATCAGCGCATGTTTCTATCTCCTCTCTGATTGCTTTTAATTCGTTGACTTCCTGGGTTTCATCTCCAAGAATCTGACTTCATCACAGAATTGAAAACAAAGCTTAAATCAAACCAGACACAGATATCTAGCCAATCATCCATTAGAGAAACCCATGGCATCCATTGGGGTTTCCCAGCATACCATTTTATCAATCACTCATTCTAATCTCTGGGGAAATCATGGAGGTCAGAAGATCAGGGGACCCTACATGATGGTGGTAAATGTGAGCTAGTATCCTCCCATACTGCTCAATTGTCCTGATTTAAGTGGGACATCACGGAATTACAGAATCTGATTGGATCCTGGAATGTCCCTTTTTTGTGGTCTGGCCCTCTGGTGCATGTCAACTAGCTTGTGCCAGAGTGCCAGACCAAAAGATGTTTTTAGCTTGTTTTTTTGGGGGGGGGTGTGTCTCGCACCCTCACGCAAGTCTCCCGGCTCACATCAGAGCACTGGACCAAATGACAAGCATTCTGATTTTGATCAGCAGGATGTTGAGGGGCATGTCTTCCTAAGGTTTTTCATACTTTCATTCGAAAATATTGGGAGCTGGCCGAGACCAGGGGTGACCTGGGGGAAGTCAGGACATTGCAGAAGGACCAAAGCTCAGTGGAAGTGGAGCTGCTTTGCATGCAGAAGGTTCCAGGTTCAATCCCTTGCATCTCCAGGTAGGGCAGGAAGAGACCAAGGTAATCTGAAAATCCTAAAGAGAGACAGTGCCGGTCAGTGCTGAAAGTACTGAGCTAGATGTACCTGTGGCCTGACTTAGGATAAGTCGGTTTTCTAGGGTCCTGTCTAGCTGAACAGGGCTAGATGGGGCCTCCCCATGATTCAACAAGTCAACTTGTTTTGAATGAATGAATGAATGAATGAATCTTTATTTGCATCAGCCATCGGCCATAGCAATAAAACAACAATACAATGTACAAAGAATAGAAATAAGTCAATTATATAAAATACATTTTAGGGGTTTTGAATCAATAGTCAAATAGTGGATCTTATTCTGATTGCCCCAGATAAAAGCCTTGCAACCTTTGCTGTCACCTGCTCATCTTGATCTGCCAAGAGAAATGACACGGTGGCAGTGGTTGGGCGACCCAGAATGGACAATGAAAGAGGGGTAATAATCTCATTAAGTCTTTATAAAGAGTGCAAGCCAGAAGGGCATGCGCCACCAATTTGGTACTGCCATCTCCACAGGGACATAAGTGTTTTTCATGTGGAATCTGTTGGAATCGTCCCTCGAGTACAGCCGAGGGCAAGACATTCAATCTTGTGAGAGTAAAAGTGTGTCTATACTTTAGAATTGCTGGGTTATGCAGATAGGGTGCCAGAGAGTCAAAATGGGAAGGTTGAAAATAGTCATACAAAAATTTCCTTATTGTGGCCAAGTTGTTCTGACGCTCGATATCATTTAGGCACTGACAAATTAGACTGTTTGCTTTACTAAAACCCAAAGTGAATAGCTGCTGTGGTGATAAACCACAAGAGTGAAGTTTTTGATAGACAATTTTAGTCCAGGTGCTCTTGTGATAATATTGCAGCACTAGGGATATTAGACAGGGGTGGGGGTGGGATTTGAGTTTAAGTGAAGCCAGTAGGTAAGTGTCCTACGCCAGATCTGTAATTCTGCCAAGGGAAGATTTGCCTCTAGGCTCAATGATGCGTTTGGTACAGGGTGGTACAGAGAAAATTTGCCTTAAGAACTTTGATTGGACATAGATCCAAGGTGAGTGTCTGTCCAAATCTGAGCCCCATACAATAACTGTGCTAGGGCAACTTGTTTTTAATATAAAGACATGGTGAGGTAAAGGTAAAAGACCCCTGGGTGGTTAAGTCCAGTCAAAGGTGATTATGGGGTTGCAGCGCTCATCTCGCTTTTCAGGCCGAGGGAGCTGGCGTTTGTCCACAGACAGCTTTCAGGGTCATGTGGCCAGCCTGACTAAACCACTTCTGGCGCAATGAAACACCATGACGGAAGCCAGAGTGCACAGAAATGCCGTTTACCCATGCTTTACCCCATGTCTTTATAAAAACACAGAGAAAGCATTGTCTAGGCCACACCACAACAAACAGGAGCAGGTTAACTTGCAATCTGACCAGGATGTGCTGTTCACCACACTTGTGGTTGTAAAGTTTGTTTGTGACGCAGGTGGGGGAAGGAGGTGCCAAGCCTGTGCCATCCTCACATGCACCATTTTAATTTTACTTTCTGGAGAGACCAAACCTTCATCTCGTCTGCTAAGAGGCTTGTGCAAAGAGATCAGAGGCTTGAAGGACTCTCCTGATTGGGGGGGGGGGGTGTTTAAAAACCCAACAACATAAAAACCAAGAACTTTTCATGGCTGGCACAGTTAACGAGCCTGTTTTGCCTGCCATGACCTCATTACTGCTCATTTTTCCTTTCTGTTTTTCAACATGGAGAAAAGTGTTAATGAATCAGGCTTTTGGAAATAATGCACACCTGGGGTCCTTTAAATCACACCACTGACACCTTTTGAACAAACACATGGTCCGTGTTTCAAATGACCACCTGGGGGATGCTGTCCAGACCAAAACGGGTGTTAAAATAAAAAAATTGAATGTTGATTATTATTTTTTGTTCGAGGCAGACAGCAATTAGAAATACAGAATCAAAACACTTAAATATCTTCTTCTCTCTGACTTTTTTAAAATGCCAACTTTCTCTTTCCAAGATGCAAAAAGTATGTTGGAATGCAAGGACCTTGCAATCTTCCAGGTAGGACTGGGGAATAAATTTGATTCAGTTTACAATTTAAAGGCCATTTTACCTAACTTGCACTTTTCAAAGCATTATACAAACCACCCTTCAAAATCCTCACTTCTCCAAATTTTGAAATGTAGTTCTCTAGCCAAGTAATGGGTACTCATATAAACAGCATGCTTAAGCCTAATTGGTGCATAAAGGGGTTAATACCATAGAGTAAGCTGTCCTGTCAGGCTTAGCTAAGTCCACTTCCCCTCCACCTTGGGAGGAACTAGGTAATCAAGCCCTTTCTCACCCAGAGTCTACCTGTGAAGTCTACATGTGAAGAGGTTTGAGCTGGTTGCTCCAGCTCTGACCGCATGGCTCTCACAAGCCACTCTTGAGTTCCTATACCAATAATTTAGAAAACTTTCACTACTTTGTAACTAACCTAAGTTTTACTGCCTGCGCAACTTTTCTGAAACATAACAACAAAAAGGCAATCCAGAGCACTTTAGATATCAGACAGCATATTGGATGGCTTCACTTCTTGCAAAGCACACACACTTAGAAAAACATAGAGTGCTATAGGAAAACATAGAGTTAATAATTGGAATAGGAATAATTTATTATTGGCCAAGTACATTTTCCAACATACTTGGAATTTGTTTCGGCTACATTGCAATGTAAACATACAGACACTGTTCCTCTCACAATACAAAGAAGTAAAGAAACCCCACCCATATTTTACCTCCCCTTAAGCTATACAACTACGAATTTAACAATTTAATGGCACAAGGGAAAAAACTATTCTTGTGCCTGGCCGATTTTGTATATGAAGTCCTGTAGCGACGTCCAGATGGAAGTAAATCAAGCAGATGATGACCGGGATGTAAAGGATCTGCTACAATTCTCTCTGCTCTCTTCCTAACTCAGGTAGCATAAATTGTCTCTATTGAAGGCAAGCTAACACCAATCACCCTTTCTGCAATTCTTACAGCTCGTTGGAGCCTTTTCTTGTCTCTCTTGGAGGCTGTACCATACCAAGCTGTTATAGAATTACAGAGAACAGTTTCAATGATGCCTCTGTAGAATTGGATCAACACTTCCTGGGACAATTTAAATTTCCTTAGTTGACGCAGGAAATACAGCCTCTGGTGGACCTTCTTAATAATACTATTGATGTTGCTTGACCAATTTAAGTTATGAGAAATTATAGAGCCCAGGAACTTAAAGGAACTTAATCAAAATAGATTAACGGAGGCATTGTTAACAGGGGCCCTGAGCTGATTTGTGGGCGGGGGCGGGGCAGTTAATGACATTGTGTTTTTTTTGGGGGGGGGACTCCAAATCATCCCAATTTGCATTGTTATTCACTCCGCAGACAGAGCCATTGTGCATATTTACACCACTGTAACAAAGGCTAATTATACTAGCAGCTTTTGGATAACAGTCCGCTTAGGCCAGAGCAGACTGGTGGAATTCAACATGGCTGCTCTAGACCCAATTTCATGTAAATCTGCTTTACGAAATGCTCCCTGAAAGAGACAGTATGCACACCTGTCAAGTTAAAACTGGCCTTTAAAAAAAAAGTTGCCCCCCCCCACGTTAAGTCGACAAAATTTAAGTTTTGGGGTTAACTTGCCAAAATGTATTCGATAACACACTCACACACCTATGAAAACACAGCGTTCCGTCAGAAATTCCACTAACTGAGCCTAAGGTTGCATTAGAGCCATACAGCTGCAAAAATATAAACTGTATCTATAATATATTTTATCATGGCGGGGGGAGGGGTTAATTCACTTTCTCCCCAAATGCAAAAGTGTCAGGTTATCCCCCCATAGACACCAGCATTCAGACATATATATGTGTATATATATACAGAAATGCAAAATCATATCCAGCATTGTTCAAGAATTCTAAGGAACCCCCCAAAAAACTCTGTGATTAAAATCAGTGCAAATGTGCCCAGGTAAAGGTAAAGGTACCCCTGACCGTTAGGTCCAGTCGTGGATGACTCTGGGGTTGCGGCGCTCATCTCGCTCTATAGGCTGAGGGAGCCGGCGTTTTGTCCGTAGACAGCTTCCGGGTCATGTGGCCAGCATGACTACGTCGCTTCTGGAGAACCAGAGCAGTGCACGGAAACGCCGCTTACCTTCCCGCCAGAGCAGTATCTATTTATCTACTTGCACTTTGACGTGCTTTCGAACTGCTAGGTTGGCAGGAGCTGGGACAGAGCAACGGGAGCTCAACCCGTCACGGGGATTCAAACCACCAACCTTCTGATCGGCAAGCCCTATGCTCAGTGGTTTAGACCACAGCGCCACTCGCGTCCCCGTAAAGGTGCCTACCTGGTGTCAATACTATAATACTGATTTGATAAAACTGCAGAAATGTTGGTCAGAGAGGTTTGAAAAAGAGAAGGAACAAGTATACCCTCCAAGTATTCCAATTTTCCATGGACAGTCCCAGAATTACAGAAGCCTGTTTCTGATTTGATCCCACAATGTCCCGGTTTTCCTTTTTCTTCCCCTCCTCGTCTTGGAGAACAAAGTGTTGTGCCTGTGTAGGTGCAAAAACGGGAGTCCCTGCACCAAATGAAGGAAAAGTTGAATCTGGCATATGAAGCCCTTCCTGCGATTTTGAAGGGAAAGCTCACCAATCTACTTTTAATTATTTCATCGCAATGCTTCAGCAGCCAGCCATTTTTTTTAGGAATCATAGGAAATGTTTATACCTCTATTGTAAATGGAGCCTTATACTGTCTACTCAGAGGTAAGTCCCACTATATTCAATGGAAACTGGGTCAAAACTGGGAAGCATTTTTATTCAGAACTACAGTGGAACCCCGGGTTACGCACGCGATCTGTTCTGGGTTGCCGTGCGTAACGCGGGCGTGCGTAACTCGAACGCACGTAAAAAAAAACAAAGAAACCCGGAAGCCACACAATTTGAGCACTTCTGCACATGCGCAAAGTGCGCAGAAGCGTTCTGCGCATCCAGCGGTTGCGCGCGCTCCGGAAAACACTTCTGGGGTGTGGGAGTGCGTATCCCGAACATACGCAACACGGAGCGTACACAACATGAGGTATGACTGTAAATCCCACTGAGTTTAATAGGATTTAATTTCTGGTATGTTCCTGCTGGAGGAGACTCTTGAGAGTCCCATGGACTGCAAGAAGATCAAACCTATCCATTCTTAAGGGAATCAGCCCTGAGTGCTCAATGGACGGACAGATCATGAAGCTGAGGCTCCAATACTTTGGCCACCTCATGAGAAGAGAAGACTCCCTGGAATAGACCCTGATGTTGGGAAAGATGGAGGGCACAAGGAGAAGGGGTCGACAGAGGACGAGGTGGTTGGACAGTGTTCTCGAAGCTACCAACATGAGTCTGACCAAACTGCGGGAGGCAGTGGAAGACAGGAGTGCCTGGCGTGCTCTGGTCCATGGGGTCACGAAGAGTCGGACACGACTGAACAACTAAACAACAACAACAACAACAATAACAACAACAACAACAATGTTCCTGATCATTCTCACAGTTTCCGTTGTTGTCAGTCCACCTTTTTCCCTGACAGGAACTCAAGGCAGCCTACAGCTACAACTTTATTTCATGCCATTCATCTGTGGAAGGTATTGTACAGGATCCCTTCCCTCGCACATTTTTTTTCTTTACAATAATCCAGCGAGGTCGGTTCGGTGGAGAGGTTGCACTTGGCTCGAGGTGACCAATGTCAATGTGTAAACGATGCCCATCCGTGTGGCGAAATCAAATGCAGGAGAAACTTCCTGTTGTAGAATAGGATGTCCCTATTTTCATTGGAGAAATGTTGGAGGCTATGGGACTGCTGAGAAAACCCAAGAGGTACATCAATACCATAAGGGATATGGAGCTCTGAAAGTTAAGCCAGATCTGCTCTGAGGCAAGTAAAACCCAAGTCCGCTAATGGATTCCAAACAGCTGGTTAAAAGCACCAGGACTTTCCTAACATTTAAATTCACGTTTTACTGGACAGTGTACGCTCTTGAGCTTCTATAAAGCCATTATAATATTCTGCAGACGTCATTTTGACACATATTTGAATGGGATGTGGAAGCTCTTGTTTGTTCAGCTTTCCCCCTGGGCACGCCAAGGAGTCTGTTCCCTTGTAATTCCAGTTCTGCTCCAATGTGGTCTCCTTCGCCTGAGCCGCATTCTGCTCTTGATGCAACACCTGACTAACACAAGTGACTGGATTTTGAAAGAACACCTCTCCCTCCCTCCCTCCCTCCCTCCCTCCCTCTCTCTCTCTCTCTCTCTCTCTCTCTCTCTCTCTCTCTCTCTCTCTCAACAAGTTGGTGAGTGAGGGGGTGACACAGTAGACCATGCAAGGGACATTCAGTGGAAACAAAAAGCTTTTTCAAACAGTCAAACGCAACTCATAGAGCCTTCGCGTGACAAGCATGGTGCTGAGCGAAAGGCTATTCAAAGGGAGACTTCTTTTGCATTTCCTAGCCCCACCTGTCCAAAGAAAGGGTGACACCTCAGAAAGATAGCACTAGCAATCTAGGTTGATGTTTCAGAGAAGCAGCAGGCTAGAGCCTCGGCTTCAGACCTGGGTTCAAATCCCACTTCATTCATGATTGAGCAGCTTTAGATAGGTAATATTCTGGTGTGGTTCTGAGCTCCCGGGATGGAGGGGAGAATAAATGTGATCAACTAAATAATGGCCGTTCTATATTATTAGGCGGACCAAAACAAAGGAAGCAGACAAAAGCTTGAAATACCTGTGAACTCTGAATTCCTGGAATCCGGATGCAAATCTTCAGTGCATAATGTCAATATTTAAGAAAGACTGGGCCACCACGGTGAGCGTGACTGTTTACCTGATGTCAGCCAACACAGTGTATTAATGCTCATCTGGTCCCTGCCAAAACACACATTATTCTGACAACGCATCAGTTAAAACAGCATTAACTCCAGCAGCAAACGCAAGTAATGTCCTGCAGTTTTCATGACCGGTTCCGGCCAATGCCACAAAGAGGCTCAACTTCCCGCATGCTCATTCTCTGGCTCGTTTTTCTCAAATCAAGCTGTGAAATTTAACCTTGCTTTCTGCTACTTGCCCTTTGCTAACTCCCTTCTCTCTCTCTTCCTTCTAGGCTCCCTTCCTCTCCCTTCCAATATTCTCTGACTGCTGCACCAAAACCCCTCTTTCGATCTCAGCCAGACTGACTGGTTTCCTTTCCCTCAGAGAAGCTGGACTGCAAACCTTTGGATAGCATTATTCCCTGGCCAATGCGGGAATGTTGACGAACTGTCTGTGACATCACAAAAACTTAACTGGTCAGTGTTAGAAGGTCAGAAGCACCGTAGGGTATAGATTTTTATGTCCTCATTACATTTTATGAATGGCTGTACATGACAGCAAACCCTCTTTGTAAGCAGCCCAGTGTGTTTTCAGTGGGCAGATTAACGTAAGCAACTCATTGCATTCATCACAGCTAAGCCAGGGTGGTGTTCAGAAATCTGTAAGTGTGAAAGACAACAGTTTAATTTTTGTGGCTCTGTAAATCAGTCATTTCAGTTTCTCCTTTACTGTTAAAGGCCTTGATCTTAGTTAATAGCTGTTCCCCTTTGTGGTGTATTGTACAACATATTGTTGAATGAACAGCGATTGAAGTACACATGAAGATGCAGAACACACCTTTAATTCTGTGGCCATTTTTGTTTGAGAGTAGCTAAAGGCTCAAGTGAGTTGCTTTGCTACCAGATTTAGGACAAAGCAGGATTCGTCTTCCTGATCTGAATTGCTTTTCTTCCTTCAGGAGAAACGGCCTCTCTCATTTCAACATCTTGCTCTTCAGAAGAATTGTGTCTTTGGATGAGTCGATCTGCTGTGACTAAGGTGGGACTTCCCCCAAGTGAAAGTCACCGCCTAATTTCTTCATGCCTTTCCTTGGCAGCGGCACCTGGGGCAGAGGTGGGACAGGGAGAGAAACACAACAAGAAAGAAGACAGAGAGGGCATTGCAGGATACATTAGCCACAACTGGAAGGCCTGTTGAATCACACCAATGTTTCACCTGCCCCAGCATCCAGTTTTCAACAGTGGTCAGCCAGGTACTTCTAGGAAGCACACAACCAGACTGGCTCAGCCCTTACCAGGGGTGAGGGGTGTCTGTGGGTGTGTTGGGGTGGGGCCATGGCCACATGGTGCCAAAGGTCTCCTGAGGTCTGGTACCAGACCTTCAAGCAGTTTATGAAGACAGCAGCAATCAGACCTTGGTTTCCTCTAGATTTAAGCAGGTGAAGGAGCCGCTTATTGACTGTCCTCTGATGACAGTAGTTTGATGTTTGGTAGCCAGCATCTGGTTTTTAGAATTATCGTGCCTATGGCTGTTGCATTTAACTTTCATGGCGACTAGCTGTTGATTTAGCTGTCCTCCGTCAATTTCTCTGGTCCTTTTTCCTACGAGAGGATGTTGAACTGCAGGAAAAGTCCATTTGCGGGGGGGGGGGGACGGGACACAGCTGGTGGTAGGTGGAGCTAGTACAAAAGTGGGTGGAGCTTGTCACAGTGCCGGATCGTACAGCTCCCTTCTCTCTCTATCTCTCTCTCTCTCTCTCTCTCTCTATTTCTCTGTGCCTCCTCAGACATATATGTGTAGGTATGTCCGTATCCTATCTTTCTTTCTCTCTGTCTCTCTTTGAGTCCATATTAACACCATACATTGAAAGCACTATGATTCCACTTTAAATGTTCATGGCTTTCCCCAAGGAATTTTAGGAGCTGTCATTTGTGAAGAGTACTGAGAGTTTCTAGGGGACCCCTATTTCCCTCACAGAGCTACAATTTTCAGAGCAGTTGAACAATCAAGCCCTCTTCCCAGGGAACTCTGGGGATTGTAGCTCTCGGCACTCTTGAATGACTACAGCTCCTTTTGGAGGGGAGGGGAAGCCATGACTCTTGAAAGCAATATCATAGTGCTTTCAATATATGGTGTGAATTGGCCTCAGTACAACCCAATTTCTCCTTCCCCCAATCTTTGCAGGGTACATGTGTGCCACCCCATCTGTGCCACCCTAGAGGAGGAAACGTAACAATATAGACAGTCTTTCCTGAGGTTTTGGATCACAGAATCCACCGCAACTGAAGTGGAAAAAGCGATTCTAATGATCCATGGATTGACTCTGAAGAATAGCTGCATTTAATCATTTTATTCTTTATCCTCCGTTCCATAGAGGCCATGATAGAATGCCCCCGGGTTCTCCCCATAACCCTGGGAGGTAGGCTTGTGGTGGAGCCAGGGTCACCCCAATGCTGGAGGGAAATAAACTTAGGGGTCTCGAGACTAACACTCTAGCCCCCATGCCCAAAAGAAGAAGGTTTTCCTGTGGTCTTCTCTCAGAGAGGTGTTTGATTATTGGCCATGAGGCCCTTAAGAAGGGGAATGCACTGATATTTCCTGATGAAAGAGGCATTTCTCTAAGGTCATGTTTCAATGTCCTTTTGTCTCCCAGCCTATGACCCCCAGGAGAAAAGGGGACGTATCTCGTTGTGGTGCCCCATTATCTATGGCCACTCAGTGGAATCACAGTAGCCAGGTGGCTCGGCTGTCAAACAATCCCATCTTTCATTTCTCCAGCGTCTGTTGCACCATCCTCGCCTCTCTCTCTCTCTTGCTCTCCATCCCCCCCAACTCCGCTCCGATCAGCCTGCGAAGCAGACCACAAAAACGCAGAGAGGAAGCTAGTGTGCCCCGGTGATGCAGAGCAACAAAATGAAACTGCTTTCCGTCTCGCAACCAGCTTCAAGCTCCCCCTCGAAATTGGTTTGAAACTGAGTGAGAACGGGAGTTGCAGAATGACTGGAATCAGGGCGGCAAAAATACAAGGCTCCGCAAAATCACTCCCAACGTTTCAAAACTCTACAAAGAAAGGAGATTCCAATGAAACAGCAGGCAGAAGTTTCGGGCAGTAAAAAAAAAAAGCTGTATGACAGCAGAACCACCTCAGAAAGTGGTGGGCTCTCCTTCCTTGGAGGCGTTTAAGAAGAGCTTGGATGGCCATCCGTCACGGATGCTTTAGCTGAGATTCCTGCATTGCAGGGGCTGGACTAGATGACCCCCAGAGATACCTTCCAACTCTACAATTCTATTATTCCAAGGAGGGGAAAAAGTTATTAATAATATAGCAAAACAGCAACGTAGGAACGCTTTCGCGAAAAAATAGCGAAACAATAGCAAATATAACATACCAAAAAAATTGCATTTCAGTACTAAAAATATAACTAGATTACTTGAACAACACGCCATATCTGATAGAGGGGGGGAAACCAGTGAGCTTCACAGTTTCACCTCAGTCCTAGAAACAATCCTATCATGATGTGACTCACAATCCGCCTCTTGCAGCAGCTTCTTATAAGTCTGCCAAGGGCAAGAAGTGAAGTAAATAAACTCCAAAAAAAAAAAGAAGAAGTGAGGTGGTTGGAAACCTCCCTCCCATGATGCTGGCAGACTACAAGTCCAATCACCTTGACATCTTTCTGCAGGGCCTGCAAGACGGAACTGTTCCGCCAGGCCTTTGGTCAGGGCCCAGTCTGACCCCTCTCCTCCTACAAGACCCTATACTCTAACTCCTCTCACCGGCTCATATAAATAGCTGAGCCTGGTGAGTATCTAAGGTTCCCAACCCCTAGGTGGTACCTGGGGTTAAGAACTTAATTCGTTCTGGAGGTCCGTTTTTAACCTGAAACTGTTCTTAACCTGAGGTACCACTTTAGCTAATGGGGCCTCCTGCTGCTGCCGCACGATTTCTGTTCTCATCCTGAAGCAAAGTTCTTAAACTGACGTACTATTTCTGGGTTAGTGGAGTCTATAACCTGAAGCGTCTGTAACCCAAGGTGCCACTGAAGTCATAATTTGCAGATTGCCTTCTGATCTTATTTGATTTTAATCCGATTTTAAGCTGTATTTCAGTCGATTGCTGAATTTTATTTTTTAATGTATTTATATTTTGATTACAGGTAGGTAGCCGTGTTGGTCTGCCATACTCAAAACAAAATAAAATAAAAAATTTAGCCACCCTGAGCCAAGTTATGGCTGGGGAGGGTGGGATATAAATAAAACTTTATCATCATCATCATCATCATCATCATCATCATCATCATCTATGGCCATTGGGTCCACTGTCTGGGGCTGGTGAGGACTGCAGTTAACAACATCTAGATGCTAAAGGGACTCCTGACCATTAGGTCCAGTCACATCCGACCTTGGGGTTGTGGCGCTCATCTCGCTTTACTGGCCGAGGGAGCTGGCGTGCAGCTTCCGGGTCAAGTGGACAGCATGATAAAGCCGCTTCTGGCGAACCAAAGCAGCGCACGGAAACGCCGTTTACCTTCCCACCGGAGCGGTGCCTATTTATCTACTTGCACTTTTGATGTGCTTCCGAACTGCTAGTTGGGCAGGAGCAGGGACCGAGCAATGGGAGCTCACCCCGTCGCGGGGATTCGAACCGCCGACCTTATGATCGGCAAGCCCTAGACTCTGTGGTTTAACCCATAGCGCCACCCGCGCCCCACAGCGCCACCACGTCTAGATGGTACCACATTGGCAACTCCTGTTTTATGTTGCAACTTGCCCTGGGAATCATGCATTGATAAAGCACAGGGTAGAAATTTAATTTAGTAAGTAAGTAACATAAGAAATGCCCAAAGTGACAGTTGAAATGTAATAGCAAATAATATCAGCTCACATAGCAGAATATGAGGAGCCTCAGCCACTCAAGTCATAAAACACCAGACCGAGTAACAAAAAGGAATCTATGCAAAAGTTCTCAGCGGCTTTATTTATATATTTTAAAAAAACCCTCCTTGGTCACTAGAATATATTTTAAGAGCTAAAAAGCAAGCTCTAAAATCAGGAGTCGGGAACCTTTCCCAGACTGAGAGTTACATTTTCTTCTGGTTGACCTCAAAGGGGTCACGTACCAAAAGCAAGAGCAGCAATGAATGTAGGTAAAACAATGAACGGGGTTTTAATCTTTCTATAAAAGTCGAATTTGTACACATCATACCTCATCTATCCAGGCCAGCTAGAGTCATGAACACTGAACAGTTGAAGGACGGGTTCTCGTCAGGCAAAAACACTCTCAGTAATATGAGGATAGGGAAATACTACAGATGTAATACAGTGTCCGTAGAAGGAGAGGGTGAGAGGAAGTCACCAAGACAATGTAATAGAAGATGTAAGTGAATTTATGATAATGTATTGTGTTGGTGTTGTTTTTCTTTATTGTTGTTTTTAGTGTGTTGTATTGTTTTTGTGTTTTTGTATTGTTATATCAAAAAATAATTTTTTATAAAAAAAAAAGAAGTGGCGAAGTCGAGGTCAGTGAGGGTGTGGCCTGGGGGAAGAGGGTGTGGCTAAGGAGGAGGTCCTTTGCCCTTTTAATTATCCCAGTGATTTTAAATGTTTTATACTGTGATGCCAAGAAAGGCAGTGCTTTTTTCATATATGTGTGTGTGTGTGTGTGTGTGTGTGTGTGTGTGTGTGTATGTATGTTTAGGGGTACTCTCATTTTCCTACTCATATTGAATTGAAATACTGCCCCTCAATGAGGCCAAACTTAGGTTCACAAAATGTTTAGGGGGTATCCGTACCCCTGAGTCCCTCCCCCCAGAAAAAAGCACTGAATAAAGGTATTTGATATTTGATAAGGTCCTAAGGGCCGGCTAGAGATGTCTGCAGGGCCACAATTATCAACCCCTGCTCTCAAATGTTTTTTTTTGGGGGGGGGAATAAAAAAATAGTAACCTCATACCTAAGACTTTTCCAGCTGACTTGGGCTGAGTACACACCATACATTCAAAGCACATTGTTTCCCCCAAGAATCCTGGGAACTGTAGTCTGCTAAGGGTGCTGGGAATTGTAGCTCTGCAGGGGGGGACTGCAGACAAGGCAGGCCCCCTCCCTGGTGAACTTCATGCACTTTGAAAAGACTTTCCTATCTCTGCAGGCATTTTAAGGTGGTTTTCTGTTTTCAGGATGAATTTTAATTGCTTTTACTCTTCATATGGTTTTTCTTTCTCTTCCCAAATTCTTAGAAATTCTTTATGTTCAGTGGAACATAAGCACCTGGAATAAACATAAAAGGAGGGAAGAGGAAAGAAGAATACTTTGCAAACTGTCACTCAGAAGAAAAGCTACCAGCTGGGAAGAAACAGCAGGAACAAAAAAATAAATGAATGAATGAATTGCCAATAACTTCTAAAATCAAGGATGCAAAGACACCAATTGGATCAATAGCATTTTAGCATATGGAGAGCTGAGATTAAGAAAAAACAACAAAGCCGAGACATCGTGTGTGAGGTTAAAATAAAAGATTGATATCTGGAGAGCAAAAAAAAAGCTGAGGAGAGAAGCCGAGATGTGAGATAGCCAGTACTAAGACCATGACAACACTTAAAAGCAAGTAACAGGAGCTTAAAGTTAATCTGCTGAGAAAGAGGGAGCCAATTATGTTTGTTCCTGAAGGACAAAGATGATCAACGTGTGAGAGAGAGAGAAATCAGGGAGCAGAAGAATTAAAAACAAATATTAAAGACTGGAGGGAAGGAAGAGGGAAAGAGGGAGAAGGAATCTTACATTATTCAGTTGTAGGAACAAACAAGAGACCGAATAGCAGTGCAATCCTAACCATGTCTGCTCAGAAGTAAGCCCTACTGAATTCAACGGGACTTACTCCCAGGTATGTGGGTTTAGGATTGCAGTCTAAGAATTGGTTACAGGTAGGTAGCCATGTTGGTCTGCCATAGTCAAAACAAAATTAAAAAATCCTTCCAGTAGCACCTTGTTGTTGTTCAGTCGTGTCCGACTCTTCGTGACCCCAATGGACCAGAGCACGCCAGGCACCCCTATCCTCCACTGCCTCCCGCAGTTTGGCCAAACTCATGCTAGTTGCTTCAAGAACACTGTCCAACCATCTCATCCTCTGTCGTCCCCTTCTCCTTGTGCCCTCCATCTTTTCCAACACCAACATCTTTTCTAGGGAGTCTTCTCTTCTAATGAGGTGGCCAAAGTACTGGAGCCTCAACTTCAAGATCTGTCCTTCCAGTGAGCACTCAGGACTGATTTCTTTAAGGATGGATAGGTTTGATCTTTTTGCAGTCCATGGGACTCTCAAGAGTCTCCTCCAGCACCGTAATTCAAAAGCATCAATTCTTCAGCGATCAGTCTTCTTTATGGTCCAGCTCTCACTTCCATACATTACAACTGGGAAAACCATAGCTTTAACTATACGGACCTTTGTCGGCAAGGTTCACTGAAATAGAAGTCACCAGACCCTTATATATCTATCTGAAGAAGTGTGCATGCACACGAAAGCTCATACCAAGTACAAGCTTAGTTGGTCTCTAAGGTGCCACTGGAAGGAATTTTTAATTTTGTTTTAGGAAATCCCTATTCCTCTCACAGAATTACAGTTCCCAGAACTCCCTGGGAAAGGGGATAGATTGCTTAAACCACTCTAAGAATTCTAGCTCTGCAAAGAACCTCTTAACTTCTCATGGCACCCTTAACCAACTACGGTCCCCAGAATTCTTTGGTGCTGTTTTAAAGGCATAGTTCAGATGGGGCGTCACCGATGGTTGACTGATTTCCCCTCCTGAGCCTCCTGCCATACTGGTCTTCCAACCCTCTGGGGCGGGAAGGAATGATCAAAAGGGGAAGCAATGAAGTTGGGAAGAAAAGGGGGGAAAGTGGCAAGGTGGTTCAGTTTCTGAGAAGAAAGAGGGCTATAGAAAAATGAGCAGCCAAAAATGAAAAGGAAAACATAAAAGCCCAACTGAACCAAATTCCCCACTTCCTCAGCCCTTTATTGTCAAACTTCCTTCTCGACTTACCCTACTTTCGAGTTTTACTTTCTCAAACCTTTGACTGCTCTGACGTTTACCTCGGCCTGCTGCATTTCCTGTGCCTAAGTTTTTTTTACTTCAAGGGAGTGCTTCTCAGTCCTCCACTTGGCCCTGTGCGAGGTGTTAGCCACAGCCAAACTGACAACTTCACCTTCCCTCACAGACACTGAACTGCAAGATTCTTAGCCCCGTGAACCACTGAACTGTCCATGCCTCTGCATCAGATCTTCCAGTCAGTGTCACTCCATGTCAGATTGTCTTACTTATCTTGCCCTTCTTCCATGGAGCTAAGTTCTTAGTGTTAGGAAGTTTCCCCCAGCAACTTCCACCCCACTGGTTTTTAATTCAACCACCAGATCTGATTGATAAGATTTAATACCCTGCCCTTCATCTCAAAATCAAGCTCTCAGGACAGTGGAGGGGGTTTGTGGTGTACCCCGTTGGAGCAGTGGTGGTGGCACTCACCCTTCTGATAGGAAATGTTCTTGGGGGGGCACCAAAATAATGGGAGGTCAAGGATAGTCAGTTGGGGGGAGTGAAGAAAGTCCCTATTTTCATCTCAGGAATGTTGAAGGGTGTGTGACAGACTCCAAATCCCATCAGCCCTAGTCAGCCTGGCAAAAGACCATGCAAGTTGTATTCCAACAACCTCTGGAGGGCCACAGTTTCCCCATTCCTGATGCAGGGAATAGACTAGGGCAAACCATTTCCCTAAAATGCTAGTTTTCAACATTCAGGGACTTTCAGGGACTTGTTTTCCCCATGGGAGAGCACTCAGACATGCAATCATTCCCAATTGGCAGTCCCGAAATGGCACAGTGCAGGAAAAGCTTCATTTGCTTCCTTCAGCTGATTGAATAAATTGGCTCCCAAATTTGAGCACCACATTTCATCTCCAGGTGAATGAAGCCAGCTTTATTCATCTAATTCCACAAGCCGTTTATCCTATTTTTACTCCCTCCCAAATCAAAGAAATGTGATGTGGTTACAAACCCATTCCCTTGTATAATTATTCCTTCCAAGTTAATTACAAGATGCTGTAATTAATTATATTTAATGATTAACGTACAAAAACGCAGAAAGGATGAGCACAACCCAGGGAACATTTGCTCTTAAAAGATAGGTCCAGACTAGTTTTTCCTCTTATCAGGGAAAGGTGCAGAAATTAAAAAAGGAAACAGAGAGTGAGAAAGAGAAAACGCCGAGGGGGCTGTGGTTTTTTTTTTTTTTTTTTTTTTTTTTAAGTAAGAAGAGTAATTATGTCCAAACGAGAGCGTATTTTTCCTTTGGAGTTCAAGCACCGCCTTCTGCCACCTCTCCACCCAAGTTTTGATTACTTTAATTGGATTCTGCTTGTCATTTACTCTGTTGTTCATTTGTACAGTAATTAAATTGAGTTGAGTTGGTGCATAATGTTACACCAGAGTTTACATTATGAATTCATGTTGCAATTATATCGAAATGGATACACACAGCTGTATTGGATCAGGTGGATGATGATCCATCATGCTCTCCCCATCCCATCTTCAATCATGTTGTCATCTCAGTGCCAGCCGTGATGTAACATCATGCATCCAGGAGCGATAAGACTCACTGAAGCTAGTGCAAGAGGGTGTGGAGAAGGCCCCATGGGCCTCAAGTTCAACATTGCCACGGGAAGGTCAAGGTCAAGCCACCAGCCAGATCCAGATGACCATGAGTTAGGAGGACACACCACAAATTACAAGAAAAGAGATAAACAACTACCTGACATTCAGAAAATACTTGAAGGCAGCCCTATTTAGGGAAGTTTTTAATCTGTGATATTTTAATGTATTTTAATATTTGTTGGAAGCCGCCCAGAGTGGGTGGGTAGACCCAACCAGATGGGCGGGGTACAAATAAATTATTATTATTATTATTATTATTATTATTATTATTATTATTATTACTAAAGTTGAGTCATTTCTCATGAGTCAAGGCCCTGAATGAAGGGAAATTGTGGGGTTGGTGTTACAATAAATAAGGGCCAACCTAATAATAACAGTCATTATTATTACAGTGGTGCCTCGCAAGACGAAAATAATTCGTTCTGCGAGTGTTGTCGTATAGCGAATTTTTCGTCTTACGAAGCACCCACGGGAAAATAGCGGTTTGATGGGGGGGAATTCGTCTTGCAAGGCAAGCCCATTGAAATTTTCGTCTTGCAAGACAGCCTTCTGCTAGTGAATGCCTTTTGTCTAGCGAGTTTTTCGTCTAGTGAGGCATTCGTCTAGCGGGGCACCACTGTATTATTATTATTATTTATTCATTTCATTTGTTACCTAATACAAAATATCTCTAGGTCACATGGGGGGGAACAAAACAAAAACATCCAGTTTAACAATGAAACTACAAGAGCCCACTAAAGAAAGAAAACCTCCACAGGAACAATAAACATGATTATTATAGTCCCTCAAAGGAAGAGTTATGTCTTAACCAAGCACCACAAAGATGTTGATGTTGGTGTCATCCATCTTGGACTTCCTTCTCTTTGAGTATTTCTGACCATGGAATCTCACCCAGTAGCTCCTTAAGCTTTCCCTTGCCTCTGTATCATGAAACCCAAGAGGACCTGATCACTTCCTCCCAAAGTTCCAGTACTTCCACTTGGTCAATCAGTTCCTCCCTGTTGGTGAGAACCAGGTCCAAGATAGATGATCCCCTTGTTGGTTCTTCCACCTTATGGGAAATGAAACTGTCAGCCAGGCAACAGAGGAATTTGTCAGACCTTACATTCTTGGCATAGTTTGAGTTCCAACAGGTATCGGGGAAGTTGAAGTCTCCCGTGATTACTATATCTCCCCTTTTTTAATGTTTGGTAATCTGCTCTAGGAAGGCATTATGCAAGTCTTCAGTCTGGCTCGGTGGTCTATAGCAGACATCACAGTAAGGTCAATGTTCTTTCCCTCCCCTACAATTTTTGCCCATATACTCTCAATCGGCTTTCCATGCTCCAAGTCATGGATCTCTTCACAAGTGTACCCATCCTTTACATATAATGCTACTCCGACTCCCTTCTCATTTGGTATCTTCTTTTGAATAAGTTGAAGCCCTCTATTTCTCCATTCCAGTCATGAGTCTCATCCCACCAGGTTTCAGTAATGCCTATTAGATCATATTTGCAATCCTGTATTAATCGCTCAAATTCGTCTTGCTTGTTTCCCATACTCTGTGCATTAATATAGAGACAATGCTATGGGGCCATGCTAGTAGTGCCCTCCTTAGCGGGTGAGCCCCTCCTCTGAACCCTGGTGGCAAGCATCAGCAGAATTCTACCCATGAGTGCTATATGTCTTCAGGACCTAAACTAATTTTTCTACAATGCTCCAAAGTACTCCTGACATGGTGTCATTCTGGAGCTTTGGGCACCATTTATATCATGATTCCAAGCCTTGGCCTACAGAAGAATTATTAAACTTTGGGTGCCCAGATATTTCTAGACTACAGTGCCCATGATGCCTAACCATTGACTAAGTTGGTTGGGAATGATAGGAGTTGAAGTCAATCAACGTTGGAGAATACAAGATTGAAGAACAATGGTGTAGAGCTCAACAGGGCCCTGAGCCCAGGGAGGACATCAGTGGTGGGCCCTTCCTGGAGCATTAGGTCCTCAACAGCTGCCACAATGATGCCCACTGCCAACACCAGCCCTGTAAATGGATGTAAGATGGTTTTCAGAAAGGGAATGTGCGCAACTGCCCAACCCACAACACCACGGAAACTATAGGACAGGCAGCCCTACTTTAGCACAATACAGTCTTGACACTGTACTATGGCCAGCCTCAACAGATGCCTTGTACACAAGTACCTCAGTTTAAGAACAATCCGGTTTAAGAACAATTTGGTTTACAAACGCCGCAAAACCGGAAATAGTGTCTTGGTTTGAGAACTTTACCTTGGTCTAAGAACGGAATCCGAACGGTGGAAGGGCACCGGCGGCAGGAGGCCTCGTTAGGCAAAGCGCACCTCAGTTTAAGAAAGGTTTTTGTTTAAGAACGGACTTCCGGAACGGATTAAGTTCGTAAAACAAAGGACCACTGTATGCAGAAGAAGAAGAAGAAGAAGAAGAAGAAGAAGAAGAAGAAGAAGAAGAAGAAGAAGACGAAGAAGAGTTTGGATTTGATATCCCGCTTTATCACTACCCGGAGGAGTCTCAAAGCGGCTAACATTCTCCTTTCCCTTCCTCCCCCACAACAAACACTCTGTTAGGTGAGTGGGGCTGAGAGACGTCAGAGAAGTGTGACTAGCCCAAGGTCACCCAGCAGCTGCATGTGGAGGAGCGGAGACGCGAACCCGGTTCACCAGATTATGAGTCCACCACTCTTAACCACTACATCACACTGGCTCTCAGCTGAAAATTTCAGCATACAGTAGAATCAGATGAAGATATCATGCAGGACAGAGAGAAACCTCACATCGCATTAATGTAACTAACATATTTTGCACATCACCACTCAACGGTGCATTGTTGCAAACCACAAACCTCTAAATGGTTATCTAAAAGCCCAAATACAATAAACATTTACACTCTATAGCACAGATGATGACCTTTCCAGCATGCAGCAACGTGTGTTTATAGTGTGGAAGTAGTGTGCGATATCACTTTTCAACACATTGTGATGTGATCTTGCATAACACACACACACACACAAACTTTCAAATAATAAAATACGAGCAGAATTAGAGAGTATTGAGTTGGAAAAGCTGGCGAAGCTTTGTTTTTAACTACGATGACTTTAAAAAACACAGAAAGAAGTGAAGGGAAAGTAAATAAAAGGGAATATGTTTAGGACTGCGGTCTTAAGTATATGTAAAAACCACATTTTGTAAACTTACGTGTAATCCCACTGAAGCCTCTCAACCGGCGTTGTCTCTGCAAAACAGACTCCACAAGAAACTTTGAAGGAATAACTTAAGCACCCCTGAAATGCGTGTTGGCTTTCATTGGCTCATGCAGGATTAAATCAGCTGGCAAACCCCAAACAAGGATTTTGTATTAACTTGGGCATGCGCTTGTAAAGCAAATTACTCTCTCTCTTTTTTTTTCCGGGGGGGGGGGGGGAGTGGAACCCTCTGGTCATTCAAACTGATTTTCCCAAGTCTGTATGCATTGATTAGCAGTTTGGGTTGACTTTTTCTTTCCACATTAAAAGTTCTCCTCTGGACTAAGCCCCTGTCAGTGAAAAATAAATAAAAATGAGAAGTCTGATGATACATGAGTTGGAAAGGGATTTATACAGGGTGGGGAAGGAGGAGGGAGTAATCTGTCTGCAGTTCTGCCAGCTGGTTTCATAACAAATCAACATTTGAGATTCAAAAATTAGGCTGGTTAGAATTAATTTCGGAATGTAGTTATTTACTTCCTTTTAAATTCTGACTTTTTGCAGACTTGATGCTCTGTCCCATTTCGTTTTCCTTTTGTTTTTAATTACAGTGCAAACCTATATATATATACCCTGAAACCGGGATAAGAGAGGAACTTGATTCAGTTTGCAATTTAAGGCAAACTTGCCGTGGTTGGCCCAGGATACCTGGACTAGATGGTCTGCTGGTCCGATCCAACAGGGCTCTTCTTGCATTCGTCGTTTGCACAATCCTAAACGAAATTGCAAAGCCAGCCGCAGTCATCCTGTGACATTCACACATCCCCAAATTTTGCATTGCAGTTCGCTAGCCAAGTACTGCATATAAAAACGCATAGAGTACAGTAGCATAGAGTAGAGCAAAGTGAGCATTAAAAATGTGTATATTTAATGAAGGCATTATACAAATTTGCCTTATTTTAGGAGAAATTGCAAAAACGTCTATAATAGACAAAATTACAAACATGAATATATTAGGAGAAATCCATACCAAAATCATAAACCAATGTGAAGTGAACTTGAAAAATGAGAAACTGAAATGCCCGGGGTTTCTTTTTTTTTTTTTAATAAGAATTTATTGGATTTTAACGGTAAAAATACACAAAATACAAATACATACACTACAAAAAACTACACAAAATACAGACAGACAAAACACTTATTTACTCATTCTTAGTTCCAGTTACAGGTGGGTAGCCGTGTTGGTCTGCCATAGTCGAAACAAAATAGAAAATTCTTTCCAGTAGCACCTTAGAGACCAACTGAGTTTGTTCTTGGTATGAGCTTTCGTGTGCCGAAGAAGTGTGCATGCACACGAAAGCTCATACCAAGAACAAACTCAGTTGGTCTCTAAGGTGCTACTGGAAAGAATTTTCTATTTTGTTACTCATCCTTATCTTCTTTATAATCCTAAACTTGAGACTTCCTCACATCCTCTCTTTTGCATTCAATTCTAATCTTCTTTAGTAACTTTGTAACATTGTAAAATCTACTTTCTTGCATCTGATCTTAGTCTTACAATTATAATCAACATATCTTAAGTCTTAAATCTTATTCTTATCAAATAAACCATCAACTTCTTATATCCTCTCTTCACTTAACTTTATTATGCTGTAGCCTATATATCTTCTGATTCCGATTTCACATATATAAAAAACACATTTTTACAAATACCTAAATGTTTCTTCCATTCTCATAAGCCGTTTTCCCTCTGGTTTCGGAGTATCGTGGTCAGCCTTTATAATATCCCCATTAATTCATACTTTACCCCACTCCCCTCCTGTCCAACATCACCCTTCCCATTACCTTCCCCATCCCCCACAGGTCTCCCCCCCCAAAAAATTCCCCCAATTCAGTTTCTTCTTCTTCTATTATTTCCTTCATGTTCCATTTTAAACTTAGTATTCCTTGTTGTAGCTCCTCCAGAATGTAACATTCTTCTTGAAAAGTAGTTGCAGTAACTTTGTCAAAAAGTATCTTTCCTCCACTCTCAGCTCCTATTGCAATTTCCAAGGTTGTTGTTCTCGGACCTCTGGGCTGCCACCCCAGAGGTTCACTGTATTGTCCAAACTGTGGGCTCCCCGCCTCTCACACCAGGGAAGCCTTTCTTGTTTTCCAGCTTGTCTATCCTGTTAAGTACGTGCATGCCTTTCTTTTCACAAGATAAGAAAAGAAATAACAAGCTTTCAAAATAACTGTTTTATGCTGCTCAGAACCTGATGGCAACAGTTAAACAAACTCCTTATCATGCCACCAATACCCTGTTTAAAAAAAAAATGTCCTGGGTTCAAATTTCCACTCAGCCATGAAGTTCCACCTACGTTCAGGGCTGTTGTGCAGAAGTGGGTGGTGCTGTGGTCTAAACCACTGAGCCTCTTGGGCTTGCCAATCAGAAGGTTGGCGGTTCGAATCCCCGTGACGGGGTGAGCTCCCATTGCTCTGTCCTGGATTCGGCCAATCTAGCAGTTCAAAAGCATGCCAGTGCAAGTAGATAAATAGGTACCGCTGTGGCAGGAAGGTAAACAGTGTTTCCATGCGCTCTGGTTTCTGTCACGGTGTTCCGTTGCGCCAGAAGTGGTTTAGTCATGCTGGCCACATGACCCAGAAAGCTGTCTGTGGAGAAACGCTGGCTCCCTCGGCCTGAAAGTGGGGTGAGCACCGCGCCCCATAGTCACCTTTGACCGGACTTAACTGCCCAGGGGTCCTTTACCTTACCTTTCTATCTTGTGCAGATACCCTGAGCTTCATAGAGGAAGAGCAAGAATGAAATGCACCTGAAACATGTTGTAGTCGCCTCACTTGGAAAAGTATGTGGTGGAACTGGAAAAAGTTTCCAAAAGGAACAACTCTCTTACGAGGAAAGGCTACAGCATTTGGTGTTTCTTAGTATAGAGGGGAAAGCAAGTAAGAGGGGACATGTTTGAAGTGTATAAAGTTACAGGTAGGTAGCCGTGTTGGTCTGCCGTAGTCAAAACAAAATAAAAAAATTCCTTCCAGTAGCACCTTAGAGACCAACTAAGTTTCAGTGTATCTGAAGAAGTGTGCATGCACATGAAAGCTCATACCAAGAACAAACTTAGTTGGTCTCTAAGGTGCTACTGGAAGGATTTTTTTATTTTTTTTATTTTGTTTTGAAGTGTATAAAACTATGAATGGGAAGTTTTTAGTGTTTGATGTTGTTCTGAGTTTTTACTTTTGCTGGGAGCTGTCCAGAGAGGCTGGGGCAACCCAGTCAGATGGGCAGCATATAAATTATTATTATTATTATTATTATTATTATTATTATTATTATTATTTGGAGCAAGTGGGTGGAGAAGTGTCTTTCTCCCTCTCACATAATACTAGAACTTGGGGCTATCCAATAAAACAAAACAATGGAAGATTCAGCACAGACAGCTCAACTGTGGAACTTGCTCCCACAAAGGAGGCAGCAATTGCTACCAACACGGCAAGCTCCAAAAGAGGTTTAGACAATTCAGTCTCTGGCAGATTGAGTGGATGATAGTGGGTCCAACGGTCAAGAAGGCAGTTTCTGCAAGTGTTGCAGAGGGGAGTGAGGGGCAAATAAGGCTCATCAACCTGGGAAGGAAGCCCACCCAGAAGAAGGAAAACTCTTGTCCTAAACTTCCCGTGCCTTGGGCAATATCATTGGGAGAAGAACGGGCTAAGGAATAAAAAAATCCAGAGTAGAGTGAATACACAAATGCAGAGTAGAGTCCCTGGGACAGCTGGATGCTGCCTTGTGCACCTCCTTCTGGCAACTCCCACAGCCAAGCTGGTGCCAAACATCTTGCTCTGCTTCCTTTGGGTCACATCAGCAAGTCTTGCCACCTAGACAGCCCAGGACCTCCATATGCAATGCCCATTCTGGTGCCCCAGGGAGGCCACTTTGGTGCTGTTAATGCAGCGGTTTGACTTCACCCTTGGAGGCGCACTCCATTGTCTCTCGAGACAGATGGGTGCCAACCAACCAGACAATTGATAGAGATTGCAGGTGGCACTGTGGGTTAAACCACAAAGCCTAGGGCTTGCTGATCAGAAGGTCGGCGGTTCGAATCCCCGCGATGGGGTGAGCTCCCGTTGCTCAGTCCCTGCTCCTGCCCACCTAGCAGTTCGAAAGCACGTCAAAGTGCAAGTAGATAAATAGGTACCGCTCCGGTGGGAAGGTAAAAGGTGTTTCCGTGCACTGCTCTGGTTCGCCAGAAGCGGCTTAGTCATGCTGGCCACATGACCTGGAAGCTGTACACCGGCTTCCTCAGCCAGTAAAGCGAGATGAGCGCCACAACCCCAGAGTCGTCCACGACTGGACCTAATGGTCAGAGGTCCCTTTACCTTTACTTAAGACTATCAATGGCTACCAGCCGTGAAGGCTATGTTCGACCTCCACTGTCAATGACTGTACGCCATTGAATATTAGCTGCTGGGGATCACAGGTAGGGAGAGAGCTGTTGCTTTTTCCATTTGATTATATACATTCAAATCATCATTATCCACTTCACCACCCTGGCTCTTTAGAGCCTATCGACTTCCCTCCCTCCCACCTCATGGCTTTCAAAATTAACTTTTATATCATGGGTAGGCTAACTAAGGCCCGGGGGCCGGATCCGGCCCAATCACCTTCTAAATCCGGCCCGCGGGCGGTCCGGGAATCAGCGTGTTTTTACATTAGTAGAATGTGTCCTTTTATTTAAAATGCATCTCTGGGTTATTTGTGAGGCATAGGAATTTGTTCATTTTCCTCCCCAAAAAATATAGTCCGGGCCCCCACAAGATCCGAGGGATGGTGGACCGGCCCCCTGCTGAAAAAGTTTGCTGACCCCTGCTTCATATCATTGCATTGTGTACGTTTACCAATTCTAATTGCACTCATTACAAAATGACTCAAAATTTAAATAAGATATAGAAAGGTAGACAATTTCTCATTACAAGTCTTCAGGCAGGCACCCCTGCTAATGATGTTAATTGCTTACAATAATCTTTCAAATACTGTGTTGGCAGGTGAAGAGGATGGACTTTGCAGAACTGGGGAAGCTGACAGGAAAAATCCGAAACCAGCATGATCAAGTATTCCAAAAGGACTGGAGTAAATTCATACGAGATTTATAGAGCTATTGCCTTCAGATCCAGGGAAATGTGCTCTTAGCTAAGAGTTAATTTTACTTAAAAGGGAAGGGCCGTCTGCACCCTAGGAGCAAATCTGATTACAGCCTTAAATGATTAGGTTGTGTTTCCATCCTCCCTCCTTGTATCAGCTGGCAGTCATCGTAATGAGCCAGCCCTTTCATGAAGCCGAATGTTATAAGATTCAGGTTAGATAAAAGAAAGCACTTCTATAAACTATGGAATTCACTCCCACCAGGGGCTGAGGAAGGGGGTGCGGTGGGTGCGGGCCACCCTGAGATGTCGCCACCGAAGGAGGTGACAAAATGCCGGGCGGCACTCACCAGGGGCCTGCAGTGCGCCCGAGCCATGCGTCTCTCCTGGGAGAGACACGGTGGCTTGGGCACACACAGGCTCCACGCTGCCCAAATGGTCTGCCCACTGCCTTCCCCCCCCCCAAGCTGTAGGGCGGCTGAGTAGGAGGAGGCAGGCAGACTCCGGAGGCCCCGCGGTGCGCCCCACCCCTGGGCGCGCCTACCCAGGCGCCCGAGCGGCTTCCTCCATCGCTGACTCAGACAGGAGGCAATGATGGCCACCAACTTATGTTACAGGTGGGTAGCCGTGTTGGTCTGCCATAGTCGAAACAAAATAGAAAATTCTTTCCAGTAGCACCTTAGAGACCAACTGAGTTTGTTCTTGGTATGAGCTTTCGTGTGCATGCAAATTATGTGGCTTTTTAAAAAGGACTGGACAAATTCATGAAGGGCATTTAGGCACAAACCTAATGTTCTGGAGTGTAGCTCCCACAAAAAAAATATTGAGTCTGGAGGTACCCATAGTCTTAACTACCACGTAAACTTCGTGTGAGCGAATCTGTGTGAATCAGGGGCCTGAATAGTTGGTTCCATCTGGAAGATGCTTCCCATGTGCCAAAATGGCGATTCCATCCTGCGGCAGCCGCACACTCTAAGCTTTTAAGTGGTGGGGATTTGGCTCCCTGCCCTGCACTCTGGTGCCTGTTTTCAAACTGTTGTGGCATAAAAAGCCATATCTGATGCAGCCTGTCATAGAATTGTAGAGTTGGAAGGAATCCTGAAGATTATCTAGTCCAACCCCCTGCAATGCAGGAATCTCAGCTAAAGCATCCGTGACAGATGGCCATCCAACCTCTGCTTAAAAAATCTCCAAGGAAGGAGAGTCCACAACCTCCCGAGGGAGACCATCTCACTGTCAAACAGCGCTCACTGTCAGAAAGTTTAGTCGGAATCTCCTTTCTTGTCGCTTGAAGCCATTGGTTCGAGTCCTACCCTCCAGAGCAGGAGAAAACAAGCTTCCACATGACAGCCCTTGAGATATTTGGAGGTATTTAGGAAACAGGACATGGCTCCAGCATGCCACAAAGAAGGGTATCGACAAAAGTCTCTCTGCGGCCCCTCCCAACGCCACTGGGAGATGGCGCGTCAGCAAACAGCCCGGCGCCTGTCAATGCATGGGAATATTTCCCCTCCCTTGGAGCAGAGGATCCCAGCACCCATAGCACTCCAATCCTCCTGAGACTCTTACATAAGCAGCCCCACGTGCCTCCGACCTCGACCGAATCCACAGAGGGCTTGGAGACATATTACCCATTTAGCAAATCTTTTTGAATTTAATTAAAGAGAGAAAGGCAATGTGGGCCCTTCCTTTTATTGCACTTGCCATTGAAGCTGGTTATGAAACTCTGGGGCTGGCTCTGAGAGCCACCTGCCTCTGGCATTCCAGCGGAGGGATGGGGTTTCTGCCTAAACCCTGTCCCAAATGCTAACCACTGAAATCAAGGCACCGACATTTCATTTGGTAGCTGCGGGGCAACTGTGCAAAGCAAGGAGTGGAACACCATATCCAGGCCAAGATGGCATTGTGCTTAGCAGTAAATTACTCGTCTCCTTTTATTTGATTTTGTACCTTTTGGGGAAATTTTTTAATGATTTTAATGAAGGTTTGGTACAAGATCATAACTTATATTTTCAGGTACTGGGGTTTTAGCATGTATTCCGAGCGCGATTTGTGCTTCTATCCCACTCAACAAAGTGTACCAGTAGTAAAGGAAGAGAGAGAGAAAGACTTAATAAATCTAAATCAATTAAGTCCTGTTGAAAAGTTCTCAATAAAGTTAGAAGCCAAAGATGCCCGAGGTAGGACTAAGTCTTACTCTGGCTTTTAATGAAAATGCTAATGATTTCTCCTTTTCCGGAATATATTTTGGCTTGCAGTTTCAACAAGATGCACTCCTTCCACAATCAATTCCGCACACCTTTATGTCGGTGGTTTTCTGCTTACCCCTCAAGGGGGGTAAAATTAATAAATGATCATTTCTACCCAAAGGGAGTCATGACAAGAAAGAGAAAAAAAATCATAAACAGGAAGCAAGAGGTTCCTCTTAACACCAGCGAGGGGCCATCAAACTGACTTGTGATGAATTTCGCAGGCAACGCTGTCAGACAAAATCCTCAGGTGTTTCATCTGGTGGGAAAGTAAAGAATCTCGCGTTGCAAATTTGCATTTGAAATTTCCACCACCAAAAGCATTGAATGGGTATCGTTGCTCAGATTCTCGGTGCCCATGACAGTTGTTCTTTCTGCCCAATGGGAAGGCCGGCTTTGCGCCCTGTTAGCTGAGAAAAAGGCTTGCTCGTTGCATTCTTTTCCAATGAATTACATGAAGGAAACAGAGTCCAGAGGAGAAGGCAGGGAATACACAGTTCCAGAACAGAACATCCTGCCAGTCCTGTCGTCCCTAAAATGTAATGGCTTTCATTATAATACCTGGTACTTCCTTCTCCTCCGTTGACAAACTGCTGCTGGTGTTTTGCTCAGAACAATAACTCAACTCAACAGGACGTTGACAGATTTGCATGCCATGGCTCCGCCATGCCCAATCTCTTTGTTGTAATTGTATAGGTCTCAGCCTGTGACAACAGCCAGTCAATTTCCCCCAACCACCCCATCTGTTTAAGTAACTACCAAACAGGTTCTGAGCTAGAGTTGCCATATTTCGAAAAGTGAAAATCCAGACAAAAAAAGTTGTCGTCGCTAAAAACTAAATTTCAGCAATTTCCACCCGGACGCTGTTTACAAGGGTTGAATACCGACTATGTCTGTGAAATTCCGGCAACTCTATCTGGTCATGAGCAACCAGAATTAGCCAACGTGCCCAGAGTTCTTTGGCTACTGGGCGGAGGATGAAGCCACGTGAAAGCACATTTAGTGGACTAGGGTTGAAACAAAAGGGGATCTTATATGATCTCTTATCTGACTCCTCATTTGGGTTTGTAGTACCCACCTTATTTTATGGTTGTAAGTCATTTTTAATTGTTTTTAATATTGTGTTTTAATGCTGTCCCAGGAACTTAGAGTAAAGCACAAGGAAAAGAAGAAGAAGAAGAAGAAGAAGAAGAAGAAGAAGAAGAAGAAGAAGAAGAAGAAGAAGAAGATTTCTGTATTTTGTACATCGCTCAATTTTGTTTGTGATATATAGTTGCATTTTGTTGTTAGCTGGTTTCTTGTTGTTGTTGTTGTTCAGTCGTTCAGTCATGTCCGACTCTTCGTGACCCCATGGACCACAGCACGCCAGGCACCCCTATCCTCCACTGCCTCCCGCAGTTGGGCCAAACTCATGTTAGTAGCTTCGAGAACACTGTCCAACCATCTCATCCTCTGCCGTCCCCTTCTCCTTGTGCCCTCCATCTTTCCCAACATCAGGGTCTTTTCCAGGGAGTCCTCTCTTCTCATGAGGTGGCCAAAGTATTGGTGCCTCAACTTCAGGATGTGTCCTTCCAGTGAGCACTCAGGGCTGATTTCTTTAAGGATGGATAGGTTTGATCTTTTTGCAGTCCATAAGTTTGATTTTTTTTTTGCAGCTGGTTTCTTAGGAAATGTTATTGACTGCAGTAGTCTTTGTGTTGGTTTTATGTAAAATGCAATAGCTACTTCTATCACATCAAGTGAATATATATATATATATATATAACAAACTCATAGAGATTAGGGAGGAGACAAATATAAGCGATCCAGATCACGCACTCACAAAGGTAAATTTCTACCCAGTTTGTCTGCACAGGGATTTTTTCATTATTACCATTTACGTTGGCATTATCTGCTTGTAAAACCACAAGATGTAGAGATAGCCACCAACTTGGATGGCTTTATAAGAGGATTAGACAAATTCATGGAGGATAAGCCTATCAATAGCTACTAGCCATGATGGTTACATTCTCCCCACTGTTTGAGGCATTATGCCTCTGAATACACCAGTTGCTTAGGAATCACAAGTGGGGAAGTGCCCTATTGTGCTCATGCCCTGCTTGCTGGCTTCTCGGAGGCAACTGGCAACCCACTGTGAGAACAGGATGCTGCACCAGATATGCCTTTTATATGTTCCAGCAGAGCTGGTCTTATTCCCTGGAGTCTGGCAAACGTGGCAAATTCAACATTGGAGTTCTTCTCTCTTCAAGACTAAGATCAAGGGAAGTAATAGTACCACTATATTGTGCTCTGGTCAAACCTCACCTGGAATACTGTGTCCAGTTCTGGGCACCACAGTTCAAGAAGGATACTGACAAGCTGGAACGTGTCCAGAGGAGGGCAACCAAAATGGTCAAAGGCCTGGAAACGATGCCTTATGAGGAACGGCTTAGGGAGCTGGGTATGTTTAGCCTGGAGAAGAGAAGGTTAAGGGGTGATATGATAGCCATGTTCAAATATATAAAAGGATGTCATCTAGAGGAGGGAGAAAGGTTGTTTTCTGCTGCTCCAGAGAAGCGGACACGGGGCAATGGATTCAAACTACAAGGAAGAAGATTCCACCTAAACATTAGGAAGAACTTCCTGACAGTGAGAGCTGTTCGACAGTGGAATTTGCTGCCAAGGAGTGTGGTGGAATCTCCTTCTTTGGAGGTCTTTAAGCAGAGGCTTAACAGCCACCTGTCAGGATGGAATGCTTTGATGGTGTTTCCTGCTTGGCAGGGGGTTGGACTAGATGGTCCTTGTGGTCTCTTCCAACTCTATGATTCTATGAAATTTACCTGGAATGTTAAAGGACCCAATAAGGGATCACCCACACATTCTTTTTGCTCTGCACTTTCTGGGCACAGGTTCTTGCTTTCAGAGGCACCATGTAGCCCCCAAGATTTAGGGGGCCCAGCCCCCTTCCAACAAATATTGAGGGGGCCAAAGACACCTCACCCCTTAAAGTAGACATGCCGGCTTGCTTTTTAAAGCTCCTGTCCGAGCACTTTTTCCCTCTCAGCGTTTTTCCCGCTCTTTAATGCTCAATCAGAACAAACAGCAATATGGGCTTTCCAACTAGAAACGCAGCAATAAAAGAAGTCTGGGTGAACCCTATACAGGTGAAACTCGAAAAATTAGAATATCGTGGAAAGGTTCATTTCTTTCAGTAATGCAACTTAAAAAGTGAAACTAATATATGAGATAGACTCATGACATGCTAAGTGAGATATGTCAAGCCTTTATTTGTTATAATTGTGATGATTATGGCGTGCAGCTGATGAGAACCCCAATTTAACAATTTCAACTCATATATTAAACTCCAGTAGCTAATGAAAACAATTGCTTACATAAAGGGACTTTTCCACGATATTCTAATTTTTCGAGTTTCACCTGTATGTGGTTATCTGGCATGAGAATTTCCAGGGGACAGCACTACCCAGTTGTGGCTTTATTCCAGAGCAGTGTTCCCTGGAAGATCACAGTGTTATTTCTGCAATATTTGATCTGCTTGCAAATAAAGCAGATCATAGGTGGAAGCAGAGAGACTGAAGACTTCCTCCCCACAGAAAGTGACCCACTTGGGTCCCCAAGAGTGAATAGGGACAAGTACAGAGATGCCATGGACTGCTAGGGTATCCAACGTGGTCCAATCAGAACTTGTTGAACTACAAAACCCATCATCCATCACCTTTGGCCAGAATGACTAAGGCTAACAGGATTTGGAGTCCAGCAACATATGGAGGGCACAAACATCTAGCTTACAGTACAGAACCAGACCAAGACATTTTGCTGCTTGAGGCAAAGAACAACACGGTACCCTCTGCTCCCATTACATGTATAACTGCCAGGTCGACTATCCGCTGAATCATCAACACCACTAATTGTATTTCTATTTACCTAAATTACATTAACAATTTCTAAATTTGCATCTGTGTGTATACATAAGCGTATGCCAAACTAATGTGAATCTGTGACCTCTTTTTTCGGTCATGCTTTACCTCTTTTTTTAAAGATGCATTTAGTGAGCAACATAGCCAGAAGCCACAGAGAGAAGAAAACAGCTTTCTGTTCCTCCTTTCTTCAGACAAGTCCCACATCACCTCCGAACATAAGTCCAGCTGGTCCAGTCCGAGAATCTAAGTGCTGCAACATGTCTTAACAGCTTTCGAGCACTTCCACTGGCTTCTAGCTCTTTGTTTACGGGCACAATTCAAAGTCCAGAAGTCTAGAAGTGAGTCAAGAACCTAAAGAACTGTCCATCCCTCTATATGCCTGCCCATTCTCTGACATCAAAAGCACAAGACCAGCACCAAATGTTTCCGCCATCAGAAATCAGGCAGGTTGCAATGCAGATAAGACCTTTTCACTAAGGGTGCTTTGATTCGGAAGCTGCAGACAGTGGCGGAGGAAGCATCCGTGCCGCCTGGGGCGGCGCACAGAGGCACCCCCCTGGGGGTGGGGCATCACAACATCACAACACATGTTGGGACGGGCTGCGCATGTGCAGAAATGCAGCACATACGCAGTACATCGGCCCGGCGCTGCTGCTCCCGTGACAACCAGGCGGGCTGCTGGGCAGGCGGTGGCTTGTGGGCTGCCCCGTTTGTGCTGCTTTACGGACAGGGCAGCCCCACAAGCCGCCGCTCGCTTGGCAGTTCGCTTGGTCACTGCAGGAGCAGCGGCACCAACTCGGATGCACTGTGAATGCCTGGAATTTTTGGGCATGCACAGTGCATCCCGCCCGGGGGAGCCACCGGGGGAGCAGCGGCTCATGGGGCTGCCCCAGCTGTCCGTGGAGCAGCACAGACGGGGTGCCAGGTGGCGGGGAGTGGCAGGAGGGACCGCCAAGTGTCACCCCCCCTCCCCTGGAACCTGGGGCGCAGCACCCCCTACGCCCCGCCCTTCCTACGCCACTGGCTGCAGATCTGAAGCCATCCTTCCTGAAGTAGATGCACCATATCAATCATTATTTATTTCACTTCATTTCCCCAGGCTTTTAATTAACAGAAGCCTCTGAGTGCATTATCTGCTTTCTCTTTTACATCTGTTCTGTATTTTATTACAACACCTTATCCTGCTGCTTTATGGATTGTTCTTTTGTGGGTCTATAGGAAAACGATCGCTTGTATCACACACCCCGCAAGTCTCCCGGAAAAAAAGGAACATCCCATTTTCTCGCGCAAGAGCGTGGCAGACATTTTGAGTACCGTTATCTCACGCAATTTCACACCAAGATCTTGTCCCTGAGAAAAGCACGTCTTTGGCGCTTTGTGTCTTTGGGGAAGACACATATCTTGGTTTTGGGACTCAAGATGTCGGAGGGTAAGATATTAATGTGTTCTGTTTGAAGCTGCCCAAGGAAGCTGTGGTTTGTTTCAAAGTGTCGGGGCTCATCAAAGCAGCCTACACAGAAACACAAACACACACACACACACACACACACACACACACACGCCACAGCTCCAGCCCCAAAGAGCATTGAAAAATGCAGAGGACTCTGGTTCATTAGAGCAACTGGCCCCAAAACATCCTTAGTCTCACCATTGCCCTTGTAGAACTCAAGAGGGGGGAGGAGGATAGGGACAAAAATGAAATTTGCTGTCTCTGCCCATCATTGGGTTCTGGCTCCACCTGTCATTATCTCTAGCGCCACCTATTGTTGGCCTCCCTGCTCTCTGTCCTACCAATTCCATTGCGTACCAAACACCACTGGAAAAGTGTGTGGTGGGGAAAGAGTGATGTAGTGGTTAGCTTCTTTGGATTTTGGCTGGAGAGACCTGGGTTTCCATCCCCGTTCAGCCATGAAGTTCATTGGGCGTCATATGTTCCTAATGTGGGTCTGATATACCCTTCCCATCTCTGGCCAGCGGTGCCACATGGTTGGGACCTTAGGGCATAAGTCTAAGACCCCACTCAGCAGAACAAGTAGAAAGGCCCCCAAATGCATGTGGGCTTGCTTATCATTGAAGTAAATTATATAATTTCACAATCTTTGGGGGGGGGGCAGATAAGCCCATTAATTGCAGAGTGTAAATCAACCTAACTGCACCTTTGTCTCCGGAGTATTTAATTTCCTCTCTGCCTCTGTGCATGTTTATGCCACTCACTATGCAGCCAGAGGGTTTGGGATCTGGAGGTGTTAAAAAATCTAAATAAATAAAAATATTTGCCATGCAATGGGGAGCAAGCCAAATTAGTGGGCAGGCTTCCAATATGAGTAACAGACGAAAAGCCGGTCTTTGGGCAAGAATTCCCAGCGTTCCTCCCTCCCCTTCTTCCTTCCCAAGAACCTTGATTCCCCTTAGACTTTTTTTCTCATGCTCTTTCCTTAGCACAAACCTCCTGCTCCTATTATTTCCTGGCCACCCCTTGCTGGATTCATCTAATTGAGGCTCCTTGGGGCAGGGGCCCTGCCGTTTAATTTGCCCACAACAGCCCCGACACGCCCTGCAGAGCTGGGTTAATAATGAATAATAGTCCTGCCTGTGAGCAACTCTGACCTACCGTGGGAGAAGTCCTGTGCAGACATCAAGTATGTGAACCTGGAGAACATTCCAGCATGGAGCAAGGAGGAGGCCTCAGAAGAGTGCTTTATCTTCAGAAAGATGGAAGGATTGCAAATCTCCTGGGGAGAGAGCGGGGGGGGAGAGAGACCTGTTTACTCCAGGAAGCACTCGTGTTAATATGAATCTTCTTGGCTGGCTTATACCATCTCACATGTAAGGCCTGGGTTACATCATCAGTTAGAGATCCTGTAACTTTCCTCAGATATAGAGCCTAAGAGGCAGAATCGGGCCATTAGTTCATCCAGCCAGGTGTTTGATTGTGAGTGTATTTTTATGACTATTATTGAAAATTCAGTAAAATGGCCACATACAAATTCAACAAAACAGAGAATACATCATAATGTATTGACTATGGCAGACCAACACGGCTACCTACCTGTAACTGGAACTATGGGAGGCACCACATTGAGCCACATGAAATGGAAGTCCATCAACCTCACCAAGAATATATAAGGGTCTGGTGACTTCTGTTTCAGTGTATCTGAAGAAGTGTGCATGCACACGAAAGCTCATACCAAGAACAAACTTAGTTGGTCTCTAAGGTGCTACTGGAATGATTTATTTTATTTTATTTTATTTTATTTTATTTTATTTTATTTTATTTTATTTTATTTTATTTTATTTTATTTTATTTTATTTTGACTATGGCAGACCAACACGGCTACCTACCTGTAACCATCACAATGGGAGAAATGTTGGAGGGTATGCACTGTTTGTGGTGCTGGAGGAGACTCTTGGGAGTCCCATGGACTGCAAGAAGATCAAACCTATCCATTCTTAAATAAATCAGCCCTGAGTGCTCACTGGAAGGACTGCTCCTGAAGCTGAGGCTCCAAGACTTTGGCCACCTCATGAGAAGAGAAGACTTCCTGGAAAAGACCCTGATGTTGAGAAAGACGGAGGGCACAAGGAGAAGGGGACGACAGGGGATGAGATGGTTGGACGGTGTTTTCGAAGCTACCAACATGAGTCTGACCAAACTGCGGGAGGCAGTGGAAGACAGGAGTGCCTGGCGTGCTCTGGTCCATGGGGTCACAAAAAGTCGGACATGACTAAACGATTAAATAACAACAACAATTCCACAAAAATGATAATAATTTTGTTATTTATATCCCGCTCCTCTGACTCGGTTGTCCCAGCCACTCTGGAAGGCTTCCAGCAAATTAAAACATCAAGCACTGTAAGATATCAAACATTAAAATCTTCTCTATACAGGGCTGCCTTCAGGTATCTTCTAAAAGTCAGACAGTGGTTTATCTCCTTGACATCTGATAGGAGGCCATTCCACAGGGTGGGCGCCACTACCAAGAAGGCCTTCTGCCTGGTTCCCTGTAACCTCGCTTCTCTCAATGAGGGAACTGCCAGAAGGTCCTCGGAGCTGGACCTCAGTGTCCGAGCTAAACAATTCAAAGATAAAATAGTATTATTAATACAACCTCCTAATTATATTCACCCAAGAAGAGGTACGCTGGTAAGACTATACTCTCAAAAGGGGGTATATTATTATTGTAAAAGAAGAAACGCTGATCTAGAAAAATAGATCGACAGAAAGATAGAGGCGGATAGATATTCAGCAGGCTCATGTGGCAAGTTGCTCTAGGTATGTACAAAAAGATTTCTATCGCGACACAATCTGATAAAAAGCAAAACACACCTTGGCTGTTGCCTAGCAACGACGGGAAAAGCAGCCTAAAGTAGCCTAAGAAAAAATCAGGGGGAAATGGATTTTGTCTCTGCGTTCAATATGAACTGGATGCCTTGTGTACAATACGTGTCCCCCTCTTCCTCCAGGATGGCTCTGAACAAAACTGAGATGCGAAAAGAAGCTCTAATCCTCCCTGCAGGTTTCCCACAGGCATCTGGTTGGGCACTGCAAGAAGAGGATGCTGAACTACATGGGCCATCGGCCTGATCCAACAAGCTCTTCTTAGGTTCTTATGTAAGCTGTGGGTGAGCTTGGATTCTGTCTAGCTGGGCAGGTATAACCGGCCTTTTTTCACACAGTTATTCCAGGAGAAGAGCATCATCAGCACATGTTCCCTTTACGACCTTGTCCTCTCTCCCTCTCCCACCCTTCCTTGTTTGCCTCTCACGTGAAGATATCTGTCATTAAATTTGGGGCCCAATCTGCCATCGCAGTTCAGAAAGTTGGAGACACTGCTCTGTAGTGTGGCTGGCAGATCAGCATGTGTATTTATTAAAATATATCTTGAGTTTCATTTCTACCATAAGGTAACCAGTCCTCTACATTTCCTGGTTAGGGTAAACGAAGAGCTTTGCTGACTTGGGTCAAAAGCCCAGCTCGTCGTCTTAAAAACCATTGTAAACAGCTAAAATAGTTAGTGGGGTTGGAATAACACTTAATGGTGGATTTTGTGGAGATGCAAAAGATTCGCGTTATTAAAAAAAGATACAGGAGGAAAGGACTAACAATAGGACCCACAAAGGGAAGGGATGAAGTCCAGGAGTTTCATGTAAAAAATTAATTTGAAAAACCCAAATATATAAATTTACCAAAAAAAACAAAAAGCCCAGCTAGTCCTGTCTTCAGTTCCCAAAGTGGCCAGCCAGGGATGAGGGGAAATTTCAGTTTGCATTTTACACCGAATTTATCAGATCCACACTCTCCAAAACAATGTAAGAGCCAATACACAGCCACCCTTGGAAATTCACACTTATGTGAAATTTCGCTGTGCGGTGTCGCTCTCCAACCATTCTTCACCAAAAATGCAGATGAGAAAGAAGAAGAAGGAGAGGAGGAGGAGGTTTGGATTTGATATCCTGCTTTATCACTACCCTAAGGAGTCTCAAACATTCTCCTTCCCCTTCCTCCCCCACAACAAACACTCTGTGAGGTGAGTGGGGCTGAGAGACTTCAGAGAAGTGTGACTAGCCCAAGGTCACCCAGCAGCTGCAGGTGGAGGAGCAGGGAATCCAACCCGGTTCACCAAATTACGAGTCTACTGCTCTTAACCACTACACCACAGTGGTGTAGCGTGCATAAGCAAGAATATATGACATGGAATGGTTGTATGAAGAGGAACGGTGAGAGGAACTAGCTGGGCAACCCCCAAGGGAAGAAGGCTCAGAACCCAGGGAGTGGTGGTGGGATAGCGATGAGTGGTCAGGGGGAGAAGAAGGGGGAAAGGAGTTGACAGAAGCTGAAGGGGTAACAGGGCTTAGTGAGCTGGGAGAGGCTGTGGCAGAGAGAAGTCAGGAATCAGAGGCAGAAACTGAAGCAGGAGAACGGGATGGGGGTGGCCAAGTGGCAGAGATTGTTAGGATTCTTGCTCCGTGTTTGCAGTCATGGGATTGATGTCTATCACATGACGGTGTATGTTTTTATTCCACAGTGTGGGAAGTGACGGAGACAGGATGTTTTGTACTACTGTGTTCCAGAATGTAGGACTATTGTCCTTTGTTTCTTTCTCTTTGCTGTCTGATGAGAAAGAGGAAGGAGCTAAGTCAGAATGTTCCAAGTGTATTATATGTAAATAAAAGTAGATTAGCCAAAATACTGTGCTACTGAGTTCTGTTACGCAAACTGCAAATACTCTGCAGGATCATAAGTGTGCTGATGCCTCTTGGCATCAGTCGCTGTCAGGCTGGAGAAAGCTTTTGAAGCTCCCGAACGATCGACCAGGAGGGATAGAACCTGCCAGTCCGGCATGTGTCTCTACCAGGGTCCTACATGCGAGTAAGACGATCGTAACAGAGGTAAGTCAAGCTGATGAAGAGCCATAGGTATCTCCCCCTCCTGCTGCAACAAGGTCCCCAACCCCCTCATCTCCCCAAAACAGAAGAGGCATGAAAAGGGAAGAGGAGAGGTTGGCTGCATGCAGGCGCAGTCTCTGTTTGCTTGGAAGAAGCCCTGGAGAAGAGGAGGCATAGGCAGCTGTGAGGATGCAGGGGTCCCGGCAACCAATTTCATGGAGTAAGACCCACTGGGGCTGAGCTGTTGTGCTCCTTAGGCCTGACACTCAGCCAAGTCTGTGGAGATCATGTTTTTGCTAATAAAGAGTTAATTCCAATACTGGACTGTGTGATTACTGACCGACACACGCTGTGACAATACATTTTTGAAAATAATGTATGAAAACACATTATACTGGGGGGATTACTTGCAAAAAAGTGTACATTAGTCAAAACAGCATATAAAAATGTGTTTATTAGGAGAAAATTGCACTAAAATGCAGAATAATTCTCATGGGAATTTCTTTTTTTTTCCAATCACAAATTAAAAAACTAAATTTATGGGGGGGGGGAACTGAGAGAAACCAAAATTGACAGCAAACATAGAAAGGGAGAGGGAGAGGGAGACAACGAGGGAGAGGAAGAAGAGGGAGAGGAGAAAGTAAACTCTGAGAGTAAAAACACACACACACACACAACACAGTTCAGATCCAAATGGGTCAAAGAATCTAGGCCTCATGTGCACTATGCATTTAAACCATCATTCCCTCAAAGATTCCTGGGAATCCAGGGAACTGTAGTTTGTTAAGAGGGTGCTGAGGCTCATTACGAGACCCCTATTCCCCTTAGAGGGCTATGGTTCCCAGAGTGGTTTAAACAACCCCTTTCCCTGGGGAACTCAGTGTAGCGAACACGGGGCTGTATGAGCAAATATTCTGACCTGCTGCAAACCAGCTCCCTCTGTTCTTAATGGCGGCTCCTGTATAATAATAATAATAATAATAATAATAATTATTATTATTATTATTATTATTATTATTATTATTTTATACCCCGCCCTTCCCCGCCAAACCGGGCTCAGGGCGGCTAACACCAATAAAATCACAACAAAAACATAAAACAATTCATTAAAATACAGATTAAAATACAATTTAAAATTTAATCTAGACTGCAGCCTCATTTTTAAGTAGCCCACCAACCACACCAAAAGAATGAAACATCAGGGTTAAACTGAAACCAACCCAAAGGCCAGGTGGAACAGCTCCCTCTTGCAGGCCCTGTGGAAAGATGCCAAATCCCGCAGGGCCCCGGTCTCTTGTGACAGACTGTTCCACCAAGTTGGGGCCAGTCCTGAGAAGGCCCTGGCCCTAGTTGAAGCCAACCTAGTATCCTTGTGGCTCGGGACCTCCAAAAAGTTATTATTTGAGGACCTTAAGGTCCTACCCGGGACATACCAGGAGAGGCGCTCCCTTAGGTATGAGGGTCCTAAGCCACATAGGGCTTTAAAGGTCAAAACCAGCACCTTAAACCTGGTTAAAAAACAAAGGGCTGAAGTACCAATAAAACAAGGCACCTGATCGCACAGGGAGACATAGGTGTCAACTTTTCCCTTTTCTTGCGAGGAATCCCATTCGGAATAAGGAAATTTCCCTTTTTTTAAAAGGGAAAAGTTGACAGCTATGCACGGAGAGAGTGCATAATAGATATCTTTCAAGTGGGTGGCATCTGGAGTTTTGCTAGGTGTGATACAGATGGCCCTTTCGGCTGCGAGGCAACTCATCAGAGCCGCAATTTCATGTACTTAGCCAAATCAAGCCTAGGTATAACCTCTAGACATTTACCTGGTGCTAATTATACCTTCTCTGGGCAACCTGCTCTTCCCTCCAGCCCCTAATTGTTTTGTTACACACACAAATCCTCCTGCAAGCCTACACAAGTGCCTATCGTTTTTCATTATAATTTTGGGGGGGAGGGAATCCATACTCCCGAGTTTCACGCTAGAAAAAAGAAGAAGCAAAGAAGAGAGAGAGAGAGAGAGAGAGGGAAGGAAGGGTGAGTAAGGGAGAAAGGTGGGAGGCTTTGCCAGTGGGATAATCTTTTGCCTACAAATCAGGCCTCTCTGTTTTCTGGAATTAGACCTCCCACATTTCAAATGGTTGAGGCGAATTAACTCACACCCACCCAAGGCCATATATTTCTCCCTTTTGTCTGTGGGGAATTTCCTCTCCATTGATAGATGGGAGAGGTCACGAGCCAACTGGAATTTCACCTGCCAGCTTAGAAGGGGCAACGTAGAAATATTGGATAATGAACTGAGTCCTGCTCCTGCAGATTTGCAAACAGGAATCAGGACGCGGTTTGTCAACCCAACAGCCGTAGGAACTGTTAGCGAAGTCAAAATATTCGTCCTAAAATCGTGGAGCTTTGTCTGCATGAACAGAAGTTGCCGAAGATGATGTCCAGCTATTAGGAGTAGACCCATTGACTTATGCTACTTTGCAAAAAACAAAACAAAACCAAAATGCATTCTGATTCAATTTTTTTAAAACTGTAACAATCTCAGTTACAGCTACAATTGTATTTGAGATGCTATAAAGTAAATAGAAGACAAACATATTGAATTTTAACAAATTGATGCTTAATAATTTTGCTTGAAATACTCCGGGACAAAAAGTACCATTTTACAAGGTATGTATCCATTGGCACCTACTCTTAAAAGAAATATTTCACATCCAACATCCCCTCCACGCACACAAAAAGCACAGTTCAAAACTGTTTAGCTTTTTAATACTTTGTACCGCTAGGGTGACTTTTTATTATGCATTCACGATCATTTGTGCTCGCGATGATATTGGGGTGGTTATACATGACCCCGCTTTCAATACTGTTTTTACTTCACCGCCCCCAAATAAAGATGTCGACTCAATATTCTTTCCCTCACACGGCACATAGTTAAACTATGGAACTCTCTCCCGCAGGATTAGTGGCCTGCAAAAAGAGGGGAGATCAGGGGGTGGCGCTCAACAAAGTAGCAGATATCCAATGAAGCCCCAACGTTGGGAGATTCAGGACAGAATTTCTTTTAAGAAGAAGAAGAGTTTGGATTTGATATCCCGCTTTATCACTACCCAAAGGAGTCTCAAAGCGGTTGACATTCTCCTTTCCCTTGCTCCCCCAAAACAAACACCTCTGTGAGGTGAGTGGGGCTGAGAGACTTCAGAGAAGGGTGACTAGCCCAAGGTCACCCAGCAGCTGCATGTGGAGGAGCGGAGACACGAACCTGGTTCACCAGATTATGAGACTACCACTCTTTTTTTGTTCTTTTTTTTGTACAACCACTTTTTTATTGTACTTTTACAAGACAGGTTTATGCAATGCTGCCAGCGTTGGAGGCGATCCTGGGCCACAGATCTGCACACTCCTTGGCTACGGGGCCTGTGATAGCAGAGCCTTTCATTTCCCCTTTGTTGTTTACTATGACCCCCGCATTTTCTTCAAAGTACAAGAACACCCCGTCTTTTCTCCTATATGATTTCCGTTGACGAATCACAACTGCCGGATGCACTTTCTTCCTGAGCTCTGGTTTGCCTTTCTTGACAGTAGCCATTACCATGTCTCCCACGCCAGCAGCTGGCAGCCTATTCAGGCGCCCCTTAATCCCTTTCACAGAGATGATGTATAGATTTTTGGCCCCAGTGTTGTCTGCGCAGTTTAAAACAGCTCCCACAGGGAGACCAAGGGAGATGCGAAATTTCGCACCAGATGAACCACCACGTCCTCGCTTAGACATCTTGGGCGGCCCGAGTACCACTCTTAACCACTACACCACATTAAGCACATCTTCATACCACTCATAGTTATAGCATGGGATTTGCACCCTTGGGAGACAGTGATGACTGCCATCTTGGATGTCAATTGCTTTTAGGCTTCCCTCAGACATCTGGTTGGCCACTGTGGGAACAGGATGCTGAACTAGACAGGCCACCAGCCTAGTCCACCTTATCTTCTGAAGTTCCCATCTAAAGAAGTCACTGTCCTGGGAGACCATAAAGCCTGGAGCAGGGGACCCCAAACTAAGGCGCGATCGGCGCCGGAGGAACCGGCCCAAGATCAGGTAAGTCTGGGGACCCCTGGCCTAGGGCCTAAAATTTCCCATTTGCTTCACTGGCTGTGGCCTTCACTCTTTTCTTTAAGCTCTTCCAAGACTGTGATTTTGTGGCGCCAGCCCTACCGCGCCACCCCGGTCGTCTGTGAAGTCAACGGCAGGGCTGAAGCTCCGTGTGTGTTCCCAGCAGTTTCTGCAGCTGTGCCGTGGAAGGGGGGAAGAGACAATATCTTGCTGGAGAAATCTTGCCTTTTCTTTTTTTAAAAAAAGCTAATAATAAAGCACCTTATATTCTTGTCTTAAGGCAAGTGGAGTGCTGTGCCACAGATAAACGCGCCACTCCCTCTTATATTGGCTCTGAGGGAGCCGCCGTTTAGGACATGCAGAGCCTTCCAGTTTTAATCTATACTCTAAATTAGATCTAGGAGACAAGTTGCAGGTCTCAGCCACCTTGGAATCCTCTCCTTAGCATGCATATGAGTTTTGGCTCTCAAGAGTTCCAGTCAAGGGACTCGGCGTTGTCGAGTCTTGCCCTAGTCCCCTGAAGTAGTTGAACTTTTGGAGAGGGTAGAGCTCTAGATTGGTTTGAGGGTATCAGGCTGGGTGATTCTTTTCAAATATTTTGGAGGGGAGACAGAGGAATTCTCACGCCCGTGATCCTGGGTGACCCGTTTCCAAACCTCACCTAAATTGCCTCCAAGTTAATCTCAGCACAGATACTTCAATCAAGGCATTTACAGATACCTTTCAGAAGCGCCAAGTCCCTAAAGATATGTGGCATACCCAGCGTGGGATAGAGTGCGGGCTAGAGAGGGCCTGGCTCCCACGCTAGGAATGGAAGATCTACTTTACATTTTAATGATTTTGTTTTAAATTTAGTTTGGCCTGCATTCTTAAACTAGCCAATTTGATTGGGCCGAATGCATGGATCAGAGCATAGGAGCCAAATCCTAGGGGCCAAGGGGCCTTCTCCCCCCCCCCACCCTAATAAAATATTTGAGGGGGCCAGTGCCCCCAAAGTTGATGGGCATTCCCATTCAAATGGTGTGTGCACACCACATCATGTGATCGGTTTATGGAGGACAGGACTTACCTTCCCCCCTCCCCCCAAAAAATATTCAAGTTGGCACCCCTACATCAGAGCATAACAATCCTTTGTATTTTGCACTTCTCTCAGCTTTGTTATATGGTTCTTGGCTTAAGAAGTGTACCAAAATGCCTTTGAAATGCATATTTTATAATGCCATGCATTTAGAAATTGATTGTTTTATTTCTATGCTGCTTAATCTGTTAAAAATATCTCTAAGTGGTGTACAGAAATGCATATGTTCTGATAAAATACCTATTTAAATTTGTGATACAATGCAGTGCTTTTTTCTGGAAGAATAGGTGCTGGTACTCAAGGAGGAGGAGGAGGAGGAGGAGGAGGAGTTTGGATTTGATATCCTGCTTTATCACTACCCGAAGGAGTCTCAAAGCGGCTAACATTCTCCTTTCCCTTCCTCCCCCTGAGTGAGGCTGAGAGACTTCTGAGAAGTGTGACTAGCCCAAGGTCACCCAGCAGCTGCATGTGGAGGAGCGGGGATGCGAACCCGGTTCCCCAGATTACGAGTCTACCGCTCTTAACCACTACACCACACTGGCTCTTGTTACAGTAGGTGCCACACTTTTTAACAACAACAAAAAGAGGTGCTGGTACTGCGTACCCTTGAGTACCCCCTGAAAGATCGGGGGGAAAGTACAGTGATACCTTGGTTTAAGAACAGCTTAGTTTATGAACAACTTGGATTAAGAACGCTGCAAACCCGTAAAGATTTATGAGAATGGATTTTAAGTTATGGATTATTGAAAGTAATAGTTAGGATAATAAATGTAAGATTAAGAGATGAGGTTTGAAAATGTTATGTTTGGAAAATATATGTAAAAAATAATAATAATGTATATTAAAAAAAGAAGAAGAAGAAGAACGCTGCAAACCCAGAAGTAGGTGTATTGGTTTGTGAACTTTGCCTTGGAAACAGAACATGTTTCGCTTCCTGTTTAGTGAAAATTTGATATCTGTACTTAACATGTGGAGGCATTTACTGTTGGTATTTAATTGTGTTGGGTGAATGGCATGCAACTGTATATCATTCTGGACCATATTCAGTAGCCGAGGTCCAGTTCAAACATCCTACTTCTGTGTCCTGTGAGTGCTCCACATCTGATACCATGAAAAAGGGGTTCATCCCTTAACACACGTCTCTGAGCTAGGGACATAAGCAGGCGGCGATTTCTATTCTGACCTTTCTTTGTCACAAACACCGCCGTTTCCATTTCACTGCAGTTTGGTTTCTGCCAAATGCTATGTGATTCATCTTGATGTCTGCTCTTTAACGCAATCTACCTAAGTTACAAATCCATGGAGGAAAGGAATATCGATCGATGGCTACCAGCCATGATGGCTGTACTCTGCCTCCACAGTTGGAGGAAACAAAGCTTCTAAACACCAGTTGCTGGCAACCACAAGAGAAGAAGAAGAAGAAGAAGAAGAAGAAGAAGAAGAAGAAGAAGAAGAAGAAGAAGAAGAAGAAGAAGAAGAAGAAGAAGAGTTTGGATTTCATATCCCGCTTTTCACTACCCGAAGGAGTCTCAAAGCGGCTAACAATCTCCTTTCCCTTCCTCCCCCACAACAAACACTCTGTGAGGTGAGTGGAGCTGAGAGACTTCAAAGAAGTGTGACTAGCCCAAGGTCACCCAGCAGCTGCATGTGGAGGAGCGGAGAAACGAATCCAGTTCCCCAGATTACTAGTCTGCCGCTCTTAACCACTACACCACACTGGGGAGAGGGCTCTTGTGCATAAATCCTGATTGCTGGTTTCCCACAAGCATCTGGTCAGCCATTGCAAGAGCAGGATGCTGGACTAGATGAGCCACTGGCCTGATCCAATGGGCTCTTCTTCAGATCTTATGTTCTTAATATAGTGCAATTCTTTCTATAATATTCCTTTCGGTGCCGGCAAATATTAATCTGTAGACAGGGCTGTAGGTAGAGGTCATAGGCAAAAAATAAATGGGGCAATGAATTGAAACTTTGCCTTTCTACAATAGGCTAGCTTCTACAAACACATGCCTTTCTATTCTGCATCCAGGCAAGATAAAACATTATCAGAGTTCAATGGCGCATTCAAGCCAGACCACAAACACTCGGAGAGGGCATGACACAGGACTGGTGAGGGGTGTGGTGTGGCCTAAGGAGAGGGGGTGTGGCCTGGAAAGAGACTCGAGGGCCTGAAAGAAGCAAGCGAACGTGGCTTCCAAGTCTTACGTTGCCCACGCCAATCTGAATATTTTGAAGGGGCAGCTCCCTGAAATGGTTAACCTCTCCCAGAAAATCAAAAAGGCAGAATATTCACTGAAGCTGTAGTTCTCTGATGTCACTTGCCCAAAGGTCTTTGCCTGTGACAAGGTGACTCAAGAGGGAATTTGCCTGTGTGGAAGGCACGAGAAATCGTTCTGTCGGCACATTTCAATTTGGAATTGGATACTTATATATATTTGGCAAATGTTCTCCTATGAAAGGACTTTATAATACCCCAATAAAACAGTGTGAGCACAGGTAGCTCACAGTTATTTGTCTGGATCAAAGGACACCCTCCCCAGTTTAACCTTCTGGTAATTTGTTTAAACTTGTAGGGCTCTCAGAGGGCAGCTGTCTTTCATTCTGGGCAAAGTCTACCTTGCCTCTGTGGCACATTAAGTCCTGGCACAAGCGCCTGTTTTGCAAATCCTATCCCATAGGGTGACCTCATTTTCATCTTCAACAAAGGCAGCTTTATGCAAAGGTCGGTGCCAGAGAAAAGGTGGAGAAAATTTAAACACCTCTCCACATTCCCATCCCTAATAATCCCGATAATGCACAAGCATGTTGTGCTTTTGTTGCTGTTTTGTGTTGGGTTTTGACAAACACCTTGGCTCTTCTAGGTAAGTAATAAAACAACGGTTTTAAAAGAAATAACTCCTTTTTCTCTGAGGAGTTGAAGGTGGCACACACAGTTTTTCCCCTCCTCTTTTAATCCCCACAGCAATAACCCATCTAAAAGGCAGTGACTGGCCCAAGGTCACACACAGTGAGCTTAACAGCCATGTGAGGATTTGAACCCTAGTCTCCCAGCTCCTAGGCTGACACTCTAACCACAACACCACCACAGATAACTGGACATACAGAAGACCAAGCCCAGCTACCTGAGGCAGAGGACATGGTGGTTCTGACCCTTTCAAAGAAGCTTATTGGAGCAGCAATTGAACCTTACTGATTAAAGGAGGGCAGAAGACTGCATTGGAGGTGCAGGACAGGGCCTGTGGTTCCCACATCTCACTGCCATTGCCTGCCCCTCTTTATGCGCCACTGTACATTAACGAATTGAAAATAGCTACCACTCTCTGGCCGCACTCCATCTGCATACACAGCTTACATTGAAATCACATGGCTTATCCCAGAGAATCCTAGAAACTGTAGATTGTTAAGAATCATAGAATCCTAGAGTTGGAAGAGACCACAAGGGCCATCCAGTCCAACCCCCTGCCAAGCAGGAAACACCATCAAAGCATTCCTGACAGATGGCTGTCAAGCCTCTGCTTAAAGACCTCCAAAGAAGGAGACTCCACCACACTCCTTGGCAGCAAATTCCACTGTCCAACAGCTCTCACTGTCAGGAAGTTCTTCCTAATGTTTAGGTGGAATCTTCTTTCTTGTAGTTTGAATCCATTGCCCCGTGTCTGCTTCTCTGGAGCAGCAGAAAACAACCTTTCTCCCTCCTCTATATGACACCCTTTTATATATTTGAACGTGGCTATCATGTCACCCCTTAACCTTCTCTTCTCCAGGCTAAACATACCCAGCTCCCTAAGCCGTTCCTCATAAGGCATTGTTTCCAGGCCTTTGACCATTTTGGTTGCCCTCCTCTGGACACGTTCCAGCTTGTCAGTATCCTTCTTGAACTGTGGTGCCCAGAACTGGACACAGTATTCCAGGTGAGGTCTGACCAGAGCGAAATATAGTGGTACTATTACCTCCCAGTGCTGGGAACTGTAGTTCTGCGGGTGGGGAGACAACAGCCACCCGGGGTTCTCGCGGGGACATCTACTCCATACATTTAAAGCATTGCGATACTATGTTAAACAAATATGTTTCTCCCCCCCCGCCCCCCCGCCCCATGAATTCTGGGAGCTGTAACTTGTTAAGGCTGCAGAGAGTTGATAGAAGAGCCGTATTTCCCTCCCAGAACAACAACTCCCAGACTGACTTTAACAGTCAATCCCTCTTCCTTGTTAGGGAAGAAGGTGGGGGTATAAATAAAAAAATAATTTCAGGGAAGATTGTATTGTTCGATGTTGTGTTTTCACTATTTTTTTAATTATTTTTTTGGAAGCCGCCCAGAGTGGCTGGGGCAACCCAGTTAGACGGGTTGCATATAAATGACAATAGTATTAATAGTATTATTTCACACAGAACTCTGGGCAAGGGCATAGCAAGGGGGCGGGCCGCCCTGTGTTCCATAATGGAGGGGGGGTGACAAATTATCTTTTTTTTAATTTTTTTGAATTTTCAATAATATAACACATACATAAAAAACTAACACTACACACTATAACAAAAATTAACAAAAATACAAAACACAAAAATCAAGAAAAAATAACAATAACCACAAAAAGCAACTATAATAACTATAATTGTTCATTCCTTAACATTGTTAGCTGACTTCCTCACGTCCTCTCCTTCTGCGTCCATTGTCTAACACCATTAGTAATTTCTTAACATTGTAAATCATCGGTAACGCCTTATCTTATTCTTAATCTAATTTCCTTATCAAACTTCTATCTTTCTTAATCTTATCTATTTTCTATGACTGTAGCCTAACATATCTTCTAGTTCAATCCTCAGATACTAACCTTAGCATAAATTTTCAAATAGTCTTTAAATTTCTTCCAAGCTTTCTGTACCGCTTCGTCCCTCTGGTCTCAAGAGTTTCCCGGTCAGTTCTGCGAGCTCCATATATTCGATCATTTTCATTTGCCATTCTTCCACTGTTGGTATCTCTTCAGTTTTCCAGTTTTTAGCTAGTAAAATCCTTGCTGCTGTTGTGGCATACATAAAGACTGTCCTGTCCTCTTTTGGGATTTCATAGTTGACCATGCCCAGTAAGAAGGCCTCTGGTTTCTTACTAAATGTGTTTTTCAACACTTTTTTCAATTCATTATATATCTTCTCCCAGAAGTCTCTTACTTTAGGGCGTGGGAGGGGGGTGACAAATTATCAAAGAACATTTTTTTTGAAAATGCCTGCTCCAGAGGTCTTATCTTACTATACTAGGGATTATATAGCTATATATGAAATTTCATGCATATCGGTTAATATCTTGACCCTCCTCCACCAATAGCTGTTCACTTGGCTGTTTTCCTATGTCATGAAGGCTGAAATTTCAGTTCAGAGAACACATACTGTTCCCAACCCTAACCCTGTGGAAAGCCATCTAATCAGACTTTAATTTGATTTTGAGATGTTTTTAGGAGGTGATTTAATTATTCTTCAATTTTATACCAATGTTATGGATCTGATGTTAGCCACCCTGAGCCCGACTTCGGCCGGGGAGGGCGGGATATAAATAAAAGTTTATTGTTATGATTACTTGTTATTATTCCTTTGTAAGAAAATATGAAATAACGTAAAACCATTTTTGCAGGGGGGTGATCAATGGGGGGGGGGGTGTGACAAGAAATTTTCTGCACCGGGTACCACCTGACCTTCCTATGCCTCTGGGGGGGGGGGTTGACCAAAAAAAATATTTGCCCCCGGGTACCAATTTACCTTGCTACGCCCCTGACTCTGGGAATTGTTGTTTTCTGCCCTGGGAACTCGGCTGCACTGAAAATAGACTTCAGAAGCTGAGGCCACAAACTTCCCCATTTTCATTATCTCATACACTTTGTGGCCGCACTCTGGTGCAAAATACAGTCAGGAACTTTGCTGAAGTTGTCACATTTTGTTTTATTATTTTATTTTTTAAAAAACGCAAAAAGCAACCTTTGCTATATTCTGATATTGGCAAGTCCTTGGTCTCTCTCTCTCTCTCTCTCTCTCTCTCTCTCCCCCCCCCCCACCCCCAGTTTTCCTAGCCTGTGATTCTCAGATCCTGCCTGGAGCAGAGGAGAAGCATGGTTTCAATATTATTTATCACCCCTGTCTTTCAACAGCTGTAGCTGTCGCCCAAATAGCTCCTCTGCTTCTGGGAGAGTACGGTTGAGAGCTAGGTCACCCGGAGGTATGATGCCGCCCTCTGAGAAGGGGGGAAACTTCCAGATCTTCAGACTTTTGTAATTTACTGGTAGCTAAGATTTGGAAAGGGAGGGAAGTGGAGGCAAGGAAGAGGCGTGTTGCACTGAGAAGGCCAAAGAGAGAGACCAAAATGGGTTTTGGGGAGCATTGTTTATCTGCCTGACTATTTACTTCAGGAACAGCTGGACCCCAAGTTCAAACCTTGAAGGTTTCTTCCGCTCCTCACCCACAATTCAAAATGTCACCCCGACTTACGTGGTGGACCTGGAAAAGGGTAAAAGAGTATTGGGAAATAATTTATAATGAATTGAAAAAAATGTTTAAAAGCACTTTTCCACACAAAAACAACAACACAGAGTCCTTTCTGTTGGGAATAATTCAGATGGAAATTCCCAAGTGACAAAAAAAAGGTTATTTATGTATGCCACTTCTGCGGCCCGTGTTTTGTTAGCCCCAAAATGGGAAATGAGCGAAGTCCCAAGCAAAGAAGAATGGCAACTTAAACTGATGGAATGTGTGCAGCTTGCAGACCGAACTTATAGAATAAGAGAACAAGAAGAAAGAAGATTGGGAAATGTTTATTGAATATGTGGGGGGAGGGGAATTGTGTACATTCAAATAAGGAAGCAGCATTAAGATAAATACAACAGTGTAAATGGAAGACAGGAGTGCCTGGCATGCTCTGGTCAATGGGGTCACAAAGAGTCGGACATGACTAAACGACTAAACAACAACAAAAATAAGTTTGGATGGATGTAATAATGGAATACTGAATGGTTTAGTTCAGGGGTAGGCAACCTAAGGCTCGTGGGCTGAATGCGGTCCAATCGCCTTCTAAATCCAGCCCGCGGATGGTCCGGGAATCAGCGTGTTTTTATATTAGTAGAATGTGTCCTTTTATTTAAAATGCATCTTTTGGTTGTTTGTGGGGCCTGTCTGGTGTTTTTACATGAGTAGAATGTGTGCTTTTATTTAAAATGCATTTCTGGGTTATTTGTGGGGCATAGGAATTCGTTCATTTCCCCCAAAAAAATATACTCCAGCCCACCACATGGTCTGAGGGATGGTGGACCGGCCCATGGCTGAAAAAGGTTGCTGACCGCTGGTTTAGTTTATATAAAATATGCAGGGATTTATGTTATGCAAAATCAACCATGGAAAGAGAAGAAGGGAAGTCATTGATATTTTAAGGTTGTTTAAATTAATATTTTAAATTGACAAAAATGTCGGCCCAATATTCCTCCCCTCACAGAGCACATAAACGGTGGGACCCAATCCTACAGGAGGCAGTAATGGCCACCAACTTGGATGGCTTTAAAAGATGGTGAGACAAATTCATGAAGGAGAAGACTATGGATGACTACCAGCCATGCATGAGGGCTATGCTCTGCCTCCACAATTGGAGGCAACAATATTTCTGAATACTAGTCATTGGAAACCACAGGAAGGGTCACCTGGGGGTGCCTAGTTCATGCCCCCTGAAAAAGAGGGCCTTTTCGGTAGTGGCGCCCACCCTGTGGAACACGCTTCCATCAGATGTCAAAGAAATAAGCAGCTATCCTATTTTTAAGAGACATCTGAAGGCAGCCCTGTTTAGGGATGTTTTTAATATCTAACGCTGTATTGTTTTAACATTCGTTTGGGAGCCGCCCAGAGTGGCTGGGGAAGCTCACCCAGATGGGCAAGGTACAAATAAATTATTATTATTATTATTATTATTATTATTATTATTATTATTATTAAAATTGTGCCCCTGCATGACATAGAAATAACAAGGAGAATTCTTAGCTGAATAATTGCTGGCTTTTAGAACTGATGGACTGATTAAACATACTTGCACGTCGCCAGGCCTCAAAATGTGCTTTTCTAATATGCTGACGGAAGGGTAGAATAGATTGAAATCTAATAGACAACATGTTTCGAGAGGGAGGAAAATAAAATCTGATCGGACAAAATGTATTGTGGTGAGGGTTTCTTTGTTATTCCCGGTTGCGGCAGCACACCAGAACCAAAACAGCCTCAGACAAGTGTTCTTTTAACCCGTCCAAAAATCGCCTTCTGATTAACTAAAGCTGTACTTGATCAATCTATTATCCATTAAACGGATTAGATTTTTAAAGAAAAGAAACCTTGAACCCCTTAAAACTGTCTTAAAATTTTAGGACCATGAGCATTAGAGAAAGAAGAATTTGGAAGCTTCGCAAGATTTCCCCTTTCAATAGGGGTGTTTTGGGTTTTTTTAAAAGACGCATGCCAACCGAAAAAGGGGATATTTTGGGTTGGGTAATTCTCTTGTCAACCCAATGCAAAAGTGATGAAAATTCAGCAGCTTTCACATCCAGTAGGAATTTAGCCAGATGACTGTCTAACGCTACACAGGGATGCAAGACCAGCGTATGGCAGTTCATTGTAGAGTCCAAAGAAAGTTCAACTTTAATACCAGCCATCCAGATACACCTGGCGTTAGGTGAGCCCAAGGAAAACCTCAATTCCATCCCTCAAGTTGAGGCTCCAGTACTTTGGCCACCTCATGAGAAGAGAGGACTCCCTGGAAAAGACCCTGGTGTTGGGAAAGATGGAGGGCACAAGGAGAAGGGGACGACAGAGGATGAGATGGTTGGACAGTGTTCTCGAAGCAACTGGCATGAGTTTGGCCAAACGCGGGAGGCAGTGAAGGATAGGCGTGCCTGGCGTGCTCTGGTCCATGGGGTCACGAAGAGTCGGACACGACTGAACGACTGAACAACAACAACATCCCTCAAACCCTGCTCCCCTTAGTGAATTTTAGCCCACAATTTATTGCAACAAAATAACATTTGATAGTTTTGAAGTAGCACGAGACTCCTTGCAGTTTGTAGATGGAAAAATAGTCTATGCAGTATATACATTGGCTAGAGTGTTGACTGGTTTGGCCCGAAGATATCCCACAAGGCAGAGTCAAAACAAAATAAAATAAAATAAAAAATTCCTTCCAGTAGCACCTTAGAGACCAACTAAGTTTGTTCTTGGTATGAGCTTCCGTGTGCATGCACACTTCTTCAGAACGAAAGCTCATACCAAGAACAAACTTAGTGGGTCTCTAAGGTGCTACTGGAAGGAATTTTGTATTTTGTTTTGTTTTGACTATGGCAGACCAACACGGCTACCTACCTGTAACCACAAGGCAGAGGAAGCTTAGGGTCAGTTTTCCTTCTCCTAGATGAGCTACCTTCCCAGGTTGATGAGCTCCATCTGCCCCTCACTTCCCTCTACAACACAGGCAGAAACAGCCTTCTGGATCGTTGGACCCACTATTGGTCTTGTCCATTCAATCCATCGGAGCCTGTCTTTGCATGCAGGGGACGGTCCCTAACTCACTGAGGGTTTGAGACCCATCAGCTACCCTTCCCTGGTTTAGCCAGCCAATCGAAACCATTCCCAGGGTCACATGTGGACAGCTTCTAGGAGCCACAAGGGGCAGCTGAGTGCAGGGTGGGGACCAAAGGTGGACCAACAACCCCAGAAGGAACACAGTGCGTTCCACCACCACAGGCCTTCCCCTAACACCTCAAACAACCCTTTAATTGCCTGAGCCTGTGAGTAAACAATAGGGCAGTAGTGGGGAGCCTGTAGCCCCCCAGATGTTGTTCGATTACAAAGCAGCCATCATCCTTAACCATTGACCAGCCCAGCTAGTGCTAATGAGAGCTGTAGTCTAACAACATCTGAGGGGGGTACAGATCCCCCCATTGCTGCAATAGGAGGAAGCTTCATGTCTGAGTGCGTTCGGGGCAATCTGACCTGTCACTGTTGTTTAGCATTCTTTCTGCAATTTGTGTGTATGTGTGTGTGTGTCTACACACACACATTTTTTACACAAAATTTGACATTATTCAATTCACTTTCAATATTATAATTTCTTACATTTTTTGCTTCCCATCCTCACATCTGTGATGCTCCTGTTGTATTCCTTTATCTGCTGCCAGAACTGCTGTGCCTTTTCTGTTGTATTCTCACCTATATGACAATCATTTATTTATTCTCCTTCCCTTGCTCGTGATTCTCCTGCTCACGATTTCATTTGACTATCGGGGGGTTTTTCAATAGTCCAAAAGGAACCTCCCCTCGTCAACCAAGTTCTCATCCTTTTGATCTCTTATTTTTCTGTCAACTCCTCCATCTCTGCATAGTCTGTTAACTTGAAAACCCATTCTTTTTTCGTTGGGACTTCCTATTCTTTCCACTTCTGTGCATACAGGATTCCAGCTGCTGTACTGGCATATTTAAACAACTTAACCATCTCCTTTGGAACCTCTGTCCTTATAATTCCCAGAAGAAATGCTGAAGGCCTCTTGGGAATAACTAATTTAAGCGCCTTCTTAAATTCAAATTTTCTGCCATGTGGTGCCCTCCAGATGTTCTGGGCTCCCATCAGCCCCACCTCCAGAACATCTGGAGCTCACCAGAGCTGATCAGATCCAGCAAGGATGCTCTCAAAATCCCAAAGCTTTGCTCAAGAGAAAGAGAAGATTGCATTCCACGATCTTGTCTCCTTCTGTGAGGGTCTGTCTTCGGAGCAACAGAGGCACAGAGCAGCTTTTATTGATGGGTTGACAGGTTCTTTGTCGGTCAACCCACTCGCACGTTTTGGGCAATTCAGTGGAAGGGCTTGTGAGCGTTCCCCTTCCATCATGCTTTTCGCTGCTGACAAGAGAGGGTGGCAGAGCATTGATCCTGGCAAGAGTGACACGGTTAATCCTTTCTAGTGCTTCAATGCAGCTGTGCATGGAATGTTGCGCATTTGCCAAACCATCAAGCCCAGGCGATGTCGCCAAGCCGGCAATTGTGGGGGGAGTCACTATTTGCCAGCACTCAAATGGTTAAACCCAAGTGGTTAGGGAACTGCAACATTTGCAGGTGGGGCAGAGGTGCCCTGGTCTTATGTGTACCTATTAGGGGGATATTAGGTGTGATCCCTGCATTGGAGGAAGTTGGACAAGATGGTCTTGTGTCTCTTCCAACTCTACTGTTCTATAATTCTATACATAATCTGGGCTTTAAAACAAACAAAAAAAACCACCATGCCCAGCAAAGCCAAATTACTCAGGAAAAAAGTTTGTGTGCGTGTTCAGGTATATGAAATATTCTGATGAAAATATAACAATAATCTGATCTTTATTCTGTTGTGTTTTACTTGCACACTACTTAGAGACAACGGCAACTGGATGCAATAATGGAATACTGAATGGTACAGGGTTTTTTTGTAAAATATGCAGGGATTTATGATAAGTAAAATGAACCATGGGATGAGAAGAAGGGAAGTCACTGGAATCTTAAGGATGTAAAATGAGTATTTTAAATTGTAAAACAGAACATTTAATGAAATTATACAGAGAGATCATGGCAACTGAGTACTGTACAAACTGTTGAGATAAACAAATAAACTATTGTGCGAACTAGGAAAGTCAGCATAATTTACCTTATTTTGCATTGTTTGTCGTACTTATTTCCCACTGCCACTTTTGCGGTGTCAGTTTTGCATCACTGATTCTGGTTTTACTAGTAGTGAAAGTCTCACCCCCAACCACTGGGAATTTTATTATTTCAGCCAGCTTTTCCCACATACTCTCTCATGCATATACTAGCAGCCATAAGGACCAGAAGCCTGATTAGTTTTTTTGCTGGGGGTGGGGGGTGGTTTAATAAAAACTGCCATTCTTCAGAAGATGAATTTTGCACTTGTTGGTGTTGTCTCATGACAGGGCCTTCTTGGTAGTGGCTCTCCTTTTGTGCAGCGCAGCTCTGGCCCAAGACATTTTAGCGCCTGAAGCGAACCACAAAATGGCACCCATCCCCCAGCCAGGGAAGGAGGGGAGAGTGAAGACCTACTTCAGGAACAAGGGCGGGAAGAGACCAGCAGTGCCTCCTCTTGTGACACAGAAGGGATCAAGAAGGGACAGCAACTAGAAAATAGGAATTGTTTCTGGTAAACACAGACAGTTGGACTAATGAGATCAAAGGATGCTTAACTCTATGATACGTCACTCCGAAAGCATAAGCAGACAAGAAATCAACAGAATTTAATCTAGTTTATTCTCCAAAAAAAGAGGGGGGAAATATGAAAACAAAATCAAAAGCGCAGTTCTTAACACTAGCAGTAAGTAAAATTTGTACAACCATTCAGTCTGTATCATAGGATGAAATAAATCTACATCTCGGTGTTTTTTTTTTTAATTTTGGTGCTTTGAATTATACATACAAACAACAATTACAGGAACTTGTTCACAATGCGTATAAGGCCTGGACAAACTCGCCGCGGCTACAAGCTGAATGTCACACCAACTGCCCTGAAACCCTTCAAAAAGAAAAAGAAAAAAACCTCCCCTATTGTTCAGAGGCCCCGTAGCCTGGAATGCATGACTTGCCTACAACTTGGATTAATTTATTTTTTAATGCGTCAAAACAACTTGAGCCAGTGAGTGAAGACAGAGAGAGAGAAAGAGAGAGAGAAAAAAAACAAAAAACAAAAAAATGCAAGTGGCAGTTTGTCCATTTGCCGTCCAACTTCGTTCTTCGCAGTCCGTACCAGGAAAACATTCAACTCAGTATTTCATTTGTGGTGCCTTGACCAACAAGCCATTTTCCTTTCCTTTCCTTTCCTTTTTTTTAATTTTTTTTACACAGCTAAGCAGATGTCAAGAGTGTTCTTCAAAAATGTACAGTATTTCTTACAATATAAGTTATACAGTGTTCAGCATCAATCTGCTTGTCTTTGGGGGAGCGAGTGTGGGGGGAGAGGTTGAGGGGGCGGCCTGCCATCTCTTCTTCACGACCCTAGAAACCCAGTTCAAGAGTGGACTTGCGTCAGAATGGTTTATTCACAAATGGGACCCCAAATGTGGTGGTTGGCGACGCAAAAAGACACTTGAGGAAAGCGCCCAAGAGTTCAACTCCCCGCGACAGTTGCTTGGGGGTGGGGGGGTTTTTTCGTTTCTACGCCTCCGTCCAACTTTTAAAGATTTCGTTTTTCTTTCTGTGCCCTTGTCCATTTCTGTGCAGGGGAAAGAGCTCTCGCCTCTTAGCAAGGCAAGGATTTATCAACGTACCTCTCGTTCCGAGAACTTAAAAAGAAAGAAAGAAAGCATCGCAGCGGGGATTTAAGTCTCTCTCTCGGGCGCGATCTTAGCCCATGGCGGTGACCATACTAGACGGGTGGTGAGGTCCGAAGGACAAGCTGGAAGGCGGGTGCATCGGGGTCGGCGTGGTGAGCATGTGACCCGAGTGGCTGAAGGGCGAAATGTGACTGATGGAGGACATGTGTCTCGAGAGGGCGGCAGGGTTGAAGGAGCCGCCCTTAGGGAAATCGTCCAAGGTGTCGTGGACCTTTTTGCACTTTTTCGACTTGCTAGACATTTTTCGGTTTCGGGTCTGGATGCCTTCCTTCTTCATAGTCAGGGGTCTGTTAATCTAAACAAAAATCAATTAATCTTTTTTGTGGGGCCGTCTCGTCTCCCACCCACCCCCCTCTGCTCTCCCAACTCCTCCTACTCCTCCTCCTCCAAAAGCTGTGGGCCGGCAGGTACATAGGGTGAAATGTTTAAAATGAAACTAATTCCTATCTACAGGTGGGTAGAAGAGTTTGAAGAAGAGTTTGGATTTGATATCCCGATTTTTACTACCCGAAGGAGTCTCAAAGCGGCTAACATTCTCCTTTCCCTTCCTCCCCCACAACAAACACTCTGTGAGGTGAGTGGGGCTGAGAGACTTCAGAGAAGTGTGACTAGCCCAAGGTCACCCAGCAGCTGCATGTGGAGGAGTGCAGACACGAACCCGGTTCCCCAGATTACGAGTCTGCCGCTCCTAACCACTACACCAAACTGGCTCTCTAGCCGTGTTGGTCTGCCATAGTCGAAACAAAATAGAAAATTCTTTTCAGTAGCACCTTAGAGACCAACTGTGTTTGTTCTTGGTATGAGCTTTCTGTTTCAGTGTATCTGAAGAAGTGTGCATGCACACGAAAGCTCATACCAAGAACAAACACGGTTGGTCTCTAAGGTGCTACTGAAAAGAATTTTCTATTTAATTCCTATCTGTCAGGATGGGATTTGGGGGATATCAGTTCCGGGTCTAACTGGGCACAAACGGCAGAGAGACCCTCAGACAGAGCAAGGCTGGAGGCCCATGTTTTGAAGTATGTTTTGAAGGAATACATATTGCCATCTAAAGAGTAAGGGCAGGAACTCCTGCTGCACTTCTGGCATCTGAAACAGTGACACAAGCAAAAGGACACAAAAGCCGCAAATCTGACTCGAGAGTCACTCAAATGTGAAAAGTTTAAACCCATACGCCATATGTTTGTTCAATTGAATGAATGCATTTAATTGCAAAGGGGGTGAAGTCGTTTTGGAAATCTATCAACCACCGGTAATTTTCTTTTGTACCGTCAAACCTCAGCTCCCAAACGCCTCCGTTTTGGAACGTTTTGGCTCGCAAACGCCGAAAACCCGGAAGTAAATGATCCGATTTTCGAGCATTTTTTGGGAAGCCAACCATCCCACACGGCTTACATTTGAGTGCAGGAGGTTCCTGCAACCAAACAGAAGCCGTCAAATGTTTCGGAAGCTGAATGGGCCTCCGGAACGGATGACATCTGACAACCGAGGTTTGGCTGTATTGCTGAATCAACGAGAATTGTATTCGGCTTTTCTTCTTCCCATCCCCCACCCCCCATTTTATGCAAAATGTTATTTTTATTATCAGTGTACATTCTTTAAAATACCAAAGAAAAGGTAAAGAAAACACCTCTCTCTTGAGCTTTCCACTTACCGAACCCCAAAATATGCTGTTTAGTATACTTTCATCCTTTTTTCTCCCCTCAACTGGGCTGACCCTCTTTCCCTGACAAACCCCTGAAAATATATTTCCCCAAACTTGTTGCGGTGATCTCTCACCCTTTTCTATGGTACCAATGCAGGAGAAGGGAGGACAGTTTCCTCAACAAATCAACCTGAACCTCTAACCAAAAGACCTTGTGATCTGCAGGTGGTTCGGGGCTTGTTTGTTTTGGTTTTTTCTAAATAAAAAAAAAGTAGGCCTGTGGTTTACTAACACCTTCCTTTCTCAACCTGGACTAAGGCAGTCTTAACTGGATGTGATCTGCTGGTGGCAACTAGCAAATGTCTCATTAATCGCTAAAAAGGAGCAGCTCGGCAGGAGGACATCTGCTTTGAATGCAGAAGGTCCCAAGTTCAACCCACTTTGAAACCTCTGAGAGCCTCTGCCGGTCAGTGTAGACAATACTAAGCTAGATAGTCCAATAGTCTGACCTGGCATTAAGGCTTTTTTTCCCTGAACTTTAGGGTTGTGTTTCGGTATGGGAGAGAATTCAATGCAGTTTGCATTTAAAGGCAGAACTACCCAATTCATATGGGAACAGAAACACAGCCACGTGACATCAGGCAAAACTTGCAGGAAAGATGAAGTCGCGACAACAGAGCCAGGAAATGACCTGGCTTGGTATGGTGGGAGATTATTATTGTTACTATTATTACATTTGTATATTGCTTTATGGACGCGGGTGGCGCTGTGGGTTAAACCACAGAGCCTAGGGCTTGCCGATCAGAAGGTCGGCGGTTCGAATCCCCGGGACTGGGTGAGCTCCTGTTGCTCGGTCCTAGGCTCCTGCCCACGTAGCAGTTCGTCAAATGAATACACTCATTAAAAGAACTACCCCATAACCAACCCCACTGGTTTTGAAGGGGGGTTGCGTGAAAGTTGCTGAGGGCAAAAGACTTTTTTTAAAGCCTCACATAAAAGTGAGAAATCGCTTTTAAAAAAAAAATTAAATGCAAGGGACATCATACAAAGCAATTGAAAAATCTCACCCCACTGCCCCCATCCACATTAAAAAGGTAAAGGACCCCTGACAGTTAAGTCCAGTCGCGAATGACTCTGGGGTTGCAGCGCTCATCTCGCTTTACTGGCCGAGGGAGCCAATGTTTGTCCGAAGGCAGTTTTTCTGCGTCATGTGTCCAGCATGACACAGCCGCTGCTGGCAAAACCAGAGCAGCGCACGGAAACACTGTTTACCTTTCCACCGGAGTGGTACCTATTTATCTACTTGCACACTGACGTGCTTTCAAACTACTGCTAAAGCTCTGCTATTACTGTTGTCGCTATAAGACGATTCTATTCAGTTATTTCCTTAAGGGTGGTGTGTTTTTGTAGATGCCTTTACACCTAGATATGGGAACAAAGTCTACCAGGCAGCATATTTTGGGGGGTGCCACTTATGCATTGTCAAAAGGAGAGAGAGAGAGAATGCATCCCCAAAGCAAAAGGCTCAAATTTGCATAAAATTTGCAAGTTCGTTATTTGTTCATTAAATTTATATCCTGCCCTTCCTTCCAAAGCAGCCCAGGGCAGCAAATTATAAGGTCTGTATCTTAAACAGAAGCACAAATCGTGCAGGCGTGCCCATCTGCCAAGTAGCTGACGGGCAAAACCTCCCTTTCTAATGCTTCTTGGTCTTTAAACCAGACTTGGGTTCAGGCAGTCCTTCAGATAAAAGACTCCCTCAAACAGAGGAATGCCCTCCGAGAACCCTTCAAATGCAAGACTGTCAGGTAGGCCACCCTACCAGATATATGAATAGCAAAGTTATTCTAGCGTGTGAATGTAGGCAAAGACTGCTGGACCATGTCAATGGCCCATCTAGTCCAGCATCGTGTTCTCGCAGTGGCTGACCAGGTGCCTGTGGGAAACCCGCAAGCAGGATTCCCTCTTGTGTTTCACAGCAACTGAGATTCAGAAGCATTACTGCCTCCATCCTTTTTTAAAGCCATCCAAGCTGGTGGCCGTTCCTGCGTCCTGTGGCAGTCAGTTCCGTAGCTCAACTGTGGGCCGCATGAAGCACTTCCTTTTAGCCGCCATGGATTTTCCAACATTGGGTGTCCCCCAAGGAAGAAAACTTTTTCTCTGCTCACTTCCTCGCCATTTTATAAATGTCTATCATGTCACCTCTCAGCACCAGTCACTGAATAACTAAAACTGCATCCAAGGAAGGGGGTTTAGCTTGGGGAAAAACCCAAGTTTTGCAGATGCGTGCATAACCTTAAGAGGAAACCCACACCACACCACCCCCAGGGGGGGACACTTCCCAAAATATCACGCTCAAAGGGCATGGAGTACTGACTGGATGCTGCAGGGAGGTGAGAGAGAGACGATGCAGGGTGGAATGGAGTGTGCTAGTATAGGGAACAGCTCATTGGCCAGCATTCCACCCTGGGACATTTTGTTGCAGGATGCACCTTTTCATATAAATCTCTTTTTATGAGCTTTATTTCTTTATTATTTGATTTGATTTGATTTGTATTTTCAAAAACCCTTCATCGGGGCGGTTCACAGCACAAAAACACAAAATACACAATAAAAACAAGGGCAAAAATGAAATGAAACAATCGCCTCTCTCGCTCCCACGAGCACGTCGATTTAAAACAGTCACCCCCAAACTCGGCCCGCGCCAGATGTCTTAGGACTACAACTCCCATCATCCCTGACCACTGGTCCTGTTAGCTAGGGGTGATGGGAGTTGTAGTCCCAAAACATCTGGAGGGCCGAGTTTTGGGGGGGGGGTGTCTGATTTAAAAGAAATATCAGGTGTACTAAAAGCACCCCGATACAGCCAAAGCAGACCTTTTTCACCCACCGGATAAAATCAGATTCACTTCTTTTGGAGAATTGCTTGTGTCACCTACTTAGGTACTTTCTTTCCCCCTTCCCTTTGAAGCAGGGGCGTGAAAAAAAATTGTTCCAGAGCTTTGTGAGAATATTAGGGTTGCCACCTTCCCCCCCCCCCCCCCTTGTAGGGCTTCTAACACTTTGACTACCATCCGACAGAGAGAAATTTAACAAGGGCCTTTTCCCCATCTTGTGGAGACAGTGTGGTTATGAGAATACACTGCACCTGCTAATTTTCTGCTGGTCTGGCCGCTCTTTGTGCCTCAGGAGCTCTGCAAGGGGGGGGGGGAAGGATGGCAACCCTAGCAAGAATCGAGACGCAACCTGCAAAGGGCCCCTGTGTATCCGCTGCCTTTATAATCAGGCAATATTCATTTTGGTTAGAATAATGTATTATCTAGCCAATACCTCAATGTTGGACTACTGGACTAGGACCTAAGAAGACCTGGGTTAAAATCCCACTCCCGCGTGAAGCTCCCTGGGTGACCTTTTCCCAATCACCTTTCCTCAGCCTATCCTACCTTACAGGGTTGTTGTGAGGATAAATGATTGGGAAGCAAATCATTTTCACTATCCCTGATCAAATTAGAGGGCAGAATTAAAATGTAATTAATAATAATAATAATAGCATATTGTACAATGTTCAGCCCCATTAAAAGGACTCTCAGCTTGCCTTCTCTTGCTTCCCTTATGTTACAATACCATGAAGTCACCATTTACACCTGACTAGCACAGCTTCATTCAGGCTGCATTAGAGTTCGCTGTACAGCATCGGTGTGCATTGAAGTGCGCTGTGTTCAACTAAAGGGCCCCAACCCCCAAGCAGGAGCTGGTGAGATAAAGCTCTGTGGTTTGCCTGTCCACACGCAAGCCAGGAAATATATTCTATCCTAGTTTAAACCCCCAAATGGTACTCTTCAGAGAGTTACCGCCTCACTTACATTGTGGAGCTTATAGTACAGCCCACAGGCGTTGCACACGGGATCTCCGTTGGCGTTCCTCCTCCACAGGGTGGTGGTGGTGGTCTGGCAATTTGCGCACGATGTTCCTGCCCTTCTTGCCGCTGACTGGGGTAGAAAAAGAAAAGACAGGCGTGTTACAAAGACATCGAAAGGTGGACCATGGAGCACTGATGTATATCCAAGGCAGTGAATGATAGTCAGTTACAGACATTTGCCACGATAAGTACTGTAGGACATTACAGGGATTGTTGCAGATAGAGTATAGTTGTGGGCATTTGCTCAGGTTCTGTATACAGTATATATTTATGCATCTTGCAGAACTGAAACAAAGTATTAAGAGGTTGGAGATGACCTGGGTTGTGTTCTGTCCATAGTTTATTGTATCCACAGATTTCCCATTGATTAATTGCATCAAAGTAACAACACACATCGTCTGTTATTCACAAGCCATGCAAAATTTACTCCTTTTTTTTCACTGGGGCTGTTCCCTCCTACAACACCAACTAAAAATACTCAACCATTCTCCTGATACTTTTTTATTTATTTATTAGAGAAAATGGTTTCCTAAATACGAGGAGTCTAGAAAAAATTATGAATGCGTGAAAACCCTTTGTGCATCAGTAATGGGGATTTTGGAACAGGCTTGCTAGTTAATACACGTTTTCAGAAGACAACAACATCACAACACCATCTAGCCAGTCCAATCTCCCTGCCTTAAATCAGAAGCTTAATTTAAGCCTGGAGTTTTAATTTGAGTCAAGTTGATTCCCCAGAAACTGGTTTTGAAAGCCACGGGTTTCAGAAATATGTACAAAGTGGCAATAATATCACCGTACAAAGGGCCAGTGTTGTTTATGCCCATTTTACAGGTAGGCAACTGAATTAGGTAGGCCAGGGATTTAAAAGAGAGAATTTGTGCTCTTTGCCTGCCATTTACCTTGCATCAACTCTCTCTCAAAAAAAATATTGCATCATATCCCAGAAAGGAAATGGCATGTACCAGTAAGTGACAAGAGTCCACTGACTGCTATCCAACTTCCTGACTTGGTTTAAAAAGCTACTTTAAAGTATCAGTCTTGCATCCCCAAATCTTGTTGGATTATGATCTTTAGTTTAGCTGACTAGCCCATGCACCAGGTTGTATACGGGTCTTTTTGGCAGGTGTTTAGAAAAGGCAAAGAGGCCGGAATCATATCTGAAATAAAGCAGCCATAACATGCAGCCAGGAAACTGTAATGTCAGGGAAATCGGGCCTGTGTTTTTAAGTGTTCCATTCCACAGGAGCGTGGAGTAATTCCAGCCCAGGTTTTGCACAAAGCTTACTTTCTTCCTTGTTTGGACTGTCCCAGTTCAGACTTCAGGGCTGGGGAACTCACAATACTGGAGTGAATCATTTCTCACACACACACACACACACACAATGTGTTAAACCCTTCTTCCTGGCACCTAGTTTTCTAGAAACCTGTTTTTTGTTGTTTTTCAGAGGCACGCCACATCCTTTAACACACACACACACACACACACACACACACCATGCCTGCATTGTGAAGAAAGAAGTCTGTTAAGGGCCTCTCATCCCTGAGAAATAGCCACGCTGCCTGAGGTTGATGGGGGGGTTGGACTAGATGACCCTTGGGGGCCCGGTCCCTTCAAACTCTATGAATCTATGTCTCTTTGAAAGCCCACCCTAGTTATAGGGTGATGTGCGAGGATACAGAATCATCTCCCCGTCCCCAGAACCTGGAGATGGAGGGAGGTAAGTGTTGAGGCATTAATCCCAAAGCAACTGCTCTGCCCCCAGACCAAGTGCCCCTCTTTTCCAGGGGCTGTCCTGGATTAACAGAAGCCATCCCGGTTCCTGATTTGGAATGTCCCACTTTTGAGAGCCATTGTGGTATAGTGGTTAAGAGCGGTAGACTCATAATCTGGTGAACCAGGTTCGCGTCTCCTCTCCTCCACATGCAGCTGCTGGGTGACCTTGGGCTAGTCACACTTCTCTGAAGTCTCTCAGCCCCACTCACCTTACAGAGTGTTTGTTGTGGGGGAGGAAAGGAAAGGAGAATGTTAGCCGCTTTGAGACTCCTTCGGGTAGTGATAAAGCGGGATATCAAATCCAAACTCTTCTTTTCCATAGGATGTCCCTATTTTCGTCAGAGAAATGTTGGACAGTATGGAGTTATGCGACTCCTGAGCCATCTGAAGGCAACCCTGGATAGGGAAGTTTTATATGTTTTTATATACGTTGGAAGCTGCTCAGAGTGGCTGGGGCAACCCAGTCAGATGGGTGGGGTATAAATAGTAAATATATATATATATTATTATTATTATGCATTATCCCTATTTTCATCGGAGAAATGTTGGATGTTATGGAGTTAACCTGTGCCACTGTTGTGAAGGAATCCACCTTCCCATCCTGGGGGAACAGAATCCCCATTGTTGATTTTAAGCGGCACTGCCTCATTTTTTTTAAGAAAGTCATTCGTAGAGCCTGTGTCCCTTAGGAGAAGAGGAAGGCAAAAATCATGTCCCCGCTGTGTCGCATCAAACAGCAAAAAGGAGGAAAAGCCAGCGTACGTATTCCACAGTGTGGAATACCAAATCATTAAGCTGTCATGCTGAAATTATTGTAACGGCTTAGCGATCTTTCGCAATGTGGAAGAGGCTTGTTGTTTTCGCATGCGGGGATTGGAAATATAAAGCATATATTCATACTCCAAGAGATTCCTGCATCACAAGTGGAAAAGAATAGGCGGTTTTGCCAAAGAATGAATCATAGAGGCATCTTTGCCAAAAGTAATTCTTAAAGTCTTTTGTGTACGTGATTGGCTGGGTGAAGGCTGGTTGTTCCAATAAGAGGGTATCAAAAGGCTTGCAGTGCAAAGGATGCCTCGTCTTAACGCCACAGTCATAAACCCGTAAGTCACACCAAAAAAAATTTAAAAACCTGCTCCTGTGTCGTGAGTTTAAGGCTACGGCAGAGCCAAAGTAGCTGCTTTCAGTGGATATGTTATAGAATTCTGTAACATTGCATTGGTGGTGTTGGTGCAATTGATGTTTGTTATAGATCAGGTGGAGGGACCCAGGTGGCGATGTGGGTTAAACCACAGAGCCTAGGGCTTGCTGATCAGAAGGTCGGCGGTTCGAATCCCCGTGACGGGGTGAGCTCCCATTGCTCGGTCCCTGCTCCTGCCCACCTAGCAGTTCGAAAGCACGTCAAAGTGCAAGTTGATAAATAGGTACCACTCCAGCGGGAAGGTAAACGGCGTTTCCATGCGCTGCTCTGGTTTGCCAGAAGTGGCTTAGTCATGCTGGCCACATGACCCGGAAGCTGTCTGCGGACAAACGCCGGCTCCTTCGACCTATAGAGCGAGATGAGCGCACAACCCCAGAGTCGGACACGACTGGACCTGATGGTCAGGGGCCCCTTTACCTTTACCTTTACCTTTTTATACATCAGGTGAACTGAACTCTCTGCATGGCCCACTAAGGCAAAATTAGCACCATCAACAATGTAAGGAGACTAGAGATGGAGAAACGAGAAAAGAAGAACCTACTGGGTCAGGGCAAAGACTCATGCAGTTCTGTTTCCACAAGGACCAACCAGAAGTCTACAGGAAGACCGCAAGCAGAATCTGTTTCTCCACAATCTTAAATCCAGACCACCTCATTTGCAAATTACTGTTTTCAAGTCTGCACAGAAATTCACATTCATTTTGCACACATTTTTTCCTAACATGTAGCCTATATTTTGGGGTGACCGCCGTATCCATCTTGCATGCAATTTCTTTTTGTCTTTGTGGGCCATTTTTCTTAATGTGCACATTTGGGGGCTGAAGAGCTGCACCGCAAAACTGAGACAAGTGCGGATTTAGAGCATGGGTAGGCAAACTAAGGCCCGGGGGCCGGATCCAGCCCAATCGCCTTCTCAATCTGGCCCGTGGACGGTCCAGGAATCAGTGTCTTTTTACATGAGTAGAATGTGTCCTTTTATTTAAAATGCATCTCTGGGTTATTTGTGGGGCATAGAAATTCGTTCATTATTATTTTTCTCAAAATATAGTCCAGCCCCCCACAAGGTCTGAGGGACGGTGGACCGGCCCCCTGCTAAAAAAGTTTGCTGACCCCTTATTTAGAGGATCAGCTGTGTTTTAAGTTCAGGCATTTTGTACATTTGCATACAAAATACGTGGACACATTTTTTTACCCGACCCTAACAGGAGCCCACTTTTGTTGTCGTTCAGTCGTGTCCGACTCTTCGTGACCCCATGGACCAGAGCACGCCACTGGGGCTCAATAACTCTTCTGCTTTGCTATCTATGGGGCAGATTGGGGAAAGAGTTTTGAAGCACCTGGATACCCTAACTGGTATGGCAGCAGGTCTCCAGAAAAGACTCTTCTCAAACCCTGATCCTTTTAACTGAAGATACCAGGAACAGAGACTTTTCCCCCATTGCCCCCCACTGCCACTGAATTCCATCTCCTCTGCCAAACACTTTTTCCCCCCTAGGGAGGGGCAACCCATACAGGTTTGCTATAAACAAATGCTCAAAAACACCCGCAAACATGGACTGATGTTGTTGTTCTACATGATAGAAAAACAGTCTCCCAAATAAGGTTCCCTTGGCTCCAGCCGCAATTATACCATGACTAACAAACTCCGTCAGTCCATACGGAGAGACTTTATACCATATCAGGCCAACAGTCCATCCAGTAACCTATTTTACAGAAGCTTTCGCAACTCCCCTCCCCTGCAACATTTATTCTTGCTCTTAACTAGCAATGCCAGGGGGTTGAACCTGGTCCCACCTATCTGCAAAATATCACGTGTGCTCTGCTTTTTGAACTGCCGTACTCCCGTAAAAGAGAATTATCCGGGTAATCCTTTGCAGTCACATTCATTCTGATGCTAAGTATGCCATAGAATAGGACCCCCATCTTTTGTCCTCAACTACAGTTTAATGGCTGGGTAGTTTGTTTCTGCCACCGGTGTCCAACTAACACAGGGTTTCCCAAACCTGCATCTCCAGCTGGTTTTTTTGGACTAAAATTCCCATAATCCCTGACCACTGGTCCTGCTAGCTAGGGTTCATGGGAGTTGTAGTCCAACAACAGCTGGAGACCCAGGTCTGTGCTTTAAAGTGCAATGTCAGAGTACTTAAAAAAAACGCCTTTAATCACTGATTCAGAGCAAATGGCAATAGGCAGGAAACCTGAATTGGCATTTGTTCCAATTCTGCATTAAAGAGCAGTTTTTCGCATCAAAGGCACCAGGGGTAAAAGAAAAAGAGGGGAAAAAACCTGCTCTGACAAAGCATTTTAAAACATAGAGCTGTCCCTAAAAAGCTTAAGTGGATGAGCCTCTAGGGAATCAATGGACTTAAGTCCAATGACTGCATAAATCTCACCAGGGAAGCAGAGCAAATCTAAAAAGAAAATATGTCTGCCGAGGACCGTCAATGGATCTGTTCGGTGCTCCCCCCCCAAAAAAAAAAACCCCACCAGAATTCTGTGCAACAGCAGTGCAATTTATGCACAAAGGAAAACTGAATTCTGCAAGCAGAATGCATCCTGTAACTTTGCCCATCTGCAGTTATTTCTTTTGCTTGTGCTGGGAGGTTACAGACAAGGAACACAGGAAACGCCTGCTGGATCAGGCCAACGGCCCACCTAGTCCAGCATCTTGTTCTCGCAGTGGCCAAACAGATGCCTGTGGGAAGCCCGCAAGCAGGAGATAAAACACTCTGCCCACCTGCAACTCCCAGTAACTGCATAGGGTTGGGGAAAATGTGTATACAGAGAGTTCTCTGCTGACATCCTCCTACACCCACACGAAATGTACAACCAATGGCAATTCTGTGTACCAACCTCTGCCTGCTGAATTTTCACCAAATCATTGTGGCCCACACACTTATAAAGCCTAGATTTGTAGCCCGAGGGACTAGGAATCTGCTTATTTTTCAATATGAGAGTTTGGGGGTGCTGAACTCTATTCCAGTTACCAAAAATTCACACTCCTAGAGCACTAACAATCTTGGAGTATGCTTAGCTCCACTGAGGGTATCAGAAAGTGACGAAAAAAAGGAACAACAGGAACCCCAAATTCACACAGCCATGGATAGCTTGAAAACACATCACACTTCCAGTTTGGCCCATGGCCATCCAAGTCAAATTTGAGCTTTAAGGCCATGCTTAAAATTTATACTGAAATCAGTGGGAACAAAATATATTTAACTTGAACTGCACTGAGTCCTTGGCATCTGTAAAGGTAAAGGTAAAGGCACCCCTGACCATTAGGTCCAGTCATGTCCGACTCTGGGGTTGCAGTGCTCATCTCATGTTACTGGCCAAGGGAGCCGGTGTACAGCTTCTGGGTCATGTGGCCAGCATGACTAAGCCACTTCCGGCAAACCAGAGCAGCACACGGAAATGCCGTTTACCTTCCCGCCGGAGCGGTACCTATTTATCTACTTGCACTTTGACATGCTTTCAAACTGCTAGGTGGGCAGGAGCTGGGACCGAGCAACGGGAGCTCACCCCGTCGCGGGGATTCGAACCGCCGACCTTCTGATCAGCAAGACCTAGGCTCTGTGGTTTAACCCACAGCGCCACCCGCGTCCCTTTTGGCATCTGTAGACATTGGCTTTAAGGACTGATGCACACCAGAGTTCTGTAGCAAAGCCTATTTGAGGTAAGTTAGCTCTGCCACGCCTTGGGGATGTGGCAACATTGATTTAGACACCTGTCACATTGTGGTGCAATGCGTTTGGTGAAATGATTATTATTATTTATTGAATTTGTATACCGCCCTCTACCCGCGGGTTCCAGGGCAGTTGCAACATAAAATCACAATATAAAAATACAGAGTACATAATAAAAACAAAACAACCCGATAATCCCTGCCCCCAACACATTTTTAAAGGGCGCTGGGTGCCAATCAACTCAGCCTGTAACAGAACGCTAGGCGATTCACAACACGGTTTGGCACACTCAGCTCCCTGACGCTAAATCAATTCATATTGAAGATACCTTTAAAAAGGGAGGACTGGAAGGGGCAGATGATCGCACGACAAAGAGCAGAATTTAATTGAGGGTGACAGCAGGGCTCAGCCCTGGAAGTGGTCATTAAAACCCAAGCTGCACCCTGAGACATGGACAATAAAAAAGGGATGGCAATTAAAAAGTTGATAGCATGGATGCCACTAGCTCCCACCCAGACTTTGGTTGCGTACACAACAGACATTTTAAACACAGTTCCCTTCTTCCAAAGGCTCCTGGGAGCTCTAGTTTGTAACTGCAGCTCTGCGAGAGGCAAACTGCAGTTCCCAGGGTTCTCTGTTAAAGGTAAAGATAAAGGGACCCTTGACCGTTAGGTCCAGTCACGAACGACTCTGGGGTTGTGGCGCTCATCTCGCTTTACTGGCCGAGGGAGCCGACGTACAGCTTCCAGGTCATGTGGCCAGCATGAAGAAGAAGAAGAAGAGTTTGGATTTGATATCCCGCTTTTCACTACCCGAAGGAGTCTCAAAGCGGCTAACATTCTCCTTTCCCTTCCTCCCCCACAACAAACACTCTGTGAGGTGAGTGGGGCTGAGAGACTTCAGAGAAGTGTGACTAGCCCAAGGTCACCCAGCAGCTGCATGTGGAGGAGTGGAGACACGAACCCGGTTCCCCAGATTACGAGTCTACCACTCTTAACCACTACAACACACTGTCTCTCTTCTGGCGAACCAGAGCAGCACACGGAAACGCCGTTTACCTTCCCGCTGGAGTGGTACCTATTTATCTACTTGCACTTTGACGTGCTTTCAAACTGCTAAGTTGGCAGGAGCTGGGACCGAGCAACGGGCGCTCACCCCGTCACAGGGATTCAAACTGCCGACCTTCTGATTAGCAAGCCCTAGGCTCAGTGGTTTAGACCACAGCACCACCTGCGTCCCAGGATTCTCTGTTGGGGTGCTTATATTGTGTGTGCATCCTCAGAGTGCTATGGCATACAACCAAAGCCTCATGCCAATCTGCCTTGGAAGGTTGGAAGGCCTCTGAAATTCAGGAGGAGCTAAGGGGTAGTTCCTCGTTCGTCTGAGGGCAGCACCCAGTGAAATGTGCCTGAGGGCTCGAGGTAGGGCCTGATGAAGAGGAGGCAGGGCTAATAGCTACTGTTCTCATGCCAAGCAGGAAAATAAACCTGTTCCCTTGGTGCTGTCCCACTTCCTTGAGATTTAAGCCTCTCCCCTAGAGCTCCCAAGTCCAAATAAAAGCTGCAAGCCTCTTAGGGAAGGACTCATAGTTCTGCTTTGCATGCAGAAGGTCCCAGGTTCGTGAGCAGGGCTGGTGGAAATTCCCTGCCTGAAATCCTGGTGTGCTGCTGCCATTCCGTGGGAGACATGGCAAGCTTGCAAACAATCTGAGCTTGCAAAAGCAATACTGAGCTAAGTAGACCGATGGTATGGGAACATAAGATGAACGTGCTGGACCAAGCCAGTGGCACATCTAAGTTCAGATAAGTCCTGCTCTCACAGCAGCCAACCCAGTGCCTCCGCGAAACATACAAGCAGAAACCGAGCAGAAGAGCCCTTTCCCCTTCCTTAGGGAAGTTCTTGAGCATTGTTGAGCTCCAAGGAAGAAGAGTCCCCCCCACACACACACACACACACGACTGTTCCACTGTCAAATGGCTCTTACTGTCAGAAAGTTTCCCCTGATGTTTGGAATCACTTTCCCTGTAACTTGAAGCCATTGGTTCGAATCCTACCTTCCCAGGGCCAGATTTAGGTTGGATGAGGCCCTAAGCTACTGAAGGTAATGGGGCCCTTTATATGTCCAGCCGTCCTTCATCAACAACAAATTGTCGCTGTTTTTTGTGTTGAATATATGCCATATGGTAATTTATGGACCTAATAGGTATCGAAAGCCATTTGCACATAACAAAATTAAGAAGAAGTATATTAATAGTGAAATAATTATTAAGCTCTAACTTAAAATTTTGGAAATGTACATCCAGGTGTTGTTTTTTTCCTTTAAATTTTTTTGGGGGCCCCAAGAGTGGGGCCCTAAGCTATAGCTTGTTTATCTTATATGTAAATCCAGCACTGTACCCTCCAGAGCAGGAGGGAAGAAGAAGAGGAGGAGGAGGAGGAGGAGGAGGAGGAGGAGGAGGAGGAAGAGGAGTTTGGATTTGATATCCCGCTTTATCACTACCCGAAGGAGTCTCAAAGTGGCTAACATTCCCCTTTCCCTTCCTTCCCCACAACAAACACTCTGTGAGGTGAAAGACTTCAGAGAAGTGTGACTAGCCCAAGGTCACCCAGCAGCTGCATGTGGAGGAGTGGGGATGCGAACCCAGTTCACCAGATTACAAGTCCACCACTCCTAGCCACTACACCACACAGCATAAGGCAGTTTCCTATGTTCCCATCCCATGCAAACCCTCATAGCTAGGCAAGTGCATTTTCTTTCAGAAAGAAATAAACCCCAGCCGCTTCTGATATGTCCACTTTTTTCCTCAAGTGTAAGGGTGGGGGAGATGTGGCTCTCCCAATGTTCCTGGACTACAAATCCCATCATCCAGTGCCATTGGCCATGCTGGCTGAGACTGAAGGGAGATGTGGGCCAACCCCATCCTTGTTGTAGTGGTTAGACTGGGTAGGGGGGAGAAAGGAGGACAACTATTTATCATGTATAATCTCCAATACACAGATATTTCTTAAGAGTTTAGCTTCTGTACATTGAATTTATGTTCAGAAAGTTAAAAGGAAGGAACATATTTGAGGGGGAGGGGATGCACCAAACTGAAGTCCTCTCTCGAAAACATTTCTTTGTAGGTGTTTTGCTTTCCCCAGTAAAGAAAAAGATTATCCCACTTGGTAAAGGACCGCAATGGCTTCCCTTTTAAAGGATACTTTAGCTGTGATTCCCACATTGCAGGGGGTTGGACTAGATGACCCTCTGGTTCCCCTTCCAACTTGACAATTCTATGACACTATTAAAGGAAACAGCCAGAAAAAGATCAAGGTGGCCCCTCAAGTTTTGTTCGTGATTCATGTAAAAAGGAAATGGGGGAGGGCCAGGAAATTTATACCTCTTTCTCTAAAGGGGGGGGGAACCACTCTTATTCTCACCAGCAGTGGTGAGTTGGTCTTCCCCAGGTGTCTGGCTTTCACAGATGGAAAGTTCATCTGAAATTTGTGTGGGCACTCGAGAGAAGAAGGCCCCTGGGTTGGGTCTTGGATCAGGTCAAAAATGCAGGCTGCAGATTCTTCTGCTTTCAGGCTCCACAAACACCATGCCTTTAAATCATAGTTCCTCAAAAGGTAGAATCCTGGGAACTGCGTTTTAACCCTCATGGAACTACCCATAATGAACTACAACTCCCAGGATTCTTTGGGAAGGAACCTGGGGTACACGTGCAACATTTGCATCCATAGCCCCACTCACCCTGGGCATGTGGCCCTCGAGAGGTTACCAAGCAGAGAATGTGGCCCTCAAATAAAAAAACCTGTTCCCCAATCATGGTCTTCTTTGAACGGCAGTGCCTCTCCAGGACTGCAGGCAGAGGTCTTTGGCATCAACTGCTTACCTGATCTTCCCACCACCACCCATTCATTCTAACCTGGGGGTGTCAGGATTTGAACCTGCAACCTGGGAATGTCAGGATTTGAACCTGCAACCTTCGGCACACAAAGCATAAAGCTCCGCCACTGAGCCATGGTGCACCCTTTAGCTCTGCATTGTCAACACTGGCAGGCAGTGGGTCTCTGGACAGCTTTCAGGTAGGAGACATTCCCATGCCCTACCTGGGATCGAACCTGTGGCCTTCTGCATGCAAAGCAGGTGCTCTACCACGGAGCTACGGCCTTTCGCCATCCGTAGCTATAGAAGGAGTCTCAAGCCAGTGAAACCTTTCCCATTCTGAGTGGCAAACGGGCTACAATATGGGATGCTATTGCAGGGGGTGCTGGACCCTGCCCCCCCCCCCACCCTGGGTAGCCCAGCCTCAACTGAAAAGGACCCTACACTGGGGGCAGTGGAAGGACAGTGTGACATTGCATGCAGACCGCACTGAGATACATTTCACCCCACTCCAGAGTCGCTCAGTTTTCCCTCTCTGCCCCCCCCCACCCCGTAATATTTTACAGCGTGCGCGCGAAAACCCTTTTTCTATCGGAACAGCCTTGTAAGTCATCCAAAACATTTAGAGAAACAGATGTAGAAACAAACAAATGTCCTATTTCCTTAGGGCCAAACGACATGGTGCGCGCAGTCATGTGTAAATTTCCTCGCATTTCCACCCTCCCCCCTTCTTTTCTAATCGAAAGCAGCCATGGCGGGTGGGGTTTCCATTCGTGACTGCAACACTGGCAGGGGAGGGGGCTGCTTAACCCTTTCCCCGTGGACTAGTATTGAATTCGCATTCCTGCCCCCAAACTGCTTCTCCTTCCCCCGCTCCGCCAGGTGGGAGATAGGACTCTCCAGTATCTTTTTCCTTCCAAGCAGAAACATAGGTGGGAGAAGAAACCGGAAGCAGGTAAGTATCAGAGGGACCACAGAGCCTAGGGCCTGCCGATCAGAAGGTCGGCGGTTCGAATCCCCACGACGGGGTGAGCTTCCGTTGCTCAGTCCCAGCTCCTGCCCACCTAGCAGCTTGAAAGCATGTCAAAGTGTAAGTAGATAAATAGGTACCGCTCCAGTGGGAAGGTAAACAGCATTTCCGTGCGCTGCTCTGGTTCGCCAGAAGCAGCTTAGTCATGCTGGCCACATGACCTGGAAGCTGTATGCTGGCTCCCTCGGCCAATAAAGCGAGATGAGCGCTGCAACCCCAGAGTCGGACGCGACTGGACCTAATGGTCAGGGGTCCCTTTACCTTTACCTTTAAGCATCAGAGACAGGAAGACCCCAGTTCTCCTTACACCCTCTTTTGCTCTGCGCACTCATAAAATCACAAGAAGAGCCCATCTAGTCCAGCATCCTATTCTCATGGTGGCCCCCCAGATGCCATATGTCCTCTTTTTCCAGGACATGTCCTCTTTTTTATGGGTATGTAAATTGAGAGTCGTCATAGCCATCCATGGTTAAAAGCAGAAGTCGGCAAATGTGTCCTCTTTTTTGCTCCTCAAAATATGTCAACCCTAAGCAGGAGCTGAGGGCACCAGCACCTCTCCTCACTAGCAATCCTGACACAATCCTGAACCCTCACTAAGCAATTCCCCTTTGGCATCAATGGCTTGTTGTTGTTGTTGTTGTTGTTGTTGTTGTTGTTGTTGTTGTTGTTGTTTCTATACTGTCCTTCATCCAAGGATCACAGGGTGGTTTACAATATAAAAACACAAAATTATATAACCCAGTAACAAACAAAAGACAGTAACGCCCCCACACACACAACTTAGAAGGCTGTAGATTAATTAGCCAAAGGCCTGGGAGAAGAGGAATGTGTTTGCCTGGCGCCTAAAGATATGTAACGATGGTGCCACGTGAGCCTCCCTGGGGAGAGCATTCCACAAATGGGAAGCCACTGCAGAGAAGGCCCTGTTCTCGTGTTGCCACCCTCTGGGTCTCTCACGAAGGAGGCACGCGAATAAGGGCCTCATGTGACTATTGCAGAGTCCGAGTGGCTGTTGCTCCTTCAGGTAGGCTTGGACCCTTGACCACCAGCAGCATAAAGATTTAGGCATGTGTGAATGGGTCGTCACAGGTTAAACACCACACAGAACCAGTGCTTTTTCTTTAAAAAAAACAGTTTAGGGGTACTCTCATTTTCCTACTCATACTGAAATACTGCCCCTCAATGAGGCCAAACTTAAGATTCACAAAATGTTTAGGGTTGTGCGTACCCCTGCGTTCCCCCAGAAAAAAGTTACTAGACAGAACAAGCACTACCAACGTGTGCACACCACTTGTCAAAGGTGTCAATCTGTTCACAAGCACATTCCTTTTCAATTCGGCAAATGCCAAGCAAGCAACAAGAACTGTCATTAGCATCTATCCGAGATGGAGAAAACCTCTGTGCCTCGGGTCAAATGCTTGTTTCATTTCTAAAACCTGTAGGCTGCTTTTCGCTGAAAAGGCCCAAAGCAGTTTCCAACTATATTAAAACGTGCAATCCTTAAAATACAAATAAAAACAGCATAACACGACACTCTATACCTCCAAGACAAATTAACCAATTCCTCCAAGCTAAACAACAGAAAGCCATCTCAGCAGCACACCCCTAGCAGGAGAGAATTCCGGAGTCAGGGCACCACCACCAAAAAGGCCCTGTCTCACGTCCCCTGCACACACTTGCTAGCGAGACCCATAGCTGTCAACTTTTCCCTTTTTTTTAAGGGAAATTCCCGTATTCCGAATAGGATTCCTCGCAAGAAAAGTTGACAGCTATGGCGGGACCGTGAACAAGAACACCCTCAGCAGATCTCAGAATGTGGATCAACTGGTGATGGGAGCTGGAGGTCCAGCAATATCTTGGGGGAGGGGGCACAGGCTCCCCACCCCTAATGTGCATTCATGACTAAGCCAACTTCAGTGTCTCCTGCAGTTCAGGGCCTCTTTCAAATACAAACCAATCTGCTCATTACCAAAAACAATGGAGTTTAAAAACCTGCCAGTTCAACTCATGCATCCGATCATGTGCTTCTAATTTAACTGAGGAAGTAAGGATTCAGAACTTTCACCACTGAGTGAGTCATCCACACTAGAGGTCACCTCGGACGTGCATGTTTCTCCATGAGCCACAGCTTTGTGGTCTTCTTACAAGATTCCCACGCCGATTGTTATACTCTTATATTGGAAATAAGAATATAAGGAATTTTGAGGTTCTAATAGTCAAGGAGGGCAGGTATCAATACCTATCAGAAGGACAAATTTCCCAATGGTCGTGAGCAACTATAACTAAATGGAACCTCCATGTTCAAGAGATAGTATACCTCTGAAAACTAGATGCTGGAGTCAAAGTGACTTAGTAGCCTTCATGACTTAGTAACAGGCTTCCCAAAGGCATCTGGATGCAAACACACTGCCTTATCAGGTGGACTTGGTGCAATCCCCAGAGCCTATTCCCACATAGAGCATTTGCGATTTGTACTTTTATACATGGGTGGAAAACCTGTGTCTGTCCAGATGATGTGGAACTCCAGCACCCATCCTCCTTGGCCATTGGCCATGCTAGCTAAGGCTGATGGGAGTTGAAGTCTGAAAACATTTGGAGAGCCACAGCTTAGCCATGCCTGTTCTGCAGTCGCAGTTCCAAAATATCTGGAAATTTTCCAGTTTTTTCCAAAGGGCAAATAACATAGGACAACAGGAAAAGAGGACTGGCTCTTCTCTCGTGTCAAGTTGACTTTCGGCACGGTCGTGTCTAGGGTTGCAAATAAGCACCGTAACTGAACACCCTTCTAAAGGGAGTTGAATAACTTCCTGCTAAAAGCACAATCGGTCATAGCTGCAAACAACCCACTCACAGCAGGTCTAGAGTGTGAAGCCATTCCAAGTGGCCAAGATGCGTTCCCACAATTGTGTGCATCATGTGCTCAAGACCACGAACTAGGTGACCAACGGAAATGGGAGAAGGTCAAAACATGAATTCGGAAATAACAGGGTCCAATTTTATGGGTCATGGATAGCCTGGGCAAAATGATAGGCGGTATTAATTTCGATGGGTCTGCTCTGTCTATGGCAAACACCGTATACCATCCTGTGGCACTTAAAACAAGAAATGTAGACCCAAAGTCACTAGTCCTTTTGGAGTTCCAGAAACTGTGTCATGAATGGGAAACCGATGCACCGCTTTTAAATCCGGGACCCTTTCAACTTTGGAGAAAAACTAGTTTCAAAACATCCCCTTTTTTCACAATGAAATGGATTCTTTTTTTCATGCCTACCGCATGCTTCCCGGCCCGACCCCCATACTCCCACTTTCTTCAGCCCCCCCCCCTTGAAACCGCCGAAGAAAAATCACCACCCCTTACTTGTTTCTTTTTCAAAATAAAAAATTATAAAAGAGATATATATAGAGACATAGAAATGGTACATAACTTGGCAGGCATAGTGAAAAAGGGGGGGTGGGCTCTCTCAAAAACCCTCTTCTGTACAGACAGATAAGACTTTGGGCGGGGATGCCCAGATCTACTCCCTCCAGAAAGTTCTCCATCTTGGGCTGAGGAAATTCAAAAACACAACATGACAGGGAGGGAGAAGAAAAAGAAAAATAAGAAGTTAGTGCAGTTTTTGAGAGTCAATTCACTTACCAGCCTTCTCTTTGGCTTTATCAGGGGGCGGTTCTGCCCGTTCATTTTATGATACAGTCCACAGGCGTTACACAGATAATGCCCCGTGCCATCTCTCCTCCATAGTGGGGTCGAGGTAGCGCCACAGTTTACACACTCCCTGCCTTCTGGAAACAAGAGGGGACACAGTTCATTGATGGACAGCAAGGGCAATAGAAAATTAACAGGCGGGGTGGGGGGGGGGAGAATCGAAAGAGGTCTTAACAATTTCTCCACCTAGTTCAGCTTCCCCTCCCAGCTAGGGCTAGGTGAATCTCTAAACTTCACCCTCTCATTTCGCCAACCTTAAATTCTTGTTCCTCACATTCCTGCATCGGTTTGTTGTGACTTTTTTTTTTTAAAGACCCCATGAAAATTCACCCACATTTCAGTGCAAATTTCTCCTGCAACATTTCATATTCTTTTTGCGAAGCGGACAGAGTTTTGCAAGAGATTCCCCCTGACAGAATGCGTTTCCTATGGTTATTCTCCCTAACGCATGCACTTTCAGCCTACTTTCCCCTTACTATTCAGGTTTTCGTACAAGTCATTCGGGTGGAGAACATCGCAACGTTCAGGGAAGGGCAAATTTCGAAGGGAAGCCGAGGTTCCGATTCACATATTGTTTCGGGAAATGTGAATCGGGTAGATTCACATTAAAATCTGGACTGAACCAAATTTCTCTCCTGTCCCAACTTCCAACCCTCCCTGGTCAAAAGGCAGACACTTTGGGAAAAGCCGGGTGCAATTAAACCATTATGCTTGCTGCCCCATTAAAAAAAATCTAGCAGGGCCAGTGGTCAGGGATTATAGGAATTGTGGTCCAAAAGCAGCTAGAGATCCACGTTCAAAAACCCTGGTTTACATTATGGGTGCAGCCATTTTGGTTCAGTAGTACATTGTGCACGTTATCAACACTTTATATGCAAAGAAATAACTGGAAAATATACCCAAGACTACTATCAAACCTTCTACTTGGTCCTCTAAATGCTGTATTCACTCACTCCACTATAATTCAAGAGCTAAGGAGGTGGGCTTTCTTTTAGGTTCAAAATATAATAGAAAATCATGTAAGCTGGACCTGCAACGAAGCTCACACCCACACCGTAAATTTAAAGCAGATTTAAAACACATGGCTTTCCCCCAAAGAATCCTGGGAAATGTAGTTTATTTAGGGTTCTGGGGGTTGTAGCTTTGTGAACCCAGTTGCCTGGGTTCTTTGGGGGAAGCCGTATATGATTTGGATGTGACCAAAACGTTGAGTCGTGGAACATTCTTGCTCAAAGTGCCTGCCAGCCCCTTTTCCAGGATATCTTGTTGCATTGCCCACTTCACCCCACAGACACTCAGCAAATCTGTGACCTCTGAGCATGTTTGGCTTTCAATGAGTTGTTTGGAGGAAAGTTTCTCCTTAAGGGTGTTGGTTTTTTTTAAGTGCTTCTGAAAACCTTGGGATTCCCTTGAGCCTCCTGATAACGTCCCTCTTGCACACAGGTGGTGGTGATTTGACTACATAAGAATCAGTGCTCAGAGAGGCCGTTGCCATTAATATGCATGGGGTAATTGTCTTCCACAAGATGTTGCCGGTAGTCCAAAATATACATGTCTTAGTAGCTGCAGGGAGCAAATGACACCCTGTGCAATGCATGCTGCTTTAGTGTCTGGGTGCATTGATTTAGATGTGCAGTCACTAGAGCAACAAAATGCTTATTACAGCCCTAGGGGAAGGGCCCCGTAGCTCAGCAGTCTTGCATGCAGAAAGTGTTGGGTTCAACTCACACCAGCAAAGGTATCCCCCTCAAATGCAGAAGTGACAAAATAAGAACAATTATTTCCTAAGGGCAGGTGCCAGCAAACAGCCTCCTCTTGTAAACAGAGTCCATTTGAGCCTAACTGCACTTCCTTTTCCAAATCAAAGTCCGCTCTATATTTTAATTGCAATTCTATCCAAAATCTGGAGATAGATACGGGAAAGAGAACCTACGGCTCTCCAGAGGTTGTCCTATCAGCAGCCAGCATGGTCACTGGTCAAGGAGGATGCGCTCAGTAAATCCCAAGTACTCAGTACTCTGGTACTCAGAAGCCTATCCAGATAAGGCAGAACAAAATAGAAAATTCTTTCCAGTAGCACCTTAGAGACCAACTGAGTTTGTTCTTGGTATGAGCTTTCGTGTGCATGCACACTTCTTCAGATTTGCTGAGTGTCTGTGGGGTGAAGTAGGGAAGTGTATCTGAAGAAGTGTGCATGCACACGAAAGCTCATACCAAGAACAAACTCAGTTGGTCTCTAAGGTGCTACTGGAAAGAATTTTCTATTTTGTTTCGACTATGGCAGACCAACACGGCTACCCACCTGTAACCAGATAAGGCAGGTCACTTTTCTTAAACTTGTTCACATACCCTCCAACATTTCTCCAATGAAAATACATCGGTACCTTGGTTCCCAAACTTAATCCATTCCGGAAGTCCGTTCCAAAACCAAGGCTCGCTTTCCCATAGAAAGTAATGCAAAACAGATTGATCCGTTCCAGACTTTTAAAAACAACCCCTAGAACAGCAGTCTACCATGAATTTTACTATCTAACAAGAAGACCATTGATCCATAAAATGAAAGCAATTCTAAATGTACTGTACTATAAAATAAATAAGACAGTATTGTAGATGGTAAAAATTAAAATTAATTTTTTTTCTTATGTGCACTGATGTTAGTCATAGTTTTGATGGGTTTTTTTATCAATTTCCGCAGTCACACAATCAATCAATCAATCAGTAGCTGAACTGGGTTCCACACAGTCACAAAAAACAAGTCACAAAAACGAAGTCACAAGCCACAGTCCCATAAAACGAAGAACAAGTCACAATCAAAAAACCGAAAAAGCCACACAAAAAACGCAAAAAAATTGCAAAAACAAAAGCTCCAAATATCACCTCTGTCTTGTGTGGATTTTCGGGACTCAACAGTTGACTCAATGGGAAGCCTCTGATTAGCAGCGGGAGACTCAATTTACAAACAGAACTCAACAGGAAGTGGAACATGTTCCGCTTCCAAGGCAAAGTTCACAAACTGGAACAGCTACTTCCGGGTTTGCAGCGTTCTATTTCCAAGTTGTTCAAAAACTAAGCTGTTCTAAAAAACCAAGGTACCACTGTAGAGATGTCTCCTCCAACACCTCTGTGATGAAAATAAGGACCTCCTAGTCCGTACCGTCCAACATTTCTCGGACAAATATAGGGGAATCCTAAGGAAAGCGGAACATTCTGGGATCAAATCCGAAACCAGCTTCTGTAAATCTGGGACCGTCCCTGGAAAATAGGGACACTTGAAGTGTTTGTGTTCAGGCTGTGGTTCTGCTAGAGAACATTGCATAATGATGGTGCGGCCAGCTCAACACAGATGGCACCATTTTCTCAACTGATGGTAAGAATTGGGTCTTATTCGCTTCCTGGTTTTCTCTGATCTGTTTCACTTTCCATATTGTCAAGTAAGGCAGATTTGTCCCCCATCGCCTTCCCCAAGATCTCATCATTTCATTGGTTTGTTGGAAAAAAGCCAGGCAGCTTAACCTCCTCGCCCCACAAAACCCTGAGTTGCTAGATCAAATCATGCAATATCTCTGCTTCCCTGCAAGTAAGTAAACTAAAATGAACCCAAAAAACAAAAACCACTCAACCCTCAGCTGCTAATATCAAAGCTAGGGTCAAATAAGGCTTATGCAGTTTTCATATGCAAGATTTAAAAAATTTGCATGCATTCTTGGTGTTAATGCACAGCAGAACACAGAAGATTGTATACATCCTAATAATATAGGTTTCACATTTGCATTATAGACTGATGGGAGCGTGTGAAAATACCCAGGTCAATGCAGGTTAACGTATGCCAGCATTAAACATCTTCCTGTTGTTAATGAAGTTTTAACATACATCTAGGAAGAAGCTGGTGTAAATGTTATAATAAATGGCATGTAAATAGCAGTCACTTTTCAAATGGGCCACGGAGTAAGGGACTTTTAAACCAAATTATCATTGACGCAAGTACCTGGACTTATGCTAATGCTATTCTAGGCTGCATCAACAGAAATATAGTGTCCAGATCAAGGGAAGTACAGTGGTCCCTCGACTTACGAAATACTCGGCATCCGAATTTTTCGACTTACGAACGAAAAAAGTGGCCGCACGCAATCGAATTTTTTGACATCCGAATGGAAGTCCATTGGCATTTTAGATGCGGTTTATTCGACTTACGAATTTTAGATGCGGTTTCCTCGACTTACGAATTTTTCTTTTTAAAACTGCTTCAATGCATTCCTATGGGGAAATCGCGTTTTCGACTTACGAACTTTTCAACCTACGAATGTGCTTTCGGAACGGATTAAACTCGTAAGTCGAGGGACCACTGTAATAGTGTCCCACTTTATTCTGCATTGGGCTGACCACACCTGGAAAACTGTGTCCAGTTCTGGGTGCCACAATTACAGAAGGATGTTGACAAGCTGGAACGTGTGCAGAGGAGGGCAACCAAAGATGATCAAAAGTCTGGAAACCGAGCCTTATGAGGAACAGTTGAGGGAATTGGGTATGTTCAGCCTGGCAAAGTGGAGACTGAGAGGAGACATAATAGCCTTCCTCAAATATACAAAGGATTGTCAAATGGAGGATGGAGCATGCTTGAATTCTCCTGCTCTGGAGGACAGGACAGGACTGGAACCAATGGATTCAAGTTACAAGAAAGGAGATTCTGGCTAAACCTCTAGAAGAACTTTCTGGCAGTAACAGCTGCTCAACAGTGGAACAGACTCCCTCAGAAGGTTGTAGAGTCTTCTTCCTTGGAGGTTGGGTGGGCTTCTGTCATGGATGCTTTGACTGAGATTCCTGCATTGCTGGGGGTGGACTAGATGACTCTACAATTCTATGATTCTGTGACTAGCAGCACAATGCTATGCATGTTTACTCAGAAGTAAATCCCACACTATTCAACGGTGCTTAGGATTGCAACTAGGGATGGACGTTCCTAGGCCAGTCGACAGAACCTATAACAGTTTCTGACTTGCACTAGAGCACTTTTGAATGTCACTGCTTGGTCTTGCAATATGAAAAATCAAAATGCGAAGATTTCAGAATATGTGAAATATTATTTGAGTGTGTGCAATATTCAGTAACTGCAAGCAAACTCCTGAAATAAACTGTCCATAGCAAACAAAGAAAGAGATTAAAAGATCTAAGCCCCTAAAGCTTTTTTTTTTTTTTTAAAAAAAAAAGAAAATTAAATAAACACTGGTCAACACTGTCTATCAGTTTTGAATCTGCAGCAGTTGACAATCATACATCTGATGAACTGCAGAACATGAGAAGAGCTGGATCAGACCAAAGGCTTCAGGAAGCCCACAAGTAGGGCATGGGGACAATAGCCCTCTCCATTGTTGCCCCTAAGGCAACAGATATTTTGCTTCTAATGTGAAAAAACCATCCTGCAAGGAAAGCATAATGCTCATGTTCAACAAAAGAGACTTAAAGACTCTCAAGGCAAATCTTAAAAAAAAAAATGTAGTATAAACACCGACAACTGGGAAACACTGGCCTGCAAGCGCTCCAGTTGGAGAACAGACTTTACCAAAGGTGTCATGGACTTTGAAGACACTCAGACTCGGGACTAAAGGGAGAAACGAGTTAAGGGGAAGGCAAGTTTGGCAAACCCTCACCGTGTTCAACTCCCAACCGGAAACCTATGTCCCCACTGTGGAAGAATGTGTGGTTTCCAGAATTGGCCTCCACAGTCACTTGCGGACTCACTGTTAAAATCGTGTTTATGGAGGACAATCTTACTCGGCTACGAGAGGAGGAGGAGGAGGAGGAGGAGGAGGAGGAGGAGGAGGAGGAGAAGAAGAAGAAGAAGAAGAAGAAGAAGAAGAAGAAGAAGAAGAAGAAGAAGAAGAAGAAGAAGAAAGATTGCCTATAATGTCCTGAGTTCAAAAGCAGAGATAATGTCCAAGCCCAATAGAAAAAGAAGTCCAGCTGCTCCACTCTCATCCGTGAGAAATCAAAGCAGCCTCCCCGAACGTGGGTCCCCCAAAACTGTCAAGACTACATCTCACATCATCTCTGATCATTGGCCATGTTGGCTGGGGATGATGGGGGTGTTATAGCCATCAAACTGGGATTCCCGTGGGGTCCCTTGCTAACCCCGCTGCTGCTGTACATGTGAATCACCTGAAGTAGGACATTGGTGGAGCCATCTCTGCCGTCAGCGGCTCCTCACATCTGCCTTGGATGAGGATGCAGTGACGACACCCACCCATCCACTGCAAGGCATGTACTGCTTCTCCCCCTCCCACCCCTCACTGGACACTGGGGTGCGGTTTGGGGGGGGTTCGTTGGGGGTGGGGGTTTGGTGAGATTTTTTCCAACATAAAATACAATAAAAACCGGAGTAATCTAAAGGAGAGAAAAAAGAAACAAACCAAGAGAAAAAGAAAGGAAGGGGGGGAAACTACAGCCATACCTTGGTTCTCGAACAGAATCCGTTCCAGAAGTCCGTTCGACTTCCGAAAACGTTCGAAAACCAAGGCACACCTTCCGATTGGCTGCAGGAGCTTCCTGCACTCAATCAGAAGCCGCGTCGGACGTTCGGCTTCCAAAAAACGTTCGCAAACTGGAACACTTACTTCCAGGTTTGCGGCACTTGAGAGTCAAAACATTTGAAAAAGAAGAAGAAGAAGTGGAGGAGGAGTTGGATTTGATATCCCGCTTTATCACTACCCAAAGGAGTCACAAAGTGACTAACATTCTCCTTTCCCTTCCTCCCCCACAACAAACACTCTGTGAGGTGAGTGGGGCTGAGAGACTTCAGAGAAGTGTGACTAGCCCAAGGTCACCCAGCAGCAGTATGTGAAGGAGCGGGGACGCGAACCCGGTTCCCCAGATTACGAGTCTACCGCTCTTAACCACTACACCACACTGGCTCTCCAGTCGCAAGGCGTTCGAGAACCAAGATACAACTGTATGTGTGTATATAATACCAAGCTCTCTATCACAATTATATCTTAATCTTTATTCCACACAGAGAAGTGATCCCTCCCAGCAATCACCTGAGAGTTTCCCCCATCTTCCCTCAGCCTCACACCCTGAGGAAGCATCTCTAGCCTGCCTCTCATGAAGGCCCCTTCATCGAATGTCCATCACCATCCTGTGTGTATCTTCATTTATTGTTGTGCAGTGGGTTGTTGATGTTGGGTTTTTGTGTCTCCATTTCAGATCTTGTTGTGATGTGCTGTACATGGAAATTGTTCCATTTGGTTGCATCTCTTTTTAATCTTCTATTTACCGGTGATGACTACTTTGTTATGTTGTAGTTACGTGTGCTTCTCGCATGCTGTACGCCGCCATCTGAAACCACTCCAAATGTCAAAGCGGTTTTCTCAACAGCCTTGGGCAGAGAGGGCAGCTGTTGAAGGAAGGGCAAGGCAAAAACCCAACTGAGCATGCAGAGCTAACCCCCAAATATTCTGGATGGTGGACTTTGTGCCAGTGCATAGTTAAGAAACGGCTCTCCCCTAGAGCCAGTGTGGTGTAGTGTTAAGAGCAGTAGACTCACAATCTGGTGAACCGGGTTTGCGTCTCCACTCCTCCACATGCAGCTGCATCAATTTGTAAATATCCTGCCACAATCTATGGAGGATCCCCCTTCTGTTTCTTCCCTGAATCTCTCTCTCTCTCTCTCTCATTTTTCAAAGCCATTTAAGCTTCTAGCCACCGACACATCCTGCGCCAGCAGATTCAGAAAGCTAATTACGTAGTTTGTGAAGTTGCCCGCCTATATATCGGATTTGCAGGGCAGATCCATAAACAGCATGCTCAAATTCAACTTGCAATTTGTCCTTGAAATAGGAAGGCTCATTCTCTGTTCAGCGCATGTCCCTTCCACCATGGAAGAAAAACATTGCAGCTACAGCCAACTCTCTTTCTATCCTTCATCCAAACTCATTTTTCTTTCTTTCTCCTCCCCCCTTCTCTTCCAGGACCTCTTTAAAGAAGCCCAGGCCTGCAGCACTCTTGCTATGGCATAATATAGCAAATAATACATTCGCAAGCAAAGCCAGCTGCCCATCATCAAAGAACCCAATTTTGCCCTGCTTGTGGAAGGACAAACCCAGCCTTCCTCAGCCTGGAACTTTCCAGGTGATTTAGACTACAATTCCCATCATTCCTGGCCTTTGGGCCATACTAGCTGGGGCTAGAAAGTGAGAGATTTTACTTTCTTGGGTTCCATGATCACTGCAGATGGTGACAGCAGTCACGAAATTAGAAGACGCCTGTTTCTTGGGAGGAAAGCAATGACAAACCTAGACAGCATCTTAAAAAGCAAAGACATCACCTTGCCGACAAAGGTCCGTATAGTTAAAGCTATGGTTTTCCCAGTAGTAATGTACGGAAGTGAGAGCTGGACCATCAAGAAGGCTGATCGCCGAAGAATTGATCCTTTTGAATTATGGTGCTGGAGGAGACTCTTGAGAGTCCCATGGACTGCAAGAAGATCAAACCTATCCATTCTCAAGGAAATCGGCCCTGAGTGCTCACTAGAAGGACAGATCCTGAAGTTGAGGCTCCAGTACTTTGGCCACCTCATGAAAAGAGAAGACTCCCTAGAAAAGACCCTGATGTTGGGAAAGATGGAGGGCACAAGGAGAAGGGGACGACAGAGGACGAGATGGCGGGACAGTGTTCTCGAAGCTACTAACATGAGTTTGGCCAAACTGCGGGAGGCAGTGAAGGATAGAGGTGCCTCTGGTCCATGGGGTCACGAAGAGTCGGACACGACTGAACGACTGAACAACAACAACAACAAGCTGGGGCTGATATGAGAAGGGCCTTTTTGGTGGTGGCTCCTAACATGTAGGACTCTCTATTGAGGCACATCTGACCCCCCCCTCTCTATGGTTTTCAGCAGCTGGTTGAGATGCACCTTTCCCAGCAGGTGTTTGGGGAAGGAGAGAGCTGATTAGACAAATTGATTGCTCAGCTGCTTCTATTGGTAATTGCTATTTAATGATTTCTTATGAGCTGTGGCAGTTTTCTTTTTAAGGACGCCATTGTTTTATGGATTCTTTGTACCTCATTTGATTTTGTTTTAAACCATCCTGTGGCTTGTGCAAAGGGCAGGATATAAATCTTCCCAAAAATTAAATTAAACTAAACTAAATTAAATTAATGGTCCAAAACATCTGGAAGTCACCAGCTGGGGAGGCCTGGACTAACCAGTGATGCGGCAATGTAGCTGTTTATTGCACTCCTTGTATGGCTTAGGTGTGTTTGGTAGCCACACCAAAAGTTATTACATCTCCTGTGTGCACTTATTCCAGGTCCTAGGAGTTATTTCACTTCTAACTTGCCTTTCCTTCAAGGCAGCATTCATCACCCTCGCACAACAACCCTGCAAAGCAGGTAATGTTGAAAGACAGCGGCAAGCCCAAAATCTCCCAGGGAGCTTTATGGCTGGATCTGAACCCGGGACACCTCGATCCCATTCAGATGCACTTGCCACTGCATACCACTGCCCCCTTTGTGATCGTGCTGTGGAGGATCGCCGGACAAAATGTTACTTTGTCAAACTGAAACATTTATGAGGCAGATCCAACATCCACTCCGACTAACCCAATTCTTTCCTCTACCTTCCAAAACATCGCCCGCAGCCTATCAAAGTGCTCTGAACTGCTCTTGGAGAAGTCAGGTTGTAAAAATTAAATTTCATTAATCAGTGGGAAAAGAAAGTCGTGATCAGAGGTGCCTTCCTTCATTCCTGACCGTGACTCCCTGCCCTGCAGCAATGTGGACAGTCCGCAAAACGTGGACTTATTTCTGCTTCTTAAATGGCTCATAAACAAGTCCTCCAAGTGGCATACACAGAAAGCAAAAGAAGCAATGATCATACAGTAAAAAAACGCCCGCAATAAATCTTTAAAATCCAAGGCAGCATAAAGCCCAAATACATAAGACCAGCACAGTTAAGATTCAGAAGTGGTTCTTGACTTGCATTGGCTACTTAACTCAGCATCCGATGCAGTCTCACGACCGGTTTGGGAAGCGGTGAATCCATGACGTCGGCCACAATCCAGGTCTACTCTGTGCCTATCCTGTAGTTTCTTATGAGATACTGCATTTTTAAGAATATAAGAACCACCACCTGTTGGATCCGGCCAATGACCCATCTAATCCAGCACCCTGTTCTCCCAGCGGCTAGCCAGGTGCCTGTGGGAAGCCTGAAAGCAGAAATCAGAGCACAAGAGCCCTCTCTCCTCCTGCGATTTCCAGCAACTGGAATTCAAAATCAATGCTGCCTCCAACCATGGAGATATAGTCTTCCTGGCTAGTAGCCATCGATAGCCCTCTCCTCCATAAATATGTCTAAACCTCCTTTCAAGCCATCCAAGTTGGTGGCCATCATTGCCTCCTAGAATCATCGAATCATAGAGTTGGAAGAGACCACAAGGGCCATCCAGTCCAACCCCCTGCCAAGCAGGAAACACCATCACAGCATTCCTGACAGATGGCTGTCAAGCCTCCGCTTAAAGACCTCCAAAGAAGGAGACTCCACCACACTCCTTGGCAGCAAATTCCACTGTCCAACAGCTCTCACTGTCAGGAAGTTCTTCCTAATGTTTACGTGGAATCTTCTTTCTTGTAGTTTGAATCCATTGCCCCATGTCCGCTTCTCTGGAGAGCAGCAGAAAACAACCTTTCTCCCTCCTCTATATGACATCCCTTTATATATTTGAACATGGCTATCATATCACCCCTTAACCTTCTCTTCTCCAGGCTAAACATACCCAGCTCCCTAAGCCGTTCCTCATAAGGCATCGTTTCTGGGCCTTTGACCATTCTGGTTGCCCTCCTCTGGACACGTTCCAGCTTGTCAGTATCCTTCTTGAACTGTGTTAAACATAGTCTTGAACTGTCTTAAACATAGTTTAACTATGGGATGCTTGAAGAAATAGCTTCTTTCTTTTCTCCAAGCCAGCTTCAATCCAAATCGAGGAAAAAGAACACCCTTGTTGCATGCGTACACAGCCACTGTTAATCTTTCTCCTGAAAGACCGCTTAGCTCTCTTCCCACCGACGATTTAGGTAAGACACATTCCTCCTCTTCCCAAGCATGCGGCTGCTGTTTTCCCTTTGCATCTACTCTTGCAAATAAGAGAATCCGTATTGAATACAGCTACAAGGTATCTTTACATAGGTACAAGTGTTTGTGCGAAGGGCTGTGTACACTCCTTGATTTGTATATTGTGTAAACAGGCACACATACTGTACAGGCATGGGATGTTACATGTGAACAGCTACACGAGTATACACCTTGACAGTGGGATCACGGATTGTGCACGTGTTTTGAATGTAACGTGCGAATAACCCCTGGCGTATTCAGAGTGTCAGGGTCAGCCTGGAGGAACCCAAGTCAAATCCCCACTCAGCCACAAAGCTCAGTGGGGCCAGTTGCTTTTTCTTAATCCTACCTACCTCACAGGGTTGTCGTGAGGATAAAAATGGGAAGGGGGTAAATATAATCAAATATAAATTAATACCCCCCCAATGAATAAAACTGAATAGACTTTGAAAGATATCCACCTTGCTTCCTCCTTCCCCTAAGAACAGGCTGGCCAGCCACCCCCTTTTTTTCATTTTATTAAAGCTTTATCTCCAGAGAAACCAGCTTTTTACAGCATGCTGAGAATGCAGGCAGAGCAAGTTCGTAGAATGATAAAATCGTAGAGCTGGAAGGGACCCCACGGGTCATCTAGTCCAACCCCCTGCAATGCAGGAATAAGTTGAAGTTGCTCTTGAAGGCCGAGGATTAGGGGCAGTTTTTGTTTTAAGTAGACAGAACCCTACCTGAAAACCACCAACTCCAGTTACAGCTGCTATTGTGTACAACTTGCTAGCTTCCCACAGGCATCTGGTCGGCCACTGTGAGAACAGGATGCTCAACTAGAGAGACCATTGGCCTGATCCAGCTGGCTCATCTTATGTGCTTAACTGGGGTTTCCCAAACTTGAGTTTTTGGACTACAACTCCCACCATCCCTAGCTAGCAGGACCAGTGGTCAGGGATGATGGGAACTGTAGTCCGAAAACAGCTGGAGAAGCCCAAGTTTGGGAAACCCTGCAAGGATGAGGAAGACTGCGCTCTCTCGGCCTGGGAAAACATGGGCAAGAAGGTAGGTGAATGCTTCCCATCTCAGCATCCTGGAGAAATTAAAGGCGCAGACATAAATTCTGGGCAAGGAAGCTGGTAAGGCAGGCTTGCTTCCAAGTGAAACCGAACAGCATGTTCGACAATCCTGTTTTAATTATTACATTGATCTCTTATTTGACCTAGATAAACAGGAGCAAAGCAACCTCCTTAGATCCAGCCTAGATCTGCCTCCTCTTTAATGAAATCCTGCCCTCCACCCAGTTATAACAGCACTTATGAATATTAGCAGGTGATTCAGTTTCCTCTTACGACAGGCTTGCCCCTGTCTGCAAAGGACTCGTTCAGCCAAATGAGTCAATTCGTGGGTGCTTTCAGTTGGGTAAACCATCATTCCCAGACAGACTAATCTACCTGTTCGGCGAAGGTATGTCTTGCCACAAACAGCAGCTATACCCAGGTTGCATAGAATCACTGCTGCAGTTACTTAGCCAGATGGTCACTGAACCCGGAATCCCCAGCCCCTCAGTTGTTTGCTTTCTGCTAAAGAAACCATTCATAAAACCACACTTGATTTCTGAAGACAGACAAAGGAGTTCAAATTTCCTGGAGACACCACCCTCTAATCAGAAAACCATCCCTCTAATTCAAGGTTAGGCCCTTAGAACTGGGCACAAGCTAACAAAATGAATTTCCATAGGGACAAATGTATAGTTCTGCACTTAGGCAAGAAGGGCCAGATGCACAAATATGGGGTGGGGGGACACCTGGCTTACTAGCAGTACATGTGAAAAGGATCCAGGGGTCTTGGTGGACCACAAGCTTAACGTGAGTCAACGGTGTGATGCAGCAGCAAAAAAAAGCTAACACTATTCTAGTCTGCATCAACGGAAGTCTAGCATCCAGATCAAGGGAGGTAATAGCCCCAACTCTATTCTGCCTTGCTCAGACCACACCTGGAGTCCTGTGTCCAATTCTGGGCACCACAATTTAGGAAGGATGTTGACAAGCTGGAAATGTGTGCAGATGAGGGCAACCAAGATGATCAAGGGTCTGGAAACTGAGCCTTACGAGGAACACTTAAAGGAGCTGTGTATGGTTAGTCTGGCAAAGTGGAGACTGAGAGAAGGGCTGTGACATGGATTATCATTTTTCTGCCTCTTTCCCTCACACGTGAAACTAGGCTGAGTTTCCTTGGGCTTACAGACTGTCCACACCATGTGAGCTACTACACCACACTGTCTCTCAGAGGTGAGCCAAGCTGCACTAGCTCCCTGTATCCAGGGCTTTTGAAAGAGATGGTGATTTCCCAGAATGCACACTGGCAACCCTACTGCATCATTTCCTTCCTACTTGTGCTCTACCAAATTATCCCCATTTTACAGAGGAAGAACTGAGGCAGAGCAAGCAAGGGAGCCACGGGTGTGGTGGTGGGGAAGCCATCATGGTTGGAATGTTTGCATTTTGGCCTCATGGCAGTTTGTTCGGACATGGCCTCTGTTGCAGGTTATACGACCTCCTGGAATTTCTTTGGGACAAATGTACAGTTCTGCACTTAAGGAACAGGAGTGTAGATTCCCTGGCTACCTCCAACAGAACTCCCCATTGCCTTCTGTGGAGTGCTGCAGAGCTACTTTTCAGAAATGTTCTGGGTGCATAAAGAGAGGAGGGTTGTCTTTGGGTTGAGGTTTCCTAGCACACACACACAGGTGTCAAAACAAATGCACGGGTGCCTGTTTCCTTGAGAGTAAAAATTAGGCCATGCAGTTCCAAATAACGAACTGGATTCAGCCCAACACACTTTGCCACCTGAGGCTGATAACCATTTTGCCCACCACCTCCCAATATACATAAGCAGAGTGGAGAGACAGTATAGTCTTATTTCAACAGTGGCAACATGATCGTAGCCTGCAGTTCACCAGCAGGCAACGTGGGTGATGGGGTGTCACACATAGCTCTGAACTCCAACAGAGGGGGATGGCCAAGGAACAAAGACCATTAGGCTCATCTAGACAGCATCTTAAAAAGCAGAGACATCACCTTGCCAACAAAGGTCCATATAGTTAAAGCTATGGTTTTCCCAGTAGTAATGTATGGAAGTGAGAGCTGGACCATAAAGAAGGCTGATCGCCGAAGAATTGATGCTTTTGAATTATGGTGCTGGAGGAGACTCTTGAGAGTCCCATGAACTGCAAGAAGATCAAACCTATCCATTCTGAAGGAAATCAGCCCTGAGTGCTCACTGGAAGGACAGGTCCTGAAGCTGAGGCTCCAATACTTTGGCCACCTCATGAGAAGAGAAGACTCCCTGGAAAAGACCCTGATGTTGGGAAAGATGGAGGGCACAAGGAGAAGGGGACGACAGAGGACAAGATGGTTGGACACTACAGTGTTCTCGAAGCTACCAACGTGACTCTAACCAAACTGCAGGAGGCAGTGGAAGACAGGAGTGCCTGGCATGCTCTGGTCCATGGGGTCACGAAGATTCGGACATGACTAAACGACAACAACAGCAGCACAGTATTGTCTACACTGTTCGAAAGTGGATCTCCAGGGTTCTAGAGCACAAACTCTTCCAAGCCCTACGTGGAAATGCTGGGGACTCTCTCCCTCCAAAGCTCTATAATCCCTCACACCTGACCAACAACAGAACTGGCCTACTGAGTTTCCTGTACCTACCAGTAGTACATCCAGAATATTTTTAGAGGCGCCTCTCATTTTCAAGGCTTGTCCACTGCAGACAATTAAACCCATCCCAACCCCTGAATATAATATGTGCTCCTCATTTCAGGATACCGCCATTCCACGGCATTCCACACAACAAAAGCCTGCTAAGATGGTGTTACTCACGTTGCTGCGGGGGGGAAGAGGAAACGCATCACTGAAAACAGAGGACAAATCAAGGCACAGATTTGTATATGTGCAGACGCTCATTAACAAACAACAAGTGTACTCAACATCAAACTACAATGCGTCTCACCATAGTTGGGTAAGAATGGAACCACAGACCAGGTAATCTGTCTCCTGTCCAGGTACTAACTAGGGCTGGGCGATATATTGATATATTGTGCAAAACCAGTTTGACGTCCATATCATAGAATCGTAGAGTTGGAAGGGACTCTGAGGATCATATTCCAACCCCTTGCAATGCAGGAATATGCAGCTGTCCCATTATCAGCACCATGCTCTAACCAACTGAGCTATCCAGGATGTTGCAATATCAGTTTCATAATTTTTGAGCTGGCTACATATCTCGAATCATGATGTGTGTGTCTGCACGCTGTGCAAAAATCACAATGTCGGGAGGAAACCGTGAAGCCAGCCAATACCACTACATAGCTCCATCTCTATTTCTGCCATCATGATACCTCTGTATATCGCGATGTTTAGATATGTCATGATATGGGAAACCAGATGTCGCCCAATCCTAGTACTAACTGCTGATGGGCAGTTCCTGCTTCCCCTTTTTTAAACCAACTGGACAGCCCTTCCAAAACAGAGGACTCACTCCAAGCGAGGTCTGTCTTCTAATGGAGAGTTGTTCTCGGTAAAGTAGGGTGCATGGCTACCCAGACCCCTAGGCATCTTCTTCCTTTGGCCCCAGTGAGACGCAACTGATCCTGCAGTCATACGTCATGTTACATTTGCTTCATGTTATGTTTTTTTCAGGTTGGGTCGCACAGCGACCCAGAAGTACCGGAAAGGGTTACTTCCGGGTTTCGCCGCTCGCGCATACGCAGTAGCGCTAAATCGCGCTTCACCACATGCGCACAAGTGCCAACTCGCGCCACGCACCTGCGCAGATACGGCGCTTCAGGTTGCGGGCTTTTCACATTGCGAACGGGCCTCTGGAACGGATCCCATTCGCAACCAGAGGTACCACTGTAATTTTGTCCCCATCCTCTTGTTCACTGAGTTTTGCAAAGGCAACATGGGGACAAAGGAGGAATCTAATAGTTAATGTCATCCTCCCCCAAACTGGCTGCAGCAAAGGAGGCAGAAAAAAGTGAAAGCGGACTGAGGGCAGTGTCTGGTCTGCTCTTATGAAGCACACTCCATTGTGCAAGCTGACACACAAACGTTTTAGCCCATGGGGCTTGCGATTTTCACCACCACTCGCCAGGCTGACAAACCCTTCACCTGCTTTGTGCCTCTGTGCTTCAGACTGCTGTTAAACACGGAGGCAGGAAACTCAGGGCAGAGGGAAAAGCAGAAGCCCAAACCACAACTCATCACCTCTGGCAGATTCCACAGCCCAGGAGGTCGTGTAACCGCCAGCAGACTCCACGTCCACACAGGCTGCCAAAATGCAAACATTCCAATCAGGATTGCTTCGCCGCCGCCACTCTGCCTCAGTTCTTCCTCTGTAAAATGGGGATAATTTGGTAGGGTACAAGTAGGACGGGAATGATGCCGTAGGGCTCCCCGTGTGCATTCTGGGAAACAATCCTGTCTCTTTCAAAAGGCCTGGATATGGGAAGGTGCTGGATATGGGAAGCTCATCTCAAGCTTCCTCTGAGAAACAGTGTGGTGTAGTACTTAGCGTGGGACGGGCAGCCTGTAGCCTGAGAAAACATGGCCTAGTTTTAAGTGTGAGCGAATTAAGCAGAAAGGAGTGTGGCAGAAGGGGTAGGAGAGAAAAAGAGAAGGGGGGTGGCAGGGGAGAGAGTGGGGGGGGCGGCAGGAGAGAGAGGAGGTGCCCAGCCCACCACAACCATGCAGCCCCTGTCAGATTCTGATCCAGGGAATGTGACCCTCAACAGAATTTCTGATTTAGAGAGTGTGTCAGATTAGGAGTGGGGGGTAACCGGGTTTTAATCCTCATGAAGCTCTCTGGGTGACCCTGAAGCACTCCTTATCGTTCAGCCCAGCCTACCTCACAGGGCAGCTGTGAGAATATAATTGGGGAGGGGGACATTTGAGAACTTGAGCTTTGCGGAGAAAAGTGGGGTCCAAATGTAATTAATGAGAATCCCCTCCACTCCCCCCCCTTATTGCAGCAAACTACCATGAAAAGCCTTAGCATTGATTTGGTGCTTAATGTGCATCCAAACTGTCTCAGGTATATTATCTTAGGAACAGCCGCCGACCTGGGTCTGTGAGCAAGTCCCTCATTCAAATCCCACCCTAATCCTGAACTTCCCTAAAGCAAGAGACAGGCAGCCATTCCTTTTGGGGGGGTTTCCCCCCGAATAAAAGTTAAAACTGATGCCTAATGCCTACACTCATCCCATTTTATTATTTTTATTTTTGCTTCTCTGGTTAACACAATTTGCAGGGTTTTTGTTTTTAACAGTGCTTTGCGTTTCATGTGACCGCGGCACAGAAATGTTTTCGGCAAATAAATAAGCAATGGCCCCACCTTGCAAGGTTATTGTAAGCATTACTCAGACAAAGCACACGATAACTGAAGCACTCGAGAAAAGCACCATCGCAATGCAAAATGTGGTCAGCGTTTGTTCTCAGATTGCCCCAGAAGAGAAGCAGCCCTGGGCTCTTTGATGTTGGAGGATGGGAGGAATGGCGGTTTAAGAGACCCGACAATGATAAGGCAATCATTTGAGTCCAGCTGCCCTATCTGAGTCTGTCTGATCCGCAACCAGAAAGGTGTCTGTCACCTGCTTGCAGTTTCCTCTTTGGTTCCTTTTCCTGGACCGTGTTAAGCACAGCGCCAGCAAGTCACAACAAAGCTAGAATAACGGCAAAAACCAAGAAGGCAGGGCACCTCTCCTGATCCTCTCCATCACCATCTCGCCTGGGCCTCCTTCCTTTCCCATCTCTGGACCTTCACCTCCACTCAGCCAGAGATCCAAACTCAACCCAGCTCTCTGCAACACAACAATGTTATGTCTGGCGTTTGGGTTGTTTGGGAACTTTTGCAACGAAGGCGGAAAAGAGCTAGGCCTTTAAAAAATAAGTATGGTTCCATACTACAAGCTTTTTCCAAAGTCTTGCAGAAGACGCCGTCCAGACTCTACATGCCTAGGGTTGCCACCTTCTTTTCTGACAGAGCTCCTGCGCTTTTAGCAATCGGGTGACGTGGCAGATAATTTTGTAAACATAAGATACTTCTTCCCTAGCTCATTGCCCAGAAAAGTTTCAGCTGCGAAGTGCCTGTGCGTTCAAAACACAGGAATCCCAACTAAGGAGCAAGTTGGCGACCTCAACAAGTTTCAGCCCTGCCCTCTAAGGTGAAAACATCTCAAAGAGCAGGACTGGAGATTTTGAGAGTGGGAAGACCTGAGAGACCTACTTTGTTTTTTTTTACGCTAGAGTGCCAATGTCCATGAAACAGAGGCAGGCACTAAGACACACACTTAAATTTAAGGTATCTGAAGAAGTGTGCATGCACACAAAAGCTCATACCAAGAACAAACTTAGTTGGTCTCTAAGGCGCTACTGGAAAGAATTTTTTGTTTTGTTTTGTTTTAAAATTAAGGAACTGGGTGCCACAGAGCTCATTCTGAGCTTGGGAATCTTTTTGCAATCCCCAGACTGAGCTCACAGTCCTTTCATGCAGGTACTGCTTTTTCAGACACAGATGGAAAGAACATAGGGACACAGGAAGGTGCCCTGCACAGTGTCAGACCATTGGTTCATCTAGCTCAATATTTGCCCTCCTCTTGGGATAGCTCAGTCGGTAGAGCATGAATTTTTTAATTTCAGGGCTGTGGGTTCGAGCCTCACATTGAACAAAAAATTCCTGCGTTGCAGGGGGATGGGCTAGATGGTCCTCATGGACCCTTCCAACTCTACAATTTTATGATTCTATTTTTCACCCTAGCGCTTACCATCTTTCCAGTATTTCAGACAATTTTCTCTCCAAGCCCTACCTGGAGATGCCTAGGACTGAACCTCCTTCGTGCAAAGTAACCGCTCTGCTACTGAGCTAAGAACCCTTTCCTAACATCATCAAAAAAGAAGAAGCTATTGCTACATCAGAGGCATTGTGGGAAACTTCAGCCGTGGCTCCCAGACAGAGCTGTTTGCTGCTGCTACTGCCGCCACCAGACTGAAGCAAGCCTACCGAGATAGGATGAGCCTCCACTCAAACTTGGAGCTGGCTTTGCAGATCTAAGCCTACTTTCAGCCTGCTCAGTGGGCAATTTGGTGGCTAGATGGACCAGTGATATAATACGGAATAACAAGGCAGTTCCATATATCTTAACATCCTTCTGCACGGAAACAGAGGAAGTTGCCTTGAGTCCATCTGGCACAGTATGGTCCTCACAGAGTAGCAGTGGCTTGGTGGGGCCTTGGATTGGGGACATTCCTAGCCCTACCTGGAGATGCTGCTAAGAATTCGAACCTGGGACCCTCCACATGCAACCTGGATGCTCTACCACAGGCATGTCCAACAGGTAGATCGTGATCTACCAGTAGATCACTGGACGTCTGTGGTAGATCACCGGTAGATCAGTGGCTGCCCACAAAGAAGCTAAAAACAACTTTTGCTCCCCTAAAAAAAAGGCTCAACATCTTTGCCCTGCACCCCTAAAATGACCTGAACCACCAAAAACAGGGCTTTCCTTCCTAAAAAGAAAAGCTCAATGTTGCTTTCCTCTTCCCCAAAGAAGCTCAACAACTTTTACATGAACCCCCCCCCCAAAAAAAGGGGGCAGATCACTGCCAGTTTTTAACTCTGTGAGTAGATCACAGTCTCTTGGAAGTTGGCCACCCCTGGTCTACCACATCTGGGCAGAGGAGGAGGAGGAGGAGGAGGAGGAGGAGGAGGAGGAGGAGGAGGAGGAGGAGGAGGAGGAAGAGGAGGAGATGAAGAAGAAGAAAGAAAGAAAGAAAGAAAGAAAGAAAGAAGCCCATCTTTCTTGTCCATCACCAAGGACCTAAGAAGACCCAGTGGAGCAATCAAAAGACCTGGGTAGTCTACAACAATAGTCAAATGCACACCAATGGGAAGCCAACACACGCACACCCCTCATTTGTAGCATCCAAACCACCCTGATCTTAAAGCCTTCCACTTGGCAAAAAAATCCCACTGGTTCCCATAGCACTACTTCCCAAGTGTGTTCAGCACTGGAGACTCACAGCCAAGACCACTCCGTGTCTGTGTGGGTCCCTGGGCAAAAAAAAAAATAAGATAGTAAAAGGAGCCATCACATCACATCACATGCAGCCTGCACATTCCCAGCACACTCAGTACAACACTACAGGGAGACTAGACCGTTCTAACTCCTGTGGTCCTTCGCCCACCTTCTCACTGCTCTCCTAAGGACTAGAAGAGGGTGGGTTAGAAATTACACTCAGGATCTCAGCTCAGTAGGCCCTGGAAACATCATCCATGGGACACAGGAGCATAAGAAGCTGCCTCAGCATTATCTACACTGAATGGCAGTGGCTCTCAAGCCTTACCTGGGACGTTCGGCATGCTCTACCCCTGAACTATGGCCCTTACCCATAATACCCTTAGAAAGGCAGCTGTCTTATACTGGATCAGACTGTCAGCTCATCCAGCTCAATGGCTTCTACATGATCAGCTCTCCAGGGTTTCAAGGAGGTGGGATGCTCCCAGCCCTACCTGGAGATGCCAGGGGTTGAACCTGGAGCATTCTGCAAGCAAAGCAGGTGCTCTATGGCCCTCCGCTGGACCACGATGACATGGATAGCTCAGTTGGTAGAGCATGCGACTCTTAATCTCGGCATTGTGGGTTCGAGCCCCATGACGGGCAAAAGACTCCTGCGCTGCCGGGGGTTGGACTACATGACCCTGGTGGTCCCTTCCAACTCTACAGTTCTATGAGTCTACCCATGCTGGCCGTGATTGTAGTAGCAGTGGAGAAAGCCTCTTCTCTCCCTTTTCTGCCTGACATGGCATTTATTAAAGGTGCAGAGGTCTGCTGCTAGAAGTAGGAAAGGCAGCCCTTAAAACAAGTTTGCAGATCTGAGTTTTCATTCTCTTCTGCTTCCTTTCCTCCCTCTTTCTTTCTTTCTTTCTCTCTCTCTCTCTCTCTCTCTCTCATACACACACACACACACACACACACACACACCCAGTCTGCTTGCATATACAGAAAGAGGCAGTTCTGCATTTACTTCTTTCTTTCTTTTTGTCACTGTTAACCGCATCCGGACTCTATTAAAGTTCCTGGCGCTGGATAAACAATGTAACTGTCGCGTGCAGCCGTCTGAAAATAATTGGATTAGCTAAAACATATCAGCTAAATAGAGACAGTCCCTGCTCAGACAGTCAGAGTAAATGTCACCCTGGAAAAACCCTGAAAACTGATCTGACTCACACTGGACAACATCTACTTGCAGGAGTCTCAATGAGGAAAGGAAGAAAGGGGGGGGAATAGGGGAAAGGTGAGGGAGCGACTTATTTTGATCTTCGTTTAATATGCAAACTGCCTGAAACCTAAAGGCATTCATTCCGAGAGCAGCCCCACTGATTTCGGTGTATATTTCCAAGATTTTAGTACAAAGATGGGGGGGCAGGGGAGGAATCACAAAACAGAACTTAGGGTTGCCAAGTTCCCTGCTCTTCTGCACTTAACAGCAGCTTGATCTACGGGTGTAGCTTTTCACAGCAGGGAGATAAACAAGATGACCAGCTAGCAGACCAAGCTTCTTGTTGAAACCAAAATGGCAGTGGGTGGTTGAAAAGTTGGAAGGCCTGGATTCTGAACACAGTGCAACATAAGGACGTCCACACTAAAATCAACAGACTTGAAGCTGGGGTCCCACTCACACTTATTAAGGAGTAACAGACTCCTGAACAAGGGTGCTCAGGACTGCACCAAAAAAAACTGCATATAATTCTGCTGTGGATCGTGGCCATTTACTCGAAAGCAAATCCCAAAGGCATGCTAAAATACACTTTCTAGAAATTGTGCCGAGCACTACTGCCTCTTTGGGCGAATTTGCTTTCTTTCACTATATAGCCTATGGATTATGAAATATTTCAGAGACAGACCCAGATCAGGCAGTCTAAACAAAACTTCCCTCTTTTCTTAGGTAGTTCCCCTTCTCCCCTCCCACCCCCCAACAGGGGAAAAAAAAGAAACCAACTTAAAATAAACTCACTCCTGGGATCTGGGAAAAGAATTGGGGGAAGTGCAGAGAGAGACTTTTGAGTGGGGAAAGTGAACACAGTACTATCCAGTTTTTTTCTCTCTGCATAAGGAAGTCACTGAACCAATAAATAACATTTCCGGAACACATTAGGTTTTTGTGGTCCCCCAACAACACCACACACACACACACACACACACACACACATTCTCTCTCTGTGCATGTAAAAACCAGCTTTCCAGAAATGTTCACATTAGCAGCAGGTAGTTTCAAGTGAATTAAAATGAGTTTCTAAGTTTAGCAAGCAGGTTGGAAATAAGGCTTGCACAAGAGCAAGAGGAATGAATGAATTGCGCATTCTGGTTTTGCATGTCTGCTTACAAAGAAAAGAGACCTTGATCCAAGGGGGGGGGGAACAGCAGAGGAAAAGCGAATCGCCTGGTTTACACATATGGTAAATGGGAGTTTGTTAATTTACGGTTTATTAAACCATGTCTTAGTGTTACACGTGAACCCTGCTCAGCAGCTTAACCATGGTTTGTTTACTGGTAAGAAACCACAATCTGAGGCCATGGTTTGTTGTTGGCTTTTGAACCATGGTGGATTCCGTGTAAAACCACTACCCTTCCTTAACTTTGGTTTGTTTTATCTCCCCCACTCAAGGCTCTCACCACACTGTAAAGGTATGAGGCAGGAGCAGCTGGAAATCAAAACAAACTTTGAAGAAGCAAGCCATGGTTTGTTTGTGGGAAGAACTCATGGTTTATTTGTGCTTTTATCTCAAATTTTTATCTTGTGAACCGCCCTGAGATCTTTTGGTGACTGCTGGTGTATAAATCTAATAAATAAATAAAATAAGTTAACCTATGGTTTGTTCATCCATGGCTTAAACAAACCATGGCTTTAGAATCATGTGTCAAAGTTCCACCTGGTGTGTCAATACCCAAAGCAATTGCTGATTTAATCCGTAAATGGATTAGGGCTGTCGAACAAATGCACAATCAGACTCATACAGTCAGCGTGTTTTTACATGAGTAGAATGTGTCCTTTTATTTAAAATGCATCTCTGGGTTATTTGTGGGGCATAGGAATTCGTTCATACTTTTTACCCAAAATATAGTCCGGCCCCCTCAAGCTCTGAGGGACAGTGGACCGGCCCCCTGCTGACAAAGTTTGCTGACCCCTGTCCTATGCTATATTTGGCTCTAGAGTATTTGGGATTAGCCCCCTCCCATGAACATCAGGACATGCCCCACTTGTTGAATGTGTGGGGCTGGAAGTGATGTTTCAGCTTAAATCCAATTCAACTCTCTGTTCCTCTCTCCCACGAGGCAAAAATCAAAGAGGAAGGGAAAGGACTGACCTGCAGAGTATGGAAAACATTTTTAATCACTACCACCTTGTGCAAATCTTTCTGAACCTAGGAGCGGGGTGGTATGAGTGAGTGAGGTTTAGTACATGTGATAATAAGGAGAAAACTGAATCACCTATCCAACACGTTTATTCAGACATACCTCTGTAGATCCAATTAATTTCATGCAACTCCAAAGCAATGTAAGAACTTTGTCTCAGACGAACATTTCGGCAAAATCAACAAAGTTTGCCTCACCAGCTCCCTAAACAAACACGTTCAAAATAGGGTCTATAAAACCTGGGGCAACTCATGTCAAGCCAAGGGATTCCAAGTGCACTTACTCGGAAGTAAGTTCTATTGAAATCAATAGGACCTCCATTTCTGTAAGTGTTAACAGCCCTTTGCTGTGGGAGGGCGAGAATCCAACCCACTTTATATTCAGGGGGGAAATAACAATTGGAAGAAAAAAAGGAAGTCGAAATTGACATAATGTAGTTAAACCAGCATAGTTTGGTTTAACCATTTTGCAAATGGTGAAATTGGGATCCCTAGCCAAAGAGATTTGTGTCTCTAAATGCCAGAGGAACCGATATAAAATTCAAGTATCTCAGTGCATAAACCCTGCAAATATCAAAAATTAGTAGGCCTGCTGAGTTTTGCTGGAAACACGTGCAAGATTCCCTCTTCTGGTAAATGACCCCCATTAAGAATCAATTGAGTTTCTCGTGTGCAAATGGACAGAGTGAATAGTGAATAGCCTGGGAGAACCTGGTTCTCTTGTCACATTGTTGAAGTTAACCCACCACACACCTCTGGTCAAGCCCTGGCTGGGAGACCAGAAGGAAATCCACCTTAGCTTGTTCTGATCTTTCTAAAGGAAGAGCAAAATGTAGCAACTGTTGTGGAACGCAACAGTATTTTAGGAAGAAAGTTTCTGTGGTATCTGCTTGATCCCTTTGTTGACCTTTGCATTGCCAGAGTTTGCTTTCTGCTTATAATGATCCTCGGCTTCTTTTTACAAAATAAAACAAAGAGTTGGCTTCTAACTGGTTGCTGGCCATCCATTTAGCACCTTGCTTGCACCAGAAGCTCTTTGGTCTGAATTTGCAGCTGAAAACCGATACAATCCCCATTCGCACCATATTATTATTCCTCCCAGTCCTTAACCTTTGCTCTTTTTAAAAAAAAAAAAAAAAACGTTTTTCCTGAACCTGAAACAGAATCATTTTAAGAATCCGTTAAGGACCCTACCTGTGCTGGAACGTGCTTTTGGTCTGGATTTGCACCCGAAACCGGTCGGCGATCCCCCCAGCAGGCTGCTGGGAGGGAAAAGTCCAGAGCCGTATTCAGGGACGTAGGAAGGGTAAGTGGAGATGGGGTGATGAGCTGAGGAAGAGGCCCCTCCTAACGAGGCCATGCTGCTCCGAGAATGAGAAGACTCCAGCTTCATGGTTTCAGCCAGAGACACCTGGTACTTAATACACTCTTTCTCCTCTTGCCGGCTGGACCCAGTGGAGCCTGGGGTGGAGATGGAGGGGTCCGGGGAGACATCTTTGGGAGGGGTCGGCGGGAAGGTGAATAGGTGTGGGCTGGAGTGGCCCGCAGACAAAGAGGAGGAGGACGCTGGAGGGTAGACGGAGAGAGGTCCCGGCGAGCTGTGGTGGATGGGGGTCTTGGAGAAGGGGCTGAGGTTCCATGGGGCGGTGCTGTGGTGGCTTCCCAAAGCCTTGCTCCCATCCAGCCAAGGGAGAGAACCGTGCAGCAATGGCGGGCGGCACACCTGACCACCTGCTAGGACAGAAAGACAAAAGCAGTTCCCCGTTAGCCAACGTCTCCCCAAAGGAGGTAAGGTGGGGTGGGACAGCTTAGGGACCTGTAAGTCAGATGGGCTCAGTTGGAACAGAGTCGGGCCAATGGTCCATCTAGCTCAGTATTTTCCATAGGTGGTGGCTCTCCAGGGTTTCAGACCAGGGATATTCCCAGGACTGGCTGCCAATGATAGGAACTGAACATGGGACCTTCTGCATGCAAAAGGGGTGCTCTCCCAGGGCTCCAGTCGAGGAATGCCTTGAGTACAGATCTGTTGGCAACCCAAAACGGAAATCTCTCGATCGATTCGAGATTTGAGGTTCGCAGGGAGGAAGCGTTGGCTACCATGTGCAAAACAAGCGTTTCCACCCACTTTCTCAAACCCAAATGCCAACGCTTTGAGCGCAAGACTAATCACACCCAAGCGCTTTAAAGTCTCTGCGTCCTGCCAAATGAGAGGAGGTGGCATTTACTTAGCAGGAGCCGTGGAAATTCTGCTGTCCTGCCTTAGGCAAATGTCTCCTTTGCCTCTATAGCTGGGCTAGCCCTGCTCAGGATAGAAGTCCGAGATCAATAAACCCACCAGAAGTGGAGAGGAATGGCGATGGTCCAGACCCAACGGACACTGCAATTCAGTACAGGACTACTCAGAAGTAAGTTCCAACAAGTTTAACAAATTGAGTGTGCTTCAAATTGCCGCCTCTCTCCAGAGCGGTCTCCAATAGGACTACTTTGGAGCAAACGTGACAGGGATTGTGTCTTGTCTCCAACATTACTCATGCTCAGAATAGGCCCGTCAACATCAATGGATGTGACTAACTTAGGCCTATTAATATGAGTGGGTCTTCTCTGAGTAAAACACATTTGGGTCCTGTGCTGTGTTTGCACTCAAGTTAGAGCAGGCTAGAGAGTACAACCCCCTCAGCTGTTATTTTTAGAAGGCTATAGTGCAGCTAAAATTATGCCATGGGACTAGTGGATTTCCATAAAATCTCCTCTACCTTTCCCCACATCATTGTGGGGATCATTACTCCAAACGCTAAAGTTTCTCTCTCGGTGTTTAGTGGAAGAGGGGAACATTTTTTCACTGAAGGGCCACATTCCCTTATAATACATGCTTCTGAGGGCCACATGACAGTGGTGGACAAGGCTACAGAGGATAGAGCCTTTGTCCAATAGGCCATGCAAAAGCCAGAGGTTTTGAGAAACACCCACATGCACATCTCTCCATCCAGGCACAAAAGGGCATTCTCAAGAGTTCAAAGTCACATCTCATGCAGTCAAACACATTCATGGCGATTCAGAAGTGGTGCTGGTATGGACCAGTGAGAGATATGGACTGGGGAGAGCTCAACAGAGGTCTAGAGAGGTCTAGAGAGCTGCATTTGCCCTCCCTCCCCAGCCCTGAACTTCCTCAGTTCTCATAAATAGGTTCACACACGACATAATCCCAAATGGAGCATTACCCCAGCATCGAAGCGAAAGACAGCAGCAGAGAATAGAGACAACAAGAGGCAAAAGTCTGAATTGCTACATAAAAGTGATGCATTCAAGTTGCAAAGCATATTCCAACAATAATAGGTCAAGATATCAGATCTTTTGCCTTAAGTATATTTTGTTGGTATTATTAAAAATACAGTGGGAAATTTACATAAACCTAATACATTATTATTATTATTATTATTATTATTATTATTATTATTATTATTATTAAAAGCAATCTGAGGTTTTCTCCCCCTCTCCACATTTTAAAAATTAATCTACTTTACTTGGAAGCGATTCTCAGTTGCAGTAAAAAAACAAAAACAGAATAGATGCAGGTGTGTTAGAGTAAATATGTTTCAAGATAAAGTTGTTATTTGGAAAGGAAACAAGACATCTACGTAGAAGACAGGCTCATTTCAAATTGGTGGGTTTATTATCAATTACTGTACTGATTTTATGATGCAGTGTAAATTTAAATCAAATTCAGCAAAGTGGTAATTGTTTTTTCACGGAAATGTGTGTTGGATTAGGTCAGACCCAAAGACAAAACTCTCCAACACTCAGATCTCAAATTCAAGAGTTGGAAATACAACTTTTTGGAATGAATGGGAATAACATCTACATCTTCGGTCTTGGGGATGTGTGTAAGTTTCTGACCCTAAGCCCCACTTAAATCCTAAGGCTAAAGATTGACAGGCAAGTACATTACACTGATTACCGTGGAGCTTAAAATACTTCCATGTAAAAAATGCTTAGGCTAGGCACGAGCATGCAACACATTTACCTCTGTGTCTTAAATACAAGTTGATAATAGAGTTGTAGAGTTGGAAGGGACCCCTAGGGTCATCTAGTCCAACCCCTTGAAATTCTGGGGTTTAGTTCAGTGGAAATTTCAATGGTGTTGAATGATTTATTCACACCTGGCATTTTTTAAGTGTGTGCCTAAAATGTAGCAGTGTAAGAAAAGGACCTTAAAGATGCCCTCCTCGGTAATGCGGCCAACTTTTCGACTGGACACTGTAGCTGTGCGTTTAACAGCAGGCTTTTGTTCCACAAGCTTTAACAGGTGAGAGTGCTGCCTATCTCCCTACTGTGGCAGGCTGCCTTCTGCTGGAGGCAGAAGAGGAAGCCAGCTCACTTCCTTTCTGATCAGTTGGCAACCCTACTGGGTCAGAAACCCCAGGACCACAGGAGTAGGTAACCCAACAGAGTTTGCTCTGTGTAGCATGTGAAAGGGCCCTTCCTTCCGTTTACCTGTGTGTGTGTGTGTGTGTGTTTCTCTTAAGAAGGTCAGAAGACAACGGTCTTACGCACACTTCTCTAGAAGAATGTCGTGAATATGGGTAAAATGTACCAGGAGCTAAGTTGCCTGTGAACACACACACACAGGCTCCAATTCAGTGTTTACACTCTCACACGGACTCTAAGATAAAGTGTAACTGAGGAAAATCATTCCTTGTTCCTGAATGATCCCATTCAGATTTCTTTCTCTCTCTTCGCAATCCTCCCCCCACAACCCCACCCCTTGGACGAATCAATCCCTGCTAATGGGCCTTCCCCAATCAATCCTGCACGGCTTCTTGAACCAGGAGGCCACGTGAAATTGACAAAAACCCATAACGAGGACTCCCACCTTTTGCAAGAAAGCAGGGGGAACTTTGCAACAGCATCGGGCAGGAGGAATAATCACGCAGTTAGGCCAGAAGGATAGATTTAAGCCAGACTTCTTTCGGCTCCCCACCTCTTGAAGCGCTGATTTTGCCTGCCCATATCTTTGTAATACATATGATTATAACCATTAAATTTATGTCCTGCACTTCTCCCCAAAAGGAGCCCAGGGCACTTAAATCATGTTCACTAGAGAAATCAGCCTAACGCATTGGAGTTGGGAGTTCAACAACCTGATCCTAAGCCGATCTACTCGGATGTAAGACACCTCAGCTGAATCAGTCTTAGTTCCTGCTAAGTAAATGCTGGATAAGACACCCACCCTATCACACTTTAATTGGGACTAAGCCCCATGGGCTTGAGGGGGGTTTACTTTTGAGGAAACATGTTTAGGATCGTGCCTCCACCTCGCAGAAATCAAGTTTCAAACCTGTGCCACACTTGGGATTAAAAGTGGAGTGGTCTTCAGAGAGCAAACAGTGCACACTCCACATCTTTTTAAGTGGGCTTTTAAAATTCCATGGTTTTTATTAAAATATCCTGTTTCGGACCTTGCAGCCTCCTTTCCAAGAAAGCCCCATGCAGTCCAAAATACTGCATATTTACTCAGAAGTATGTCTCACCAAATTACATACGACACTGACTCCCAAATAAACATGCATGGGTACCAGCAAACCCGACCTGGTGTATGATTGCAAACACAAAATACCTGTGTTTCCACAGTAGCCTCCTTGTGCTCAACGGGGATTACTCCCAAGTAGACACATATGACGCTACAGCTTTCAGACTGCAACTAGCATCTTGTTGAAACGAATGAGAAACATTCTAAGTCAACCTGTGGCTGGCTGGTTGGCAGTCCCCCTCCCACACACACAAATTAACATGCTAAATCCAAGTACTTGGAAGTATTAATTCCAATTTAATAGGTTTACGGATCGAAGCAAGAAAAGCAGTTTTCCAGTATGTCGTTTCAGCTACACATGCCAAAAGCTGACTGAAAATGTCTTTTAAAAAAAATTATTATTATTATGCAGAATTATTTGAGCAGGTTTTTCCTTTTCCTTTCTTCTTCACCCCCTCCCCCAAAAAAAGAAACCTCTGTCAGTCAGACAGCTCCAAATTTTACTTCTTCCACAAGAATTTCTCATGGTAGCTATTAAAAGTTTCCGGAGTCTGCCTGTGTTGGTTTTTGAACCAGAAAACTATCCAATGATCCAAACTGAGGCGGTTCTCCTTTTTACACTTCCTTGGAAATCAGACCTGTTCAACTCAAGGGGACTTACACCTGAGTAAACATGTGCATGCTCAAGCTTAAAGCATTCACACAAAGAGGATATCCATATTACAAGCAAGAAGGTCCCATTTTTTAACAGGGTCTCTCTCCAGTCCTAACCACATGTTAAGGTGCCTCTTAAATCCATGGGACTTCCTTCCGAGTAAATGTAACCAGGACATTTTCCTCTGATTTTTCCTCTCTGACAGGCATTCATTCCTTCTTTTTAAAAAAAATTAGTTCAGGTTGAGGATCTAAAAACATCTTACCTTTCATTTTAATTGACCAAGTTGCAATTGACTGGGGGAGGGGGGTTTGAGTAGTCTACTCTAATGGGTAAATGGAGGGGAAATCTGCAACTTTTCAAGCCAGCTTTCTCCTGTTGCTGTTTAGTGATATTGTGAATTATTCGGGGAGTTGAAATATACAGAGAGGATTCCGATCGGATAGATAAGATGCAGATTTTGCAAGCACAACTACCTAAACTCTTGTTTTGTAACCAGACTTCGGGATGAAGAAATCATAGCTCTGGAACAAGCCCTCTCCAGCCACCCAAGTTAAGCTAGGATCTTTGATTTTAAACCCACTGGCGTCCCTTTGCCTGCTACGCTGCCAGAACTACGATCTTACAAGGTTCGTTTTGGAAGTCAGTCCCAATTAAATCAAGCAAAACCCCAAAATTCTTTGGCTCTGTTTTTTTTTGGGGGGGGCGGCGGTGTCGTGGATCTGTTTGCCCAAGAAGAGATAAACTAGGTAACTTTCACAAGAAAAACTAAATAGCCCTTGTAAGCTAATTCTGCCGTGTGTGCATATTGTTGACGGTAGGGGCGAGGGTGTGTTTGAAAAGGGAACCCCTTTTTTAAATCGAATGGGTGTTTTGGAACAATGAAGACTCTTCAGAGGGTATGGAGAGATTTTTTTCCCCTTCTATCCCAGTTCAGTCCTCACGTGTGAAAACGCTCTTGGGCAGGCAGCGTCGGAGTCACTCAAATTCACGTTAGATCAAAGCGATTGTTTTGCAACTCGGAGGGGAAGGGTTAACGATATTTTGAAATGTCTTGTAAAGACTAACAGCGGGGCAATGCAATTACTAATCAGGGATTAATATTGCTCATTCAGTTCCCCGGAGGCGTTGGAGGAGGAGGAGGCCTCTCTCTTTTTTTTCTCTCTCTAAAACATTTGGGGAAATTTAGTTCTCTTCCACCACCCGTAACTTTATTTCCCAATTTTCGGGCGAGGGGAACCGGAGAAGGGCTTGAAAATCGAGAGCTAAATCTGCAGCTGAAGAAGTGTGTGTGGGTTTTTTTGGGGGGGTGAATATATCTCTGAGAGATATATTCACAAATATTATTCTTTCTCACCCACCAATTTATCCTGCTCTCCTTAACTGCATAGATACACTCCTGCCTACTGCATTCTTATTTTTTCACCCTTTTACCAGGCGAGTTTTGAAAATTCATTCTAGAATAAAATTTCAGAGAGAGAGAGAGAGAGAGAGAATTAAGCCCTTTAGAAAGACCAAACTAAGTGGGTGAGCTTGGGAGCCACACAGAGCACCTCAGGGTGAATGCTAAAATCAAACAGGAATGAGCACGACCCAGCCCTAAGTTAAATACTTTTAGCTGGCTTGGAGCAGATTGTTAAGCACACGGTTAAAGCCTGCAGTCCCTGAGAAGTTAAAGGGACCTGCTCCTGGGGGAATAGGTTAGAGGCTCGTACTGCAGTGTTTACTTGGAAGTAAGCTCCATCAAAAACTCAGTAGGCCTTACTTCTAAGTAGGCAGGCACAGGCTCTTGCGCAGCTTCTGACTACTTTAATATATTTATATTTCTATGTGTATAATTTATTTATTTTTTAAAACTTAAACTTTTTGGCGGCCTGTGCTGTGTTCCCATCCCGCTCGAGGAAGCGTTCTGTGTCACTCCGAAAACTGGCAGGCCACATTGTCAGACTTGGAAGGTGCTATTGTATTGCTTCTGTGAATATTCAGTACAGATTCATACATACTAATGGGACGAAGTCCCAGGGAGACAATCATATCACTTATTTTCCCTGACAGCTTTTAATTCTAACATCTCAGCCCGGAGGCTAAGTCATTACATCTCTCTCTCTCTTTTATTTTTTTTTTCCTCCCAGAGTTCTAGTTTAGAACGGTTCAAGTTTGTGTTTTCATCGCCCAACTGGGAAGGGTTGTATTTTTTTTTCCTCTTCCTCTCTCTTTTTCCCAAGTGGTTTCGTAATCACTGTCAAAAGGAGCCTGTTGTCTTTTTCAGCGGCATCATTACAAGTAATATTAAAAACTAGAAATGACAGCCAAGGGATAATTTAAAAAAAAACACGCGCGCGGGCTTTCAAAGTGAGCAGGGGGTGGCTGAGTGTGTGGAGGGGGGGCGTGTGGGTCTCTAACTAGCCACGATTTCTGTTAAGCACAAACTTCTGAAACTATTTGCAATGCGGCCTTAAGTCCTCAGTGAGGTCCGCTTCAGCTCACTTTACGTCCGAGTAAACGTAGTTGATGGGCTGTTTTGTTTGTTTACACTGAAGCCTGTCTGCTCCGGATCGTGGCTCCGGGTGTAATAATGAAGGCGAGGGATTAAAATAGCGGCAGGATTCCAGCCAGCTAGTCAAATATTTTCAAAGAGCAAAGATCTGCGCGCACACACACCCCACCTACCTCTCGGCAGAAGGGACACGTTTACTCGGAAGCAAGTGTGCAGTGGATTTCCTCTTAGGTAAAAGAGCACGGGACTGGCGCCTCTTAAAAGCGTGGGAATCCTGCGGAAACCCTTGAGGATTTCAAAGTGCTTTAGTGTGGCTACTAAATAGCCCCTGCTTTTTGCCTAAACGGGCCCCATCCACCACCCAGCTGAAGTTCCCAAGCTGCTTGAAACCCAAAAACGTTACAACCCGTCCCTAGGCCAACATTTACTCGCAAGTAAGCCTCGCGCTCAGTTCCGTGGGCCTCAGTCCCCGCCGCCCAAGCAAGCAAGCATCGGCATTCAACCTGACGCTGCAAAGCGAGGCACGTCTACTCGGAAGGAAGCGCCGCTGAGTTTTAGTGGGACTTGCTACCTGGTTAGTGGCTGCAACCGGATTGCAGTTTAAATCGGACTTGCGTGTGGAAGCCGGTTCCGCGGAGGCCATTGGGACGTTTCTTCTCAAATAATTGGGATTCAGCACATCTTAGGACACGTTTACACGGGAGGAAGAAAATCCCAAGGGAAGCTGCCGCGACCGCAGCCTGTGTAAGCGTATTGGGGAAGAAAATCCCGCTGAACCAAAAAAAAGGGGGGGTGAGTTTTGCTTCCCGAGTAATATTTTTAAAAGCATGCTACAGGATCGGGGCAGCAAGGAGCACTTTCCACGCGGGGAGCGTGGCTGGTTTGTAAAGAGGCCCAGAGCTTCCACCTCTTCCATCAGGACAAGGCCGAGCCTGGGCGAGAGACAGAGACCTGGTATTTCCCAGAAACGAGCCTCTCTCTTGTCAGTTGCTAATGGCTTTTGGGCTTGCATTAAATCAGCAGTTTAGAAGACCAAGCATGCAGAAAGAGCACACACAGAGAGAGAGAGAAAGCGCCTGCTTTTCTCTTGTCTAGTTTCCGGGGCTCATCGCTGGCTGTCAAAATGTAGCAGTTATTGGAGGGAAGGCAGAGAGAGAAAGCAAGCGAGGAGGAGGAGGAGGAGAAGCGGGTCGCGCCCCCCTCCCCGGGGTCTGCTGGGATCCTGGCACTCACCGTGATGGGCCGGGGGGTAACGCTGCACCGTCGCCCGAACCGAGTTGCTGTAATACGGAGAGACGTGGTTGCCTTGCCCGTCGATGTTAAAAAGTACATCCACTTCCTCCGCCAGAGGATACTGGGTGGGATCCATGTAGGAATGTCCCAGTCCGGGGTGGTGGGAGTCCGGGTGCTGCCCGTTGAGGACGGCCGGGTGGTGGTGGCTGACCCACCGGGGCTGATCCGTGCTTACTTCCATCGTGTTCTCACGATCAGTGGCGGTGGGGTTTGGGTTGGTCGGTTGCAACAAAGGTTTTCTGTCCTCTCTCTCTTCCTCTCGCTCTCTCTCTCACACACACCAGTGCAAAAAAATAAAATAATAATCTTTTTTTTCTTTTTCTTTTTAATGGAGCGGGGGAAAGAGACACCGAGCTGGGGAAATAACTTTTTTACAAATGCCAACACCTGAATTAATTAAACACACACCAAAAAAAAAAAAAAAAGTTCGTCAAAGTGAGTCGTCCGAAGGACTGGAGAGAGGGAGAGATTTGGGATGTGTCTGTCTAGGTGCAGGGAAAGGTGTTGCTTAAATAACCGTCTCCCCCAAAATGGGTGGGGGGGTGGCTGGAGAGAGAGGGGGGGTCGGGAGAGCCTGCAAGCAGCGAGAGGCAAGAGTTGTTTTCCTGTCCTCGGAGAGAGCTTGCCTGCCTTGGGTCGATCACCTGTAATGGAAGGGGGGGGGGAGACAAAAGGAGAGAGAGAGAAAGAAAGAGAGAAAGGAGGAGGGGGGGGAGAGAAAACTTGGTTTTAAAAAACTTTTAAAGCACTGGGATTTGTTTATTTTTTTCATTTACACGCACAGAAAATGCGCCCCCCTCCCCAAGCGCCAAAGAGATCTCTGCAAAAGTCCACCTCCTGCGCCTCTCTTATCTATCTCTCCCCCCCCCCGGCCGCCGCCGCATTTTCAAACAAGCTAAAGTCTTCGCGACTCACCTATCCGCCAAGCGAAGGCACCATCTCTCTCTTTCTCTTTCGATCTCCGCAGCCTCGCAGGGAAATTGGCCGCAGGGATCTCTGAGCGCTCAGCCTGTGCTTAGAGCGCTGTCCTAACTACCCTTTAGTCTCTCTGCCTTCTCTTAGGTTTAAAAAGTAAGAAAGAAGCACACCACCGCCTCCCGCACAGTCTCCTGTTTGGCCAATTTCACCTGCAGAAGCGGCGGTGAGGAGTTCTCTTTTGTTTTATATTTTGTATTGATTTTCTGGTTTGTTGGAGAGATTACTTTTCCCTCTCCTCGCCTTTCTTCTTCTCTCCCCCCCCCCTCTTTTTTAGATTGTTTTGGAGTGCGTTGGTTGGTGGGTGCTACTTTTTGCGGCGGGGAGCATCTCTCCTCCTCCTCCCCCCCTTTCAAAAAATCAGCAAACGTTGCCCCCCCCAAAAAAAAAAAACTTTGCGGACGTTTTAAAATGCTATTTTTTCTAAGAGCATGCTGAAGAAACGAGAAAGGAAAGGGGGAGAAGGAGAAACTACGGGGTGCGAGGAGCCCGAAAAGAAAGGAAGGAAGGAAGACAAGAAAGAAAGAAAGAAAGAAAGAAAAATGAATACATAAGAACCCTCGGAAAAGTTGTACGAAAAAAGCCAGGGAGAACTTGATCGGCTCAAATTGTCCTCCTCATTTCACTCCACCTCTCGCCTGCCATCCCCCCTTCCTTCCTTCCTTCTCTCTCTCTCTCTCTTGCTTTTCTTTTTTTCTTTTTTCTTTTTAAAGGGAAGGCATTATTTCTGAAAGAACCAGGATGGCGCCAGCCGGCTCAGTATCCACAGACAGCTGCGGCGAGACAGAACTTAAGGAGGTTCCAGTGTCATCAGCAGGGAGGGGGTGGAGCCTGTCCCTGAACGAGGAGGGACAGGGGGACGGGCAGGGAGGGGGGGAGGAAGCAAGCTAACTAGGGCTGATCCCTTCCCCTCCTCTTCCTCCTCCCCCCCCCCCCAAAAAGAAAACACACCTCCCCTCCACCCACACGTACCGGAGCCGGAAAGAAATAAACTCATTTCGAGGGCGATGGAGAAAGACTTAACCATCTCAAGTAAAGTTTGAGTTCCTATAAATTGATTTTTGGGGGGGAGGGGGGAATCAGCCCTCTGTTAATATTAATTATTTTTATTTTATTGGATCATCATTTCAGAGGAAGGACTGGGCACCATTTGATGTAAGGACACTGAACTGGGTATCTGTTTATATTGTGATACGAGTTAACCTCTTATCTCTGAGCAGATGGAAGTGAGTGAATACGGGCGAGTTTAGTACTTAGTGGGCTGTTCACACGCAAAACAAAGCGCGTGTGTGAGAGAGTTGATCAGCTCCAGCTAGCCTTAGTGTGCTTTGGCAAACGAAGAGGGGTAATATTTAAAATAATGGCTAGTTCGACTTTAGCAAGTAAGGAGAGAGTGCACGTGGTGTTTTCTTCCCCCGTTCGCCTTCTGCCGAGAATAAAACGGCAAGGGAAGGACGAGCCTCTCTCAGGAGTACAAAACTGAGGAAATATCAATGTGATCCACAACTATTCTAATCCCCGGAGGGAGCTGTGTTTAGGGTTCTTACTTGCAGGTGAAAGGGAACCGCTGGGAGAAAGTCTGAAAGTGGGGGAGTTAGGAGTGGGTTTGACTTGTGGACTTCAGTTCTCAAAAACATTAACTGCCCCCCCCCCCATAATAATCCGGCATCGGTCCGAAGAGGCGAAGGCGCTGAGCCGTATGCGAGGCGCCTTCGGCCCCTGAGCTGCTCCACGGGCCACTTGGCTTGCGAAAATGAAAGGGGCTGGAGGAGAAAGGAAGGGGTATCCTCGGAGCCAATCAGGAAGCAGCAAGAGCCGTCTGCTGGCCAAAGCCGTCAGCGATTGGCTGCTCGCCTCGCGTTCGAACTTTTAACTACTCTCTCAACGTTCTCTCCATTGAGCCAGTGCATCCCCTAGTGGTTCATTCAAACTCAAGAACCAGGAGGGACTATTTTCGCCCTGAGCATTTTTTTTTTTTTAAAATTATTTTGAAGGGTAGTGGTGGGGTTTTTGTTCTCTTTTCAAGTGCAACAAGTTGCATCGTCTTCCTTTCCGCTGCTCCCCCTCCCCGGCTCCCCCCGTCTTCTCTTGTCGCCCTTTCTCCCACACACTTGCCCAGACTTTGAATACAATAAAGTGGGTTGAATTGGGGAGGATCAAACTGTTGCTGGGACGAATTAGACAAGTGTTTAGAATATGCGCGAGGGACCGGAGTACAGTATTGGTTTTGTTTCTGAAATGCTAATAGTTGCATTTTTAAATGAGAGAGAGAGAGCGCTCTGTTGATTGTGGTCATTTTCCCTGTGCTGGACGTTGTTTGTTTTTAATGTAAAAAGAAATGTGTGTGTGTGGACAGGACACAGAGAAAGAGAGGTGTCTCCTAATGCTGTACTGCGATCCCTTCGCAGGATCCACCACCACTCAGTTAAGCGAAAGCATTTGGCTTCACGAGTGTTAATGTAGGCCGAGAGTAAGCGTGCTTACTCACAGAGGGAAGCCCCACTTGAGTTTAATGTGTTTTGCTCGTGCGCAAATGCGCAGAGGATGGTAGCCTCCACACCGTTGGAAGTCTATGGAAGTTCCACCAAAGTTATTACTACATCAATTTCAGCTTAATTGGTTTATGGATCGGGTTTGAGGCTTTTCTTTTCTTTCTTTCTTTCTTTCTTTTTTTGGCCTTCACTGACAGATTTGCATCTCCAGTCTGTTTTGATGATCAGAGATGTCTAGGAGTTGCTTGGGGCGTAATTTAACACTTTCCTAACCAAAAGGGGAGGGGGGATCCCTTCTTTGAGCGCAGCTACCAGTAATCCTCAGGCGCCTACAGGGCAGACCCAAATATTCCCGACGCTCAGTCATTGACTCCGGATTGAGGCTACGATCCTATGCACCCTTGATAGCAGCGAGTCCCCTTGAATACAGTGGGGCTTACTTCGGAGTAAGAATCGCAATGGGTGGCATTCAAGTAACTTTTACTCACAGCCGACCCGTTTGAGATTAATGGAACGAATTTAGTCGTAACAAAATCGAAAATTCTTTCTAGTAGCACCTTAGAGACCAACTGAGTTTGTTCCTGGTATGAGCTTTCGTGTGCATGCACACTTCTTCTTGTTTTCGTGTGCATGCACACTTCTTCTTGTTTTGACTATGGCAGACCAACACGGCTACCCACCTGTAACTGGAATTTAGTCGTGTTAATTAATTTCAATGGGTCTACTCAGAGTAAAGCTTAGAAGAATTTCCCCCCATGGTTTGTAGATCGCAGCCCGGAAACGTACAAATAATGCCCCACTTTAAAATATAATTTTAAAAAACTTGAGAGCAAGCAGGAATCCGCGATTAGTGGCATTAAACATATTTGTCGGCTGCCTAAAGACGACCTGAGTTGTTGTTGTTGTTGTTGTTGTTTACCCATTCCGAAAGTAAGGGCCCAATTGTATATGTGTGTCTCCTTTGCCAACTCTTCGTGGCAGTTAAAAGAGCATTAACATTTTTGCCTCATTCACAGTTGCGAGATTCCTGCATGAATCGGAACTGCACTGTGGGAAAAATCTGTCCAGACCATTTCATGTGAATCTTTAACTATAACTGACGCAGAAAGGTCGGCGGATGGGATTATTATTTTTTCTGGAGGAAGGGAGACACCTTCCCTTAAAAAAAAAAAATTGATCCAGTGCTCTCTCGCGATTTAGGCTGCGATTCTAACCCCTGGGGAGTAAATTCAGTTGAATTCAATAGGACATATCTGCGTAGACATGGGTTTTTTTTAATTTTTTAAAAAAAACAGGAGTAATGGGGGAAAGAAAGAGTAAAAAGTCCCTAGCGCCGGCAGGCGCTGAGGAATCTTGTCCCAACTAAATGATTAAATGAAAAGTATATAAAGTCGATTAATCAGAATGGCTTGGTTTCCTGTTTTTTGTTCATTCCCATGTGGTATTTGGAGTGATCTTTCAACGCACACTCTCTTGGGACACTTAAAATATTAATTGTAATGGTTTTTAAAAAGATAAGACGATTAAAAATGTTGAGCTCTGGTCACTTTTATTCCAGGCAAAATGTAAGCGGCTCATCCCCGTGTCCTTATTCAGAAGGCTCTGTTTGTAAAACAGGTAAAGAATAGCTTTGTTTGAAGAAGGTCCCTACCTCTGCATAATATCAGCTTCTGGGGTGGGGAGGGCTTTTTTGGGTGGTGTTAGTTGCCTTCTTCTCCCTCCCAAATAAGATTTAGGGTGCCTGGGACCAAGGCTGCGTACACAGCATAATTTAAAGCATTTGACTTCCCTCCAAGAATCCTGGGAACTGTAGTTTGCTAAGGGTGCTGTGGATTATAGCTCAGAGAGGGCAAACTACAGTTCCCCCGGGATCCTTGGGGGTGGAGATTATGTGTTTTAAATGCATAGTGTGTACGCAGTCTCAGCCTAGCCTACCTCGCAAGATTGTTTTGAGGATCAGGACTGCGCATTCTGCACGCGCTGGAGAAAAGGCATAGCAGGAAAAAGCAATGAACTAACAGCCTTGTTAGGTGGGACATCGTTATTATTATTATTATTATTATTATTATTATTATTATTATTGCTACTCTTCCCCTCGCCCCTCCATCCGGAAGGGAAGTAGCTCTTCAGTGAGTGTGTGGATTCGAACCCAGAACCTCTTAGCCACCGCAGCAACGGAGGAAACCTGGAGCGACCATGCCTGCTGCTGTAAAGGTGGGGGGTTTATTGCGAGCAGATCTCTCCTCTCCTCCCTCCCCTCTTGGTAACTGGATTGACCGGTTGTAATTGGGAGGCTGCTCTGCCGAAGGCCCCTTTCCTGGGCCAGCCTGGCCGACGCCACTGGGGGCTGACGTCACGGCCATTGTGCCCATCCGGGAGGGGCCAAAGGAGCGTGACCGTGTGTGTGTGTGTGTGGAGGGGGGAAATAGAAGGAGCCATTCAATGCAGTCCCGCTAGGCTCACAGCACTGGATACACGTGTAAGAGGGATTCCTCGTACAGACGTTACACTACCCTCGCCATACCGGGGCAGAATGCTGTTTGGATCATCCGGGATCCTACAAGGCATGAGCTTGGGAAGAAGTCCTTTAAATGATGCAATTATTTAGAAAGAAAAGTGGGTAGGTTGGAGAGTAGCTGAGGTATGCCTGGAAATTCCCCCCCCCCCCATGCTTGTGTGTTTTCACACACAGAAGGCCCACTGAGTTCAAGCGAGGGCGTTTCAGGAATCAAAATCATGCTTCCGCGGTGTAGGGGGTGCCATGCGGAATGGTGACAGTCTGGGCAGCCAGGGTGGTGCAATGATTAGGGTGCTGGGCTAGGACCCGGGAGACCTGGGTTCAAATCCCCCACTCGGCCACGAAGTTCACTGGGTGGCCTTGGGCCAATCACTCACTCTCCGCCTAACCTCCCCCACAGGGTTGTTGTGGGGATAACAGCGGGGGGGGGAAGTATCTGCGCCACCTTGAGCTCCTTGGAGAAACAGTGGGATACAAATGAAATAAATACATAAATAAATAAATAAGGCACTCTGCACGTGCTCAGAAAGGGACCATTGGGAGACCCAAGAGAATGGAAGGAAAGTTGGCAAGACCATCGTATTCATTTCCGACCTCTAAAATGCAAGCGGTAGCCCTGCATGACATCAGTCATATATACATTTATATGCGTTTCCCAGGCCATTAATATAATTGCATTTATTCTATCTGGCTTGAGTCGGCCGGACGTCCGTGGGACTCCTCTAGTGTAAGACGGTTTGAAAATTCCCGCGTGCTCACTGCAGATGAAAGAGAGAGAGAGACCCTGAATTCAGCAAGATTGGAGAACCCGCCTAGTTGTACACAGCGAAGAGAAGGCCAAATTCAACGCGAAGTGGGACCCCAAATTTCCCAACATAAATGTTATTCAGGGGAAACTTCTCAACATATATAAACTAGATTCAATCTGACCAAGTTTCTGACTTGGTCTACTACGGAATAAGAGCGCATGGAGGTTTAGTTTTGTTTGGGAATCCTATCCCGCTTTCCTAAGCGCGGAGAGGACACAGTCGCGCGCTCTTCTCCAAATGCGAACAAAAATCGGTTTGCAGAAAGACATCTGCATTTTTACTCAGGAGTAAGTCCCACCGAGGTCGGTGGGAGTGGGGTTTTCTGTCAAAGAAGCGCGTATAGAACTGCCGCCTCCGAGTGATTATTCATCACTCACAGACGCACCTTTTTCCATTAGGCGAAGCTTGCCAAATCTTCCGGAGTTCCGAGGGGGAATTCCCTTTTTCTCGAGGGGCATTTTTTCCCTGCACAAAGACACATCTGCAACTTCTCCAAAACCTCTCCCCTGCCCGTCCCTACACAGACGGGAGTAGGTAGCCTGAGCCACCAAAACTGAACCGGTCGATTTAAAAAGCAAACGCGACGATCTCAGCCTCCTCTCGGCTTTCGGGGAGATTTCCTTGCCAATGGGATTAACTTCGAAGGAAGCCTAGGAGTGTTGGGATTTAGTTTGGTTCTCCACCCCCCGCCAAGAAAGGCTACAAATCGAGATAAACGCCTCGCGGAGTGGGGTGGGAGGGTGTCCTATCCAACTCTGTGAGACTTACTTGCGAGCAAACGCGCAAAAAAAGATGAGAAGGGATGGGGCCCATAGGAGCCAACTCCTAGGGGCCTCGGCCCCCACAATAAAATATTTGAGAGGACCGCCCTCCCCCCAAGTTGATAGGCATTGTCATTCAAATGATGTGTGTGCATTGTCCCATGTGATCGGTTGTGCGGGGCAGGGCTTACCTGGCCCCCCACAATATTTTATTCAAGTTGGGATCTCTGATGGGTCCCCAATATCGTCTTAAAGCAGATCCGGAGTGGTCCATCCTGGGCACTTTCACTAAATTCGAATTCTAAACGGCGCGCTCTGGAGCGAATTAATCTCCCACCCTCCTTCCCTTGCTTCCACCTAGTTGCGTCGTCAGCCAAAGCTTCATTCACATTTGGCTACGGGCCCTCTCTCTCTCTCGCTCTCTCTCTGAGCCCTACCCCTCTTTTTTTCGAAGCAGCCCGCTCGCCTTGGCTTTCCCCCGCGTTCTCAGCTGGAAAAGATCGACCAAGCGCGGGCCGTGATCTCAGGCACACGCCCCTCACCTTCAAATCGAATTAAACGCCCCTCTCCCGCCCGCCCCCGTCTCCTCCTCCTCTTCTTCCCCTCTCCCTCTCCTTCTCCAAACTGGTTGCTTTGCTAATTGCTCCCAACAATGAGCTCCTATTAGGGCAAAACTGTCAATTAAAGCCCCTGCTGGCGGAGCAGGGAGGAGAAGCGAGAGGCCGAATTTCCAGCTGGCAGGGAAGAAGGAGCCGGGGGGAAGCCAGGCGAAGCTGAGCCCGGCCGAAAGGAAACGGAGGATAAATGGGACTCTGTTTGTGAAAGGAGGTCGCGCACGTTCTCCCGGTTTCTCTCGGGCTGCAGACGCACTAAAAGCACATGGCTTTTTCCCCATCCTAAGAATCCTGGGAACTGTTGTTTGCTCTGGGAATTGTAGTTCCGTGGTGGGTAAACTACGGTTCCCAGGGTTCTTTGGGTGGGGAATGCTGTAAGTGCATGTTCACCTACTGGCTCTCAGATGGAGAGTCCTGTTCATTTCGAAGCGAAGCGCAATTCTGCTCAGTGGAGCGGGCAGTTCGGTGTAGTAATGGCCACGGCCAGAGTTCAGGAATGGAGGGGGCCATTCGAACGTGAACAACAACAAAAAATTAAAAACATTTTAGCAGACACCCTTGATTCCCCGGGAAGAGTTTGTTTTGGTCTGAAATATTCCGTGTCAAGTAGGTATGTACCCATCAGAGATAGTGCCAAGGTAGCTTCATCAAAACTGAAATCCTGGAGATGCGATCTTAATACTTGGAATCAGGCTTAATTGAACTCAATGGGACTCTCTTCTGAGTAGAGATGCGTAGGATCGCTCCCTAAACCTCTAATCCTAGGGACGTCCTCCTGAACCAAATTAAACTCACTTCCCAGAAAGCACATCTGCTTCGGAGACTGCAAACAAATTTTAGAGGAACAAAATCAGGCGAAAGGAAGTGCCTATTTCTTTGCGCGTAGTCTGATCCTGAGGAAGACAATTTCTTGGAAGCAAGTCCCATTGAGTTCAATGCAGTTTGCTTCTAATTTCAAACACAAGCAACCATCCGGATCGTTGCACCAAAACGAGGTCCACAACAAGCCACAGTATCGTTCGTTTACCAGACACCTGACCTCCACTGAACTCTACTGCTCCGTCCTGCGCGGATCAGGTCCTAAAGTTCTCTCACCCCAAAGCTTTCAAACCGAAAAGATCCTCACTGGAGACCATGAGGAGACCCGGTTTTCCCAGCCAAAAACTACACAGATGACCACAACATGACACAGAGATATTGCTCCCTTTTCCCTACACACACACAAACACGTAGGGGAACCTGATTCGCTCGATAGTTCTGAAATCTTTTTCCTAAAATCATTTTTTAAAACCCACACAAAAATCAAACAAAATCGATGAACAATTCTAGCTGAACAGCTACATACATCAATTATTTGGGATTGCAAAACGACCAGTTCTTGCTGTAACCGAAGACCTCTTTTAAAAAAAATGGAAAGAAGACCCTTGTTTCACGATAGCCGGGCATTTTAAAGATACTTTTTAACAACATAAAAGGCCGCCTTCTACTTGGTCCTGTGTGGGTGGTGGTTGCGTGCTTGTCAGTTTTAAAAAATATATATCATTATTTCCGTCTTGCTTTGCATAGTACGTTTCTGCAGTTTTCAACAATTAAAATTTATGGGAGTTTTGTCAGGAAAACTTCGGTAACGATGTGCAATATTTTATTTTATTTTAAGAATCTCGGTGTAGCAACTGGCTTGTGTACACCGCACTGCAAGAGCCGAGTGTGTGATGCTGATTCATTCAAATAAATAGGTTGTACACGGACTTCAGTGGGAGGAGGATATTCCAGATCTGAGGGGGGGGGCGGTTTACACATTCCAGTCTGAGTATAAGTCCGAATTACTTACCAGTAATCCAGAATCAATACTACTGCAGGGGTGGCTAATTTAATGCAGGTCAGTTAGCCTGGGACATTTTCTTAACTCTCTTTTACATTTCACCACCATGCCAAAAGTCAGTAGAGTTGGAAGGGACCCCAAGGGTCATCTAGCGCAACCCCCTGCAAAACAGGAATTTAAGGAAAGTCGGAGTTTCTGCCCCTTCCATTTCATACACAGAACCAATGTCTTCATGCTCACTAGTGATGCATCAGTACGGAACCAGCAGTTATTCCTTATTCACTAATCCGGGATAAAACAATGTGCGAGGACTTCCCGCTTTCCTGTAGGCAATCTCTAAGGTGTACGTGATTTATTCGTGAATTAAATGGGGGGGGGATCTATCCTTATACCAGCCAGTGTGAGTAGCGCTGCAATGCTACCCCACTTACTAGGGAGGGTGGGCCCCACTGATTTCAATAAGCTTGACTTCTAATTAGCTAAGAAGATGGCTCAGTAAGAAAGCCAGAGGCGCGCACCGCGATCCTATCCGCGTCTCCTCACAAGTAAAGCCCCAACAGGCTCAATGGGACTTGCTCCCGAGTTAAGTGTGTATATAGGACTGCAGCACTGAGCATGTTAAAGAAGAAACATGCCGGGGGGGGAGAGGGGCCGGATCTATTGTGATCCAGTAGTTAACAAATGAATGTGGTTCTGTTTATCACGAGCCTCCCTCGTGCCAAGGTAGACCAGTAAGGCACCTATTCTGACGGACAGCAGCTTTCAAAAGTGTTATATTGCAGTCGCCTCCCTGGCCCTTGGGATCCTGTAGGTGGAGAGGGCGGTGATTGAATCTGCGGCCTTCTGCATGCCCAGCACGTGTCCTTCATTCAAGCATGGATAGGTATAGGCAAAGGGGTCCCACAGAACTCGGGGCTAGCTGACACGTCGTCCGTATACTTTACAACAGAGAGCAAAACCGCATGGCCTCTCCGAGTTTCTCTGTGACCTTCTAGATTACTGGCACCTGGTCTGAATTTCCCTGTCTCCTTGCCGGGGGAGAAAGGAGGGGGGCTCGAAGAGCACACATTCATTCACACACACACACACACACACACACACACACACACACACACACTTCATCCCATCGCCGAACTGCTTTTAGCCCTCATACAATTGACTGGAATAGGATTATGTTACGTTTACTGGGCTGGGATTTGACAGGGAAAGCAGCGCAGCGCAGGTAAAGCTGTGTAAACAGCCCGGAGCGAGGCATCGGAGGGTTATGGAAGGGACACGGCCCAGGGCTGAGATCTGAAGGCTTCTCTTCTCCCAGCCCCCACCCCCCACCCCATCGCAAAGCAACTCGGGTTCCCCGGGAGTGGGTGGATTCGGGGACAACTTTTGTTGCGCGTGGGGGTAGGGAGAAAAGGGCGCGTTGCTTCTTCCTTGCAGAAAGCAGCTGGACTGCGCACGCTTCCCTGGCCCCGGCGAAGACAGACGTGAGACGCAACAATCTCTGCAAAAGCAACCCAAACAGGCGAGCCCTGAATCCCTGTCGGGGGTGGGGGGGCGACAAAAGGGAGCGGTTGTTCAGAGCCCGAAACGTCGAACAAAACCAAAGACCCTGGTGAGCTCTGCAAGCCTGGACCGAGGGCTTCGGCTCAGCCGCGCGATCCTAACGCAGGAGTCACACCAAGCAAGCCTGACAGCGCCTGCCTAACGCAGAAGAAGCAAGTCCTATTGAATCCAATGAGGCGACGGGGGCTAGTCTCAGGTAAGCTTGGCTGGGATTGCTGCCTGCCCGCCCTGTGGTGGCGCGCTGACACCCCTAGACCAGCCCTGCTTGGTAGTGCTGGCGATCAAGGAAATAGCAGCTTTTCAGAGTTGCAAAAGAGCATCAGCCTCGTGAATCTCAGGGATGGCAAAGGAGAGCGGTTCGAGCACGTGCCCCGGCGCTTCCACTGAACTCAACTGGACTTTGCAGGTGCTTAATTCAGGCTGCCCGCCGCCCCCCATAACCCCTTCACCGCTCTCAACTTAGCTGGCCCTTCGTTCTCATTGCCTTTCTGGCGCTTTTCCCTATAACGTTTCCTTCCTTCCTTCCTTCCTTCCTTCCTTCCTTCCTTCCTTCCTTCCTTCCTTCCTTCCTTCCTTCGCCATTCTCTGCCAACTGTGGAAGCCTGGAAAGCACCAAGCCTGACGGGTCAAACTGGGAATTCGTGCGTATTGCAGGGAGAAAAAGAGGAAGAGAAATAATGCCTCAGGATCCGATCGCGTCGATTCTGATGATCTTCCCCCACCGCCACCGACGGAGTGGTCAGCTTCCCTCTGAAGATCCCGAGAGCCTTGGAGAGGCGTGGGGGACGGGGGCGGGGAGACCCTCCTTCAGAACTCTATAAGTCTGACTTCTAGAATAAAATTTGGGGAGAGGCCCATTTGAGAAGGGGAGGCAGATGGTTGGTGAGTAGGAAGGAGGCCTGAAGAAAGTTTTCCTCCAAAAAATAATAATTCTCTTTTCTTTTCTTTCCTCCCCACCATCCCCCCCGCCCCAAAAAAATCCTTTTCTGAAATTAAAAAATCCGCTGCCTTCAGGACAGTTTAAAAAGTAAGCAAAAGTGAGATAGGGGAGAATCAAACCGGCTCCACCAGTCCAGGAAGCGACCCTTCCCCCTTCTACATTCCCAAGAGAGGGAAAGAAGACGGTGTTGAACTAGGGGGAGTCGAAAAGTAAGAAACAACCTCGTCGCAACCACGCTTGGGGGTGGCGGCTTTTTTTAAAAGGGTTTTTAATTTTCTATATTCTGCACGGGGGTCTCCCTTCGCCCCCGCGCATCCTATGCATAGGATGCAAGGCTGCATAGGATCCAGTCAGTTTCAACTTTGGATCTAGTTAAGTTTCAATTTCTCCGCTGGGAGCCAGGAAGATCCCACATGATTTCCTGGTGTGTACGGCGTCGGGTGTGTGTGTGTGTGTGTGTGTGTGTGTGGAGGATTTAAATGAGCGACAACCATCGCCACATCAACTCGTTCCTCCTCACCCCCCCCCCCCCGCAGACACGCAGACCAGCTTGCAAGTCAACAGATACCCACTTTGGGAACCTTTTTGTTGCCCTCCCTCCATAAGAGCCCCTTCCCAAAAGAACAAATACCCTGCGCGCTTGATTGCTTGTTTGTTTGTGTCCACACGGTGGTGTGCACGCGCGTTTCAACAAACCGCGCATAGAGCTCTAGGAGGTGATGAAATCTCTCTCTCACACACACCAACACATAGTACTTTTCTCTGCCGGCCTCTTGCGCGCGCTCCCCCCCCTCCCCTTAGCAGTAGGTGTTTAAAAAGAAATTCGTCAGAAAGGCTCTCTCTATTGTAACCTACAATCCTAGGCCCATTCGCTCAGCTTCTGAGCAGACGTGTCTAAGAATCCGCAGATGTCTTCAGAAACGTGCAGTTCTGGGAAATATAACCGGCGCAAGATAAGGATCGTGTCTTTCCCGCGTTGGTTTTAAGGCAATAGATCTCTCAACCCTTACTCTCCTCAAGACCCCCGAATTCTTTTTTTATTCTGACGCTTTCTTTCAAGAGCTGCTCTATGGGAGTGTAGGGTGGGGAGTCATGTTCGCGGGCTCGCTGCCACGTGTGAATCCGGAGCACTTGTTTTCTGGTTGTTCTGAGCTTAAAAGGAGCCAAGAGGTATGCACGGTGGCTTTTTGAATGCAAGGTCTGAGTACCTCTAAGAGCAGCCCTTTGACCCTGCTTGGGAACTCAACCCTGAAATTGATTTGTTTATGAATGCGTCGGCTCTTAGATAATGCTCTTAGAATGGGTGTCATGGTGTCAATCAAAATGATACCTTTTAATAATTCCCCCCACCCCATTCCCCCCCCCCACACACACACCTAGACATTTTCTGGCCTCTAGAATAGTACATGAAGGGCCTGTGGTTTCTAAGAAGTTTCTGTAACTGAACAAATAAATTAATCTTGGCTTAATCTTTTAGGCACCTTTCCAGGCCTAAGAGTTTTGGGGGAAAGGGGGGAGACCAAGCTTGGCACCTGATAGAAACCCCAGCCCTCAAAGTTTTTTTGTTGATGTTTCTCTGCTGTTCAGACCTGTCATGACAAAAACAGAGGGGAGGTGGGGGTTGATGGTGGTACAGGGTAAATAAGAACCCATGAACCTTGTGTGGGGTAAACACACAGTCTTCCCAGGCCTGCACAAAGATGACAGGAAGGAATTTGTAATTTCTGAATCACCCTCTTCTCTAGAAATGGATGTGGAAGAAACGCTGAGCTCTCTCCAATATGAGATGCAAGGTTCTTGGTTTCAGTTGAAGCTCAGGACTTCTTGAGAAGTTTGTCTTATACCTGGTCTCCATGTTAACCAGCTGAAATAAATTTAATCTAAATATCTGGTGGGTGTGTTTGTGTAAGCTATTTATATAGATATAGATAGATAGATAGATAGATAGATAGATAGATAGATAGATAGATAGATAGATAGATAGATAGATAGATAGATAGATGAGAGAGGGAGAGGGAGCACCAATGAATCCTAGATTCCAATATTGCTCCTGCTATGAATCTCCCAGGCAATTAACAAACCTGTAAACCAAGTCAGTCTTCACTTTTATCCTCAGTGTGGACAGGATAGCACCAGCCCACCTAGAGGATTGTTGTGCAGATTGCTCTGGGGATGTAGCTCAGGGCTGCAGAACCTTTGGCCCTCCAGATGTTTGTTGGACCACAACTACCACCATCCCTGACAACTGCTAGCTGGGCCTGGTTAGGAACGTTCCAACAACATCTGCAGGGCCAGAGGTTCCTCATTCCTTATGTAGATGAAACATGCTGAATACAAAAGCACTACATACATGCTACAGTAAATGTAATTCGGAAATATCTTGGTATGTCTACATATGCACATAGAGGGGTGTACACGCATCCATTTAAAACTCTAAATGAAGTCTCTTGGTTGGGTTCATTAGCCTGGAACAAACCTTTGTCAGTAGTATACCTACAACTAACAAAGCATTTAAAAACAAAACAAAGCGTGATTTAATAGACTTGCTGTTTGTTGCCGAAACAGCCAGTTTGTACTGAACCTGATTGGTATCGACTAATCCCGAATTGCGGGTTGCCCTGTAATTTAAATAATGATTCCTTGGAAACCTTAAGGAATTGCACATCTATAGGATGATGGTCCACTGTATAGTTTGGAAAGGTCATTGCTGCCCCTTTGCTTTCCTCTGGGTCTCCCTTTCTCGCTATCTTTTCATTCGGGGGCTTCCTTAGAAAACTGAACAGAGCGATGAGAGGAGGAGCAAAGGAAAGACCTTCCTTCTTGCATGGGGGGGGGGGCCGTGATGGGTACCGCCGTGATCACTGTCCTGGAATAGCCCCCTTGTCTGATGTCAGCCGTAGTCAGCCACGGCATTGCGCCACTGCAAATCCCCCCCCCCCCACGCGCACACACATTTTTTCTGACACCTGAAGCCAATTTTTTTTGGGGGGGTGGAGAACCCGCTCACTTGTACCGCCATCGATTCTAGAAGCAAAAGGGAGCTGATCATTCGGATTGCTCTTTGGATCAACGGCTTTGGAAAACCGACGTGAAAATAAAATAAAAAACAACACGGTGGCGGCTTTCCTCCAAGAGCGAAAAATTGGCCCAGTTACCCAGGACGGGTCAAAAGGGAGGTAGACTGGCGGCCACAATCATCTTTGCATTGAAATCTCTGTGCGCCGAATCCACAGCCTCTCTAGGAAACCCTGCTGCTCCAGAACCCGTTGGATACATATTCCAGCGGTTGGACTAGAAGCCCCATGGAGCGCTCGCTCCTGTTTAACTGGGTCGTCAAGTGTGGCGGAACGGTTAGCACGCGGGGTCACAGACACATCTATTTTCTCGAAAGTGCGTGCCTAAGCCAGGTGTGCTTTCGCACACTCACCGGGTCACGGAAGTGTTGGAGAAATCACGGAGAAAGTGACACACGCGCGGGCGATGGAGACGCGCCATTTCTCGCTGCCCAGAGGAGAAACTGACTCGGTAAAAATCGACATCGACGAAGATCGCACTTGCGAGGAGACACCCCCCCACACACACACACACAAACACACACAACCCAGCAAAAACGGCCAAGTTGGAAACACAGAGTGATACGCACTTAATAGAAACTCGAGAGCTTAAATCTCTGTGCCGCGCGCGCGCGCGCACACACACAAACACACAGCTGGCAGGAACCTCTAGATCCCCCACAACACAATGAAGTGCATCGCAACGAAGAAACGCACGACCCTCCGGGTAATCGTTCCTCTTCATTTCTGTGGGGTTTGCGCAGGAAGACATAACCGCCAGATTCTGCCCCAACGCAATATATAGATCGACGCGCGCTCAGAAGCTAAGCAAATGCCCAGGTGGAAGCTCATTGAGTATTAAGCCAAAAAGCACCCCCGCCCAGAGAGAGAGAGAGAGAGAGAGAGAAGGCAGAAATATGGGTGCCTGGAAAGCGCGTCCATCCCCAGAGAACAAGCTACAGAGCTGGGGGACTTCTGCAGCTACGTGGAACCGTCTGCTCTTTCTCTGGAACTGTCGTCGTACGCCGGTGAATTCCGATCTAGCAACCGCAAAAGTCCACAAATGCATCATAAATCCACCTACCTGGAAGGCCGGTTGCTGAAGTCAGCTTACTTCCAAGGAAAGTATCAGAATAGAATACTTATGGCTCCCTCCCCCTCTCCACTCCCCGCTCTGCCTTTTGCGTGGGAGGAAATTCCGTTGATTTTTTTTTTTTTAATTGACTTCCTTCGAAGTCAGCAACACTCACGATCCGGGTCAATCCGAAAACCCGCGAGGGTCAAGAGACTCGTGGGTACGCGGCTGAACAAACACGCGTGCGCCTCGGTCAAGGACGCGCCGAAATGGGGGGTCACTTCTCTCTTAGCAGAAAAATAAAATTAAAAAGCTAGGTGTTTCAAAAAAGAGAAGGGGGCAGGACAGAGCCAGGCGAAACCGTTCCATTCACACACAGATCTAAGGAAGCCTGTGAACCAAGGGGAGGAACTGCAGCAACGCGAGCCCCTTGTTCCAGATTAGTCTCGTGGATTTCCACAGCGAAACCAACGAGAAGGATTCGAATTAGAAATCAAAAAATACATAGAGAGAAAGGGCCACTCCGGTTCTCTCTCGCACGCGCATACCTAGCGCTTTGCAAAGGGAGCTCTTTAGCAAATGCGTTGCACGCAGGACCCGGCAAAGGTTTCTCCATAGCGGGCATCTCCTCTCTCTCTCTCTCTCTCTCCCACCCACCCATCCCATTTTCAAACTGCGACCTGTCAATTGCGGGTGTGAGAATGCGCAGGAATATGCTTGCCGCTTGCTTACGATAACAGTCTTCACCACGCGCGTTTTTACGCCAACAAAATGCAGGTTTCTTTGTTTATCCTTTCTCGGGAAGGGGGAAAAAAAACCACACACACACACAAAGATTCTCCAACGATCCGAGCTCTGTTCAAAATGAATTTCGTAAAATTCAGCGACCCCCACACTCCCGCCGCCCCAGCTCGGATCTGTCGTATCCAGACAGGACTCCTCTCTGCAAATCCGGCTTGACACATTTCAGGGGTCCTTTCCAGATGTTCACGAATTGAATTGCGGTTATCATTTACGCCCAAGGTGGCTCGGTCTCGTGTCCCTTGTTCCGTCCCTCCTTTCTTAACGCAACACTGCCCTTATTACCTCGCGCAACAAAATCCAGAGGCTAAAACGGCTCCGGAAAAAAAGGGTGCCTGTGATACGGGCAGCGCCTGCCAAGGGGCGATTGTTTCTGGATCCACGCGGCACTTAAGCAAAGGAGGACGCGCCTTTTGAAAGCGGCTGGGACTGAGAGTTTCCTTCTCCGGAGTAATTTCTTGGTGGATCCATTTCCCTCGCCCGCTTCCATGTTTCTATTCCTACGCATATTTATATCCCCGAGCTAGCATTTTAATACAGTTGCAATGCTTAATTTCTCCGATCCCATTAAAAAAACAAAAACCAATTGCATATTTACTACTGGAAGAAGATGCAGTCGGAATTGTTGATACATGGAGGTGTGTTCAGTTTCCTGATTGTTTTAGGAAGGAGAACTAGCGATGACAAATTACTGAATAACCAAAGCGAAGGAAGCTGAATCGGAGCGAGCCCGCAGACGTTATTTGCAGGGCACCGCAGGTATAAATTGTAGAAGGGATAGCAAGGGGGGGCTTGCAAATTTCACAGCGGATTAAAGAAAGACGGAAAGTAACTGGCGGGACTGCAAAGATGGAGGCAGACAAAGGCGGACCTTGAAAGTGAAATTGACAAGAGACAGGGAGCATCCCCCCCCCCATGGTCTCTAGGCTAGACTCCAATGGAATTTCTTAAGCAGTGGCTTCACGGATACATATAGATTAGAAGGGTTGTGCTTTATCTCGATGTTCCAAGCCTAATGAAAAGGCATAAGCTAGTGAAGGTATTATGGACGTTAAATAAGCGTATGTCTTTATTTGATTGAATTAATGTATCGGTGTTTTTAAATTGCTCGCCGCTTCCTAAGGCCCAAGGGAGGGTAGCAGCATTCTCGCATCAATTAAATAAACACTATTTTATATTTTAAAAAATCAAATAAATAGAAATAAATAAATAAATAGAAATCCCCGGCATCCATTTGATTTTAATTCGATGCAAAGACGAAATTATCCCTTTGGGCTGCGCGATGGATGTCACGCAATATTATGCATCCCAGTTATCGCGCCTGCCTTTGCAGATACCTGCCGGCCATCATTTTGCCCCCAAGGAAATGTGGGGTTCCTGTGCGTTCCGCAGGCTTTCTACGAAACGCGGGCCCGTCTCCCGTTTGCATTCTCTTTCTTAGAGCCAGGGGATATTTCAGATATTTTGCATGGACTTGCTCCCCCATCACCCTCCCTGCTCCACCAGAACCAGAACCAGCACCCCCCCCCAGTCCGGAGGCTTAGCCACAAGTCGAGTCGGGGCTGTTGATAAACCTGCAAAAGGTCATCTGATCTCACAGGGGGAAAGTCCGATTCACCCACCTTCCCAAGTCCCCTTCCAAGGTCACCGAAGAGGGAAGGAGGGATGGGGAGAGAGAGGGTGTGGGGGGGGGGGATATATCATCCAAGTGCATCCGGAGAAACACTATTTACGGGTCGTTCCGTTCCGTGCAGGCTTGTGAAGGAGATTCTCGACAGGATCCCCAGGCTTGACCCACGTGGAAAACCAGAGACCGCGCAAAGAGGAGAAGCCGAAGGGGAGCTGAGGAATGGCTCTCTCTCTCTCTCTCTCTCTCTCTCTCTCTCTCTCTCTCTCTCTCTCTCTCTCTCTCTCTCTCTCTCTCTTTTGCACTGACCTGGGAACGAGCGCCGAGAGCGATTTATCTTCTCTCGATCTGCTGGAGAGGTGCGCTCAGGAAAGGCTGCCGAGTCCACCCGCGGTTCTTGCCGATGCCGCCGTCGGTGCCGCGCGCATCGCCGAAGCTGCTGCCAAGCCGAGATCGAGGGATCTGGGTGATCCGCATCCTCCAAGCGCCCAGCCCAAATCTCTCTGACCTCCCTGCTCCTCCTCCCTCCCTCCCTCCTCCCTCCCTCCTCCTCCTCCTCTTCCTCACCACCGTGCGAGAGAGAGAGAGCGGAGCGCTTCCGGGTTGGAAAGAGGGCAGAGAAAGAGTGAAAGAGATGCAAGAGAGGAGAGGGAGGGGAGGGGAGGGAGAAAAAGAAGACGGGCGGGTCTTTACGCAGCCACCCCGCGAATCGCAGGTGGGGTTTGGGGTGGGAAGAGGAGGAGGGGGGAGGGGAGGGGAGGAGGCTTCTTCGGGAATCGAGTGGAGCTGCTGCATGTGATGTCATGGAATCAACTCGGCCTGGGCCCGCCTGCCGCTGTCGCCTAAAGGATTGACAAAGACAGGCAGGAGTAGCCAGGAAGCTCGTGGGGGCTTTTGGGGAATAACAAATAAAAGAGCCAGGAGCAGGGGGAAGCGTGTGGTCCGTCAGAGGGGCTTGGCGTCGGAAGCTTTTGTCATTGACCAAAGTCGACCTGGATCTAAGGCGCACGGGGCGCTTTCTGGAGGGATAGAGGGTCCTCACCACCAAGTGCGCATTTAGGGAGCAGAGAGCTCACACGGAAACATCCACGCGGAGGCACCCGGTGGTAGCTTTAAAAGCACAGTTCCTTCACCCAAAGGATAGGTCTACTGGGAACTGTAGTTCACCCCCTAGCAAAGCTCCAGTTCCCAGCACCCTAGAGGCAACTACTCCCGCTCGCAAGATTCTCTGGGCGGAGGGATACGCGGGGTGGTCGCATGAAATCACTCTGCGTGCGCGATTGTTTCGTTTGTTTGTTTGTTTGTTTTATGACGTCTCTTGCTTTCTTCCCACCCAAATGCACGCCCAGATGCGGGGGATTGCGGGGTGGGGGTGGGGGAGAGAAGGAGAGAGGCAAGCAAGGACCCCTTTCCTCCAGCGTGCGCGCGCCCCCGCGCCCGATTCCAGACATAACAGCGAAGGGGAATGAGACAAAACACGCTCACGTCCACCAATCGCGCCCTGGAGAAGCTGGACTGAAATCGATTAGACTTGGCGTGCGGTGGGGGGGGGGGGGGTTCACACGACCCTTGTGACACATTCCCTTGTGAGCAAATGCCATTGTTCTGCTTTATCACCCACCCACCCCGTACGCGCATTAAGGTGTTTCAGGATTGGGACCAGTTTGGCTTAAGTGGATTGTGGATGGAGGGCCTGGAAGGGAACAGCAGTACCCCGCGGGGAGACTGGTGGGAGAGAAACCCCCGCTCACACACACACAGAGGGGGGGGGGTGGATCTTATCTTTGCCTCTTACCTTCTTAATGCCTCCGGAAGCGGCGACGGGGAATCAGTGGCCGCACTTTGGGGTATATTTTCGCCAGCAGCAACCCCTAAACCCACGTCAAGTCCTTCGCCATTGTCCGAGAACAAACTATACACTCAGAACAGCAACAACCACAACAATCCTCCCTCTAGCTCCTTAGAAGCTGCAGGGCCACAGTTAACCCCTGCTCCACCAACAGAGATGTCCTGATTCCGTTGTTAGGACCTTGCGAAACTCCCGTTTCCCTCCCTCCCTCCCGCCTCCTCGCCGGTCGTTTGAAAAGACAGTGAGCATAAAAAATAAAATAAAAAAGAGCCTTGGGTTCCCTATTATTTTTACCTTGTCGGATCTATAAATTAAACAGACACACGGAGACATATACACACCGCTATAGCTTTTTAAATCTAATGGAATAGGAGGGGGGTGGGGAGAGAGAGAGAAGGACTCGTCTTTCTCAGTCCCTGAAACCTCCCGGAGGCTGCAAACGTGTCCTTTCAACACAATGTTAAATGCATTTACTTGTAAGTAAGAATCAGGTAGCTTCACTTTTTCGCTAGAACTGACATGTTAGGAAAAGACAAGCTTTATTTCCCCGAAAGCTGAGGCTGTTAATGTATTTGAAGATTTTCCAAGTTTCTTTCTATGATCTATCTGTCTGTCTGTCTATCTATCTATCTATCTATCTATCTATCTAATTATATCTAGATATAGAGATAATCTAGATATAGGTAAGATACCTAGTGTACGTACGCGCGTGCACGCACACACGCTCACACGCACATATAATCTGCACAAAAGATATAACGATGCGAGAGACATGCGCTCTCTCGCACAGAGAGATCAATTTCTCTTCCACCATCTGTTCCATGGATTCCTTTGAATCAAGTCGGGCATGGAAGCGGGCAACAGAACGCCCGGTCAACGCCCTTCCATTCATTTCCACCTGGTTTAAGAGCTGGGAGTTCTTTTTGCGCCTATGTTTTCCTGCCTCACAAAAGAAAGGGGGGTGGGTGGGGAGAGATTGTCCAAGACCATCGCCGATGAGAGGAAGAAGAACAAAAGATTTGGCGTGGGAAGTGCAGCTGCTGAGATGCGCTTAGGTGCCCTGAATTCGCACGCGCGCGGGGGAAAGATCCACTTTTTCTTTGCCACGTGCTTGTAAAGCGCATTGGACATTGTAGGTATGCCGCCTTCCTTCTTTGCTCCCCGCTCAGCAATATTTCTCTCTCTCTCACACACACACACGAGCACCGATCAATCATCTCCTTTCATTTGCGCAATCCTGACCAAATATCCGCAGATGTAAAGATACACACACACACACAAACACACATATGGAAAAGACCCACATACTACATCCAGAGCATCTACCGCCCACCCCCCAAGTCAAATGATAACGATTTCCAATCGGCATGAGTTTGATTTTCCAACTGTATAGTCCCCCATTCAGATTTGCTTGAGTTTACATCAGTAAACGGCGGTCGGGTTTAGGGAAGACTCACAAACCCCAAGGCCGTGAGAGCCAGAGGTTGAAATTGACTAAGCAAAATAGACAGCCGGGCTTATTTGTTTTTGTTTGTTTGTTTGTTTGTTTGTGGGAAAGGTAAACTCGTTCTTCGCAATGGCTTTGTCCTGGCCAATAGAATCAATACCCTGTTTAATATTGTTTATTTCCCATCTTGGGCTATGGATTATATTTAGCATCAGTGCAAGCTGGCAATGTTATTCGGATGCAAATTGAATCCTTTTTGCTTATAGGCTTAAATTAACAAGGCTGAAGCATTATTATTATTATTATTATTATTATTATTATTATTATTATTATTATTATTTTAATGGGTTTGAATACCGCCCGATATTTCGCCCTAACGGAAGAGGTGGGGTTTCTCTGCAGGGTTGAAAGAGTTTTTATTCTCTGCTTCCCGCACAGACCTCCGCTGAAATCTTAAATCAGGGGGTGTAAAATGAGCACATTTATACCTAGCAAATATCTTCTCCCCGTGTCGTCCCCTCTTCCCTGCACCCCCCTTCTTTTCTGTTGACGTGGGGAGTTTCCTATCTCCACTTCTTAAGTGACTCTCCCTTTCTAAGGTGAAAGGTAACGCGATCTGACGTCCACGTCTATCTTTAGCAAACAAATTCAATTAAGGTAATAAATTAAAGATCGTTTTGGGGGCGGGAGGGAAGGCGGCGGCGGCGGCGGCCTGAGCGTGTCTGCCGGGAACAAAAAAAAAATGCCACTCAGGGATCATCATAAACTTTAAAATATTAATAATATTAATAATAATAATAATAATGCCAATATCAGAAACAAATCAGTGGTTCGCTGTTGGGTAAGGCAGAGGGGGTGGTCTTGAAACTGAATGAAATTGGAAATGTAAGCACAAAAGGCGGATTTGCAGGGAAAGAAGGAAAGAGAATTTTGGGGAAGGGGAGGGCGCCAGAGAAATGGGGGGGGGGGTATAAACACAGAGAACCTGAGATTGGGTTAGCACAGTGACATGAAGAAAATGGCGGGGGTGGCGGCTGGAGAATGAAATTAATGGTATATATGGGAAATAGATAAGCAAGGAAGAAAGGAGAGGAAAGCGATCGGTTGATGTCTTGGGTGATAAGGCGAAAGTCTCCCTCCGTCCCTCCCCAGTGGCGCTGTCTACTATCTATCTCGGCAAACCCACCCGCTCTGGAAACTGACACGCGTAATTTCGCTCATTGTGACATCCTCGAGTAGGCTGGGGTAATAATGCTTGGGAAAGGGCCTGGGGAGAGACACACATTCGGCTGATGGTGTCTCCATCCATCCATCCCCCGTCCTTCCCACCCACCCAAAAATAAACGGGGGGTTCTTCCTCAGCCTCCGAACCGAGCCCACCGAGGTCGGCTTCTCCCTTAGTACTAGCCGAAAGCAGCCACGTGGCTCTCCTCCTCCGTTCACACACACAGAGTGAGCCCTCCGAAAGCTTTGGCAGGCGATTCAAAGGTTACTGACGTGGCTTGAAACGAAAGAGGACCAATCTAAGTCCCTCTCGCGAGTTAGTTAGATGGATGGCTGGAGCGTAGATGTTTGATTGTGGTAGACCATTGGCTTAGAAATCATAGTATAGGATTCGTGTTTTCTGGGGGTGAGGGTGACCTCTTTTTCACAGCACCGCACACGTGTGTATGTGCGGGGGGGGGGAGGGCGAGAGAGAGAGCGAGCGCGTGGGATTCCGGCATAAAAGCCAAGATCCTGGCGCCACCGTTAACTAGAGCACTGAGATTGGGACTCTGTGTGAGGCCCTGCATGTTTACTCGGCGGTAAGTCCCACCGAGTTCAGTACCACCGGCTCCTGAGAAAGTGTGCCGGCACGGGAGGGGGAGAGCCTTAGGCCTGGATTGGAGAGACTCTCGGAAATCCGTGTTAACTCTCACGTGTAGCATGTTCGTGGGAAGGGGGTTAGGGGACTGATCCCCAGTGTATTGCTTAAAGGTAGGCCTACACACAGACACACACACACACACACACACACACACACACACACTCCACCACTGGTTTTTCACCGCGTCCCCGGTTGTTCCAGAACCATGTATCCTTCTCTCTACTCGCTTCCTGAAATGTGGTCGTGTGCATTCGCCTTCTCGCCACCCAGTAAGCTCAGTCACCATCGCCTGAACGAGGCCGTCTTCCTTTCCTACGTTGCCGGACCACCCGTTGTGGCAATCGTTCCATAAGAGTTTTCAGGGATCCCTTCACTTTGTAAAAGGGCCGCCGTGAACGGAGTGCAACGTTTTCTCCCAAACCGGCGCATGCACGTGTTATGCTCAAGCAGAAACCGAGATGAAATCCTATCGTTAATTTTCTCTCCCTCCCTATTTAACGCCATAGTTTGTGTGATGGCTTTGAGCCATGCTAAAGATCTGGAGCAGCGTAAACACAGTCCTGCCCCCCCCCCCTTCCACTCTCTCCTATCACAAGCACAGATGGAAGGGGAACCAGTTCTCGATTCCATTGGAACTGAATTAATCCCATTCATTTCAACGGGTCTAGCGCAGCAGATCTACCCCACTGGATCGCAGGCTCTTAACTGTTTTAAATTCTGCCACGATCCCTCCCCCCTTATCACTATTCTCCCGCTACTTCTCTCCCCACCATCGATTCGTTGTTGCTTTTGTGTCTGTGCCTTTAGAAATGATTTCCGTTAGACCTAGAATTAAAACACGTCTGCTATTGGAGAAATGGAGGATTATTATTTTTTTAAAGCGTGTGCTTGTGTGTTTAAATCAATACCTTTGGAATAAATGAAGGTAGCTATAGATTTCCTACAAATAGAAACGCACACTTGAAAAATCCCCTCTCTTGGAAAAAAGAAAAGTACGGTGTTATTTAAAATTTGTTTAAAATTTCGGTTCCCAATACACGTGTAAATAAGTGCACGTTTGTATAGAGGGTGGCGAATAAGTGGGTGGGGGCGGCGGTGTTAATTAAATCTTACTGTTGGGCTCAAGTAACGTCGAAGTGATTTTTCATTCTGAGCCTGCCATATCCTCGCCTCTCGCCCTGCGTGTATGTGTGTGTGTGAGAGAGAGAGCGTGTGCGGGCGCGTGTGTTTTATGACGTTTCCTTGCCTCTGACTTTATTTTAAAATATTAGGCGAGGTGAAGAATTATAAATGATTTCGTCCTTATCTTTGCCGCTCACATATCCAGGATCAGAGGAGCTGATTAAGAAAGGAGTCAGAGGCAACGCTGGATTCATAATGATTCAGAATAATGAATTCTTATCTCTGGTTTCCAGATTATCAACCTTTCAGCTTCCAATGTTTTGTTACTTGGGATAATTTATTGCATCTAATACATCACAATGGATCTGATGGCAGAAAGCGATGGGGAACGTTGTGAAAAAGAAGGAGCCCTCTTTTTCTCTCCCCCCCCCCACACTCCCCCTCCTTTTTTGGGGACAGCAAAAACTGCTTCCTTTAAAAAAAAAAAGCAAATTTTAATTGGGGAAAATATAAAATAGATCTGATATACCCCAAACCGAGATGTTCACTGCTTCTTTAATTAATGTGTCAATTTCAACACGAAATTAGCAAAATCGACTCGCTTATGTTCTCAGAACGGAGAAGGGTTTAAATTTTTCATTATTTACTTTACGGAAGGGGGGGTTTGAAGGGGCGCACACATACACACACATGTCACAAAGCCAAGTTAAGATAAGATGAAATTTGCATCTGTTAAAAAATAAAATAAATGTATAAGGTTTCCCCCCCTCCTTTTACTACTCCCTCACAAATACACACCTCCTGCGCACATATATGAAGCAAAAAAAATCGATTGGATATATATATATATATATATATATAGGAAAGCACAGAGCCAAGCTGAGATAAGATGAAATTTGCATCTTTTTATATTAAAAAAATGTGATTGTCTATATACTTTTTTCTTTCCTTATTCATCCCTCCCCCCCCCTCATATACCCTCCCTCCCCAAACATAAGTACACGTGCAGAAAACCAACAGGGGGAAAAATCGATTCGCCATTTGGACGACCGATTTCATTGTTGTTTATAAATCAGGACCCCTGCCCTCCCCTCTTCTTTCTCTCTCTCTCTCCTCCCCCCCCCCAAATTCGTTGAAGCAAATCTTTTGGCTGCTTTGTATGCAAATGAACGCGGAGACGTGTTTGTTTCTCGTTTGCCAAGACTTAAAGAGGTATTCCCCTGAAATTATATGCGTGCAAATCGGAAAAGTAGGGTGGGATGGGGAGAGCGCTGGAATCTGTTGACAGTTAGCGACACGTTCAAAGGACCCCCAGCTCACCCCCCAAAAAAGAAAAGCCGCTTTGGTGAAGCCGGATCCTACCCCTGTTTAATCAGGAATAAGTCCCGAGGAAGCTTACTCTCTAGCAAGCGTGTTTAGGGGGTGCAGTTCCACTTGCTGGAGACCTCATTGGTTTCAGTGAGACTTACTCCCGAGGAGGGATCGAGGCCAAAAATCTCTGAAAAGGACTCACCAATCGGTGCAACCTTTATTTTCCTAACATCCACCCGCGATCACGACGTCCCTATCTTTAGCCCACCTCCGATAAGCTTCCTCTGTGTTGTTGGTTAACCGTGCAGCAGGAATTCCCTTTTTTTAAAAAGCACCTTTGTCGTTCGCAATTCGGTGGCGGGGAGTGGGCGAGGGGAAATTTCCCGGCTCGATTCCAAAATTGGTGGGTAGGTTTTTTTTGTTTTTTTGGGTTTTTTTTGTTTTTTGTTTTTGGAAGGGAGGGGCGGCGGGATAGTTGCCCTTTCCGATTTCCCCCTCCTGAGTTGCCCTTGACGCCTCCGGTCGGATCAAGGCTGGTTCTAAATTGGCCGGTGCGCATTTGAAACGCGCCCAAGCTCATGTCAGCCTCGTAAGAGGTGCCTCGGTGGGGCCCTGTGTGTTTTGCTTCCCCCCCCCCCGCCCCGTCTCGCCAGAAGAAAGGTGTCAGGCTCCCTAACGCACGGCGTCCCTTTGCCAGCTCCCTTTTTAAAAGCATCCAATCGGATTCATTATGGGCTTGATTGCTGGAGGCTTCCCAGCGCTCTCTTCAACCCACGCGCGCCTTGTCTCTCCAAGCAGGCGCGCGTGCGAGCATCAAAAAAAAAAAAAAAAAGAGCTTCCTCGAAGGATGAGGGGATGGCTAGGGGGAGACACACAAGGAAGAAGGATAATAATCTCACGCTCCTTTTTCAAAGCGGAGGATTGAGCTGATCCTCTTTTCCCCCACCCATGAGGGATCTAGGTGATCGTTTCTGTTTGCTTACTTGTTTACTTGTAAACAAAGGTTCTCCGCGCTTGCAGAGCAACCTGCCTAGGTGCGCTTAAATTCCGCGGAGTTCAGTGGAAGCTACTCCCAAGTAAGTGAGCGAGGAGTGTTTGGTCCCTGTTTGTTGCTCAGGAAGGTTTTCTAGGAAATATGTTCTGTGCCATTCCTCTCCAAGGAATTTCAAGTCAAAACCATGGATTCAAGCTAAGGTATCTTAGATGTTACTTAGGATCATATGCATAGATTGTGTTACACGCACACACGCGCGCGCGCGCGCGCACACACACATACAATCCCAAGGGAAGCCATTACAGTATTTGCAAAAGTATTTCAAGTAGGCCTACTGACATGTGTGTTCAGAATATTGGCCTGATCCACAACCTAGTGAATTCCGAATGGTTGAAATCATGTGGACTAGCACCCTGCTTCAAAATATTGGGCAGTAAATCCAATTGATTTCCGTGGAATTCATTACCAAGTAAATGGTAATGAGCACTTTTGGTTTATCTCTCTATTGGCTTAACCTCTCCCACTGAAATCAGCGGGGCTTAACATTGACTGCAAGCCTTGCGACATTCTCACCCAGCATAGCTGAGTCAACATACATAGGATTGTGTTGTCTGACTGTATGATGCCCTTATATCCATACGTTGCGTGTATGTGTATGTAGGGAAGTATACCTGTACATCTCTGTGTGGCTCCTCCGGATGAAACCAAAGACCATGAGGTCAACAGCACTCTCCACATTCACATCTCCTATCAACTAGAGTTTATTATGTTTTTATATGTGCTGGAAGCCTTCCAGAGTGGCTAGGGCAACCCAGACAGATGGACATGGTATAAATAATAAAAATTATTATTACTAATTATTGTTAAAGGTATGTTCCCTTTGGTCTCAGAGGTAACCTATAGCTATCATGACTGGTATCAATAGCCTCCTCCCCCCTGACTCTGTAGATTCCCCCTTTTAAAGTCATCCACGATGGTGACCCTCATCACATCTTGGAGCAGGGAGTTCCATATTTTAACTTCGGACTATGTGAAGCTATTACGGTACTTCCTCCTGTCTGCCCTGAGCCTTCTACCTATCCAGCTTCATCGGGAGAAGCCAAGTTCCTTTCCCTTCGCTATACATAATTTTGTAAAAGCTGTGCCATCTCCTACCTCTAAACAAACAAGAACCAGAATAGTCTGCAGCCTTTTCCTTACTACATTTCCTTAACATGCTGGCTATTTGTTTCTGCCCCCTTTCCAGCTCCATTCTGTGTTCCCGTATGGTGCGTTGTTGTTGTTGTTCAGTCGTTCAGTCGTGTCTGACTCTTCGTGACCCCATGGACCAGAGCACGCCAGGCACGCCTATCCTTCACTGCCTCTCGCAGTTTGGCCAAACTCATGTTAGTAGCTTCGAGAACACTGTCCAACCACCTCATCCTCTGTCGTCCCCTTCTCCTTGTGCCCTCCATTTCCCCCAACATCAGGGTCTTTTCAAGGGAGTCTTCTCTTCTCATGAGGTGGCCAAAGTACTGGAGCCTCAACTTCAGGATCTGTCCTCTAGTGAGCATTCAGGGCTGATTTCTTTGAGAATGGATAGGTTTGATCTTCTTGCAGTCCATGGGACTCTCAAGAGTCTCCTCCAGCACCATAATTCAAAAGCATCAATTCTTCGGCGATCAGCCTTCTTTATGCAGAGCCCTATAACTGGATCAGACTAAAGGCCCACCAAGTCCAGCACATTCTTTTCACTGTGGCCAGCCAGAGGGGAATTGGAAGCTCAGAAGTGGCACCTGAGCGCAACAGCAATCTCTCTCCACCTAGTATTTCCCAGCAACTGACATTCAGAGGCCGCCTAATGCTTCTGTGACAGCGAAGGTGGGACACAGCCACAGGCTTGTAACCACCGATAGCCTTGTCACAGAAATGTAGAGTTGGAAGGGACCCTCTGCAACACAGGGATATGCAGCTGCCCCAATCTGAGGATCGAACTCGCAACCTTGCCATTATCAGCCCCATGCTCTCACCAACTGAGCTATGCAGGCTGGCATGTCCTCCATGAATTTGCCTACTTGTCTTTTAAAGACATCCTTAGCTGGTGGCCCTCATTACCTCTTCTGGGAGCAAATCCCCGTAGTTTAACGAGAGAAAACAACAACTGATCTGTATCCATTTTCTCCCACTCAGGAGTGCCAGCTTGGCCCCGCAGCCGTGGGTGCCATGTAGCGTGCATGGCCGTGGCAACGGAATTTTTGGGTGCCCAGCCCCTTCGTGGGGAATTTTGTGGGTGCTCAGGCGCCCAGGGCTCAGTTGGCAACTCCCACCCATGCCTAATTGTTTGCACCTCAACCACGTCTTCCCCTTCTCCCCTAAAATCAAAAGCCTCGGGACCATTTCTCACAGGGGAGATGTTCCAGATCCTTTATGGTTTCGGTTGCCCTTTACATAGATTATTTAATTACTGTGCCATGCACAGTACGTACTGCAAATATGCACATGGCATTCTCGAGATACCTGTGCGCATTGCATCCTCTGTGGTACATACCAGGTGCAATATAACTAGATAGAATTTAGATAATCTTTAATCAAAACCCATAAAGGCAATATCCCCCCACCGTGACTCACAGAGGACCTATCCTCCTGGACGTTTTCCCGCGCTTGGATGCATGTTTCATTTTCTCGCATTATCTCCGCTCTTAAACTCGCCTCCTCGGTTGCTCTGCCAAGCGCCATTTGCATAATATTTGCAGTTGTAATTAGCTGATGAGCATCTCCCGGTCTTTCTCCCGTCCCCTCCTCTCCCTCACTCTTCCCCCCGCCCTTTGTTTTGCCTGCAGTTTGGGTCTTCAGAGGCTGGCAAGCTTTTTTTTTTTTTTTTTTTGCTCTTCCAATATTATGACTGTCCCCGATAGGATATTGAATATCTCACATCTGCCGTTCATTTAAAAAAAAGAAAGAAAACACCACCAATCTCTTACCAGAAAATTTCAAAAAGGGAGAGGGGTGGTGGGGAGGAGAGCGTGAAAGAACACACGGGAGAGTAGGAGAGTCCTTCCCCACAGACAAAATGGGAGGAAGACTTTGGGCGAGACCCAACATTGGACACACTCAGAATGGGCCCATTGAAATCAATGGACAATTTGACACTCGGAGCATGGCTAAGGTTGATCGTCACCCGCTATCAGGCGCCATCCGATCACTGAAGGAGAAAAATAAAACCTCACTATGTCCTTTGATGTGCATCCACAGAGCCGTGAAGTTTTGTCTTAGTGGGGCATTTCCAGGTAAGGCGAAGACCCTAAACGCTCCCGGGACTGGAAAGAAAATACTAGGGTTAGAGGTTGGTTCACACGTGACGGCGTCATTCTCTGGTGTTGACTTGCACGTGTGAATGGCCTCGCGACGCGCAAATCCCGCCGCTGGGCCTTTCCCACTTGGAAAGCCCATCAAGGGACAAGTTCAAGAGGCTGTTCCAGTAGTCCGGAGGGTGCACGTTTTCGGCTCTTGAACCTGTGCCCTTTCAGACGTTGTTGAACTACAACTCCCATCACCCCTGCCCATTGGTCGTGCTGACTGGGGTTGAGGGAGGTGGCAGTCCAACAGCATCTAGAGGGACACAGGTTCCCAGCCACGAGCATTCCATTTTCTTCAGTGCTGCTTTCTCACGTGACGTTTGCCCTCCAAGGACGTGTACGCTCCGGACCCCGTTTTACCCGGAGGTTGAACCCCCTGGCAAATCCAGGACTCCTCCAGTGCCATTGTACGCTGTTGTAGGGGAAATGTCACGCGGGAAAGGCAGATTAAATTCAAGGCATTTTACTATCTAGACGCCCACGCAACCAGGGCAAACCCCACTAGCGTGCCAGCCCAGAACTCGTTTATCGAAAGTGAAGTCAGTGCATTGGAGCTCGGCAGGAGAACTTACTGCCTTTCATGTGGGCACTTCTGTGATTCCTCATATTAAACCCTTTCACCCCGAAGGACTTACATTTAAATCAAACCTGTTTAATTCTATTGAAACCGATGGGTCGAATTGCGTAGGCTCAAAACGCAACTTCCGATGAACCGATCTGCACTTCCTGACACCATCCGCTCCTGCCCTCACCACCAAGGGTCTAATTCGGAACCTATCCGGAACAATGTTCTTTTACTCCGCATTAATGAATCCGGAATTCCGGGCCCCATCCGATTTCGGTCTTGGCCATAGCTAAAGTGGAACCGAATCCTCTTAGCCCTAGACGAAAATTGATTGGGGGGGGGGGAGGTTGGAAATCTACCCCGTACAAAAAAAAGAAAGAAAGAAGAACCATGACTCAGAGGAGTAATATACAGAATTAAGTGGATTCCTACATACTCCTAAATAATCCCGATCCTAAATCTCCTGCCTTGGGTCAATGGATTACATTAAAAAAAAGGACTATAAGCCAGTTAACATGAAATGCTCGGGATGAAACCGAAGTCTCCTTTTTTCTAAGGGAAAAGAAACAACAACATTGTGATTGTAAACTACTCGGTGACTGAGACCTGCTTTTTTAACCCCAATCTAGAAGTCTGGACAGCGCTAAACCCAGTGAGAGATCTAATAGCGGCAATAATCACCAACTGTGCTGTGAATTTGACTGGTGTAGAGATCGCAACCACATTGAGCATTGGCTTAAACTCAACCGGCTTGGCTCTAGTAGGACCAAGCTACCAACCTTCTAAGGTGACTGGAATTAACAGTCCTGAAAGCAGCCTCAAGAAGAGGAATGAATTTGCATTCATTAACTGAGTTGGGGGGCTGGTGTGGAAGAAAATGCAATAGCTTTAGAGCAGGCACGGGGAACCTTTGGCCCTCCAGGTGTTGCTGAACTACAACTCCCACCAGCACCAGCCAGCCTAGCCAATGGCCTGGGAGGATGGGGATTGTAGTTCGTCAACATCTGGAGGGCGAAAGGTTCTCCCGCGCCTGCTCTAAAGCTATTGCCTGGCTTAGAGGACGGGAGAGAACTTTTTGTTGTTGTTGCATGCGTTTACTCTCGAGTAGTCACATTAAGAGGCAGAAGGCTCGGAACCAGACTAAAGAGACCGTGGTGTGGAGAACCGTCGCTCTTATTTATTTATTTATTTATTTATTTTATACCGCTTTATCATAAAAAAAAATCAAAGCAGTTTACAACTTCTCTTCCAAAACACTCTAAAGGAAAACTTTGCACGGGATACTTCTTTTAAAAAGTAATTTTAAAAGTCTGACGACGAGTTCCCGCGCATATGTAAGATGAACCGCCTCTCGATCCTAATAAATACGCTTGGACTCGATCCAGTCACAGAGGGACACTTTAACGATGCAATCCTACCCATGTCTTCTCAGAAGTAAATCCCAGTGAATTCAGTGGGGCTCACTCCCAGGAAAGCAGGTGTTGGATTGCAGCCTTGCGATGACGATTCATATGTTTTACTCAGAATTAAGCCCTTTGCGCTCAATAGGGCTTACTCACGAGTAAGTGGGTACAGAAACCTTAAATTCTGTTGCGTTTAACCGCAGAGATTTAAGCCCCTGGACTCATCAGGACTTGAATACCGGTAGCTTTAGCACACTCAGGAATCAAAAGTTTTGTCTCTTTTGTAGGAAATGTATACTTTTTTGTGCATTCTGCAATTGGGTGGGGCCCAATACTGAGTGAAAGTAAAAGGTCCCGTTTTTAGTAACTCAGCATATTACTGTATTGGGTCGTGATCCAATCCGGGCAAGGAAACCTTTGTCACTGATTGCAGAAAATATATCTGTTTATTGCATTGTTGAATGGAAATTAGTCATTTGAAAACTCACTTAGAACCTAGTTTATATCTTATGATCAGTGATACATATATATTTATGTACCGAACATTCATCTTAAAGACAATGGACAAAATATCCAGACTGAACAGAGGACTTTTACTGCCCCATTGATTTCACTGGGGCGATTTAAGGCTGCAATCCTCACTAAACCCCTCCCCCTCTTTTTAATGGAAATAGATTTCACTGAAATCAATTAAGTTGCCTATTTGAGAATAAACACTCCATTGAAATCAAGAAAACACACACGTTTTTTCCTTTCAGTAATCTTTCACATTGCTATCTGTGGTTGAAATCTTATATGCTTTTACTTGGGAGTAAGGTCCTTTGAAAGGATGGGGCCTGCTTCTGTTAAAAGGGATCAAATGGTTAAAAGGGCCCAGTTTTGATCAGACTGGGGCCTTCATCAGCATGGCTTCTGCAAAGATAATTCCAATTTGACTCTAGAGTTTGATTTTAGAATTTTAGAATTTGATTTTAGATTTTAGAATTTGATTTTAGAGTTTTTGTGGGGTGAGTGTCAATAAACATTCTGCTAGGGATATATCTGAGATATACTGCTTGCTTGGACTTTCAGAAAGCTGCTGTCAAAGTCCCTAAGTAAAAGCTTTTGAATAAAGCCAGTGTGGTGTAGTGGTTATGAGCAGTGGACTCATAATCTGGTGAACCAGGTTCGATTCCCTGCTCCTCCACATGCAGCTGCTGGGTGATCTCGGGCTAGTCACACTTCTCTGAAGTCTCTCAGCCCCACTCACCTCACAGAGTGTTTGTTGTGGGGGGAAAGGGAAAGGAGATTGTTAGCTGATTTGAGACTCCTTAGAGTAGTGATAAAGCGAGTTATCAAATCCAAACTCCTCCTCCTCCTCCTCTTCTTCTTCTAGTAATAGAGCAGAAGCTCAAGTCCTCATGAACTGTTAACAGGAAGCAGAGAAAACGAATAAACGGACAGTTCTCACCTTGGAAGGATGTAGGAAGTGGGGTGCCCCAAGGATTTGTGTTTGGACCCATGCATTTCAATTTGTTCAGGGTTATGAACTTTATAGTTCCCATGAGCCCCAGGCAGCTATGGGAGATGTAGTCTGAAATAGCTAGAGGGCACCATGTTGGTGAATGCCGACCTCTAGTTATATGCAAAGGGGGGGGGGGCAGCCATGTTTAGAGACCACACAAAATTATTCATGGTAAGAATAAGAAAATGTGAGTGTGATTGTGCTCCAAAGGGATCTCTCCAGACTGGGAAGATAAGCATAGAATGGTGTAGCATGAGACTCAAAGCTGTGGGTTCAACTTTTGCCACATTGGGCAAAAAGATTCCTGCATTGCAGGGGGTTGGACTAGATGACCCCCGTGGTCCCTTCCAACTCTGCAGTTCTATGATTCCATGAAATGCGACCTGTGGTTCAACACAAGGATGTGTGTGAAGTGGGGGTGGAGAACCGTGGTGCTCTAGAAATTTTGGAATTGGGAGTTCAACAACATCTGGAGGGATTCAGGTTCCTCCACCCTGCTGTACAGTGAAGCACACCAGGGCAAGAAACCCTAACCACGTGTGTGTACAGAACTAGCAGGGACTGGCCAGGAAGGAGAACTTTGGGCTGCTGAGATACAGCACAATGGAAAAGGTCGACCCTGTGTGTGGCAGCTGTGAAAATGAAAGGAGAGGGAAAGGGTGGAAAGCACAACTGCACACATCACAATGCCCTTGCGCAAAATCTATATATTGCATCGCAGCTAATAAAGAGGGAACACTTGTGTGGACTGCTCGTCATCGATCCACCACTAGCCAGCTATTACTGCGTCAAGGACATAACGCAGAACAGACCCGCAAAGGAACCCCTCAACAGTCGGAAGGGTCCTCATTCTAGTGCCGTTAAACTCCAACTTTTACACCATGCACTTTTTGCACCCATGTGTGTGTAATCTACCTCTCTCCGAGGACCGCCAAGCGACAGACAAAGTGGACTCCAGCCTTTAAGGTGCCACGAAGGACAGCCCCTCTGTCTGTTGTGGGGTTTTGTTTTTTTTAAAACAACAACTGCAAACTGACTAACGCCTCTGCAAATGGACGCACCACCCACACGCATAGGCAAAAGCGGGCGAGAGAGATTAAAGTTGGAGTAAATGGGAAAGGCGAGAGCGAGCGAGGGAGATCCTTTTCCATTCTTCCTCGCTCTGCCTCCTCGGTGTCTGGACATTTGGTGCTGGGCGGGGAGGCGGAGGCGCGCGCAAAGAATCGGGGCTGTTATTAGCCGGCAGGGTTATTAAAGTCCTTAATGAATGAGTGTTTGTGAGATCCGAAGTGGGGGAGAGAGAGAAGGAAAGAGGAGGAGGAGGCGGGGAAAAGGCCGAGGGGACTCGACTTTCATGCCAATCTCCTGGAACAAATAGCGAACATTTAACGTTTACACCCTGCCTGGCGACTCGCTGGCGCTCGGCGGACTCCTGATCCGTCCCCGAGACGTCCAGGGAGCTTTTGGAGAGGACTAGAGTTTCCAGCTATCAGATTCTCGCGATCTGCTCCCCTCCGCCCTTCGCACAGAGGGCTTGGGTTTCAGGGCTGCGCTGGCCCGGGGTCTGCAGCAGCGCCAAGGCTGTCAAGGAGGCCGATGGTGGTGGCGCAAGGGGGGGGGGGGCCGAGGTCAAGGCGGGCTGGGCAGCCGGAGCCGCCGCGGAGGTCGGAGCAGAGGCTTCTGGGAAGACACAGGGAAAGAAGAGAGGCTTGGAACAGGAAAGGTGGGAAGGGGAGAGGCAGTGCGGCCTAGTGGTTTCAGCCCACAGGGGAGGAAAAGTTTGGGTTGGGCGTTTTACGCATGGGCTGCATTTCCAGCAACCTGCGCCGTTTGCCAAGGGGAGAGCCTTGTCTCGCGTGCCAGATTCCCCCCACCCCTTTCTTTCTGAGAAAGGCAGAACGACCCATCTCGCGTTACAGTCAGACAGCCCCCATCCTCAACACGGGACACAGGAAGCTGCCTTGTACGGAAGACAGTCCATCTGGTTCTGCAGGATTTCAGGCGGGGAGTCTCTCCCAGCCCTTCTGCATGCAGGACAGATGCTCCACCGCGGAGCTGCGTCTTTTCCCTCAGACCAACAAGGCTTGGTCTGAGCTGGTCGCTAAAGCGCAGAGTGAACCTCCTTTACCTTAACCGCTTCTCAGTTTTTTTTTTTTATAACAACTCTTTTTTCTTTGACGGTGTATTGCTGTAAAGGGCTGTTGCTTAACAGGAAATATATATATATTTCTGCCCTAAAAGGGGTGGGGTTACAACTATTTTCTTAAGATATGTAAATGAGTTGTAGCCTTCTTTTAACTTCCAACTTTGTTGTTGTTCAGTCGTTCAGTCGTGTCCGACTCTTCGTGACCCCATGGACCAGAGCACGCCAGGCACGCCTATCCTTCACTGCCTCTCGCAGTTTGGCCAAACTCATGTTAGTAGCTTCGAGAACACTGTCCAACCATCTCATCCTCTGTCGTCCTCCTTGTGCCCTCCATCTTTCCCAACATCAGGGTCTTTTCTAGGGAGTCTTCTCTTCTCATGAGGTGACCAAAGTACTGGAGCCTCAACTTCAGGATCTGTCCTTCTAGTGAGCACTCAGGGCTGATTTCTTTGAGAATGGATAGGTTTAAAACCCACTTAAGAGAATGGATAGGTTTAAAACCCACTTAAGAACCCACTTCCATCTTTAAAACCCACTTAAGAACCTGGGTGAGAAAATGTGTATATTAATCATTCATTTTATTAAAGGAGAAGGGGATTCTGAGCACATAAGTAAACCAAGAGGTCCAGCAATGAGGGGGTGGGGGTGGGCAAGTTCCTTATGGGGCCCGCCCTTGGCCCTTCTTTCCCCTCTGGTGCTATCTATGAATGAGCGGCCCTCTCTGTCAGCAGTAATGGAAACTGTATGATCATGTGCTTGTACTTCAAAGCTGATATGTCTCCGTTTCACACATGCAAACCATCACTTGGAAGCTGCAGCCATCAAGTGATACCTGTTGCCTCTTTTAGTGGGGCGAGTCTTATAAGACCTGTTTTTTATTTGTAGAGATGTGGGGGGTATTTTTTTTCATTGGTTGGTTTGTGTTAATTGGTTTTAGTGTTTATATTGGGTTTGTAAGCTGTTTGGGTCATTTTGTAAGAAAAGGGACTAAACAACAATAATAAATAATGCAAGCCAGCACATAAGGCCCTTAATTTAAAATGTGATTCCACCAATCCTTAGAAGACAGACCAGTCACCAGTTATAGTTATAAATTTATTAAATCATCAAATTTCTATTCTGTCCTTTATTGGGGGATTATGGGGAGATTTACAATATAAAAGCACAAAAATATAAGAAGAAGAAGAAGAAGAAGAGTTTGGATTTGATATCCCGCTTTTCACTACCCGAAGGAGTCTCAAAGCGGCTAACATTCTCCTTTCCCTTCCTCCCCCACAACAAACACTCTGTGAGGTGAGTGGGGCTGAGAGACTTCAGAGAAGTGTGACTAGCCCAAGGTCACCCAGCAGCTGCATGTGGAGGAGTGGAGACGCGAACCCGGTTCCCCAGATAACAAGTCTACCGCTCTTAACCACTACACCACACTGGCATAAGAACCAATAAAAGACTGCCCATATACCCCAGTTTAAAAGCCCATAGATAGTTCAGTCAAATGCCTGGGAGATGAACACTGATTTCGCCTAGTGCCTAAATAAATACATAATGAATGCGCCAGATGAGCCTCCCTGGGGAGAGCATTGCGCAAGTGGGGAGCCACTACAGAAAAGGCCCGTTCTTGTCACCCTCAAGACTTCTTGTGGAAGGGCCTCAGATGGTTATTGCAGGATCCGGGGCAGTTTATATGGGGAGAGGTGGTCCCTGAGGTATTGGAGTCCCGAGCCATTTAGGGCTTTATAGATCAAAACCAGCACTTTGAATCGGGCCCAGAAACTAATTGGCAGCCAGTGCAATCGGGCCAGGATCAGTGTAATATGCTCAAACCGTCTTGCCCCAGTGAGAAACCTGGCTGCTGAATTCTGCACCAGCTGAAGTTTGGGAACCATCTTCAGAGGAAGCTCCATGTGTAACATGTTGCAGTAATCTAACCTAGAGATTACCGGAGCATAGACAACAGACGTTAGGCTATCTCTGTCCAGATAGGGGCATAGCTGGGCCACCAGCCCAGCCCAAGCTGATGGAAGGCACTCCAGGCCACTGAGGCCACCTAAGCCTCAGGTGACATCAAAGGATCCGGAAGTAACCTAACCCCAAGCTGTGTACATGCTCCTTTAGAGCAGGGGCCAGCAAACTTTTTCAGCAGGGGGCCGGTCCACTGTCCCTCAGACTTTGTGGGGGGCCGCACTATATATTTATTTTTTTTGGGGGGGGGGAATATGAACGAATTCCTATGCCCCACAAATAACACAGAGATGCATTTTAAATAAAAGCACACATTCTACTCATGTAAAAACAAACTGATTCCCGGAGCATCCGTGGGCCGGATTAAGAAGGCGATTGGGCCGGATCCGGCCCCCGAGCCTTAGTTTGCCTACCCATGCTTTAGAGGGTGTGCAGCCCCATCAAGAGCAAGCCACCTCCCATCTATCTGGTCTAGGGGACCACCTACTAACTGGGCCCCAGTCTTGTGAGCCATGGAACCTCCATGCTGAAGGGGAGTATACGCGGTTGGCGCTGTGGTCTAAACCACTGAGCCTCTTGGGCTTGCTGATCGCAAGGTCGGCGGTTTGAATCCCTGCAACAGAGTGGGCTCCTGTTGCTCGGTCCCACCTCCTGCCAACCTCGCAGTTCGAAAGCACACCAGTGCAAGTAGATAAATAGGTACCACTCTGGCGGGAAGGTAAATGGCGTTTCTGTGTGCTCTGGTTTCCGTCACGGCGTCCCGTTGCACCAGAAGCGGTTCAGTCCTGCTGGCCACATGACCCGGAAAGCTGTCTGTGGGCGAACGCTGGCTCCCTCGGCCTGAAAGCAAGATGAGCGCCACAACCCCATAGTCGCGTTTGACTGGACTTAACCATCCAGGGATCCTTTGCCCTTTTACCTATACCTTTGAATTTCAGTTGCTGTTGAGGTGCAGGGGACAAGCAATGGCAGGAAGGCTGTTTGGTCACTCTTGATAAGAGAATGTAGAGCTAGTTAAACCAAGGGTGGGGAACAATTTTGTCCCCAAAGGTAACACACAGTGGTAAAATTCTGAGAACTAACTTTCAGAAGAGGTGGGCAGCTACCCTTGCGGTCTTCAAAAGAGGTGTGCCTGGCTCCTTCGTGATACAACTTTGAGCGAATGCTGAATACCTGCCACTTCACTTTGGGCACCTGAGATGTATATTTTTCCAGGACTCACTCGCCTAATTTCTGTGATTGCTAGTTGTTTCAGTGATGTGTTCAAATGGCTGTAAGCTGCTCTGAGCCCTTAGTGTGAAGGGCAGATAATAAACAACAAACAAACAAACAAACCCCAAACAAACAGCAAACACAACATAACACATCAATGAACCACACTAAAATGCATAGCTGAAAACTGATCAGGTAAAACAAATCAAAAGTAGGTAACATCCCACTCCAAATCTCACCCCCCCTCCCAGATTCAGTTAAGAGTACCTAATTCAGCAAGTTATATTGCATTGCTGATTGCCAAAGAATTGATGCTTTTGACTTATGGTGCTGGAGGAGACTCTTGAGAGTCCCATGGACTGCAAGAAGATCAAACCTATCTATTCTGAAGAAAATCAGCCCTGAGTGCTCACTGGAAGGGCAGATCCTGAAGTTGAGGCTCCAGTACTTTGGCCACCTCACGAGAAGAGAAGTCTCCTTGGAAAAGACCCTGATGTTGGGAAAGATGGAGGGCACAAGGAGAAGGGGATGACAGAGGATGAGGTGGTTGGACAGTGTTCTTGAGGCTACCAATATGAATCTGGCCAAACTGCGGGAGGCAGTGAAAGACAGGAGTGCCTGGCATGCTCTGGTCCATGGGGTCACGAAGAGTCAGACATGACTGAACGACTGAACAACAACAACAACAACAACATGGCATTCATTACTTCCTGCAGCAAAGAGACATACATTTTTATTTATTATTTGAGTCTAAAGTCAGTTTTTGTCCCAGAATGGAAAGAATGTACAACACCCCCACCCAGTTATGTTAATAGAATCCAGAAAAAAGAGTGCCAGACCACAGTGGGAGAGGGGGAAGCGGAATCCACCAGCATTGCTTTCCCTTTGGACAGTTTCATTGCAAAGGTTAGTTTTTCTACCATGGCCACATTCCAGATATGGAGCCTTGCTTCCAGGGTCATAGTTTCTGCTAATTTCCAGGCTTTAGCTATCTCTAGCCTAGCTAGAGTAGAGCCAGTGTGGTGTAGTGGTTAAGAGCGGTGGACTCGTAATCTGGTGAACCGGGTTCGCTTCCCTGCTCCTCCACATGCAGCTGCTGGGTGACCTTGGGCTAGTCACACTTCTTTGAAGTCTCTCAGCCCCACTCACCTCACAGAGTGTTTGTTGTGGGGGAGGAAGGGAAAGGAGAATGTTAGCCGCTTTGAGACTCCTTCGGGTAGTGATAAAGCAGGATATCAAATCCAAACTCTTCTTCTCTTCTTTTTCTAGCTACCATTAATAAAAGGGATATAAGAGGCTTATACAGTCCATCATTTCTCTCTTCCCATGCATTGTATGACCAGGCAGAGGGCCTTCTTGGTAGTGGCGGCCGCCCTGTGGAATGCCTTCCCATCAGACATCAATAAAGAAACAACTACAGTGGTCCCCTGGGTTACATACACGATCCGTTCTGGGTTGCGGTACGTAACGCAGGCGTGCATATGACGAACGCACAAAAATAACCCCCAAAACCCGGAAGAAGTGCGATTTGAGTGCTTCTGTGCATGCACGAAGTGCGCAGAACACTTCTGTGCATCCGGGGGCCGTGCGCTCTCCGGGAAGACTTCCGGGTTGCGGGCGTTCGCAACTCGAACGTCCGCAACCCGGGGTGTGCGTAACCCGAGGTATTACTGTATCTGACTTTCAGAAGACACCTGAAGGCAACACTGTATTGGGAAATTTTTAATGTCTAATGTTTTACAATTTTTGATGTGCTGTAAGGCGCCTAGAGTGGCTGGGGAAACTCAGCCATATGGGCAGGGTATAAATGATGATGATGACGACTCTTCGGTCATTTCCCTTTAATTTTCCTCTCTATCAATATTTTGATTTGCAAGCTCTTTGGGGCAGGAAGCTCTTAAAAAAAGAAGTCGTTCTGTAAAGCATCATCCATGCTCTATGTATGGCAATCAGTGGGAACTGCATCTATTATGATGGTGATAAAATAGAGGCTGTAATTAACACTGATGTGAACATACAGGGCATTGGTGGTTAGCATGAAACAGAAGACAGAGGGCTTGTTCACATGTTGCCCTTTAACCAGACACAGGTGATCTCCCCTTTTGTTAGGGGAGGGCAGAAACTCAGTTAGCTATGTATTTTTATTGATGGGGGGGCAGCTGCCCCCTGGCTATGCCAATGTGTGCAAGTGTTTGCTGATTTGTAGATCTCAGTCGCTGTGTACTCTGGTAGACAGACAGCTCACCCCTCGGTGATATATGACCTGCCAATAGCTGTAGGAGTGAGCAGCCCAAGTGTTTGTGTACACAGGTTGTGTGCTCCTTGAATGCAACATGCAAACACCCTACAGTCAAAGTCCTATAGTTGCTGTATATAAGTACTTAATGTATCATGAGCGAAGAAGATTGCAAAGCAATCTCACTGGCCCTTTCATTTGACCACAGCAGCACGAAGGAGGTTAAGGCTTACTCTTACTAGGGATCAGTTACAGGTAGGTAGCCGTGTTGGTCTGCCATAGTCAAAACAAAATAAAAAATAAAAAAAATCCTTCCAGTAGCACCTTAGAGACCAACTAAGTTTGTTCTTGGTATGAGCTTTTGTGTACATGCACACTTCTTCAGACACGAAAGCTCATACCAAGAACAAAATTAGTTGGTCTCTAAGGTGCTACTGGAAGGAATTTTTTAATTTTTTATTTTGTTTTGACTATGGCAGACCAACATGGCTACCTACTTGTAACCAATTCTTAGACTGCAATCTTAAGCTCACATACCTGGGAGTAAGTCCCGTTGAAATCCCGTTGAATAAGGCACCCATTCCCACCACCCTTCTGAGTAATACCCTTCATCACTCTCTCACTATATATAAGGGTCTGGTGACTTCCGTTTCAGTGTATCTGAAGAAGTGTGCATGCACACGAAAGCTCATACCAAGAACAAACTTAGTTGGTCTCTAAGGTGCTACTGGAAGGATTTTTATTTTTATTTTTTATTTTGTTCTTACTAGGGAGTAAATGCCACCAAAACCAATAGGACTTACTTCTGAGTAACCTTTAAGGGTTGCAGTGCATGGTTTGCCCAGGTGTAAACCCTATGAAACACAGAGGGACGCATAGGATTACATTGCACATCTCTGATACACTGTAGCCTGGGTGGGGGGAGAGTAGTATTAGAGCCCTCTTGGAGACTCCTAGTCTGCTGGTCCGGCACTGTGGTCTAAACCACTGAGCCTCTTGGGCTTGCCGATCGCCAGGTCGGCGGTTCGAATCCCCACAACAGAGTCAGCTCCCGTTGCTCTGTCCCAGCTCCTGCCAACCTTGCAGTTTGAAAGCACACCAGTGCAAGTAAATAAATAGGTACCACTGCAGCAGGAAGGTAAACAGCATGTCTGTGTGCTCTGGTTTCCGTCACGGTGTCCCGTTGCACCAGAAGTGGTTTGGTCATGACCCAGAAAGCTGTCTGTGGACAAACGCCGGCTCCCTCGGCCTGAAAGTGGGATGAGCGCCGCACCCCATAGTCACCTTTGACTGGAAGTAACCATCCAGGGGTCCTTTACCTTTACCTTTTACTTTTATTTTAACATCCATGTCAACACAACCTTACAAGGGGCCACTTGGGACTTTGTGGAAAGCATGGGCTCCATGGGGCTGTCCCCGAATAAGTTTGGCCCAACTCATAGCTGTAGACATGCCTTAGATCTGGTGTTCCCCTCTATGGAAGTGGGTGATCTTACACTAAGTTCCATTACAACAAAAAACTGGAATGGTCAGATCACTTCCTGGTGATCTGACCAGGAACTAGACTTCTCTTGTGAGCCTTCCCCTCTTCAGAGAGGTAGGACCGATTCAAATGATCCACCCCTGCCACTTAATGGATCCAAATGGCTTCCAGAGAGTGGTAGGGGATGTCTTATCTCATGTTGATGGCCTTTCAGCTGATTCCCTGGTGGCCTGCGGGAATGCAGAGTTAACGGCCCTCCAGATGTTTTTGGCCTACAACTCCCATGATCCCTAGCTAGCAGGACCAGTGGTCAGGGATGATGGGAATTGTAGTCTCAAAACATCTGGAGGGCCGAGTTTGAGGAAGCCTGATCTAGCTCAATACCATCTACACTGGACAGCAGCTGCTCTCCAGGAGTGCAGGTGGGATTCTCTCCCAGCCCTACCTGGAGATGTCGCAACTGAGTAGTAGAGGGACTGCCTAGCAAGCATAATGTCCCAATGGCATCTTCAGATAGGATGGTTAGGGCTTTGTTAGACGAGACAAACTGGTTTAATTTGCATAGGGAAGGGGAGATACCTTAGGAAGGAGCTAGATGCATGTTATAGGCAGCTTCAAACAAATAGCCATTCCAGGTGGAACTGGATTGGTTAGAAACAGAGGAAAGTTGTAAGTGAAGTTCTTAAGAAGTTTGTGCCTTTACTATCGAAACAGCTATGCTTCGTCCCTCAGGGTTTGTTAGTAAAATTCCAGTTTTGTTTCCATCATTCCTCATCTTTATTCCCAGTTCAAGAAATACATGGTTACAGGATCCCGCCTCTCAACAATAAACAATATTCTTTGAACTGCCTTGAGACCCCCAGGTATAGGGTGGTATATACATTCAAATAATAATAATAATAATAATAATAATAATAATAATAATAATAATAATATCATAGAATTTTAGAGTTGGAAGGGACCACTAGGACAATCTAGTCCAACTCGCTGCAATGCAGGAATCTTTCGCCCGATGTGGGACTCAAACCCAGAACCCTGAGATTAAGAGTCTCGTACTCTACCAACTGAGCTGTAAGGGTACTTGACCTTGTTGCTGAATTTTAGTAACCGCTACCACGCACAGACAAGGGACGCGGGTGGCGCTGTGGTCTAAACCACAGAGCCTCAGTCCCTGCTCCTGCCAACCTAGCAGTTCAAAAGCACGTCAAAGTGCAAGTAGATAAATAGGTACCGCTCCGGCGGGAAGGTAAACGGAGTTTCTGTGCACTTCTCTGGTTCGCCAGAAGTGGCTTTGTCATCCTGGCCACATGACCCGGAAGCTGTACGCCGGCTCCCTCAGCCAGTAAAGTGAGATGAGCGCCACAACCCCAGAGTCGTCCACGACTGGACCTAACGGTCAGGGGTCCCTTTACCTTTACCTTTACCATGCACAGAGAGAATCCCCAAATCCATAGCTGCTTCAGATAGGGAGTGTCTAAGTTTAAATCACACAGACCTGGTCATGTTGCATCACATCCATCTGAAGTATCTGAAGAAGTGTGCATGCACACGAAAGCTCATACCAAGAACAAACTTAGTTGGTCTCTCAGGTGCTACTGGAAGGAATTTTTTATTTTATTTTGTTTTGACTATGGCAGACCAACACGGCTACCTACCTGTAACTGTAATGCAGTGTGTGAGAGATACAACCCCACTGCATTTTCAGTTGCTAATTTGTACACACCGCTTGGCATGGGACAACACAGAAGCCCTCCCTGACAGATATACATGTCTCTGTATGCACACACCACAAATATCCCTTTCCTTATGCTGGTTCCTTGAAATAAATGCCTTTCTACCATAATGGCTGGTATCATCTTCTATTTCCTTTTTTAAAATCATTTTCTACTCCCCCCCCATCTGAGATGCACAAAAATGTATTCTGTTTATTGCATTTATTCATCACTTTCTCCAAAAAAATAATATCTCAACATCCACAAACAAAAAATGTATTTCTATTTATTGCATGTATTCATCACTTTCTCAAAAAAAATCTCAACATCCACAAACAAAAAATGTATTTCTATTTATTGCATTTATTCATCGCTTTTTACCAATATATATATAAAACTCTAAGCATCTTACAAATATATATATATAATGCCAGCAGCAGCTTGTTGAACATTTAAAGCCAGATACAAAACGCAACAGAAGAAAAAATGCTGGCATATCACGATGCAGTAATAATATTTCTACATAAATCAAGAGCAACAGACAGGAGGACGGATCCCATATATCGCACCACAGAGGACACAGATAGATGCAGCCGCCTACAAACACGCCTTCGACCAATGTGTGTGTATAATATATACATATATTCTGTATCCCACTAAGGGAGCCTTTCCGGAGAAATTTCTCAAATACAGCAGTGTAATTTCTCCGCTGATTTTGATTGACATGCTGTCCCTGGGATCATGTGTTAATCCCTTCCTCACTCAAGCCTTTTCATAACTCATTTCTCTCTGCTAGATGGAAACTCTGATGGTTACCGAGGCAACCATGATAGCGCTAAGCCATTTCCCTCTCTGCAAGGAGACCATTATTCCGCGTGCATAGACCATTTGCAACAAAGGTCGCAGCAAAGTCATACCCAACACAGCACACGTTTATTAAACTTTTATTCTTTGTTTCCTTCTGTCCGTCCCTCCTCTGCCCCCCCCCACCTCTGCTTGCAACTCTCTTTTCTTAACTGAGATGCTAGTTGGCACTTGCATATATATATATGTATGTGTATACCGGTATATGTGTATATGTGTATATGAAGGGATATGCAATGAAGGCCGCAATAACTCAGGCAGATAACATTGTTCCTGAATTGCATACACATACAAAATAATAATAATAATAATAAGGCCAAATCGAGAAGTTGGAGCCCGGGCAGAGCATGTTTACACAGGCAGGCTTCACATCAGTGATTTTGGTTTGCCTTTTGTCCCTTCGGTTCGGTGAAAAAGTTTTAAAAAAAACAACAACAACCCCAAAATAAATAAAAACAAGGAAATTAAAATGTTCAAGAAATCGATGTAGGGCATGAAAGGGACTCAGACTTTTGAATGGCATGAACCATGTTGTTTGAAGGGAGGGATTGATATATTAGCTTTCCCATCCGAAAAAAACCCGATATCCGCCTTAATATCTGATTATAATGGGTGTTATCCGGCAACTCCTGCAGACAAGCTGGCGCAAATGTGTTGCAGTGCTTTCCTTTGGACTGTGTCAGTGAGGCCAAGAGGGGTGTCTTGTCATCTGGGCAGCCCAGGTTGTCCATACACACTGCCCAGACTTGTGCCGCCGGGAGAGGTCACTTCCGTGTTGCTAAGGCTACAGTTTGACTCACTCCATTGTCTCTCGAGATAGACGGATGCCAGCGACAAGATGCCAGAAAAGCTGGAGCCCATTTAAGGCACAAGAGTCACCACCTAATGGGGTGGTTGGAATATATAGGAATCTGCGGCTCTGTAGATGTAGTAGTAGTGGTAGTAATTTGTTATTCAAACCCCGCCCCATCTGGCTGGGTTTCCCCAGCCACTCTGGGTGGCTCCCAACAGAATATTAAAAGCATGATAAAACACCAAAGACTTCCCTAAACAGGGCTGCCTTCAGATGTCTTCTAAAAGTCAGATACAGCCATACCTTGATTTTCGAACAGCTTAGTTCTCAAAGGTTTTGGCTCCCGAACTATTTTTGGAAGCTGAACATCCGACGGGACTTCCGCGGCTTCTGATTGGCTGCAGGAGCTTCCTGCAGCCAATTGGAAGCTGCACTTTGGTTTCCGAAAGTTTGGGAAGTTGAACGGATTCCATTTGACTTCCAAGGTATGACTGTAGTTGTTTATTTCTTTGATGTCGGATGGGAGGGCATTCCACAGGGCGGGCACTGCTACCGAGAAGGCCCTCTGCCTGGTTAGACTCTCACTCCCACCCACATGACCATGGGCCATGTTGACTGGGGCTGATGGGAGTTGGAGTGCAACAACAGAGTCTTCATCCCTGTCCCAACCAATGCTTTAAGACCATGGCCCAGAATTCCAAGAGGCTCAGAACTGGAGACTCAGGGGGTGGGGCTTGGAAGTTAGTAGGTGGGGTTTGCCAGGTCAAGGGCGGAGCCCAGCTGGATCAGAGCAGAGCGTTTATGACTGCAGTCTGGCTGCTCCTGTTGCCCCAGGGCTGGAGCCTGATGACCATAGGGTGGAACTTTGTGTTTGGTTTTCCAGCTGCACTGGAAGAGGCAGGTACTACAGAAGGTCATAAACACAGCCCGAAAAATTATTGGTCATCCTATCCCATATTTGGAAGAACTATACAGTTCCTGTTGCCTTAAAAAAGTAAACAATACAGGTGAAACTCGAAAAATTATCGTGGAAAGGTTCGTTTCTTTCAGTAATTCAACTTAAAAGGTTAAACTAATATATGAGATAGACTCATGACATGCAAAGCGAGATATGTCAAGCCTTTATTTGTTATAATTGTGATGATTATGGCGTACAGCTGATGAGAACCCCAAATTAACAATCTCAACTTTGGGGTTTTCATCAGCTGTATGCCATAATCATCACAATTATAACAAATAAAGGCTTGACATATCTCAATTTGCATGTCATGAGTCTATCTCATATATTAAACTCCAGCAGCTAATGAAAACAATTGCTTACGTAAATGGACTTTTCCACAATATTCTAATTTTTTGAGTTTCACCTGTATTTTACAGGATCCATCTCATGCGGGATATAGTCTTTTTGCACCACTGCCTTCGGGCAAGAGATATAGAACAATTAGATCAAGAACAAATAGATTGAAGAATAGTTTCTACCCCAGAGCTATAACCATCTTAAATGCTGTAACCAGATAATATGACCTTGGAGAGTTGTGATGGGTGTGTACGTATGTGCATGTGTGGCTGACAATGTGTTTTTTTGTGCTGTTTTTTGTTTTGTTTTTATGGGATGGCATCCAATTTCGTTGTACAACGTGGTACTTGTACAACGACAATAAAGAAATCTTATTATCTTACTATCTTAACCAATAGCAATTCCTCTCAGGCTGAGCAGATAATTGCCCGCTCCCTTGGTGCTGGCTCCTCCGCCTAGAGTTTTGCTCCTTTCCTTGGACGCCCTAAGAAAAATAAGCATGAAATTCTGATAGCCTTTAAGCACCCAGTGTCTTGTATAAATCAGACCCATTTTCTCCCATGTGAATGATTGGCTGACAGAGGTGGACTTTGGCAATATGGCGCCCTGAGCAAGGACAAAGTTTGAAACACACCCCCTAAGTATTTCTCATTTCCAAAACAATTCTTATTTTGCAGGGACAGTCGCGGATTTACAGAAGCCTCCCCGGTTTCTGATTTGATCCCGTAATGTCCCTCTTTTCCTTAGGATGTCCATATTTTCATCGGAGAAATGTTGGTGGGTATGGAACCGCTGTAATCATGTTTCCACTCGGTCACCTTTTCCTGGTGCCGCACTGAATGCTTTTTCTGCGCGGCATTTATTTTGGACCTATTGTGTTGTTGTTGTTGTTCAGTCATTCAGTCGTGTCCGACTCTTCGTGACCCCATGGACCAGAGCACGCCAGGCACGCCTATCCTTCACTGCCTCCCGCAGTTTGGCCAAACTCATGTTAGTAGCTTCGAGAACACTGTCCAACCATCTCATCCTCTGTTGTCCCCTTCTCCTTGTGCCCTCCATCTTTCCCAACATCAGGGTCTTTTCCAGGGAGTCTTCTCTTCTCATGAGGTGGCCAAAGTACTGGAGCCTCAGCTTCAGGATCTGTCCTTCCAGTGAGCACTCAGGGCCGATTTCCTTGAGAATGGATAGGTTTGATCTTCTTGCAGTCCATGGGACTCTCAAGAGTCTCCTCCAGCACCAGAATTCAAAAGCATCAATTCTACGGCGATCAGCCTTCTTTATGGTCCAGCTCTCACTTCCGTACATTACTACTGGGAAAACCATAGCTTTAACTATACGGACCTTTGTCGGCAAGGTGATGTCTTTGCTTTTTAAGATGCTATTGGACCTATTATTGCTACCTTAATGATCACAAGGAAAGGAAATGCGCTGTGATCATCCATGGCTGTTTCTCCGGCGGATTCCCTGTTGCATCCCATGCTCTACAGTCAGATGGCCAATCAGGGCTCCAGAGGATTATTTATTGCATTCGGCGTTTGCCATCAGTCATGGGGGTGGGGGAGGGGAACTTAACAAAGACACGGCGGGGTTTATCTATAAGCAGCTAAACAAACACATCTTGCTCCTCCGTTATCTACTTGTTAAAAAAATGCTATTGGGCGGCTTGAAACATCAGCATTTACTGCGCGAGGGCCCTTTATCCAGGATGATGTACACAGAAGCCCATCAATTAGTGCGGAGGATTTGTTGATATATCTGCCATTATATTCCCTTCTCTTCCCAAAAGCTCCCCAGATTTCTTTATTTTTAATTTTTGCAAAAAGTGTTGTGGTCAGTCTCATGCTTTGGGTAGCTGTTGAACGCACATGCTGTGAAAGAGATGATCAATTAAACGATTTTTGTTGTTCAGTCGTTCAGTCGTGTCCGACTCTTCATGACCCCATGGACCAGAGCACGCCAGGCACCCCTATCCTCCACTGCCTCCCGCAGTTTGGCCAAACTCATGCCAGTTGCTTCGAGAACACTGTCCAACCATCTCATCCTCTGTCGTCCCCTTCTCCTTGTGCCCTCCATCTTTCCCAACATCAGGGACTTTTCCAGGGAGTCTTCTCTTCTCATGAGGTGGCCAAAGTACTGGAGCCTCAACTTCAGGATCTGCCCTTCCAGTGAGCACTCAGGGCTGATTTCTTTGAGAATGGATAGGTTTGATCTTCTTGCAGTCCATGGGACTCTCAAGAGTCTCCTCCAGCACCATAATTCAAAAGCATCAATACTTTGGCTATCAGCCTTCTTTATGGTCCAGCTCTTGCTTCCATACATCACTACTGGGGAAACCATAGCTTTAACTATACGGACCTTTGTCGGCAAGGTGATGTCTCTGCTTTTTAAGATGCTGTCTAGGTTTGTCATTGCTTTCCTCCCAAGAAGCTTGTTGTTGTTCAGTCGTTCAGTCGTGTCCGACTCTTCGTGACCCCATGGACCAGAGCACGCCAGGCATGCCTATCTTTCACTGCCTCCCACAGTTTGGCCAAACCTATGCCAGTTGCTTCGAGAACACTGTCCAACCATCTCATCCTCTGTCGTCCCCTTCTCCTTGTGCCGTCCATTGTGCCCTCGATAGGATAGGAGCATGATTAAATCATAGGAAGGTGCTTTCAACCAGGATGGATTCTTGGTCCCTCAATGCCAGAGGTGGGTCACATGTTCCCAGTTCATCACACACCTGTGTGCATTGTGCCAGCACAGTTACTTTGATCGGAGTATGTTATTGAGAATCTCAAAGCGGACAAGTCCCCCTGCGACTACAGCGGCAAGAATGTTACTTGTCCCAAAATGGAAAGAAGCAGAAGTCCCAGCAAAGGAAGAATGGATACAAAAACTTGTGGAATATGCAGAAATGGTGAAACTTACCGGGGGGGGGGGGAGAATAAGAAATCAAGATAAGGAACTTTTTAGAAAAGAATGGAAATGGTTTATTGAATATTTACAGATAAATTGTAAACAGATAGAAACACTGGCAGGATTATTGTAATAACCTGCAGTTACATAAGAATATACATTTAAAGAAGTAAATAAATGAGTAAGTTAAGTGACTTTGGATATGGAGAAGATATTAAAAATAAATTTAAGGAACCGCAGAAAGAGGGGGAAGGAAGTCAAGTTTAAAAATGTCTAAGTGGTTGTAAAATCAGTGAAATGTATGTATCTGAAAAGTTTGTGTGTGTGTGTGTGTGTTGGACAGTCTCCTGTTTATGGGACTAGTGAAATCAAGGGGGGGAGAGAGAGAATGAGAGAAAAACAGTAATTAATAAAACACCATCTCCTTATAGAAGAAGAAGAAGAAGAAGAAGAAGAAGAAGAAGAAGAAGAAGAAGAAGAAGAAGAAGAAGAGGAAGAGGAAGAGGAGGAGGAGGAGGAGGAGGAGGAGGAGGAGGAGGAGGAGGAGGAGTTTGGATTTGATATCCCACTTTGCACTACCCGAAGGAGTCTCAAAGCGGCTCACATTCTCCTTTCCCTTCCTCCCCCACAACAAACACTCTGTGAGGTGAGTGGGGCTGAGAGACTTCAGAGAAGTGTGACTAGCCCAAGGTCACCCAGCAGCTGCATGTGGAGGAGCGGGGAATCGAACCCAGTTCACCAGATTACGAGTCCACTGCTCTTAACCACTACACCACACTGGCCAAATTCTTACCACTGAGCAAAATGTGATGCTAAGATTTCATATGTGGTAACAGGGACACCAACCTGAATAAAATAAGGGGGCCCCGGTAAACCCCACATGATGTGCCGGCTGCAAGGTACAAGGCCATTTCCACATCTCTGCTGGAAGAGTGTCCCACAGAATGAGTAAAAACAAAATAAAATAAAAAATTCCTTCCAGTAGCACCTTAGAGACCAACTAAGTTTGTTCTTGGTATGAGCTTTCGTGTGCATGCACACTTCTTCAGATACAGAATGAGATTAGTGACACAAAACACTAGTTACAGGGCCTCTCCAGATTATCTCAGGGATAGCTCAGCTCTTCTGTTAAGGGTCCTCTGGGGTTTCCCCCATGCTCTTGAGTTTCGGTAGGAGACTTTCATGGGGGCCAGGCAGTGGCGGACTATGGGCTCTCAAATTTCAGAAGTGCCCCGTGTGACGTTAACCCCACCTCTCACACTCCATTCTGCCGCATCTACGGGCTGTGCTACCCTAAAATCATTTCTGGGGAGCAGGTCTTTAGTGTGGCAGGGCTTCTCCTGTGGAACTCTTTGCCAATAGAAGTTCAACAGGAGGCATCCCTGTGTCTTTAAAAAAAAACTTGTATTTTTTGTAAATGAAATTTTATTAGTTATTTTTACACAAAACTTGACATTACTGATTTCACTTTCAGTATAATAATTTCTTGCATTTTGACTTCCCTTCCTTACGTCCATGATGTACCTGTTGTATTCCTTTATCTGCGACCACAACCGTCGTTTATTTTCTATTTTCCATTGCAACTTCTATTACAATCATTCATTTATTCCCCTTGCCTTGCCTCTTATTCAAATCCTGCTCGCGATTTCATTTGCCTATAGTTTATTCTCAAGTAGCCTGAAAAAACCTCCCCTCTTCTACAAAGTTCTCATCTTGTCGATCTCTTCTTTTTGCTTTCAACTTTGCCATCTCTGCATAGTCCATTAACTTTAGAATCCATTCTTCATTCCACTTCTGCCCATACAGGATTCTGATTGTGTTGTAACGTGGGGTTAGTGATTTCAGCAAGTGATTTCAGCTCTGACATAGCAGGCAGGAGACAGCTTCTTCATGTAACACTCTTTATTCAGACAAACAAGACTGGGGAACTGAGGAGAGGGATGCTACATTTATAGGGACAGTAGAGGATACATTTTGGAGGGAACAATCTCAAGCAATCACAAAGCTGCCTTTTGGTGGGAACCAATAAGACTGAGGATCCAAATGCAGCAACTTGAATGAACCAATAGTAGCTGTTCCTTCTGGAACAGGAAGGCAGTTACTTTCCCCTAATGTGAATACAGACAATAGTAATACAGTGGTACCTCGACTTATGAATTTACCGTATATACCCGAGTATAAGCCGACCTGAATATAAACCGAGGCACCTAATTTTCCTACAAAAACCTGGGAAAGCTTATTGACTCGAGTATAAGCCGGTTCACCTTTGCCGCTGTGGAGGAGGAGGAGGAACAAGCAGCCCGAAAGCAGCCCTTTGGGCTGCTCCTTCCTCTTCCTCCTTTGCCAAGTTTGCATTTATGCGAGCAGTTCAGGAATGGAACAAGCTGCCTGGGGAGAGTAAAGAACCGCTGTTCTTGTACACTTGTACACAATGGTTGACTGGGGAGAGCGGGTGGCGGCACGAGCGGAGAGAAAGGGCTTCTTTCTCGCCGCCCCCACCGCCCGCCTCACTCAATTATAAGCCGAGGGCAGCTTTTTCAGCACAAAAAATGTGCTGAAAAACTAGGCTTATACTCAAGTATATACAGTAATCCGTTCCGAATGCACATTCGTAGGTCGAAAAATTCGTAAGTCGAAAAAAGTGATTTCCCCATAAGAATGCATTGGAAATGAAAAATTCGGAAAAATTCGTAAGTTGAGTAAACCGCATCTAAAATTCGTAAGTCGAGTAAACCACATCTAAAACCGCCAACGGATGTCCTTCGGATGTCAAAAAATTCGTAGGCGTGCGGGCACTTTTTTCATTCGTAAGTCGAAAAATTCGTATGTCGAGTTATTCGTAAGTCGAGGTACCACTGTACAGATATGATAACCCTTGAATCAATACACAACACCCCTCCCCCCCTAGTGAGCACAGCAGACGTAATCCCTCAGATACTGTGGGGTCCTGCAATTTCTACTCGATCTCCTGACAACAGGTGTTGCAGGTACTGGATTAGGTATTACCTGCGGTGGAGGGACTACTGTAGTAGTTGTGTCAGGAACGGATGGAGTCTCCGACAGCTCAGAGTTCCCTCCGTGTTCCTCGTCATCGTGAGGACTAGTGGAACCAGGGTCATTTGCCAAAGCCTCTGGTGACTGCATCTCTGGGCCATTTCCACTCTGGCCTTGCCGCTGTGCGTCATTAGCAGGGGACGAAATATCCTCAGTCCGTAAATTCTCTGCATCTGACTCCTCCCTACTGGGCGCCCGGTGCCTCAGCTGATCTATATGTCTCCTCCAGACCTGCCCATCTTCCGAGGTCACATAATAGGACACAGGTCCACTAGCCCGGGTGATCACACCAGCCACCCACCGCGTACCTCGTGCATAATCAATACACAACAAGTAGGATACATAAACAACTTAACCATCTCTCTTGGGATCTCCACCCAAGAACTTGTATTGTTAAGTTGGCTTTTGAAACATGACATTTTTTTTCCACCGACCAGTTTTTCATTAATATGCCATGGATGTGTTTAACCCTTTGCTTTTACACAAAAACCCGCCTTGTTATATTTCCTGCCAAAGTGTGGGTTTATAAAAATGTAAATAAATAAACAGAGAGGTTCAGTGTTGATCATATACTCAGAGTAGACCCACCAAAATCAATGGGCTGGAGTAACTTAAAGCTATTATTCTTCCATAGGCCTGCCCTGACTATAACTTAATTGGATAACACCCCTCGGCTTTGAAGCAGCTAACACTGATTAAGATCGCAGCTCGATTTTTAGAAACTCACCCATATCAACTTTAAAGTCAGCAATAATTAAAAGAGAAACCAGGAAGCCAGCTAAGTTGAGGAGAGGATGACTAAAATTGGAAAACCTCACTGCTAAGAAAGCAGTTTCAAAGGGACAACGATCATGCACTTTATGACATCTTTTGCAGCCAAACTTAGCTCTGAACTCTTACGATGCAACCTTTCAAGTGCCCAGGACCATTTAGGGTTTGAAAGGTCAAAACCAGAACTACCCAAGATATGGTCCAGTAATGACATACTCTCCACCATTTCTCTGATGAAATAGGGACGTCCTATTCCATAATAATAACAACAACAGCAACAATAATTTTATTGTTTATACCCCGCCCATCTGGCTGGGTTGCCCCAGCCACTCCGGGAAGCTTCCAGCATATACAAAAACACAATAAAACATTAAACATTAAAAACTTCCCCATACAGAGCTGCCTTCAGATGTCTTCTAAAGACAGTTATTTGGCTCAGGGGTCGCATAACTCCATACTCTCCAACATTTCTCCGATGAAAATAGGATCGTCCTAAGCAAAAGTGGGACATTCTGGGATCAAATCAGAAACCGGGAAGGCTGCTGTAAATCCTGGACTGTCCCTGGAAAATAGGGACACTTGGAGGGTCTGTAATGACCACAGTGCATTTTACAGAAATGCTTCGATAAATTCATAGAAGAAGGTATAGCAGTTCCCTCTGTTTCTAGCTTTCAGGCATCACCTACAGCAGGAAAGAATAAGGAAACTTGGGTGAACCTGAAGTTTGCATAACTAAAAACCTGTGGAGACTGTTCCTTTAGGAGAAATGGAACATTGCACCATCAAACGGAGGGTGTTACACACACACACACACACACACACACACACACACACACACACACACACACAATTTAAAACACATTCACATCATATCATTAAAGTGCTGCAATACCACTTTAAACAGTCATAAAGTCAAAGGTAAAGTACTCCTGACAGTTAAGTCCAGTCGTGAACAACTCTAGGGTTGCGGCGCTCATCTCGCTTTACTGGCTGAGGGAGCCGCAGTTTGTCCACATACAGTTTTTCTGGGTCATGTGTCCAGCATGACTAAGCTGCTTCTGGCGAACCAGAGCAGCGCATGGAAACGCCATTTACTTTCCCACCAGAGCGGCACCTATTTATCTACTTGCACTTTGACGTGCTTTTGAACTGCTAGGTTGGCAGGAGCTGGGACCAAACAATGGAAGCTCACCCCATCACGGGGATTCGAACCGCCCACCTTCCGGCAAGCCCAAGGCTCAGTGATTTACACCACAGTGCCACCCACGTCCCTTTTTAAAACGGTCATGGCTCTCCGCAAAAAGATTCTGGGAGCCATGGTTTGTTAAAGGTGCCAAGAGTTGTTCAGGAGGCTTTCCTATTCCCCTCACAGAGCTACAATTCTCAGAGTTCCCTGGAAGGAGAGATTCATTCTGGGAGCTGTAACCCTTGGAGGGGAACAGAGGGTGTCCCGACAATTCTCAGCACTCTTAGCAAACTACAGCTCCCAGAATCCTTTGGAGAAAGCAGGGAATGTTTAAAGTGCTTTAAGGCATGGGCATGGCCTTTAAAACACATGCAAAGTGCATTTCACGCCTCAGAGTGATAATTCCAAGCAACCCTGAGGGAACTACATTTGCCACAGCATCCATTTCTGATAAAGTGTTACCTTAGTTCTCAAACTTTATCCGTTCCGGAAGTCTGTTCCAAAACCAAAGCATTCCAAAACCAAGGCGTGCTTTCCCATAGAAAGTAATGCAAAATGGATTAATCCATTCCAGACTTCTAAAAACAACCCCTAAAACAGCAATTTAACATGAATTTTACTATCTAATGCCGGCTTCCTCAACCTTGGCCCTCCAGATGTTTTGAGACTACAGTTCCCAGCATCCCTGACCACTGGTCCTGCTAGCTAGGGATCATGGGAGTTGTAGGTCAAAAACATCTGGAGGGCCAACATTGAGGAAGCATGATCTAACGATACCATTTATCCATAAAATGAAAGCAATAATCAATGTACTGTACTATAAAAAATAAATAAGACAGTATTGCAGATGATAAAAATTTAAATTATTATTATTTTCTTCCCTGCACTGATGATAGTCATTGTTTGGATGGGGGGCTTTTATCTATTTCCACAGTCACACAGTCATTCAATCAATCAGTAGCTGAACTGGGTTTCATACAGTCACACAAACAAATTAACTGAAAAAGCCTCAAAAACAAAAACGCAAGATAAATAGCAAAAACGAAAGTGCCAAACTTAATCCATTCTGGAAGTCTGTTTGACTTCTGAAATGTTCGAAAACCAAGGCGCAGCTTCTGATTGGTGCAGGCGCCCCGGAAACAATAGCTGACAGCCGCATCAGATGTTCGGCATCTGAAAAACATTCGAAAACTGGAACACTTACTTTCGGGTTTTCGCTGTTTGGGAACCAAGGCATTTGAGTACCACTGTACTTCGAATCGCTACGAGTTTGCCTCAAATTGCATTCGTTGTTTGCCGAATCTGCTCTTTTGCCTTATCTATACATTATTGCGTTTTTGATCCTAATGATTGTAACGTTTTTTGTTTTCCCCTTGCTGTTATTCTCGTGACACCCCCCCCCCCACCTTTGAGCTAAGAACTGCTTTTGGAAAAGTGGAACGCATATATTAAATCAATTTGCAAAAATCCCTCCAGGCTTGGGGTCATTGCTAGACATCCCACACCGTTCCATGCAAAATACAACAGCATGAATGGAATATCAGAGCTAGAGGAGGTGACGTGGGGATCAAGCTGCTATCAGGAGAGCCTGTCGGATGTGTTGATGATTTACGGTTGGAAAAAGGGAGAGGACATTACAGTCCGGAATGCTCACAGCTTCTAATGGTCTATCGTCATATATTATAAAACAAACCAGGACATACATTGTGGGAAAATGACTTCCTCTGCTGATTAATGAGACCTGGAAATCAGGAAAAACAGTCTTAAGATGTTGTTGTTGTTCAGTCGTTCAGTCATGTCCAACTCTTATTGACCCCATGGACCAGAGCACGCCAGGCACCCCTATCCTCCACTGCCTCCCGCAGTTTGGCCAAACTCATGCCAGTCACTTTGAGAACACTGTCCAACCATCTCATCCTCTGTCGTCCCCTTCTCCTTGTGCCCTCCATCTTTCCCAACATCAGGGTCTTTTCCAGGGAGTCTTCTCTTCTCATGAGGTGGCCAAAGTATTGGAGCCTCAGCTTCAGGATCTGCCCTTCCAGTGAGCACTCAGGGCCGATTTCTTTAAGGATGGATATGTTTGATCTTTTGCAGTCCATGGGACTCTCAAGAGTCTCTTCCAGCACCATAATTCAAAAGCATCAATTCTTCGGCGATCAGCCTTCTTTATGTAGGCACTGCCCTTTATGTAAGTTTTTCTCTTAAAGTTTTTCTCTCGAGTTACAGAGACAGGGTCGGAATGAAACATGGCACAGTGCTTGGAATTGTTTATTTCTTGATTTCTTTCATATAATTTATACACTGCTTGATTATTAAAAAACAACAACCCTCAAAAGATAAACCAGTAACAACAAGGAAAAGTCACAACCATACTTTAAAACATATACACATGTTAAAAAAAACTAAACTACCATAGCTTTCTAAACATCTAGGCTGTGGTGGGCATCCGTTTTTCTCAAGAGACAATGAAGTGCGTCTCTGGAGATGAAGCCAAACTGCTGTGTTAGCAGCCTCCTTGGGGAAGAAGCCTGGGCAGTGTGTTTGGAGGTTCTGGGTTGCCCAGACGACAAGCCCTCCCTCTCGGCCTCGCTGATGTGGTCCAAAGGAAAGCAGAGCAATACGTTTGGCACCGGCTTAGCTGCAGGAGTTGCTGGAAAGTGGCGTAAAAGGAGCCACCCAACCATCTTAAGGACTCTAGAATCTAGATTTGTATAGGATTTACTCTTGAGCCTTTTATTCTCCCCAAGGTATCTCACAAGGCAGCAGAGGTTTCGGATCAGAGTTTTCCTTCTCCAAAATCGGCTACTTTCCCAGGTGCATGAGTAACATCTGCCCCTTGCTTCCCTCTACAGCACATGCAGAAAGCACCTTATGGGTAAAGGTAAAGGTAAAGGGACCCCTGAACATTAGGTCCAGTCATGTCTGACTCTGGGGTTGCGGCGCTCATCTTGCTTTACTGGCTGAGGGAGCCAGCGTACAGCTTCCGGGTCATGTTGGCCAGCATGACTGAGCCGCTTCTGGCGAATCAGAGCAGCGCACGGAAATGCTGTTTACCTTCTCGCCAGAGCGGTACCTATTTATCTACTTGCACTTTGACGTGCTTTCGAACTGCTAGGTTGGCAGGAGCAGGGACTGAGCAATGGGAGCTCACCCCGTTGCGGGGATTCGAACCACTGACCTTCTGATCAGCAAGCCCTAGGCTCAGTGGTTTAGACCACAGCGCCACCCGTGTCCCTTATGGGTAGGCTTGTCTAAACAATAGTGTTTTTAAAGACAGCGAAAAGAGGGCAGTGGAAGGGCCTGCTTGATCTCAATAGGCAGGGAGTTCCAAAGTCTAGATGCTGCCACGCTAAAATATTTGAGGTTTTTTCAAATGTGGAATTGGTTATTATGAGGCACCTGCAGTAGTGCCAATTCCACCGATTGAAGGGGCCGAGAGGGCACATGTGGGGTAATACAATCTCATAGGTAAGCTGGTCCCAAGTTGTTAAGGGAATTGTGGAAATGTAGTTAGGCATAATTCAAGCTCCAAAACACAACACTTTCTCATTCCTTGTTCCCCTCTTTCTCCAGATCCTGGATCCTTTTATGGGAGCTGAAGAAACATCTAACTCCATATCAAGGCAGGGGGTGGGCAACCAGTGCCTTCTTCTCAGATACTGTTGGACTACAACCCCCATCACCCCTGATCATTGGCCATGTGAGCTAGGGGATGATGGGAGTTGGAGGCCAACTGGTTGCCCATCCCTGTGTTTAGGAATGGCACTGCTTTCTTCTGTATTCAGGAGTGCTACAACTGGGGTAGCTCAGTCAGTAGAACATGAGAGTGTTAATCTCAGGGTCTTGGGTTTGAGTCCCACGTTGGGCAGAAGATTGCAGGGGGTGGGACTAGATGATCCTCACGGTCCCTTCCAACTCTACAACACAACGATTCCATGATTTTTGAGCATCTGCTTCAGAAGTCCTCCTCCAGCTGACTGGGGAAGAGGGCCTCTTCAGTCTTGGCCCCTTAGTTATGGAATGCTTCTGCCCATCAGTACTTTTATGGTTTAGTTCGGGGTGAGCAACCTGCAGCATGAGGACTGCATGTGTCCCTCAGTCTAATTTCATGTGGGTAGGGGTAACCCAGAGGAAGAGGAAGAGGGGGACACGGAGGAGAGAGAAAAGCTGAAACAAACCAAGTGATGGAAAGAACAAAAGGGGAGAAAAGTTTTCTGCACGTGATCAGTTCAGAGCAAAACCTTCGGGAAGATTGAAACGCTCTGGATATATTAATAAAAATGCACACAGAAGCAAGTCCCGCTGTGTTCAGTGGGGGGCTTCCGACCAGGTAGCTGAATAATGGACAGCAGCCAAATATTTCAAACACACAAATCAATAACAATCCCGTTGCTTTATGTGGGAGCCTCAAGGCAGGCAACAGAATCTAATGGGACACAGCGCTGACCTAGGGCAGTGTTTTTCAACCTTTTTTGGGCAAAGGCACACTTGTTTCATGAAAAAAATCACAAGGCACACCACCATTAGAAAATGTTAAAAAAATTAACTCTGTGCCTATATTGACTATATATAAAGTAATTTTTCAATTTTTCCCACGGCACACCAGGCAACATCTCGCGGCACACTAGTGTGCCGCGGAACAGTGGTTGAAAAACACTGACCTAGGGAACTCACTGCCACAATATGTACAGATGGCGATTCGCTTAGGCACCCTTCACTTACCTCCAGCCATGAAGGGACAATCCCTGCACTGCAGTCCCACATGGTTGTGATGTGTGGCTGCGGATACTGCAATCGCTTGGGCGTGGGTAGATTGCATGAGTATTTTCCACTCAGACTACCATCCGGAAAACCAATGTTAAGGTGGGTGGGGGAAATCCATGTGGCTGTTTTCTCCTGCTCTGCTTGGGTAGCACACAGAGTTTAAAGACTGCCTGAGCCCTTATAGTCTATTATTATTATTATTATTATTATTATTATTATTATTATTATTATTATTATTATTATTATTACCATTATGTAGGGCTGCTTCTGAAGACGGCTGGGAAACTTCAGCTAGTGTAGAATTCAGTGGCCAGGTTGCTCACTGGGGCAAGATGGTTTGAGCATATTACACCAATCCTGGTCTGACTACACTGGCTGTCAATTAGTTTCCAGGCCCAAATAAAAGTGCTAGTTTTGACCTATATAGCCTTAAATGGCTCAGGACCGCATTACCCCTCTCTCCATATGAACCGACCCAGATCCTGAGATCATCTTTTGAGGTCCTTCTTCATGTGCCTCCTCCATGAGTGGTCCGGAGGGTGGCAACATGAGAACAGGGCCTTCTCTGTGGTGGCTCCCCGTTTGTGGAATCCTCTCCCCAAGGAGGTTTCACCTGGTGCCTTCATTACATACCTTTAGGCGCCAGGCGAAAATGTTCCTCTTCAACCAGGTCTTGGGCTTCTTGAGATCCAATGTCCTTTTAAATTTGTTGTGGAAGGAGAGCACTGTCTCACCATGTGAAAGAGGCCTGACTGGCATTGACCAGAAGTCGGAAATCTAGTGTTGCCAGTCTCATGCTCTGAAACACTCTCAGGCACTCCAAGTGCCAGTGTGGTATAGTGATTAAGAGTGGTATACTCGTAATCTGGGGAACCGGGTTCGCGTCTCCTCTCCTCCACATGCAGCTGCTGGGTGACCTTGGGCTAGTCACACTTCTCTGAAGTCTCTCAGCCCCACTCACCTCACAGAGTGTTTGTTGTGGGGGAGGAAGGGAAAGGAGAATGTTAGCCGCTTTGAGACCCCTTCGCGTAGTGATAAAGCGGGATATCAAATCCAAACTCCTCCTCTTCTTCTTCTTCTTCTTCTTCTTCTTCTTCTTCTTCTTCTTCTTCTTCTTCTATTTTCCAGGGACAGCCTTGGATTTACTGATGGGGAGCCACTCAGGAGGTTTCCAAGCGGTGGATATTCCCAGCCCCACCTGGAGACGCCAGGAATTGAGCCTGTGACTTTCTGCAGGCAAACCAGATCCCATAGCCTCCAACATTTCTCCCATGAAAATAGGGACGTCTTATTCCACCATCATCACCATCATAATTTTATTATTTATAACCCCCCACACACCTGACTGGCTTGCCACAGCCCCTCTGGGCAGCTTCCAACATGTAAAAAAGCAAAATAAAACACTAAAAAAAATTCCCTATACAGGGCTGCCTTCAGACGTCTTCTAAAGGTTCTGTAGTTCAGAGGTCACATCACTCCATACCCTCCAACATTTATCCGGTGAAAATAGGGACGTCCTAAGGAAAAAACGGGACATTCTGGGATCAAATCAGAAACTGGGACAGCTTCTGTAAATCCGGGGCTGTCCCTGGAAAATAGGGACCCTTGGAGGCTCTGAGATTCTGTACCATAGAGCTACAGTGAGGACTGGATTGTAATGGTTATATTTGCAGCAATTGGACCAGAGTTTGCCTTGCCTTGGTTTGACTTCAAACACTCTGAACACTCATTAAAAAAAAATTAAAAAGTCTCTAGGTTTCCAAGAAGAAAAGTTATGAAGCAAAATGTGTAGGTAATCTTCCAAGTGATATCTGTTAGATGAACCAGCCTGGCTGCTCCTGCTGTGACTGAGAGGTGAGTTGTTTGGCCAACAGGCTATAGCCATCCCTGGGGTACTAAAATGCTGCTGTTTCCCCCATGGTTTCCTCTTTCTTTCTTTCTCTCTCTCTTTCTTTCTTTCTTTCTTTCTTTCTTTCTTTCTTTCTTTCTTTCTTTCTTTCTTTCTTTCTTTCTTTCTTTCTTTCTTTCTTTCTTTCTTTCTTTCTTTCTTTCTCCCCCCCCCCCGAGATCAGGTACTCCCTGCACATTATTTTCATTGCACAATAAAAGTGGATGGGTGTTAAACAAATGAGAAAAAGGTTAGAACTTTGCAAAGAGGTGCAGGTATGTCCCTCAGGTTACAGGCGCTTCAGGTTACAGGCGCTTCAGGTTACAGACTCTGCTAACCCAGAAATAGTACCTCGGGTTAAGAATTTTGCTTCAGGGTGAGAACAGAAATTGTGCTCTGGTGGCGCGGCAGCAGCAGGAGGCCCCATTAGCTAAAGTGGTGTTGTTCAGTCGTTCAGTCGTGTCCGACTCTTCGTGACCCCATGGACCAGAGCATGCCAGGCACGCCTATCCTTCACTGCCTCTCGCAGTTTGGCCAAACTCATGTTAGTAGCTTCGAGAACACTGTCCAACCATCTCATCCTCTGTCGTCCCCTTCTCCTTGTGTCCTCCATCTTTCCCAACATCAGGGTCTTTTCTAGGGAGTCTTCTCTTCTCATGAGGTGGCCAAAGTACTGGAGCCTCAACTTCAGGATCTGTCCTTCTAGTGAGCACTCAGGGCTGATTTCTTTGAGAATGGATAGGTTTGATCTTCTTGCAGTCCATGGGACTCTCAAGAGTCTCCTCCAGCACCATAATTCAAAAGCATCAATTCTTCGGCGATCAGCCTTCTTTATGGTCCAGCTCTCACTTCCGTACATTAGTACTGGGAAAACCATAGCTTTAACTATACGGACCTTTGTTGGCAAGGTGATGTCTCTGCTTTTTAAGATGCTGTCTAGGTTTGGCATTGCTTTTCTCCCAAGAAGCAGGCGTCTTCTAATTTCGTGACTGCTGTCACCATCTGCAGTGATCATGGAACCCAAGAAAGTGAAATCTCTCACTGCCTCCATTTCTTCCCCTTCTATTTGCCAGGAGGTGATGGGACCAGTGGCCATGATCTTAGTTTTTTTGATGTTGAGCTTCAGACCATATTTTGCGCTCTCATCTTTCACCCTCATTAAGAGGTTCTTTCATTCCTCCTTAATTTCTGCCATCACAGTTGTGTCAATATCTGCATATTGAGGTTGTTGATATTTCTTCCGGCAATCTTAATTCCGGTTTGGGATTCATCCAGTTCAGCCTTTCGCATGATGAATTCTGCATATAAGTTAAATAAGCAGGGAGACAATATACAGCCTTGTCGTACCTGAGTGGTACCTCAGGTTAAGAACAGTTTCAGGTTAAGAACGGACCTCCAGAATGATTTAAGTTCTTAACCCGAGGTACCACTGTAGTTAACTTTCAACACAATGGGGCACAAGTCTATTCAGAAGTACGCAAGCCTGTTTGTATTCAATGGGGCTTACTCCTAGGGAGTTAGGGTTGCCATATGTCTGGAATTTCCCGGACATACCCGGAATACTGCAGTCGGAAGCAGTGTCTGGGTGGAAATCGGCAAAATGTCTGTGAAAATCTGTGTTGCTTTTGCTACTTTCCCTTAAAAATAGCTAAAAATGGCAAATTTTGCCAAAAAAGCTCAAAACTAAAAAAACAAACAAACCCCACACTCAGCAACCCTAAGGTGAGCGAGTTCAGGATTGCAGCCTTGGCTTTCTTGCAAGAAATGGTAGGGTATATGATCATATAATATCACTAAGTATAGCACATGGCATTTATGAAAAAGTTAAGTCACAAACTTAGGACTGCCTCTCTTTGCAAAGCTTTTGCATTTTGCGTTTGCCACTTGGCGTGGCTTCTGTAACATCCACACATATTTATTGTGCAACCATGTTTGCAGAAAATAATTTATCTGGAGTACCTGATCTCGGATGAATCCCTTCTTAATCAAGCTAGGCAATAAATAAAAGTTTATCTGAGAGCTGTGAATCTGCATGTGCTCAGAGTCCTTTTGTTTGTTTGTTTTTGTTCATGAAAACTTATGTCATGTTAAATTTGTTAGTCTTTAACAAGACTTGTTTTTGTGGTGCTTTATTTCATGCGTTCCTTTGCAGGGGAAGGAGCCACCCAACCATCTTACTCTAGCCTTGGCTATAGCATAGTGGTGTCTGTGTGAGACCTTAGAAACACAGAAAGCTGTCTTGGTATATTTAGCTCATCATTATCAACACGGACCGGTCTCCAATGTTTCAGGTATGGGGTCTGTCCCGGAAGATGGCAAGAATTGAACCAGGTTAGCCCTTCCAACATTAGTGAGCTGGCGGCGCAAGGAGATGGCAGTAGGCTACATAGACCCAGCTCAGGTATGATGCCCATATTTGTTATACATCTCCGGAAGATGACTTAGTTGTCCTCTTGCATCACACTGGTATATCTTGAAGTAGTAAAAGTGTGAGAAAGATTATCTGATCTGAAGTTGAGTTACAGCTCTTGTCTGGGTGTTGATGAAGGGCACTTTGAGCAGAGATAAACAGATTTGTCATTGCCCAAAGAATTAAAATAGTCAGGGGGTGGAGAGCCTACACTCACACTCAGCCTAGGCACTCTTTGCACAACGCATCTAGGGTTTGGATCTGTGCCCATGGATCTAGATCAACAAGTTTGTCCGTAGAGAATCCCAGGCTTGAGCGAGGCTCTTTTTAAGAAGCCCTCTTTGCCTGACATCTCACATATCTTTGCCCAAAACTTCATCTAAATTCTGGAATCTTAGTTAACCATTTGAAATCACACCAGAAAGTTAACTTGGTTGTTTTTTTTTTTTTTTTGTTACTTGGTTTGGCTAAAAGATAAAATATTGGGATAATAAAAGGAATAATTCCCCTGGATGCCTAAGATCCAGGATTGGGGCAAGTACTCGTTAGTACTCTTTTATACTCCAGGTATAGGGTGGTATATAAAGTATAATAATAATAAATAATAATAATAATAATAATAATTATTATTATTATTTAGGGAAGAAGGGGGCGACAGAGGATGAGATGGTTGGACAGAGTTTTCGAAGCGACTAGCATGAGTTTGGCCAAACTGCTAGAGGCAGTGAAGGATAGGCGTGCCTGGCGTGCTCTGGTCCATGGGGTCACGAAGAGTCGGACACGACTGAATGACTGAACAACAACAACAACAACAACAACAATAGTGAGAAAGTCCCAAAGTTCCCCACTTCCCTTAGCTCAGAAAGAGACCACATGCCTGGTAAGTTAAAAATGGTTTACTTACAAACAAAGGTCAGATTCAATTGCTTTTCCATACCGCAGAAGAAAAGACAAGCAGTACAACTTAGGTTTCAAAACAGTAAATGTTTCTAAATTATTTCCATAAAAACACCAAGTTGGCTTGCTGAAGCCACACAGTCTGGGCTAGGAGTGACCAGACCTCTTTAGTGGCACGTTTCACATGGTGGAAGAAAAGAGAACAAAGATTTCACAATCTTTCCTGCCGAGGTACAAGAGAGTGACCTCGCTAAACCTGGCAAGACATCTTACTCTATGGTCTTAACCCCTTCATGCATTAATTAAAGCATGTTGGTTATATGAGGCTGGAGATCCCACAAACGTCACAAGCTGATGCTATGGGGAAGTTCCATAATCAGTGGTAGAGCAGGTTTAGTCCCTGGTATCTCCAGGAAGGGCTGGGAGCGATCCCTACCTGAAACCCTGGCTAGATCAACCAATGACCTGACCTGGCAGAAGGCAGCTTCCTGTGTTCTTGCTTCTTACTTCCTGTATTTCTCCACTAGATGCTGAGATGTACTTTCATGAAGGACTTGAGAATTATTGGTTGGAGACTTCAAGTCTCTTCCCAAAAGTACAGTTCCCAGATTCCTCCTGAGGAAGAGAAATGGCTAGGGAACCAAGCATAAGTTTCCATTGTGAATATATGCCAAAAGTTTGAGGCGCCCCAGACTCAGCAGCCCAAAGCATTAGGAAGCTGAAGAGAAGAAGAAGAAGAAGAAGAAGAAGAAGAAGAAGAAGAAGAAGAAGAAGAAGAAGAAGAAGAAGGGGCAAAGTGAAAAAGGTCATGTGATAGGAAGTAGCAATCTCCCTTAACATGCAAGAGACGTCTCCAGGAATCTATGTGCAAACTCCACCATCACTGTTGCAGTTCCATGATGTTGCTGTTCCATGTAGCCAGGAGACTCCTTGCTTCACAAGGTCACCCTCCATGAATTGGATGGGTCTGGAAACCAAGCCTTATGAGAACTGGTTGAGGGAATTGGGCATGTTTAGCCTGGTAAAGAGGAGACATGATCAGTGGCGTAGCGTGGGGGGGCGGGCAGCGGGCACAAAATTATGAGGGGGCACAACCAGGCACCCACATGCAGGTGTCAGCTTCACCGGGGATCCCCGCCCTGGAAAGGTGGCAGAGCTGTCCGGTGGGAAGGACACTCTGGCACTCTTGGCGGCTTGCCAGCCCCAGGTGCCAGCAACCCATGCTACGCCACTGGAGATGATAGCCATCTTCAAATAGCTAAAGGATGATGGAGCAAGCTTACTTTCTCTTGCTCCAGAGGCTAGGACCCAGTGGGGTCAAATTATAAGAAAGGAAATTCCGACTAAGCATTAGGAAAAACTTTCTGGTGGTAAGAGCTGTTCAGCAGTGGAACAGGCTCCCATGAGAGGTGGTGGACTCTCCTTCCTTGAAGGCTTGTAAGCAGAGGTTGGAGGGCCATCTGTCATGGACAATCTAGCCGAGGTTCCTGCATTGCAGGGAGTTGGACTAGATGACCCTCACGGTCCCTTCAAACCATAGGTGCCGAGCTGCGCCTAGCATTAAGGTGGGTGGGTGACTGCGTGGGATGTTATGTGCATGCATGTGATGAATGTTGCATTAGGAGAGGCCAGCCAGGACACCTCCCAATGCGACATTTGCGCACTACGGCACACTGGTCGGCCTGGGGCACCTTCCCACCAGGCCGCGTTGCGTTAGGGTGCGCCTGCTTCCAACTCTAAAATTCTGCACTTCCGTGAAGCTGCTAATGTGGGTGGTATCCTTCCCCGTTGAACTATCGGTCTTGATTAAAAGATCAAACGAGTATTTTGCTGTGAGTCCCATGTGATCAATGCAATTATCCATTGATCAGGGCCATGGTTATGTGGATTATTATCACCGATCCAGAGAATGCCATCAAGGTACATACATAAGAGGGTTAGATCCTTCTGGATCAGGCCAATGGCCCATCAAGTCCAACATCCTGTCCTCACTGGGTCTAACCAGATGCCTGTGGAAAATCTGCAAGCAGGATTCAAGCACAAGAGCCCTCTCCCTTCCTGTTCACGCCACGTTCATACAGGAGTCAAAGGTAAGGCAGGGTCAATGTGAGCCAGTCAGGGGAGTTTTTAGCATATGTGCCGCCGGGGTGCAAAAATCCGCCCAGCGCCCCCAAATCGTTGAGTCTGACAAGCGCCACCATTGTGAATGACAAGTGCCGCTGCTGACGCAGCGCGTCTTTGGTAAATAAGCACACAAAGTCGATACATTTTGGTAATACCTAGGTATATATGTCTTTTGTTTTTCAAGCTTGATCAAAATTATTTATTTCATAACAGGTAGGTAGTTAAGAGCTTAGGCGGCTTAAGTGGTGGTCGCCTGGCGCCCCCCAGAATTCGGCACCCCCGGGTAAAGACGGCCCTGGAGCCAGTTAGACTGACTCAAGCTATGTTTCAGCTGGGAATGAACCGTAATGGCAACCACATGCTAAAGCTACCTGGATAAGTTAGACCTTGTGTGGAGGGATTTGGAGCAGAGCGGGCAGCCTGAATCCATGAGCAATCACTTCTCAGACATTTTATAATCTGCAGCAGATAACAAGGATGGTGGTGAGGAGCCAGAGTCCAGCTCATAATCATCCGGGTGGGATAGAAGAATGGCCAATAATAGCAGTGGCGGAGTCAGCGAGACGCCTTCCATTTTCTGACCCAGCTTCTTCACCGACTTAATACTGGCCTTGGTTCAGCAAGGACGGCCTACAACCCATTTCCTTGCTCCTTCCCTAATCCGAACAACCCTCTTTAATCTAGGTTAGAAGCAAATGCAACTACCAATTAAAGAGTCTTCCATGGAGCTGGCAGTTGGCAGAGAGTGCTCTTCATTCCCCCGAAGACCACAAATTGCTACCATTAACATATTGGCTGATAAGCATCTCCCATGCAAGGAAGAGATCATGGTGCAAGTGAATGGAGAAAATGCCCCTCCTCCTCCTCCTCCTCCTCCTCCTCCTCCTTGTTTTCTCCTACTACTTCTGGGTTTCTGGGAATCCAGAGTCGGGAATCTAGAGGTGCCACTTCAAAGAAAGAGGAAGTGAGGGATGTCTTGACTTTAGGAAGGGCTATGGTTCTGTGGCGGCGCATCTGCCATGCGTGCAGGGCCGGTCCTACGATGAGGTAGAGTGAGACAGTTGCTGAGGTGCGGGGAGTAGCCAGAAATATGAGGGCCATGTTCCCAGGCTGCGCACCTGGTCCTCCAGGGGCACAGTTACCCCACTCAGTGCACCAGGTTGATGAAAGCTACAAGAAGGGACCTATATTTTTAGCGTAATTTTGTGTGCTCAGGGAAGGCTGCAGGATCCAGGAAAAGAGCATGGCTTGCGCTCTACGTGGGACTGCTGTTGAAGATGCTCTGGAAATTGCAACTAATGCAAAACGGTGCTGTAAAAATCTTGGAAGGGGCAGCCTATTCTGAGCATGCTTGTTGCTGTTGTTGTTTACACAGGGCGGGTTACAACAATTTAAAACAGTTAAAACAAATTACAATCACAGGAATACGTTGGGTTTGGGGTCCTGAAAAGGCCAGGATAAAGCTGCTCCCATTTTAAAACAGCTGCACTGGTTGCTAGTTGCTTCCCAGGCCCAATTCAACTCTTATCGGCCTTTTAAGATCAGCAGCAGAAGCCCTCCTGGTGGTCCCTACATGGGATGTGGCCCCTGGTGTGAGGACCTGTTGTTGTTCAGTCGTTCAGTTGTGTCCGACTCTTCGTGACCCCATGGACCAGAGCACGCCAGGCATGCCTATCCTTCACTGCCTCTCGCAGTTTGGCCAAACTCATGTTAGGAGCTTCGAGAACACTGTCCAACCATCTCATCCTCTGTCGTCATTTAAGTTAAATAAGCAGGGAGACAATATACAGCCTTGTCGTACTCCAATTTTGAACCAATCAGTTGTTCCATATCCAGTTCTAACTGTAGCTTCTTGTCCCACATAGAGATTTCTCAGGAGACGGACGAGGTGATCAGGCACTCCCATTTCTTTAAGAACTTGTCCATAGTTTGCTGTGGTCGACACAGTCAAATGCTTTTGCGTAGTCAATGAAGCAGAAGTAGATGTTTTTCTGGAACTCTCTAGCTTTCTCCATAATCCAGCGCATGTTTGCAATTTGGTCTCTGGTTCCTCTGCCCCTTCGAAATCCAGCTTGCACTTCTGGGAGTTCTCGGTCCACATACTGCTTAAGCCTGCCTTGTAGAATTTTAAGCATAACCTTGCTAGCGTGTGAAATGAGTGCAATTGTGCGGTAGTTGGAGCATTCTTTGGCACTGCCCTTCTTTGGGATTGGGATGTAGACTGATCTTCTCCAATCCTCTGGCCACTGCTGAGTTTTCCAAACTTGCTGGCATATTGAGTGCAGCACCTTAACAGCATCCTCTTTTAAAATTTTAAATAGTTCAGCTGGAATATCATCACTTCCACTGGCCTTGTTGTTAGCCAGGCTTTCTAAGGCCCATTTGACTTCACTCTCCAGGATGTCTGGCTCAAGGTCAGCAACCACATTACCTGGGGTGTATGAGACCTCCATATCTTTCTGGTATAATTCCTCTGTGTATTCTTGCCACCTCTTCTTGATGTCTTCTGCTTCTGTTAGGACCTAGGGCAGGGCTTTTCTTGTGGTGGCTCCTTGCATGTGGAACTCTCTTCCTGCTGGGATTGTTTTTAAATTTGAAATTATTTTTTATTAATAATCTTGTTGGCTTTTATTCTTTTTGTAAACCACTTTGTAAAAACCAACCAATCAACCAGTATATAAATTTTATGAAATAATAAATCTCCAGCCCGGAGGGGGGCCTCATTAGGCTGCACGAATAGACCAGGTCTTTGACCTGCTCTGGAGCAGTTTCTTTGCAAGTAAGAGCAAGTAAACTAGATTCCAAGCAGGCATGAGCCTAGGAAAGCTCTCACCCACCCACCTTTTTCTCCATTGAGCCAAGTGGGTAGGAGTTCCTGTTAAAGTCAGACTCCAAACTGACACGCTCCTAAGTTTGTTTACTGGATCGTTGTTCTTTTTTTGTTTTTATTCGGCATTGCATTATTTTATTTTTATTGGTCGGCGGTTCGAATCCCCGTGACGGAGTGAGCTCCCGTTGCTCGGTCCCTGATCCTGCCCACCTAGCAGTTTGAAAGCACGTCAAAGTGCAAGTAGATAAATAGGTACCGCTCTGGCGGGAAGGTGAACAGCGTTTCCGTGCGTTGCTCTGGTTCGCCAGAAGCGGCTTTGTCATGCTGGCCACATGACCCGGAAGCTGTACGCCGGCTCCCTCAGCCATTAACGCGAGATGAGCGCCGCAACCCCAGAGTCTGACACGACTGGACCTAATGATAAGGGGTCCCTTTACCTTTACCTTACAGCAATGCAACCTACCTCTGCTCTCTGCTTTGTAATAGAATCAGAACAAGCCAGGCATGCAACGAACATTGCAAGCCAGCCAGCCTGGTCCCCTTTCAAGATACTCCATTCCATACATGCACACACTTCTGTGATTGCTGAGCATGCTCAGTTCTTGTTTCAGCATCCCCCCCCTCCGCAAAGTATTTTGTACTTCAGGAAACCTTGGGGTGCCTCAAAGCATGTTGATCCCTCCCTCTTGCCCCTAGATCCATAACCCATTTTGCCTACATAAGGATTGGCACTCAAGACAATGAGTTTGCCATGATGTGTCTTTTTTTTAGATAGGCTCTGCTCCATCAGTTTGGGCAAGGCTACCAAGATAAAATGCATACAAGGATCCCATCATGTTCTGGAAGGAATAGTCTCTTCTCAGCTGAAGTACAGCAAGTGTTTTCAGGAGGCTAGGTAATCAAACCTGTGAAACTGATCTATTGATTTAATTTGTGGATCGCTTCCCTTGAAGTATCCCAAAGGGACTTAACATTAAATTAAAAAAACAGCAATAAGAACGAGGGCAGCCAATTCTCTTATGTACACTGATGGCGTGCCTGCTTATATAACAACAACCTACTGAAATTACTTAGCCCATGCCCAGAGGCACTAACTCACTTATTATTAATTCAAGTGTTGCTTGGCTGAACCACACTGTTGATTATTTCTAACCTGCATTACATATGTCCCTCTGTGAGGAGTGGGGACTTGCACTTGGATCTAGATTCCCTGTTAGCACACACGGTTTCCTGGGCTTCCTTCAGAAAAGTTGAAGGGAAGTCAGGGAGAATTTTGTGTATGTGAACTTGCCTGGAAGCCACAAGTGCCTCTCACCTTGGGCTCCATGATGGAAGAAATGTAGGATATAAATAAAAGCAAATGCTTAGGATTGGACTGTAGCTCAGTGGCAGAGCATCTGCTTTCCACGCAGAAGGTCCCATGTTTGATCCCTGACCCTTCCAGGGCTCCCAGGAATATTCCTTGTCTGAAATACTAGAGAGCTGATACCTATCAATGGAGACAATGCTAAGCTGGATAGGCCACTGGGCTAACTCAGCATGAGAAAGCTCCCTATGGTGCTACAATTTTTTAAAAGAAGTGGAATAAATCAGTGCTATTTTTCTAGAGAAAAAGGTGCCAGAGCTCACCATGAACTTCTCGCTTGTTCTCATGGAATGGCAATGGCGCCCACCTGAGAAGTGCTAGAGCTGAGCTCCTGTGAGCTCCGGCTGCAAAACAAAACAAAACAAACAAAAAGCCCTGGGTATCACGAAGATGTAACTAGCACACCTGATGTGAACAGGCAGGAGAACAGAAACCACTGATTTAATTTGTGGGCATGCAGCGTATGAGATGTTCTGATATGTGCTAATTGTACACCAGCCCCTGCCCCAAGAACACAACGTACATTATCACTCTTCCAGTTGGTGCTTCTCTCTCTTTGAACATACAGATTGTGTGTGTGTAATGTAGATGTACATCTTCCTATATATATACAAATGTAAGGCTGTCATCACACAAGCCCCCATTGGAGGATCTGTAGCACCACGCCGATAATTCTGCATTCACATGAAGTCAAGAGTGCAGCCCTGATTGGAGGATCTGTAGAGCAGCCACATGACAATCCTGGATCTGCATGCAGTCAGTGCGCCATTTTCCTTTCAGTTCTCTGCCCCCCTTCCTGCTTTATTCAAATATCTGCTGTTGGTTTAAACCACCACTTCTCCTCCTCAGTGCCTGCCCTTCTCACTCCCATGGCCACGGATGTCGTGCAACTTGCCTTCTCTTTTGCTCCCGACTCCCCATGGTTGGATAAGACCAGTGATGACGCATCTAGTTCAGCATCCTTTTCCCACAGTGGCCAACCAGATGCTTATGGGAAGCCTGAAAGCCAGACCTGGGTGCAAGAGCACTCTCCCCACCCCCCGGCAGCTACCTCTGGTAGAACATGCCCATCATGACTAATAGCCATTAAAAAGTCTTCTCCTCCACAAATTTGTCTAGTTCTAAAGCCACCCAAGGTGGTGGATCTAGGAGTCTTGGTAGACCATAAACTTGACATGAGTCAACAGTGTGATGCAGCAGCTAAAAAAGCCAATGCAATTCTGGGCTGCATCAATAGGAGTATAGCATCTAGATCAAGGGAAGTAATAGTACCACTGTATTCCGCTCTGGTCAGACCTCACCTGGAATACTGTGTCCAGTTCTGGGCACCACAGTTCAAGAAGGATACTGACAAGCTGGAACGTGTCCAGAGGAGGGCAACCAAAATGGTCAAAGGCCTGGAAACGATGCCTTATGAGGAACGGCTTAGGGAGCTGGGTATGTTTAGCCTGGAGAAGAGAAGGTTAAGGGGTGATATGATAGCCATGTTCAAATATATAAAAGGATGTCATGTAGAGGAGGGAGAAAGGTTGTTTTCTGCTGCTCCACAGAAGCGGACACGGGGCAATGGATTCAAACTACAAGAAAGAAGATTCCACCTAAACATTAGGAAGAACTTCCTGACAGTAAGAGCTGTTCGACAGTGGAATTTGCTGCCAAGGAGTGTGGTGGAGTCTCCTTCTTTGGAGGTCTTTAAGCGGAGGCTTGACAGCAATCTGTCAGGAATGCTTTGATGATGTTTCCTGCTTGGCAGGGAGTTGGACTGGATGGCCCTTGGGGTCTCTTCCAACTCTATGATTCTATGATTTTAACGATTTGTTGTGTGCTGCCATGAGAGCTCGCGGGCAGAGGAACAGGTTATGGATACTACTAATCAAGGAAATATTGGGTGCCAAGAGCCGAGTGAAGAATTGTGATGGTCTTTTCAAGGCTCCACCTCGCACCCATCTGGCTAGCAATCTGCCAGGCTGCACTTTACGACATCTGATTTGCTGAGCACATGGCTCAACAGTTGCTTCATGCCTTGGAGAATGCAAACAGACCCAAGGCTCCCTACCCCCTCAATTGCATTAAATCAAGATCGTTTCCTAAAGAGAGAGAGAGAGAGTGACTGACACCATTTGTTAAGAGAGAGAGGGTTATTCAGAACATTATCTGCTTCATTCTGCAGGCACGGAAATGCATCCACTTTTAGACTTTTAAAAACTTCTGAACAGAGAGAGGGGGGGAGGGAAAATACCCCATGACGATCTAAAGATTGCACATAAAACTATTAGTATTGAAAACTTAGCCAGCATGGCTTCAGTGAACTTCATTCATTAACATTCTTGCTGGCAAGGTCTCCATATCTCAGCGTTCATTTTATACTTTAATTTGGTTAGTCGGCCTTTGTTTAATCGTCCTATTCAAAAGGGAACAAAAGAGGTTTAGGTGATACAGAAGGGTAATGCACTATATTTTATCTCTCGAAAGCTCGGGCAAACTGGGGAGGTTCTGATACTCTCAGATTCTCTTTTCTCCCCAGGACATTTGGAATCACAAATCAGGCAGGGGAGGATAAAGATCCCCACTGTACTTAGTGGCAGACACCTTCCAGAGTGGGTTTTTTTTGGGGGGGGGCGAGGGAGAAGAGAAAGAAAACACTTTGTCACCCACAGAAATTATATACAGACTGTTCCAAAGGAAGATTATCTCTGCAAAAGAATGTCTGTGTTACAACACCTTCGGGTTAAGCGCCTCACGCTCAGCTCTGCACAAATGCATCTCCATGAAAAAGTTGTGATGGAGAAGTTTGTGGCCTTCTCCCCGTGATCTTATGGTGGGTTCAGATGATCACTTCCCGCCCCCCCCCCCTTTGCAGCAGGAATGGGGAACCAGGTGGCATTGGAATCAGGGCATTTTGTCATCTAAGGCAAAGAACAAGAATGTGCTTCTTCCAGTTCCATGTACAAAAGCAGCCCAGACTGGTAGCTCACTTTTCCTTTGACGCTAGCAATGGGGCATTCGCCTGCAAATACACACAAGAGCAGCAGGCTAGTTTATGGGATGCGAGACAGTTGGCCTCACTCTGGCAAGTGGAAGGGCCAGACCTTCCAGCCAGCACGGCCAATGACCATGGATTTCATTTTTATGTGTTAAATTTGCATGCCGCCTTTCACCTGAAGATCACAGGGCGGTTCACAACAGCGGTATAGATAGCCCAATGGCTTCTGAAAGGCCCCTTGACTCCCCCTACAGCTTTTAAAAATTGATTTGTGGCATGGAAAAAGCAAGGAGAGCAGAGGGTGGTAGCCAGCAAAGTAGGGGACATCCAATGTTAGAAGATTCGGGACAGATAGAAGAAAATACAGGTGAAACTCGAAAAATTAGAATATCGTGGAAAGGTTCATTTCTTGCAGTAATTCAACTTAAAAGGGGAAACTAATATATGAAAAAAAATCTTTCCAGTAGCACCTTAGAGACCAACTAAGTTTGTTCTTGGTATGAGCTTTCGTGTGCATGCACACAAAAGCTCATACCAAGAACAAACTTAGTTGGTCTCTAAGGTGCTACTGGAAAGAATTCTTTATTTTATTTGTTTTGACTATGGCAGACCAACACGGCTACCCACCTGTAACTGGAACTAATGTATGAGATAGACTCATGACATGCAAAGCGAGATATGTCAAGCCTTTATTTGTTATAATGGTGATGATTATGGCGTACAGCTGATGAGAACTCCAAATTAACAATCTCAACTTTGGGGTTTTCATCAGCTGTACGCCATAATCATCACAATTATAACAAGCAAAGGCTTGACATATCTCGCTTTGCATGTCATGAGTCTATCTCATATATTAAACTCCAGCAGCTAATGAAAACAATCGCTTACATAAACGGACTTTCCCACAATATTCTAATTTTTCGAGTTTCACCTGTACTTCTTCAACACAGAGCATGGTTAAACTATGGAACTCTCAGTCTACCATTTTAAACTTTCCTTTGGAAGTTTTAAATGGTAGACTGAGAGGCATCCCCTATCAGAATAGGCTTTGTTTATGTTTATGCTTCAGTCCACTATACCCGAAGGAGCGTCTCCACCCCCATCGTTCTACCCAGAACTGAGGTCCAGCGCCGAGGGCCTTCTGGCAGTTCCCTCATTGCGAGAGGCCAAGTTACAGGGAACCAGGCAGAGGGCCTTCTCAGTAGTGGCACCCGCCCTGTTGAACGCCCTCCCACCAGATGTCAAAGAGAACAAGTACCAGACTTTTAGAAGAAATCTGAAGGCAGCCCTATTTAGGGAAGCTTTTAATGTTTGATGGACTCCTGTATTTTACTATTTTGTTGGAAGCCCCCCAGAGTGGCTGGGGAAACCCAGCCAGATGGGTGGGGTATGTATGTATGTATGTATGTATGTATGTATGTATGTATGTATGTATAAATAAATAAATAAATAAATAAATAAAATTATTATTATTATTATTTGTAACGACAGCTGCACAGATGTTAGTAGCCCAGAGATGGAAGGAAGATTAAGTCCCTGCCAGAGAAGAATGGCAAACCATGTTGATGGACTATGCCGAAATGGCAAAACTGACCAGAAAGCTCAGGAACCAGAAAGAAAATTAATAATTTACCTTAAAGACCACTGTAAGCAGTTGAAAATATTGGGAGGACTGCAATAGTACTTGTAATGTAATGAGAAATATGGACATAGTGGAGTTAGAAAAAGAATGAATTATTGAAAAAAGGAAAAGTAGGAAAAGGTTTAACAACAGAACACATGGAGGGGAAGGTGGAAAGTCCAGAGATTAGAAGGAATCTTTTAACCGTGGATATGTTGTGGTGTGATTATAATTTTAAATATGTAAAACAAAATAAAAAATTTTATTTTAAAAAAAGAAAAGGAAATGTGTGACGCCACACTTCCTACCAAGATGGGTTCAAGGTTCCTGATTTAATTTACAAAGCCCTGAAGAACTTAGGTCCAGCGTATTTTAGGGATCGCCTGAACCCTTATATCCCAGTTTGATCACTGAGATTATGTGCATGAGCATCACTGATCATTCCCCAAGTTGGAAAGGCTCATTTGACAACAAGAAGAATCCGAGTCTTTAGTGTCATCAGCCCAGTCCTATGGACTACTCTGCCAACACAGATTCAGCAGGTGCCTTCTGTACTAACTTTTGAACACCTGCTGAATTTTTTCCTATTCTGCCAGGCCTGTACAAGCAATTAAGAAGACATGCTCCAAACAATGGTTAATCTGCATTTAACTTTCTACGGATTTTATTGTATGGTTTTGTTTCATTGTTGTAAACCACTGATAATATAGTGGCATACAAATAATACCACTAAGTGTAACTTTCCTGCAAACGAATATATTTGCAAACGTTGCCACAGCAATCTGTGCCCCCCACCCAATGTTTGCTTGTGTCCAACAGAGGTGAAATTTTGCATCTGAATGCCATTCCCCCCCTGAATTTACATGTGTTGCCCCCCCCCGTGCATCTAGCATTGGGGCTCTTGCACTCATCTGAGTTTCTTCTGCCAACCTAGCAGTTCGAAAGCACACCAGTGCAAGTAGATAAATAGGTACTGCTGCGGCGGAAAGGTAAATGGCATTTCCGTGCGCTCTGGCTTCCGTCACAGTGTTCCGCTGCGCCAGAAGCGGTTTAGTCATGCCGGCCACATGACCCGCAAAGCTGTCTCTGGACAAACGCCGGCTCCCTCAGCCTGAAAGACGAGCGCTGAACCCCATAGTTGCCTTTGACTGGACTTAACTGCCCAGAGTTGGCAGGGGGTTGGACTGGATGGCCCTTGTGGTCTCTTCCAACTCTATGATTCTAGGTCCTTTACCGTTTTTCTTTTTCTTATCTGAGTTTAAACCCTCTGTGCCATTTTGGGGCCATACATTTGTTGAAATTTCTCTTTGGGCTTTATGCAAAGGTTCCCTTCCTCCGATGGAAGGAACTTTTTCCAAAGAAAGGAATCCCTCCATCAGAAAAAGGGGACCTACAGACCCAAAATCTGCACCTGGTCTCTAACGATTGGGGCTACCCAGTCCTCGGCTCTACCCACTTTTTGTGGCAGCCATAACCCTGTAAGCGACAAGATCTGATGGTAATAGAGTCCGCCAACCAAAGTGGAATTTATTTATTTACTTTTCATGGTGGAGCTGTACCAATGCCAAGTGATATTGAATGCACCAACATTCCCGACCCAGAGAGAAGCCAGATTCTTGTAGAAAAACAACGCAGTTAAGTTATAAACACTCCCTTTTAGGTTTCCTTAAATGGAATGCAGGAGGTAGGATTCACATTTTTTTTTACAATAGTTTATTTACCTCTTCAAGAAATGCAGTGAGATGCCCAGTAACGTTTACAAGTTTTATGGCAACTTTAGTTTTCCTGCTCTCTGACAATGGACACAGATAACATACACCTCATGGGCACACTGCATTTGCCCACCCCACCTTTTTTTTTTAAATAAAAAAGGATCAATGTAAAAAGGCTCACAAAACAACTACAGCTCCAAAGGGGGAAAAGTGGTGGCTGCAGTGCTGCCTCAAGCAAATATGAATGCGGTCAAGCCTGATGACTTACGCAACAATTTGGAAATAGGGAGGCGATCCCAGCTCAAAATTCTTTTGGTACTATTAAATTTGGTAAATTCTCCTTTTGTACAGCTGGTGAACTTTCTGGCATTTGGGCTTTATATACAGGAAACTGGCAGACCGCATTTGAAAACTGCAGGTGTCACCTTTTTAAAGAGAGATGTGCGCTGTCTCCTTTTAAAGAGGCACGTGCTAATATGTCAGAGCTCAGGCAGCAGATGCCATTCAGGGAGAAGCAGCACGCTGAAGGCCTCACGCACAGTGGAATCCCCCACAGCATGTAGCATTCAGCTTTCCAAGTTGGAGAGAAAGCCGAGAGTTTGCTGGAACAACCCCCTGCCATTGCAGGGCTGTGGGCAGATGGTTGGTAGCAACTGTACACTTTGATCTCCCTCCCCACCCACCGAGGGCAACCGAATAAAGATTGCAGATATAGAAGGTGCAGGAGGTTGAGAGCAGCAGTGGGGAGTCTTCACCCAGAGACACATTTCAAGCCATGCCTGTGGTGGCGACCCCTGATTTATCCTGGAACAATGGGGACCTGCACAGTGGCACGTAGTGTTGGCTGGAAGAAGACCGGCCTTCCCCTGGGAAGCGTTGAAGGGAAAAGAGCTGGACCTCCTCAGATCCTCAGTTTCTTCTTCATCCTAAACCGTATCTTCTGCATGCACCATTCCGTTTTTTCGCACCTCACTCTTTTGAACTGCGGTGAAGCTATTGTATGGCATTTACCCATTGCAAATGTTGCATGGGTGCTTAAATGACCATGTTCAAATGACCGTGTTTCCCAGAATACGCAAGGAAGTGTTAGGCTCAGTCCTTTGGCAAGCATTGGCTCCAAGGTCACTGAAAGCACGCAGGCACCATTCAGAATTGTCAACACTGTGCATGCATTCTGCTGTTTAAACCCAACGGTCATTCTCACATCTGGGAATAACCCAGCACAGCTTGAGAAGCAGCACTGAAAACTAGGTTCCATCTGGGTAAGCATTTTCTAAGCTCCACCGCAAGCCCCATCAGTATATTATTGGGGAATTCTAGAAAATGCTACGCTGTACCTTAAAAATAATGAAAACCGTCCTGCTGCAATCTTTGAAAACAACAGAACCTCAAGAGTATCTGCCTGAGGAAAAATCTGTTTATGCAAATAACTTGGACACGCCCGTGAAATGTGCAAGCGACAAAGAGGACAGAATAAACTCCGATGGGAGGGAGGAGGGGGCAATAATATCACATTATTAGAGGCTCAAGGAGCGCAAAAACGCACACTCAAAAAAGAAGGAAGTTGGCCACCATAGAAACTTTCCCGTCTTTTAAAAAAATAGAAGTTATTTCACAAAAAGCTCAAGCATGTTTATTGTTAGGTCTTAAAAATCAAGGAGGGATAGGAGGAGGAGTGAGAAGAAAAGAAGTTTCATATATTCTTGTCGGAAAAATATTTACCAGCAAGCTACCCACCCTGTGTCTTTAATGATTATCTGGCTATGCGGAAGAGGGAGCTGCAGGAAAATCACTTGAGTGGCTCCCGAGGGACGGCCGCCTGCATTTGGGAAGTCTTTCCTGTTTCTGAAAGGACAGAACTCTGAAGAGGTGGTGGTGGTGGGGGAAGCAGCTGGAGAAGAGCAGCAATATTTACAAGTGTCATCAAAGCCATGGCTGATCAACACAGCTCTCTTTGGCCATAGACTCTCTTGGCTCTTCAGCCGGTGAGTTCGTGGCAGAGAATTCTTGATCTAGGACAACACCGTTTGACGAAGGAGCAGCAGGGAGGGAAGGAGAAGCAGGCCAGCTCATGGCGGACAGTATGTGCTTGTCCCCGATCTTCTCAAGAATCGCACGTCCTCGAAACCTGATGGTGACGAAAGGAGTCAGGGCTGAAGTGCTGCAGCGACAGTCCGACCGGTCTCCCCAGTGGCTTCAGTGTGCTCTGTGTTTCCCCTTCTTGTGTTTCTTATCTTTCTTTTTGCTGGCACACCTGGAGCAGAACCACTGCACATCTTCCGGGGGAGCAGCCGTGATTCCAACGCAAAGCCTGTGCGTTGGGAGAACAGAAGAGGCAAATATAAGAAAATTATCGAGGGTTCCCCAATAAGTGAAACACCTGCTGTCGTTTATAATTAGGGCTGCAAGATCTACTCTTTTGTGATTAATCCTAGAATGGAAGAGTTGGAAGGGACCCTGAGGGTCATCTAGTCCAACCCCTTGCAATGAAGGAATCGACAGAAGCTTGTTTTGCTGATCTGACCCAGTTATATTGCGGGGAGGGACGCTCTCATTAATCTAAAACTGGGGTCAGACAGACAAATTAAATCACAACCCAATGACATAAATTTGGCAATAACTCCTGTCATTTAAAACACCGGGACACTGCACTATGCATTATTTTGCTTATGATAAAGGGATGATATCTGGTTTCCATAATAACCACCTTAATTTCTCACATACACCTAATAACTCATGAACTATTATTCCCTTTCCTTTTAAACCCTCTTTGGCTATGAATAAAGTAAGATACTGAATGGGTAAAATTAAGCTCAGCCCAAGTTACTCCCTTATATAAAAAAAGTTATTTAAATGGCATGGCGTCACTGTAATAATGCATTAAGTTTATGGCACCTTGTTTGAATTGTAGTTTACGAGTAGTTTTGTAGCTGTCGTTTATAGCAACTATGCTATATTCAAAATGTGTGCCTGCAACTAAATAATGTAATTTTCTTTAGCACATTATATTTTGGACATTCAGACCCCAAATAACTTGGGTGTGCTGTATTGTACTTCCCTCTCTCCCCTCAACCCACTCCCCAGAATTCACTTGACCTGGGGACTCTATTGCCCCTTTAGTGAAATGCTTTAAAACGCCCATCCACTTTAGAGCAGTTGATCCTCTTATTTTAAGGCAGATTAGCAAAATAAAAATAATTTTTTTAAAGGTTTCTTTTGTACCCTTTGGACGGATCAGTTATAACTCTAAATGCACAAGATGCTTAGGAATATCAGTTAACTGATCTAGTCACCCAACTTGTGGGATGGGTCTAATTTTGCAGTTGGAAAAAATACTGTTAAGATTTGGCTAAGCATAAAATAAGTTCAGAAAGCTTCATATCCCAACTTCAGTCCCGTGTGAAGGGAGTTCAATACTGCACAGAGGGCAAACAGCCAGCACACAACTCTTGTCTCTAGTCACTGCTGACAATCAGGTCTCTTTAAAAGTCAACCAGCAGCTGGTGGGGACATTAGAACCATTACACCGTTGGCCTCTGCTGCCACAGGAATGGCCGGATTCAAAAGCAGGTGCTTCATATAAGGCATGAAAGATTGTAAAAGAGAGATGTAGCCAGGGAAAGATAAAAGTTATTCTCCAGCTTGACTTTAATTGGCAAGCACTCACCAGTGGTACCAATCGTCACAGTCGTCGCAGCCTATCATCGCACTGCCGTCATCTGGCTTCTCGCAGCCAGGGCAGATCCAGATCTTGTTCCCCCATTCGTCTCGGATCTGGGATAAAAAGGCAGGGAAAAGTTGACGGCTTAGGGGTGTGTGTGTGTTTGTAAAGGCACTTCATGCAGTCAATTACTTCCCAAAGCTATTCAATAGAGAGAAGATTATGTGCCACCACACTCTATTTACATAGACTCAATATATGAATGTGTATACACACACACACACACACACACACACACACACCCCTTCACTATAAACTGTTTCTATATATACATATGCCTGTTGTTTTTGTCCATGGAGTTTTCTTGGCAGGGAGTGGCTTGCCGGTTCCTGCTCCAGATTGAGGTCACAAGGAGAAGGGGACAACAGAGGACAAGATGATTGGACAGTGTTCTTGAAGCTACAAGCATGAGTTTGACCAAACTGCGGGAGGCAGTGGAAGACAGGAGTAAACGACTAAACAACAATATATACATATACATAACGGCTTTGCACTTCCACATGACTCAGGAAGCTGAAATCTGGTACCTGTGCAGACCTCCTGAATACTAGAAAATACTCCAAAATAGTTGCAGTATTACCATGCCACTTCCAGGAAGATAGAAATCCAGTGCACAGACAGCGCAAGATATCCTGATTATTAGAAGTCTAAAAATGGGACGTTCACTTCCCAAAACTAATGGTAGAAACTTGTGATGTGGCATTTTATCTCATAATCCAGGCCAGCAGAGACCACTAAGCTGCCCACGAGATGTAATGAATGCTGTGCAGGGGGGACATTGCCTTTTCACACACGAGAAAGAGAAAGGTCTTGGCGGTGGATCTTCTGTAAGTCAGGAAGTGGCTCTTCTTTACCCATAAAAGATCACGACCCATTTATACCTGCATCTCGCATCTCTGCCTGCGTGCTGATATGTGTGCAAAATATTTCTGACTGGTGCATGGGGTAGAGGCACCACTAACTGTTTTGGGGTATAGCTTTGATATTTGCTTGCCGCAGTGAATGAAAAAAATCTCCATTTATTCCAGTGGTTCAAGCGCTGCACAAACAGGGATTGGTGCCGGTGTGGGAAATAAGATGCTTTTACTTCCATGCTGCACAGGGCCAAATCATCAGCCCCTCCCTCCCACTGCAGAAGACAATCTTGATGACGTGTCCCTAATATATACAGTCTGGGGTGCAGGTATTGCTGTGTTATTACTTATTAGCCAAACTCTTCCAGCTCAACTAACTGATAAGATCAAGGGTATAAAAATTGTTACTGAGTAACTTTCCATTCCTTTGACATTTGTGCCGTGGCTCCGTTTACTGAAGGGTAAATGGAAAAAAAGAGAGAGAGACCTAGAAGGTTTGTAGCATTCAGAAACAGGCTGGTGGAATCTGCCTATTCCATTCAATATGGAAGCATATTCAGAATATGAAAAAATAACAACCAAGTTTCCAGCCATGCTGTACATTGCAGCTGTCTCCATAGCAAGCTCCTTCCGGTAATTTCTATAGCATGTGTAAATGTAAGACGAGCTTTGCACGTCATCGATTTTTAAAAGTTTATTTTTACAAAATAAATAAAATAAATAAAACTCTATAAAGATAAATCTGATAAATGAAATTGTAGGCTAAGTTTACAAAATAGTTTACAAAGCAAGTATGAACTGAATAAATATCTGATAGAAATCCTGAGATCCGCCCCTTTTTAGACTTAGGTGACTTCGTAACTTATGTGAAAAGCTTCATATGCTAGAAAGGATACAGATAATTATGAACACACATAGAGATTTGTGTCCTTCTTTTTGCTACACAGCCAACCCTTCCTTGTGGCTGCTTCGTTTTTATAACTTGGGGGGTTTAAAATGCTTCTATAGATGCAAATGCAAAAGGAGTTGAGTGCTCTCAATGGAAAAAGAAAACCCCACGGCTTGGGTCCCTGAGTGCTGGACTAGAGGCTGGGGAGACACAAATTTAAATCCACACCCCTCCACAAACATTGATGGGTGATCTTGGGCTAGTCGCTCACTTCTCGCCCTAACCCGAACCGCAGAGTTACTGCGGAAGTAAAAAGGGGGCAGAATCACATGGGCTGTTCAAGTTCCTTAGAGGAAAGGCAGGATGTAAATGTAAGCACAGGAAGTGACCACTGTGCCTGCCTAGGTCTGTACCAGGAAGCTTTTATTGTCTGATGTGTTGTTGTTAATAGTCTCCTGGGAGCCACCCAGAGTGGCTGGGGCAACCCAGTTGGATGGCCGAGGTACAAGTAATAAATTGTTCTTATTCTTATTCTAGGTCTGGTCAGTGCCCAGATGGTAGACCCCAACGCATGACACCCTGGGCTCCATGATGGAAAGGAGGCGAGACAAAATGAAATGAATGAACTCTCACATGAAATCAAGTTGCCTTATACTTAAGTAGGCCACTCGTCACTCTTGGAGTGCCTCCAAGTCCCCTCAGCCCTAGCTAGCATGCCTAATGATCAGAGGATGATGAGAATTGTAGGTCCACAGATCCCCCATCCGTGATCTAGCCAGATATTGTTTCCTCCAACGGGCATGGCATAAGGCCTTCCTTCTCCTTCCTCAGAGCCTTTTACCTGGGATTGTGCAGCCTCTACCTTCAGCATATGGTCCCTCCTCAACCAATATCCACCTTAAGGAACTTTGATTGTATAGGAATGGGTACTTACGATGAGTTTTCTCAAAGGCAAAAGGTCCCCCCCGGTGAAGCATATTACTGTAAGTTTACTGGGTCACATACAGAAATTACACTGCAGTATGCTAGCAAAGGAGGAAAGCCTCACATGCTGAAAAGCATGAATGACTGTAGTGCACAGGAGTGCCGGGGAAGTGTCTAACCTGCTCGGCCAGTTGTGTTACGGAAATGCTGGGTAAAATGGGCCTTTCTGGCCAAAGGCAAACAAGGATCAATTACAAGCAACTGATTTGCAAGGTTTTCATTCCTGCTTCACAGGCTGAGAAGGCTTAGAAAGTGGGCCTTGAGTCCCTCCACCATAGTTCTCAATGACGGAGATGGTGGCTTTGTGATTAAGACATGAACTGGAGCTAAATCCCTACTTCAGACTTCCTGTTTGGCTACGAGATCAGTAACTCCTCCTGTGGTTCAGTTGTTCACCTGTGACATGGGGAGGGAACTTCCTTTCTCTTCCACACTCCTGTTTTCTATTTCCTTTCTCTCTGAATCTCTTTGCCTAGATTATTTTTCGAGCCAGATTTATATGGCACCCAGCAAAAAGAGCTTAGGTCCTACTGAAACCAACGTGAAAAGTTGTTCATAACTAACATATCTTCAATGGGTGCAACTAACTTGCCCTGGCTCTAATCCTGAGTGTATAACCCGCAGGGCTAAACATTTGTTCTTAAACACATCACAGCAATTATGTTTACATGAGAAATGTGAATATTACGCAAACACAGGCAGTCAATCAGGACTCCCAGCACAAGCCTACTCTGTTTAGAGCTACAGATCTGCTTTTCACCCTTTATGTGCTTATTATGAGAAATGCCAATGGAGTTGCGGAAGCACGATTGCTGCAAAAAGAGAGGGAGAGTATGGTGCTAAAAACTTGAAATATAGAGATCTGAATTCTCTTACATCAGTGTTTTTCAACCTTTTTTGGGCAAAGGCACACTTGTTTCATGAAAAAAATCACGAGGCACACCACCATTAGAAAATGTTAAAAAAATTAACTCTGTGCCTATATTGACTATATATAAAGTAATTCTCTTGAATTTTTCAATCTTTCCCACGGCACACCAGGCAACATCTCGCGGCACACTAGTGTGCCGCGGAACAGTGGTTGAAAAACACTGTCTTACATGTACTTAAAAGGGCAAAGTAATAACAAATGAGATCCCACAAGCCTTGCATTACTTAAAAGTTCATAACTATGAAAAGGATTTCACAATCAAACAGGTGCATTAATACTTTGGGCATATATATCTCCATCCTCTGTCATACAGTTGTGTACTTTTCCTTGTTTATATCTGCTCTACCATTCAGTTTTAAATGACACACACACACGTAGGTTTATACACAAGCATGCATGCATATAGACATCTGAAAAATGTCCAAATCTGTGAATGATCATATCTGCTATGAATTCTTAAGGTTTTTAAGGAGGCCGGTGCCAAGTGCCCAAAACCTGGATATTCACTCGTTATTTCAAGGCCAACAAAGTGACTCTCGTATATAAGCAGATTTAATTTCTGCCATAAATGTCACTGACCGAAGGGCAGGTGTAAATGCTGAAAACAAGATGGAAAAATAAATAAATCTGGTTTGGGTAATATGGTGAATTTATTGTGGCAAATGCTGGACTTCTACCTGAATAAAGCTGAAATCTGGTTACTGGCCAAAGGTGCTTGGTCAGCCTTCAGATTTATCAGTAAACATCAGCAATGTAGCTTGTTTTGGACATTTACCAATAGGCCTCAGTAAAGTTTCCTGTTTCACAATAAACATTCACAATAAATATTCTTGTTGACTCTTTGTTGCTGTTGTCCTTAAGCAAGGATTACTACCGTCTTTTCAATGCACATAAAATTATTTTATTCAGAAGGCGATATGGGCTATTGCTTAACAATAAAGTGGGATGAAGAGTGTATCCCTTCTAAAGCCCAAGAAGTGCTTCAAAGCAAAACAGCACTTTAAGTTTTATTCGCAAGGTTACAAACATGAAAACAATGATGTTTAATAAACTTGGCATAAATCGTTTTGAAGGAGGTCATCAAAGCCTGAACACGTAGGTCTCATAACAAATAAGTTAAACGTAGCATGGGTTATTTGAGTTCAGTTTGCCATAAAAATTAATAGCTCTTAAGTCTCATTTCCACAACTATTTATGTGATATTGAAATGATCTGTTGGAAACAGGTGGACTTATGGACATGCTATCAAAGAGTCCCCCAACTGGAATGAATAATAATAATAATAATAATAATAATAATAATAATAATAATAATTCATATAGCACCCTATACCCGTAGATCTCAGGACAGCCTACAGCAAAAAATTATAATATAAACAGTGCAAAATACATTAAAAAACAACAACAAAGACAACCCAAAAATCCCTCCCGTGTTTTGTTAGCCCAAAAATGGAAAATGAGCGAGGTCCCAACTAAAGAAGAATGGCAACTTAAACTGATGGAATATGCGCAGCTTGCGGACCTAATGTATCAAATAAGAGAACAAGAAGAACATACGTTTAAAGAAGATTGGAAAATATTTATTGAATATACTGGGGGGGGTAATTGTGCGCACTCAAAAACGTGGGCGGCATTAAGATAAATTCAACAGTGTAAATAGGTTTTGATGGATGTAATAATGGAATACTGAATGGTTTAGTTTATGTAAAATATGTGGGGATTTATGTTATGCAAAATGAACCATGGAAAGAGAAGGGAAGTCATTGATATTTTAAGGTTATTTAAATGAATACTCTAAATTGTAAAACAGAAAATTATATATATATATATATATATATATATATATATATATATATAGGTGTGTGTGTGTGTGTGTGTACACACACACACACACACACACACACCACACAGTGGACGCTCAGGTTGCGAACGTGATCCGTGTGGGAGGCACGTTTGCAACCTGCAGTGTTCGCAACCCGTAGTGTCGCGCACACACGGGTTGTGATTCAGCACTTCTGCGCATGCACAAAGTGTGATTTAGCACTTCTGCGCATGTGCCAAAACCCGGAAGTGACCCATTCTGGTACTTCCAGGTTCGCTGCGGTGCACAACCCGAAATCACGCAACCTGAAGCGCCCGTAACCCCCGGATGTCAATCAACCAAAGGCCTGGTTGAAGAGCACATTTTTGCTGGGCTCCTAAAGGTGTTTAATGAAGGCGCATGGTGAGCCTCCCTGGGGAGAGCATTCCGCAAGAGGGAAATCGACACGCATTTTGTACTGAAATGCATCCATGTACATACCACGTAATTACTGACAGTCTCCGTCACCACACTCCTAACGGGACCCTTGGAGCCTCCCACAGCAGGCATTGCAGGAGACGGTGGTGGAATCGCAGCGGGGGATATGATAGCAGGAGGCAGAGGAAGAACCACCGGAGGAGGAGGAGGCGCCACGTGGACAGGAGCTGGTGCCGGGGATGGTGGAGGCGGTGGCGTCTTGGGCCGAGCCATGACGGATGGTTTAGCCTCCGGTGCCGACACCACTTTGCTGATGACGCTGTTGGACAAAAGGGAAAAAAAGAAGGGATGTAACAGTGCACTACAACAATGCTCAGAAAAAAACAGAGGAAAACCCGCCACAGATTTTTATCAAGGCAAGATAGCCCTAGAAGAGTTTTCTCTGCCATTCATGAGGCCATATAGTGCTAAAACCAAATTTCCCGGATGACAACGGCAACTGTTGGCTCACAGACTTGAACCCTGCTGCATTTCATGGGTTTGGGGTGAGCAAGAGGAGCAAAATCCACCAGAAAAGCTAGCAGCCTCGACAAAACTCCGCCAATATGGAGGGGAGGGAGAGGGAACATAAATAATCAATACTGAAAATTTGCTTGCTTAAATCTTGCCGATTTTTAAAACTGCATTTTATTGCTTTTTCACGCTGCTTTGAGGGTATTTTTGAACGGAAAAGCTGCTCCTAAAACAGGGGAACAGGCTGGAGAACTCACTATTGGTGCTCTATATCAAAATGTCCCCAAAGTCACATGATAAATAAAATTTGAAAAATCTGCATTATGGCTACCATCAGATGACTATGAAAGCAGTCGTCTCTGTTTAGGATCAATAATGTATAATCAGCACCCAGATATTAATTGCTGCCTTCGCTGGAATCCATCACAGGGTGTTATGGTAAATATACACTAGAAGTAAAGCACTGCGCTGGCAGAGGATTGATGCAATCAGTATTTATTTATAGACAACTGTTTCCTACACGGCAACAGGCAGACAAGTTACCAAATGGAAGAGAAAACCACAACTGATGGGGGAGAGGAGAGAACCCACAAGATTTGTCTAGGGTGGAGCTTACAGAACCAGCAGCCTATCAAAATAACTATCAAGACAAAGGCCATATCAAAAGATTACAAGCGAACGGTCAACTCGTTTAGCTGATCAGAATGAGCTTATGTCAAGCACCCAATCCTGTCTTGATTCCGAAAGCTTAGCTAGCAGGGCAACGATGCGGATTTTGCAACGTTTGCCTACGAAAAAGATCCCAAGCATGAACTGAAGGAAGACAAGGAAGCAGACTGGAGTTGCCATTTCACATACAAACCAGCATTTCCAGTCAACATGGGTTGCCCAAAGGACAAATAAATAATAGGTTATTTCCAGCTAAATTAGATTAATGAGCCTAAGTTAGTCGTGCCTATCAATGTCAATGGGTCTAATAGCATTGATACACTCCAATATCAATAAATACTAGTAGTAGTAGTAGCTGTGCATAAAAATACCAGAGGATATGCTGAACTAACTCAGCTTTGGATTTTCAATATGACTCAAAATCCCACTTTTGTTTTGCGAGGAAGTAAACAGAACAATGCCTACCAACGCACATGGAATATTTTCATTAAAAGGGGATAAGGGATCCTTTAATGACACAACTAACTCTTGCTGACAAGACTACACTGCAGCTATTCTCCTGTGCAGCTTAAAGTACAGTGGGGCTAAAATCTTCCACCTTAGACCTGCATCCAGGGAATTTTATTATTATTATTAAATTTGTATACCGCCCTTCATCCGAAGATCACAGGGTCGTTCACAGCATTAAAATTCAAAATAAGAACACGAAATGTATAATAAAACAAGAACAAACCAATCACCCCCTACCCACGAACACATTTAAAAGGCCATGGAATGTTAGATCAGCCAAAGGCCTGGTTACAGAGAAATGTTTTCATCTGTCATCTAAAGATATAAAAGATGGTTGTCCAGCTCTGGCATTTGCACACATATCTTCCCACCACAAAAAGTTATATTGTATATTCTGGCGTATAAGACTACTTTTTAACCCAGGAAAATCTTCTCAAAAGTCGGGGGTCGTCCTATACGCCGGGTGGAGAATCTGCGGTCGAGTATATCTCAAACTCTATATTTTAACGGGAAAAGTTGGGAGTCGTCTTATACGCCCAGTCGTCTTATATGCTGGAAAATACGGTAGTTATGCTGCTGTCAAGTTTTGAAAGCAGAAGGCATTTTGTGCTCCCCACTGCCCTGCCAAAACAGCAGCAGCAGCAAACAACAGTGCTCTGCAAATTCTAGGCTAAGGAGGAAGATTCATTCACAGGTATGAACAATACTAGACAAGCAAAGAGAAAGAGAAGGACTTTTCTCAATGTGGAATGCCTTCTCCAAGAAAGCTCCAACAGAGACCATCATCTTTAGTAGACACGACAGCATGACTCCCTTTGGGTGGGGGGAAGTGGAGATTCCAAGCTGTATTCTTATTAAAATTGTGTGAGAGCTTCAGCATTAGTTGCTATGATGTGCCTAACTCGAGAGGGAAAGCGGGATATAAATTACATAGACAGATAAATTAGCAATCAGAAGACTCCCTGGAAAAGACCCTGATGTTGGGAAAGATGGAGGGCACAAGGAGAAGGGGATGACAGAGGATGAGATGTTTGGACAGTGTTCTCGAAGCTACCAACATGAGTTTGACCAAACTGCAGGAGGCAGTGGAAGACAGGAGTGCCTGGCGTGCTCTGGTCCATGGGGTCACAAAGAGTTGGACACGGCTAAACGACTAAACAACAACAAATGACACAGAGCAAATTGCATTCAACAGGCATCCTATCCTTCTGGGATTCCTGATATCTATAGTGAGTAGCCAGTGTCTACAGTGAACTTCATGCTCAAGGTCCAAGATTGGTCCTCAGCACCTGGTAAATTTGAATAGAGTACGGAAATACATTTTGAGCAGTCATTAGTATGCATGCTAGTTGGCTGTGCAGCATGTTTTCGGCCTTGATAATATAACTTTCAAGCAACAGTCTGGAGAACAGTGAAACAGGGTGCTGCATCTGATGTGGAAGACCGACATGCAGAACTCACTTACAAAACCAACTGAGTGGATGGGGATTGGGCAATTCAACCTAATGCAATCTATGAAGCTGCCTGATAGGATACATGAAGGTAAGATTTCAATGTAATCTGCCTGAGCTGTTGGGGTACAGCCAGAAAGATCTAAATATGTTTGGGGAAAAGGCAGAAGCTCAGCTTAATTACATCTTGGTTACAGGAAAAATGCTACAGAAATTTAAATTACGTAGTCAGGTGTCATCATGAACGCAACTTACAAAACTGATAATGCTAGGTGGCGATCAACCAATATTACAACTGTGTGAAAGAGGTCTGCTGCATATGCCAATGTACTTGATGTGTGCAACTGAGTGCATATGCTATGTATCTACACCAGCCTCCCTCAGCCACCCAAAGGTCTCCTGCTGCCTGAAACAGCTCCACCAATCTTCCCATACTGCTCCTTCTGCCTGCAGCTGCCTCTCGAAATGCCTCCTGCCTCAATTCCTTCAAGCCTCTCCTCAAGACTCACATTTCCCAGGATGATTGTAGATTGTCCCCCTAGTCCCTAGGACTTATTGTAACTAAGCCATATAGCTGACATGATCACACAGGGCGGTAGTCAACACTAGTCCTACTCAGAGAAGACCCTCTGAAGTTAAGGGGCATGGCTAACTTAGGTTTATTCATGTTAGTGTGACTACTTTGAGAAGTGAGGGACGCAGGTGGCACTGTGGTCTAAACCACAGAGCATAGGGCCGATCAGAAGGTCGGCGGTTCAAATCCCCGTGACGGGGTGAGCACCCGTTGCTCGGTCCCTGCACCTACCAACCCAGCAGTTCAAAGGCACGTCAAAGTGCAAGTAGATAAATAGGTACCGCTCTGGCGGGAAGGTAAGCGGCATTTCCGTGCGCTGCTCTGGTTCACCAGAAGTGGCTTAGTCATGCTGGCCACATGACCCGGAAGCTGTACGCCGGCTCCCTCGGCCAATAAAGTGAGATGAGTGCCGCAACCCCAGAGTCGTCTACGACTGGACATAATGGTGAGAGGTCCCTTTACCTTTACTTTGAGAAGTATATAAAAAAAATAAAAAAATTGTCCAGTAGCACCTTAGAGACTAAGTTTGTTCCTGGTATGAGCTTTTGTGTGCAAGCACACTTCTTCAGATACCATACACACGAAAGCTCATACCAAGAACAAACTTAGCTGGTCTCTAAGGTGCTACTGGACATTTTATATATATATATTTCTACTGAGTCAGACCAACACGGCTACCTACTTGAATCTACTACTTTGAGAAGGACTTGAACACCCTTTCCCCTCACTGTATCACTCTGTCTATTTTAGATTGAAAGTTTCTTAGGGGTTAGGGATTGCTACCTGCTATTTGTAAAGTGCAAATGCATATACAGTGGTACCTCAGGTTACAGATGCTTCAGGTTACAGACTTCGCTAACCCAGAAATAGTACCTCGGGTTAAGAACTTTGCTTCAGGATGAGAACAGAAATTGCACAGTGGCAGCAGCGGGAGGCCCCATTAGCTAAAGTGGTACCTCAGGTTAAGAACAGTTTCACGTTAAGAGCAGACCTCCGGAACGAATTAAGTTCTTAACCCGAGGTACCACTGTAAACAAATAACACTTGCACCAAACTGCTTGTAACACTCAGCCATGTGCAAATTTGGTTGAAAACAATGCAGTGGAGATGGTTAGCACCTGCACTCCGATGTTGATAAGAGTCAGCCTTGCATTGTTTGCAATTGACTGTGTACTCGGAGGAGCATATGAGTGCACACCATCATGCTTGGAAGTGAACCCAATTTGCGTTTTAGAACACAAACGAAGTGAAATAATTTCAGGAAGGTGCATGTTCTTTGAGGCCCATTCCTCCCCACCCCAGATCCGAAAGATGGCAAGGAATCTTTCCCCCCTTGCAGTTTAAAGGAGCTTATTAAGGGAGGCATGTGGGCTGGATGGGTGCACACCTGAGGCTGCACCTGCTTCCAGCTCAATCCCTCCCTCCCCATAGTGCAGGTCCCAGGCTAAAGGTAAGCAAGTAGCACCCAGTTCGCTTCCCTGCAGTCTGTTAAGCTCCAAACTCAGCCAACGAGAGCTTGAACCTCCCTGCTCTTTGCTGGAAGAGTTCTTTGGCAGCATGAAGGCAACATGCATGCACAGCTTTTGGTCTTAGTCACTTTTCTGGGGTGTAGTGGAAGTCAAGGGGTTCTATGACATTTTCCTGCACACCTGCTCACTTCTCCCCATGTGCAGGGACCTACTTCTGCACTCTCCCATGCCCAACTTTTGATTTGCATGTCCGCAAGGTTCAAATCCCAATTTTGCTAACAGGGAAGTGATTGACTGGCTTTGTGTGAAGTGCAGGTTTCAAACATGTGTACAACAACAGGCCTGGCCTGTTTGTTTCAGGTATCACATCCAAGATCTGTGCTACGAAGAGCACCCAATGCAGCCTGGCCACCACTCCCTTCAGCTAATGAAGCTCTGGCACAGCAGGCAGAGAAATGGTTTTGGCTTACGCCATTTGATTGCGATGGGGCAATCTCAGAGGGAGATGGTGACTCTCACCATCCTATTGAAGGCAGAGGATGTGTGTGTGGCAACATGCAGGAGGAGACAGAGCCAAGTCTAATGATGATAAATAAGGTTCCTTTGATCTTGCCTTGAGTGCCACGGGACTGAGCTGCCCCGGGGCTCCCTGACAGACAACCTTGCTCCTGCTTCTTGATCTATCCGCAGCTTTTTGATGCCATTGACCACAGCATCCTCCTGACCCAGGTCCGTGGAATGGTAATTGGTGTGCTGGTCCCGTGGGTTACCCAAGAGGCGAGGTCAAAGTCCGGTCCGTGGTCAAAGATTCAGCATAGAGACAGTCCATAGTAGCTGAAGCTGGGGGCAGGGCAGGGAGTCAGGCAAAGTCAGGAACAGGTATGCAGGCAGGGAACCAGGGCAGGGCAGGTCAGGAGCTCAGGCAGGAAAGCAAGGCAGGTCTCAAGCAGGAACGAGTGACCAACAATGTTGCTCCCGCAACCCGGGGCGGGGTCTGGCTGCCTTTTATCTAGAACGGGGTAACAGACAGCCCCGATCCCCTGGCGACTCATTCCCTCGCCTCACCTGGAGGCGAGCACTCCTCCTGCGAGTACTCAGGTCTCTCCTTCTATCAGCCCTGAGTCTCTGCAGCTTGGGAAATGCCTGTGGGTTACAGGACCCAGGAGCCGCCTCAGCCCCAGCTGGCAGTGGGCCAGCTCCTGGTGACGACCCGGCTGATGGCAACGAGGTATCCCCTGCATCTGGAACCAAGGCAGACTCAGGCCCTAGACTCAGCTCAGCTGAGTCTTGTTGCAGGGGAGGCTGAGCAGACTGAGGCTCCTCAGGACCAGGCCCCCGACTTGGTTCAGCCGATGTCCCAGGCAGAGGGACCGGTGCAGGCTGCGACTCCTCCGGCTCCAAGCCCGAGTCCCAGGCCATCACAACTGGAGCACTGCATTACACCAGATTTGGTACTACCTGCAGGACAGAGTCCTTTTCTGCCCCCTGGCAGTTATGCCATGGGGTGCTGCAGGCTGCTATTTTATACCCAGTGCTGTTTAATATCTTCATGGAGCCAGCGGGAACAGTCATTAGAAGCTTTATGGCAAAGCACGATTCGTGTGCTGACAACACTTGGCTCTGTTCCTCCATAACACTGAATCAGAAGAGGCCGTGCAGGGCCTGGAGTGGTGCATGGAGGCAGTGGTGAGATGGAAGAAAGGAAAATAAGCTGATCTAGAATCCTTACAAGACAGGGGCACTGTGGGTGAATGGGTCCTGTGTCTGAGAAATTAGTTGCCAGCTCTGGACAGGTCTGCACTCCTCTCCCCACTCCGAAGGGGTGCAGTCTGGGGGTGCTTTTGGACCCAGTTCTGCCACCGGAGGCCCAGATGGCCTCTGGGGCTAGAAGAGCCTTTTACCAGTTGCACCTGGTATGACAGCTGCAACAGATCCTGGACCAGGAGAGCCTGACACAGTAGATCAGGCATGGGTGACTTCAAGACTGGATTACTGCAATGAGCTGTGTTTCATGCACTTCACCTGGGAGCTGCAGCCAGTGCAGAATGCCGCAGCAAAGTTGGTGACAGAAGGGTTTTATTTTTGGTTTTTTATAATACACAAAGAAAAAGGAAAAACACCCATAAGACCTATACCATAAAAAACAAAAAGACTTAATACAAACTGACTCAAAGACACAAATGACTTCCCATCTACCCCTTAATTCAAGTACACAAACTTGTTGCTGATACAAACTATTATCATAATTTAACTGCATCTTAATTTATCTTAGATCTCACATCATTCTTAAAGCTACTACTGAAGTTAATCAAATGCTACAACAGAGTTTAAGCTACTGTAATTATTTTTCAAATATATTTTGAAGACTTCCCATTTGGATACAAATACCTGTATTGGTTTGTTTTTATTTTTTCAGACAAACTGTCTAGTTCCGCATATTCAATCAATCTTTGAATCCATTCCTGCATAGATGGAAGTTTATCAGATTTACAATTTGCAGCAATTAGGACTCTTGCTGCCACTGTAGCGTATAAAAGATATCCTTTTTTTAAAAAAGGAAAGTTCAAGTCCGTAATTCCCAGAAGATAAGCTTCTGTTTTTTTATTGAAAGAGATTTTTACCAGTTTTTGCAATTCTATATGGATGCCCTCCCAAAACACCTCAATTTTCTTGCATTGCCAACACATATGGTAAAAGTGCCTGATTTTTCTCCACATCTCCAGCAATCACCTAAGATACCTTTATACATCTTGGAAAGTTTCCAAGGTGTTAAGTACCATCTATGTTGCATTTTTAAAATGTTCCCTCTGAGGCTATACCCTAACAGTGTTCCCCAACCTTGGGCCTCCAGCTGTTTTTGGCCTACAACTCCCATCATCCCTGACCACTGGCCTTGCTAGCTAGGGATGATGGGAGCTGTAGTCCAAAAACAGCTGGAGGCCCAAGGTTGGGGAACACTGCCTAGGAGATCCTGACAGCATTGGACACCTCCACTTAGAGAGCTGCACTGTTTGCCGATTTGGTCTATAAACCCTTACTATTGGTCTATAAATTCTTTATTTATATATTTGCTCATTATATTCATATGCCACCTTTATCTTGCATGGATCTCAAGGTAATAATAATAATAATAATAATAATAATAATAATAATAATTTTTTTGTACCCCACCCATCTGGCTGAGCTTCCCCAGCCACTCTGGGCAGCTCCCAAACAAATGTCAAAACAATACAGCATTAATTATTAAAAACTTCCCTAAACAGGGCTGCCTTCAGATGTCTCTTAAAAATAGGATAGCTGCTTATTTCCTTGACACCTGATGGAAGGGTGTTCCACAGGGTGGGTGCCACTACCGAAAAGGCCCTCTGCCTGGTTCCCTGTAACCTCACTTCTCGCAATGAGGGAACCGCCAGAAGGCCCTCGGCGCTGGATCTCAGTGTCCGGGCTGAACGATGAGGAGACGCTCCTTCAGGTATACAGGACCAAGGCCATTTAGGGCTTTAAAGGTCAACACCAACACTTTGAATTGTGCTCGGAAACGTACTGGGAGCCAATGTAGATCTCTCAGGACCAGTGTTATGTGGTAGTGTACATGGTTCTCCTCCTCCCCATTTCATCCTCACTACAACCCCGTGAGGGTCATGAAAAAGAGGAGGAGGAGGAGAGGGAAATATATAGTTTCCTGCTACATCTGAACCAGGCCTCAGTCCTAGGGCTTATACTCACAAAATTTATACATAATTATCCCCCCCCTTTTAAAAACTACCTTAATTCATCATAATGGTGCATCCTATCTGTCACAGAGTTTCTGAAATAAACATAATAAATATTACAGCAAACCCAATAATGTCCACGTCTGTGGATTGCAGCTCCCATACATACTCCGTTTTTCTGTGGAGATTATTCTGCTGCTCATTTTATATGTAGGCAGAAAGTTCTCGCACACCGACAGCAGAGATGGTTTGCAGATAAAAACAGCTTCCAGTCAGAACCCCCAAGCTGCATCACCTTCCCAAACACTGGTGTACAATACTGTACATATTGTCCAACACAAATACAAAGAACAAAAAAAATTATGCAGAGTGCTCATATGCACTATTTTAATTGTCGCTGCTTATTTTACGTTCCTTTTCTTTTTCTTTGCAAGAATTATGGTAATAACTGGAAATGGAAGACGTTTGGCTGGCTAAAGACCAGAGGGAGGGACTGAGATCTGCAAAAGGGCTAAAATGCTACACGTTCTACTTCAAACTCATAAAACTGTTCCACAGACTATCCTGGCTTCCAGAGCCTTCAGCAGATAACATCCACATCATGTGTAGTTTGCAGTCGTGAGGACTATGGCCTTTTTCATTTTTAAAGTAAAACTCATGGCGAAGGTAGAGACCCCCCCCCCCCAATTAAAAACGCTGTTGCTTTCCAAACATGTCACCATGCCACATTCTTTCTGAACCGGTAGGAGTGAGCATGGGGATCTCTCAATGTGCAGTTAGTGACAATTCCTTTAAAAACGAAAAAAACAACAACCACAAAACCAACCAGGCCCACACAGAATCTGCTCAAAGCATTGCAATCACAGATTAGCTCCTTGATGGGTTGCTTTTCCAGGCAGTGTTTATTCTGACACAACGATACCCTTCATTAAGAGATAAAAAGTAAATTAACAACAACAAAAATCACCACCCCAGAACGATGGAGGTGGATGTGAGAAAAGCCTTGAAGCTTTCTTGGGATGAGTCTCCCAAGCAACCACATCAACCCAAAGTTAACAAGGTACCACACATACCACTCCCTTCCCCTGTGATGTGGGAATGGGAGAAAGGCTTTGGCAAGGAGACGGCCTTGCTCCAAGTATACTTCTCATTGTTTTTCTTGAAAAAGGGGGTACTGGAACACAAGCAGCACAGTTTCCAACGCTGCAACGGAGTGTGGATACAGGCAGGTAGCCGTGTTGGTCTGCCATAGTCGAAACAAAATAAAAAAAAATCCTTCCAATAGCACCTTAGAGACCAACTAAGTTTGTGAAACAGGAGTGTGGATATTTCTTTTTCATACATTTCCGCTGTGGTATCAGACAAAACGCTTTATGGTCACTGGGTACTACTGAAAGCTCTATGTACGCAAGGGCGTTCCCACCGCCATCTTGGGGGATTCCCCCTCTGCGCATGCAGAACATTGCCACGCTCACCAAAGAGGGCACCCAGCATGGGAGGGCACCCTTTCTGTGTGCATCACGACTGCTGCGTTGAGGTGCCCTCTTATCCTCCCCAACAAATTCACAAGATAATAGCCTAATATTCCAAACAAAGTGGATGGTTTTCCTTATGGCTACCTTGGACAGTGCTGTAACGATTTTTTTTTTGGGGGGGGGTTGCTGGTTGGTTGTTGATTTTTGCCTCCAGAGGGGTGCCATTGAAGCTCCCAGCCTGTGTGTGTGTGTGTGTGTGTGTGTACATAAGCAAATGAGTGTGGGGTGTGTGCCAATCCGGGTCTTTGACCCGGGTGAAATAAAGCCCAGTTTCACACCTGCCTTAGGCTGACATTTGTCTTGCGCTGCCTGGCTCCAGAGCCAAAAAACACTACCCGTCATGGCACACCAAATCTGAGCGCAGTCTTTTTCCAAAGTAGCCGAGGGCAGATTGTTATTATCATATTCAGCTTGGACTTGGAACTTTCAATCCATTCTACAGAACGGGACTCCCCACACGACACATTCCCAGGGAAGGCAAAGCCTTAAACCTGCAAAGGCAGAGCGAGTTCTACCAGTCATTATGATGCCACAGGTAGGTAGGTAGGTAGGTAGGCAGGCAGGCAAATTGTTTGGGATGTAATTGGCTTGCACAGACGCAAGCCGTGACATGCTGCATCTGAGGCACAGCAAGACTCTTGAGATGTGAAATAATTTCCTATCTTTGGAAGCAATTTATTTGATTTCAATCTCATCCTTTGCAGGCCCAAAGCATCATGACTGATGAAAATAAACGGGGGTGGGGAGAGTGTCACCCCACAAACGCTAAAAAGGAAGCAGCTTTTGAAAGTCAGATTTGATTCCCAGGCCTGAAAGGCTGCTGTGATCCACAAGCGCAAGTGTGAGGCATTACCGAAAAGGCGTAAACGATGTGCCCCCCCCTTGAGAAATATTTGAGATCTGCATCTAAAGATCTGCATCTGAAGGAGTGTGCATGCACACGGAAGCTTATACCAAGAACAAACTTACTTGGTCTCTAAGGTGCTACTGGATAATATTATTTATTTTTTTATATATTTCGACTGCATCTAAGTAAGTAAATAAGTCTAAATTCTGTGCAAAGAACTGTGGCAGCTTTGTAATTTTACTCATCTTCTGTTATTATTTCTGTTCTGTGGTCATTATTTGGATTAAATAGAAACCCATGTAACTTTGTAAATGTGTGCTTGTGGGCAAGGCCTTTCCTATATCCATTCTGCCCTCAATGTCTTACACACACCCACTGGAGATCATACACCAGTGTGACCAAAGCAGTTTGAATGTTTGCAATATTCCTTAACACCACAGCTATGAAAGTCTCATTTCAATCAACTGATGCTGGAATCCAAAGACATGCATTTACCTTAGTTTTATTACTGAGCTTATCTAATTGCGGGGATAAATTGCAAAACCACTATGTTTTTCAAAATCTCAGTGCTCTTTCTTAAATATGATACCTCAACCCAGCTCTCTACAACCACAGAAAGTGCCCTAAAAGATTACCCAAAGCTGGCACTGATTTAATATATAACTTACATGTGCACAGATTGAAAAGCTATATAGATTAGGGCAAATGGGGGATAAATAGTGGTCTCGTGTACTTAGCCACACTAGCAAGCCACATACCTTAGTAAGCGAGGGGTTCTCAAAACTCTGTCCAAATGAGGCCCACTTACAGTCTTTCAAAAAAGAGTTCACTGCACAGTAAATATGCATTTGTTTCTCACACTGCCCACAATTCTCAAGAGTATGATTTTGTTCCATGGACACTGCACTTTCTGAGTGCTCTGCAAGTAAACAGCTTTTACATGGGAAAATGCAGCTACTGTCGTGACTGAAAAGGTGACTTGTGGGAGTCTTGTGCAAAGGAAAAAAAATGGGTTTGGGGCGTGCTTTGATTATTCAGAAAGACTCAAAGAAATGACTTCTCGAGGACCTATTTCGATAGTTATCAACACCAAATACACAAAAAGAATTAGCTGTGCATGTCTGCCTTTGTGGATAGTGACATTATATAGTTTAGTGCAGCAGCAGGGAACCTCAAACCCATACTCCTAATTAGGTCTGATAAGTCACTAAGTTTGGCCCGTGAGGCCATTTTGGCCAAACCACACCAACGCATTAGTCCCCTGACATAATATATAAGGTGTGGAGACCTGTTATCTCTGATCAAAGCACTAAGGTAAGAGATAAGGAATATCTTCTCTCCGGTCAAAGCACTAAGCACGACAGCACTAAGACTTACCTTAGCATTGTGGTGCTTAGTGCTAAGACTGAAGATAAGCCTATGCAACCACCTAAGATCATATGAGGTCCTGTACACCTGTTAAAATGGCCCACAGAATCCATTTTGTTTCACACCCCTGGCTTTGTCACTAGGTGGCAGCGGCCAATTTCCTGAGTAGCGCCAGAAGTTTCCTGTTGCTTCCACTCTTCTTGTTTAAGAGAGGTGATAAATTTCTTCTCTAGCATCCTGATTGATGTGTCTTCTAGCCTTCTATGACATGACTATGCCAGAAGTGTACTGGAAGAAGCAAAGATCACCAGTGTTGAAGCAATGATTCTTCAACATCAACTTCGTTGGACTGGTCATGTTGTGCGGATGTCTGATTGTCTTCCAAAGCAGCTACTCTATTCTGAACTTTAAAATGGAAAGCATAATGCTGGTGGTCAACAAAAGAGGTTTAAAGACTGTCTCAAGGCAAATAAAAAAAAAGTAGTATAAACACCGACAATTGGGAAACACTGGCCTGCGAGCGCTCCAATTGGAGAACAGCCTTTACCAAAGATGCCATGGGCTTTGAAGACGCTCGAACTCAGGACGCAAGGGAGGAAGGCACACCGTGATCAACTCCTGCCTGGAAACCAATGTCCCCACTGTGGAAGGATGTGTGGATCCAGAATTGGCCTCCACAGTCACTTACGGACTCACTGTTAAAACCGTATTTATGGAAGACAATCTTACTTGGCTACGAATGATCACCAAAGAAGAAGAAGAAGCCAGAAGTCCAAGTTATGAACCAATGGATTTCTAATAAGACTAAGGGAAAATGGCACGGTGTCTTTCTCTGCAGAGGCACAATCACTAAACCTGTTACTGAAATCTAGCGTGTCTACTAAAGCAAGAGGCTGCCTTTACAAAGAAATAGGAAACGAGGTTTGATACCTCAGTCTTAGCTTCATGATGCAAACAATTCCTACAATGGTTACTGTTGAAGCAAGCAACTACAAAGTGAAATGCTACTTTTTGTGCAAGGTTTAGAATGATGACAGTCACATTCTGAGCCATAACTGTCATTAAAGCAGAAAAGCACAAAACGTTACTTGAAAAGGGGTATCTTCCTAGGGTGTGGGCAAGTGAAGCCTTCTACAGATACCAATGCAATTTATCTTCTTGAAGACTCTTCAAAGTCCATGAATCCTTGTTGACCTTGATTAAGGGAAAGATCTGGACCAAGCACAATTACAGTACCAGTGTGCCTTCTAATAAGAAAGAAGCTGGTCATTAACAGACACCTCATCACACAGTTGCACAATGCAAATAGACACAAGTCAAAGGAGGACATTAAGGCTTTTGTCCATGCTGTGCATGCTTTTTCATCAGCAACTGAAAACAGGCTATTCATGGAGGCCCAGAACCTCAAGAAATCTTACTCTGTATCAAAGCAGAAAGTATGGGGGCCTGATATTGGAAATCACATAGAGAACAAAATCTTATCTTGAGACTACTGCCGAAGAAATAGATCAACACAGACAAATAGAACCTTTAATCACCACACTGTTACCCAACAGGCCTTGTAAAAGCCAACAGCTGGCCATTGCGCATCCGGGATGCCAATAATAGTCAGCTGTTATTGATTACTATTCAATGCATATTGATATACGCCCTTTTCTTGGAATTACCTGCTGTAGTGTTGTTGCTCAACTGAAAAAAAAACTTTTGTTTGCTTTGGTGCTCCGGATGAACTTGAGACGGACCAGGCAACCCTATTATAGGATCAGAATTCCAGGCGTTCCAGATATCCTACAATTTTCACCACATTACCACTGGCCTTTACTACTGAACTCAAACAAAAGGTGAGCTATAGAGAGCTGGACAGACTTCAGAGAGACAGAATGACCCATGCATTTCTCATGTAAGCTACAGGTCAACCCTACTGATAGCAATTCTGTTGAGCTATATCCAGTAGCTAATGAGAGAATAAATACAAACATGGCTTCCGACTCCATAGAAAAATCTCATTCCAAAGTGGCTTGACTTAGGGGAAAAATGCTGTTTCAGATTAGGCAGGAAAAGTAATGAACATTTCTACAACGGCTGTAATTTAGTGTCAGAACTACAGTATTCGGACCATAACAAACTCCAAGTACATGGAAGAAATGAGGAAACTCACAGATAATATTCTGTTGGGAGATCAACAGAGTGAAACCCAACACCATCATCTTATTCCTGAAAAGGTACAATCACCAAATGCATGAGTAGTTTCCCAAACTCCAAGATTATTACTGAGATTCTGCCAGAGGCATCCTGAAGGACCAACAGCAATGTTACTACTCAGAAGGTCACTCACTCCTGCTGAGTTATTCAGAAACATTTGAGTTTTTTTTTAGATATGAGTGACTGAATGTGTGAATCACCAGATGTTTCAACTTGCTTTTCTTTAAATCAAAAGGGAGAGATGTGTAGAAAGTGTCATTATACACTTTAGCCACGAGGCGGCAATGGACTTAGTTGTATCCGGGTGAAGGGCTGGAGCTTCCTGTTGCTGTTCTGTTCTTGTTTAAGACACAATAAAGCTCTTGTCCTGCTTTCTGATTGAAATGACCTCTGAGACTTGCATGGCACTCTATCTCACATCCAACTAGACAGGGGATTGCTTCATGCTTTGGGAACTGAACTTTAAGTCAAAGGCAGAAAGCCATTCTGAACAAAGTACCTAGCACCTGTAACTGAACGCGATCAATTCTAGAAGTATGCTTCCAAAAGTCAAAGTGCAGCTCCAAAATAGCAGCTATCTACAACATGGATGCTTGTTCACACAAGTCAAGTGTTTGGGATATGACACTGTCTCTCCACATGGGCTTGGGGTGAAGTAGGCTGACAATAAGAGGGTGGGCAGGTGGTAGAAGACCATGAGTCCTTGGGGAAGGGTGGTAACGCAATGGTGGAGCATTTGGTTCAATCTCTGATCTTCTCCAGGTGCAGCTGGGAATGTCCCCAACCATCTGAAACTTTGGGCAGCCACTGGCAGTCAGTGAACTGGATAAATGAACCAAGGATACATAGCAGCTTCCCACATTCCTATGGTTCAAGGGAGGTGGACCCCAAAGGAAGCAAGATGCCTAGGAAAAACAACCCCCCAACTGATTTGCTACCATCACCAAATCTGCATCAACCTATAAGCAGGGCAATAACTATGGAGACTGCCTTATTTACTATCAACGGAAGTACAAATAAAGGGGCCCCACAGATTCTCTTTTGCACTGCTCAGGAAGAGGCAGGGGATGGTGATGATTAGGATTTGTTAGTTGCTTTATCTTTCACCGGGTAACCTGAAGCTACTTACAACCAAACAAATATACAGACAACTCCCCGCCGCTGCCTAGATACGTTAAAATCAAGAGGAAAGAGAAATGCATTAAAAGCATCCCACCCACTTCTAAAAGGCCACAGATACTTAAAGGCCAAAGATGTGGTAACAGTGGAAAGTTTTTTGTCTGATGCCTAAAGAAATACAATGATGGCACCAGTGTACCTGGGGATGGCCCAGCAGCTCACCTGCATGCTAAAAACAGCAACGCATACCCAAATCGAGGAGGAAGGTTGGGTCAACTGAGAGACACCGTTCTCCTGCAAGTGTCTGCCAGGTCTTCATGTGAAGACCAGCCGCACACATTGAAAACCACAATCCTGTACCCCTACAAAGTAAAATAAAATACCCCTGCTGTGTGATGCCCTTTCAAAAATAAAACTGTGCTTGAATGCAAACTCTGCACAACAGGTTCTGGTTGTTTCTCTGAAGCAAGCACAAGAATGTTGCCCACACCTCTGCATATGCGGCTGGGGGCCTTGGCACAATTCTGGTTCCCAGACACATGTAACTAAGGAGCCAAAGATGTGCGCGTATGTTTGTCTGTTGCCCACACTGTGTTTGCCCTGCAGGAAACACTGATGTGTACCGGCAAACATGTTTCAAGCTGTTCTTGAGTACCTTTGGCCACACCATATTGGTAGGGTGTAGGTAACATAACTACATTTGAGGGAGGAATGTCAGGAGAGCGCTTCCCTGTGCCACCAAGCTTGTAATGAAGAAATCCTGCAGGCATCCACCTTCAGTTCTGTGGCCTTGGCATGGTTAAGTGTTTGGTTGGCTCCGACTCGTTTGTGCATGGAGCTGTGCTCAGGCAGGTATATGTCTCAACTTGCCTGAAGCTCTCTCATTTATTATTATTTTTTATAATTGAGATGTACACATCACACACAAGCGCGCCTCCGTCACTCTTGTGCAACAGAGAGCAGAATCAAAGAATCTTGCATCCAAGTAATTGGTCTTTTCTTCCCAATGACTCAAACGTCTTTATGGATTCACTTTGGGAGTCACTGCCCAACAACAAAATGAAAATAATTTTGCACCTGCTCCCCCACCTAACACAACCCAGCGGCATAATTGGTGCGGTGGCTTCTGTAATTAAAAGGAGGGAAGAGGACCTAAATCAACACTGGGACATGTTCTCACGCTTAAAATCCAGGTTGCCTTCAGGAAAAAGCTAAAAGGGTGATTATTTAAACCTTCTGGAAATGGCAACGTTATCTACAACAGCATAATTTACTGCAAACATCTACTTAGAAATAAAAGATGGCCTGGTTCTCTTGCTCACGAGGCATAATATGCAGACTTCTGCAAAATGGGAAGTGATGTTATTTATTTAATATATTTATTTGTTTTGGAAAGAAGTGTCCCCAAAGTGACTTGCAGATTAACAGAATGTAAATTACATGGAATGCATTGAAGCCATGTTGAAAAATAATAAAAACAAAATACTTGAAAAATGCCCACCCATCAATATTTATAAAAAGGGGGAAATCCAATCTCCCTCCTACCATAAGGGGAGCCCTACAGATGGGCAAAAGACATGTCTTGGTAAGCTCCAAATTGATGGTCAAAAGTCTGGGTGAACAAAAATGTTTTAGTCTGGTGTCTAAAAACAGACAATGATGGCACCAGGTGTGCTTTCCGAGGGGGAGCATTCGAGAAACAGAGAGTCAACACCTTCTGTACCTCCCTCGAAAGCAGGCATACAAAGATGGACCTCTGATGTAAGTTCCAGTTGACTCTGAATGTGGAAGCGTCTGACTGTATCAATCAGTCCAACTCCAAGTATACAGGCCCCAATCCAGATGAAGGTTGTTGGCAAAACAAAACAGGATGTTCTGTCTTTGTTAAAGAAGTCAATGTGTGAAATTGGTTGCAAAACGACTGAGGTGTGAATAACTTTCTCAGGACTGGCAAATAAATGATTCCCCGAGCTGAACACAGCCTACCGGATATTTTTATATGACTGCTGCTATGGACTTTTGTAAGTATATATGTATAGGCAATACATAGTCAACAACAACAACAAGAAAAAAGAAATAATGAAGGCAAGTACAGCACTAAGCAGGTGTGTTCAGCAGCTAACGTAGAAATCATAAGAACAATTGTATTAAGATGGGACATTTTCTGCTACTGTCTCTACAACGCAGAATAGGTGCATCATTCCAAAACGAGACTTGTGCCCCCCTGGAGATGAAATCTACAATGTTCCCACAGATAAAGCAACTAAAGAATAGAAATTATCATTATTTTATATCCTTTATGACATTATTTCATTCTATCATTTTCATGTCAATGTTCCTGTAAGTAACACAGGATGGAAACCATCTAAAATCAATAATGAAGAAGGGGAGTCAAGGGCAATAAGGGATGGGAAAATGCAACTACACACAATGAAAAGTTGGTTATAGTAGGGAACTAGGAATAAAGGGCTAAAGCCAAAGGCCATGTGGAAAATATGGGATTTAGAGAAGAGATTTGATCTAAGGGAGAGGGGGAAACATGTACTTTTTCAGGTAGCTGCAGAATCATGCAAGAGAGGAACAGATTTTGGGGGGCAAGTGAGGATTGATGCAACTCCTGTTTTTGCAATCCCAGGAATGCTGGGCGTTTAAAAGCCCTGGCGGACCACCAAATACAGTTGGTGGGCTACATTCACTTTGGTGTGTTACCAAACTGCAAAGCTAGACAGGCATAGAATAAAAGGCTAAACCAATAAAATACACGACTGAAGTAATAAAGCACATTGCTATTTGTGTGTGTGTATGGGGGGTGTGTGTGTGTGTCTGTCTGTCTCTCTCATTTTTTTTATAAATCATATTTATTGATTTTCCAATACAAATCTCCAATTACCAATCAAATTACAATGCAAATTAATGATACAATTCCCAATTAAAGCAATTCCAATTATGCCAAATTTTTACTTTTTTTTTTGGACTCAGAGAGTGGCTGGAAGTGGGGAGGCAGAAAAAGGTCCTCCTTTCCTTCCACTCTGCAGTTTTAATCTGAAATCTTAGGTGCAGTACTGAGCCCAGAGCTCAGAAACCACTTGTGCTAATGAAATTCCCTGATGCAAAATGAGCCTAGAACAATGGGAGTTTCGAACACTGGTAATAATGGATGCTAATGATAAGCTACATATATAAAAATAATTTCCCTCCCCTGCCCAAGCTTTGGATATGCATGCATTACCACAAATATAGACTGCTGATATTTCTATACTGGGATTAATATGGAAAGAAAACCGCTCATAGTATAATTTGCCCCCACTCATACCTTCGCTTTCACAGTATATCCTTTATTTCCAAATGCTGCATCTGAACGTATGTGCTACTTGACATACATTCTGAGATAACAGAACCATAGAATCTGCAGAGTTGGAAGGCACCAAGCCCTCTGCAATGCAGGAATATTTTCGTCCAATGTGGGGATCAAACCCATGACCCTGAGATTAAGCATTGATAATGTCCTGGAGTAAACTAACCATCTGTACTGGGAAATTTTATTTGGTAAACAAAAGTGTGGTGGAGGTGAGTGAAAGAGTTATACTTTACACCTTTTTTGCCCATGTTCTACTTAAGCACTCAATAGCATCTCCCCTCCCTCCTTAGGATACATGTAAAGGGACCCCTGACCATTAGGTCCAGTCGCGGACGACTCTGGGGTTGCGGTGCTCATCTTGCTTTACTGGCTGAGGGAGTCGGCGTACAGCTTCCGGGTCATGTGCCCAGCATGACAAAGCCACTTCTGAAGAACCAGAGCAGCGCATGGAAACGCTGTTTACCTTCCCGCGGTACCTATTTATCTACTTGCACTCTGACGTGCTTTCGAACTGCTAGGTGGGCAGGAGCTGGGACCGAGCAACGGGAGCTCACCCCGTCGCAGGGATTCAAACCGCCAAACTTCTGATCAGCAAGCCCTAGGCTCTGTGGTTTAACCACAGCGCCACCCACGTCCCCAAGGATACATGTAGATAGCTATAATTCTGAGGATAAGGTTCAAATCCTCTTGTCTACAAGTCATGGAGAGCAGCCCTTCCTGTTCTGAGAAATGGGTCTCCCTGGAGTCCCTTGGAATAAGACATCTACTTTTCTTCAGGACTGAAAGAAGCTCCCACTTGCATATAGGATAACCTGATCTCAAAGGTAACCGTTTGAATGAGAGGAGTTAGGCAGAAACCCCATTTTTAGACATCACACAGACAGAGCTGCCCATTGACCAGCAGCCAGAGATGTCTATTTGAACTTTCAATACCAATGACACAGGACAGACTTTGCTAATACCCTCAGCACAGCACCTACAATGAGGAGCATTCACTCCCACTGTGCACTGGAAAGGCCAGACAAAAGGAAACGGATCCAGGTCTGCTGCCTCTTTCTGTTCACTCAACTGAATGTTTTTAGGAAAGGAAGGGAAAAAGGGTCCACACATGAGGAACATTCCCAAGCCTTCCATTACTTCTGTTAGCCATACGTAAATTGCTCAATGTGCTGTTTCATTTCCTCTTCCTCTCATTTCTACATATACAAAAGAGAGAAGATTTTAAACTTATCTTATCCCTGGGAGTCTCTGGGCAAGGTAATGATATATATCACAACAGCCACAAAGCAGACAAATTAAAATGAACCGAATCAATGCTAAATGTTGGGACCACGCAATCTGTCAGCTTAACACCTTTTCTCCCCCCAAAAGATGCCAGCCTGAAGAAAAATTCTATCAATAAGTAGCTTTTAGCCAGTCTATTCTCCTTTCGAGATCCAGGGGAAAGGCTGAAAAATGGGACACACTAAAGTTTCAATTCTGTTATCCCACCATTAGCGCTTAGCCATTCACTGCTAAGTGCTCCTTTGTGCAATAATTGGGCTCGCCATTAGGTTTGTAATCAACAGAAGACACTCGCTGCCAAGTCCGCACTGTCTCCCGCCCCAGCTGTGCCTTAAAGCCTTCTACCGCTTTCTCTCTCTTCCCCCCCCACCCCAAAGTATCACTTGTTCCCTGTCTTCCTATTTAATTCCACAGTCAAGTTCTCCTCCAGAGCTTTCTGCTGAATGGGAAGTGTCTCGCGGGGTAACCAACACTGCCCGCAGCTGCGTCCCACAATAGCTCCCTCCTGCTTGCGTTACAGCTTGTGGAAGATTTGGTCACGGTGCCCTAACCGCGGCAAACAGTGGTCCGATTCATAAAAACGTGCAGGAGGAGGGGCCTTCCAGCGGGATCCCTTTACCTGTTTCCCCACCACAAAACAAGGAACTAAATGGAATGGGTCGTGGGCGGCTTGGCCTGTAACGGAATCCCGCTGCCTGACAAGTCAATAAAGAGCCAACCCTCCCCTCCCCAGCCACACATGGAGAGCCAAGGTTAGAGGCAAACACAATTTGGATAGGCCTACACAGGGAGCTTAATGAGCCCCATTATTTGGCTATTGTGGGCAAACACTATGAAGCCAGTAATCTAAATTACCAAAGTCTGAATAACTTGTCGCTAAATGGCACACTGAGTTCAAAAGAAACCTTACAATGGCTTACTTATTCGCCCTTTCAGAGGAGGACCATTGTCCCACCAGGAGCCCAGGACGAAGAAGGGATACTAAGACAAATTATGAGTGTTTTAAATTTATAAGAATCGCTGGACTACAACTACACTTCTCTGTAGCACCTGAGCAGTAACACAGGCTGAGTTTTAAAACAACCCTCCCGCCCAAAAATATTATATGCTCCTCTATAAGGATCAAGTTATCTCCCTTATGTTTGTCCTGCTTTTTGTATTGCCCAGTTTTGGTCATTTTGAGTCAGAGTCAAAGCTTCTCAAAGCTTAATAGTTCCTTAGCACCACTTCACCCTGGGGGTTTTCTCTTCTGGTAAATCCATATCTTCAAACTCTAGGGCGCAGGCGCTAGGGATCTGCAATTTGCCATAGCTCCCCTGGTGCATGTCCACTCTGCCAACCTGTCACACTTTGTGTGTTGGACCACAGCAAACTCTACTGCAACCATGGCAAATGCAATTGCTGAACAGGGTGTGAAATTATTTCAGGCTCTGCTCATGTGAAATTTCCTACTTTGTGCAGACACCGCAATGCAGAAATGCGCATACCCGGTATATAGATAGATAGACATATATATATATATATATATATATATATATATATATATATATATATATATATCCCCTAAAAGACAAAATCAAACTGTATTGCTGTGAAATATCCATACATTGTCATATGGATTTAAAATATTTAAATCCATTTTAAAATTTAAAATATAAAGATTTAAAATATTTCATAAACTTTGTAAAATCTTTGTAAAATTTTATTCTAGAGCTGCACCATAGTCACACAGATCTTATTCATGTTTCTCTCTATTGAAGCAGACACTGTATGCGCATCAAAAATTACTGTGCTACAGTGATAAATAATCACTCTTGGTCAAGCAATTCTCTTTCAACCTCAGTTTTCCTCTCTGCACTATGAGGACAATAATCCCAACCTTCCTTACAAAGTTTGTTGCAAGGTTTTCTGAAAAGTTTTGACTACTTGAAAGTGTCATATAAATGCTATGCATTATCATTACTGGTCATGTTCTTCCAAGCTGGTGTGCTTTAAGCTTTCAAAGAATGCACAGGATCAGTTGTAGGCATGTCCAACTTGGCACTCTCCAGATGTTGCTATACACCCTCAGTTAACACCGTCAATAATGGAAGCTGAAGTCCAATAACATCTGGAGAGAGCCAGGTTGACACCAATGATTAAAGTACAGTGGTACCTCGAGTTAAGAACTTAATTCGTTCTGGATGTCTGTTCTTATGCTAAAACTGTTCTTAACCTGAGGTACCACTTTAGCTAACGGGACCTCCCGCTGCCGCTGCGCTGCCAGAGCGCGATTTCTGTTCTTATCCTGAAGCAAAGTTCTTAACCCGAGGTACTATTTCTGGGATAGCGGAGTCTGTAACCTGAAGTGTCTGTAACCTGAAGCGCCTGTAACTCGAGGTACCACTGTACAACTAAATTGGATGCTGAACTCTTGCTTAATGATTGCTTCATTGGGCTACATCAAGACCCACTGAGTCCAGAATTCTTTGCAAGATTCCCAGTAATCATTTGGTAGCCTACCAGAAACTGGCCAGTTGTTTGGGTCAAACATTTTTTTTTAACTACAGTAGTGAATGGGGATGCAAAAGAAATCCCACTGGCAGAAAAACATTGACTTAGTGTGAAATATTAATATATCTGGCAAAAAGGTTAATCAGACAATAGTTCTAAAAAAATAGCCAGTTTGTGACAACAATACACATTAGTTGCTCAAAAATCTATTGGCAATTTAAATTCAAGAAGTCCACACAAGCCCTTTCCAGATAACCAATCTTAAATGCCTCCCCAAAGAGACTGAATTAGTGATCTTGTAGCCTGATAACACAGGAAAACATGCACATATGCACCAGCAGATCATTCAAATCATATAAAAAACGGCCATAGATTTCTCTAAAACCCAGCAAACTAATAAGTCCCAGATCCATTAAGGATAAGATCTTTCACAATAAATTAAATAAAACAATTTATTGAGGCCTGGGCTTGAGATAAAATAGATTTACTGGTTGACCTTTTATTCATTTAAAGAACAAAATTAGCTCTAATTGCATTAGAATGGAATCCAGTAAATTTCTTCTAATGTGGCATTTATGCAAGTGTTGCTGTAATTGTTTACTACAAAGATAGAAATGCTCTGATTATAATCTATTTTCCACTTGGTTTTAGTGTGCAGCCAAAGCACTTGCAAGAAACCACCATGTCCTCTACAAAATAAAATAAAAAATTCCTTCCAGTAGCACCTTAGAGACCAACTAAGTTTGTTCTTGGTATTTCGTGTGCATGTATCTGAAGAAGTGTGCATGCACATGAAAGCTCATAACAAGAACAAACTTAGTTGGTCTCTAAGGTGCTACTGGAAGGAATTTTTTATTTTGTTTTGTTTTGACTATGGCAGACCAACACGGCTACCTACCTGTAACATGTCCTCCACACTTTGCTAGGGCTAGATTTGAATATCTAGCGATCCAAACCTGCATTTAAATTATTACAAAGGAAATTCGGTTTTTAAATAAATTAGTGCATATTTATTTGCTGGTGGTTCACGCAATGGAGTAGGTTAGCCTCTCCCAGCTTGGTGTTCGCCAGATATTTTGGACTACCATTTCCACCAACCCTGAAAATGCCCATGCTGGTGGAAGTTAAAGAGTCCAACTGCACCTAGAAGACAGCAGGTCAGGGAAGTAAAGTAAACAGAAGGGCTGTTCCAGGGGGATTATATGAAACTTAGTTGATGAACTTTATGCATTTGCTTGTGGATAAGACAGAAGTTATGAAATGAAGGCACTCTATCTGTTTTTAGTTGATGCATACAACGAATCATTGCAGGCACAGTCTTGGAATAAGCAATCTCTTGGGCATGAAAAAAGGAACTGTTGAAAACAAACAAAAGCCTATTTTCAGATGGTGCATACCACCCGCTGCTTATCCAAATACATAAATGGTTAACTATTATTTTACAAAATACTGCCTCATTGATTGATCGAAAAGGTGCCCCTAATAAAACGAGTAAATGAGTAGCAACTTATTTATCAAATGTATATCCTGCCCTGGCAAACCAGAGCAGCGCACGGAAACGCCGTTTACCTTCCCGCCAGGAAGGTGCTTTCCTACTGCTAGGTGCGCAGGAGCTGGGACCGAACAACGGGAGCTCACCCTGTCGAGGATTTGAACCGCCGACCTTCTGATCAGCAAGCCCTAGGCTCAGTGGTTTAGACCACAGCGCCACCCGCGTCCCATATCTTTCATACCACAGCATAATAGCCAGGTATATAGGTGCTCCTGAGAAAGAATCACATGTGATCTGAAATAAGTGACCAGGAAAGGAAGGGGCAGAGAGACCTTTAGTAATTCCACTCCTGTGAGAGCAAGTTACCGGTACTCCAAGATGAAGGCGGGAAGAGAGGCTAGGGGCCACAGAAGGAAGGAGAACTAAGAAGTACAGACTTAAATAGGCAATTGGCATATATGGAGGGGAATTGCAGAAGCGGGTGAAAACAGAGACTCCTGCTCTGGGCACCAAAGCACCCATTTAGATGAAGCAAAGCCAGGAATTTAGATGGACATTTTAAATAAATGTTAGAAATTAGAAATCTCCATCTCTTGCTGGCTGTTTGTCTCAGAGAGACGACCAAATACCGAAAAAGCAAGCTATGTTCTTATCTGTACAGAAAGGCTCTGTAAGACAGGATTGACGGACCTTAATAGGAACAGTCTGAGGGATGCAGAGCCACAGTGATGTTGCTCTGCTTATTTGGTGCAAAGAATTTCCAATTCCATCCTTCTGGTAGCGCGCATAAGTCCCTCAAATCAACCTGCTTCTTTTCAGCTTTATTGTTATTTTTTAAAAGAGATGTTTCTACATCATTTCAGTTGCCTCCTCCTCACGTAGATACTAATGAAATGGCAAAGTTGAAAGATGCTCTGTAAATACTGACAACACAAGATGCAAAAAGGCACAGAAACCAAGAGGTTAATTCTACACGTCATGGTGGTTATTGCCCTAAAAGGCCTGAGCTGGAAGTAAGGCTACCTTAGGGAGTTTGTTCTCAACAAGCCGATCTTGAAACCTGGCAAGATGGAGGCACTGTGGGTGAACAGTTGCTGTGTCTGAGAAATTGAGACAGCTGCCAACCCTGGATGGGGTTGCAGTTGCCCTGAAGGAGAAGGTTCACAGTTTGGGGGTGGTCAGGTAACCTCAGTGGCTACAAAGGCCTTTTACCAACTGCGACTGGTTCAACAGCTATGGCCATTCCTGGGACAACCTTGCCACAGTAATTCATGTGTTGGTTACTTCAAGACTGGATTACTGCAATGCACTCCATGTGGGGCTTCCCTCGCGCATGATCTGGAAGCTGCAGTTGGTGCAGAATGCTGCAGCACAATTGCTGACAGGAGCGAGGCACAACTCCCTCTACCATGGTAAGTGTGCCCCCCCCCCACTGACTGGAATGTGTTCCTCTCAAACCTGGAATTGAGGAGGGAGGGAGGGTTGTCCCTGCAGCCGTGCGGCCCTTTGGAAGCACAGTACAGTGTGACTGCGGGGATAATTCCACTTCCAAGTGGCAACAACAACAAACCCCGTACGTGACAGTGTGAATGTGGTGCAAGGGAGGCATGCAGAATTTGGATACTCCTCTTTCTGCAACACAAGAACAAGGGTGAATTATGCAGAATAGAAAAGCAAGACAGTTGCGGACACCGCAAAGGAAGAACTGAGAGGGTGCACCCTGCATTTGCTCCAGAAGCTTCTTGCTTTTAGCTGTGGCTTTCATTTTCTGGTGGGAGCTTGAACTTTCTCGCACTGGACGTCATATACGATATCAGGCCACTGGGAGGGGGAGCAGGATTTGCTCCAAATGGCCTGGAAAAGCTAACTAGGCTGATGGGCTGGAAACTCCTCACCACTGGCATAGACATTTCCTTTCCCTCTCACAGAGGAAGGCTGCACCACCAGACTTCATTTCTAGAAAACACTTGGGCACCTAGTCTTTCAAGTAACAGCTCTTGCTTAGTGTCCTTGTCTGTGTACAGGGAGAGACAAACAGAAGCCCTGAATTTATGCATGCAGGCTGCATGACTGGAGATGGCACCCCTGACGAGTATAAAGGCTCTATTTGGTTGCAAAATTAAACATTTTAAATCATGACGGAAGCCAATTAGGATGGACGTTTGTCTAGGCAATATATTCATTAGAAATCGGGGAATAGTTCATTAAACTGGATTTGCCAGGAGGAGGAAATAAACAAATGGGATGACACTGTACCCAGCCCACCCACCACCAAGATTTTATCAAATGGGGTTTATTTTATACTTACATCTTGTCCTGACCAGCCCCCACTCTCAGCGTCAGCCTCGGAATCACGGGAGACGGCGCAGGAACAACAGGTTCCACTTTCATCTGCTAAAGGGAACACATTTAACTGTTAAATGTGCTGCATCTCCTAAAGAGAAATGTAACACCGACAGTGGGACTATGCAGGAAATTATTTTACGGGAAAGGATGCATGTAACTTTACCACGGAACAGATTCTGGTTAAAATGAGAAAAGGCTGCACGGCAGTTTTTGCGTTTACTCCTCATGACAGTCTGGTTTAGTGTGATATTTACCTGGAATTTTTAAAAACTGTGCTGTCTTTGTATGACATTGCACTGTGTAAATGGACAGACAGTGCCATTCCCAAGGTACCTGGAGTCCAAAAGCTTGGTTTGAAATGAAACCTAAATGGCGCCAAGGACCAGGAATCAGAGTCTTCTTAGAATCATAGAAGTGTGGAGTTGGAAGGGTCCCCGAGAGTCATCTAGTCCAACCCCTTCAATGCAGGTGATGAAGCCAAATATAAAGGCCACCTGGTGTCAAAAGGAAGATGGATTTGGCACTGGCTGAACCTCCCTGGGGATGGCATTCCACCTTCTGGGTGCCACAACTAAAAAGGCCCTCTCCGGTCACCTCCTACCTAACTTCAGAAGGCAAGGGCAGTCAGAGGAAAACCTTGGAAGGATTCAAAGTAGTATATTAAAGCTAAAGCGCATCTGAAATCAATACAATAGGCCTAGCAGTGCTGATGGAACTTGAACTTGTTTACATGTTGAAGTCATTCCAGCTCTGGTGTGTTCTTCTGCAATAGAAAACCCCATATGCTATATTTCTTAGATAGATAGATAGATAGATAGATAGATAGATAGATAGATGACAGGGTTTTTCCTTCTATTAACAAGTGGTAGTTTTCCCGTCTCAGTTTTTTTTATGTCTTTGCATTTAAAACTGTCCCTTTCCTTCAGAATCCTTAGGAGGCACTGATGCTTTGCAAAAAATGTATTCGAAGTTAATTGGCTGAGAGCCAGTGGATAAATCAGCAAGGTGCCCCAATAAACACCATTAATCACCTTCCTCTCCAGTCTTTGGCTTTATGATTCAGTGCAGACATTCACAAAGCAGGCTAGACTTGTACGTCATTGTTTGTTGTCATTTATTCAATGCGCTATATAACAGGAGTTGGCAAACATGCACACAGAGTTGTCTTGTTGGGCTGAGAGCAAAGACAATCTGGTCCGGTGTTCTGTTTCATTAACAGCCAACCTAAGGCATTTGTGCGTTTCGAAACAAGGAGTAAAGACGGGGGTCTTCCTATTTTGTTTGTTCCAAGCAACTGGCATTCAGAGATATACTGTATTGGGAAGTTCCATTTGGCTCTCACAGCTAATATAATTGTTTGTTGTTTCAGGTTGCTACTGTTCATAGGGAGTCCAAAGGAAAGGGGTGGGTGGTGCTTATATCCAATCTCTCGGTGACAGCAGAATTTTGGGGGATACCACCCTGGATGGGAGTAGGATGGCTATCCATGGACACATGCCTATGTGTCTGGGAGACCAGGCACTTGTTATAGTTCCATTCTGTTGGTGGTCTTTCCTTTGGATAAGGGTCCTCTTATATACTGGCTGTGTATCTTGATAGACTGAGTAGAGCAAATTATTACTGAGCTAATGTTTGTGTGTGTGAATGTAATTATTGTTTGTTTGTTTGTTTGTACCCCGCCCATCTGGCTGGGTTTCCCAGTCATTCTGGGCAGCTCCCAACAGAATATTAAAACACGATAAAACATTAAAAACTTCACTAAACAGGGATGCCTTCAGATGTCTTCTGAACGTCAGATAGTTGTTTATTTCCTTGACATCTGATGGGAGGGCATTCCACAGGGCGGGCGCCACTACAGAGAAGGCCCTCTGCCTGGTTCCCTGTAACCTCCAGAAGGCCCTCGGAGCTGGACCTCAGTGTCCGGTCTGAATGATGGCGGTGGAAACGAGGCCGTTTAATAATGTAATAATGTTTAGCTTTTGAGCTGCTGTTTTGTTAGCACTGTTTTATAGATTATAATTATGGATAATTGTTTTAGTGATGATTTGCCAATTGTGCAAGTCGCGTGCTGTCAACTGTGATGCTGCAGTGTGAGGTTTATGGTTTGTAGGCCACTTTGGGATTTGCTTGAATGGAAGTGGCACAGAAATAAAGCCAACCATCGATACACCCGCCTTTCATGAATTCGCCAACTTTATTAGAAACTATCTAAGCTGGCAGCTGTCACCAGTGCTTGTGCCTAAGCTACACAATGGTGAAATACATCCTATTGAGACTTCAGGACCTGCTATTCAGCTTCTGGGGGTAATGTTCTAGTAAAATGGAAGAGGCAGAAAATTGTGGGAGAGTGTGCTGTTTAGTTTGCACCTTAAATATAGCCTTCTGCTTGTTGCTTTATGATGTTCTGCAGCCACTAAATATGCCACTGGATAAACAACTCTAGGAAAAACACCGTTTAAGGAATAAATGTTCAAGTGTCAGCATCAGTTGCAGCAGACATTTTATCTGATCAGAAAAAAAATCTTAATGGAAATCATGTTTTGATTCCCCCCCCCCATGACTAGTTTTCAAGTATGGAGACCCACCCAAAAGCTTGCTTACTTACTTATAGGGTTAACTTTTGGGTCTCCTAATTCTTGTCCAACTGTCACAATCCAGAAAGGTTCCAAATGGTAACCTGAATCTTTGCATTTAACAGGAAACCAGAAGGTTAGAAGAACCTCTGTATGTCTGTGACAGAGAGAATAGATGCGTGCAAATGCAAGAGAAGCGGGAAAAGGTGGATGTTACGGAAAAGGTGGATGTTAAAGGAACATGAGCTTTCATTGGTTAAAAATTAAAGAGCTGCAATTCTGGAGCAACACTGGAAATTCGGGCCAGCAGAAGAGCATTTACAGTGGATTACTAAGCTTCCCAAATCACCAAAGAAGTAAAGTCCAGCAATATAAGACTCCTTTGTAGCTAACTAAAAATACATTGTCAGTGGATTTGTCCAGTTTTATGTATAAGCAATACTTCTTTCACCTGAACTAATACTAGTAGTCATATAAGCCCCTTATTGCCATGTGCTGCATTTCCCCCCCTCTTTTTTTTTTTGCTAATCTTCAAGGATTTAGCTTCTTTGCCACATACCTCAGGGCACCAACTGATAAAGCTCAAACTCTCCGTTTTTCCAGGACACCAGCAGAGCGGCCTTGCAAAAAATGAAAATCACTCAAGAGATTTAAAAGGGGGGAAATTTATTTTCAAAATCCTGACTTGCAGCAAAGAGGTGGACTTTTTCCGACTTTTTTTTTTTTTTTTAAAGCTTATCAGTCTAGATCAGTTTAAATTTTAATTCTATCCAGGGACTCTTTCATGCAGCCTGGCTTTAAAGTTTATCTTTTGACAGGGACTTTTCACCAAGGTAACAGGAAGCTTTGTCAATGTAATCTGCCCGAGCTTATATGGCTTTCCCTATAATACAATATATTTTAGGGCTATGAAGAATAGACTTTTAATAGGTGGTATTGTTCCATTGTATTCCTAATGTTACACTGAATTCTAAAAAAAAAAACCAGGATACAAAACCTAGACAAGAACCAGTTATGGAATGGCAGTGGAAAACTACATTCATGGGAATTATTTTTGAGTTTGTTCACATGGTGTGGTTTTGGTATAATTCCACCCCTCGCCCTGTATTGTGAAAGGCTGTGGCTATGATTAGTTATTCAAAAACTACTGTATTTATTTATACGTGGTTTTCCACGAGGTAAGTATAATTCCCTACCTAGTTTGGTTAATAAGGGGATTTAAAGCGTGATTTCTTACCCCAAAGCTTGCAAGCTAAATAGAATAAAATAAAAAGAGAAGTAAAGAGAGAGTGAAGAGGCAAATGGCTGGGGTGGATGGGAAAAGGGGAAGGTTGGAAAAGATGCACACACAGTTGCCAAAACCCAAATGACCCGATTTTCTGACTAAGGATACCACCCTGTCACCCACCTCCTCCCAAGCAGACTGTGTATCTTTGAGTTGAGACAAACCTCCCTTGCCTGAGCCTGTTCTTTCCCCAGGACCTCCTCTTTTCTCAGAGAGGAGGACCGCTGCCTCTCTGAAACTGGGGACAAGATTAACTGAGACAACGCAGATGCCTCTCACCAATGTATCTCCAATTCAGCCCTCGCTGCAGATGGTTGGGCTATGGGAAGTCAACAGCCATCAGTATTGGCAGCTTGGTTTACACGCAATGCTAAACCATTGTTTAGTGCTAGTGAGAGAGCCCCATCCCCTCTCCTACTCCTGCAGGGCCAGGAAAACATCTACCGAGTTTTGTTTCACTTTTAAAGAATCCGAGTTTCGGATTATTGTACCAGCTAGGGGTCCTGGTTTAAAGCGATGATCGGTTTTATAAATCTCCATCATAACTTGTGGTTTGAAATTGACTTACTATGAAATTGGAGCACTATTTGTTCAAACCAGGACAGCTGAGATACAAGGTTAATTCTGTGTCCAGGGCAGTTGTCTACCACCTTCATTTGGTACGCCGGCTGAGACCCTACCTGCCTATGCACTGTCTCACCAGAGTGCTACATGCGCTGGTAATCTCCTGCAATGTGCTCTATGCGGGGCTACCACTGAAGGTGACTCGGAAATTACAACTAATCCAGAATGTGGCAGCTACACTGGTGATTGGGAGCAGTTACTAGTGACCGGTCCTAAAGGATCTACAATGCCTCCCAGTACATTTCTGAGCACAATTCAAAGTGTTGGTGCTGACCTTTAAAGCCCTAAAAGGCCTCGGACCTGAATACCTGAAGGAGCATCTGCAGCCCCATCGTCCAGCCCTGACACTGAGATCCAGCTCCAAGGACCTTCTGGCAGTTCCCTCACTGCAAGACAAACAGCTACAGGGAACCAGGCAGAGGGCCTTTTCGGTAGTGGCACCCACCCACCCTGTGGAACACTCTCCCATCAGATGTCAAGGAGATAAACAACTACAGTATTTCACTTTTAGAAGACATCTGAAGCCAGCCCTGAAGGGAAGTTTTTAATGGTTGATGTTTTACGGTATTTTAAATGTTTTGTTGGGAGCCGCCCAAAGTGGCAGGGGCAACCCACTCAGATGGGCAGCATATAAATAATAAAAAGTTGTTGTTGTTGTTGTTGTTGTTGTTGTAGTATAGAGGAGGGAGCAATCTAATGCCAGTGAAAAATAGCAGCTAGATGTTCATAGAGCTGATTTATTTAGGAAATTGGCATACAGGACAGAAAATGTAAAGTACCCTTTTGGAGATGCAGTGCTGGACCAGTAAAGACACGAGGTCATAAATAAAATTTCCATTTCACTCTTGCCTCCAACACCCCTGTTGTCCTATTCTTTTATTTGGACTGCAAGCTTTCCTGTGTATGTAACCTCAAGTAATGCTTTGGAAACTGATATAGTCCCCCTATATCAGGGGTGTCCGAACTTTTTTCAAAGAGGGCCAAGATTTCATGAAGTGAGGGCCGACCCCTGAGGGCCGACCAAAGTTGTTGACCTTCTTCTAGGATTTAAGTTGTTGAGCTTTATTTTAGGATTGAGGTTATTGAGGTGTTTTTTGGATTTTACCCCAGGAAATAAACTGCCACAGGGGCCAGATTAAACCTACCGGCGGGCCGGATTAGGCCCCCAAAACGGACTCTGGACATGCCTGCCCTAAATGAATAGTACAGGAGGATTAACTTGAACATGCTCAAATTTTAAAAGAAGACTTAGGGTAGGGTAAAGGTGAAAACTGAAGAAAAGGTGTGGATTTAGAGATCTGTTAACTTTTTAAACTTTCATAATTAAAAGACCAACATAAACAGAAGCCCTGCTGGATCTGGCCAAAGGCCCATCTAGTCCAGCATCTTTTTTTCACAGTATCCAACCAAATGTCCATGGGAATCCTGCAAGCAGGACCTGAAAATACTTTTGTGATTCTAAGTAACTGGTATTTGAAGTCATACTGTCTCCGACAGCGGAGGGAAAACAAAGCCTTATCCTCCATCTGTCATGGATGCTTTAGCTGAGATTCCTGCATCACAGGGGGTTGGCCTAGATGACCCTCGAGGTCCCTTCCAACTCTACAATTCTAGGCTTCTATGATTCCATTATCCTCATTTTACTACTGTGAAATCCTTTCGATAAATTCAGTTTTTAGGTTTAAACATTTTACTGTTTCAGAACCCTATGAAGCATATATTTACCGTATTTTTCGCTCCATAGGGCGCACTGGACCATAGGGCGCACCTCGTTTTTAGAGGAGGAAACCCCCCAATTTTTTTTCTGGTTTTCCTCCTCTGAAAGCCCTTTTTTGAGGATCAGCTAAAAGTTTAGCAACTTTTTTTGAAAAGGGAAAAACCCTGGTTTTTTGAGGATCAGCTAAATGTTTTGCAGCTTTTTTTGCAAAGGGGGAAAAGCAAAGAGGAAAAGCCCTGTTTTTATGGGGTTCAACTCACATTTCTGCAGCTTCTAAAAGAAAGGGAACCTTTTTTACAGTTTCCAGACAGATAATCTAATCAGGCAGTCACATGTTGCTGGGGAAACAAACAACCTCCCTCTGGAGCACATTCAACAAAGGAGGGCGTGGCAAGAGGGCGGGGCTGAAAGGGAGCCGGGACTCTTATCTCTCTCCCGATCTCTTGCTGATCAGCTGCTGAGCGGGGTCCTTTCAACACCCCCTTTTCTCTTTGTAAAATAAAAAGCATGATCCTCTTTTGGCCCCTGGGCAATTCAGCTCCAGGGACCACCATTCGCTCCAAAAGACTTCCCCTTACTTTTTAGGAGGAAAAAACTGCGTCTTATGGAGCGAAAAATACGGTAGATGTTGCTCTGGTATAATTCTGTTATGGTGTGGGAAGCTGAGCAATAAAGAAACCCACCACAAAATACGCCAATTGCTTACTTTTTCGTGTTTGTGTTTCTCTTTTTCCTTTTCTTTCTTCTCCCTCTCCTTCTTTTCTTTTTCTTTCTCCTTCTTCTCCTTTTCCTTGTCCTTCTCCCTCTCTTTCTTCTTCTTCTTCTCCTTTTTGTCCTTCTTCTTTTCTTTGGGCTTCTCCTTCTCCTCAAAGAGTTTTTCGGGAAGTATCGTCGGGAGGACCGGCAACAGCGACGGGAGTTTCATGGCAGCCGGGGTGCTAAACAAGGGCAGGGGCAGGTCTTTGGGAGGCAGAACAAGAGGCACTGACGAAGATTTATTCTTGCCTTTATTTTTCTCTTTAACTTTCTCTTTGTCTTTCTTGTCTTTATCCTTCTTGCCTTTATCTTTCTTCTTGTCTTTATGCTTCTCTCGTTCTTTCTTGGTGCTGCCATCTTTTACCTTCACTTTTGGCTCATCATCAAAGTCTTTAATTTTGAACTTGTACGGATCCAAGTTATCATCTCTGATCAAGTCCTTCCATGGAAATTTTACTTCTTTGCCTCCATCTTTGTCTTTATCCTTGTCTTTGTTTTTCTCCTTGTCTTTGTTCTTCTCTTTATTCTTCTCCTTGTCTTTGTTCTTCTCCTTCTTCTTCATTTTTGTCTTCAACTCTTTCTTCAGCTTCTTCATAACTTCTACTGAGGAAGCCAGCTTGGTTTTCTCCTCATAAACTTTGAGCAGAGGCTCTGGAGTTGGTGGAGAAGCAGAGGGAGATGAGAAATAAGGGAAGTTTGCCGGCAAATTGGCAGGAGGACCCATATTTGCTTTTCGAATGACCTCGTCTATGGAGTCATCCATCGTCCATGAAATGTCTGAGCTTGACGTTCCACCAGAGGGAGGAATTGGGGTGCTTCCTGCTTTATTTAAGCTGCTGTTAGCTGAAACAGAAGCTTTGGGGGTTGTAGTCTCTGACACAGACAGCCTTTTAGGGCTAGTGAAAACATCACCTTCCGATTCTGACCCTGAGGAAAACTCGAATGGGTCCGGGTCCCGTTCAGCACAAGCACGAGCAATTACAGCATCAATGGAATCGTCAATTGTCTTGTCGAGCACGGCCACTTTCTTCGCCGGATTCTCACTGTTTGGTTTCCCAGCGTCAACGGGGGTTGGCCCTTGTTTTATCTGGATATCCTCTTTCCCCATCTTTTCACTTAATGCTGCCAAGGGCGTTCTACTTGGGGTCTCCTGCTTAACTGCTACCTGAGGGACATGAACTGGAACCTTTGGACTCTTAGGACTTCTGGGGCTCTTGGATCGGCCCGGCGATTTCTTCTCTTTGGGTCCAGTTTTTGGAGAGCGGATGGGGCTTCCAGCCACTGCTGGTGATGGAGGAACTTTGGGCACCTTAGTTTTCTGCCCTGGGGAGTTCGTTTTCACCTTTGCTTTAGGTGTAAATGCTCTCGGCTCCAACGGTTTGGAAACCGGCAACTGCGATTTTGCAATGGGAGCCAGTATAGGCGGTTCTGGAGAGAGAGGAGCCACGTCAGCACCATCCTGAACGCAAACTGGGGAAAGCATGGGGGGCACCTTCTGGGCATTGATTGAACTAAGAGGCTCACGCGGTTCCACCATCCCGTCTGGACTATCTCCTTTCACGCTAGCTAGTTTTGGCCGCTTCGTGGCAGGCATTTCCTCAGATTCGGGACTTTCTAATGGCCTCTTGCTCAAGTAGTTTTCGTCGTTGACAGCCTCCTCTTCTTCCATTTCTCCCTCTTCTTCCAAAGGTACCTGCATGGCTTCTGCTGAAGTCCCGCCATCAGTGGGCACCTGCTCTTCCTCTTCCTCTGTTGCAAGAAACAAGTAAAGGGAAAGTTGTTAGCTTACTTAAGACAACAGCACAACTTTCTATAAAGAGATCACAAGAACTAAGCTCACATGGACTGAATGACTCAGTTTAAGAAATGTACAAAAACAAAGCATTTCACTTATCAGATAAAGTATACATATTAAATGGTACACATATACACGGTATCTTTTTCATATTTTCAGAGAAACCCATTCTCAAATTGTGGTCCATAAGCAATTTTTCTGCTTTTTAAAAAAATCCACTACATCTACCATTTCAGTTGGAGCCAACTGCAGCATCTCCCTCCACATCAAATGATTGTCTGCTTCTTTGGATCAAAATATCACAACCAGAGGAGAGACTCTAGGTGTGCTGGATTTTGCTAGAGGGCCAAGGAAATATATATCCTCAAAGAGAGAGAAATGTCTTATTTCCTTCTTTAAACCAACCAACCAACCAACCAACCTGAAACCTTATTTTTACTGAGTTTCACTGAAGTTACATGTAAAATAGCAAGGAAGGAAGAGTGGACCAAATAAACCAAAAGCAAAACATAAACAACTCTGGTTGACCACCGTGAGTTTTATCCAACGCTGTGTGAGTGGACTTTCACTAGCACAGCAGGATTTCCAGTTTCTCTCTTAGGGGTTCTCTCCCTAAGCACCCCTAAATATCTGTTCCAGAGTGTCCCCCAATTGTCTAGAACAGATTTTGCATGTGTGCAGGAAGCTGCAGGGGAAAGTAGGAGGAACATTCCATTGTGCAAGCAAAAGTCTGTTGCATGAACAGAACATCAGTGTTGGATACAATCCCAAGAGTATATATATTTATGTATGTAGCGGCAAGAAAATATAGCTGGTCATCTAGAATCAAATGTCCCCTAATATGTGACACTTTTTGCTTATGTCAGGGTGTGTAGCTTTTAAAAAAAATCAATGTAGCTACATGGAATTGTATTCAATGTTTTTTTTCTTCCTGTCGTTCCTCCCAAAGGAGCCCAGGGAGGCAGGTTTGTCACATTCAGGGTCGACCAACTGAAATCAAAGAATGAGATTAATTTAGGTCCATTAATTTCAGTAGGTTTACTCTGAGTAGCACTTGGTTGGATACAACCAACGGTTCAATCACAGAATGATTCTCTAGCTCTACTACTGTTAAATAACCTCTGTATATTCATTTACCCAACTTCATAAAAAAAGTCTGTCTGGCTTGACCTTAGCAACATGAGAGTGGGTGCAGTACACGCTTGTCTTTCGCTTAACTATATAACGGCCCTCATTTATCCTCTTTCACCAAGAGGCTGCTTTTGAAGCTTGGTAATTGCAAGAATTTTAAAAACTCCAGCATGAAAGCAACCTGTGGATGCTATTAGTGAGGAATACCCAGAATTATTTGGTTTTTGGAAGGTGGCTGCAAGGAGGAATGAGTATGCAATTTTGTTATTTTAACAAACATTTTTTAAAAATAAAATAAAATATTATTCTGAAACTGTGCAAAGTCTTCCTTTATTCTGAATCCAACTTAAAGAATCTCATTTGGAAGAGTTTCCTTTCAGGCTATGGGAGGGGATGTTTCTTTCCTCTAAAATGTGTCAATGCCCCGATTTAGGAGAGTTGAGTCAAGAGCCCTGGGCTGAAGCATGAATGAGTGCCAGCATCACAAATTAAGTAAAACGAGCTAACAAGTCGAGCTTTTGCCAAGGCCCAGAGGATTTACAGCAGCCAGTCCAGAGTGGAGACTTTGCCCGGGGATAAAGCCTTAGCCTTCTGTGAAAAACAGAAAAGTGTTAGGCAGTTCAGTTTTGCTTGGATGGGCATGCACATTTCTGTCTCTCTTAAAAAAAAAAAAAAGCAAATCACTCTTGACTGAGTCGGCACCTGCTAGAAATAGACTGAACCGCCAGTTTTTGTGCTGCAGGTTTCTCAAATCTGGTTCAATCATTATCTGATCTATTATGGGAATGAAATATGCTTTCTTGCCCTATAATGGTATGAATTAAGAGGGGAATGAGTGGTGGTGCTGGAAAAACATTTCAAATTCATAGGGAACAGCTTCCAAGTTATAGATGTCAGCCCAATGCAGACCTGGAAAAATGCCTTCATGTTGTTTAGTTCCCTGCATCAAATTCCAAGGGGCCCAAGGAACTATGATTCCCGCTACCCCGCTTCAGAAGATACCTCTGATCACCCGCAAAAACACCATTCAATAGCTCCTCCTTCCGATAGTCCATCAAGAGTTATTAACAAGTTCTCTAAAAGGTGTTTCAGACAGATACTGACAGGCCTACTAAAAGCCAAAGATACTCTAGGTATCTTGCGTTCTTACAAGAGCATGTGAAAAGCTAAACCTCTTTCTAGACTGTATCAATTCAGACGAAAGGTGAGCTTTCACATGATTACGTTCCTTCACAGCAAAATACAAAATTTTCTTCTACCTATAACTCACATTCTCTGGGTGACTATAAACGCACTGTACGTGCAGAAAACAAAATGTCAGGGGGAAACACTAAGTTTGAATTCTTCTCTCTGACATGCTAGTTTTCAGTGTGCAGGAAATATTTGTGGATGGAGGAGCATTCAATCGTATGAGCAGCCTGCAGCCTGAAAACAGGTTTACTTCTTCACCTGCTCTTTGTGAGAACTAGACTTGAGTAATTGCGCATTGCCACTCTTCAATACCCAGGACAGCTGATAAATAATTCCAGGTTATACCCTGGATGAACGCAGTGCTACAATCCAACAATCTGACAGCAGCTCACAAGAAGCCAGTTATTAGAGAGAGAAAGAAATGCTAGCCATGTTGTATGGCATGGGGAGGGGGCGGGCTGCAATGGAGTGCCTTACACTTCCTAAAGGCCTGAGTTCTTTCACTACTAAAATGGAAGAGCTTGAGTAAGCAAAATGTTAGCCGATATTAGTGATGCTGTAGCAGAGAGGTGTGGACCTCTTTCTACCCAAGGGCTGCATTCCAACACGGGCAACTTTCCGCAGCGGAACCAAAAGCATAAGTGTGCAGGGTGATGGAACAAAAACAACAACAACAACAACAACAACAACAACTAATAATAATAATAATAATAATAATAATAATAATAATAATTGTCAGGGAACTGTCCCCTATGCAGCGCAAGGTGGTGGAAGGGCTCTCTGGATGCTACAGGGAGCCCCAGTCCCACCTTGCCAGCAGCACCTCCTCTGGAAGCGAAAAGAGCGGCGAGACGTCCAGTGAGGAGGGGCAGAGTTCACAGGGGAAAGGGAGTAGAGGCTCTGGGGATGCAAGAGAGACCCAGCACTCCCCCAGTCCCGGGGGCGATACAGGGGGAACACAATTTCCGTCGCCCCAAAGACGTCGTGGGGTGAAACGAAAGGATGGAAGGCGGGGTTTTCGTATACCAAAACTCTTTTGTTGGGGTCAGAACTGGAAGGGGCCATTCCTGGATTCTGACACCGCTTGATACAGACATGAACTTTTTAGCTCTGCACTGTACATAGTCTGCACAATAAAATCATTAAAGGAAACAGCGGAGTCCTGGCTGCTTACTCACGAGCAACTAACCGAGAAAATAATAATAATAATAATAATAATAATAATAATAATAATAATAATAATTATATGCCAGCCATCTGATTGGGTTGCCCCAGCCACTCTGGGCGGCTCCCAACAGAATGTTAAAAACACATTCCAACCATGTAAAAAAGGAAGAGTTTCCCACTACACCTCCCCAGGTAAGCAGTAGGCATTAGTCCTACACAGCTGTTTCCACACAAACATACCCCAGCATGGGTCAGATTCCCAAGTGCTATGATGGCAACATGGGAAAAAAGCCATGGAATGTTGGTTCCTGAATCTCTGTAGTAACCAATGAAGGATCCCTTAGGATCCTTGGCCTTTTCAGAATGCCAGCCGATTGGCAGCTACTGTGACAGGGAGATGCTGCACAGTTAACAGCAAAGAGATTTGAGCTATGAATGGGGAATGCTGGCTTGAATCCCATCTCTGTCGTGAATTCTCCATCGGCTTAAATTAAGGCACGCTCGCTCATCCTCAACTGCAATATGGGACCTACCTTACAGGGTTGTTAAAAGGCCCACAAGGTAACGAGAAGTCCCTGGAACACTCTGAGGTGCCATATGAATACATTTGCTGTTGTTCTTGGCATCCATCTGTCTCAAAAGACAACAGAGTGTGCATCTGGGGTGAAGTCAAACCACTGGAGAATCACAGCGCCTGCTGTGGCTGCAGAGGCCATTAACTCCTAACTGCTCCCCTAGCAGCAGCAGCAGCAGCAGCTGAGTGACCTCTCCGGAGCTCAGGCCTAGGCAGTGCATATGGAGGTCCTGGGCTGTCTAGGTGACAAGACCCTCCTCTCAGCCTCGCTGATGTGGTCCAAAGGAAAACAGAGCAAGATGTTTGACAACAGCTTGGCTGCAGGAGTTGCCAGGAGGAGGTGTACAAGGCGCCATCCGGCCATCTTAAGGACTCCGCTCCCGGATTAGTGCAGGGTTTATTACTCCAAGGCTGTGGGTTAGACATTCGCTAAGAGAAAAACTACCATCTCCTTCTAGGCAAGTCATTGCTCAAGCTCCAGGGGGTGGGAACGTGGTAGTGATAAGTTGTTTCTTACTTGTCTGCAAGGTTGGCTGAGGCTACCTGGTTTGTTTTACTATTTATTTACTTAGTAATTTCCTGCTGGGAAGCCATGCAAGAAGTTGACAAATTTAAAAGCATAAACATCATCAAAAAGATTACAGCATAAGACTAGCAAAATGTCAACTTTTTCTAGTGTACGCCTTCCTTTTGCAAGTTTTCACAGCTAGAGGTCCTGCAAATTTAATTATTGGCTTGTGTGTGCACACACTTTTCTTTTTTTAAATATCACTTCTGGAGTTTCCAAACAGGGCATTCATTTTAAAGAAGACTTTTAAACATCAGAAGGTAAACTGACTGTAGATTTTTTTTAAAAAAAACTTGGGTTTTAAAACTTTGCTATTTGCCCTTAACCAGAAGGGATAATGCAGAGCAGGAAAGTTTGAATGTAAAACAAATAGAATTAATTTCTGCATGGGTAGCTTCTGAAGAGAGACAGGGGAAAATATATTATTGCATGGTGGTGCCAAAATACGGGTCTGGGTTGCTCTTTTTCCTGTTTGGTACCATTAAGAATACAGTAACAACCAAATGTGATAAGAATACAGTAACAACCAAAACCACCACCATGCATTTATACTGTGCTTTAAGAGTACCCAGCTTCGCTTAAAAAGCACTTCGGGTGGGGAAGCCTTGCCATGACCACCACATACCTTGGAGAGAGCAAGAAATTGACTGCAGTATGCAAGAGACACACAGTGACGAGCAACACACATGCAAGAGACATGGAAAGCGCAGCACAACAGTGGCAAAAGGGCAATGAGAAAGGGAGGGAGATAAATGGGTGGTACATGGGAGATACAGGTAGGCCCCATATACCTGCCAGACATGGGGGCAGCATGCAGAGAAAAGGACACTGGGCGGCAGATGACTGACTGGGCTCACAGGGGAAAGGGAGACACAGAGAGATGGGCAGAGAACACTGGGAATGGCTGAACAAGAATTTGATGCAAGCTTCCAGTAGCAGCAGCAGCAGCAACAACAACAACACAGCATTTATGTAGTGCGCTGAAGTGTTCAAAATGTCTCATATATACTGTATTTTTGCATGTATAAGACTATATCTCCCTCCCCAATTTTTTTAATTAAGTTTAAAATTGGGGGTCGTCTTATACACATAGAATGTTGCAATTAAATATTCTTAATTTTGGGCTCCAAAAATAGGGGTCGTCTTATACATGGGGTCATCTTATACACAGGAAAATGCGGTATTTAACCCAGAGTTCCTTGCAATAATCCTGCAAGGTAGGCCAGTATTGTTATCCCCACACTATGGGTTCTTTTTGTGGAGGCAAGGGGGAAGAGGTGCAATGGCTGAGTTAGTTGCTTGCCCGATAACCCTGGCGAGCCAATGGCTCAATTAAGATTTGTAAACCGGTGAAGAGAGATCATCCGTGAGTTGCAGAGTTCGATTTTAAAGGAATAAATGTGAAAACATGGTCTGTGTGTGTGTGTGTGAGAGAGAGAGAGAGAGAGAGAGAGAGAGAGAGAGAGAGAGACAGAGAGAGAGATGAAGCTATGCACAAATCCCATATAATTCTAAATAATTTCATTTGCTATGCTGGCAACAGTTCAGTTGCCCATCATCACATTTTCCCCTCTGCAAGCTGCAGCCTACACTGCATCTCACCTTAACAAGAACAGCGACAACCAACCGGGGGGGGGGGGAAGGGGGTAGACACCGCACAGAGTCAAAAAGCACGAGAAACAAACAAACTGCAAAGCTGAGCAAGTTTTCCTAGGATGTTTGCAACAGGCTCCCCCCCCACTCTATCTGCACCTCAGCAATAAATCGGGCTTCTTGAACCAAAGAACTCAGTAAAGTATATGCACTATATTCCTTGTTTAAACATATTTCATTTCCCACCCCCTGTTAAAAATGAAATTATTAGCAAAGACAAGGTAATTAGGCAGTGACAACTTGCACACTGCAACCAATCAATAACAGGAGTATATTAACTGGGCTGACAGTTGTGTGACGCTGATGGGTTATAAATGGCTGGAGACTGACCTGCGAAAACGCAGCCTTTCCCTAACATTCTGCAGAATGAAAAGGAGAGAGCCCTAAAATGCTATATAAGCAAGCTAACCTGAAATGACACCGAGTATTATAAATGGCCTAATCTATATGTTAATATGGTTGTATCACATAACTGCAGCAAGACTAAGATAACAATATGACTTTGGGGTTTCTATGGCTACCATCCTGGGCGAACGCGCCGAAAAGTGCCTCATTGCTGACACCACACAAGCTTTCCGAGGGCTTCTCTTTGGTTATTTATGATATGATTTATGATAACGACAACATCTCCCATTTTCTCCCCTCGTCAGATACAATAAATTGCCATCGTTAATCACTGCTCTTGGTTCAGACCCGATTACAATAGTATAATAGGGGCACAGCTATGGTAATAGTGTGCATTAAGGTGAGATTTCTCACACTCGCTCATTCCCGATAAAAGAAATATGAATTTGGAGATCACCCGAGACAATGTCACTATCTGGAGTATTTCAATAATCTCCCTTTTCAAGTGCTTCTGGGTTGGAAATTTCTGAGCCATCTAAGATCCTCCACCGATCCTCTGACAAAAGCTCATGTTTTACGATCTGCAGATTGGGTATCCAGGCAGTATTTACACTTCTCAAGTGTACTGCCACAGGAGTGAGCTGGCGGGGAGGGAGGGATGGCAAGTAAACAGTTAGTTTCCCCAGCCTGTGCTTACTTATTTAATATTGTGGAGAAGGGGCTCTTCATGCTAGCACTGACAAAGTCTTACTTTAAAATAAACCCCCAAATTCACTCATTTTAAAACACAGATGCAAACAGGCATTACCCAATGCAACAAGGCCATCTATCTGCCCTGCTCTCAACTGCCCCTTCCCTATTATTTGACACCAGGGAAGCCCACAGGGAATGTAGGAGACCTGTAGCAAGGCAGAAGCATAGCCAGGGGCCAGCAAACTTTTTCAGCAGGGGGCCGGTCGACTGTCCCTCGGACCTTGTGGGGGGGCTGGACTATATTTTGAAGGAAAAAAAATGAAAGAATTCCTATGCCCCACAAATAACCCAGAAATGCATTTTAAGTAAAAGGACACATTCTACTCATGTAAAAACGCCAGGCAGGCCCCACAAATAACCCAGAGATGAATTTTAAATAAGAGAAAACAAAAAATAAAAAATTCCTTCCAGTAGCACCTTAGAGATCAACTAAGATTGTTCTTTGTATGAGCTTTCGTGTGCATGCACACTTCTTCAGACCCGAAAGCTCATACCAATAACAAACTTAGTTGGTCTCTTAAGGTGCTACTGGAAGGGATTTTTTAATATTTTGTTTTGTTTTGACTATGGCAGACCAACACGGCTACCTACCTGTAACTTTAAATAAAAGGACACATTCTACTCATGTAAAAACCACGCTGATTCCCAGACAGTCCGCGGGCCGGGAGGGAGAGCACTGTTGAGCTCAGGGGGTCTGCTTGCATCTATCTGTTTGGCCACTGAGAGAACAGAATGCTGAACTAAATGGGCCATTGCACACATACCCCTGCAAAATCCCTATCAGCATGCCTTAGGTGACAATTTTAACAGCACAATGCTAAAAATAAAAGCAAGTCAGTATGGCATAAGACCATCCAAAGGTTGGTCTCAACTGGATGCCATGTCCAAACCCTCAGAGACAGAGAACTTCTCACCGGTCATCTTTCCAATCTCCCCCGCTCATCTCCCTACCTCCATTTTTGGTAAAGAGATCACTTAAAGCACACATAAACAAGAGGTTAAGGTCCTCTGATTCTTTCCCTAGCAATGACACACAAATCCATGCAGTACACCAGGACCTACCTCACAAACCCTGCTTTCGATTTACACGATTGGCATTACTGGGCTGTGGTCTGATCTAAGATGGTCTGCAACAGCAGCACTACCACCATACAAATATATATTTAAAAAGAAGAAACAGGCCCCCACCCAATGTATGCCTGTGTGAAAATAGCGAAGACAGCAGTAAACTTGGATCTGCCAACAAGCGAGATAGCAGTCAATCAGGTTCCCTGACAAAGTGAGCGCAAACAAGTTTCCACCCTAACGTTTTAGATGTACACTTGGTACAACATATTAGGTGTAAAGCTTAATGAAAATAATATGGCATGGCCCGTGGTTCCCCAGCCATATATTTTTAAGGACAGGGATGTGCTACTGAAAAAAGAGAGAGGGAGAGAGAAAAGGCAAGTCAACTGCATTAAGTCCCAATCTATCTACACCCTCTGCGGGCTTCTAATGAACTTCCCTACCTAAACACAAGCTCTGGTTTAAAAAGGCAACCTTCCTTCCTGGTTGCTTCCATAGCAGGCTGCTAATGATACCACTCTCAATTCACACTCTTGTTAAAGACGCTCTCGTTCAAAGCCAGCTTCAGAGATCATAGTGAGAGAGGCAACATGAAAACTTAGATGGAAAGATACTGAAATTTGCACAGCACACCCCTGCCAGGTGTTCCTACAAATTGGCAGAAAAAGACAAATTGCTTATGTGCGCATGCAAGTTGTTCTGCCCCCACTAAAATAAAGTGAATGCACTTTTTTTAAAAAAAGTATCAATACAGGTGCTTCGCTTCTGGCACATTGCATCAGAGTAAGGTATTCATAGCTCAATTAGCCAAGTATCTTTTGGCGCAGGGTAGACGAGATCTAGGCTGGGGTAGATTTGCAAAGAGCAACCTATAAAGGCAGAACTGCCACTGTTATGATCTTGTTCCTCAGCCCTTAACAGATTTACACATCACTTGGGAAGGCAGGTGAACGAATACCAGTGTATTGGAAGAAGCAAAGATCACCAGTGTCAAAGCAATGATTCTCCAACATCAACTTCATTGGACTGGTCATGTTGTGCAGATGCCTTATTATCATCTTCCAAAGCAACTATTTTATTCCAAACTTAAAAATGGAAAGTGTAATGTTGGTGGTCAATAAAAGAGGTTTAAAGACTATCTCAAGGCAAATCTTTAAAAAAGCAGTAGTATAAACAACAACAATTGGGAAACACTTGCCTGCGAGCGCTCCAATAGGAGAACAGCCTTTACCAAAGGTGTCATGGGCTTTGAAGATGTTCGAACTCAGGATGAAAGGGAGAAACGTGCTAAGAGGAAGGCACACTTGGTAAATCCACACTGTGATCAACTTCCACCCGGAAACCAATGTCCCCACTGTAGAAGGACGTGTGGATCCAGAATTTGCCTTCACAGTCACTTATGGACTCACTGTTAAAACCGTGTTTATGGAAGACAATCTTACTCAGCTATGAGTGATCGCCAAAGAAGACCAGAATTAGAACATCTTGTTCGCTGTAGGAAGTTGACAGCATCCAGAGGATTAGTGGGAGACAGGCAATGTTTTTGTGTTGCCAACATGTCCCCACACCTGCATCCCCCAAATGAGAGGCATCAGTGCAAGAGAATAAGACTGGGACAAGTTAGGGAAACAAGCAAGGACTATGGATTCCTTGCAGAAAGTAGATAAATGGAAAGGGGGCGACAAACTGAGATGCAAGATAGGAAGCCAATTAGAGCAGTGCTTTTGTACCAGAAGGTTGGGATAGGAATGTTTTGATAAATAGATTAAAAATTTTAAAAATAAGTATTTCCTGGAAAAAACAGAATGCAGTGTAGAGGCACGTGGTGGCTGGTTTGTATCAACTGTGCAGCAATCTAAGATCTGAAGCTCGAAAGGGGGACTTGGTGAAGGTTTGGAAACCTCCGAACTGAATAACATGTAGCTCATTTGCTGCACCATACAAGGCTAGATCGTCACCAAAAAGAGAAAAATGAAAAATGGCTGCTGCAGACATTGGCCTCTGCAGTTAATGCAAGTTTACGCCAGAACCTGCACTCAGCTCTCACCTGTGGCTCGTAGAAGCTGTCAGCATGCGTCAGCAACCACTATCCTGGGAACAGCTTTGACAGGCATGCAAATACAAAGCTCCAGCAGATTGAGCAGACGAGACCAAGAGTGGATCCAACGGTCAAGAAGGTGGTTTCTGCACGTGCTCTAGAGGTAAGTGAGGGGCAGGTGCGGCTCGTTAACCTGGGTAGTCAGGTAATTTAAGAGAAGGAGAACTTTGTTCCTAAAATTCTTCTGCCTTGCAGGATATCTTGGGGAGAAGAAAAGGCTAAACCCTACACAAATCCGGAGTGGAGTCCCTAAGACAGTTGGGTGGCACCTTGTGCACCTCCTTCTGGCAACTCCTGCAGCCAAGCTGGTGCCAAATGTTTTGCTGTGCTTTCCTTTGGACCACACCAGCGAGGCCGAGAAGGGGGTCTTGTCATCTGGGCAGCCCAGTACCTCCATACGCGCTGGGGAGGTCACTTTGGTGCTGCTAATGCAGCAGCTTGTCTTCACCCCTGGAGGTGCACTCCTTTGTCTCCAGAGACTGACGGATGCCAATAACGCTGTTAGTTTGAAATGGTTGACATGCGAACAGCCCTGGAATTTTTCAAGCCTCGGTTAGGAGTCCTTGAGCATATGCATGCACAGATACAGAACACTATTTATAATAAGTAACTGGAGAGGGGAAAAGAAATTGCATGCACAAGTTAAAATAAAGCATAAAATGTTCTGTGTTTTTTTTTTTGGGGGGGGGGAGGCAATAGGAGTCCCTCCACCCCCTCCCCCTATGTTTTTTCAAACATAAGACTGTAAGAGGGTAGATAATAGCTTTGAAAAGAGCCTCCCCTCGCTCGTTTTATCACTCAACAAGAACTCTGTTCATTTCTCTCCATGTTCAGCTGGCCTCCTTCCTTCTCTTGTGTTTTCTCCTTCTAACCCATTCCGCATCAAGTGCCCCTAGGACTGGGAGCTGAGGAGTGGGGGCAGGGGGCGGGCAGGCAGGGAATTATCAGGTAGTGTGATCTTCCATGCAGCTACACAGTAGCACCTCTCAGGCGGCACTCAGCAGCCATTTGAAACTGGAGAGGACAGCCCTACTCTCTGTCAGCTTCAAAACGCTGCTGTCAGCACCCCTGGAAAAGTGCTACCAGAGCACCGGGCCATCACGCTGAGTAATAGTTCTGCGGGTAGTTTTCTCACTCAAGCAAGCAGCGAAATTTAGAGGGCATGAGAAAAATTAAAACCACATCCACTCGAAGGCCTCTCGCTGTTTACGATGACCTTAGGCTTTTCTGTGGAGGAGGGCTGCGGAGATCTACCGCTTCTCCTCCCAGAACCGCATGCATCACTGCAACGCCTTCTGATAAATCTCTCTGCTCAGGTCCTGGAAACTGAGCAACTGCAATGGCAATGGGGCTGGAGAACTGTTGCAAGAAGAGGCAGGAGGGTCGAGGGCAAGGGCACTAGTTGAAGTGGCGTTTTCTGCGGTGGACACCCTATCTATGTATTTTCTAAGGTCTGGATTAAATTACTGGTCAATTAAATTTTCATTTTATTATTTCAGAAGCAAAATAAAATGAAACACTCAGAGACTCTCTCCCTATATGTACCTGCCCTTGAGCTGAGATCAGCCAAAGTAGCCCTCCTTAAAATGTCCCAGTGCTGGGATCTCCTTGTTTGGCACTGACAAACCTTTCCCGTGGTGGCACCCAAACTCTGCTGCCCAGTTCCTCTTGAAATTCAGATGGCTCCCATGCTGAGGGCATTTAGATCCCACATAAGAATCTGGTTGTTTGCTAAGGCCTTTGCCGTTATTATATTGCTGTTTTGCGTTTTGTAATATGCAATTTTAAAAGATGACTCGCTGTTTTCACTGAATTTACTGTAAAGCCCCTAGAGATTTTTGGGTGTTGGTAGATATATAAGTAGACCAAGTGAATAAATAGATTGCACACATCTGTGCTGGGGAAGACATCACCTTAGAAAAGGCTCTCTCTCCAGAAGGCCTATTCAGAGAATACAAATGCTTGTATTCTAATAAGCCCTAATATCTGCATACTAAAATTACTCCACTGAACTTTCAGAAGCTGTAAGAAAATAGCCATTTGGTTCACACATAACAATGAAACCATCTTGTTGTTAAGCCAAATTGTGGGGGTTTTTTTTTGTATGTCTGGATCCAGCCCACTAACTATGGTTTGTTTTCCGTGATCCCAGTTTGAAAATTAATGCCAAGGCAAACCACGGCTAAGCTGGAACATGTGGCCACGTCACTCTCCCTAGTTCTTCTTGCTGCATGGTTTGGCTTATTGTTATGCCTGATCCTACGCTCATGATTTGTTCTGCTCCACACAACCCATGAGCCCTGGTTCATGTACACTACGCCAAACCATGGCTTAGCTTCAAGAAGCATGGCAGCAAAAGATCAGGGGAGGGGCAAAGCCTGTTCTCACTTAGCAATGGGTTAACTGGGCTGATGTGGGCAAACTCAAAAACCTTGCCTAGCTGCAGTTTGCTTGTTTATCACATCTCAAGACACCTGAAGAGGCACGGTTAGGAAACAAACCAAGTTTTGTACAGATAAACCATTACTTATTAGCTTGCCTGTGAAACAAACCATAGGTAAAACAAATCAAGGGTTAGCATGGTTTCTACATGTCTTTCTTTTGGGGAATCCAAGTTGATGTTGAGGAACTGGCAAGACTAAGGGCATCTAGGGATGTTATACAAAAGGATCAAGGAACAATTCCTCCTTCCTCTATTTGTACTTCCTGTATGATACCTGAGCAAGAACCCACGCAAGCATTCTCCCAGGCTGAGATGCAAGAGATTCAGATCTGCAAAGAATTTGTTCCTCTTGCCACAGGGTGGTGGTGGTGGGGGGGGAAGAGACACACTAATCTGTGCTTTTGTTTATCTGCTGCTTCACTTTGCTTGAAGAAAATGATGGCTGGCTCCTAAACTGGCGACTGCTCAACACCAACAGAAGGTAACCCACTTAAAATAAAGGGGGTGGGGGGTGGGAGAGAGAAACAGGATAAGGTGTCCAAAGCAGCACAATTAAAAAACAGCCCTCTTCAAACTGCAGCAAGGCTTGGCCCCTGGTGCTCCAAGTGACCTTGACAAATGAAAAGTGGGTGGGTGGGGGAGGCGGGAAAGTATCTTAGGACCTGGGGCTCTAAAACTATTTTAGAATGAGCTTTGAATAATTGTCCTACAATATGAGTTTCCTGATTAATTGCTTAAGATAAGGTCTCCTTTTCCTTGCTGGCCTCCAGTGGCTCTCCCTACTTCCCATAATCACTTGTGTCTCAGTTTTTCCCCTGCACATTGGGAACGGCTGAGAAGGAGAGAGAGGGGAAAAAAGAATGAGATACACAATTCCATTACTTGAGGATTAGCCAGAAGATAACCCTACGTATTCCATTACTGACCATTATTTGAGTAATTATGCAATCAAATTGAGTCAGTTTGAAAGATACCCTAATTGTTTTCCAAGGTTTGCTCAAGCAGTGCATCCAACTAAGTCAAGTTGTGCCTGTGCACAACACAAAACTACATTCAGATTGCCAAGGAGAAATTAAAAGGAAAGCATTCCACTTTCTAGATAGCTAATTAGGCTGTTGAAGGGACCAACTATATTAACGTAAGGAGTTAAGGATCTAGTCCAGGGGTCAGCAAACTTTTTCAGCAGGGGGCCGGCCCACTGTCCCTCAGACCTTGTGGGGGGCTGGACTATATTTTGAAAAAAAATATGAACAAATTCCTATGCCTCACAAATAACCCAGAGATGCATTTTAAATAAAAGGACAAATTCTACTCATGTAAAAACACGCTGATTCCCGGACCGTCCGCAGGCTGCATTTAGAAGGTGATTGGGCCGCTTCCGGCCCCTGGGCCTTAGTTTGGGGACCCCTGATCTAGTCTGATCAGCCTTATGCCCCAAATCATCCATGATGGCGAGCAGAATTCAGGCGGATGATCTCCAGGTGTTGTTTTCCCAGCCGCAGGGACGCAAAATTTGATTTTGCCATGATGTTTCTGGCAGTGGTGATAGCACACACATACACCTTAGAGAAGAGAATATCGCCTAAAGCTACACATCTGCATGTGCGTTACCAAACAAGTTCAGATTCCAAAGACAGGAAAAGCTGGTGGACAAATGTCTCTCTCTCTCTCTCTCTCTCTCTCTCTCTCTTTCACACACACACACACACACACACACACAGAGAGAGAGAGAGAGAGAGGGAGACAGAGATTCTTTGAGAAAGTCCACAATTCTAAGCGAGCTTACTTAGAAGCAAATCCTATTTAAAACCAACTTCATTTTATTCTTAGTAAATACGTTAAAGAGGACATGAGGCCTTAACATGAAGAGGGTGGTAGAGGAAAGATGGTATTTAACATGCAATATAGATGCCCCTTAAAGAATCTGAATTTTCAGGGCAGTAAGAAATTTCCTGATGGGCTTGTATGGTGGTGGTACCTGAAACAATCAGGCAGATATCTAGCAATGTAAAACAATTTCTTTTTCCTTGTCTTCACCGAGTTGCTTAGCTTAGCTTAGCTTAAAAGGAAAGAAGAAAAAAGCCCAGTATTTGAGTTCAATTTCTATGATTGATTGCCCGCTATATCAAAGATGCATATTCCATCCCTTCATTATATTTGGGAAAACACACATACACCCCTCCATAATTATAATAGGGTGTGTGAACACAGTGGAGAGCAGAAAGGAAGGAAAAGTAGATGCATGCCAAGCTGGCTTTAAGGAGTTTTTATAAATCTGCCCCTCAGAGGGCAAAGACCCTGATGTTACTAACTAGCCGCCTGAAGGGGAAACCACCAACAAAACCAGAGAGAAGAGAGGTTTAAGGCAGCAACCAGCATGAATTCCTCAAACAGAGCAAAACATCTAGACTGGGGGATTAGCCTGCATGCCCAACCTCCTGCCACTTTAGGGGTCCCAATGGAATAATGCAAAAGAATAACAAGAATTTTCAAGCTTATTTGTTGTTGTTTAGTCGTGTCCGACTCTTCGTGACCCCAAGGACCAGAGCACGCCAGGCACTCCTGTCTTCCACTGCCTCCCGCAGTTTGGTCAAACTCATGTTAGTAGCTTCGAGAACACTGTCCAACCATCTCATCCTCTGTTGTCCCCAACATCAGGGTCTTTTCTAGGGTGTCTTATCTTCTCATGAGGTGGCCAAAGTACTGGAGCCTCAGCTTCAGGATCTGTCCTTCCAGTGAGCACTCAGGGCTGATTTCCTTCAGAATGTATAGGTTTGATCTTCTTGCAGTCGATGGGACTCTCAAGAGTCTCCTCCAGCACTATAATTCAAAAGCAACATTTCTTTGGCGATCAGCCTTCTTTATGGTCCAGCTCTCGCTTCCATACATCACTACTGGGAAAACCATAGCTTTAACTATACGGACCTTTGTCGGCAAGGTGATGTCTCTACTTTTTAATGTTGTCTAGGTTTGTCATTGCTTTTCTCCCAAGAAGCTTTTCTCCCAAGGCTTAAGCCTGCCTTGTAGAATTTTAAGCATAACCTTGCTAGCATGTGAAATGAGAGCAATTGTGTGGTAGTTGGAGCATTCTTTGGCACTGTCCTTCTTTGGGATTGGGATGTAGACTGATCTTCTCCAATCCTCTGGCCACTGATGAGTTTTCCAAACTTGCTGGCATATTGAGTGTAGCACCTTAACAGCAGGTTTACACATTTCAATAATTTTACAGTAATTTTAACATTTCAAAACTTGACTTCCCCCTCTTTCTGCAGTTCCTTAAATTTATTTTTAATATTTTCTGCATATCCAAATTAATTTGTTCATTTATTCATCTACTTTAAATATATACTCTTATGAAACTGCAGGTCAGAGTGGATAAAAATCAGTGATTAAAAAAATGGATCTTAAAAAAATTAAATCGGATTTTTAAAATAAAATGCTTTTGGAGGAAAAATCTTTCTAAAGACGATAATGATTGTAACGTAAATAGAAAACTATCTAAAAATCAAATAGTTGCTATTTCCTTGTCATCTGATGGGAGGGCATTCTACAGGGCGGGCGCGACTACCAAGAAGGCCCTCTGCCTAGTTCCCTGTTACCTCACTTCTCATAGCGGGGGAACCCCCAGAAGGCCCTCGGAGCTGGACCTCAGTGTCCGGGATGGACAATGGAGGTGGAGAAGTTCCTTCGGGTATTCAGGTATAGTTAAAGGTCAGTACCAACACTTTGAATTGTGCTTGGAATTTATTTCCCTTAACTATAGTTCCCTCCTCCAATGCCCAGCTGCCACCTTTGGCACAACAAACAGCTACAACATCTAACATTTGAACCTACTGAAATATGAGGAGATTCCCTGTTTTGTGTATCCAAATGGGAATATCTACCTAGGCTCCACTGAATGCCAGAGAGACATTGATTGATAGGGATTCCCATTCTCTTTCACACTATTAGCTGTGCGCGCACATAACTATGGCTGCTTTGGCACCCCAACAAGCAACTCTTCAATAGATGGACATGCTGGGCTGTGAACACACTCCTACGTGGCTTGGACAAACTTCACTGTGCACAGGGGCTACGTTGGGTGGGTGAGTAATATCACATTACCCTGCCCATCAGTCTCATCTGTCCAACACCAGAGCCCATGGAATAGCCACAAGCAGGCTTCACACTTGCATTGGGCCTGTCCAAGTCAACACCAACAGGTATAAGCTCCATACAAACAGTACACCTGTGTGTGGATATCTGATGGGCACTGAGGTGCCTGACTGGTGGAGCAGGAACACACAATCTAGCTGTCCCACTTATATATCCTGACTCTGAAAAGCGTTCTGTTTGGCTTACTTGGTCTTCCATTTTCATCTCATAAATCATACTTGCTGGCCACCAAGAAACCATGAGCAGGTCTATATACCTTTGAATGCCTCAAGAACTGTTCTCAATTTTTTTTATTCCTTACTTATTATATCCAGGATCATTAGTCCAAGATATTATCTGGGTGTTTTTTTGTTTTAATCACATAACTGTCTTGTCTTTGAACTTAAGCATTTTTTAAAAAATATTAAAAAGAAACATTCAAAGCCCACCCCATGTCACAAACCTTTGGGTGGGCAAAAATCTCCTTATTTAATTTATCCTCAAAACATCCCTGCAAGGTACGTTGCGATTCCGCCCCTCCCCTTGCACAGATGGGAAACTGAAGATTGAGATAAGAGTTTTGCGCAAAGCCACCCAGTGAGTAGTAGCTGGCTGAGACTGGATTAATTAACTAATTGAAATATATATACATCAACAAATCTCAACAGAGCCACAATTTTGAGAGTGTTAACGAAAAACACCCACCCTCATTGACTACACAATAGAGACAAATCACTTAGCAGTTGGGAAACACCTTAAATCCACTGCCTCAGCCAAGAGATATATCGAGATAGCTTACAGTCACCAGGGTTAGAAAAGAAATAGAGGCATATATATATTGAGGGAGAGAGAGACCTGAAATGGTTTACCACCCTGTAGAGGGCTAACAGCCTAAACATTGATACTAGCGTCAAAAGAATCTGAATTATTTCTTCTATCCTAATTTATTTGCCTGCTCTGTGTGTGTGTCTCGAACACCTGATATAATACATGAATCTTGAAGCAAAATCCCCTCCAGGAGAGAGAGACTGAGAAGGTACAAACTACAGTCCTTTCAGACTGCAATTATTGCAAACTGCTATACTCAGATTTCATTTCAGGCATCTGATGAAGTGGGCTTGAGTCCACAACAGTCCATGCAACCAACCAACCAACTTTAAGTTCTTGCAGGACTCTTTGGTCCTTTTACTGCAGTATAATGTTTTATTTTCCTTCTTGTCCTGCCCTGTAGGACTTTGCAAGCATAGCCTTGCCCCTCCCTCTGTTTCTCCTTAATATCCACGTCCCTCACCGTTACAACAGGATTGCGTTAGACAAATCAATTCCTTGCTGGCTCCTGAGGCTGGAAGGAGCATTGAGCAAAAAATACCCACTCAGGAGCTACAAGTCTGCACATTTCCCACATAGGCGTCTGGTTGGCCACTGTAAGAACATGATGTTGAACATGATGTTGAATCCAAAGATGCTCTCCTGCATGTGCAAAACACTTCTGTGTTCATGCAAAGAGAGCAGGTGCCAGTTTCTCCTGACAGCACCCTCTAATTACTCAACAAAAGCCAGTCCCAATGATTCCCTGACCTTCTGGGATGGGCCTTTTCAGGTAGACTGCCCCTGGAAGGGGCAGTCTGAAAAGTCCTCGTTCATGTGCAGGTGGCAGATTCCACATGACTCTGTGGGTCACATCCCAAGCCTTTTACATGCAATGAAAAATGTCAACACCAGTAGGAATTAACAAACCCCCACATTAAAAAAAAACAACTCCCAATGATTGGTGTTTGGACATTGTGTGTAAGGCACACAAGACTTTGTCCACAGACTCTGACTCTAAAAATGTAGAGTTCTGGAAGATATTTCTGCTTTTGCATACTTCTTGAACGTACTGGAGGAAGGGGAGAAGAGATTTATGGCATGGAGCGTGAACTGTGGATAGTCTCATGATTCGGTTAGAATGAAGAGTGAATCTTCTCAGCCGTAGCTGGGCAACTTCTTCCAAGTTAGGATTAAAGCCACTGCTTGGGAAGCTTCCCTTTTAATGGATAAGAGAGCGCTGCAGAGGCTGCTCAGCCAACCTCCACTACTGCTTTACAATTTGCTGATGAGCAAGGCTCAAAACCGGGTGGGGAAGGGGAGGGAGATTATCCTCTTGCTGCAGCTTGCCATGTTGAGGAACACCCAACCTATTAATCTAGTTACATGCCAAACAGTAAGCAGCAGTTTGATCAAATCCTATTAGCAACAATATGCCATTGCCCACTTCCTCCACCCCCACCCCCCAATTTGTCTGGGATGCTTCAGCAAAGAACATACAAATGCAAAGTGCAAATAGTAACCTTAGCAGCTTCATAAATCAAGGCAGTATTTGCTGCTGGGTTGGTGGCTAAGCTGGAGGACAGGCTGAAACTTTGACCTTGTCTCTTGCAGTTTTCTTCACATGTTCCTGAAACCATTAGATGTTCTTTCATCGCCAGCCCTACATATCTAGGGGAAGGATGGTGCTCATTGCTTCCAGTCACCACTAATGTTTGGGAGGACTTCACCCCAAGTTCTTAACAGGCAAGAGGTTTGTATTAAGATAGAAAAAAAGAACAGTGATATCAAAGGTTAGGAAAATATTATATATAAATAAGACACTTGCTGCTTATTTAAGGCGAGCGTGTAGGTAACTGTTTGAAAATTTTACACAACCCCCCCCCCAAAAAAAAAACCCTAAGGGAAAGTCTTTCCAAAAAAAAATAAGTCAGTTGGTTTCTTCAGAACACTGAAAACAGGTTGCCTTGCCAACTTTCTCTTTCAACAACAAGTCTCCAAAAACATTTGAATCTTGCCTATTTTGGCTTCTACTAACCAAGGAAACCAAATGTGTGGGCGAACACTAATTCAAAACCAAATAGTTAATAATCTTTTAAGTCAAAATAAAGCAGGGAGGAAATTTCGGACAAGAGTTTCCGGCAAGATTACTTTATTTTTAAAGTGTACAATGTGTGTGTGTGTGGAATGGTGGAAGCTGAATAAAAGCCCATCTTATTTTCAAGTCCTTAGAAAACATTCTCACCACACATAAAAAGTTAAAGATCCGTATTTCTTTTCCCAACCAATGTATCCTAGGCAATCCATCATCTAGATGACTTTTTAGAGATATCTTAGGAACAGAATAGGATTTCACCCAGGAGCACACCGTAAAACAAATCTACACTTTCAAGTAGGTCTTACTAGCCTCATCAGCTAGTTAAAAACCATGTGTGTCAATGTGTTTTCTAACATGTAGAGAACATTAACACATCCTGGCCATCTCTCACATATGAGACTTATGATAGGCGACAGCTCACATTGTAACGTACTGAGAAATTTTATGACGGTGGTACTGATTAAGTCTCTGGCAGCAACTGGCCGAGCTGCCCTAATACCACAGAGAAGGACCAGGAAGAACCTGCTCTACAATTTAGGTAAGAAGGCTAGAGGGGGGGTTGGAGCAAGCGAATATACAGAGAGATACATTTTGACTGGGCAAAACATAATAGCAAGTCCAAGTGATCACAAAGAACCAAGCCCCAGTCTCAATGGATATGTTATTTATGGAAGTATCCAATAAAGTCCTTCAGCTAACACAATGATTTCTGCTTCCTTTCCTACCCTGCGTCCCCCAATCTGCTCCATAGGGTTGGAAAAACCCCAAAACAGATTTGGGGGGAACAGGGGCAGTGGAGAGGGACGGAAAATCCCATTGCACAAGCAGAACTACTCTGGGCATGACCCTGTGGCTTTATGCTTTTATAAACTGCACTGGCTACCAATTAGTTTCCGGGCCCAATTCAAAGTGCTGGTTTTGACCTATAAAGTCTTAAACGGCTCAGGACAGCAATACCCCAAGGACCTCCTCTTTCCATATGAACCTACCCGGATCCTGAGATCATCTTCTGAGGCCCTTCTTCGTGTGCCTCCTTCCTCGAGAGGTCTGGAGGGTGGCAACACGAGAACGGGTCTTCTCAGCAGCGGCTCCATCTGTGGGATGCTCTCCCCAGAGACGTTCGCCTGGTGCCTTCATCATACACCTTTAGGCGCCAGGCAAAAAGTTCCTTTTCAACCAGGCCTTTGGTTGATTTGATTGACATCTTACACCCTTTTAAAATTTGGGTTTTTTTGGGGGGGACTATTGGGTTGCTTTTATGTTATGTATTTTGTGATTTTATATTTTGATTTTATTCTGTGAACTGCCCTGAGACCTCCAGGTATAGGGCAGTATATAAATTCAATAAATAAAATATCAAAATAAATAATATATATTCTGCTGGAAACCGCCCAGAATGGCTGGGGAAACCCAGCTGGATGGGTGGGGTATGAGTAATAAAATAAAGAGATAAATTTAACAACAACAACAACAACAACAACAACAATGCTACGTTAACTCTTCAGTGTAATTCCCCCCCCCCCTTTTCAATTTGTATTATTTTATATTCTAGTCCTGGAAGATAGCATTACTGGTTTGACTTAGTTTCATGCAGGTGATATACCGGTAGTTGTGTGGAGTTGTGTGTGTGTGTGTGTGTGTGTGTGTAAAATTAAGAAAATCTTCAATAAAAATATTAACAGAAAGAAAACACCCTCCCACCCAAAACGGTACTACTTTACTCAGCTTTTACTATGCCGGTGGTCTTTGCCCTGCACCTTTTATCTGAATATTACTCCAGATGGCTTGTGAAAAAAAGTCATTTTTCAATTCCCAATTAAGGGGGAAGATATCAAAATTGCACAGCCCCTTTAGAGCATACACGTTAAATAATCAAGATATATATCTATATTTTTTAAAGAAAGCGCTTGCAGTTTCCCCTGGGCACAGAGAGGCCTTTTGGAAATAATGTGTTGATTCCTTTCATTTTATTGGGTCTGTTAGCAATGTGCTAGCGTTTGAGTTATAGCCAATTCAGAAACGCTCGGCATCCTATTGCTGAGGCTTAGATGAAGTGCTTACACAGAAAGGTGTTCTACAGACTTTGGCACTTCTTTTCTGGAAGTTTTAATAGCTGTAGCATTCTGCTCCTGTCCTTTCCCCCCCTTTCTGAAGATTAGGGTGGAGAGAAGGAAGAATTATCTCTAGAGAACTATAAAAGATAGAATTGATTTTTGGTAAGAAGTCTGTAGAAGTTCTTAATACTACCTTATCTTTACTCTTCCACTGACTAAGCTCCTATCTTCGGAACTATCCTTCCCAATGTTATCTATCAGAAAAGTAGCTTTTGAGGATGGGAAATAACATTTAAGTTCCTCATTGGCTCAAATATGGCTTTGTCCAAACTTGTAATGCCGAATTTAGGCTACACGTTGAGAAGGTACTCTGCGAGTTGAGCGGCTTCAACCATTTTGCTGCTGCGGAAAAACCATTGCGAGGCTTTGACTACAAAACTTTTTGCCATGCCATGTGGCAGAATTTAACTGACACCAACTGATCAGGGGCAGCTGATATGGGTAGATGGTATGGCGCTGTATAAAATAAGCAATGTATGACAGCCAAGGTGGGGTAGTCAATAGTGTGTTGACTTTGACTGGGCAAACCTGGGCTGAAATCCCCAGTGGATCATGAAGGTCAGTGAGTAACTCCCAGTCTATCCTACTTCACAGAGTTGTGGTAGATGATTTTTTCCCCCTTTAATGGAGCATCTTCATGTTTTGCTGTCTTGAAGGGCAGTTACAAATGAGACAAACATCTTAGATATGTTTGAAAACCTTACAGATGCCAAATAATTTCTTGAAGGGGACGCAACAGCTGTATATAAATCAATATTCCAAGAAGCATTTTTACACAGCTAAAATTCTCAATGTCAAAAGGCTTAAGTATTGGAGGAATGCAATGCCGTAGTCTGAAGGTCTTGCTTGTACAGCATATCCATTGAAATGTGTATCAGCATCTGATACACATTGTCTTCCCGCCAGGCTGGGGTTATGCATATGAATAACAGCTTCCTTTTTATTTTTGGAATTACCTTGGCAACTAGCGCAGGGAATATGGAGAAGAAGAGCCATGCAGATCCTCACTAAAGACCCGCAGCTGCTGCCTAGCAGACTCTCCAGAGGGTGGGGGGGGACGGACTTTTCTGTTCATCTGTCGAGTCAAAATATTTCTGTCCTTAGGACTTCCAGAATTCCTGCTATCTGAAGGAATTCTTAAACTGAGACTTCATTCCCCTGGTGGACTGACTCAGAGCTTAGACGGTCCGTTTTGGTGCTCAATGAGCTCTTGTGCTGTGTTTGAAGGAGAAATATGATTTTCTGGCCAGCCTGGAAACTGATACTTCTTCCCACTGCAGAGATTTTCACCCTATTCTGGCCAGCTTAAATACAGCACAGTTATTTTTACTGATATCGCTAATATGTCCATTCCCAGAAATGCAAACATTTGCAGGACACAGTCCAACACAGATTTGGGGATTGCAAGCTTCAAACTGCTTACTCTGGAGGAGTGCCAATGGAGTCAATAAGGCTACTCTGATGAAAGTGATATGAGGATCCATCCCAGATCTCCAGTATGAAATTTTGAGGCTCGCCTACTTTCTCGGGAAACAAAATAAAATGAGAAAGTGACAAACTTCAAAAAAGTCTCTTCTTCAGCTAAGTGGCATAGACAAGGCTTCCTCCTCCAGCCACTTCCATTTCCATCTAATGGTTACCAGGTTCTCAATTCCAGTCCTGTCTCTCAATTCAATTTTCCTCCTCATGCATTCCTATGTGCACATGTGGTTTATTTAAAAATTGGTAACCTTCATTTTGAGAGAGTTAGGTATTTTGGAGGACAAATGCAACACAATGCTTTAAAATATGGGAAGGCGTGCTTAGATGGGAAACTTTTCTCCCTATGCCTGATACACCCATGCATAAAGTGCTACACCCCCTCCTTCAAATTCATGCTCAAATCCTGTTTCTCTTCTCAATCTCCTCTCCCCCAAGTTCCTTAGGGCAGAGACTGGTCTTATTATTTTTTCATACTGTAAAACACAACCTGTAAATGAAATTTTGTTGTTCAGTCGTGTCTGACTCTTCGTGACCCCATGGACCAGAGCACGCCAGGCATGCCTATCTTTCACTGCCTCTCGCAGTTTGGCCAAAATGAAATAATTTCCCATAAATTTGCTTTTAAGTCTAGTAGAATGACTAACTGATGTGCATGTGTGTGTGTGCAGTAGTAGATGTGAAGATTGCAAATATGGAGCTGTATACCTGAAGGAGGGTCTCCACCCCCATCATTCAGCCCGGACACTGAGATCCAGCGCCGAGGGCCTTCTGGCGGTTCCCTCACTGTGAGAAGCAAAACTACAGGGAACCAGGCAGAGGGCCTTCTCGGTAGTGGCGCCCGCCCTGTGGAACGCCCTCCCGTCAGAAGTCAAGGGAATAAACAACTACCTGACATTCAGAAAACACCTAAAGGCAGCCCTGTTTAGGGAAGTTTTTAATTTGTGACTCTGTATTGTATTTTGATATTTGTTGGAGGCCGCCCAGAGTGGCTGGGGAGACCCGGCCAGATGGGCGGGGTATAAATAATAAATTATTATTATTATTATTATTATTACCAAAACATTCTCAGAAATGTGTCATGATTGAGTATGTGTGTGTGCGCGCGTGCATGTGTGCGTATGCACACGCATATTCCCATCAGCAGCACAACAGTTGTCCTTTCTCTGTAAATTAAGCAAACAAGGATGGCATTTGCACTTCTGAAAAACACATGATGTGCACTAACAAAATGGCAACAAGCTTCCACTCAAGCCCCCCTGCAGCCCAAGCCTGTTTTGGAAGGATGGGGGAAGAAGATGGATATGTGTGTGAGGGACTGCAGGGGAGGAAAGGAAGGGGAAGTCAGAGAGGAAGGGGAAGTCCCTGACTAGTATGAAGCTGGGTCTTGCCATTGCCAGTAATTTTATCATGATCCAGGTTGCCATTTTGTTCCTCCCTAAAGCTATCTATTTCTCCTCCTAAGTCTGCTTTGGTGTGCCTACAGCACAAAACAAAATTGTCCAGGTTTTTATTAAGTAGCATAAAAAATTATCTTGATAAAGAGCTCCCTCGAAACACGTTGGAAGCCACATCCAACTGTTCAGGTGTCTTTTTCATTTCCCCCCTAAAGCTGTAAGTGATCCCCTTTTTTATGTCCGAGAGCAGGGAGACAACCTGGGAAGCACAACTCCTGTTGAGCTTCTTAAACACAGCAAAGGAAATAAAATCTGTGGCTGGTGCCCTTAATCAGCAGAAAAAAATTATATAACAAGCGCTCCCCCCCCCCCCACAGCAGTTTATGAATAAGCGTTAGACAAAAAGCATCTCTTTGCAAAGTCTTACGCACACAGAGAGCATTTAAAAGCATCAGTGACTCTTCAACGAAGAACAGTGAAATTACACTGGCATATTTGATCTCAGAAAAAAAGTCAAAACAAGTTCCTCCAGGCTCATACTCTAGCATAGCAAAGCAACTAGTAACCCAACCTGTAACCTAAACTAAAAAGTATTTCACATCCTTTCTCAAAGGAGTTATACGTGCAGATATTTGGGGGGCGAATAAAGTATTCACATGGGCAAATTTCAGCTGTTATCACTTTGGGCTGTAATTATGACCATTTCAGACTGATTATGGAAATGGCCATGCAGAAAGGCAATACAACTGCTCCTTTGAATGCACTTTTCTCAAAAGCACCATTAGCTATCAAAGCATCCCATAGGGAGAAAGATGCTGAGATACAGATATTGCTAGAAGCCTGAAGCACTAGAAAATGACACATTAAATTGGCTTGTAGGCCACTCATTTAATCACCTATGGTGACTATGAACTGCCACCAGATGATCTGGCAGGTATGAAAGTTGCTGTCCCCCGATCCTATTTAAAGCTGGCAATGTCCTTGCAATGAGTTGAATGAGTGTTGAAATTTAGGCTAGCAAATTCTAATCTAATCTGAAATAACACTCCCCCCCCCAACTACAGATTATTTAATTTTTTTGTCATACCAATTTTACATCTTTATGTCAGGCTTTCACCGATGGATCTAGACCTTTCTTTCCTTTTTTAACTGCAACAGCATCAAGAATGCGCTGGCCAAGTTACAATGACCCAAGTCTGAAATGGCTTCCCTGAAATCAGCGGAGCTGAAACTTATATATATGGGAGAGTGGATTAAAGTGTCAGAATGCAGTTCAAATAAAGTAAACCAAAAAAGAGAGTAGAAAGGGGATGCTTGGAATTGATTTTTCTAACGAGGCATTTACAGGCACTCAAAACATGATCTCCACTTAAAACATAAAATAGTCATTGTGCTGATTTGCTACAGTACGGCTCGCTAAAGGATTTGATTCCACATTATCTGAAACTAGGTAGTTATCCAAAGTCTCATCTTCGTAATGGAATGGAATGTACAAAAGCAGAGCATTCAATTTAACACACAATATATTATCTATACAAATTGGTCCTCATTCAACAGACAAATTTAAAAACCAAATTACAGCAGCCAACCAATTTGTTACATTCCTGGCAGAGGAAAAACACACACACAACACAACACTAATACTACCTACTAACCGTACTGATCTCTCTAATCCGTTTTTCCCCTCCCCAAATAAATTGCAAGCTATCCTAACTACATTTCTACAAAAGTCAAGCTTGTAAGACTTTTCAGATAGTGAAAAACTAGCGTTTAAGAGTAAGTGGAAAGTAAACATGTATGTTTCCTGGTATTACTGCTTTATATTTTAAAGAAAAAATATCAAGGTGGTTTACAACACATTAAAACATTGATTAAATAATGAATATTACTATAAATTTAAGGAGCAAACTCTTTTTAAACACATAATATTGTATTTTCAAGAAATTGTGATGATGTGCATACTGCTTGCAGGGGGGTAGGACCAGTTCTTATATATTAGATATACTATCCTCCTTTTGCAATGCTACTTATGCGATTTCTATTTCAGAACCACAATAGGTTGTTTTCAGGATGCACTCAAGAATATCAGCAGTAAACATAATTCTGAATTTGCACTCTCTAAGGCTTGTGAGATCGGCTGCTTTCCTCCAGAAATGCAGTTAAGACATGACTTTTCTCTACATGCGAAGTTCTTTTTCGCACAACGTACGATATTGTGATTTTAAATTGCAGCAACCTGCCCTGGGAGTGTATGGTAAAAGGGCCAGAGTAAGAAATCTAATCATCACTGCAATAGCCACTGCTAAGGAGTCCTTAAAAAGAAATAGATCTATTCTCCATGAAGTTGTCCAATCAAGTGCTACTAGGTTACTTTACCTAATTTGACCTTCCATGTTCAGAAGCAATATACCTTCGAATCACAAGTGCTGAGGTCAAACAAAAGGGGATCAGCCACCTCCTTCTGCTGGTGTGTTTTATGCAAGTATGACAAATGAAATTTACACACAACTCAAAAGTATTGATGATGCGAACATCCACATCTAACAAAGAAACAACAGGTTCCCTTTTAAAACACCAAGCAAGTCTGACAGTCAAAAGTGTGACAAGGTACCAGAGGATTTTCCATAAGAACATTAAAAATGATATAGATAGGTAGATAGATAGCAGTAGCACCTTAGAGACCAACTAGAAGTGTGCATGCACACGAAAGCTCATACCAAGAACAAACTTAGTTGGTCTCTAAGGTGCTACTGGACAATTTTGTAAAAAAAAATCTATATTTCTACTGCGTCAGACCAACACGGCTACCTACCTGAATTAAAAATGATGGTTTGAGATCAAGCACCATTCGAACTGCATGCATTATCTCTTTTAAAACATATATACAATTTGAAAACAAATACTGGCAAATTCACTAAATTCAGAGACAAACTTTAATTTAATGTTTTTTTTATGAAGAAGTGTTCTATTATTAAAGTTAAAACACTTGCAACAATCCTACTTCAAATTCTGCCCCCCCCCCAGCTTTTAGTAGCTTTACAGCCTTCTATCAGAATGAAGTTTATCAGATCTAGTCTGAAGGAAGGGTGTTAAAAAAAAAGTTTGCACAAACACAACCTTCTCATTTTCAGGTGAGAAACAAGCAAAATATAATCTAGTGCTTCCTGCCATAAGAAATCATTGAAACCCTTATAAATTCCAGTTCCAAAAGATGGAAATCAGCACAATAAATGGACTCCATTCAGAAGGGGCTTTAAATGAGTTTCGGGATACTCCCATTGATTTATCTTTCTGAAACCCTCCACAGGTGTTGGAATTTTTCTTTTTCTTTTTTACAGGTTGATAAATTAATGACTTTCATATGACTAGTGATTTTCAAAATACCGGTACTCTCAACTTGGAAGCCCTATTGATACAGCATTCCAACTGTTTAAGACACTATTAAAGGGGGGCACCTTATTGATATAATTCACTGAACAAATCCCAAGCAGGGGTCAGACAGACACCCAGGGGCAAACAAAGCATCTGTGCCCCCCCCATTCAGATTGTGCCTCTACCCGGATGCTATTCTATGACCCAAAAGTTCTGGGAAGGGAGCACCTAGGAAGGAGAGGTTTTCAGCAGTATTTGTGTGGGCCCCTGAGCCAGATGGGGGTCCAAGGTTACTTCCCCTCACCCAAACCAAATAAAAGTGCCCAGGTTGTCACTCGTTTAAACATCTCACTAACATCACATGTAGTTTAGCCCTCAAAGCTACTTCAAACCGCTGGAAGCGATTAGGGCTGTGGTCGGCAAGGTTTATCTCACCTGTGCTGGTTCACTTCAGGGGGGATACCTCCATGGGCCAGATTGCGCGCGCTCACGATTTCCAGCGTCTGCGCAGATGCGATTTCCTGCACCGTGGAAGCGAGTCCCTGCACCGGTTTAGCGCAGCGCGCGGGGGCTCACCGAGCGGGCGGCTTGGTTGGGGGCAGCTTGTGGGCCGGTTAAACGACCCCTGTGGGCTGGCCCATGGGCCATAGGTTGCTGATCCCTGGATTAGGGGATCTAAGCAATGCTTTGGTTGATGGAATTGCTGGGCTGAGCCTGGTTTTTGGCTGGGAAGGGCGGGGTATAAATAAAAAATTATTATTATTATTATTATTACTGGCTAAACTGGCTCGGCTTACAGCATACATAAAAACATAATAAAACATCAAAAACTTTAGGACTTAGGCAGCACCACACATTGTTTAGAGCAGGGGTAGGCAACCCGCGGCCCTCAACATTTTTTTGGACTACAGTTCCCACCATACCTGGCAATTGCCCATGCTGGCTAGGGCAGATGTGAGTTGGAAATGCAACAACCTCTGAACAGCCAAAGGTTCCTCGTCACTAACTTAGGTGAATAATACAGCCTCAAAATTGACTGGTGTGGTAACTCCAAAACTGGTTGCCTGTTCCTCCCACTGTATGCACCAGAGCATGTTGCCGCTCACACTATTACATCATGTTTCTATCATGATAAATCCAGGGGTTGCTGCATGTGCGTGTACTTTCTCCTGAGAGGACAAAAAGAGTGCATGCACCTTGCATGTGTATTGGCCACCAGTTGCCTGGAGGTAATCATCACTCCTTTGCAAGAAACTATAATAGACAAGGACTAGCCTGTGGGTTAAACCACAGAGCCTAGGGCTTGCCGATCAGAAGGACGGTGGTTCGAATCCCCGCAATGGGGTGAGCTCCCGTTGCTCGGTCCCTGCTCCTGCCCACCTAGCAGTTCAAAACCACGAAGTGCAAGTAGATAAATAGGTACCGCTCCGGCGGGAAGGTAAACGGCCTTTCCGTGCGCTGCTCTGGTTTGCCAGAAGCGGCTTAGTCATGCTGGCCACATGACCCGGAAGCTGTACGCCAGCTCCCTTGGCCAATAAAGCAAGATGAGCGGCACAACCCCAGAGTCGTTCACGACTGGACCTAACGGTCAGGGGTCCCTTTACCTTTAGCCTCATAAAAAACCAAAACACAGAAAACACTATTCTGCATGGACAACCCATCACTGAAGAAGTCTGTTCAATAATAAGAGTGTGCTCCTTTGCCCATTTCCGCGGTTCTGTTTAAAATTCAATTCTGAACCACCTGGGACTCTATCTGTAGCATCTATTTGGAAGCTCCAGTTTGACCTCTTGCAAGTAGATGAAAAGGTCCGGAGGGAAAATGGCGCCAGAAGACCAACAAGCCTTGTATTCCATGACTTGACTGTGCCCTCATGAATAATAAGTTTTCCCTAACAGGAAGTGAATGTGTAAAGTCCCAATTTGGATTGGCACAGGGTTACTATCAGGAATGTATGTTCAGCTGAAACCAGAGCTTTTTTGCACGCAGTGCAGTGCTATGAGGGACTTGTAGTCAGTGATCAGAGGAATTCCTCCAGTGGGCCAGTGAGTGTTTATTCAGGGGAAGTTTCTCTGTGCCTACACAGGACCTGGATGACTCAGGCATCATCTCTTCTTTGCTGTACCTAGTTTCATCTGCCCACCCGCAAATAGCTCTTTTCCATTTGTTTTCTAAAAGAACTCTTAAAATGGAAGGTAAAGTCTTTCAAAGCATTCACCATCTATGACATTTAGCATCATTATAAAGAAACAACCAACAGAGGAAATCAAATAAGAGAGAGGTAGGAGAGAAAAGCGAGACATGCAAAGGTCACTGTTGTATTTGACGTTGGAAAAACAGCCTTAACAGCAATGGGAATTTGTCTCGCTTTAAAACTGTCCCAAGAAACCAACTGCCTAATTAGATGGCACTACTGTGATGTGTTATTAGATGGAAGTAGAACTTGTGGGAAGCTAAGATGCCAACAAACCCAAGCTACGGTGGGGCATAATTCTTTTGAAATCCACAGACATTTTATTTGTGAATTTAAATACTTGAGTATGAATACTATCACATCTATTTTCATGATCTAGTTCCTCATGTCCTGAATTCTGAAGTCATAATTTACATTTTTTTTCCATGCACACAGAGCACGACAAGGAGCAAGGACGGAAACACACACAAGGTCATGATGTCAGGACCTAGGGTAAGTTTAAGTCGACATGAGAGAGGGGGGAAATGGACACAGGGCTGATGTTTTGCGGGGTAGCACTGGGTTCACAAATGAGATGTAGGACTGTATAGATTAAGTCATGATTGGGGCCACTGAAGTGAGTGAGATTAAAGCTTCTCTTGATTAACTTAAGTCCCATCAATTTCAATGAGTCTCCTCTAAGAATGACTAAGCCTGCATCCAACCCATAGGTAAAGGTAAAGGGACCCCTGACCATTAGGTCCAGTCGTGTCCGACTCTGGGGTTGCGGCGTTCATCTCGCATTACTGGCCGAGGGAGCCGGTGAACAGCTTCCGGGTCATGTGGCCAGCATGACTAAGCCGCTTCTAGTGAACCAGAGCAGCGCACAGAAATGCCGTTTACCTTCCTGCCGGAGCGGTCCCTATTTATCTATTTGCACTTTGACGTGCTTTCGAACTGCTAGGTGGGCAGGAGCTGGGACTGAGCAACGGGAGCTCACCCTGTTGTGGGGATTCGAACCGCCGACCTTCTGATCAGCAAGCCCTAGGCTCTATGGTTTAACCCACAGCGCCACCCGCTTCCCATAATGTGCATTTTAAAACAAGGGCCAAACTAGAAGTGATATGGCAAACAAATCTGTACGTCTCACATTCGTATCTACAAAGTAGGGTGGTGGAGGAGGCACACACTTAGTTTTGTGTACACAGGTGAGAGAAGCTGAATTCTCCCCACTTTATCTCTTCCCACTCAGCCACAGCAAGCATTTTTATCCTACCCAGGCGCAGAACTTATGAGGCTGGGGTAAGAGGGGTAGTAGAGCAAAAATTAGACCCCCCTCCCGCCGCCAACCCCACACACATATGGTGTGATAATCGGGTGGGTGAAGGAACATAAATGCGTGCATAGTTGGAGGCAGTATTGCTCCTGAATACCTGGTTGCTGGTAGCCACAGAAAGGGAGAGTGCTCTTGTGCTTGTGGGTTTCCTGCTTGTGGGTTCCCCACTGGCATCTGGTTGGTCATTGTGAGAACAGGATGCTGGACTTGATGCGCCACAGGCCTGATCCAGGAGGCTCCTCTTCTTACGTTCTTAAGACTTTCTGGTCACACAGACCCTCATTCCCAGCCCAAATTTCACTCTTAGTCAAAACATGTGCTTATGGTGCAGAATTTCTTCCCTTTCTGCCCTGCGGATTCACCCGCCCTGGCGCCAACCTCAGAACAGCAAACAAAACAGCATGTCCCAACGACTGACATATTCGGAGAAATGTCCACTGACGACATGCAGCTATGGAATGTCTTCGCCGTCTGCTGCATGGAATGAAGAGCTGCCGGGTAGCACGGCTGCTGTGAGCAAGTTACGTCCTTGAGTCTGTCATCAGGTACAGAATAAGCCTTTATAGAGAAGTCATACTGTCCCACTTCCTGGCTTCTGTCAAGCGAACAAAACCCCAAGTACTAAACACATTTCATGCCTTGGAGTATCAAATGTTCTTTGCTAGCAGTCGAAATGGAACTCTGTTCATTTTCATTACTGCTTCTTATGAGAATGTTAGCTCTATTCATATTCCACATTCGAGATGTTTAACCTGAGCCCGCTGTATGAAAAGTCAACCATGTGTGCATAAATTCAATATATTCTTCCCATTTGTGGCAATACAATGGCCTACCTTACAGACAGCGATGTTTGTATATTGATTCAAAACTATTCTCTTCTCCACCTGCCCAATTCATTTGGCATATCTGAGTAGAAGTCAGGTATATTTGGGTTAAACAACAATTTATCATCACTCACGACACATTGTGTTCAGTACAAAAAGTGATGTCTGTACAACCAATGCATGGGGAAGGGGTTCCATTTCAAAATTGTGTCACGAAAAAAGGATTTTGAAAAAATGTACTTTGCTGATAAACAGGAAACATATTATTGCTACAGCTAACATTTTTAAGGTAAGAAAATAAACAATTTAGCTACATTTGTAAGTTTAAAATAAATTCTGGTGTGTGGGGGGGGGGTTAGCTAAATCAAAACCATATTTCAAGTGAAAAAAACGTGGGACATTCATGAATACAATGCACTTGAATGAGTCAGTAGTGCATACCAAAAAAGATCTAATGTAAGGGATGGGGGAATATTCACAAGGAGAAACTAGAGAAGTTAGAATTCTTTGATTGCATGATCAAAATAATTAAGAAAGAAACTGGAAGTTTGAAGTCACAGAGGGCAGAATCGTTTTGAGAGAATCTGAAAAACAGTAAACTCCATTTAATGTGGTTGTAAGGCTCCCGTTATACAACATACTGACCAATAAGGAGTTATAAGGTCCAGGCCTAAGAGCTGAACCATGGTTATGGCAGATGAATAGGCTTCAGGCTCATGTACTGCCAGATCCCATATGCTCTGATTTCTTCCCTTCTGTGCTGGTTTCAGCAAACCATAGGCTGTCGTGCTGCCTGAATTTGGCAAACTATGGTTTGCTCAAACCATAACTGAAAATCTGGTTCAAACTGTTATTTGCAATTCTGTTTTGAAGGGAATGGAGGCAAACAGTGCTTTGTGTATTGAGGAAAAGGGGGAGGAAGTTGAGCAAGTGGCCAATGTCAGAGGCAACAGCTGGCAATATCCAAGAAAAGAGTTCACTAGATAATCTTCAGCATTAACAGCATGGAAGGCAGGTCAGTTGCTTGAAAGATAAGTGCTGGAGACCTTTCTTATGCAAACCCATGAGAAGAGAAGAGAGGAGATTGATGCAAAGGCTGATGATGTCATGAGGACACTCCATAAGCAGAGCAGGTTGCCTGTGGTTTTCTCCTCTGCAAATTTTATGAGTAATTTTTTCCCCGAGGGATGGTTTTTTTTTTGTTGAAGTGGGGAGTTTGGGAGCAGTCCAAAGCCAAGCTATCATTTCCCTCCATCATTTCCTCTTCCTGCTGAGGCTCCCCAAAGACATCTTTTCTACCTGGACCAACAATAGTACTTTATATTAAATAAAGCACAGCTATTTTTCAATGGGTCTTGCTCCCAAGTGAGCATGCATAGGATTGCAGTCTTGGTCTCTAAGCCCCATAGGAAATGCTGCCCCCGATAGTTTAACAGAAAACTGAGAAATATACTTAATGAGTAACAGGACAAGCTTCTATGTGATGCCCCGTTTTGTTTGTTCGACGCCTCACAGCTAGGAAGCCGCCCCCCCTTTAAAAGATTTCACAACTCTGTTTGCAGAACAGGTTTGGATAACTTTCATTTCAATGCACAGGGACAACAAGATGCTCAGTGCAAATGGGGAATACCTGTTAACTGTTATACAATACTCTGATCTGAGCCTCAAATTTTGGGGTGCATATTAATCAGGTAAAACATACAGAGGCAAAGAGGAGGAATGTCAGCAAACGCAACATCCAAGCTGCATGCTGTAAACTTGCATTTTGATGGGAAGCTCAGCTTTCCAAGGTGCATCCTATGCTTACAACAGGTCAGCTAACCACGAGTTAAAGCCTCACCCATGTGCACCCTTCTTCTGGTGTGCAAAACAAAATGAATGTTTCACAGTTCCTTGTAATGCAATCCAGAGCGTGCGAGTAAGCGTAACCAAGACACACCAAAGTGATTGACGTTTGCTGGCCATCAAGACCACCTGCCTAAAAACGGATCAGCTAGGAGCTTGTTATCCTGAGCAGGAACAAGTCCTGAGCACACGGGGTATTTGAGAGGCTCAGCTAGTGTTAAATGAGTCCTAAATATCATGTCCCAGTTAATCATGTCAGAGCAACCGCTGAGTGCAGCTTTTGTGAAGAAACGCTTATGAAATTATCCTTGCAAAAAACAAACCCGGCGCTAGCTAAGCAATATGTTAAAACTTCCCTACAGCGGTGGAATATCTAAAACAATCACACCGCATATATTAATTGCTTGACAAGTTTTGTCTTTCAAATGCAATTCATCCTTGATGGAACATCACAAGAGTGTCTCAAACTAATAATATGCTGTTTATTCCTAAAGTCTCACCGAAATGAAAGTTTTCAAAACCGCTGTGAATAAGCACCTGTGATGTTTATTTTACTTTTTGGTATATCAGTGCAGAACTTCTTTGTTGGCTACGCAAAAACATTTTGTGAGGGAAATTCTTCTGCTATGCTATTTCTAGTAAACAAAAACAAAAACAAAAAAGCAGTGTGGCATGGTGAACTAGATCTCAGTTTTCAACTTCCAGTTTGGTCAAATCATCAATAAAATCCTACACACAGTTACCTGGGGGTAAGCCCCATTGAACACCGCAATGCTTACTTCTAAGTAAATATGCGTAAGGTTGCTCTACTTATCTTGATTCTCCTGTAAAAAAAAAGACAATAGTGTCCAGTCACGGGAAACAAAACCCAGGTTGCATAGCAATCCAAACGCTAAAAAGTAATATTAATAATGATGTTATCTTTGAAATCTCACAGCACCAAGAAAACAAATACTCAACACTGGCCTAAGACCTCACTTTGGAGAGTATAGCAGAGCTAGTCCAAAGTGGGGGATGTTATACTTCAAAGTAAAACTAATTATGTATTTCACTAATTACATTTCCAAAAGACACACAGAGCATTACCAACGAACCCTACAAAATCGACAAGAAAGCAAAGTCGACGACTGCCTAGGCCTGGAAAAAAGCTCCTGAGAATTACCCAGGGATTCCAACTTCCCTCAAACACAGCAGCACTAATATCATCCAGATTTGCTGGCCCAGCCTCGAACCATCTCAAGAAACTGTTTACATTAAAGTTGGGTTCAGCTGGGAGGTCAGCTAACGTTTAAGGCTTTCGGAAAAAATCGGCAGTAGTCTCGTCTCCTCTAAAAAAAGAGAAGGGGAGGGGTAAGAATTAAAAAGAAAATCATTAACCTGACACATGAATGAAAACTAATTTTGTTCTATTTGCTACTAGAGGAGGGGGAAAGCCCAGTCAGTGGAGAAAAACACCCCCTGCCCCCAGAAACATTAACCTTAATATCCAGAAAGTTCCATGCAATATCTGAGAGCTTTTAAGCTGCAGCTACTGTATCGAAGCGATAATGAAAATAAAAAGGTACTATCTCACACAATTAGCTATGATTTTATCGGGTCTCTGGCTTTAAACCTGCACATGTATATCAAGTAAGCGAGATAAGGCTTTTAGATTGTACATATTCAGACTTTATTCCCTAAAAATGGCTTTGATGAACACCGAGGAGATGGCCGGAGATTATTTGCCAGTTCATTATGTCCTGAGCAAGGATCAATACAAGCTGGTTTTATTTGGGTCAGGCAGAGAAGACTACAACTTTACATCTTGCAACTGATAAATGATAGCAATAAAAGTAAGGTCTGCAAGAAGAAAGCGAGCCCCTAGTTCATCTAATTGTCGAAAGTACCTAAAACAGAGTGAAAAACACAACCTGTCTGGAGTGTTTTAAAGGGCTTGTGTAATCCAAGCAGATTGCAAGATGTAATTTTTAACACCGAAAAAACAGATAACTCACAAAGTTGTTCAGAGGGGTAAATAACTGCAATACAGTGACATCAGTAAACTTTAAAAACTTTAATGTCAAGACAGTTTGTGTGAGTGATCAGATGATTCAAGCAGCTTGAGAAAAAGGGAGATCATTTAAATACTTTTTAAATTTACAACCAGTTGCTGTGCATGGGAAAATAATTTCTGGTATCCTTTACATAAGTTTAAGACAAGGAAGCTGGAGAAAAGCAAGCAAAAGAACCGCAACAAAGCACAAACATTATTTTGTGCGCGTAAAGGAATGTGCTGTTTGGAGAGTGGCACACTTTTGAACATACAAAAACTGCAAGTATGATGCTTGCTCCTGTGCATATCAGAAATAACTCAAGTTGCTGTCCTAGACCCAGTTTCCCATTGAGTCTGATCAAACTCGTTGGGACTAATTTCTAAGTGTACATGTATAAGATTGCACTCTTGGAGATTCTAGCCTTGAAAGAATACTAAAAGTGTTCTGCTGCAATAAAAATGCAAAGTTCACATTCTTTACTGGAGGAACTTAAAAGTGTTCCTTAAACATTGGTGGTAGTGGGGAAATGAACATATACCAACCAAACAGTAAACGTACACTTGCAGAGTTTTGCAAATCGGGGGTGGGATGGGATGGTGTTAAGATCTCTATTCTGAATATCTGGATCAAACTTCTTAAGAGGCAGGCAGGGGGACAAGCAAAAATGAAATTTGGAAAGGAAAAAAAAAATCAATTATGAAGCGCCTCTGCCTTAAGAGGCGAGTGTCTTTGCTGAAGGAGTGCCTGGCACCAAAACCATTTCCAAACCTCTCTGTCATTCGGACACAAAAGGCACAAGAGACTGTTTAGACTACTAATAAGACAGGAACCTTTCAAAGCCATGCTATGCTATTCAACAGTGGATGGCGGCAGTCAAGAAAACAATTCCTTGGAGACGAAAGCCGCCAGCATGTGCCCTCATGTAGGAATCCTATACCACAGGGGAAGAAAGATAGGTGTATATATCTCTGTGTGTGTGTGTGTGTGTGTGTGTGAGAGAGAGAGAGAGAGAGAGAGAGAGAGAGAGAGAGAGAGAGAGAAAGTAAGGGAAGGAGGAGGGAGGGAAAAGGCAGCTTCAAATCACTCTGGAGTGACAATCTCTCTTTCCTACATTTCACCTTAAGTGGGAGACTGGCATTGGTTTCAGCAACCCCAGCTGACTGCCATCTGCTCTTTCATACCCACGTGTAACATTACAGCCTGCATGTTTGCAACCTCTTTACAATTAAACTGGCATGCAGCGACAAAGGACAAAAGAATGCCACCTCCACTTTAATAAATATTTGAAGGTAGGCTTCTTTAGAGAGGCAAGAGTAGAAACAAGCATAGTTTAATATGGTCAGAAAAATGTTATTATTTTTTCTTCCATTTCACGAAGCAAAGCGAGATCTCGCTCAAGTGCCCCTTATGAAATTACAGTAATCTAAAACCTGAGATCTCTACTAGCGCCAGACTAAGAGTAACTGCAGAACTTCATAATTAACACGTCTCTCCTATATGTTTTCAATTCTGCACATTTACAGCTGAAAACAAACCCGTGTAGCCCAATTTAATTACATTAAAAATGAAGTCATTTTATTAAAACCAAACTTGCTCGGAGAAGAATTATTATTATCCAGCCACTGCCCTCCTTAGCTTCTTTCAAAAGGTATTCAAAAATCAAATGAATGTTCAGGGAAAGCTTTTTTTTTTTAATGGACTAATTATATCGCATGCAAAACATTGGATCTGTTTCACAAAGTTTGTTTATCATGGGAGGGGAGGGGAGAGATATAATACCAATGGCAAACTTTGCTATGCCAAAACAGAATGAGTTGGAAGTATACCTGCCTTCAAATGAGCTAAAATGATTATACTGTAAAATCATTAGTCCAATATACTGTCAAAAGCCTAGCTTTAAAAACTTAATGATACATGTATTTTTCTGCACCACACAAAACGTATTACATACATTTGCATTACCTTCTGAATTTGGAGGTTACGCTGCATTAAATGTGGCAAATAGCAAGTGCTTAGAGAAAAGCTGGAATTGGTACTGGCATGTAACAGCACTGCCTGCTTCCCTCGAAGCATCATTTAAAACTAACTAAATAAAAACAGACTGGTATAATACATTTTTTAAATCTTTATTTGCAGTCAATGTACTCACAGGCTCCATTTAGAAACAACTTCTCCCCTCATTATCAAGGACAATGAAAATGATTTGAGCTGATCCCAGCGACTCTTAAAAATACAGTCCTTTCTTGCCTAGATGAGATGTATTTTTAGCAGTTACTTGGAGAGATCCGTCTGGGAAAGGGAAGTTTCTTGAGGTGACAACAGGGCAGCTTCACTTCTGCGATACCTCCTCCTCGAAGCAGGGGGCAGCATTATTCGGGAAGGGAAGATTTGGAAGGAACGGAAAACCCTGTTGCGATTCTCCCATGCAAACTCAGGAGTGCCACTGCCAACCACCATCCACATGGCAAGTTGTGACCTACCAATAGTCACAGGTGGCTGATGGGCCAAGTCTTCTAGCTACACTGGGGTTGTTGCAAGGAATGCCATAAAATAATGTCGGAATGGAAAGAGCCGTAATAGGAATCCTGCTAGAACAGAGGGCCAGTTGGACCCATAGCAGACAAACAATAGTAATGCGAGGCCTGCAGAAACAGCGTGAAGGTGACAAAATCAAGGTGGAGGTGAAGATCTGAACTGAGAAGTCCCAAGTTCAAACTTCCAAGTGCTATGGTACACCAGTTCTTTGAATCTGGCAGAATGCCAAGGAATTTCTCCATGGATAATTGTTCTGTACTATGATTCCCCCCCCCCAAGGACATGGGGGGTGGCGGAATACATACAAATGTGTTTAAATGGTGTGACCAGCATAATGGGGTGTCTGTTTCAAATGCTTGATGATGAGCACCTTACAGGTTGTCTTGCAAACAAAGCCCCACGTTCAATGAAAAATTACGGGGTTTTAAAAAAAACATAGAAAACTCCCAACAATGTACCTAAAAATTCAGTATGCGCTTACTCAGGCTTACAGCCAACAGTTGATATTGCTGTGCCTTCTATAAGATGCCGACCTAACATTTCTCAAGATTCTATTAACAATTGAACTTCAGTCTTCTCATCAGTTGCAAAAGAGACCCTTCTTCTTCCCTTCCCACACTCCCAAACCACAGGCCCCGAGTCAATGTAATTTGAGCATTGTTTCTGGGAATAGAACTCAGCATCTGGAAGAAAGTGGAAAAGACAGACGATCTTTGTCCAGCACATTATTGTTTTTAGAACGCAGCCATCTGAGCATGTTTGTAGTATTTAAATAAGACTGGTAACGACGAGGCAACTACCTAGATCCCTCTGGCCATGGAATCTCTCGTAACAAGGACGATAATGCATGTAACTATTTCCAAAGGCTGCCTATCTGATCAACACATGACAAAGTGATGATACTGCCCCAATTCAAACACCCCACAAATTCCGTGGTGTGGCAAGTTTAACTATAGTTTAATATGATGTGAGAATTGACAAGCAATTGTTTGCAATCAGCCAGAAAATACAGAATCAGAAACCATGGCTTGACGAGGGTTTGTAAAACATGGTTTATGCTAACGATGGATTTGGCATAATATGTATCTTACCAAGGTATCCTATGAATTAAAAGTGAATCTATTACAAGAGCAAAACAACTAATGATAACTTCATAAAAACAACATTGTAGCAAGTGGCCATTGTAGCAAGTTCCCCCTGTTTAATGACTTTAACAAACTGGATACATGTGTATATATAAATAAATATGTGCATCTGCATGAAACAAATGTTTTCTGAAGCCAGTATCTAATGGTTATCATTTTGAAGTTGTTTAAAAATTCACAGGCTCCTTGATGTTCATTAATTACTGATCAGGGAACACAGTCCCTGACATACCATATTTACTGCTGTTGCTCCACCTACAGAGGGCTTGCCCTACAGAAACAGGAGAGCTGAACAGACAGATAATGAAAGGAGATTAGAATCTTCAAATTATGATGTACCTGAAGATTTGGAAACAAAACCATGCTTTTAAGCTTTAACCTATGGTTAACTGCAGATCACGATTTCATGTCATGTTCACATTTGGTCAGAAAATGAAGAATTGGCTATCAGGCATGAAACTCTATGTAACTGCATAGCTATGAAAGGAGATGTGAATGTTGCTTATGTGAATTTGTTCCATAATGTGAATTGCGGAGCTGAAAGTTGGACTCCAGGTCACAAACATAAGGATTTGTAAAGAGTAATTTATGAGGATCTGAGGATCTCCTTGCATGTTCAGAAGCAATAACATGAAAAGAGAGCTTTGCACATGCTGTGTGTAACTCGTCATAACTTTGTTACTCACTGGTATCCATTCATAAAAATCAATTGCAAAACTGATTATGTAACATCTCCTTCTGAGTCCTTTTTGCAAGCTAAATCATTACCAGGCAAATGCTGGTGAGAACTATTAGTGTAATGGGGGGATTTGGAATAAGTTTGGCTTGGCTTGAAAATGTCAGCAGGAGAATCCACTGGAAAACTTCCTACAAACAATATGTCCTCTCTCTCTTCACCCAATGTGTTTCTAGCTGGGTCCCAAACGCAAAACGACAGTAAGTACTGTCATACCAAGACCCAGGCAAGGCTCCCATTACGTTTTTCTTCCAACCTCCCATGTGTTCTTAACTGGCAGAGCTCCAGAAGATCTTTGGTTAGTATAGATGCATAAACAAAAAAATACAAATTTAAGCGTATCTTATTAAGCAAGTACAAATAGGCATTGCAAAACTAAAAGACCACCCCATCTAAAAAAAAAAAAACCCTGCCCCCAGAAAACTTACAGAGAAAGTAATGCCAGGAGGACTGAAGAGAATGTAAGCTATAACTTTTAAGCTGGATGTCTCCCTACGGAATGGATCCTTTTAAAATACTCATTCATCTTCGGAGTGAAGAAGCTGTGGCAATCTGGAATCCAACAAGCTATACCGTTGCAGGGTACTTGGGTGTTCTTAAAATAAACATTTCTTCCCTTTGTGTGGAAATGGCGTTCTTTTCACTCTACATCTTTAGAAACAAAAGTCTTTCAAAAAGTATACAGAAAAACCTGCAGAACTCCCCCTGCACGTTTGCATAACTCAAGTAAGATATACAACGGAAATGAACCTGCAAAGCTATTGCTGTAATGCAAACCATCACTGTCTACTGTCACCATTTAATTTGCATTACGGCCCTCTTTAGACACAGATCCTCCATTTAAAGGAAACATTATACAAAAAAAAAGGAGGAGGAAAGAAAGAAAGGAAGGAAGGAAAGAAACAAAACTTTCATTTTTCTTTGCAATATTTAGTTACTTGGCTTCGTTTCCATCCCATCTCTTCCCAGAGGCTCAATGCAAGTAATGACAGTTCAAAATTAAATGAACATGCAAAACAATAAAACACAAAATAGCCAATTAAAGAAAGATTATTCCACACCCGATTAACCCTGGCCACTGAATACCAATCCTAACAGGAAAGTTTTACAGCTCTTTCAAGAAAGTATTCCAGCTCAAGCTTTAATGAATTTCATGGGGAAGGGACTTCCATCACTTCTGACTAACTTAAACCATTAAATATCTATGGAACAATTTTTGCATAGTATCGTTTATATTAGTTCTGGCATAGTAAGTGAACTATTACTGTACTGGGAGGCCAGGGGAGGAGGAGCTACTTAAAAAGCATTTCAAAACAGTCACAAGGATACTGAGGTAGTCTGACACTGGTGCTGTTATGCTCCCAGACAAATTAATATTATGCCGATACACATTCAACGGAGGCTAATGTTGGACTTGAACATCCTGATGTCACTACTTTTCTGTACTTGTTCTTAAAAATGTGAGCATGCAACAGAGTGAATGGCAAAAGATCTAGGCTGAAATCCGCATTTAGTTAAGAAGCACACTGGGTGACCTTGGGTCAGGGGCTTTAGCCACCTCTCAGAGTGGTAATAAATAAATCAAAATACACACACCAGGCCTTTGGCTGATTAACATTCTATGGCCTTTTAAATGTGGTTGTGGGAAAAGGAGTTATTGGTTTGTTTTTCTTTTATTATGCTTTTTGTGTTCTCATTTTGTATTTTTATGTTGTGAACTGCCCTGTGGTCTTCAGATGAAGGGTGGTACACAAATTTAATTTAAAAACAAAAAACAAACAAATAATACACTAAAGACCCCATGGAGGCATGTATAGGTCCTTAAATGGCGCAGAACCACAGTACCACAAGGACCGTTTCTCTCCATATGAACTGACCCAGACCCTGCGATCATCACCTCAGGCCGTTTTTCGTGTCACCTCCGAAACGGGCCTTTTCTGCAGTGGCTTCCAATTTGTGAAATGCTCTCCCCAGGGAGGCTCGCCTGACACCTTCATCTTTAGGCGCCAGGTGAAAACATTTCTCTTAAACCAGCCATTTGAATGACTAACTTTCTATTGCCTTTACAATGTTTCTGTGTGAGGGGGATATTGGATTGTTTTGCTTTTGTTTTATTGTGTATTTTGCGTTCTTATTTTGCATATTTATGTTGTGAACTGCCCTGTGATCTTTGGATGTAGGGTGGTATAAAAATTTAATAAATAATGATGATGATAACTGCAGTTTGGAAATAAGCTGGTGGGTGGGTGCATTGACTGATAGGGATCCAAGGATGAAGAATAATAGAAACATGTATGGCTGGCATTAGGCAAACAGTCAGGGCACCATGTAGGGAGGCTCAGAAGGATCTAGCTCAGGGGGTAGGAATGTGCTGTACTCCATAAAAATCTGGAGGGCAACTTCCACCCTCCCTGACTACTGCCACATGCTGGGTAGTGCTAATGCAATCCACCAACACCTGGTTCCTCATCCCTGCTCAAGACTCTAAGCAATTTACTAAATTTATATTTATGGTTTAGGTTTACAAAAATAACCAATCAGCAGAACCAACAGCAAAACACAAAAAGCCAACCCACCAGTGTTGGTTGCATTTTCAGCATAAATCATCAGTGGTTACAATTCTTGGCAAGCTTGTGATAAATTTTGTGGGCTCTCTGCCCTTCTGAAAGAAATCATGTCCTACAAGGCAAACACTTCCCCATTAAATCTATGGCATGCTGCTTTCTTTACATGAGCAGTTCATTCCACTGACATCAGTGAACCTCTAATGTATACCTGGAGCAAACTATCAAGGTCAGAAGCCAGAGTATGATCACAGAGCAGAATTTCCCTCTAAGGCGTTTTACGTGCCATGCAGCCAAAGATACAGCAGCTACGAAACTTAATTTCCTGTCCTCTGTGTGTGTTTAATTCTCAGCCATAAAGTTATATTAGTATCGGTTTTTCCTTAGGATTTCCTCCGATTTAAGAAAAGGGAACAAACTGTGATTGATTACCTATTCTTAACGCTGAAGAGTTTATTTGAACATGCAGTGTGAGAGTAAAATGGAAGGCACCGATCGGGGTCTGAATGTTCTCATATATACAAGATCACACACTGAAACAAACACAGCTGGGATTGATTTCAGTAGATTGAGGTCTAGCTGTACTTACTGGGTTGCCTCTGGGCAGAGACCTGGAATTATACACCTTGGTACATGAAAAATTATTGTTTAGCGCAAGGAGCAATTGTAAGCACGTCTTTTTAGAGAAATTTAAGAAATGAATACAGCGGGAAATGGTGAATACTTAGCTGTTCTACCCAGAAATTCCAAGAAAAAGAAATATTCTGAATACGAGGTTGCGAGTTTTCTGGTTCTTAGCACCAAGGAAAACTGCACAGTCACCGTGAGAATTTTATCTTATGTTTGGATGGGACTCAACACCAGGATTTAGCCCACAGCGGGTTCTGAACCTCTGCAGTGAAGGATGTCATAGCACCAGATGCAGCTATCAAGCTCCAGCTCAAGGAGGGAATTGTGGCGGATGCAGGTTTGGATACCGTGTCCCTCCCTGAGAAGCATTATTTTGCCTTTGCCTACGAGTTGCCTTCCTTCCCAACTTGACAGAACACTGTGGACCTTTGTCGGGTTCAAGAACACAATCAAGCAATGAACACAGAGTTACAACTTGTCAGTAAGTGGCAAACAGTCATGCCAGGCAATTTAATGGGCATAAACTCAGAAGCGAATGAAAGGTGTCTGTAAGAAGCTCTACTGCCAATCAATTATTGGGGCATGCAAGGGCTCTCTCTTTGGTGCAGCCCAGATAGCTCAGTTAGCAAAGCATGAGGCTCTTAACCTCAGGGTTGTGGGTTCGAGTCCCACATTGGATGAAATATTCCTGCATTGTAGTGGGTTAGACTATATGGCCCTCGTGGTCCCTTCCAACTCAAGCTACAAGAGGAAAACACCTCTAGAAATCTGCCTGCCTGCTGGCTCTTCTGGTGTGCATGCGTAGTTTTGCAGTTCTTTCCCTTCCATCTACACCTTTGCAAACAGGAAGCTTGCACAGGCATGGCGTGGAAGATAATCTTGTTAGGAGGAGCATTAACTTCCACCGACATATTCAACAATTACAGAAGGGCAGGCCTACTATGGAGAGCGGCTGCTCGCCAGCCCACTTTCCATTGCCCTTAGAAACTCAAGGAGAGTCACAGCATGGTGTTGCTGGAGAGAGAAATCTGGAGCTACAGAGAGAACTGTAGTTACAACACTGACTCTGCTCCACCCACCTTCCACTGCTTCCGCATCCCATTTGCCCTTTCTATTATGCTTCTCCTCTGTGTGCTTAATTGGAGGGGAGCAAAGGAGGGCTGAGCCGAAGTTTAGGTCATGACATCAAAGAGTGCCCATAAAATAAACAGTTTCCAAGGAGAGCTCTAATACATTTCAAGCTGTGAAAATAATTAGTTCGTTCGACAACTGCTAACAGGGAACGGTAAGGGTAAAGGGCCAAAGGGATGTGTAGAAAATGGCGCTCCAGCTAAGTCCGGGCGAAAGCGGTACTGTTTATATGCCTCAAAACTAGGATCTTACGCATCACAGGAAAGGACAAAAGTGTGTCCAACTGTGAAATAGCGCAGAGGACATGAAAACTATTCCTTTTGATCAAGTTTGCCAACAATTGGTTCTTAACTTTGCAGCCAGGATTGTGCATGTTTTAAAATACATATGTATATATTTCAAAAGTTGGTTAGGAACATAAGAATTAGAATGAAGGTTCAGGCCACAGGAGTAGCCAAGACAGCATGCAATTTCCAACCGTTATCCATTCAGACTCGCAGTCTGTGTAGGATGGAGACAGCTGTCCCCCAAATCCTATTTTTAAATTGTGCACCATTAATGGCGGTCACCGCCCCTACTGTGGCAAGGAGTTCCAGAGGTTAGCTCCCGGCTGAGGAGAGAAATACATCCTTTTGTTTACCTTACACTTGCCATTGAATCAGTTTCATAGAACGAACCTCAAGTTCTGGTGTGTTGAGATAGGGGTACTTTTTCCTCTAATCACATTTCTATTTTTGTCTCTGTGAAATTCTTTTAAAAAACCAAAATACCAAAGGCACTTGATGAGTCCACCAATGCAATGTTTTACCATACAGAATCACACTGTACTGTGACTGCATCTGCTTTTACTGTGAATCTTCTGTGGCTATCCTTGTGACTAGTGACCGGTTTGAGAACCACTTCTATATTATATGGATCACACATTCTAAGCTCTGTCTTTTTTTCTTTCTACACTAAAAAAGTCTCACACTCCCCATCACCTGGTCACCTATCAGAATAGGCAGAATCACACGCAATACTGTGATGTGGGCACAAGATATTTACCAGTACGTAGAGGTTTATTTTCAAATTCCTTTCCAAACAATCTCTAGCTTCTTTTAATTTGCTTCTTTCAGGGCTGCAACACACTGACCTAGCACTTCCCTGCGAATTTTTGTTAAGACTCCCTAAAATCTTATTTCCTGAGTGGTTTCACTTGATTCATAAGATTTCATCAGCCTACATAGTTATTTATCATCCTCTAATGCCTAAAGTTTGCTAAGTGCTGTGCAGAGATTAAAAACAGGTCTCTGGCCTGGTACGCATGACATGTTAAGCCAAACCATGGCTTACTGGGACCACATGAACGTGGGGTCTCCTGGAAAGGAGCCTTGCGACAGCTTTGCTCCTTCCTCGTCTTTTTCACTTCCCGGCACACTGAGCTAAGCCAAGGCTGAGCTAAGCATATTGTCTGACTCTGGGCTCCTGGTTATGCTCTCTTCTGGCTAAACCCAAGCTTCCTTAATGCTGAGATAGCCATGCAATGAGATGGCAATACAACAAGCTGCAATGTTAGTTTAACTACGGTACCTCCTTCAGGTTGAAAACTAAGCGCTATCTCATTCAGTGATTCAGCAGGATTCCACACACACAAACACACACACCATAATAGCTCTGCATGGTTGAGACTTGAAGAAAATTATTCAGTAAGAGGCTACTTGCAAGTAACTCTCTGCTGCTAGCTCCATGCTTTTAAAAGACTCAACTCTTGAGTAATATATATGCCTGTGGACTCCCTTAACAAGGGGTTATCCATGCATATTGTATTTTATTCCTAATAAAATACAATGCATATTGTATTTTATTCCTAAAAGCTTTCATTTGTTGTTGTTGTTGTTGTTGTTGTTGTTGTTGTTGTTGTTGTTAGAGTGGTGTGTGTGGACGGTATAACTGATTCACACCTGAGACAGCCGAGGTGGATTCATTCCGTTTTGTCTGTCATTCTGTTTCCACAGCACTTTTTGCAGAATAAAAACCAAAGCAGAACCAACTCCAAAATGAAGTTGCCCAGGCAGGCCAAGGGGAATTAGGCAAGCCTCGCAGAAATAAAAGGAGAAGAATGATGAGAAGGGGGAGCAGGAGGACATGGAAATGAATCGAGGGGAAAGGAGAGGGGGAATCAGGCATAGTGAGCTGGGGACTCACTTACTTAAGTGGCTTCACAGAGAAAAGCGATCAGCACCTTTCCCCAGGAGCCCCTTTAATCAACCTTGATGCAATTTCACTAAAGCAAATTCTATTTAATTTCATTGTGCCTGACCAAGCGGTACAATTCCTACTTACTGGACACTTTCTAGCCTTCATCAGGGCTTTCACAACAGCATTCATTCCCTTGGATTTATCAGTGCATTTATCGCCACATTTCCTAAAGCGCCAGCTCCATGAGGCAGAACCTCATGCTCAATACTTTATTTGTATTCCACAGACCAACCTTTGCATTCGCAGCCGTTGTTACTCTGATGATTTGCCCTGTTTCTAGGAGGACTCCTGCTGCCTTGCAATGTAATCACTCCAATATACGAACATACATCGCAGCTTGGCATTGTGCTTCCACAAGATTTTATTTAACAACAACAACAACAACAACAACAACAACAACAACAACGAATAGGTATTTTGATCAGCAGCACAGTCAAATCTGAATTTAAAAGATGCAGCGTGTAAGGGACATGAGAGTTATTTTTTAACAGTCAGTAAATTTCGAAATGTAAAAAAGTGGTCAGTTTGCAACTGGAGAATCGTAACATGCTACAGGCAGGGCCAGCCCAGCCATTAGGCAGGGTGAAGCCTCTGCCTCAGGCGGCAGAAAACTCTGAAGGTGCCTTGCCTGCCCTGCCACCTCTGCCACTGGTGGAGAACTGGCTCTGGCATCAGCGACAATTTCCGGCAAGATCTTGCCAAAACTTCATGAGATCTTGCCAATGTTAGCGTCACTTTCGCCACTGGCAGAGGTAGTGGGGCGGGCAGTACAGGCAGAAGCAGGGCAGGGCCACATTTCCCGCTTTGCCTCAAGCGGCAAACCAGGATGCTCCGCTCCAGCCAGTGAAGAATTTGCATCCTTCCACATTTAAATATTTTAGGGACGTAGCGAGGTAACTAGTAGAGCCGCTTCACATGCTGCATTTTCACAAAGGCTATAAAAGTGGAGAATCGGGGCTGGGGAACGTTTGGTCTTCCAGATGCTGATGAGCCGCAACTCCCATCATTGCTGACAATTGGGAATGCTGGCTGGAGCTGATGGGAGTTGGAGTCCAACAACATTTGCAGAGCCAACCATTCCCAGTATAAAGCCTGTAGCTATAGCAAGAACCATACTCCTAAACTTAAGTGGGTTCCTTCCTCTCCATAGCCGGGATTCAAAGAGACTGGTGTGAATCCACAAAAAGCTTCTATATAGCTGCCAGCAAGGGGTAGTCAATGACCTTTTCTTCCAGTGGTGGTCAACTGGCCACCTGCATGGTGCTGCGGCAATCCTTCAGGGGTGAGGGGGATTACTAACATTTAAGAGGCTGCCATTGAAAGGAATAAATAGCACACAGTGCTTTGGATTCTATATACTGCAAACCCCTGCCTACTCCTGGAAGCTCATTACAATGGGCAGCTGTCCACAGATTCCACTCCCTGTTGCACGCCAATGTACCTATCTTGCACTGGTAGGCAGCAAGCCTTTTTCTGTGGTTATATTTTAGTATGGAACTCCAGACGGCAAAGAGGAACAGGGACCACCTTCACAGAAGGCAAGAATGATGGAAAATGCAGAACCTGACTGTGCAAAAGAGTCAAGGTTATGATTTATTAGCTACTGTTTATTTTCTACACCAAAGTACAACTTGATGCCAATTACATTCAAAAGAATGGCTCATCTTCCCCACAAACCAAGTGCAATATGTTTATTAAACTGTTTATATTATATACCTTGCTTTTTAAAAAACCCATTACTTCGCTGATAGCATCTTTCTGCTTCTCCATTTAGAGGCAATTAAGGTTTCTGCACATATAAGCATCTTAAGAGACTGGCTCATAATGACTGCTACCGACTGATTTTTCAAAGCTGTTATTACACCTTTGTGTATTTTTAATTTATAAAAACTCTCAAGTGTCAATTGGACGAACACACTGCACACATTATTAATGTTACTTGTGTTCATAATTGCAATTAAGCGTGTTTCATGTTCAAAGTGCGTTCCCAGAACCACTGTGGGAGACTGCAGGTGGGGGAGGGGTTTGCCAGAGATTTCGAGGCCAACTGAGAAACCATGACTAAGCAGGTATCTCAGCCCCCACAAGGGCTTTCAAAGGGGAGCATAAAATGCATGCCTAACAATATTGAACAAACAGCCATACAGAATCCCAGTAAAATTTTGCAAAGTGGGGGGTTCTCCAAAGTGGGAGCAGTTGCCAGGACCAAATAACACTGGTCCTGAAAGATTTACAATGTCTCCCAGCACATTTCTGAGCACAATTCAAAGGGTTGGTGTTGACCTTTAAACCCCTAAACACCCACGGCTCTGTATACCTGAAGGAGTGAAGTTGCAGGGGACCAGACAGAGGGCCTTCTTGGTAGTGGCACCTGCCCTGCGGAACGCCCTTCCATGTCAAGGAGATAAATAATTATACTACCTTCCATAGACATCTGAAGGTAACCCTGTATCTGGAAGCTTTTAATTTGTGATACTGTATCCTGTTGTGTTTTTGTACATTCTGTTGTAAGTTGCTCAGAATGGCTGGGGCAACCCAGTCAGATGAGCAGAGTACAAGATAATAATAATAATAATAATAATAATAATAATAATAATAATAATAATAAGGCTGTTTCCAGGAACTGCTTAGATTCTGACCTGCTAACTATCAGGCACCACAGAACAAAGCAAACTAATAGTTTGGTAAAGACTCATGGCCAAGTTCATCCATTCTACAAGGCATTATTTGGAGCATATTCAAAAGTGCAATAACAGGCAAGGAAAACATGATCTGCATATGTTCCATATTATAAATGAAAAGGTGAAGACAAAGCTTATCAGAATAGATTCAAATCAGCTCAAGTGGTCTCCATATTTTCCGTCTGCCAGAGATGGGAATTAAAGTATTATGTTCTGGCAATGTTTGAGCTTCAATAGTTGATTAAACCCAATTTAGCTGGGCCTCACAAAAAGAAAACACATATACGCACTCACGAAAACCAACCCCGTATAAGAAGTTTTTTTTTTTAACAAGATGCTGTTCTCCTCTATGACACACTTCCAGAAATAAACAGCACCTTACAATATCTGAGTAAAATATAACTAAACTTGACTGAAAGATCCTGGGAAAAAATGTTGATGACCAATAGCAACAGGCTATCAAAACTCAGCTGCAATGCAATACCATGTTCCACTCAGGCCCCGTTTCAAAGGAAAGTCGTTTTCAATGGTTGGGTGGTCAAACACAACATTAAGTAGCAAGCACTAAAAAGTTAATTGAATGTTTGCCAGTGGACATACGAGCCATTTTTATACTGGATAATTAATTTTCTTGTTTTTATAAGAATTTTAAAGAGTGGACAACATGCACCCTGGGGGTAATTAGCTGCATTCAAGGGTAACTGCTGATTTCTGCTGCTACGGGCCTCTTCTAGCTTTTGTAAATGGGAGTAAAACTAACCCTAGTTCCCTGTTTGATAATTTTCTTACATATACCTCCACCTTCTCCTGCTCATATTTTTAGATAAACTAAGGTATGTAGTGTTTCAAGTTATAATCGCACCATGTGCCCTTGCAGCCTAGAATCAACAGTTTAACACCTTAATACTCACAGGGATAAATGTTATCTTAGGGTCCCAGACGTGGCAGAGTGAAGCTGTGAACTGCTATCCCCAATACGCAATCCCTACACAATCTCTCAAAAAAGCCAAGTCTCCAAGATTCTTCATTCTGTGTACTGAAGCACGATGACAAGACGGGGCCTTTTTAGCAGTGGTTTCCCATCTGTGGAACATACTCCCTAGTGAGATCCACCTTCGCTAACATATTCCCTGCACCACATAAATACTTCTTTTTTCCCCATGCTTTTGACTGAGTAAGATGGTGCTATTATTAGTGTGCTGCCAAAGCTTCCTGTGGCTGTTTATTGTATTTATTTCATAAAATTTATACGCTACTAGATTGTAAAAACAAAAACCCTCAAAGCAGTTTACAAAGGGTTTTTTTTTTATAAAAAAAAACCACAACAACAATTGGGGGTTGTTTTTGTTTTATGCTAATCTGTTGCATGATACACTGGTTTGCTTGCACTTTGCAAAGTGTGCATTATGAGGAAGACTTCTTGAAAGGCTTGCAAATTAAAACTCAACTCCCACTGTGCTCCGACATAGCAATATTGAACACTCATGGCCAAAGGGAAAGGAGAAGTGTTGCTAGGTAGCAGAAAGGCAGGCACTATGGAAAGATATAAGAAATCTGCCTCCTAAAATGGAAATTTCTCAACATGAAGAAGGTAGAAGACAATTTTCATAGTGACTTTTGGGACTGACGTGGCAAGAGTTTGCCATTTTGGAATACTGGGACAGAAGGATCAGTGGGTTCTGTTTCAAGGCTAAGAAGCAGATAAGGAACTTTTAATTTTTATTGCATTCTGACGCTCTTTAGCAAAACTGCTCATCAGGCTTGCTTCTTATGTTGCTTGTTTTGATGTTGTCCACCAGGAGCAGAGTATTTCAAGGGTGGCTTCAGTGCCACGTTGACATCTGTTAGTCACCTACGGTGGGTTTTGCCTCTGCCCCTTTGTGCAAAAAAAAATGAAGCAGCCCTTTAGAGAGTGTTCAACATCCGGCAACTCTATAGCACAATTCTGGGCTGTATTCCAATGTTAGCTACACTCAGTGTAGACCCTTTGAGACGGACATAACAAACTTACGAGCAACATTTCATTGGGTCAGCTGTGGGGAATGTAATTCTCTGTGTTCAGCACCAAAACTAGCCAAAGGATGCACAAGTATACTTGAAACCACACCTGCACCTGGTTAAGTAGCCGCTGGCCCTTTCTCTTCCTGGAGGCAAGAAATAAATGCTCTGCCCTCTGCTTCCTACCAGCTCAATTATGTGCTAAACAAGACAGAGATGAGCTACATCTTTCTTGCTTCCCAAAAGTATTAATGAGCTGGCAGCTAAATCCACAGTGGAGCTATGGCGATTGAACACATAACTCTCTCTCTCTTCTAGAGCCCTTTAACTACAAGACTGGCAGCAGAGACAGGAATAGGAAACAATGACCAAATGAAAGGGTCATTTCACCCCAATTATTAATTGGGCTGCCTTACCGCATATCCTCTTTCAAAAAAATCACTTGGTTATCCTTACGCAACACTGTTGGGAAACCTGTGGTCCTTCAAGACGATGTTTGACTACAACTCCCATCACCCTCGACTCTCGGCAGCGCTAGCTGGGACTGATAGGAGTTGGGAGTCCAACAAGATGCATCCAATCGCTTGTGTTCCTTGGGCCGTCACTTACGCAAGAATGCACAAAGAGCCATTGTTTTGCATTTGGTTTCCGACACTGGACAACCAGCTTGCTTCTAAGTGGGATGTGAAGGCAAGAGCCCTCCTCACTGTACGTCCTCCCCACCTGATACAAAGAGCCTGCTTCTGTCCTGGTTCCCACCCCAAATGCTGTAACGGAGGCCCTTAGGTGTCAGTAAGAAAGAAAATGTTATTCGAGGCGCGACTAGAGACTTTGAGAATAGCATCAGGCAGGCTGGGATGGGACAAAGGTTGCTTTTAAAGGTGAGACGTGGTGTGTTCACTCATGAGACTTTCCCCCCTCCCCATGGGTACGGTGTGCTTGAAGGAGTGCGCTTCTCCAAGGGGCAAGGGTCTCTTCCTAATGGCAGAAGTGGCACCTAATTTGCAGCGATGGGAGCGATGGGTCATCCCCTCTGGCTCCTCCTCCTCAAGCTGCCCAGCCTCCTCTCCTTACCACCTGATGCCCTCCCCTGCTTTTAAGGAATCTCTCCACTCCATAAATGGGACAGGACATGGAGCCAGCAGGACTGCCTCTCTCTCCCTGGTCTCTAAAGACAAAGCAACGGCGGGGGGCCCTCGTTCCACTCAGGCTGCTCCCCACCAACAGCACCCTCTGTGCCCTCCTCCTTTTCTTCCTCCGCTGACAGCAACTGCTGGCCCAGCCCCAAGCTAGTTGGGATTACAGGGCTCGCTACATCTTCAGCTATCCTACTTTGCCAGTTTTTGGTTTCTGTGAGAGTTCGAAGACCCTCTAGGAAGTTTTATCCTCAATTGTTGTCTGTGAACAAGCGTAGACATTTAGAAAATACCTGAAGGCAGCCCTGTTTAGGGAAATTTTTAATCTGTGACATTTTAATGTATTTTAACATTTGTTGGAAGCCGCCCAGGGTGGGTGGGGTGGGGTACAAATATATTATTATTATTATTATTATTATTATTATTATTATTATTATTATTATAGACTTGTGTCGGAATACGTTTCACGGATCCGCCATGGATTCATAATTAATTGGTTATTTTATGGGTTTTTCAAGGTCTACTTTTGGTATAATTGCGCGCAAAAGTGAAAGTGAAAGCATGAATGAATAGTGTGATTCACTTACAAGATTAATCCGCCTTTATTTTGTAGATCCGGTCATGTTCAAAGTTGTTAATGAGCGTTAAACTTGCTTCCCGCCCTTTTGGAGGGCAGCAACAGTGATTTTATTGGTTAAAGTACTAATGATGATGTCACGTTTGTTCCCTAATAAAAGGCAGAGGCACCCCGCTTAGGCAGGAGGAGTAGCACGAGACCGCACGTTCTTCTTATGTTCTTTTAGTTGGGTTTTAGTTGAAGTCAAGTTTAGTTTAAGGGGCTAGGAGCGGGCTGGACGGGTTGGATGGGTTTTTCTTTAGTTAGAGTTAGATCGCGGAAGATCATTCGGTTTAGCCTTAGTTAGGTTTTCTTTAGGTTTAGCCTAGGGCTAGAATTGCGGAAGATATTTCGGTTTTAGTTTATTTAGTTAGCCTCGCGGAAGATTGGGCGCGCAGGGTCTTTAAGCTTAGGGGAACTTAGCTTAGGGGACGAGCCTACGCGGGTTCTGCCGAAGCCACTAAAGATACAACCGGTGTCTGTCTTCCTTTGGGGTTAAAGGGGGGAGTAAAGTAAAATTTTTATTTTCTGTAAATTGGTCCGTCTATTCAGAGTCAGGGTATATATTTTATTTCACGAGGCAACTGTTCATTAAAGAAGGCAATTAGGAACTCACACTTCATCGGAGTCGTCAATTGGCTTACTCATCATCCTTCAGACTGTGAGGCTTGGCCGGCGACCGTGCTCAAAAGCACGCGGAACGCTGGCCACTTTCCCCGCAACTGGTACCTCGTGCATAACCAATCCAAGGCCGTGCACGAGGAGCTCCAGCACCCAAACCCCGACAGACTTGGGCTGGGATCTGTTCATTATGGAGATATATAAAACAGACTGAACCATTTCAGAGTGCAGGCAGGAACTGCCCTGAGATCTACGGGTATAGGGCAATAAATAAATTTATTTAATATTAATATTAACAACAACTCCCTGCAGGCAGTACACTAGCACTGTAAGGAGTGAAATGGATAGAAAGTTGCCCCTCTATTTCTACTTGTAGGGGATTTCTTTTACATATAAGGGCAGGCTTACAACGTCTCATCCCTCAGTAGCCTAAAGAGACATAGGGTTGTATCCGAGTATGTCATAACCAGAGTAGAAATTGGTGGGCATTACTAACGCAAGTCCACTGATTTCAGCAGGTCTAGTCCATAGATGACTGAATCAGATACAACCGATAATGCTGGCACCAGGTCTCCATCCTTGAGTAGATTGTGGAAAGCTGCTAATAATGCTTCAAGACATCTCAAGAAGGCTGGCAAAATGGAAGCAAAAAATATCAGTAACTAGGAAGGCAAAATGAAGAAGGTAGGAAGAGAAGGGTACCCTTGAAAGTGGGACAACATTCCCCACATCACAATAATTTGCAGTGCCGCCTATCACCATGGAAGTGAAGACCCAACCCCTTTCCTACAAGCCAATGTCTCAAGGTCACAGTCTTATAGTCTACCTTCTGTTCTACAATAGAACACGCAATTAGTTTTTTTTTTAAAAAAAAATCAAACACAAATTATTTCACCGCAAAAGGCTTTCAAGGCTCTAACACTACTTACACACGGTAGAAGCGTGTAACGCTGTTGCGGTCAAGTTAGCGCAAGATATGCCATTTACACTGGCAATTTTCCACTAACAACAAAGACCCAGGCCAGTTGATGCAACGTTTTCAAATCGCATGTAAACTATTTAGATGAATTCTTTTGACTGCCAATCCCAAGGGAGCGGAGGGAAAATGATTTGTTTTACCCTCCGAGCTCAAAAGCTCTCTTGGGAGGTAATTCAATTGAAATTTCACATTCAGAGTAGCCAGGCAGTGATAAACAGATGTTTAAATTAGCTGCATTACGCCATAATCAAACATCTTAGGGGGGGGAGAGAAGTTTTGTTTTTCAATCAACACCACAAAGGGGTGTGTGCTTGCAGGAAAGGGGGAACTGCTTTTTGGTATTTTTAGAAGGAATGTTTTTCATACCTCTGTAATCAATCAACCACAGTTAGGACTTCTTGAGACACAGAAAGCTCTAACAACATGGAGAATGTGCAGGCTCATCTGGCATTTCATTTATCTGATAAGGAAAGCAATATTTTGGCACAGAGGGGGAAAAATCTTCAAAAATTCAGCATGTTTTCAAATTTTATTTCCTAAAGAAATCATCGGACTGTACAAATTTCTGCTCTTCTCCAAGTTCCCCAGCCACTAGTTTCATTAATTCCAGAGGAAACTGGCAGAAGCATGAGCCAACTAAGAATATATACTGTATATTCTCATGCAAGGCTGGCCTTATGACAGAGCTAGGCTCCCTTTGGGAAGAAGATTGGGGCACGATGGGAGGGAGAGGGCACTGGTGGGGGAGCTGCACCACCAAACAGATTCCACATGTACAAGAGACTTGTCTAAGACATGTGTGCATAATTGAAATCTAGCACCATCTTGAAGATTTTCTTACCCACCGTCACCGGGGAACTTAGGTGTGTGCTCTAACTGAATGTGGCAGCCTTTGGACCCACGTTAGGTGGTGATTATGGTTGGCCCTATATATATTGGTATTCTAACTTCTGCTAAACTGGCTTCGAATTGGTTTAAATTTGTAATGTGAAAATGCCATAGGATTGTAACAATAACGTACAACCAGCCCTGCTGGATCAAACCAAAGGCCTACTTAGCACAGGATTGTCTTCCAACAGTGGTGGTAATAATAATAATAATAATAATAATAATTTATTTATACCCCGCCATAGCTGTCAACCTTCCTTCTTTTGCATTGGGAAATGGCCATAGCTGTCAACTTTCCCTTTTTTTGCAATGGGAAACGGCGCTGGAATAAGGGAATTTCCTGCAAAAAAAGGAAACGTTGACAGCTATGTACCCTGCCCATCTGGCTGGGTTGCCCAGCCACTCTGGGCAACTCCCAATCAAATATACTGGGCTCAGGCCGTTTAGGGCTTTAAAGGTCAGCACCAACACTTTGAATTGTGCTCGGAAACATACTGGGAGCCAACTAGATGGACCCCCTCCACTCATGCTTCCCAGAAACAGGTATTCAGAGGCATAGCATCTCTGATTCTGGAGTTGATAAAACCATCGCTGGCTTCTTGGTAGGTCACTAATCCCAATGGCCCCATATGCTCCGTAAGTGGTACCTCGGGTTACATATGCTTCAGGTTACATACGCTTCAGGTTACATACTCTGCTAACCCAGAAATAACGCTTCAGGTTAAGAACTTTGCTTCAGGATAAGAACAGAAATCGTGCTCTGGCAGCACAGCGGCAGCAGGAGACCCCATTAGCTAAAGTGGTGCTTCAGGTTAAGAACAGTTTCAGGTTAAGAACGGACCTCCGGAACGAATTAAGTACGTAACCAGAGGTACCACTGTAGCTTCGGAGGTATCTCACAGAAAATTCTTCTACTAGTAGGGAAATATCCCATGTTAGTCACACACTCAAACCAACACTTGTTTGTTCACAAATGATCAATTTGTTCACAGCAGCTTGTTGGGGGAAATATAATAAACTTTAAACAGTAAAGGAAAATGGTAGTTTAGCTCACATGACATTGACTTAAATATAAAATATATTTAGGGGGGGGAATTATTAGTAATACGTTCAGGTAGGAATAATAAAGTGTGCCTAATGTGTGCACTGAAATATCCATTGTCTTATTTATTATGTTCAATAATTAGAGACCAATGGCCCATCTAGTCCAGCATCCTGTTCTCAGAGTGGCCAACCAGATGTTTGTGAGAAACCAGTGAACAGAACATAATCACTCTCCCCTTCCCATGGTTTCCAGCAATCAGTATTCAAAAGCACTGTTGCCTCCAACTGCGGAGGCAGAGCACAGTCATCATGGCTAGTAGCTGCTGATAGCCTTTCCCTCTAAGAATTTGTCTAACCTTCTTTTAAAACCATCCAAGTTGGTGGCTATCACTGCCTCTTGGGGGAGGGAGTGCCATAGTTTGACTATGCATTGCATGAAAAAGTACTTTCTTTTATCGGTGTTAAATCATCTAACAACTATTAACCCATGTTAACTAATTATCATAAATATGATAAATATATAGAACTGCATGCATATTATCTGGGGTTCCCGCCCCAATAGACAAAGTGATGCCTAATTCAACATGTCAAAAGACTAACAAGTTTACCCTTATCGCCTCAACAACCCCCTTGCAGATTGCTTCATGGGAAACTGTGTGTATTTTAGTGTTGTTTATTGTTTTTATAGCTGATGGATAACCTTGTGCATAGTAATTTTCATCACCATCATCATCATCATAGAAAAAACAATGGCCGGCTACCATGCAGCGTTCAAAATTCACCAGGCACTTTTCACACCTGGCTATCGGCCACTTGTGACCAAGTGAAGAGGCCCGGGCACCAGGATGGCGCCTGACGTCTCCCCATCTGGAGGTGCATGCCTGGGGATCCCTGAATTTTTACTGTTTTCACACACTAGAATTTTCTCCATTATATTTTATCTGCACAATCAGAATGAACCAAGAAGTCATATTGAAAAATACAACTTTCGAGCTGCCTGACCCGCAAATGGCAACCGGGCATTCCGTTTTACCAACTGTAACCCTGGTCTAAGGAGCCATTTGGCACCTAGCTTATATATTTGAGTTTCTAACACTGGGTTTTATTATTACTATTTACTGAATTTATCTTCTGCCCTATAGCTGGAGGTCTCAGGGCGACTTACAGAACAAAACTTAGAGTGGCGGAATAAGACCACAGAGATCATCCAGATGCAAAGCCTCACTCAGCCGTGAACTTCACTGTGTGACCTTGAGCCAGTCACTATACTGGAACCAAATGGAGTCACATTTAGAGTAGACCACTGAAATTGATGGGACTTAAGATAGTGTTGACTAATTTAAGTCTCACTGATTTCAACGGGCCTTTCCTCTAAGCACGACCAAGCCAAGATTCTGCCCACTGTCTTTCAACCTAACCTGCTTTGTGAGGCCAGCAGCACAACATGTATGTTGCCTTAAACTTACTGAGATATAAATAGAATCAAGATTAATAATAATAAATCATTGTACACTAGCATGCAAATCTAAGTCATTATTTACTTTGAGGCTCATTTTCCACTTCCCTTTACAACGGGTGAAATCAGTTTTATACATTCAAGCTACACAACAGACCACTGCACTCTTTTCCTGGCTCTGTCCCAAAGACACAAGCCCATTTACTAGAAAAAAGTGGATTTCAAGCTGAAGGCAATAATAAGATCACAGAGGCCCAGTTAAAGTTTCACGGCTAGCCGGCAGCGTGCAAAACACAGCCAGGAGCGCCGCGAGAGGCATTTCACAGGAAAGCTTGATAGACACAGTGACAGACCCAATGCTAAAATTCAAGTTCACTTGACCCCGAGGTTACCACCACACTGCGGGCTACTGCTGTGGTCTGCTTTTTTGAAACTCAATGCAGCCGAGATAAAAACAGGGGAAAGCAACCTTTCCCAGCTTCATTTGCTTTAGGAAGCTGAAGCCCAGATTAATTTCACACACAGAGCCTCGTGGGCTGTCTTAACTAACATTTAGAGAACACCAATGCAAAATGTAACACATGTTGTTCCATAAAGTTTGCAAGTTAAGAAGTTCTTGCTTAAGGTAGCTCTGCTGTGTTCCAATTTTAGAGAGAGAGAAATAGAGAAATTTTGGAAAGGGCTTTACAGGAACACTGCATATGCACCAAAGGTACGTCACATTGCATTCCTCTTCAAAACATGCTATTGTGTCATTTGCTTTTGACCAGAGATTATGTCTAGAGTGCTACAAAAACAACAACCCTGTTCTATAATGAGCAGAGAATCTTCCTTTAATAATAATAATAATAATAATAATAATAATAATAATAATAATAATAATGTATTATTTATACCTCACCTATCTGGCTGAGTTTCCCCAGGCACTCTGGGCAGCTCCCAATCGAGTGTTAAAAACAATACAGCATTAAATATTAAAAACTTCCCTAAACAGGGCTGCCTTTTAAAAAAAAGGATAGCTGCTTATTTCCTTGACATCTGATGGGAGGGCATTCCACAGGGCGGGCGCCACTACCAAGAAGGCCCTTGCATGCATGATAACATTTTAACACGCAAACTTCCACATCAGGTACTTGTTTCCCAGCTCAGCAGGAACTCACAGAAGTATTCCTATGTCTGAAAATGGGCAATGAGCAGATAATACTGCAATCTGTTTTACAAGGTTTCCAGGGTTCTTTATTAATTCCTCAGCTTTAATAAATCATCGTGCCTGCTACAGGCATCTCCCCTCTCTCCCAATGACATTACGCACATAAATACATAGCATGGAATCATACAGACAAACCGTCCATCTCGCTCACACAGACTAGTGTCTCCCGGTAGGGTTTCAGACAAGGTTCTCTCCCAGCCCTACCTGGAGATGCCAAGGATTGAATCTGTAACTTTCTGAGTGCGAAGCAGATGCTCTACCACTGAACTATAGCCCTTCTCATAATCCACCAGGAGCAGGGACATCCTAAATGACTGGCTGCCATGGCTCCTAAGAATTTAATACTAATATCTCCAAACTATCTTCCTCCGTTCTCTATGGGGCCAGTTCCTCAAACAAACAAGGCTGCCTCCCAGTAATTTCAAAAGTTCTGCTGCGCATGGTTTTTTTTTTGGGGGGGGGGGAGAGTCATTTGCTTGGAACACAAACCATGCATCAGCAATTGGGAGCCAGGTTTCCAAACCAGGACATGGAAATGTCAGATGCAATGCCAAAGAGGAGCTGAGTGAGATGGAAGGACTTCACATGCAAGAAGGGCTGGGGGGGGGGTTGAGGTTGTGATCCTGCAGCCCACTCCAGATCACGAATCGTGGTTAGAAGTATTTCTTCGCAGCAGCCACTCAATGTATGCCTAAAGGGTATCTAAGCAACAGCTGCCAAGATATTTTGTAAAACCAGCTCTCCATTAGCTGCATTTTACTAAAGCATTAACCCATACGCTTTTATTATTTACAGAAGAGAAGCCTCGTCGGCTGTGCAGCTTCAGTTTTTTTTTAAATTGTGAAGGCCTGGCAATTATTCAGAACTGTTCTAACCAGTTAAGCAGCAACAGAAGCAAGACCTTCGTTTGTTGCGCGCAAGGCTTTGCCAAACACATACACACCAAAACGAAGCCATATAGAGTTGTGGGTTCCCCCCACCCCCGTTTCTGTTTTTAAAAATAATTTTTAACCAGCCCATACTTTAGCCAGGTTTGTATCCCGAGGTCAACAGCAAACAATATTCTTATGTACTCTTCTAAATGCCAGAGAATGTGAAAAGACATCAACAAACTTGGTGCAAAGAAGCTTGTTCCAGGCAAGGTTGAAACAGTGGGGTCAGAAAACTGGTAGGGCAGGACAGGTGAAATGGAAAATCCCTGGAAATTGACTGGGGGCAGGTAGATATCGAGTCTCAAAGCGTTTACTAACTCTACCAACCTGACTTCATAAACCAGGTGATATGCAAGAACCCACAGCAACTGATCTGACCAGAACGCTCAGCAGGAAATCAGCCCACCTGCCTTGTTCATTCTGTGAACTAACTGCTCTAAAACTATTCAGTTATGGGATAAAGTGAGGGAAGCCTGGGAGTTTTGCAGAGAGAGTATGTTGGCAACAGGCAGAAGAACCATCACTGGGAAGTCTCGCCACCTGTGGTTCACAAATGACATGAAAAGGCTTTGCCCTCAACAGAGGCAATCCTGAAATTAAAGGGCCCAAGACAATTTGCTCCTTTGTGGTGATGCGCTCAAGAGTCACGGTCGCAGAAATGCAAGAACAGACATGATTCTTGCATGGGGGCATATGGGGCGTGGGGTTCCCATTGCCAGGAAGAGGATGCTGTTTTAAAGAACACACACACACAAATGAAAATGCCCAGTTATGTATTCAACAGCACTGGTTCATCAAGCAAATTCAGCCCAAAGGATGGTTCTGAATATCAGTTGCTGGGAAAGCCAAAGGGGAATCCTGCGTTCAGGTCCTGCTTGGTTGGCAACTGTGAGAGAAGAATTGTGAACTAGTTGGGCTGGCATCGTTCTAAAGGCAATTTCACCCACTAGAAAAATTCCAGCTTGGGTGCATTATTCCACTTTTAAACAGCAATCACAGTGTAGTGTTTCTGTCTTACCCTTGTCGAGAGTACTTAAAAGTGGTTTGTTTGTTTTTTAAAGTAACCCTCCTGCTACAGATTTCCGCATCCTAAAAACAAGCGAGCAGCTTGTCTTGAGCACTCAGGCACCTACAGCCCTCAAAAAACTTTGGTTTCACCTGGGTTCTCTTCTCTCAGCCAAAAGCAGAACAGGCGGATCTGAACAGGGGAAAGAGAGTCCCTTCCTGCACAAAACAATACTGAACCTAAGTGTCCCCTATTCTGGAGGAAAATAAAGTTTATTTTAATAAGACTGACCCTGTGACATGCCCTTCTGAGAGGCTCCATCCTGTGACAATGATGCTGTTTCTTAGCAACCTCTCCTTCTCTGTCCCTTGTCTTTGCTAGCATTGTCAAACTACGGTTATGAACACAGCAGCAGCATATAAATTTAAGAAAGCGCACCAGGATCACTACTTATCTCCACTTTTATTTTATTCTAACCATTAGCAACAATTATGAGCCATCTTCCTTTGAAAGGCCTAGTAATTAAGGATGGCAGTCAAACAGTGGGTGTGGTAGGAAAAGATAGCAAGTGTCGGGTGGGGGGTGTTGTATTCTTTGATAGCACAAAGTCAACAAGCAAAGCAGACTGCTCACGTTGGTGTCATTCCTTCTGAGTTCATCAGTTGTGAGCGAATGAGCTCTGCCTTCAGAGCGATAAATGCACATTTTGATTTGTTTCCCCCTTGAAAGCCAAGTGCACTTTCATTGGCAGGCTGATTAAAGTGGAATTAAAATGTTCTCCAAGGAAAGGGGGGGGGAGAGACAGAGAGAGGGGGGGAAAACTTGTCACCTTTTCTGCAATGCTATCTGCCCCCCTTTAAGAGATAAGGACCCTCTTTTTTTTCCCTGAGTCACAGACACCAGATACTTTGGGGGTAAATTAAGAAAACTCATTACATTTTGAAAAGGACGATTGTTCCTATTTTTAAAGCTCTCGTTTTTCTGAATATTGGATTAAGGCGCTGTGTTACAAAAGATAACTTTGGCAAAACAGTCTGGTGGTATTTGGTTCCCCATCCGCTCATTAAATTCCAGCTCAATCCCAAAAGTCTTCATCAACAACTCCTTAACCCCGCAAAAACTTTGCTCCAGAGACAATGTACACAGAGTTTGCTCCGTGCACACACTGATGCGTGTGGGTCTACACTAAGTAGGTGGTAGTCAACTGGCCGATTTCGGGTAGACCACCTAGATCTGTTGGCTGCAGGACTTGGGTTTCCTTCAGCAAGCAGGTTCTTATGCCGTTGAGCTAGAATGCATGCTTTCAGAGAACTGCACAGATAGTTTTGCCTGAACTGTGAGGAGTCCCCTGGTGACATCCTCGCTTTGTAAATTTAAAACACACAGCACTGGGCCTCAAAGATCATAGTAAAGCCAAAAAAAAACAACAAAAAAATGAGAGAAGACCACACAAGACTGGTCAGCTCACTTTTGGCCAGCCCTTTCCACCACATAGGGAACTTCACCTACGTGCAGGTAAATGGGCCGCAAATCAAAGGAGTCGGGGCAAATTCTGAATGCCTTTTAAGTGAGTAAGCAAAATGAAGAAATGGTTTGCTATGTGCAGACACAGTACTCAGGAATCCACAGCACCAGAAGTTTACATCCTCCTCTATTTAAAAACATTTAACTAAGAGACTTGAGTACAAAGCCCAGGAGAGAAAAACAGTAGAAAAGTAGTATAATTAGGGGAGCAGCACCAGTCATTGCGAGTGATATTGTTATTCTCCATCAAGGAAGCAATAACTTTGAGGAATAATCCCCTTAATGAACCACCAAGATGGGGTTCTGACTTCCTAATTAAATTAAATTAAAAGTGTCAGGTATCAAATCTCGGTGGTAACAATGAGCTGCAGCTACGTAGTTGCCTCCCAACATGATCACATTAAGTAATACTGATTTTAATTTCTGGGAATAAAACAGTTATGCAGATGGCAAACCCATTATGCCATAAAACAGATGGGGGCTGGTGGAGGAGGATGCACACAGCGGCGCCGAGCCAAGAGATTCTCACTCATGTGGCAAAATCTGACGGGTGCTGAGTGTGGAGTGACACTGTGACCCATCTCTGTCTTTACGCGTAGCTATTCTGGGGACAACTCAAGACACTTCCAATGCCATGGGCAGAACAGCAGGATAGGAATGGAAACAGATGCATGAACGGCACTTGGAAGGCCTGGCAAAAGGTTGAAACACGGAGCTGACTAAACTGGGAAACTGGAGGTTTTAGCTAGGAATCATTTTTACCTGTTACTGAACCATTTCTCCACAATACCTGAACAGCTAAATTTGAAACACTCCCACAAAACAAAACACCACTATGTGCATTGAAGACAGTAAAAAAATTTTTTTTAAAAAAAAGCCCTGAATCACAAACATATTTAGCTATAAAGTTTTGGACAGAGGTATTAAATTATAAAGACTGAAGTTATAAAAAGATGATTGGTGTGTTTATAGTGACATGGCAGGTTCAAAGAGAGGCAGGTAAGGGAATGACAATGGAAAAGGAAGTTCAATTCTTACACTCCATGCAATATCAGAAAAATCCACGTCACCCATGACAGCCTTTTTCACAATGTGGGGGAGCATTCTGGGGAATGAGCTCATAATTATTCATTAAAGATTCAAGCAACTCAGTTTAAAAACTATACACGAGCAGCCTTTTATGTTGGTATATATTTTAAGTTGCCAGCTGCTTCTCTCTCTCTCTGCAAACAAGGTACTTACCAAAGACAGATTCCTGAAAGCTTTAAAAATTCATTAGAATCTTGGCAATAAATATGGCCACTGTATTTTACTGTAACAGTATTGATCGCAAAGCACTTGACTTATCTAGGGAGATAAAACTTATCTTGACCTTGTCAAATACGAACAGTCTGGACTTAAAAACACACACACACACCCCACACAACCAATCCTACGATAGCCCCTTGTGGGGGGAAATAGACACACAGAGATAACACAGAGATGATACAGAACAGTACATGAGTATTAATGTATTGGATGAAATGGGAATTTACCTTCACTCTTCCACCTAGCCCAGAATGACATACACTACCATTTACTCATAGAGAACAGAAATTTCTCAAAGGAGGGGGAAAAGAAAAATAAAGAAAAAACTGTGAAGCTTGCTAAACTTAAACAATCTATGTGAAAAGTTACCCAATCCCATCAGATGCTCAGGCACCCAGCAAAATAAAATAAAAATAACCCTGTCCCCGGGGTGCCACAAGAAGCAGAGTCCTGAACAGGGTGTAAAGTGTTCTTCCGTAACTATCTGACAGTTTTTTAAAAAACAAAACAAAAACCAAAGTACATTTAATTAAAATCTGAAAGCAGTACCACCTTTCCCAAAGAAAGCATTTTTTCCTTGCAATAGGAAAACGGGTAAAAACAAAAGCCTTTGTTTTCATTTGGGGGAAAAGCTAGAGAGGTCTTCTTAAAACGCTATGCATTTTATATGGGGGGGGGGGAGCACAAAAGAATCAAGTTCCAATTGGAAAGTGTTCCAAGAGCATATGTGACTTTCATAAAAGGAACAAGAGCTCAGAGCACCCTATTCTAACAGCCTATGGTCCAATTTGGGGATTTCCTGTAGAACCGTCTCCTGCCGCACTTTCAAGCTTCTGTCCGTTCCCATGAAATGTTCTCTTTATACTGTTGGGGGCACAGGCTGACATTGCAGAAGAATAATATTTGGTTAATTCTTTCTACTTTTAGATACCGGGCTTATGATCTAAACAGCCTCATTTATTAAAAGCTCGCAGAGGAAATGCAAGAGAATTCGCTGTCCGGAGGTCGTCCACATCAATCGCATTGTCAAAACTTCTCTGGAGCAGAGTTCAGCTATTATTATTTTTTAAAAAAAGTTTTTCTTTTAGGTAAGAGAGAGGGAGATAACAGAACCTTTCTGCAAAAATCAATCCTGCAGCAGTTATAAACCGAAAGATTCACTTGTAGCAAATCTTCTGATTTGTTATTTTATTTTTAAAAACCCTCTTAAAGTTACAATGAATGTTGCAATGATGTAAAAAAATGTGCCACGAGATCTAAGTGTGCTGTATCCTCTTCGAGCCCGTAAGACACTATGTGCTATTCTGGCATACCCTGGGGAAGGGGAGGGAATAGCACCAATATTTTTTTTGAAATTATTAATAATAGGCTGTTTAGGGGAATTTAGATGCCTCAAAGTGAACTAGTTTATAGCCATAATAACTACTTATGCTGTTCATTAAACAAGTGTTAATTACGCTTGGGTGTAGTATAATTTAGATTTCAGTATGCTCAACGCCTTGAACAATATTGTATAACTGCTCTGCAAAAAATGCAGATGAAGCAAATTAGAAGGGAAAGTGTGCCAGGTAAAAGCAGAGGGCATTTCGCTTTCTCACTTAATTAAAAACCATATATGTGTTCTGCACATGTACAATTTTGTGTCTCTTCATACAAAGAACATTCCCCGGTATTACTCGAACATCTGAACGCCAAGACAAACAACTGTACATTAACAGCATTGTTGCAAAAGTGCCTGCAGGAATTCTGCACGTCTGTTTTTCACTCTGGGCACCTAAACGATACATAAAGTTTTGTATTTCCGCCTTAGATAGTGCTTAGCTGATAGAGAGCGTGCAACAAGCAACAGTGTTTTCCATTGAGTGAAGACAAACACGCTGAAAAACAACACTATCCACAGCAATGGCACAAAGAATAAGGCTCCATTGCTAATTATTCAGGGAACTGAATTTAATTACAGAGAGAACATTAAACGCTTTCCAAAACTGGGGGAGGGGGGGTTAGCAAAAAAAAAAAAACCACAACCAACCCTGAAGACAACTCCACCAGCTACTAGTGCTACAACAGTGCCCTCTACTGGTTTAATAGCGTATTGCTTGAAACCATATAATGCGAGTGAATGAAAATTTCACTTTTCATTTGAACAACCAATAGTGCAAAGGTTTTAAAACACACAGCGTAAGATATTTTTCTCACACATGGGTGCTCAAAACATAAAACAAACCCCCTCAAATGGGTTGCACTATTTTTTCCAGACAGAGCTTCATCTGTTCTGCGGCTCTCATTCTGTGGAATCGGTTATTGAATTTTATTTGTTTATCGAATTGATACCCTTGCCCTTCATGGCAAACAATCCCGGGGCCGAGTCACACTCAAATAAAGGAAACGCAAAACACAGAACAAAACCAGTCAATAAAAGCATGCCCATCTTAAATCTTTTTACAGCGTGCATCTTTTGTGTGTGGTGTCTTTGCAAGCTGCTTAGAGACGATCGCAGTTCAGTGGTATATACATTATTTAAATAAGTAATCTGCTTCCTATGCCACTTATCAGGTAGCACAATTATCTCTCACTCCCACCGAAAGCCTGGAGGAATAGAAGGGTTCTCGGCTGAACCAGATACACCTCAGGGGAAAAGCGTGTTCCACAGTCAGTGCCACCACTAGTAAGTCCTATTCTGAGCCAAAACACCTTGAGATTTGCTTGGTGATGGAATAAAAAGGGAGGCCTCCTTGGCTGGTCTTAAAGCCCAGGCAGATTAATGCTGAAAGAGGTGCTCCATCGGAAAACTTGGTCCTAACTCACTCAGAGATTTCTACGTAAGCTCTAAAACCTTGAGTATGGTTCAGTGGGTATAGTCAGCTGGCTCAGACTATTCTGAACCACTTTTTTTAAAAGGTTCTGAGCACCAGTCACTCTGGCCTCTGCATTTTGCACCAGCTGGGCAGCCTCCAAACCATCTTCAGGGGCAGCCCCAAGTAGAGTGCATTTCAGTAATCTAGCCTGGAGGTTATCAGAGCATGCAGCTTGATCTAGAAATGCTCCCAAGCTATGGATCTGTTCCTTTGTGTGTGCATATATGCATGCGCAACTGTGCACAGAACAGGACTCTAACCCAATTCCCAGACACGCAAGCCACCAACCCACAGCAGCTCCATCTTGTTGGGATATAAGCCTGAATTTATCCAGCTCAATGCTACAGCCAAGCCACATCTGCGTGGCCTCATCTGATTTAGATGACAGGGACAAATAGAGATGAATGCCATCTGCATACTAACTCCTTGCTGTAAGATGCCCTGAGAACTCAGGAATATTGCTAACAAAGAAGAATCCACTTGCATTCTTCACCCTTATATGCTGTTTTGCCTCTAAAGAAGCTTGAATGTGGTTTCTGGGTGGTCTCCCATCCAAGCGGGGATAGGCCTGTGTTGCTTTCAAGACCATTTCCTGGATCCAGTCTTTAAAAATAACAACTCTCATTCCCATCCAGCCCTTATGATGAAAATGCATCTATGTCTTCATGATTTCCCACTGCTGGCACAGAGGACCCATGGCATCCCTTTCCACATTGTAAGGCAACCTGCAAGGCTGTCTTTCCAACACAGACTCCAGTTATGGTGGTCCACCTACAAACACCTGCTGCCCTCCTGCTCCCCTCTGGCCAGAACACTTCTTTGCAACAACAGAAATCTACACCATAGCAATTGATTTGCACGGCAAGACAATTTGGGAGAGACCGACGATGATGTTTTTCATCTCTCCATCCTGCAAGTTGGCCCAAAAGATCTAGAAATACGGACTTTTAGATTCTCTGTCCACCTAGCCTTTAGTAAACTACAGGCGCCACCTCAGAATAATTGTGTGTTTCACAGGCATCGGTGCCAACTTGCATGTTGTGAAATGCTTAAATAGCACACGCTCTTACGCAACTCTGCATGGGTAGCTCCCAAACACGGGTGTTCTTCCTCCTTCGCTGCTCCCAAAGCCACACGGCTCCCAACTGAGGAAAGCACCATAGAGCAAACTTTGATTACTCTGCATTAGCCGGAACAAGCGCAGCAGAGATTATTTTTCCAACAAATGAATACTCACGTATCCGTATGCAAACATTTAGAGAATAGAGGTCGCTCTGAATGTCACAATTGCCAAGAAAAGTAGCCTTGCATTTGCTTTGCTGCCATTCTACGGGTAGGAAAACTTCTAACTCAAAGCCTTTTGAGAGGACCTAGCCAATAACGTGTTTCAACTGAAGAGGTATGTAGCAACCTGAACTAAGAAATTTGGAAATACTGTACAGTTCTTTTACAACTGGTGTTACATGTTTGTGGTAGAGAAGAAAAGAAAACATCAGCCACAGTCCACAAAATATTCCAAAATAATTTGGATCGAATCAAAATATTCTCCCCAAGTTCAATGTCTGCTCGATAAAATGCCTAATTATTGTTCAATAATATTGAAAATGTGCTACTGGGATATAAATGACATGTGGAGTCATACAGAGATGACAGATATTATACAGAGATATGTACAGCATGTGGGCTCGATATTAATATGACTAGAGAAATGCCACCGATGTTTCTAGCAATTCAGCACCAGCAACCAGACTTGAATGCAGACATTTTTTTTATCAAGACATACTGAAATATTGTTGAACTGTATAGAAAACAACAACTACAAAGACAATGTAACAACAGCGTCAATTTATTTCCTGCCCTTCACCAGCAGGTTCCATCCAGGTTGGCTTACAACCATTTAAAATTCTACATTGAAAACAGTTTAAAACAAATTAACAGCCACGGGAATAGGGTGGGTCCCAAAAACACATATCTCAGGTATCAAAGGCTAGGTTAAAGAGGCGCATATATTGTTTGGAGCAAGAGAAGTCAACTCCATCAGCCGGAGCCAGTATAGCCAATTGTTAAGAGTTGTAATCCAACAGGCACCATGTTGGCTAACTGCCGGTTTAAAGTAACTGAATTCACACTGAGCCTCTAGTGTGGCAGACCCTGCCCTACGGAACTCCTAGCCGGCAGGGGCTAGGAAGGCACCATCCCTCCCTCCATTCAGATGTCTCCTGAATACTTTCTTGTTTGGGCAGGCCTTTGCACCATGCATTTTCTTTGTAACCCAATCAGTCTTGTATTGACGTTTTAAAATTAAGTTCTTACAGATATCTTTGCCAACTTTGTTTTTAATACGTCCTGTCCCGCCTTGTTGTTTTTATTTCATTACAAAAGTGCAGCTTATAAATTCGCAAATAAATCGTATTTGCTTTGCTGTCGAATGTGCAGGCACAGGAGGGTGCAAAACGGCAGACCAGTCCCGTGCATTCAACTTCTAAACCTTCCTCTGTGAAGGAAATCCTGCCGTGCAATTAACTGCACCAACAGATAGGCACATGGCCTATCAGCACGGACATCCATCTCACATCCTATGTGTAATGTAGAATTAGCACGTTACAGTTTTCTCATCAGTAAGTGTCTATTACAGCCTAAAGCCCCAAAGCTTCTCACTTCTGCAACGTGGATTAAAAACTATCTCTTGGCCTCAGTTTCTCTCGCATTCTTCTGTAAGTTATTCGGAATTTTCGCATTTGCTTTTCAACAGGAGCGGCCAGCCCTAGTGGGGCACAACCACAGTTAACAGCCTCCTAGCAGCAGTGCCACTGTTTGCAAATTTAATCGCCGTATGGGACACGCTGCATATTCCTGATTTGCAGGAGGTTGGACTAGATGATCCTCAGGATCCCTTCCAATTCTATGATACTATGGTTCTGCTTTTCAACTATGTCCTTAAAGCTTTTCACATAAAAATGTCCTCCCACCACCTGAGGTTAGGTGGTGAGGTAGTAGACAGAAGTACAGTAACCTCTAAACCAAGGTGTCTTATTCTGTGTCAGGGTCTGCAGATTTCCTTCACATCCAGAAAAAAAGGATGATGAGCCTCACACTCTGTATCTCTAACGAAAAGCGAAATACAGAAAGTTTCTGCCTTTCCTAACAAAGTTCTCTACAGAGGAAAAAATGTAAATATGTCCTAAAGGTCAGCAAACACGAGTTATTTCAGGTGAGGAGGAAAGTCTCTCTCCAGTATCAATCACATATTTTATTATGTGCTTCCAAAAACACCCCACACCAAACAAATACACTTGAGATCACTGTGCATTGCACAATTATCCAGAAGGGCATAATCCCATAGCATGATCAAGTCGGAGTCTGGGTCTGGTGCCTGGTCAGTGAGGAATTACTTAAGCAATGTCAGTGAAACACTTTGAACACCCTAAGGAACTATATCAGTCTTATAATTAAGTACTGCCATCTAGTCCTTGTTTCTGTCTGTTTTTTAAGTATTTTGTGCGTTGTTTTTTGTAAGACACCTTGTTGATTTCCCCCCCTAATAAATGGAAAGGCAGTACGTACATTTCTTAAGTAATAATAACTACGGTGTTGTTACTAAAACCCAGCAGGTTTTCTTTCACCAAATGTCATTCTATTTCGTCGTTTTGCTGTTGGTGCTGTTCACAAAACCCAAAATCATGTATAAAATTTGGTCCTGTTCACAAAACCCAAAATCATGTATAAAATCGTTTCCTCTATGAAGTGCTTCCAATTCTTGAAACACTGGCTTCTGCATTAACATATATATATATATTTGCTATGCATGCAAATTCCGTGATTTGGCGGATACCGTTTTCTCCCCCCCCCCCAAAAAGCCAGAAAAGTTGCACCTTTGGTGCCGCTGTGGCTTTAAAGGCACATGGCACAGAAATAAAAGCCTCTTTAATGGATGCTTTTAAGTTTTCCCATACAAAATCAAGCATTGCTTTGTTTCGTATTTAATTTGCAATAGGATACCCAGCAGCTTAGCTAAAAGAGCTTTCCTGGCCAGGGACTCAGCAGCGCCTGCTGAGATGGGCTCCACGCAGAGGCAGAACGCTATTGGAGGCCAACTCCACCAAACAGCGCCACGTTCTCCTTTAAAGTTAATCTGAACATGCCGGACTTGAGGGGAAATGAGAGGTGAGTTTCTCTCCCTTCCTATGGCACAGAGACTTCCTGAGCAAAGCTGACTGGGCAAAACCTGCCATTTCCTCCTTGGTATTCCCAATTGCATCTGTCAGACAGAGTTAGAGTGGCACACATACAGGGCGGGGGGGGGGGGGAGACGGCGGACCAAAAGCTAACACAGGAAAAAGTACTTTACACAATATAAGGACTCTTGTAAACTCTTATTATCTGAAAATGAGCTCCCCCTCCACCCGATATTTAAAACCACAAAGCTAGCCTGATACTAACAAGCTAAAAGAAAAAACACACACACACATATCTAGGAGACACCAGAACATTAACAAATGCCACTTATTTATTCCAATACTGGGGGTGGGGGGGGGTGGGATGCACAAAAATCTGGCAGGGGGGATCTTCCAGTCCACCCACTGGAAGCCAAGCAGTACTGTATAGCGAAAGTTGACATGCAACGGTTGGGTTCAAATTCCTGCTTAGCCCCGAGTCTCATTGGGTGGTCTTGGCCAACTCAACTCTCTTGCAGCTTAACATGAGATAAGGAAATGATGTAACCTGCCCCGATCCAGTGGGGTAGGGTGGGGAAGCAACCCAACACCCTCAATTCTCAACCACACTTCCTCTGATGAAAGCATCATTAATTTTCAGTAAGAACCTGCTTCCAAATATACATGCTTTGTATCCCAACCTAAAAGGGGAAAAGAAAACCTACCCGAGTCAGCCCTCAGGAAGGTGTTCTTCTGGCACATCCAAAATGACCGGTTGCATTAGCCAAGCACCTTCCATGGTGACCCTTTCCCTTCTTCCAGGCACAGACACTCATGACCACAATGTTCCTCACAACCATAACTGCAAATACAGGTTCCGGGGAGGGGGGAACTGTTCCACTCTGGGTGGCTTCCAACACATATACAGTGGTACCTCTGGTTGCGGACGGGATCTGTTCTGGAGGTCCGGTCAGATCCCGAGGTTTCCGCAACCTGAGGACTGCTTCTGCGCATGGGGCAAAACCCAGTAAAATACTTCCGGGTTTGCCGCGCACGCATCCCAAAGTTTACGTAACCGTAGGGATACGTAAACAGAGGTAGGACTGTAAAAGCATAATAAAACGAACATTAAAAACTTCCCTATACAGGACAAAATAAAAAATAAAAATATTCCTTCCAGTAGCAGGGTCGTTTTCAGGTGTCTTCTAAAAGTCACACAGTTGTTTTTCTGCTTGATATCTGATGGGATGGCATTTCACAGGGTGGGCGCCACTACCGAGAAGGCCCTCTGCCATGTCACTATAAAGTTACCATGTCCTCCTTTTCCGGCTAATGCCTTGACTCCCTTAGTTAATTTATAACTAAACCCCGTTATTGGTATTGGATTACGTTCATATTCTGGTGGGATTATTGCTGGCAGTATACCCCAGCAGCAAAAGCAACTGTCTACTCCACAACACTGTATACAGCTGCATTTTGCTCATGCATTTTGCTTCCAACCTCCAAATCAGAGGTGCGATGCGTCCATCCACTTAAAGTGCAATATTCCCATAGATGCCACATTTCTGCTGAAGATGCTCAAATACATCCTTGCTGGCTCAAGTAACACCAAGAAATGAAGGGGGAGACAATTTACGGAACACTTCGTGATTTCAATGAAGCAGGGGGCTTTATATCAACATATAAGAGCACCTAGCAATTCAATGTAGTAACTACCTATCAGTGGTGGCATTGGTGGTTAAGAAATTACATTTTTATCCCCATAGTCTACATGTAAACCCCATGTACAACTCACATATGCTACAAGTAGAAAACAGTGCAGTAAACTGGATGTTATTTCATTCATGCAATTCAGTGTGGGTTTTGAAGAATTTGGGGTTTTCTGTTCCTGTTCTTTTAGCAGAAGATGGTGGCAGGCTTGGAACACCTTAAGGCTTTTGGGAAGGGACACGTGCAGAAACACAAAACATGCAAACTGGGACTGGCACGGATAATAGGGCAGAAATGAAAGGGAACTGGGGGAAAAAACTAATGATGTATGGTTTTCCTTTCAAAATCAGTTGCACACTGCATTTATTGTTGTTCTTTTTCAATTGCTCACGCAATTTTTATTTTTATAAAATAAAAATTTTGTAAAAAATTTAACTTTTTATTTGTTAAAGTGATACCCAGCAAACACCCAATATTATATATATAATAAATAAGATTTTTTTAAAAAATGTTGTGTGAAACCAAAGAAGGGAAATGTGCCTCCACCATACAATGGGCACAATCTGCCTGGAACTTATCAACAGACGTTATTAAATGAATAGGAACTCCTCAAGAGCTCTATACACAGAACAAGGGAGTTCCCTGTGGACTGTGCTTATTAGACTAATTTGAAACAGATGGATTCTGGGGGAGAAAGGTTCCTGATGCTCCAAATGTAATGAGATCCTCAAGTTGTACACAGTACAGGAAGCAAAGTGACCACCAAATAAAGCAAAACATTAGCAAGAAATGCAGTGGGAGAGAACAAAATGGAATGACGGCTCAATTATGGGATAAAAAAAAATCCCTTGAAATAATCATGCTATGAAACTAAAATCATTAGCCCCCTCCCCCCCCCGCGAGTCAAATTTATTTCCTAAAAACCATTGGTCATTACAAAAATGGAAATATACGCAAGTTGTAAGGAACGTACATTTTTACACTGGGCTCCATTTGGTGCTATACATTTTTGTCTGATCTATTGGGCTGATAGAGTAAACACAGAACCTTTCTACATAAATATATTTATTCCTATCAACCAATAAGTAACAGATTATCTCACTTCCGTTCAAAAAATAACTGGCCCAGTAATCTCTTTAAAATTCATTTCCCAAGGGGAATTATACAGGCAGCAATACAATATATAATGGGAAATTATCTTCTACTTCTCTCTGGCCACAAATGTAAAGATAACAATAAGCACACACAGACCTTAAACATATGCCGTGAGCACAGCATGACGCATCAAAGCAATAAATGCTCTCATCACATAATGTGGGGGAGGGGATTGTCTACCATAATCAGATTTAACAGAAAAATAAAATGGTGAGAATTGCCTAGTTTGAAAAAAAACATCTATTTAACAAAAAGTCTGGCTCTTTATTTTAATGCAATAGGCACTGAGAATCAGTTCATACTTAAGCATGAGAGCGTCACATTTTTAGCCCAGCTGTATATAGGGCTGCCTCTGAAGGTGGTTCAGAAACTTCAGCTAGTACAGAATTCGGTGGTCAGGCTGCTCAGAAGATGGTTTGAGTATATTACGCCGATCCCGGCCCAACTGCGTTGGCTGCCAATTAGTTTCCAGGCCCAATTCAAAGTGTTGGTTTTGACTTTAAACGGCTCAGGACTGCAATACCTCAAAGACCTCCTCTCTCCAAATGAACCTACCCGGATCCTGAGATCATCCTGTGAGGCCATTCTTCATGTGCCTCTTCCACAAGAGGTCTGGAGGATGGCAACACGAGAATGGGCCTTTTCTGTGGTGGCTCCCCGTTTGTGGAGATTCACCTGGTGCCTTCATTACATACCTTTAGGCGTCAGGCAAAAACGCTCCTCTTCAATCAGGTCTTTGGCTGCTAGACATGCAAAGCCCTTTTAAATTTGTTGTGGGAGGGGGTGGGGGATTACCGGTTCATTGTTTTTGTTATTTTTACTATGTATTTTGTGGTTTTTATATTGTAATTTTATGTTGTGAACCGCCCTGAGATCTGCAATTGATGGGCAGAATACAAATTTAAATAACAACAACAACAATTTCATAATATCTATTGGAAATTTGCTCTGCCTAACATTTTTAAGGCAACCTCGTATAGAGCATATGCTTTAATTTAACCATTATGGAAGCAAACCTTGTACCAATTGTGGGCACCACAGTTCAAGAAGGATACTGACAAGCTGGAACGTGTCCAGAGGAGGGCAACCAAAATGGTCAAAGGCCTGGAAACAATGCCTTAGGGAGCTGGGTATGTTTAGCCTGGAGAAGAGAAGGTTAAGGGGTGATATGATAGCCATGTTCGAATATATAAAAGGATGTCATATAGAGGAGGGTGAAAGGTTGTTTTCTGCTGCTCCAGAGAAGCAGACACGGGGCAATGGATTCAAACTACAAGAAAGAAGATTCCACCTAAACATTAGGAAGAACTTCCTGACAGTAAGAGCTGTTTGACAGTGGAATTTGCTGCCAAGGAGTGTGGTGGAGTCTCCTTCTTTGGAGGTCTTTAAGCGGAGGCTTGACAGCCATCTGTCAGGAATGCTTTGATGGTGTTTCCTGCTTGGCAGGGGGTTGGACTGGATGGCCCTCGGGGTCTCTTCCAACTCTATGATTCTATGATTGAAACCCAACCTCGAATTTCATCATGAGAACAGGAGCGTTATGTGGGAGCAAAAAGAAATTTGGGTAGTTTCCAGTTTGATGACATTTGCCCACCCCACACTTCTGTAACATGTGCCACTTGTCTAAGATCTTGTCTTGAAAGTGGGCAAAAGTTTAACAGGGTCTTAGTCACTTGCACCATTAGAAGTCTTGTCGATCCCAGATGCCCTGCCTGCACATGATTCTGCCTAAACAAAATTCCTACATACTTAATAGAGAACAAGTTAAGGGTTTTAATATTATCCATCATCCACTTATGTGGCTTGGGCCTTTTATCAAATCACATTAAACTCAGTATCAGCAAAGCTCAAAGGAAGAAGTTCCTTTTTACAAAAAGACCCAAGATCTCTACAAAGATGCCTCATAGTTATCACTGTAATAGATACAAGCGCCATGCCAGCTTCAGAAACTAGTATGGAAACTTCGTCATCAAAAAATGTGGGAGATAAATGCTGAAGATTTTGAAGATTAAACAAAAATGGCACAGACATCAATGTCCTACAGTCCTCAGAGCAGGGACTGTATATATAGGCCAGTTAAACGAAACCTAGCTTTAAGTTCAGTATAAGAAGAAAGGTTTTTAATTAAATTTAGTAACTCCCTTATCACAACATTCGTACTGAACAATTTAAACCAAGTCTCTGTCTGACAAATCAAAATCTGAAAAGAGATCTAAAATTGCACATATTCAGAGGGGTAGCTGTGTTAGTCTCTTCCAGCAAAAACAGCAGAGGGTTTGTGCCACCTTAAAGACCCACAGATTATGGCGTGTCGCGTGAAACCACGTTGTGTCAGATGAGCCAAAAAAACCTACGTCAAAGAAAATTTATTAGTCTTTAAGGTGCTACACAACTCTCTCTTTTTGTTTTCATAAAGCTGTAGACCCTTTCTAGAGACATATGGACCAAAACAGAGGAACTATGTATTCTTGGCTTTCCTTTAAAGGATCCATTCTATTCTTCCTCTACAATATTCTGTTCATCAGCATCAATTGCTAATTTCAGCAAAACAGGGATTGAATTTTACATATGAAATCCAACAGATTTACGAAGCGATAATTCTTGGGTCTCTCTTGGAATGGATACAAAGCTTGACTCCCATCAAAATTGAATCTTACCAGAATTACAAAAGAGTAAAAAGCTTTGCAAGTACTGGGGTCCACCAATTGATATTTTGTATATAAATGGGGGGGGGGTAATCATATCCCCATGAGATGCAATAATTAGCAAGATCCTGAACAAGCTTTCTAACTTTGCCCTCTGTAACAGGAGGCATTAAGATGTATTCTTCATATCAGGGGAGGTTACTTGCAGACACTTCATTGCCAAGCTATTCCAAGAATTAAATAGAGATAAAAAATGCTCTCCCTACTGTGTGGGTAACATCTGTGTTCAATGGACTATTTGGTTTCCCTCTTTCCATTATCCCCAAATATACGGAATAATGGGGTTCTTTTTCAGTCAACGTCGTTCTCCTTTATTCTTGACCCCATGACAATGAAACTAAAACAGCATTTTGTATCTCAGCAGTGCAATTTCTCCTTCAATGTAAATAATTCAGGATCTAATTAGCAGGTTTTATGCACCATAGAACAGGTTTTTTTTCCCAGCAGGTGGCTGAACTGAAAAACTATTACCCTCTTCCTCTGAAATTGTGTCCTTTTATATAGGCTGAAGCATTAAACGGGCAATTTTCATTTAATTTTTAAAAGAATTTGCATGGAAGTAAATAAAAAATCCAACCACTGCAAAGACTTAAGCCTAACCTTCAACGCAATACCTAATTTATTCAAAATTATGCTACTGTCGCAACAAGCTGCACCCCTCACTTGTACTTATCCCATACATTGATTAATAGCCTGAATTTCCCATAGTCTTGAGGTAGCTACCGGTACCTATCTAGGCTCATCATGCACCTTCAGCTGTGTTTTTAAGGCAAACACATCCTTCTAATCAGTATTCTTGCAGTAGTCTCCTTGTTAACTACATCAAGCAAGATCTCAGGCAAAATTTAACAATATTTTCAAAAGGATCACTTGATTGACACTCTGTAGGGGGGGGGGTTATATACTCAATACTGAGCAGACTACCCCCCACCCTCACCTGCCCAGTCTCTGCTCACATCCCATATTATTCTCCCTTTGAAATCTGTCTTCCCTACTGGCTCTTCTCTAACGGCATCGTCTGTCTGCTTCTCAAGCTTGGCTGCCTTTCTCATTTTGTCCGTTTCTCCTGTTGCTTCTCCCTGCTAGGTCGATGCATACATGGAAGCTCATTTGTACAAAAAGCAATCAGTGTCTGGCACTTGACAAGTGGAATGGCAGAGGGAACTTAACACAGACTTTTACAGTACTTAACCACCAGGCATGGGTAGTTGACAGGAGAAGCTGTTTCAGGCTGGCCTCCTAGCCAGAAACGCATGGGGATGGGGAGACAGGAAGGCTGGCTATACAATACAGACTTAAGAGCGTAGCACTGAAAAGCTTCTCTGCCTCCAAAACATGCTGCCTGAAAACTGGCAGCCTATCATGGCTACTGAAATTACGATTCAAAATGAGAAGAGAGAAAGAGAAATGGGCACTCCTCTCTGTTTCTAAAGGGTGACACACAATGCAGGTATTTCTGTGTAATGGTGGCTTTGTGTCTCCCAAAAGCAGGTCATATAGGTGGGCAATATCCTTAGCCCTTTTGTCCACTTGGCCTATGTTAGGTTTTCATTGTGACACATAACAGCAGCTCAGCAAGGTTTCCCACAGAGACCCAAGATGCACAGATTTAATATCGTTTTATGAATCTCAGCTTCCCCAATTTTGTGTCTGTTCCACCCACCCTTCCTATGGATTTGGATTTGATATCCCGCTTTTCACTACCCTAAGGAGTCTCAAAGCGGCTAACATTCTCCTTTCCCTTCCTCCCCCACAACAAACACTCTGTGAGGTGAGTGGAGCTGAGAGACTTCAAAGAAGTGTGACTAGCCCAAGGTCACCCAGCAGCTGCATGTGGAGGAGCGGGGACACGAACCCGGTTCCCCAGATTACAAGTCCACTGCTCTTAACCACTACACCACACTGGCTTCCTATGATTCATCATTACTTTCCTTCCCTAGATCTGCTACTTCCTGCACCTTTATTTTCCTGAGTCTGCTTTCACCCATCACATTCAATCCCAAACCCCATTCCTTCTCTGCCCGATTCCCCTGGTCACTACCTCTCTCAAACTATTGCCTTCCATTCCACCAGGCTTCTGTCTCATCACAGGTTAGCCAACAACTGAAGAGAGGTAGTTAGGTAACAACCAGCCTTGGGGATTTGTCCCTTTTCTTGAATTAGTAATGAATTTGCTTTTCCGGCAAAATGACAGAATTGGTATTTGACACAGTGGCATGTTCTTAGCTTTCATAGGGTACCTCATTCTTGCCTATGATCAAGACAGACACCCTAAAAACACAATGGGTTTTATCCAATGTCAGTCCTACTCAGAGTAGACCCAGATAAACTGAAGACATGACTGAGGCCCATTAATTTCAACAGGTCTACTCTAAGTATAACTCAACTTGAGACCATATGAAATATGTCCACCCACTGTATTTCCTCACGCACTGTGCTCATAACAACTACAAGCTTGTTAAGTGTATGAATCAAAATGCACCATTTAGCAATGGTCCTCCATTCTTGCCATGGCCTTTCGTGCTAAACAAAGCAGCTATCTTTGATCTAATCAGGATTATACAAAACAGAATCCCTGTCTCAACAGAGAAAAGGGAAGATCTGTTCCTCCCTAGATATGGAGGCGATCATATCTATTTACATCGAATGGCAAGCAAAATAAACTAATTCTATATCCTGAAGACAGCAATTTGTTTAAGCTTGAATGTGGTATTTCAGCTCACAAAGACCAGCACACGCAGCAGACAAGAGCGCTAACCTGAGTCATTTATAAGGTAGGAGAGCAACACCTGCTGGTCATGGGTTATAGTAAATACACAAAAGTCTCTACTACAGAAAAATTATCCAAGCAATAGGCACTAAAAACAAAAACTTCACTTCTCAATAGCTACATACATACAAAATATTGAGAGAGATAATAAAGTGAGAAGAAACTATCAAGTTTCGCCCACGATAAATGTATGAACAAATAAATTCTCAAGGGCCACTCACGCACTACTGCAGCTGACACTGTAGCATGTGAGACTGTATCCTATACTGGAACTCCACTGGTGCAACTGACTTGCATGTACCAACAGAGCTTCCTCTTCCTCTCCCTTCCAGGCCCCTCCCATATTGTCAAAACCAGCTTCGGGGGTTGGGGGACACACCCACCCAGAGATTTTGTGGTGCACGGAAGGAGAGGAAACGTTAAGTCTCATTGTGCCAGTGGAGCCGCATGTGCAGAACACTGAATGCAACCCACGGTCAGCTCTATTTGGCAGAAAGAGCTTCAGATTCAATCTGAATTATGTACCTGGAAATGGAAACCTGCAAAAATTCACAGGTGCGTCATGTTGTTGGCAACACTTCTCTGTGTGTCGGTTCCATACACCCGCAACATTGGAGCATTAAATGAATACATAACACAGATCTATGGTGTGACCATGCTTGGAATACTATGTGCAGTTCTGGTGGCTGCATTGCAATATGGGTGTCGCAGGCCTGGAAAAGACGCAGAAAGGAGTGATCAAAATGCTCAGGGAGGTGGAGCAATATGAGGAAGTTTTACAATAATGAGTAGTGGCAAGCAGGAGAACATTTTGCTGTTCAGGGCTTTCCAGTTATGGGGGAAAGCCCCCTTTCTGGTAATCTTTTGCCTAAATTCAAAACATGGTGGGACTCACGAGGACAGGTTGTGACAAAGATCATACGGTCCAGGCAGATTCATATGATACAGAGTTGCCACATTTTGCTTTAGATGAACTGAATGTCACTGTATGACGAATGTGTGCCTTTAGGATGCAAATTTTACACAGTCCATAGGAACTTTTATTTACTTCTACCTTGGCTTTTCTCATATCATTAGTTCAAAACAGGTGTCAAAAACACTAAAGTATAATATAAATAACTGAAATTGCTATCCAAATGATGTCTAATACTATATAACTCACAAAAAAATGCAATCTGTCATTTTAGGAATTGGCCCAATTTGTATCTGTCATTTTAGGAATTGGCCCAATCTGTTCCGAGTTGCTCTATGGTCTGTCCAGTTTGACTCATGCTTGGGATCTGAAGCAGCTTCATTGAAAACAAATTTCATTTTGATAGGAAATCAAAGCAGACAGAAGTGGATGAAATTTGCAGGCACGGCAGCCCCTCAAAAGTGGCTTAAACCTGCCAAATTATAAACAATATGTAGAGATTTCAGAGAGCTGAAGGGCACTGTTGGCATTTGATGGCATACATTCTTCTAACAGTGCCCTTCAGCTCTCTATATTGGACAAACAGGCCAAACCCTACACCAAAGGATAAATGGACATAAATCTGACATCAGGAATCACAAGACAGAGAAACCAGTAGGAGAACACTTCAATCTTCCAGGACATTCTATAAAAGATCTCAAAGTAGCTGTCTTATTACAAAAGAAATTCAAAAATAGACTGGAAAGAGAAGTTGCTGAATTGCAACTTATTACCAAACTTAAAACCACAGCGAGACCTGGTCTGAATAGAGACATTGGATTCTTATCTCATTATACATGATAAAGCTATTTTTAGCCATCTCACCTCTTGCTTTTTCCTGTAAGACCAATTGCCGTCGTTAACAGTCGTTAACAGGTTTACTACACCTATCAGCCAATCCCCCATTCCCACCACCCTTCTGAGTAATACCCCTCCCTACCCTCTCACTATATATAAGGGTCTGGTGACTTCTGTTTCAGTGTATCTGAAGAAGCTCATACCAATAACAAACTTACCGTATTTTTCGCTCCATAGAACGCACCGGACCATAGGGCGCACCTCATTTTTAGAGGAGGAAACAAGGGGAAAAAAATATTTTTCCGGTTTTCCTCCCCTAAAAGCCCTTTTTTGTGGGTTTTTTTTTTTTTGAGGATCAGCTAAAAGTTTTGCAGCTGTTTTTGCAAAGGCAAAAGGCTTTTTTAAGGATCAGCTAAAAGTTTTGCAGCTTTTTTTGCAAAGGGAAAAGCCCTGGTTGGTTTTTTTTTTTGAGGATCAGCTAAAAGTTTTGCAGCTGTTTTTGCAAAGGCAAAAGGCTTTTTTTTAGGATCAGCTAAAAGTTTTGCAGCTTTTTTTGCAAAGGGAAAAGCCCTGGTTGGTTTTTTTTTCGAGGATCAGCTAAAGGTTTTGCAGCTTTTTTTGCAAAGGGGGAAAAGCAAAGCTCCTTTTGCAAAGGGGGAAAAGCAAAGAGGAAAAGCCCCATTTTTATGAGGTTTAACTCACATTTCTGAAAAAATCTTAAGGAAAGGGAGCCATTTCTACAGTTTCCAGACAGATAATCTAATCAGCCAGTCACATGTCCTGGGGAAACAAACAACCTCCCTCTGCAGCACATTCAACAAAGGAGGGCGGGGCTGAAAGGGAGCCCGGACTCTTATCTCTCTCCCGATCTCTTGCTGATCAGCTGCTGAGCAGGGTCCTTTCAACACTCCCTTTTCTCTTTGTAAAATAAAAAGCATGATCCTCTTTTGGCCCCTGGGCAATTCAGCTCCAGGGACCACCATTCGCTCTATAAGACGCACAGGCATTTCCCCTTACTTTTCAGGAGGAAAAAAGTGCGTCTTATGGAGCAAAAAATACGGTAGTTGGTCTCTAAGGTGCTACTGGAAGGAATTTTTAAAAGCCTGCAATAGTACTCCTATCACTGGAACTAAAACCTTCTCAGATACAAGGACTCTTTATGCCACTTTATCCTCACTGACATATTACTGTTCATCTGTACAGTGGTGCCCCGCTAGACGAAAATAATTCGTTCTGCGAAAATTTTCGTCTAGCGGGTTTTTCGTCTTGCGGAGCGGCAATGACAGCCGCGCTCCGCAAAACGAAAAAAAAAAAGACAAAAATTTTTCGTCTTGCGAGGCAGCCCCATAGACTTTTTCGTCTTGCGGGGCAGCCTTCCGCTAGACGAATGCCTTCGTCTAGCGAGTTTTTCGTCTTGCGAGGCATTCGTCTAGCGGGGTACCACTGTATAAGTGGGTTCTGAGGCACAGTTCACTCAGCGTTCCAAACTGATCAGCTGAAGTTAGTAGCTCACAATAATTTTCACCAGCCTACCTACTTGCCATGTCTTTTGAAACAATTCATAGCACATTAAATTCCTGAAAAGAGGTGGAGGAGAAGAGAACCTACTTTTTCCACGGTACAAAACCTGGTCATTTCCCTGTTATTCTTACTCACCCATAGTGACCAGGTGAATGTCTACTTGGAAATTTGGCTCATTCAATACACGTCGCAATATGCTTTGCTCACATGCCAAGTTGTAATGAACCCCATGACCGATCTTAACCCTATAATGTTTTTAATTCAGGTTCTTCACAACTTTTATCTGGGAAACCGATGCTGGGACGTTAGTGAATTGCCCCAAACCAAATAGGGCTTGCAGTGATTCTAACGCAGCTCCATTTCCTACATGGCAGCTCTTTGAGCCATTTGTCAATGAAGCCAGTGGAACTACCATGATAAACTTGAACAGCAAAATGTGCTGCCTGCCACTACACATTATTGCAACACTCAATTCTGCTGCTAGCAGTAACATATCCTCACGATGTGACACAGAAGGTAACAGACTCCAAGCTTCCTGAAATGCAAGAGAGCAGGAATTACTGCTCAAAAACAAGCAGATAAAAATAAAGCAAATAAATTATTAATTTCTCACCTTCTTGAGAAGAGACAATGGGTGGCAAGTAATCAGGAATATACTCTTTCCTCTCTTCTGCATCTTTGCTTCCAGGCTGGGGAAACTGCAGGACATTATTCTTGCTGACAGGGTATAAGGGGATTTGATGCGCAAAAGTGACTGGCTCAATATTGAGTATGTAATCTTCCAGTTCATGCAGGTTGACCCCCATAAGCTTGAAGGCTTCACCTACATCCTCCAAAATTGGATCTGTCCGGCCATCTGTTAAAAAAGGGGAAAAAAGGAATCAAGAAAGGTTTTGAAAGCAAACATTGCCAGTGCATAAGAAATATGTTGATTTAGTAGCTTTAAAAGGGAAAGCAGCAAATCACTGTTAAGAAAAGTCCCAGCTGCCTCATTGCCTGGGTGTCCAAAAATCTGATTCTGGCAACTAGGAATATCAACATTTTTTCACAGGGTTCTTTAGGTCCTAAACACCTGACACTGCACTACTAGCATTTGAAATCTTTGTTTCTACTTCTGGTTCAGACTTTAAAAATATATGCACGCACACAAGGCTACAGCGACATTGGAAGAATTTATATCCATACATGATGGTGAGTGAAACTCAGGTGGCCAAGAATTACAGAAGTAAGTCAGGATGCCAGTGGCTCAACCTATGTGTAGATGCAGAAAAGTGATGCCCCATGATAATTTGTTGGAAACAGAAAGGGACGGGCAGGGACATGGAAGACTTTTTAATTCCAATGCATTCCTCCATCACCATCAACACGACCTCCACAAGGGAGTCCCTCTGGGAAACCCATTTGGTTGAAGGGATATAAAAATGTGTATTTCACCATGTGGCAGCGTTTAAAGACAACGAGGTGTCCATGTGGCTGCAGGAGTCTTAGGCTCATATAAGCATGCATGACTCCTCAGACAGTCACCTGAATGCAACCAGAGACCTTGCCCCATGAACTCAGAACTGTTACTTCAGTTGGTGGGCACAAACTTATGGGTGTAAAGGCAACTCCCCCCTCCTTTGCTTTTAAGTTTCCATATCCTGACTTTTTAGAAGCTCAAAGTATATACCGTACATCATTGTGCAGCCATATAAATATGAACAGTTTACCCTTGTTAGTTCCCCCACCACCCCCACAGACACTAGTTTTATTTGGACCATCCGTATGGAGTACCATCACATCCTCTGCTAGTCCCATCTCCCCAGTGCCAGGGGAAGGTCCGAAAGGGAGAGGTCTACTCTAGGCACATTACCCACCCACCCCAGTTTAAAACTCTGAATGACGGGGGTGCGAAATCAAGGTGGGGAGCCTAGAAAAGAAGAGGAGACTCTCCTTGTCAGGCCTTCCCCTTGACATGTGGATGGTGGAGAACAGGGGCAGCAAGGGATGGGGCCCCTGTTCTGGTGCTTCATGAGAAGTTACAGAACTACTGATTTGGGCCAGATAACAGTTCAAAATCTCCACTATCCCTGGAACAGATGAACTGTCCTTAGAAGAACGTACGGATCTGCTTTTTACTTTCTTAGTGCACTTAGTCCAATACTGTCATTATAGATATATTCCCTCAACCTACATCAACTGAACTGGTACTTATTTCTACAATGAGCCATTTCTTTGCGTTTGTAACTTCATACTGTTCTATGTTCATGTATGTATGTTTCTTGGGAGCATTGCTTTCCCTGTGATAACCCAAGTCCATTAAGAATCCTATTTAACCTGCTTCCTTCTTAAACATTGAAATAAATATAATTAAGAACTCTGGCCGGAGGTTTCAACCAAAACGATGCGTTTACTCGTGAGTAAATACAAATATAGTATCAATCCTGTTAAGCATTACAGTCTTAAATAAAGAAATAGTTTCACATTGAAAAATCCCTTGAAAGTCTTTTAGAAGTTGATGTAAAGGCTTCTACGATGCGTGTCAGATGTATAATGAGACAACTGGAGACCAGCATTACAGTCTTAAATAAAGAAACTTTACATCAACTTCTATATATAGCAGGGCTATATAAATACTACAGTGTTAAATAAATGCTAGTCCAGGAATGCATAAGTACACCCCTTCTCTGTCATCTTTATAACAGCCCCTTTCCCCCGCTCCTGGTTGGCCACTGTGACAGTAGGATGCTGGACTAGATGGGCCACAGGCCTGATCCAGCCGGCTCTTTGTATGTTCCTTTGTATGACAACTCCAGCCCTTCACTCCATCAACTTGACAGAGCCATGCGCCACCTCCGCCACTGAAGACGACCACATAAGTGATACTACTCCCCTCCCTACATTCAATATTAGTCAAGTGACAACAACCCATGTGGGCATCACTCTCTCACTATGACAACCTTATGGTCCTCCCCACCCACCCACTTCTTACCATAACAACTCCATGGTACACCAGTGTCCACTACTCTAGTCACTTCGCTCTTCAGAACACCACATGCCCCCCACCGACTGCAGCCCAATGCCCATATCATGCCACCACTATAACAACCAACTCGGGGGGGGGGGGTCCTCCCCAGGGAAGCTCGCGAGACACCTTTGTTCCAGATCTTTAGGTGCCAGGCAAAAACATTCATCTTCTCCCAGTCATTTGGCTGATGAAACAATCTACGGCCTTTAAAACTGTATGTGTGTTTGGGTGGAGGGGATATTGTTTTGTTTGTCACTGTGGTGTGCCTTTTGCAGTTTTTATACTGTAGACTACCCTGTGATTCTCGGATGAAGGGCGTTATAGAAATTCAGTAAGTAAATAAATGAATAGCAAACCCCACAGCCCTCCTCTGCCTCCCATACTGCGACAACTCCCCACCCTGCCCCCCCCATATTTATTATTATTATTGAATTTATATTCCGCCCTATACACGCAGGTCTCAGGGCGGTTTACAGTTTAAAATCAGTATATAAAAACGTAAAAGACATAACAAAAACCCAATAATCCCCCCAAGACATTTTAAAAGGGCATAGCTGAAAACAGTTAAAAAACTAAACTTAACTCAGTTGGTCTCTAAGGTGCTACTGGAAAGAATTTCCTATTTTGTTTCGACTATGGCAGACCAACACGGCTACCCACCTGTAACTAAAACTAAAAACAACAATTTAAAAGAAGAAGCAGTGCCCTCCAGCCCCATGGCCACGTCGTGACACCTCTATGCCCACCACATTTCCACGTCCCCAAAATATCCGCTCCAGCCCCAAAGCCACGGCGTGCCAACCCCCATGCTCCCCCCCCACCTAACTCCAGCCCCACAGCTACACCATGCCACTATGACAACCCCAAGGCCCTCCTCTGCCCCTCACACTACGACAACCCCACACACCCCATATCCGCTGCAGGCCCACTGCCATGTCGTAACACTTCCATGCCAGCCCCATATCCACATCCCCCATATCCGCTGCAGGCCCACGGCCACGTCATGCCAGCCCCACGGCCCACTCCCCCTAGATCACCTCACGTGCTGCCCCCATTCCCTACCCCCCCTCCGCCCGCGGCCTGCCCCCCCTCCCCGTGACAGCTCCGTCGCCATGGCGACCCCCCCCCCACCCGCGGCCGTTACTCACAGAGCTCGCAGTAGCGCCGGCAGCCTCGGCCCAGCGAGTGCAGGTACCTCTGCAGGACGTCGGTGAGGAGGTCGCAGGCGGAGAGCTGCACGGCGTCCCAGCCCAGCGCCTGGCACACCTGCGCCGCCGACACGCGCAGCAGCCAGCGCGAGTAGCTCTCGCACATCCTCACGGCCCCGGAGCCATGGCCTCGCCCCTCACGCCGGAGACGCCGCCAGCCCCGCAGCAGCAGCAGGCGCCCTACGGGGTCCCGCAGTCGTCAACGCCGCCGCCGCCGCCAGCGCCCACCGCGACGACGAAGACGCCGCCGCCATCTTGGGGTCGCCCGGGCAGACCGCGCCGGCCGAGCCCAGAGCGAGCAGCCAGATCGAGTCGCTCGATTCGCTCCGGCGTCGGCTATCCAGGACGCCTGGGGGGAGGCGTGACGTCACGCGGAGAGGAGCGTTTCCTTCTTCTGCCGCCGGGGCTTTTTATTCTAGCAAAAAACGGCTTCTGTTGCAAGTTGTCACGGCTAGAGGTTGCTGCAAATGCACGCCCTGCAACATTTCTCGGGTGAAAATAGGGACGTCAATAATAATAATAATAATAATAATAATAATAATGGAAGAAAAGCCTAATAATAATAATACAACAACAACAATTTTATTATTTATAGTCAACAAAAACCACAATTTTATCATTTATACTCAGCAGCAACAATTTTATTATTTATACTCAACAAAAACCACAATTTTATCATTTATACCCAGCAGCAACGATTTTATCATTTATACCCTAGCCATCCGATTGGGTTGCCCCACCCACTCTGGGCAGCTTCAAGCGTATACAAAATCATAACAAAGCATTAAACATTGCACTACCTTTGTAAATCAAGAAAATCTTTAATAAAAATATTTTTTATATAAAAAAACATTAAAAATTTATCAAAATGCTTTTATTTGGGGTTGCTGTCGTGTCTCTGCTGCAGATCACAGCGGACTCCTTTGAGTGTCATTGTGTCTTAAAAAGGTAAAGGACCCCTGACCATTAGGTCCAGTCGCGGACGACTCTGGGGTTGCAGCGCTCATCTTGCTTTACTGGCTTAGGGAGCCGGCGTACATGTGGCCAGCACGACTAAGCCGCTTCTGGCGAACCAGAGCAGCGCACGGAAACGCTGTTTACCTTCCCACCGGAGCGGTACCTATTTCTCTACTTGCACTGGTGTGCTTTCAAACTGCAAGTTTGGCAGGAGCTGGGACCGAGCAACAGGAACTCACCCTGTTGCAGGGATTTGAACCACCGACCTAGGCTCAGTGGTTTAGACCACAGCGCCACCCACGTTCCCATTGTGTCTTAGGTCTATGTAAAGTACTACAAATTGTGACCCCATAGTCGCCTTTGACTGGACTTAACCATCCAGGGATCCTTTACTCTTTTTTTCTTAACCTTACAAATTGCAGGGGCTTGGGCTCGATGACCCTCAAGGTCCCTTCCAACTCTGTGGATGCTGTTGTTGTCTGATCATAGCTAAGCTCTGGAACTCACTGCCACAATAGGCAAGGATGGCCACCAATTTGGAACAACAGAATCATAAGAGTTGGAAGGTCTTCCAGGACTTGCAGCCAAGATGGTAATCAGGTATACCAATGGCACCTTCTCACTTTAATATGGCTTAACCAGAGTACATTTATACAGGTATACCAGCTTTGGCTCCAAGGAGCTCAAGGTGGTTCTCCCCTCCTCCTTTTATCCTCACAACAACCCTGTGAGGTAGGCTAGGCTGAGAGAAGACAGCAGCCTGACCAAGGTCACCCAGTGAGCTTCATGGCTGAGTGGGGATTCGAACCCTGGTCTGCCGGGTCCTAGTCCAACACTCTACCCACTGCACCACATAGAACAGTGTTTTTCAACCTTTTTTGGGCAAGGGCACACTTGTTTTATGAAAAAAATCACGAGGCACACCACCACTAGAAAATGTTAAAAAATTTAACTCTGTGCCTATATTGACTATATATAAAGTAATTCTCTTGAATAGGAATCAAATAAACACAATTTTTCCCACGGCACACCAGGCAACATCTCGCGGCACACTAGTGTGCCGCGGAACAGTGGTTGAAAAACACTGACATAGAACACTGGTACCTTACTTTCCCAGGTTACATAACATTCAGATGATATAAAATGCATCTTTGCAGCCCCAAAGCTAAAAGAAACAAAATGGCTTTTAATTACAAGAGCACAAGGAGAGTTTTTAAGGAGACTCTTCTCTTCCATATGCATGTGAGAGCAGAAAGCAGCAAACACACTCACTGCTGGATAGTTTGGGCACTAAGAGGATCCAATTCCCTCTCTCTTGAAGAAGCAGCCTTAATTTTCCATGAAGGATTATATATATTTTTCTCTAATATTTAAAAAGGAGCAGAAGTTAGCCAAAACTCCCTCCTTCCTGCATTAGCTATCCATATCTGTCGGGAATTTGCTTTTTTCCCATGCCAACTATAAACTGGGCATTTGTCCCATTTTAAAGCATGCTTGGACTGGAACAATTACCTTCTAGTCTGCATTACATTTTGAATCCAAGTTTAGGGCAAGCCTGGGAAAAATGTCATCTCTCACAATTGGGTTTTAATTTGAGGGCAGCAGCAGGCAAATTGATACTCTGAAGAGGCAATTAGTCCCATCTTGGCAACTCTCTTATCGCTGATTCCGTGACAAATACCTAAGCAATCCACGGAGGTGGTAAACCTGGGTTTAGGCCAGTGGTTCCCAAACGTTTGGGGGTGCCACCCCCTTGGTTCCATAAACTCACCCCCAGTACACCCTCCCCTATAAAAAACATCATTCAGAATAGTAGTTTGCAAGATCCACTTAGGAAGAGAACAATAAAATCCAAAACAGTAAAAACTAGCTGCATATTTATTCAAAATCCAGTTAAAACTATTTAAGTTAATTAATTCAGCCCAGACAGCAGTTTACAGAGCTCAGTGCTAAGGCCAGGAGGATAGACCAGATTACCTGAGAGGTAAAAGGGAAACATTCTGATCCCAAACTGTTGTCATGGTCCGGCTAAATGCCGAGGAATGGTGGGAGGCACCAGCGGGGGAACCGCCAAGGGAAGAAGGTATGAAGAGGGAGGAGCAGAGACAGGCCCGTTGGCATAGTCTCAGATTACTTGGGAAGAACCCAGTGAAGATTTAGGCAGCCTCTACAACTGCCTCATAGGGGCAAGACCTACTAAGAAGAGTTGCCGTGCTCCTTAGGCATGGCACCCTTGGGCAGACCTGGTTTCTTCTAATAGAGTTAACTTCACTTCCTCAGTGTGATTTATTACTGACACCTGTTATTTCCCCCCCCCCCATCTAACTGCAAATAATCATGGATCACTTCATACAATGGTTAATAATAATAATAATAATAATAATAATAATAATAATAATAATTCTATTTATACCCCGCCCTTCCCAGCCAGAGAACCGGGCTCAGGGCGGCCAACATCAACCAAAATCACAACAAAAAACATAAAAACGATCAATTTAAAATAACAGATTAAAATACAAATTTAAAATTCAATTAAAACTGCAGGTCTCAATTTCAAAATAACCCACCAATAAAAGATGAAGCATAAATATTAAACAGAAACCAACCCAAAGGCCAGGTGGAACAGCTCCGTCTTGCAGGCCCTGCGGAAAGATGCCAAATCCCGCAGGGCCCTGGTCTCCCGTGATAGGCTGTTCCACCAAGTCGGGGCCAATATTGAGAAGACATAAATGTCAAGACATACCCCGTAGCATGAATGTCACAGGTGTTTCACAGCACACTGATCAGGAATTAAGAAACCTGCAGATTTCCAGGAGTTCCAGATTCCATTGACCCCAGCCAACAAGGCCAAGTATTATGGAAGCTGTGGTTCAGTAATATCTGAAAGACCACATATCCCCCAACCTTGCCACATATCATCGTTGCTCCCACTAGCCCCAGCCAGAATGACCAAGTCAGGGATAACAGGAGATGTAGCCCCAAACCTCTGTAGGGCACAAGGTTGGGGGAGGCTAGTATATAGCTGGAAAGGTTGGCATCCGTCTTTCTCAGGAGACAATGTAGGACAACACCTTTAGGGGTGAAGTCAAACTGTTCAAAGGTAACAGCGCCTGGTAGCAGCTTGGGAAATGACCCTCAGTTGAACTAAGCATTTCTTCTTGAATACAGCACTGATGTATTCTTGATGTCAGAGCTAAATAAACTTCTATACTGTTTAGATGTAGTTCTGACTTTATAATTCCCAAGAGAAAAGCTTCTGGTTGGTTTTTTTTTTTTACAAATGTTATCTTAAACATCTTGTTCAATTCATTATATATCATTTCCCAGTAAGTTTTAACCTTATTAGACCACCACATATGAAAAAATGCACCTTTCTCTTTACATTTCCAACACTTACTTGATTTTGGTTTACACATTTTTGCCAGTCTACTAGGTGTTAGATACCATCTACCCTGTTTCTCCTAAAATAAGCCATAGCCATAAAATAAGCCATAGCAGGATTTCTATGCATTTGCGAAATATAAGCCGTTCCCCAAAAATAAGCCATACCCCGAAAATAAGCCATAGTGACGTGGTACCTCCCATTAAAACAACCTGGAGAGGCGTGGCTATGCAGTGTACCGATGCGACACGGTTAAAATAAGACATCCCCTGAAAATAAGCCATACTGTGTTTTGTTGAGCGAAAAAAAATATAAGACGGTGTCTTATTTTAGGAGAAACACGGTATATAACACCTTCATATAATTTTCTCCTTAAACCGTAACATGCTGTAAATTTTATATCCGTATTACGTCGTTCCCATGGTTCCATGCCGATATTCAGTGAGAATCTGTGGATTGAGGTGTATATCGAACATAGGGAAGGCATGTGAGCACATCTAACCTACTTACTGCATTGTCTTCACCCCAGGGCACGGCTGGTGAACCTGTTGCCCTCCAGATATTGTCGGACGAATACAACTCCCATCATTCTCAATCATTGGCCATGGTGGCTGGGGCTGATGGGAGTTGGAGTCCAACCACATCTGGAAGGTTACACGCTTTCGCTTCCTGTTCTAGTGCAGAACCTTTACCCCCATGGCCCGGCAAGTCTCAGGGCTTGGACTGCAAACCACAGCCATGTTGGGAAAAGGACATTAAGAAGTCCAAGAATCACAGTGCTGGTACCCCAGCGACTACCCAAAGACGCCAATCGAATATGGAAGTGGAGAATGGCGAGATTAAGGAGCTGATTTTGGGGCTGAAAGCAGAATTGGGCGACAAAATGGACTCAATAAACGTGAAACTAGATAAAATGGAAAACAAAATTGAGCAAAATCTGAAAAGGATCGAACAAAACTCTCAAGCAATTGTGGACTTAAATAAAAAATGTGAAGAATTGACAAAGAAAGACCAAGAGATGGAAAAGAAATCCCAGAACCTGACCAAACAGATGAATAGACAAGAAGAAGTGGTGAAGAAAATGTTAGAAGACTGTGGAGAAACTAGCAAAAGTCAAGAAAAAGTAATGGAAGAAATACAAAGGTTGAGGGATATACAGGAGTCAACTTGGGACGCGATCGCTTTGCAAGAATATAGACAAAATGAATTGACCTTGAGAATGAGAGGGCTCAAAGAAAGCCAGGAAGAAAATGTAGAAGTCATCCTCATCAAAGGGCTGGCCGAATGGTTACAGTTGAAAGAAGAAGATGTGTCTGTATGTATTGATAGGGCATTTAGACTGAAACCAAGACACACACGAGCGAGCAGATGGCCCGGGGATTGTTTAGTCTTCCTAAACTCTAGAATTTTAAGAGACCAAATAATGCAAAAGAAAAAATATCAGAAATTTAGAATTGAGGATAAAGAGATCATTATTAAGCGAGAGGTCCCATCACGGTTGTTGAAGAAAAGGGCGAAATATAAAACTTTGACTGATGTGCTGTTGAGAAATAACATCTACTTTAAATGGGAGTTCCCAGAAGGGGTTTCTTTCATGTATAATCAGACAAAAATGAAAATAACCACGGAGTTAGAAGCAGAAAGGTTCTGGAGAAAACTTGAGATCTCAATGGGGGAGGGCAGAGCAGAAGGAAATAAAAGACGAAGCTGTGGTTCAGTAATATCTGAAAGACCACATATCCCCCAACCTTGCCACATATCATCGTTGCTCCCACTAGCCCCAGCCAGAATGACCAAGTCAGGGATAACAGGAGATGTAGCCCCAAACCTCTGTAGGGCACAAGGTTGGGGGAGGCTAGTATATAGCTGGAAAGGTTGGCATCCGTCTTTCTCAGGAGACAATGTAGGACAACACCTTTAGGGGTGAAGTCAAACTGTTCAAAGGTAACAGCGCCTGGTAGCAGCTTGGGAAATGACCCTCAGTTGAACTAAGCATTTCTTCTTGAATACAGCACTGATGTATTCTTGATGTCAGAGCTAAATAAACTTCTATACTGTTTAGATGTAGTTCTGACTTTATAATTCCCAAGAGAAAAGCTTCTGGTTGGTTTTTTTTTTTTACAAATGTTATCTTAAACATCTTGTTCAATTCATTATATATCATTTCCCAGTAAGTTTTAACCTTATTAGACCACCACATATGAAAAAATGCACCTTTCTCTTTACATTTCCAACACTTACTTGATTTTGGTTTACACATTTTTGCCAGTCTACTAGGTGTTAGATACCATCTACCCTGTTTCTCCTAAAATAAGCCATAGCCATAAAATAAGCCATAGCAGGATTTCTATGCATTTGCGAAATATAAGCCGTTCCCCAAAAATAAGCCATACCCCGAAAATAAGCCATAGTGACGTGGTACCTCCCATTAAAACAACCTGGAGAGGCATGGCTATGCAGTGTACCGATGCGACACGGTTAAAATAAGACATCCCCTGAAAATAAGCCATACTGTGTTTTGTTGAGCGAAAAAAAATATAAGACGGTGTCTTATTTTAGGAGAAACACGGTATATAACACCTTCATATAATTTTCTCCTTAAACCGTAACATGCTGTAAATTTTATATCCGTATTACGTCGTTCCCATGGTTCCATGCCGATATTCAGTGAGAATCTGTGGATTGAGGTGTATATCGAACATAGGGAAGGCATGTGAGCACATCTAACCTACTTACTGCATTGTCTTCACCCCAGGGCACGGCTGGTGAACCTGTTGCCCTCCAGATATTGTCGGACGAATACAACTCCCATCATTCTCAATCATTGGCCATGGTGGCTGGGGCTGATGGGAGTTGGAGTCCAACCACATCTGGAAGGTTACACGCTTTCGCTTCCTGTTCTAGTGCAGAACCTTTACCCCCATGGCCCGGCAAGTCTCAGGGCTTGGACTGCAAACCACAGCCATGTTGCCCACGCCTGCCATCGTGTGATCTGAAGCTAAAATGTTCCCTATTCTTCCTTTGCATCAAGAGGTCCACACTTTTAGAATCCGGCGGCTTTCTCTAGAGCCCTGCATGGGAACAGAAGGCAGCGCCGAGTTCAAAAGCTACAACCTCTTCATGCAACAGATTGGGAGCATGCCTATGGAATTCCCGATTCTTCCTCTGAATTGCCGGCTTAAAAAAATCTTCATCTGTAGGGGCAGCTCCAACCTCACCAAAAAAGCAAAGTGTTGTCTGGTCATCCAGCTTCATTGTGACGTCAGGTGATCTGACAGGTGGGCAGACTCCGGTTACCAAGTTTAGGATTGAAGATGTAATACCTTAACATCAAAATATTTCACAAAGTTTTTTCAAACATACAACGGAGAGATTTTGGATGTTACCATAATTGTGCACAGCTCTCATTTACATCAATTCAATTCAACTCATTTATTGCATTAGCCATATGGCCATAGCACATAGTCATTTACATCAAAGAGGCTCTCTCTCTCTCTCACACACACACACACACACCCTGTCTCTCTCTCAAGGTGTCTGAAGAATGTTTTTAATGAGATTGGCATGCTGGCTGAGACCATAAGACACTGTCGTTTACTTGTATTGCAGTCCAGCCGAACCCAGTTCCACATACCCAAAGAACCATGCCAGCTCTTTTCATGTAGGACTTTATTATAATATGATTTACAAACAGTTGGGATTCTTTGCCTGAAAATCCTTCACAGAATGACAGACCAATAATTTTGTCTCTCTAGAAAGGAAGCGGGACAAACTGCTTGCCAGAACAGCTTTTCTTCTTTACCTACAGAGAAAAAACATTGCATTAAGGGAAGTTTGAATGTCACTCTGACGGGATCTGCAGCTTTGTCTACTAATTGCTAAATTGCTGCAGAACCTGAACCGTTTCTCATTTTCTCCTTGCTGTGTTAGTCCTTTCTTAAAAGTTTCATTTTTAAAATTCTAAACAGACGACAGCACTGTAAAACATTCCATAGAATGCAATGGGCCTAATAAGTAATTTAAACAAGGGAAGCAGTCTTTACATCAAACTGATCTCCGTCTATTGAAACTTTTAAACTGTATATAAGGCATTGTACAGTACAATAAAGGTGTTGTTAATAGAAATGTTTATGCAACTAATTTTTTTTGGAAGGCAACATCTCAGAGGAGACATATAGTATGTGTTGTTGTTTTTGTCAAAGCTACTGTCATATGAAAATGTGTGCAGATTTAAGAGATCCATGCTTGTGGTTAATTGATTTCTGTTTCTTGAATCGGGTGACAGTCCTTGGCAAAAGGTAACCCATAAAAATTAACCGTGGAAATATACCAGCATACTGTATATGCCTATACTTCAAAGACCAGCCTGATCTGAAGGAAATCCTTTGCCTTTGTGCAATGTGGTCATCGTAAGTGCCATGAACAAAGACCGCCTGCTTGAAACTTTGCAGCTTGCTCAAGGCACTTTCTAAACTTTGCAGACACTTTAAGCACAGGCTTCTTGAGTTGGGAAGAGATGAGGCAGGACTATCTTTAAGACAGAAACTGCCTTTCGGTTATTTGCAACCCAGTAATTTTTTTGAACTCCACTGATAAACCCACCTCAAGGATGCGACACCTGAACATCTTGCTATGGAATTTTAAGTACAACTGCAGTGTAGTATTTCCAGAACATTTGAAGCTACACAGTTAAAGACAGTATCAAGCATGTCTCTACAACACCCTTCCATCATATCTCTCTTGTTTTGTCTAGAAACACATTGCACTTTGATTTCATTTCTGCCAAATGCGTGGATTGATTTTAAGCAAAATTTTGCGGCATGCAAGTATTCATGCAATACCAGACATTCATAAACAAGCACTTCTAGAACAAACATCCTAAGTACTTCAACTACATTCTAATTTTTTTTTTTATTTCACCACCCATAACATCTATTTTCCAGCATCACTTTACCTGTTGACTTTGGATGACCCTCACTTTCTGATTACCCCTTATTTCCTGGTTGTGGAATGGTAAAAAAAACACACAAAAAATGCAGTGAAGCAATTAGTAATGTAAATTAAGGCAAAACATGCAATGCACAGCAAAAACACTGTTGGAAGTTGATCTCTTCAGTTGATCTAAGAGATATACTGATTAATACAAGGATTAAAGTCACAATTGCTTTCCATTATACAAAATCCCATTTTCCTCCAGCTTAATTGCATGATTTCAAGGCATGCTGAAGATGCACTTCTGCATTCTGTGGAGAGAGCTTGATCCAAAGGAAAGCTGCAGACTGAGCTTTTCAGAAAGAAAAGGTTAAGTCAGCATAGAACCGACACAGGGAATTCACTGCCACAAGAGATGCAGACAGCCACTGACAGCCATCTAAACTACAGTGGTACCTCGCAAGACGAATGCCTCGCGCAACGAAAAACTCGCTAGACGAAAGGGTTTTGCAATTTTTTAGGTGACTCGCAAGACGAATTTTTCTATGGTTGTGCTTCGCAAGGCGAAAACATTTCAATGCATTCCTATGGGAAATGTTTCAATGCATTCCTATGGGAAACTGTGTTTCGCAAGACGAAATTTTCGCAATACGAAACGATTCGCGGAATGAATTAATTTCGTCTTGCGAGGCACCACTGTAATGATTATTAACCATAATGGTTACATGGAGTCGCTGTGTTCAAAGGCAGCGTACCACTGAATGTAAGTTGCTGGGAAGCAAAGACCACTGAAGGCTGCTGCATTCTGTTATTGTTTGTTGTCTTGCCAAAGGCAAGCAGGGTTCCTCTCCATTCTTCCTCACCCACCCAGGACCTAACAATGGGAACCTGGACGCAATGTGGTTAGTGTGCAGCCTTAAATAAGCACCCTTCCAAAAAATACACGTGCTTCAACTCAGGTGCAGGACACAGAGAAAAGCAATATCCTGCAAGAAAACTCCAGTATTAGAATAGAATAGAATAAATCTTTATTAGCCAACAACCACTGCTGTACGTTTGGAATTAACGGGGAGGGGGTTGTGCCAAACTGTGCCATGCACTGATCACTGGTTGGTTTTTTTGGAGCACAAATGGAAAATTCTCTGCCCCATTCAACCGCACGGAACAAAAGGCCTAAAGGTTAGAGACTTGTATGCCAATACTTACAAAGCAGCAGCACCAGAGATGATCTCAATAAGCTCCTTGGTGATGACAGCTTGGCGGGTGCGGTTGAATGTCAGAGTCAGCTTGTCAATCATCTCAGCTAGAAAGGGAGGCGGGAGAAGTTCAGCGACAAAAGTATCAATAAATCTTAAGCTACTCAACCATTTTACTTTGCCCGCCAGTTTTAAGTAAGGAAGTATTTTGAGTACTTTATATAATCCACTTTCTTGCTTGTTCAGAACCAAGGACCTAAGTTACTTTAAACTTGAAATTTTGCAAATATTGTGAATCGCTGAATGTGAAAGGGTACAGCATCAAGGATTCTACCAGCCAAGGGCTAATTTCTATACACTATCTTTTCTATCCATAACAATTTCTGTTATCGCTTTCCATTATTCATTTAATAATGAACTCTAGCAAGACTGTCCTCAGGCAAGTGCAACGCAGTCCTATCTACGATCCTCAGAATCATATCCTATTAAGTTCAATGGCGCTTACTCCCAAGTAGGTGTGCCTAGGACTGAAGCCTTAGGCTTGTCTTGGAACAAAGCCAAGGTCTTTTTGTAAAGCAAATACAGTGGTACCTTGGTTTTAGAACAGCTTAGTTTATGAACAACTTGAAAATAGAACGCTGCAAAGGTGTTCCTGTTTGTGAACTTTGCCTTGGAAGCTGAACATGTTCCGCTTCCTCTTGTGTGTGTTCCGTTTGTAAATTGAGTCCCCCGCTGCTAATCAGAGGCTTTCTGTTGGGTCTGTCGGCTGTTGAGTCCCAAACACCCACGCAACAGAGGTGATATTTGGAGCTTTTGTTTTTGCTAATTTTTGCGTTTTTGTTTGTGTGGCTTTTTCGGTTCTTTGGCTGCAACTTCTTTGTTTTATGGGAATGACTTGTGATGGTGGCTTGTGACTTTGTTTTTGTGACTATGTGGAACCCAGTTCAGCTACTGATTGTGTGACTGTGGAAATGGATAAAAGCCTCCCATCCAAAGAATAACTATCATTGGTGCACGTAAGGGGAAAAAAAATAATTTTAATTTTTATCATCTACTATACTGTCTTATTTATAGTACAGTATACTGATTATTGCTTTCATTTTATGGATCAATGGTCTTCTCGTTAAGATAGTAAAATTCATGTTAAATTGCTGTTTTAGGGGTTGTTTTTAAAAGTGTGGAACGGATTGATCCGTTTTGCATTACTTTCTATGGGAAAGCACACCTTGGTTTTAGAACACTTTGGTTTTGGGACAGACTTCCAGAACAGATTAAGTTTCGGAACCAAGGTTCCACTGTAACTAAAAGGCATTTCAGCTGGCATGTAAACAGAATCTTGCCTGCTCCCCACTGGGCCTCTTATCTAAATTTTGGTAGTTTCCACTTTTGCTGCTAACTTATCACAGTACACGGTAATCTGCATGGAGAGTTCCTTACAGGCATTCTTGCTGGCATTGTCCATGGCAGTCATCCTTGCACTTTGCTCACTAGTAGTAGACTCCTTTAATGAGTAGTAGATGATGTTTGCCAATGTGAATTCCTGATAGTTTCGCAGGACATCCGCATCAATATCATCATAGATACTCATGCTTTCTGAAAAACGAAGCAGAACAATATGGGTGGTTTATTAGTTGATATTTATCAGATACAGTAATAGCAAGCCAAGCACATATATGATGGAATTTCAAAAACCACAGTAGATAAGCAATCAGCTTTTTTTTTTTTTTAAAAGAAAAACACACAAGAAATCCTTAGCTTTCTAAGCTATAAGCAATTTCTATTTTACCAAGTTTAACTGGCACTTGCACACTGTTAGCTCTAATCCTGCCTTTTAAAAAGCAAACTAAGAGGCAAACAATGCAATAATAATAATAATAATAATAATAATAATAATAATAATAATAGTCTATATACAGCAGCAATAATTTTAGACCAAAATTCTTTGCTTCCTACGCACAGTGTGATAGATAAGGGCAATGGTTTGGCCTTTTGCAGTTAAGCACTTATGGAAACACAAGGGGGAAATGCCCCTAAAATGCAATTGTTTACTCCACTAACTAGCCAAATTCTACCTACCAGCATCAGAAACAGTCTCAAGAGAATAGATGGGTTTCTCATCTGTCTTGTAGGAGATGACGGACCTAAAAGAAAAAGAAAGCTCTGCTGAAGAGTTTTAGTGACATGGCTTGAGAGGATCTGCCTGCCAAATGTTAAAACCCAGACACACTTAAGCAGCATGCAGAACTTCCTCTATTATCCTGGTGGCACTTGGAGCCACCAAGCAGAAACCCACATTAAAACGCTAAACTATATTCTAAATCTACTGATCTCTCCCCGCCCAATTCTTTTATTCCCCTTGAAAATGATGGAATTTATGCTTTGAATTCTGCAGGTTCTCTTGCCTGAACCGATTATAGATGATTGCTCCTTCATCGAATTCGTATCCAGAATTCAGCAGTTCCAAGGCAATGATCGATGCATCTCCGAAGGTGGGAGGCTTCCTTCCCACTTCCTTGAAGTTCAACAAGAAGTTACTGCCGTGTGTCCTAAAATAAAAATGAGCCCGCGTGTAAAGTAGACCCGGCCACGGTGAAACACACTTGAGTTATTATCCAACTGCATTGTGTTCTATACGGGGCTGGTTTTGAGAAGCGCCCGGAAACTTCCCCTGGCCCATAAATGCAGCGGCTAATGAGGGCCGCACCCACTGCTAGTGTGATTCTCCCTTACTGAAACGACGGCATAGACAGGAATGTTTACGAATACCTACTGAAAGTTAATGATGATGATGGAGACAGATGCTCCCCAGTAGGGACGACATTCTGCAACTGGGGACCCACCACTGAAAAGGTCCTGTCACAGGTTAGCACCGAGTGGGCAACCCCCCTGTGTTAGCACCCCCACCAAGGTGGTCCTGTCTCCCCCTCCCCTTCTCTTTTTGTATTCCAGTCCACTGAGCACCTCCATCCTTTTCACCATCCACTACATTCTGGGGCTTAAACCTGCCTCAGCCTTTCAGCTTCTGAGCAATTAAGCCTTAGCCCTTAAGCGTAGGTGCACAGTGATCCTATGGTCCTCTCGAATGCATCCTACACATCAGCTCACCCTCAGCAGTCTTCGGGTAAGTATCACTGCCTTACATTACAATCCTGAGCATATTCAGTTGTTCCTAAGACAGCTTTTTCAGAAGGAAGCTCATTACAGCCTTTGGGATTAATGCAAAACCACCAGTGGAAAGAGCAAGGTTCAAATTCAAGGAGAGGGCTGCTGTTCCCCATTACCTATGAAGTATGGCTCTCAGCTTGTCACCGATTCCAACTACCATGACTTCTTTACCCGCATCTGTGAGGGCGGCGATTTGGCCCTTTATATTTTTAGCCACAGATGTGTGGATAGCACCGCAGAGGCCACGATCAGAAGACACCCCTATGATAAGGTACTTCTTCTTGTCCTCGGGGGCCTTGATTTCCGCTTTTTCATAAAGAGCTAGTAAAGAGAAGAGGGGACACAGCCAACAGCAGGCATCATTAGCAGCCATCAAAATACAGTGGCACCAAAGATACATGGTAGAACTTCCTTCCTTCCTGCCATCTGTCATGGATGCTTTAGCTGAGATACCTGCATTGTGTGTGTGGGGGGGGGGGTTTGGACTAGATGACCCTTGGGTCCCTTCCAGCTCTAAGATTCTATGAACTACAGTACTTCCAATAAGAACCACTTCTACAAGAAATACTGCTCCTCCACCTTTGTTACTGAATCAAATTCCAATGGGTGGATCAAGATCATGCAACAGAAACTATGAGCTTCTTCAGCATGACTTACTTTTCTGCATTTTGAAAGCTTGTTGAAGACCCAATGTTTTGAGTTAGCAAAAGCGCAGGACACACCATTTGAGATTAAGTCACAGACTACATGCTTCCATCAGCATGAAGGGAGTGTTGCAACAGCAGGCGAGACACTGCAGTCAAACCTCATGTTACGGCCGCTGCGGGTTACGTCTTTTTGGGTTGCGTTCCGTGCTGAAGCCGGAAGTACCAGAACGGGTTACTTCCGGGATTCAGCGCTCGCACATGTGCAGAAGCACCAAATTGTGTCACGCGCGTGTGCAGACGCAGCGGCACGGGTTGCACACGCGCCTCCTGCACGGATTGTGTTTGCTACCCGAGCGTCCACTGTATATGCAATCAAGGACAAAAAAGAGTGCAGGGTATTTTCCGCACAAGCATAGAATATGTCAATGGCAGAATACAATGTTCTGAAATTTTCATCTTAGCAACAAAAGCCACTCTCAGGTTTCTTGTCATGACCATATAGATAGGCTCTTGAGTGTGTGAGCAATGCCTAGCAAAGTGTTTAAAACCAAAGGGAGCTCAGAGGTGTTTCCAGTAGTGAAGGGGCAGGTGGTTCACATCTTGAATAGTTTCTTATCAATCTCCTTGTGGTAGAAATACTTTAAACAATGTAAAATTACACTGGCTTGTATCCAACGAAGTTCTTCAGTGATGCTTGCACAATGTAACTTCAAATTCATTTTCTTTCCTGCCATGTCCCACCCCCCGCCCCCCATTCTGAGGGTTGCAAAACATCTTTGCACTAATGGGATGACTTTGTTAGAAACAATTCCATATATACAAATATGCTTAATTTCCATTCATTTATGGAGGCTGCTGAATTCAGTTTCTTTTGGTGTAGAATCTTTCTTCAGTTTCTTTTGGTGTTGAAAGTTTGTATTTAATGCAGTAAGTATTTAATGCAGTTTTAGATTACTTTCTTTCAAACAAAACTTGGTATTTTATATTTTCATCATTTTCTTGAATTTTTTTTATGAGTTTTGTATTTTATTATTGTAAATCACTTTGGGGCATCTCTAAATGTATGAAGCAATATATATAAAAGTACACAAAATCAGTCCTTTAAAGAGGAGGTGTAGAGAACTTGTGGCTCTCCAGATATTGATCAGCCACAATTACCAATATTTGACCACTGGTCATGCTGGCTATGGCTGGAAGGGGTTTAACATCTGGAGAACCACATGCTCTTTATCTCTGCTTTGAAGGACCAGGGCTTTATAGGTCTATAGAAAAATCAAACTTCTGAACTAACTTAAAGTATCATCATTTCCAATGGTCCATAGTCAATGCAGATTTTGAAAATGATTTGCAAGTCTACTTAGGAGAAGTTCATAAGAAAGTTCTAGGTCAGAAAATTACTCCCCCCCCAATAAATATTTCCATGAAGAATGTGATTAAAATTGACTGTTGCGAAACCAGCCACAAGAGAGGCAACTTCGCTTACCCAATGCCCCGACTCCATAAACTCTGGCAGGCTTTAACTCTCTCTCTGCTCTGGAATACTTTGCTGCAGCAACCATCTTCATGGACTTGGTAATTTTCTGGATGTTCTTGATGGACTTTAAACGCCGGGTAACTGCACAGATGAGATTGAATGAACAAAGGGAGGATTTCAAAGAGACGCCGAGAAAAAGTAGCATTAAAAAAGGATCTAACTGAGCACTTGTCTCTGTAACAAGTCAAAATCAACCCATCCGTAGAGCACTGGTGTTATGCAGCCAAATCTACCAGTGCAGGGATGAATAACCAGATGATTGACTACAGTTCTCATCACCCCTGACCATTGTCTGTGCTGGCAGGAGGAGGAGGTGAACAGCGTCTAGAACAGCCATCCCCAACCTGCTGCCCTTCAAATGTTTTGGCCTACAACTCCCATGATCCCTAGCTAACAGTACCAGTGGTCAGGGATGATGGGAATTGTAGTCCAAAATATCTGGAGGGCCGAAGGTTGGGGATGCCTGGTCTAGAAGATCAAAGGTTCGCCTTCTCTGCAGTAGTTTTTGACATTTCAGGGTATTCACATACAACGGAATACTTACTGTCTTTCAAAGTTGCCATATTCCTGACTTGGACCCTGAAAAATTAAACACAAAACAGATAATTCATTTCTTTAAAAGTTATTTCCTTCTGGTAGAACAGTGATTCATAGCTTTTCTAGGTTCAGAGGCACATCTGAATACCTAAAGAACTGCTGTGGGTACCAAAAAAAATATTTCACAGGTGGTACTTGGTGGTAATAATAATAATAATAATAATAATAATAATACAGCCAGCAGGCATCTGGGGAGAAAGACTTTGGCAATCCCATCTGCCATTGAACCCAATGTTTTTTGACTATACATGATTTTGGCTTTAGCTGCTATCCCTGGAACGTAACCCCAGCATAAGCCAACAGCAAACTCATTCTCTGGGTAGCCAAATCCTTTGCAACCATATCAGCCTCATCTGTGCATGAGAGGCAGATACCAGCAGGCATGAGTAAGCCATAAAGTTGGCAGATGTACAAAAATATATAAATCTACAGGGGGGGGGGTTGGAATCCCCCCAAGGCAGCCTGAGGTTCAGTAGTCACAAAGCACTGGTGCTTTGCTGTTATGGGAGTGTAACAGCTGAAGTGTTGAACTAGGAATACTCCACCCTGCAACATTTTGTTGCAGGGCCCACTTGCTATGGGTAGAAAACTAAGGAGTCCTACTAAACAGCCAAACAAGGAGTTTGAAAAACAAGCTGGGAAGCAGACAACCCATGCCAAAACGATTGGGCAGAAACCTTGACTGGAGGAGGGCAACCCTGGCACTCCTTTTGCAGGAGAGCAAAGGGGAAAAGAGGCATTTGGCACAGATATACGGGTGCGCTACCCCTGCCCTGAAAATCCCACTGCGCTCCTTAGACTGGTGGTGAAAATAATGCAGGATAAGCATCGCAGTGCAAAATGCCTGTGGGGGTGGGTGGGAAACAAACTGAAAGGTAATTATAAACGCTCCCCCTCCCCAGGATGTGGAGAGGAGAGGAAATGAAGAGGATGCAGGTTGAGCTTCACAGACCAGCTGTTTTTCTTTTCTTTTTTGCAGTCTGACGGGAAAATGCAACTAGCAGCCTGAAATAAAAAATTTTATAACCCTGAGAGGGAAGATATTGGAGGTTGAACGGGACCTATCTGCTGCTTAATAATAATAATAATAGCAGCAGCAAAATGATGTCAGGTTTCAACCGTGGATCGTGGGACCTCTGAGCATGTGCAGAGTGCCGTCTCCGGAGCAGAAGGGCCTCTCTTTCCTCTCCACCTACCATTGCGGCTGCGAGAGGGCGGCGAAGGCGGCTCCCCGGGACAGCATGGCGGCGGCAGCGGTGGCGTTTCCTTGTCTCCTGCGGCCTCCCTTCTTCTTCTCCTCCTCCTCCTCCAGACGCGACCCTTCCTTCCCTCGCGCGCTGCCCGCCCGGACCCGGCGGCTTGAAGGTCAGAGAACGCCCACCGCGCATGCGCCGCGAAGAACTCCACCTCGGGCGCGGGGCAAATGGTAAGGAGGAGAAGGCCACGGCAGGCGAGAGGGGGAAGGACAGCTTCCGGGTGATAGGGCGCCGGAACTTGGAGCCTCGCTCTACGTTTGTCTCTATGGTGCGCCACAAGGGCAAACCGGTCGGGTTTTACGGACTCTACGGTTTAACCACTTACACCCCACAGGGGTGGACCATAGAGATGAGGGGTGAGAGCGGCACCACTCCCCGGTGATCCATAGAGATGGTCCATAAATAAATTTCAGCATAAATACATTTTGGAGAAAGGATATATGGATACATTGGACGTACGTGTGAGAGTATAAATACATTTGTTGTTGTTGTTGTTGTTGTTCAGTCGTTCAGTCGTGTCCGACTCTTCGTGACCCCATGGACCAGAGCACGCCAGGCATGCCTATCCTCCACTGCCTCCCGCAGTTTGGCCAAACTCATGTTAGTAGCTTCGAGAAAACTGTCCAACCATCTCATCTTCTGTCGTCCCCTTCTCCTTGTGCCCTCCATCTTTCCCAACATCAGGGTCTTTTCCAGGGAGTCTTCTCTTCTCATGAGGTGGCCAAAGTACTGGAGCCTCAACTTCAGGATCTGTCCTTCTAGTGAGTACTCAGGGCTGATTTCTTTGAGAATGGATAGGTTTGATCTTCTTGCAGTCCACGGGACTCTCAAGAGTCTCCTCCAGCACCATAATTCAAAAGCATCAATTCTACGGCGATCAGCCTTCTTGATGGTCCAGCTCTCACTTCCGTACATTACTACTGGGAAAACCATAGCTTTAACTATACGGACCTTTGTCGGCAAGGTGATGTCTTTGCTTTTTAAGATGCTGTCTAGGTTTGTCATTGCTTTTCTCCCAAGAAGCAGGCGTCTTCTAATTTCGTGACTGCTGTCACCATCTGCAGTGATCATGGAACCCAAGAAAGTGAAATCTCTCACTGCCTCCATTTCTTCCCCTTCTATTTGCCAGGAGGTGATGGGACCAGTGGCCATGATCTTAGTTTTTTTGATGTTGAGCTTCAGACCATATTTTGCGCTCTCCTCTTTCACCCTCATTAAAAGGTTCTTTAATTCTTCCTCACTTTCTGCCATTAAGGTAGTATCATCAGCATATCTGAGGTTGTTGATATTTTTTCCGGCAATCTTAATTCCGGTTGGGGATTCATCCAGTCCAGCCTTTCGCATGATGAATTCTGCATATAAGTTAAATAAGCAGGGAGACAATATACAGCCTTGTCGTACTCCTTTCCCAATTTTGAACCAATCAGTTGTTCCATATCCAGTTCTAACTGTAGCTTCTTGTCCCACATAGAGATTTCTCAGGAGGCAAATGAGGTGATCCGGCACTCCCATTTCTTTAAGAACTTGCCATAGTTTGCTGTGGTCAACACAGTCAAATGCTTTTGCATAATCAATGAAGCAGAAGTAGATGTTTTTCTGGAACTCTCTGGCTCTCTCCATAATCCAGCGCATGTTTGCAATTTGGTCTCTGGTTCCTCTTCCTAATCTAGATATAGATTAAATACACTACATATAAATACAGTTACAGGTGGGTAGCCGTGTTGGTCTGCCATAGTCGAAACAAAATAGAAAATTCTTTCCAGTAGAACCTTAGAGACCAACTGAGTTTGTTCTTGGTATGAGCTTGGTATGAGCTACCGTATAGATGCGCAGATCTATCAAATGTTTGTGTGTGTGTGTGTGTGTGTGTACTGTATACATACATTTATATATATATATATATATATATATATATATATATATATATATAGTACGTGTGTGTGAAAGATATAATAATTGTGTCTGTATGTTTGCATTGCAATGTAGCCGAAATAAATTCCAAGTATGTTGGAAAATGTACTTGGCCAATAATAAATTATTCCTATTCCTAATAATAATAATTTTTATTTATACCCCGCCCTCCTCGGCCAAAACGGGGCTCAGAGCGGCTAACATCAAATGTATGTATACTAAATACATTTGATAGATATATAGATGAGCTGTTTGCCATTGCTTTTAGCAAAAAAAGGAGGGATAATTACAAGAATTGCTGTAACAGTGCAGCTGAGCCGTATCAAGCCCCATTGAAATGAATTTAAATGAAATGAATTCTTTAAACGGGTCTGCTCTGAGTGTGACTCTACATCACCCAATAACAATTATTTTTTAAAAAAATCCTCCGCATGCTAGCATCGTGTTGAAAAAAAAAATCTTAACCCCGCATGCAGCAAGTGTTGCCGTCCTTCTTGCTGCCGCCCTTATTTCCAAATTTGGAAGCGGAAGTCGGCGTCTGTCTACACCTCTAACCTTTTACGCCGCCTCCGTTCTATGGGCATGAGGGTTATATCCGTAACTTCCGCTTCCGGTCCTTCGGTGGTGCGTGGGGGGGGGATAGAAGAACCCGGAAGCGGCTACTGGTTGTTGTTTGCTTGCTGCCCTGCTGCTGCTGCTCCACCGCCGCCATGGGGAAGACGGACTTCCTGAGCCCCAAGGCCATCGCCAACCGCATCAAGTCGAAGGGGCTGCAGAAGCTGCGCTGGTACTGCCAGATGTGCCAGAAGCAGTGCCGGGATGAGGTGAGAGAGGAAGGTGGTTTTTTTTGGGGGGGGGGGTGGTGTGGAAGGGTGCCCAGTAGAGCCTCCATAGCCAGGCGCAGCCTATCTGTTTCGTGTTTTATCACCACCGCCATTATTATTATTATTATTATTACTGTATTATTATTTTATTTACCGCCCTCTGCCCGAATATCCCAGGGCGGTTCACAACAGAAAAAAGAAAATACAAAGTGAGAACGCAGAATACCTAGCAAAAGCAGAAACGAAAACGAAGCATATCCCCAGCCGCCCACAAACATTTGAAAAGCCGCAGCATTTAAAAAGCAACTGACCGGCAGGCGAAGCTCCGCAGGGCCGTTCCCCGTGGACATGGGGGCTCTGCTTGACATTAACGGCTCATCACCTTTGCAAGAAAGGACTCTTGTGTATCTTCTCAAGTTGTTCTTGAGTAAGATATGCTTTGGAAATCCGCTCAGGTTAAATATCTCTGATAATTTAGGATACCATGCGCCCTTGGAACTTATAACATTATGGCCTTTGGCTAATTAAATCATCTGCGACCTTTTACACTGTATCTGTGAAGGCCACAGATGATTTAATTAGCCAAAGGCCGTAATGTTATAAGTTCCAAGGGCGCATGGTATCCTAAATTATCAGAGATATTTAACCTGAGCGGATTTCCAAAGCATATCTTACTCAAGAACAACTTGAGAAGATACACAAGAGTATGCTATAATACTGATATCCTGTGAACCGTCCTGAGACCCCCTGAGTATAGGGCGTATATAAATTCAGTTACTGTAGTAGTAGTAGTAGTAGTAATAACATAAAATATTTGTGTCTGGGTATGTAAGCCGTAAGCAACGTCCTTCCGGAAAATGATCAAGGAAAAAGCTTCACACATTTTGCATTTCCACCTAAAGTTTTATTGTGGGGTTTTTTAATGCAGGTTGCTTGTCATCTTTGAGTACAACCATCTTATTACATTTCCCTCCTAGAATGGCTTTAAATGTCATTGCATGTCAGAATCTCACCAGCGACAGCTGCTGCTGGCGTCTGAAGATCCTGAGCAATTCATGGATTATTTTTCAGAGTGAGTTTGGCCAATATATTGGCACTGTTTTTACTGTTGTTTGTTAATAATTATTATATATTGTAATCATACAAACACATATCACGGAATTCAGTGCGATGCTAGGGAAATCATTTGGTCAGTGCATGGTTTTTCAGTTTGCCACACAGAATGATTCCCCCCACACACACTTTACTCTCCCTGCATGGTGTTCTGGGGTTCTGCAATTTTTTGTAGATTTGACCTGTATCCATAATCTTTTAAAACACTTTCCATAAAAAGAAAAATCTCTTATATACCAGGACGAAAAACAATTAAGCAAGCAACACAACCTCTTCAGTGTGGTGATTTGCACATATAAAGAACTTTCAATATGTGGGTGGTTGTTGAAAGAAACTGGAGTATAGTGGAGGCTTCCCTCATGGGGGATTGATTAAGTGATTGGGACTAATCTTCCTGTTCATGTGCCAGAATTTCAGCATAATGAAGAGATCAAAGTCACATCCTGCCTCTTGCCGAGGAAGGGTTCTGTGTTACTTAGAAGCTAGCATACTTGCACACAAATGGATGCAGTTGTCTTCATATCTAATTTTGGTCAGACATACATTTGCTGCAATTGTCCCTTTTGTATTTCCCTAGGGAATTCCGGAATGATTTCTTAGAACTTCTCAGAAGAAGATTTGGTAAATCACTTGGCTGGAACAGAACCACATTTCTTAAAATTCAGAGTGCTTTCTATCTAACTTCAGACCTGTTATTAAGAGCATTTTTTCCCTTCTAGGAACAAAGAGGGTCCACAATAATATAGTATATAATGAATATATTAGTCACCGAGAACACGTCCATATGAATGCTACCCAGTGGGAAACTCTGACGGATTTTACCAAGTGGCTAGGGAGAGAAGGTAATTCTGTCTTCTGTTTGTGAATGGATGGCTTCCAAAAAGAAAACCAAAAAACGTCTAGGAATTCTGGTGTTGAAAATGTCTGAGAGCATTATCTTGCTGTTGTGAATTATTCTATCTTTCATTCGGTTGTTCCAAATTCATCTAATCCAAAGGGACAGTGTCGTATAATGGATAGATGGGCATAGGCTTAATCTTTCTTTTTTTAAAAAAAAAAGCAGCAACAAATTACTAGTACGTAATGATTGTGACAGTATGTTTGAAAGTGTGCAAGTAATGGCCTAGCCGATGGGTCTCAGGCACTCAATGAGTTAGGTATTTTCCCCACATGCAAATAAGACTGATGGATTGAGCAGATGAGACCAATATTGGTTCCAACGGTCAAGAAGGTGGTTTCTGCACATGTTGTAGGGGGAAGTAAGGAGCAGATGGGGCTCATCAGCCTGGGAAAGTAGCCCATCTAGGAGCAGGAAAACTGATATGTAGCGGAGTCCCTAAGACGTTTGGATGGCGCCTTGTATGCCTCCTTCTGGCAACTCCTGCAGCCAAGCTGGTGCCAAATGTCTTGCTCTGCTTTCCTTTTGGACTATATCAACAAGGCCAAGAGGGGGGTCTTGTCGTCCGGGCAGCTCAGGACCTCCAGACACACTGCCCAAGCTTGTGCCCTGGGGAGGTTACTTTGACTTCACACAGTTTCACCCTCTCTAGACAGATGGCTTCATAACCCTTGAAGGTTGGGCAGTGGTAGCTTGGGATGATGGGAGCTGTAGTCCAAAACTCCTGGAGGGTACCATGTTGGGGAAGTCTGGTGCATACACTTGTAACCATCTTATAGTGCAGATGGTCAGGTGTGGGAGAAGAGGGAATTGATTTGCAGCTGAAAGAAGGGTTATGGGCACTCTCTTGGGTTTGTAACTGAGAAGAGATTTGAACTGGAGGTTTTCGGCTCATTCCCTCATTCCCCAATACAATTCTCTTTAATACAGCAACAAAGATCTGATACCTTGTCATGCCACAGCATAAACCTGTGAATAATTTTGTATTGACTGAAAGGGAGTGTGGAGGACACCCAAAACTCAATTCCTGGACGTATATTCCCGTTTCTTGTTTCTGTAACGACCATAACCATTCTCTTGCTTTGTGTGCTTTTAAGGCTTCTGCAAAGTGGACGAAACTCCCAAAGGCTGGTACATCCAATATATCGACCGAGACCCCGAGACGATCCGTAGGCAGCAAGAGCAGGAGAAGAAAAAGAAACAGGACCTGGATGATGAAGAGAAAACGGCCCGATTCATTGAAGAACAAGTCCGGAGAGGCTTGGAGGGGAAAGAGCAGGTCTGCAAAGGTCTTTTCCATCAGATTCAAAGCGCAAAAGTCGTTGGGTATAACTAGAATGCCGAAGGAGGTTGGTGGAGCTATTTTGCTAGCTTCTTCTTGTTTACCAGTAAGCAGCAGGAGTTGGCATGGTGCAAACATTTCAGCAGGGGCACCAGCTTGGCTCTTGTCAGTGCATTTGCAGCACATCGACTTGCCTGCTGCTTTGGCCCCCTCTCTCTTGGTAAGCAACAGTGACCCAGCTGCTGGGAGGACAAGGCAGCCACAAGGCCGGTGAGCTGCAGACACACTGGTAGAGCCAACCTAGTGCTCCTGATGGTGCATTTGCACCTTGCTGACCTGCCCGCGACCCACCTGCTGGGAAGCTAGCATATTTCTGCTCTACTGGCAAGTGGTTCCTGGGTTGGTGGCAACACTCACCATCATCCCTGTCTTCCTGTCCTTGATTCCCAATGCGTCCCCGACCTGTGACTTTCCCTGCTGCAGATCTTGCCACTTTCATCTGCCCAAAGGCCGCCTGTTCTCTAAAAGGGCTCCACTTGTTCCGTAGAGTCTTGCTTAACTTCCCTCCTTCATCCTCGGTCACTTTTAAGTTTGAACTCCCAGAACTGCTCTGGCTTGTGTTCGTCAGTGGTGTGCTCAAGCCCTGAAGTTGCTCTGTTATCCTGTCACAGGGAGAACCAGTCTACACAGAACTGAACAGAGAAAACGAGGAGGAGAAAGGTAAATGGATATGTAACCCTGTGATTTCCCCAGGCAAGGCTTTTGTGGGAACCAATTGGCAAGCTTGAGATCGAACTCAGTGTCTGGAGAGCATGAATTCAGAGGGTACCTAAGGGACCACCTCTCTTGGTATGCCCCGCGGAGGACCTTAAGGTCCATAAATAGCAACACTCTAGAGGTCCCGGGCCCTAAGGAAGTCAGATTAGCCTCAACCAGGGCCAGGGCCTTTTCAACACTGGCTCCGGCCTGGTGGAACGCTCTGTCTCATGAGACCAGGGCCCTGCGGGATCTGATTTCTTTCCGCAGGGCCTGTAACACAGTTGTTCTGCCTGGCCTTTGGCCTGGAACCAGCCTGATCCCCTCGTCCTCTTTCCTTTTCCTTCTGTGATGGAACCCCTATTTGGGGACTTCCCTGGCTTTTTTCTGGCCCACGTAGGACCAGTCTGGATAGTTGGCCTTGGTGAAGATTTGACGTTTTCTCCCCCCAAACAGTTTTTGATCTGGGCTTCCACTGAAATGAGGCTGCATTTTAAGTTGCATTTTAATCTTGTTTTTAAGTTGTATTTTAATCAATTGTTTTTATACCTGATGTTAGCTGCCCTGAGCCCGGTCTTGGCCAGGGAGGGTGGGGTATAAATAAAAATTATTATTATTAACATCTCCCCCACCCCCTTTATTTCAGTGGTATTTAATTTGTGCAAAGGAGCAAGCACTTCAACAGCGTCTCATTCCAAAGCCAGGTCAGTGTGTTTTCAGTCTGCATTTTTTCTTCCTCATCTGCCCTTATTTGGAATGTGAATATTTCGCCAGTTGACAGGTTTGTTCCACAAGGGTGCCCCCCATTACCTGACTTTTCTGCCTCTCCCTTCACACCTCAGAGGAAGGAGAACAACCTTTGGGATTGTGCTCCAAGCCTGGGAGTTGCTTCCCGGCATGGCAACCTCGCCAGCTTCTGCTTTCCTTTAAAAAATCTGGAACAGGTGTCAGCCTTCAGCATTGCACAGAATACGAGTCATTGTTGGAAGGGTGGAATTTCTAGACATCTCCTGTCCACTACCTGACTCCTTCCATTACTTTATTTCATGTCATTGTGGGCTCTTAACACTCTCCTAAACCCAGTCGCACCATCGGCAGCCTTCGTTTTCTGATTCTTGACCAGAAATGGGAGGGGTGGTTTGAAAATACAGAGAGAAATTCAACACCATGCTCTTGTGATCATTCAGCCCTGTTGTGGTGGCAAAAGCCCTTGTATTGCCTTCTACTGCCACGTCTGTTGAATCCAGGCCAGGCATAGGCAAACTTGGCCCTCCAGAAGTTTTGGGACTACAATTCCCATCAACCCTGACCACTGGTCCTGTTAGCTAGGGATGATGGGAGTTGTAGTCCCAAAACATCTGGAGGGCCAAGTTTGCCTATGTTTGATCCATGCCATAGAATTGTATCCATACTCAGCGTAGACCAATTGAAATTAATGGGAATACGTAACATAGGCTCATTGATACCAGTAGGTCTGAGTAGAATTCTATTGAATTCAACCCTTATTCACTTGGGAACAGAATGAACTGAGCATGATAGGCAGAGGTACAGAGCAGCATTTCATGTCCGAGCACAGGACTTGAGTTTCTTAGTGGCCGTGGGATTGGCACTCTGCTGGGCCAATCAAGCTGCTGCTTGGAGAGGGAGGCGGGCCCTTGCAGCCCCTGTTAAGTGTTATGTTTCTCTGAGAAAGCTTGCAGTCTTAAGGCTGCAGGGCTAGCTCCACTTACCTGAGAGTAAGCCTTGTTGAATTAACTAGGACTTAGCTTCTGAGTAGACAGGGGTTAGGTTTGCATTGTTCACCTGTGTTCTCTTTTTCCAGCGCACTTGGATCCAGCGCACTGAAGGAGGCAGGAGCAGCACCCACAGTGAAGCGGAAAGAAATGCCTCAGAATTCAGATCAGTCGAAAGAGAAGAAGAAGAAGAAGAAAACAGCCCTCGACGAGATCATGGAGGTGCAGTGAGATGAAATTTGCAGAATTAAATTGCAAATGTGAACAAAAAAAAATAGGCAACAAACATGGAGATATGCAAGAAACAAAGGGTTAAGATTTCCATCTGAATAGCTCGAAAAAGTAAGAGGTTTACACTTCACACTAACCCATATCATGGTTTAGCACCAACCTGTGAGTTTCTAGAAAGGAGACTGCAGCATTTTGCTGCCGCATTTTGTTAAGCCATGGTTTGGTGCATCGTTCAAACTTGGGCTTGTGGTTTCGCTCTCTTGGGCAAACCACAACCCAGAAACGTTAGGGCGGACCTAGATGGCAGCCCATGGCTGGTCTAGAGAGAGCTAACCAGGAGGAGCAAAGCAGTCCCGATCGCCTCTCCCATAGCCCGTTCATTCACGCTTCTCACTATAATAAGAAGCCCCCCTTTTCAAAAACAACTCTCTCTTTGCACCTTGAGTAAAATGTGATAGGGCCACCAGGGGCATTGTTGTCTGGGAAAGTGTATGGAAAATATATTCCAGACTATAGTTTTTTTAAAAAGTTCAGATGATCACAGTTGAAATGTTGAGGGGTGGGCTGGGGGGGGGGCATATCCCTATCAAGTGGGATGTGGTCGCATGTTGTTGGGGATAATCTTACCTCTCTGGAAGTCATAAAATTCATTCTTTGGGGGTGGGTCAATGCCCCTGTGATTCTGGACAAATCAAAACAACAGAGCATGTGTTTCTCCAGTGCCTATATTATAGAAACATTCGTATTAGCCTCATCTCCCCACTACTCCATAAGTACCCAGGGCTCATAGGACAATTCTATATTTCCCTGCTGCTTTCAGATACCAACCCTGCTGCAACATATAATGTTGCCAGGTTCTGCATAGCAGCACTCCAAATTTGTCGGATCACAAACTGGATTTAATGAACACACTTTGTAAATTGATACCCATAGCCTTTTATAGACTAACCTTTTATGCTCTTCCACATCTCTTTAATGCTCTTTACCCTTCTTATAGATTCTTTTAGCTGCTTTTAGATTCTTTATAGATTTTGTATATTTACCGTCTGTTTTAATAATTTTAGCTTTCCAAAACGTTTTACAGATTTTAAATGATTGCACACACACACACCCAACCTATGCTGGTCTATGACCGTAATAAAGATGGAAGCAACACACTTTAAATATCATTCTTCCTTTGATCTTAAATTTGAACCAGTTATGTGTCCTTTCCTCTCTTAGTTTGAGGAAGAGAAGAAGAAATCTTCCCGGACAGACCATTGGCTGCAGCCTGTAAGTATCCAAACTGGGACCTATCATTCAGCATGCAAGCTGCTTTTTCACTTTCGGGCTGGTTCCATCCAAACGATGTTCCATAATGGAATAGGTGATTGATTTGCCCACATGCCAGTTTTGTGTCTGGACCAAACAGTGTGGAGTATTGGAAGGGTACCACTTTATTTTTAATCTGGGTTCAGAATGAATTTTTAAAGAGTCCACTTTCAAGCCCCATCTGCACAATGCATTTAAAGTAGTATGATGCCACTTTAAAGAGTCATGGCTTTCTTCAAAGAATGCTGGGAAGTGTAGTTCTTTGAGGGTGCTGGGAGTGCTAGTTTTCTGTGTGCATTAGAGAAGGGCGGACCGCCAATGGGACAAGGCCAGAGCAGCTGTGACCGCAGTCAGTGGCCCAATGGTTAACCAAATAAACAGGGCCTCTGGGCTGCAGCCTAGGTCCTCCTGCAGTGCCTCATAGGCAGCATCTGCTGAGATCCATGAGAAATGAAAGGAGAGCAACCTACCTGAATGTATTTTGTCCTTTTTTAATCTCTCCCCCCCCCCCAAATCAGATGAATTTGTTTTAATTTGTAATTTGAATTGAACAAATGAGAAAAATTGCATGTGGTGGTATTATGAAGGGATTGAAGAATGCTTTTGTTCTTATTTATTTTTTGTATAATTTTTATTAGGCTTTTCTATTTTACATTTTAGGATATTCATTTGAACAACCTTAAAATACCAATGACTTCCCTTCTTCTCCTTCCATGGTTCAGTTTGCATTGCCGTAGATCCCTGCATATTTTACATAAACTAAACCATTCAGTATTCCATTTTTACATCCATCAACACTTACTTACACTGTTGAATTTATCTTAATGCTGCCAAGGTTTTCAAATGTACACAGTTTTCACCCATGTATTCATTAAACATTTCCCAGTCTTCTTTAAACGTATATTCGTCTTGTTCTCTTAGTCTGTATGTTAAATCTGCAAGCTGCAGTTTAAGTTGCCATCCTTCTTTAGTCGAGACCTCACTCGTTTTCCGTTTTGGGGCTAACGAAACACGGGCCGCGGTAGTGGCATACATAAATACCCTTTCCCCGCTCTCTTCTCCAGGAAATTGTGGTCAAAATTATAACGAAGAAACTGGGTGAGAAATACCACAAAAAGAAGGCAGTTGTCAAGGTGAGCCAGCCGGCCTTTTATCTTGTCAGCAAACAAGTTTGTTATGGTTGAGGGGGGAGGTATTTGGCGTGGCTGAAGCCGCTGCGCTGCGGGGCTCAGGGTTTTCCCAGACACCGCTCTGCATCCCCACTGGGCTGCTGCGACTTTAGGCAGGGATGGGGAACCTGTGGCCCCCCAAATGTTTCTGCCACCATTCCTGGCCAAAGCTGAAAAAATAAACCTATGCTGCCAATACTCGTGGTAAATCAGTATACAATAAGCAGCACAAAAACGGCGCAAACAAATCTACCAATAAATGAATAAATGCTTAAGCCAAGAAAGAACTTGGCATATGAAGTTGAAAGTGTGCAAATGTACCAAATCTTTGAGAAAGAATATTTTTAAGAAGAAGACTAGATGTTCTAGTTTAGATGAGATGTAACATGTAAATTTGTATGTATGAATATACAGTAAATCCTGGGAAAGAATTTACTGAAGAAGCCCAAAATTGTCCATGGGCGAAACAGGGGACAAACGCCGGCACCCTGTCTAATTTTTGTGCGTCACATCTTCAATATTCCGTCTGATTGGACTTGCTTTCATCTATTAACATCTGTGCGTATCATCTGACTGGACCTATTTTCATCACTATCTACAGGAGCCTGGCTAAAGACATTTAAAGACTGAAATTGCCCTGTTGTACTAACTTGAATGAGTTTTCTGTTTGTGGCTTCTTTGTTTGACTTTTTGCATTGCTCTCTTTTTGATTGGACTACCGATATAGAATTCAGTACGTGGAGTGGTTTGGTAGATTTGTGTGCGCCGTTTGTGTGCTGCTTATTGTATACTGATTTACCATTCCTGGCCAGGCTGGGAGTTGGAGTCCAGTAGCCCTGGGTGTGCTGCAGGTTCCATATTCATGAATCAGAGAGCCCCGGTAAAACCTGGCATTGGACTTTTGAGGGCCGGGTTCTGCCTTTGGAAAAGCCAGGCACCATGGGAAATTCAAGTGCCTTGGGAAAGTTGCACTGCTCAGTCCTAAGTTTCCCATCTGATACAATACATCGGAGATCCACCGTTCCATTCACCCACCTCACCCTGGCAAGTGTTTCATTGCCTCTAGAGAATGGGCCTTTTCTGCAGTGGCTCCCCATTTGTGGAATGCTCTTCCCAGAGAGGCTCGCTTGGTGCCATCACTACATGTCTTTAGGCGCCAAGTGGAAACACTCCTCTTTACCCCGGCCTTTAGCCATTAACAGGGGACTGTTATTGTAAGGACGTTCAGTGGTTGCTCATGAGTAAAGCGCCAAACGCAGAACTTCTAAAACTAAGTTCTTTATTGTGCACAGCTATATACAGTGGAGCAAAAGATCAAACGTCCATCTCATCCCTCCGCAGAGTCCAGGAATGAACCCTTCCGGTTCTTTGTCCAGCAAAAGAGGCGTGGGATTCTGAACCCCCGCCTCTCCCTTCCACGTCCTTCCTGCCTGCGCCCTCGGAGCGTGGGAACCTGACCCCGTTCCCCGCTATCCCCTCGGCGCTGAGGCTCTGCGATCCTCTCAGAGCCCCTGCACCGCCTTCCTGCCTCTGACTCCCCCTCCCCACTGGAGGAATGGTCGCTTCCGGCGGAGGAGGGGGAGGACGAGCTGGTAAATAGCTTAGGGGGTTCTCTATACTGCAAACACTCCCGCGACCCTACCAGCCGCGGGGAGGGGGGTTTCCTCACAGTTATGTTATTATGCTGTGTATTATGTTTTCACTATTATGCTGTGTAAATTACGTTCTTAGTATTCTACACCGCCTTGGGATCTTTGGATAAAGGATGGTATAGAAATTGAAAGAATAAGAATGTGCATTAATATTATAGGAAGTAATCGACAAATACACAGCAGTTGTCAAGGTGATTGACTCCGGAGATAAACTGAAGCTTGACCAAACACATCTGGAGACGGTGATCCCAGCACCAGGTAAGCCATCTTGCCAGACCAATAAGAGAAGACCTTGTTGGATCAGGCCCATGTAGTACCAAGCAGATGCCTATAGGAAGCCTGAAAGCAGGATCTGAGCACAGTTTTTGTCTCCCAGGCTGCCTCTGGTATGGGAGGTAGAGCCTGGCCAGATTGCCTAGTAGCCACCGACTTGGGATTTCCAGTTCCCATCCCCTAGACTCTTTCATCCTTGGTGAATGTGGCTGCAGGTCGCCTTGCAATGATTTGACGCTGCAGGTCGCCTTGCTTGCTTTTGACAACTGAAAGCCATGTAATCAGAACCCGAAATATCACTTCATTTTTTTTTATTTAAAAAATCTAGTTCTCACAATTTCTTGGCAAATACTTAAAAGGCAGCTGCTGCAGGCACCCCAACTAACATTTCGGGGATGAGCCTTTTTATTTCGTCTAGCAAGGTCAGCAGTGTACATAGTTCCTCCCCCCCCCCCAAAAAAAATCCACCAGGATATTAAGGCTGCATTCGTAATCGACACTTATCTGGAAGAAAGCCCCACTGAGGGTGATGCGACTCACTCCCAAGTAAACAACTGTAGGGTTGCAGTGAATGCCCCTCCTGCAAGATTTCTGTAAACACCCTCTGGAATGAGCTTTTTCATCTCTTTATTTTAATCTGTGCATTAATCGAGGGGGTCGCATGAAAATGTGGACTGAGCAAAATTTTCCTCCATCCCTAGTTGCCCTTAGCTTCTCCTCCTCAGGCTCTGGGTTCAAATCCCACATTCTTTGTTTAAAAAAATTTAAACTTATTTTTTTTATTAAAGATTTCTCGGTTTACAAAAGTACCGTATGTGCAATATCTCATTTTTCAAGTTATGTTTTCTACAGATTCATTTGTTGAGACATTAGTGTTACATTAGGAAGAAAAAGGGGGAAGAGGTGGAGGCGGCCGTGGTGAATGGGGGTGGGGTCGAGTGGCGATTTTTCTATTCTACTTAATGTATGTGTGGGGTTTTGTGTCAGCGTTGCTTGTGCGGGTTCTTTTTACTATTCGCTTGTGTTCCTTTGGGGGTGAGAGAGGTTGTTGGGGTTGGCCTAGGATGTGGTTGTTTGACTTCTTCAGACTGGTCGTGTTGTGCGGATGCCTGATTATCGTCTTCCAAAGCAACTACTCTATTCCGAACTTAAAAATGGAAAGTGTAATGCTGGTGGTCAACAAAAGAGGTTTAAAGACTGTCTCAAGGCAAATCTAAAAAAATGTAGTGTTAACACCGGCAACTGGGAAACACTGACCTGCGAGCGCTCCAGTTGGAGAATAGCCGTTACCAAAGGTGTCGTGGGCTTTGAAGACTCTCAAACTCGGGATGCAAGGGAGAAACATGCTAAGAGGAAGGCACGCTTGGCAAATCCAAACCGTGATCGACTCCCACCTGGGAACCAATGTCCCCACTGTGGAAAGATATGTGGATCCAGAATTGGCCTCCACAGTCACTTACGGACTCATTGTTAAAACCATGTTTATGGAAGACAAGCTTACTCGGCTACGAGTGATCACCAAAGAAGAAGGTTGTTTGTTTGTGATTGGCTGTGGTGAACTTTGTTTTCATGTGTGAGTGGAGTGGTGGGTGTTTTTGAATCAGGTTATTCGTATGCTGTTGGTGGATTCTTGTTGTTGTCTTGTTGGGCTGTGCATGTGATAAAGGGGAGCCATACCAGGGTGAAGGTATCTTCTTCTATTTGTCCCCAATGCTAGAAGGCAGGAATGAAATCAGGAGATAGAGCTCGGTGAGCTCAGGTGACAGAGTAATGTTTTGCATGCAGAAGAATCCAGTTACCACCCTCGGTGTCTGTGCATTCAGAGAAGACAGTATTCAGTTAAGCTGACCCAGGGTTTCAATCGATCTAAAGCAGATGCACACATGTTCACGTTTCAGGCAAAAAGGTGCTGGTTCTAAACGGGGGTTATAGAGGAAATGAAGCTACCTTAGAGAGCATCCATGAGAAAAAGTATTCGGCAACGATACTCATTGAAACTGTAAGTATCATTTAACCCCTGCTGCTTCGTGGTGTGTTGTTTGGGACTTTAACAAGGCATTCCTGCACTTACAGGTGAAACTAAAAAAATTAGAATATCGTGGAAAAGTCCATTTATGTAAGCAATTGTTTTCATTAGCTACTGGAGTTTAATATACGAGATAGACTCATGACATGCAAAGCGAGATATGTCAAGCCTTTGTTTGTTATAATTGTGATGATTATGGCGTACAACTGATGAAAACCCCAAAGTTGAGATTGTTAATTTGGTGTTCTCATCAGCTGTACGCCATAATCATCACAATTATAACAAATAAAGACTTGACATATCTCGCTTTGCATGTCATGAGTCTATCTCATATATTAGTTTCACCTTTTAAGCTGAATTACTTAAAGAAATTAACCTTTCCACGATATTCTAATTTTTCGAGTTTCACCTGTACTTAGAAGTAAAACCCACTGTTTCCTGAGGGTCTTACTCCCAGGTAAATATTGCACAGGAATGCTGCCAAAGCCTCACTTTGGGTATTTTGGCACCGTAAATGAAATATTAAAATATTCCCCAACCCAAAATGCACTCCCCCCTTAGAATAGAGCTCTTGGTCGACCTTCTCACTAATCCTGCATAACGCTTTGCCAAGTCCCAGCCTAACCTGTGTGTTTTTCCAAAGCTTGGCAAACTCCTAACATTTCAGCTTCTGTTTGCTGCTAATGTCGTTTAAGATTTCTGTGTCATCAGTACTGTTTGCCTAATGGACGAAAGAATCTCTCTCCTTGCCTGTTTTTCTGTCCTATTTTTTCCTTTTCTGGTCTCTTTAGTTTTGTGAGCTTTCCTCTTGAGTAAACAGTGCAGTTTGACAGGGAGGGAGAGAAGATGAAAAGAGCTCTGCTGGCTCAAGACCAAATTCCCATCTAACCCAGCATCCTATTCAGCATCATTAGCAAGTGATCGCAAGGGTGGTAGACTAATAGCCTTATCTGGCATTGTTTATTCTAATCCACTTTTAAAGCTGCCCAGGTCAGTGACCATCACCAAATTTTGTGGGAGAAAATTCCATAGTTCGACTACCTGCTGCATGGAGAAGTACTTATATACTTGAGTATAAGCCTAGTTTTTCAGCACATTTTTTGTGCTGAAAATGCTGCCCTCGGCTTATACTCGAGTGAGGCAGGCGGTGGGGGCGGTGAGAAAGAAGCCCTTTCTCTCCGCTCGTGCCGCCACCCGCTCTCCCCAGTCAACCATTCCTAAGAAGCGTACAAGAACGGTGGTTCTTTACTCTCCCCAGGCAGCTTGTTCCATTCCTGAACTGCTCACATAAATGCAAACTTTAGACCCCAGAAGGCAGAAAGCCTATCAGTTAAGGAAGTATTAAAAACCCCACAGATGCTCACTTTCCCTGTCTCCTGCTTAAACAGGACAGGATCCCAGCCTTCTCTGTATAACACAAGGGAACATTGTGCTGTGGGTTAAACCATCGAGCCCTAGGGCTTGCCGATCAGAAGAATGGCGGTTCGAAACGCCGCGATGGGGTGAGCTCCACAGCGGCAAAAGAGGAAGAGGAAGGAGCAGCCCAAAGGGCTGCTTTCGGGCTGCTCGTTCTTCCTCCTCCTCCACAGCGGCAAAGGTGAACCGGCTTATACTCGAGTCAATAATCTTTCCCATGTTTTTGTAGGAAAATTAGGTGCCTCGGTTTATATTTGGGTCGGCTTATACTCTGGTATATACGGGTATTTTTTCTTCCTTGCCCTGAATCTCCCACTTATTCACCTTCGCTTTCTCTCTGCCATGCAGAATTTCATATCCTTCTCTCATTTCCCCCCATACTCACCTTTAATTTTCAAATTAGGAAGCCCCAAATGTCATAGCATTTCCACATAAGCAAGTCCCTCTAGCAGCTGCCCGACTGAAGGTTTCCTTTTGCACGACTTCCCTTCCCAGGGACCTCTGAAAGGACGTCAAGTCGAAGGCATTCCTTATGAAGACATTTCCAAGTTGGCCTGAGATGATTGGAAGAGCACATGGACTTGGAGGTACCCTACCTAAGGATGCCCTGAAGCACTCAGCTCCACTGTGTCGGAGTTTTAGAATTCGTATTTTAAAAAACCAGAATTTTATTTTTATTTTTATGTAATGAACCGATAAGGTTTTTTTTTGCCTAAATCCCTTACATATCAAAACTCTGCAACAGTGTAATATTTAATTTCAAATTGTCAAATGCATTTGATGGGAAGCAGCCGTTCCGTTAAGCCCTCTCTATAATCTGCTGCCAGCTATAAACAGTTGCAGCCTTCCAGTTGCCTTGTAGAATTATTGGTAGCTAACATTCCTTGAGAAAGTTGGAAGTCAACAAACATCAAGGAGCGATTCGTCTGCCAAACAGGGTTAAAGGTTATTTTGGCCTGCCTGGGAAGGGCTGGACTTACTTATGCACCGTTTGTGCAAGATGATATCAAGGTAGACGATCCATCTCCCCTGTTCTCGAATAGTTGAGTTAGAAGAGGAAGAAACTCTCCAATGGTTTGCTTCCCTTTCTTTGCTTGCCCTGCCCGCCAGCTCAGTTCGTGGCTAAGCCCAAACCCCATTTCATGCTCCCAGCAAAAGGCAGTCTAGGAAAGAGGCAATTTTTGGGTGCTGGCTCAGTCCTCGCTTCAGTTTTTGTCATGTTCCCCCATCACCGCCCTCATGTGATTAATGAAAGTACACTCGGAGGAATCCGCTCCCAGGCAACTCTGTGTTAGTCAGGTTATGGCAAAGTACCCCATGGGAGAGTGCCTAGGATCCAAGTACCTCGGTTTACGAACTTAATCCATTACTGAAGTCCGTTCTTAAACCAAATCCGCTTTTAAACGGAGGCACGCTTTCCCTAATGAGGCCCCCTGCCACCGGTACCCTTCCACTGTTCAGCTTCCGTTGGTAGACAAGGTAAAGTTCACAAACCGGAACTACTACTTCTGGTTTTGTGGAGTTCGTAAGCTGAATAGTTTGTAAACAGGGCTGTTCGTAAACCGAGGTACCACTGTAGTTAAACACACGGGGTCCATGCTTGTCGCCATTTCATGAGCTTTTTTCCTGATTTTCTTTTCTACAGCCCATCTTCCTGCTGCACCATTGGCTCATAACCGGTCTCTCAGTTAGCTGTTTGGAGGTCTTGAGGAGTAGCTGGGGGCACCCCATAGCCATTTGGATCCTCTCGTCTGAACCTCAACCCCATCCTTGGACGAAATGGGAGGTGTAACACCGGTGATACAGACATTTATTTTTGGGAAATGGGGAATACGGCAGACTATCTCCACACTGTTTTCTGCATCTAGCCCTCCACCCTCCCTTCAAAATGCTCTTCTGTCACCCCCAGTAGATTTGTAAAAAATGTATAATGACTTGTACAGTGGTTTTTTTATTGCTGTTTAAAAATAAAAGAGAATGTTTGACAGTGTGACCTTTTTCCTCAATGCATCACAGCGATGGGACCTCCTCGAGTTAAGAATATATATTTCTGCCGCAGCAGACGGTGTGAAATAGTTGGGAGGTTTTCTTTCCAATAAGCAGCTGGGCAAGCCTAAATTTAATTTCACAAAGAGGACCTGTGTTTACTCCCCACTAATTCAGTCCCCAAACTGCTAATCATCCATAAGCCCTCCTGAAGCAAATGCTGCCCTGAGATGCTATTGATATCCCGCTTTATCACTACCCAAAGGAGTCTCAAAGCAGCTAAAATTCTCCTTTCCCTTCATGTGTGGGAAATGGGACACAGACACAGCTCAGAGATCCTTCTGGGGCCCTCTGTGTATGTGGTACTCTCAGCAGGGAAACATACCTGTAGTGATTTAATGGATGTTTTAGTTTAGATTTGTAGCTAATAACATGTGACTTCTGTCCCAGCTGCAGTGATGGCATTCTGCCCCAGGCTCCCAAGAGGTTGCTCAAGACCTTGAAGCCCTGGAGGCTTCGCCAAAGAAACTAAACAGACATCATCCCAAAAAGAAAGATTTTTAATCACTTTGAAAAATACATTTTTTCCTACCAGGACGACAAATCTTCATATATATGATTGCCATATCTTTCTTGGCCTTATTTTCAATCTCCACAATGTATGCCAGTTGCTTTTCCATGACACCCAGAAAAGTCATGGAGGACCCCCGATATGAGCAGAGAGATGTTTGTGTCTTCAGGGGGGAGAAGGTTTCATTGTGCTGGGGTGGGCAGTGCGGGATCAGCAGGCTGCATCTAGCCTGCCAAGGCTTTTCTCTTGGAAAAGGGGTTTTCCCCTGGAAAGTCAGGTTCACAAGCAAATCACCAGAGGGGTGGGTGGAGGAAAGCCTTGGCCAATCAGATGCTGGCCACCACCTGCCTCTGCTTTAGGCCCGCCCAACCTTTCAAGGATGCTTCAGATAGCTGTATAAAGTGGGGACGAGGTAATCTGTGTAGTGACGGTCGAGAAAGCCTTTCCCGCTGTTGTGCACGAACCAACAACGAACACCAGTCCCAAACACACGGTCCAGGCGGTAGTCTTTCTGCACACCTCTGCAGGAAAAGCAAAACCAAGTAATTAAAACCACTCTGGTATGCAACAAAGCTGAATGGAAGAACAGTCTTCTCATCGCCCTCACTAATCTGCGGTTGCCAGGATGCTGTTTGTTAGGGGGAAACAGTTCCAGAACCGTTTTAGGGTGTCGAAAAAGAGGCACTTTTCTCCACCTGTGCTGGGGCTGCCCAAGTCTGGAGGCTGGTTTGTCAAGGAATGACCAAAATACTCAAAACGTCCCATTCCAACTTCACAGCAGCTTTATTTACTAAATCTATGGGACAATCAGTTGAAAAGTGTCAGCTTTCATGAACTCTCAGCGTGGGTGCTGGTGGCTGCCAGAATCTCCATTACCCCGAAATGGGAAACCTTGCAGGATTTGGAACTTTTGATTCAGTATAAAAATATGTGGAGTTCAGCTGAAAAAAGAACTCGTAAATTACGTGTTTGCCAAAGCTTGGGAGGACCCTGAAAAAAAACTGCCATGTGGTTGGATTTTATATTGTACACAACTCACACCTTTCCTCCTCACTACAATGTGAAATCTTGCCCCATCCTGTTCCACAATAAACCATGAACAAAGAGATTCACTGTAGGCAAAACTACATCTTTACATTCCCTTCTGAGCATCTCCAGGTTTGAGGGGCTTTGCTTTCAGCTGCCTCGTTTACCTGGTGACAGTGAGTTTGTGGCCTTTCACTTCCATGGTAGCATCAGCTTTCCCCGGATCTTGTCCAGGCCGCTCATTATAGATGTGGACATCTGGTTCCAGCATGAATTGCCCTGGTGGAGGAGAATCATCACTTGACATTAGGCGGTCCTAGGGGGCTGTGTGTGCTCCCCACAAGTGTATTTGTATACGTGGAAACACTCGTTAAAGAAGGGATTACCCCTTGCACAGCTATAATCCCCAAATATTTGGAGGCGGAAGTCATAACGGTTGCAGATCTAGCATAGCCATTGTTTCCCCAATCCATTTTACGTTGAAAATGGTGTGGGATCGGGACCTGTTGTAAATTTGCCAATTTAACCCGTTTGCCATGTATACTTACAAAAGGTGGGAAGGGCCATGGCTCAGTGGCTGAGGCAGTGCTGGATTTACGTATAAGCTAAACAAGCTATAGCTTAGGGCCCCACTCAATTGGGGGGGGGGCAAAAAAATTAAAGGAAAAAAACACCTGGATTTACATTTCCAAAATGTAAGATAAAAAAACAAATAAAATAAAACCTACATACAGCAATAGTGTTTTGTGTTGTGTAGGCTCCTGTGATGTAAGTAATGGGCCCCGCCTGCTAGTCTGCTCCCTAAAATATCACTGGTTTGCTCATTTCTATATATAGGGTGCCTACATTCTGCATGGACTATTATGTGCAAATGGCTTGAGATACCTGAGGTCCATAAATTGCCATATAGCATATATTCAACACAAAAAACAGCGACAATTTGTTGTTGACAAAGGACAGCTGGGCATATAAAGGGCCCCATTACCTTCAGTAGCTTAGGGCCTCATCAAACCTAAATCTGGTCCTGCCTGTGTACCATATACACTTATTTTTTATTTTTATTTTTTGAATATTTTTTATCAAAGATTTTCTTGATTTACAAAGGTGTGTCTGTCTCGTATTCCCCCCCCCCCCATGTAACATTTTTACAAGTCAGTTTCGGTTGTTGAGAAGAAAAGTGGGTGGGTGGGATGGGGAGATGGGTGGGGTGGGGTGACGATGTTTCTATCTTAATATTTGTAGGGTTTGGTGTCAGCGTTGTTTGTGTAGGTTCTCTGTTGTTCGCTTGTGTTCCTTTGGCGGTGAGAGAGGTCGGGGTTGGCGTAGGGTGTGATTGTTCCTTTGTGGTTGGCTGTGGTGATCTTTGGTTTCCTATTTGAGTGGGGTGGGTGGGTGTTTTGGATCAGGCTAGCCATATTGATTTGCATGCTGTTGGTAGATTTTTGTCATTGTCTTGTTGGGCTGTGTGTGTGATGAAGGGGAACCATACCGGGGTGAAGGTGTCTTCTTCTGTTTACTGGTTAGTTTTTCTAGTAGGGCTGTTTCCCATACTACTTGGTACCATTGGTCCATGCTTACTCCTGTCAGGTCTTTCCAGTGCCATATACACTTATGACAGATGGGGAGTGCCATGGCTCAGTGGCTGAGGATCAGCTTTGCATGCAGAATGTCGCCAGTTCAATCCCTGGCTTCTCTCGGTAGGGACAAGGAGAAGGCTGCTTCCTGGGGCCCAGACTCACCAGCTCCTGGTGAGACCAGAGGGGCATCACTGTGCCTGACAACAAACCCTAACTATTGTATCCTTTTACCTCATTTTTTTTGTGCCTACCAAACAGCCGGGTCATGCTGATGATAATATTTTATTCTCTTGTTAATTATGCTGTTTTAAACATGCATTTTATATTCAACCTCACTTAGCAAATGTGTTGGGGTTTTTGTTTTTGTTTTTTGGAATTTTAAAGATTTTTTGTTGTTGTTGACTTTGTTTATATTAAATATGTACTCTGTAGCCGACCACCTTTGTAATGTTTTCTTTTGAAATCTTTTAAGATAATATTTTAGTTTTCTGTTAACTATGTTGCTTTGAGTGTATATATTTGACGTTCTGTAGAAATGTTTGATTCTGGGTTGTTTTATTGATGTTTTAATATGCTGTAAACTGCTTTGTGAATTTTCTAAAAAATATAAAGTGGTATAGAAATGAAATAAAATAATAATAATAATAATAATAATAATAATAATAATAATAATAATGAGGACCCTGGAGAACTGCAATCAGTCAATACTGAGCTAGACAGACCAATGATCGGACTCGGTATATGTATGGCAGCTTCCCAGGTTCCATAATTTTTGGGGGGAAGAACCAAAGTTCAGTGGCAGAACATCTGCTTTTCACACAGAAGGTGTCAGGTTCGACTCTGGGAGAGCTGTCAGACAGTGTAGACAATCCTAAGGTAGATGGATGCAACGGTCTACCTCAGTAGAAGGCAGCTTCCAAAAAAGCCTGCAGTGGATCAGGCCATCTGGTCCAGCACCCTGTTCTCATATGGCTGGGACAGTTCTGGCATTGCAGGGGGTTGGACTAGATGACCCTCAGTGTCCCTTTCAACTCCACAATTCTATGGCTATAGGAAGCTTGCAAGCAGGACCTGAGCACATTAGCACTCTGCCCCTCCTGTGGTTTCTTATGACCACAGCAACAACATTCAGAATGGTTCAGGTGAGAATTCTGTTCTTCTGAAGAGGAACCACCAGTTTGGAGCATTTCCTCTTTTCCCTAAAGCTCATCACTTTCACAAGGACCCATGTATACACAGCAACAAGCAGCACCGACCCCCACTCCCTGCCTCCAAGGAGACTTTACCGATCAGGCCATGCACACTGGAGGAGAAGTTGCTTGCAGGAGGGATGTAGATTCCCAGGAAGTCAACATTGACTGGATGCTTCTTCCATACACGGTGAAGCACAACCACAAAGGACAAGTCCCCATCCACGGTGATACTGACTTTGTTGTCGCTCTTCACAGAGACCAGAACTCTAGGAGAAACGGCAATTTATGAGTACAGTAGTGTGTTCTGAGTTTCTCTACTCAGAAACATATTCGGTTGGGCTTTGGCCGTCTCATTGTGGACCAAACAGAATCTAGCTGTCGTGTCCCGCAAACCTGTCCAACGCTGTCTTGGTTGCAACATGGCGTCATCATCCAAAGAGCAGTCTCAGCCATATAGTGTAGAGCAGGCACCCCCAAACTCGGCCCTCCAGACGTTTTGGGACTACAACTCCCATCATCCCTAGCTAACAGGACCAGTGGTCAGGGATGATGGGAACTATAGTCCCAAAACATCTGGAGGGCCGAGTTTGGGGGTGCCTGGTGTACAGCAGGGATAGCCCATGCAGTGCTCTCCATATCTTTTGACGGACTACAACTCCCATCACTCCTGGCTGTGATGGCTGAGGCTGATGGGAAGTGTAGTCCAACAACATCTGGAGGATTGCATGTTGACTACCCTTGGTGAAATGGCTAGAGTAGTGAACTTAAACAGCTATGAGGAGGAGGTGACTTTTAGTCTTGGCAACTGATTTTCATGCAGTAAGAGCATCAGGAATGAGCTGCTCTGCTCATTAGGCCTGACACTCAACCAAGTCTGTGCTTCTCTGATAAAGAGCTAACTCCATCTTTGAGCTGTGTGATTACAGACCTGCACGCTCCTTGTGACATCTTCCCCAGCTGTATTGTTGCATTATTGCTTGCTGATTTGCGGGGGTCGCATAGTGCCATGCAAGTCTCTTTCCCTGCCCCACACCTGAGGCCGTTTATGATACCGCCAGGTGTAGGGCAGGTGGGCGTGGGTTGGACTGCAAATACACCAATAAAATTTCAGGAACACACAGAGGCAAGCGGCAGATCACTAATGGGGCACACAACCTAAAATAACTCTCCCCCACATAGGGAGATCAACCAGTCTAGGGAAGCCCTGATGCTGATCCTGATTTCCCTATTACCTCCTTCGAATGAGGCTTCCTAAATTGGACCAGGAGAGGGGTGTGCTGGAGGAGCCGTCCTTCAAGCTAATGCCCTCGGTGCTGACTTCAATCTTCAAGCCTTTCTTTTCGAAATTGAACCCGATCTTGCCAAAGTAGGTGTGCAGCTTGTTCTTCAAGGACTTCTTGGCCCCAACCAGCTGCCCATTGACAGCAATCCCTACAAAAAGAGAAAGAGAAGAGAAGCAGCGTTGGTGTTTCTGCAGATGGACTTCAATCCAGGCTGGCCTTTTTTTGGTCTCTTGTCATTTCAACCCCCTGAACGTTTCCGAACTCCCGTGTCTCTATGACTATTTCCAAATGCGCAAAATAGCCGCAGAATGATGCTTTTCTCCCTTACCGGACTTGGCGTCTGAAATTAAGTTCAGGATCGCTCCGGGTTCAGAGTCTATATTGAAGCAGATGTTCTTATGTTGCCTCGGCAGGTTGATGATGAAGTGGGGATCGTTGTCCACTGCAGACGGAAACAAATGGTGTATGATCCATGCATGGGTGAAGACCAAAAGCATTTGCTAAGTAAAAAAAAAATCTTCCATTGCTTATGCAATAGAATGTTAATAATAATAATAATAATAATAATAATAATAATAATAATAATAATAATAATTTATTTGTACCCCACCCATCTGGCTGGGTTTCCCCAGCCACTCTGGGCGGCTCACAGTTTGCATTGAGGTCCTTCCTAAAGCTGTCAATCGTTTGCAAAAAAGTTCCTCACCCACTTCCTTTTTCAAAATAATAATAATAATAATTTTTATTAGTTTTTGCAAATATTTTAAATATGGCATTCAACTTATATATAATGTAAAAAGCATTTGGCTACAACAGCCTGAGACTTCCCTCCTCCTCGACTAATGGTTTCCTCACTTATTATCTAATACTGCATTTTGGAATTTTAATTATTACTATTTAATCCTAAACCTCACCCACTTCCTAAGTCAATGGTCCCCAAACCTTTCTTTTTGGGCGACCTAATCCTTGGTTCCATGAACTCATCCACAGCGCCCCCTACCCTCTAAAAAGCCTTATCTAGAATAGCAGTTTGCACAAGCCACAATAATAACACAAAAAAACAGTAACAATCAATTGGCCATTCATTCAAAATCCAGTTAAAGCTATTTAGTTTAATTAAGCCAACGAAACTGATGAACTTGATTCAGTGATGCCACCTTCGTAAAGTCTGTTAGTCATGTGCAGCACCCCCTGCCACCCTTCTTGCCTCTTGGCACCTCCCGGCTCCCCACCTCTGTAACTGTGTCGACCCTCGGGGGGGGGGAGTACCCCCCACTTTGGGAACCACTGCCCAAAGCAATGGCAAAAGGGCAAAGACAGGTGAGAATCAGGCAGGTTGATCTAATACACAGAGCAATCGTGAAATACACCCTCCAACGCCACTCTTAAATCAGGCCCTGTGCAACACACATCGCACCCGAAAATGGTTTTTTTGCTATTTTCAAACACTGCATTAATTGAAAACAACACACACACACCCCAACTCAAACCAAAGAAAGCTCTAAGAGAAAACAAACTTTGCAATACCATCAACTTGATCTCGGAGCTTTCCGCTCCAGCGCTTTACAAATAACACTCGGTTTTGAGTCAATTGACTTGTCTATGCACCACTGTGGTTCCTCTGAAAGCAAAACTATCGGAACTGAATTCCTTCTTTCGAACTGCTAGAATATGTGACTCCTTTGCAACGTGCGACCAACAAACCTCAGCCTGAGCATCCGTTAAATTGTCCTCTGGATTTTAGGACCAAACAGAAAAGTGCATGATGTTAATTGCAGGGAATCATTTAATGTGTCCCGTGTTCTTTTAACTATAGCAACCACAGATGCAAAAAGAATTGGGATTGTGGCATGCAAGCAGTTAACCCTTTCCATGCTTCTGACACCCCCACCCCCACACCCCCCCCATGGAAGTTTGCTGCCCAAGGGTAGCAGCTGTGGGGGAGAGCTTCATTGGCAAAGGAAGAGGGTTAAATATGTCCTCTCTGTGTACCCATCAGTGCTGGATTAGACGATGGGCAGACAAAGCACATCCAGCTTTGCTGGACAAGCTTAAACCCCACTTCACACTCTTCCCCCATAGATTTATTAAATGGCTTTGGTCCAGTATACCTGAAGGAGCGTCTCCACCCCCATCGTTCTGCCTGGACACTGAGGTCCAGTGCCGAGGGCCTTCTGGTGGTTCCCTCACTACGAGAAGCCAAGTTACAGGGAACCAGGCAGAGGGCCTTCTCGGTAGTGGCACCCACCCTGTGGAACGCCCTCCCACCAGATGTCAAAGAGAAAAACAACTACCAGACCTTTAGAAGATATCTGAAGGCAGCCCTGTTTAGGGAGGCTTTTAATGTTTAATAGATTATTGCATTTTAATGTTCTGTTGGAAGCCGCCCAGAGTGGCTGGGGAAACCCAGCCAGATGGGTGGGGTATAAATACATTATTATTATTATTATTATTATTATTATTATTATTATTATTATTATTTATTATTATTATTAAATAAAGCACAGATTTATTGCAACACATGGAAAGATCCGATTTCCTTGCATTATTTTTATTTACATCAGTGGGACGCCCCCCTGGTTTAGCTGGGGATACGGAATAAAAAGAGAACATGTACACCCCAGGCTGAATCCAAGGGACACTCATTCCCCTACTCAAATGAAACCCCCTAAAAACTCCGTCGCTCCCATGTTCACATTCACCCCCGTACAGTGGTGGCAGAATGCAGGAAGACCAACAGTAGATGTAGCCAGAGCCAAGGGCAGAAGGGAGGAAGACTGACAGTAGGTGTTGCCGGAGAGGCAACGATTTCTAGTTTTGCCTCTGCCCTCGTCCCAGCTGAGTTCAGAGACAGTAAGATGGAAATCCAGCACAATATCTTCTACCTGCATGTATCCCGCTTTGAGGCTGGTTCTTTGTGCCCAAGGATGTGTTGGAATGCCCAGGCTTGGACTGGCCTAAGAGTAAAGGTCCTGTTGCGGGAGAAGATCGGGGGAAATATAATTATCCTTCTCATCAGCAGCAATCTCTTTTTGGAAGAAAGAAATGTTGTCAGAATGGAAACCGCAGCTGCGTTTCAGTTACTCATCGCAGCAAATGTGTCCTTGGCAATACTGGAGGTGTTGGCCGTAGAACGGTGACTTAGAACCAACCACGTCATCATGAGTAACTCACTAATTGCCACCTTAATTCATGGCTGGGCATTGTTGTCTTTATTTATCCCAAAAACTAATGCTTTATGAGGGGTATATCAGGGTAAGAAATATGCCAAATAAAATGTCCTATCTCAAAGATATCAGTGGTCTATGCAACAATGACAAACCCTGGTTTTATGTTGCCAATATAAATATTTCTTTATTGCACAATATAAAGGGGGATGTTCTTAGGTCAACGCAGGCATAATTGTTGCATATTTCTTAGTTATGGCTGCTGCTGTATTTTTTTTTTTAAAAAAAACCCAAACAAATGCAATTAATTCTTGGAAGTGTCATTTTTGTGAAAAATGGCCTCATGCTCATTAAAAATGGCCCATGCTTACATCACTGTAACAGAATGCATCATGATAATTTAAGTGTCAATGGCCAGTCAGTGAGTTTTCCTGGACACATGGGAATTGGGCAGCAAAATGTGCTGGAAAACGTGGTTGTAGCTGCAGTCTGAGCAGCTAGACAAGGCCCCTCATCACAGTTCCCTCCATTATGACAAGATGCATCTAAATCACAGTAACTATTTCTAAATTAGCGGATAGCGCTGTGGGTTAAACCACAGAGCCCAGGGCTTGCCGATCAGAAGGTCGGCAGTTCAAATCCCTGCGACGGGGTGAGCTCCCGTTGCTCGGTCCCTGCTCCTGCCAACCTAGCAGTTCGAAAGCACGTCAAAGTGCAAGTAGATAAATAGGTACCGCTCCAGTGGGAAGGTAAACGCCGTTTCCGTGCGCTGCTCTGGTTCGCCAGAAGCGGCTTAATCATGCTGGCCACATGACCCAGAAGCTGTACACCGGCTCCCTCGGCCAGTAACGCGAGATGAGCGCCGCAACCCCAGTCGGACACAACTGGACCTAATGGTCAGGGGTCCCTTTACCTTTACAGACTGCAGTGCAGATGCTAATGGTAGAGGAGTAAGTTTTAACACCCCTGATGCTCTCTCTGGCCCTGTATCTTTAAACTAGATTTGGGACAACAACCCTTCAGACAGAGGACTGCCTTTCGTAAAGGAGGACACACGGCCACCTTAAAGTGAGGAAACCCAGATGGCAATTTAAAAGGGGGAGGGAGAGAGTCCGACATCTATTACCTGCATGTATGGCAGAAATAGTTGGACCCATGACAGCAGCTAACGGACCCTGAGGTTTCGGCGTAGGTTTCGCCCAAGATGGGACGGAATTGTCAGTCGGTGCTGGGCCAATAACTAAGGATCCTGTTTAGATAAACCAGAAGATAACGGTCATGTGTAATTAGCGCATCGTCTACCGAGCGTTTGGGTTTCGCTTTAATGGCGCAGCTCTCATTTGAACATTTGCATCGTTATCACAAACGTGTCCAACGCAGCCGATTTTTTTTTTTTTTTTAAGGAGTTAGCAGTGCAAACTTTGAAGCCGTGGAGGCTGGGCCAATGTTCCCCTGCTCTGCCTCCTTGCTTGCAAACACTATGGAGGGTTTGCACTGCTTATTGCATTATTGGCTTCTTCCCCTTTAGTCTCAGTGTGGCTCCTGTGGAACTCAACAGGGAAGAAGAGGGACGGGGAAAGTAGAATTAAGACATTGCCTGTTGGTCTCCCTGCCTTCTGCCCAAGTAGCCTCAAAGGACACCAGCCATCACTGCCTTGACGCATGGCCATAGAGACACCTGGCGAGAGAATCCTTCTCTCCACCATAAGGGTGTGTCAGTACCAGGGCCGTCTTTAGCATATGCGCCGCCGGGGTCCAAAGATCCGCCCAGCGCCCCCAAATTTTGATGTAAGGGGGGGCGCCAGATACATTGATTCCGCAGCTCCTCCGCAAAAGAGAACGGAAATGACCCAGCGATCGCGGTCGATCGGTTGGACGTCATCCCGAAGGGAGATAGTTAAGAGCTTAGGGCCAGGGGTCAGCAAGCTTTTTCAGCAGGGGCCGGTCCACTGTACCCTCAGACCTTGTGGGGGGCCGGACTATATTTGGGGGGGGGAAATGAACAAATTCCTACGCCCCACAAATAACCCAGAGATGCATTTTAAATAAAAGGACACATTCTACTCATGTGAAAACACGCTGATTCCTGGACCGTCCATGGGCCGGATTTAAAAGGCGATTGGGCCGGATCCGGCCCCTGGGCCTTAGTTTGCCTACCCATGGCTTAGGCAGATTCAGTGGCAGGCGCCTGGCACCCCCCAGAATTCAGTGCCCAGGTGTCCTGCACGCCTTGCACCCCTGGGTAAAGACGGTTCTGGTCAGGACAGCAAGAAAGGGAAGAAGAAGAAGAAGAGTTTGGATTTGATATCCCGCTTTATCACTACCCGAAGGGGTCTCAAAGCGGCTAACATTCTCCTTTCCTTTCCTCCCCCACAACAAACACTCTGTGAGGTGAGTGGGGATGAGAGACTTCAGAGAAGTGTGACTAGCCCAAGGTCACCCAGCAGCTGCATGTGGAGGAGCGGAGACACGAACCCGGTTCACCAGATTATGAGACTACCGCTCTTAACCACTACACCACACTGGCTCTCTGGGAAGAGTTGTGCGCCTCATAAACCTTCCTTCCTTCCTTCCTTCCTTCCTTCCTTCCTTCCTTCCTTCCTTCCTTGCTTGCAATTGACCAGTGTATACATGGGCGTAGCTGGGGGGGGGGGAGAGAACCCAGCTATCTGCCAAGTGATTGGCAAGTTAGTTTAAGTATTTTTATTTACCGTATTTACGTGAATCTAATGCGCCATCGAATCTAATGCGCACCTCAATTTCCAAAACCTTGAAACCCAGAAAGCATTTGCTATGTCAGCGGTGTTTTTCAAGCTTGCAATCAAAATTAACGCGCCATCAAATCTAATGTGCATGCTCATTTTTGCGATGTTATTTGCAAAAAAAGGGTGTGTATTACATTCGAGTAAATACGGTATTTACTTGATTTAGGGGGGCAGCTGTCCCCCTGTCCCCCTAGATACACCCATGAATCTACACATTTTGCAACATAAATAAATAAAGCCATATTATAAAGGCATTCTAAAACAATATAGGACAATGTACTTAAGTTGTCAATTATTCTCCCGGCCCCCCAATTCCCATCGCAACCCAAGATCCTGATGAGAAACAAGGTTTTTCATGTGTGTGTTTCTTAAATCACCTCTGCTAGAAATACAAACAATTCTGGCATATTGCATGCATCACAATACCCTTTGTGATACATATAATATTATACACTCCAGTTGGTCCCTGTTCTCCCCCCTCAGGGAAGAGAGGGTGGAATAAAGATCTACATTGAGATCTGCTGCCCTTGTGGATCCTGGCCACCCGCCTCACCTTCCCTCATGGGTCCTGTGTTTGGGGCTTTTTAGTTTAGAGAAAAGGTGAATACGAGACGACACGAGAGGGATATAAAATTACGTATGGCGTGAAAGGGAACTACAGTTTGTTAAGGGTGCTGAGAGTTGTCAGGAGACCTCTATTCCCCTCACAGAGCTACAGTTCTCAGAGTAGTTAAACAATCTATCCCCTCCTCACAATGAACTCTGGGAATTGTAGTTTTTGTGAGGGGAACAGGGGGTCTCCTAACGACTCTCAGCTTTTCTATCGGACTATACATTTAAAGAGGTAATATAACGCTTCAAAGAGTCGTCTCTGCAGAGCATTCTGGGAACTGTAGTTTGCTGAGGGTTTGCTGAGACTTGTGAGGAGACCCCCTTTCCCCTCATAGAGCTACAGTTCCCAGAGTGGATTAACAATCACTCCTTCTTCCCAGGGAGCTCTGGGATATAAATGCAATAAATAAAATAAAATAAAATAAAATACCCAGGCACTGTAAGATCCAAGTCAGCTGCTACCTGGCTAAGGTCACAGGAGCCCTCAGAATTACAGGTGGTCTCTCTCCCTTCAGAGAACCAGCAGGTGGTGTGTCTTATTTCAAGAGTTTTGTTACTCCTTTTCACCGCTGGAACCACTCTGGTCATTTGTTTTCATTCAGCCTTCCTGGCCAGTTCAGTTTCTGACTTCTCCTCTTTACATAAAGTCTGATTCTAGCCACCACAGACCTTCCCTTTTTCTCCTCCCTCCCTTCCAGTAGGCTCCTTGTGGCAGCCTAATTTCTTTCACAGCCTGTCCTGTTCCCTTCCACCTCCTCCTTCATCTCTCCTCCTGGCTCCTTCTTCACTCTCCCTTTCTCCAAGCTTCCTCTGTTTACCTTCACTTTCCCTCCTGTCTCCCTCTTCCTGCTGCTTCCTGCTGGTACTGAGAAAGAACCTCTCATGGATGCTGCCCTTTAATCTGCCGCAAGACTGTCTCAGCAGCTCCCCCCCCCCCGCCGGCCACCATCCTTGCCCACCCAGTGCCTCAGCTGTGCATTGGGTCAGCGACGGAGTCGGAGTGCGATCCCTTCCCCTTAACCCACAGCAAATAAAGTCACAGAATCGTAGGGGCCCCTAAGGACCATCTAGTCCAACACCCCTGCAATGTAGGAATCTCAACTCAAGCATCCCTGGCAGGTGGCCCCCCCCAACCTCTGCTTAAGAACCTCCAAGGAAGAAGAGTCGGCCACCTCCCGAGGGAGTCCGTTCTACGGTTGAACAGCTCTTACCATCCTTCCTAAAGTTTGGTTGCAATCTCCTTTCTTGAAATTTGAATCCATTGGTTCACACCTTACCCCCTTGGAGCAATACAAAACAAGCTTGCTCCCCCCCCCTTTTTATTAAAGATTTTCTTGGTTTACAAAGTGTGTGTGATGTCTCTCGTATTTTTCCATAAAACATTTTTACAGATCAATTTTAGTTGTTGAGACATTAGGGAGAGGGAGGGGGAGGAAGTGGGTGGGATGGGTGGGAGGGTGGGGTGGGGTGACGATGTTTCTATTTTCCTTAATATATGTAGGATTTGGTATCAGCGTCGCTTGTGTTGGTTCTCTGTTGTTTGCTTGAACTGGCTCTACTAAACATCTTCCAAGACAATAATGCCCACTTACAACACAAGGAACTCATAATCCGTCTACTCTCAGCAACCAGAAACATCATAACCAGACACTGGAAAGACCTGTCAGGAGTCAACATGGACCAATGGTACCAAATAGTATGGGAAACAGCCCTACTAGAAAAATTAACCAGCAACCTAAAACTAGCACCTTCAAGCTTGCTCCCTTTGACAGCCTTGTAGATTTTTGAAGATGGCTATCAAATCACCTCTCGGCCTTCTCTTCTTCAGGGCTGAATAACAATGGGCTTAATAAATTTCGATGGCTTCCCCTGTCTTTAGGTTTTTCACTCTTCTCCCCCATATCATCACTGCGGGGGGGGGGGGCGAGAGCGAGTGAGCACAATGCAAGGACCCATTTCCTCTTACCAGCATGTATGGCTGATGCAGTTGGGCCCATGAGGAGAGATGAAGGATCTCGTGCCCTGGATGTGGGCTTGGCCCAAGCTGGGATGGAATTGTCAGGCTTGGGGTGGCCAACAGCTAAAGCACCTGTAAGAAAAAAGGAAAGAAATTACAACAGACCTACCTATGTAAAGGTAAAGGACCCCTGGACGGTTAAGTCCAGTCAAAGGCGACTATGGGGTTTCGCCGCTCATCTCGCTTTCAGGCCGAGGGAACTGGCGTTTGTCCACAGACAGCTTTCCGGGTCATGGGGACAGCAGGACTAAACTGCTTCTGGTGCGATGCAACATCGTGACAGAATCCAGAGTGCACGGAAACGCCGTTTACCTTCCCGCTGCAACGGTACCTATTTATCTACTTGCACTGGCGTGCTTTCGAACTGCTAGGTTGGCAGGAGCTGGGACAGAGCAACGGGAGCTCACCCCGCCGTGGGGATTCGAACCGCCGACCTTGCGATCGGCAAGCCCGAGAGGCTCAGTGGTTTAGACCGCAGCGCCACCCACGTCCTTTACCTACAGACCTATGTTGTGCCGTGACAACTGGGAATAGTGTGGAACCAACCTGGGCAGCATCCTCTTTTGCGGTCTTGGGGCGAGTCAGCCAACATGAGCTCGTCTCCGTTTGGGCTCTCAATCAACATCGCTGTGTACGGGGTCACAATGTGATGGTCCAAAGACATCTGCAAGATCTTCTTTGTGATGTTCCTTTTCAGGGCAGCCGTAGTGGCCAGGTTTCTAGGTGGTACAAAAACAAATTATCTTAAAGGCTGCCCCATGGAAGATGGAGCAAGCTTCTTTTCTCCTGCTCTGGACAGTAGGACTCAAACCAATGGCTTCAAGTTACAAGAAAGGAGATTCTGCAAAAACATTGCAAAAAAACTTTCCTACAGTAAGAGCTGTTTGACTGTGGACTTGCGGACTCCCCTTCCTTGGAGATTTTTAAGGAGAGGTGGGATGGCCTTCTGTCATGGATGATTTAAAAGAGATTCCTGCATTGCAGGGGGTTGGACTAGATGACCCTCGGGGTCCCTTCCCTTCTATGATTCTGTGATTCTACAAACCCTCTCCACTACCAAGGGATGAGTGAAACAGTCAAATTTTGTTTCTCTCCCTTTCGTATCCATATCCATTTGTGAACTTTTTCTTGGGGGGGGGGGAGAGAATTTCTCAAACCGTTTCGGTTTAAAGGGTGACTTAAGCAAGTTTGCCTTTAAACTGAGCCTGTCACAATCCCACTCCACAGAATGCATGCTAACTGTACAGTACACAGAATCACTAGTGCTGGGTCCCAGCTAGTATTACCATATTTTCCGGCATATAAGACGACTGGGCGTATAAGACGACCCCCAACTTTCCCAGTTAAAAAATAGAGTTTGAGATATACTCGACTGCAGATTCTCCACCCGGCGTATAAGACGACCCCCGACTTTTGAGAAGATTTTCCTCAATTCAAAAGTAGTCTTATACGCCAGAATATACAGTATTTCAGAGCTAGAATTATAGAAATTCTTCCTCTCCCAAGAAGGGCCTAAGAGATCCACTGAGTGCTTTCCTTCTCACCTCTCAGCCAACAGTTGGTTGATTGTAATGTAGGCCCACAGCTTTTCAGTGAATTTTGGGTCTGCATGATTATCTTTGCGCAGGAACTCATCCAGTCCCTCAACATCGGCCAGAGTCTCCAAGACCAGCTGTGCATTGGACTAAAAGTGGGGAAGAGAAATAAGAGAGATACAAAAACCTTTTGTGAGAAACTCCCCCACAGGTGCTATGCTGATGCAATTAAAATGTTTCTTACCCATCCTTCAAAAACAGGGATGGGAAAATTGGTCCATTTCATTTTCTCCATTTTCCAGTCAAAAGTTCAGTTCTTCACATTTCCACATTGGTTTGGGAATTCCTGATTTTAAAAGTCCTCAATAAAATTTATCAGCATTTTAGGGAGAATTGCTTCTAATGTATGTCCATTTTTATATGCAATTTTGGCTGATATACTCAATTTTGCAAGCGATTTCCCCCCAATAAAATGCATTTATTGCATGCTATTTTCAGTTACAGGTAGGTAGCCGTGTTGGTCTGCCATAGTCAAAACAAAATAAAAAATTCCTTCCAGTAGCACCTTAGAGACCAACTAAGTTTGTTCTTGGTATGAGCTTTCGTGTGCATGCACACTTCTTCAGATACACTGAAACAGAAGTCACCAAACCCTTATATATAGTGAGAGGGTTGGGAGGGGTATTACTCAGAAGGGTGGTGGGAATGGGTGATTGGCTGATGGGTGTGGAAAACCTGTTGACGACTGTTAACGACTGCAATTGGTCTTACAGGAAAAAGCAAGGGGTGAAATGGCTAAAGATAGCTTTGTCATGTATAATGAGATAAGAATCCAATGTCTTTGTTCAGACCAGGTCTCTCCATGGCTTTAAGTTTCGTAATGAGTTGCAATTCAGCAACTTCTCTTTCCAGTCTATTTCTGAAATTCCTTTGTATTAAGACAGCTACTTTGAGATCTTGTATGGAATGTCCTGGGAGACTGAAGTGTTCTCCTACTGGTTTCTCTGTCTTGCGGTTCCTGATATCAGATTTATGTCCATTTATCCTTTGGCGTAGGGTTTGGCCTGCTTGTCCAATATAGAGAGCTGAAGGGCACTGTTGGCATTTGATGGCATACACAATGTTAGAAGATGAGCAATTAAATAGTCCTGAGATGGTATGTTTGATGTTGTTGGGGCCAGTAATGGTGTTGTCTGGGTGCTGTGGTTGTTGTTCAGTCGTTCAGTCGTGTCCGACTCTTCGTGACCCCATGGACCAGAGCACGCTAGGCACCCCTATCCTCCACTGCCTTCCGCAGTTTGGCCAAACTCATGCTAGTCGCTTTGAGAACACTGTCCAACCATCTGTCCAGGTGTATGTGGCAGCAAAGTTGGCATCTGGGTTTATTGCAGGCTCTGGTACCAGTGTCCATGTTGAGTCCTGTTGTTGTATTATTGTGGGTGAGGAGTTGTTTAAGATTGGGTGGCTGTCTGTAGGTGATGAAGGGTCTTCCTCCCAGAGCTTGAGAAAGAGAACTGTCATTGTCTAGTAGAGGTTGTAGATCTCTGATGATGTGTTGTACTGTTTTAACTTGGGAGCTGTATGTGATTACTAGTGGTGTTCTGTTATTTTCTCATGTACATTTTACCTAGTCTATGCATTTCTCTACATGATGCAAAAGCTGGAGAACTGCGTTGCAGGTGTGTATTTTGAAAGATGGCTGCAATTTGGTTTGCATATTGTTTCAGGAACTGCGAATTAGGTAAGTTCACCTGGTAAATACAAAGTGATTCAAACTGAACCCCCACCCTGACTGAGGAAGCTCCCCACCCACAATGGCATAAACACTTGCAACGGGGAAAGATATTTGTGGGCAAACACTATACTCACGGCAGTGGCTGTAATCATACTCTGCAAATGTTGCACATTTTCAGTGTCTACTTTTCCTGCTACCACAATCTCCGAGCCTCCGAAATAGTTCTGGAAAGTGTTGTGGGTGACATCGGACACCATGCCGTGCGGGTAGTTGAACTCCAGCTTCTTGAGAAGTGGCGTGGAGACTTGGTTGTAGAATTTCTGCAAATTCCAAGGAGGAAGAGAAGTGAGGACACAGCTTGGTTTCTAAGAGAAACTTGCGCCAGGCACGTGGAAGATAAAGTTGGAGAATGGTACCCTAAGAGTAACAGGACATATAACAACAGTGGGGAAACGGGGGAAAGGGAGGAGAAGGTGGGATTCGAAGATCTTTAGTCCATAGCTGTCAAGTTTCGGATTTGAAAATAAGGGATCAGCAGTCTCACCTATCCCGGGGACAGTCACATGTCGGTGGTGGGCGGAGCCAGAAGCAAAAGTGGGCAGAGCAGCAATGTAAACTCCAAGCGGGCTCGGGCTCGGAGCGGAGCAAAGAGGAGGGCAGCCAGCAAAGAGGAGGGCAGCCATGTGCTCCGCGCGATGGAGCCCCATCGTCTTCTTGTCTGATCCCATCAAAACAGGACAGGAAGAAGCAGCTGCTCAAAGGCAGCCAGGCTCCGCCCACCAGCTAACCCTATTGGCCGGCTGAGGGGCTCGGCGGCAACGGATAGGGGCTGATGCAGGGGGAGGAATACACCCCCCTGTAAGCATGGGAAACAGCTCCCACTTGCTTTGAGGGCTGAGGCTTTTATCTCCAAGTAGGCGAGGTCTTCCCACCCAGTCCCTGGCCAGCAGAGGAGGAGCTGTTCCATTAAAAACGGGAAATTTAAGGGAAATAAAAAATAAGGGAGAGCAGCGGGAAACTGCTTGAAATAAGGGAGAATCCCGGGGAAAATGGGATACTTGACAGCACTGCTTTAGTCAAGACCCTCTACATTCATTCTTTAAAAGTTATTTTTTTTAGGGGTTCCTCCAAGTGTCCTGTTTTTAGTGTGCAACCATTTGACTGGCCAGCTAAACCAGGTAAGGGCAACTGCTTGCTTCTCGTTCTCTCCTGTCCCTTATTCAGCTAACGTGAGAGGGAAAGAAGCACTTTCCCATAGCAATGAGCCTAGGGCTGCTAATGCCCTTTGCACAGTGATTCCTAAATGCTCAGCAGCCAACCGGCTGGCTGCTGGGTGTTTGAAAACCACAGGCAAGGGATTTCAACAGATAGGTGGGACAACCCACCTGCCAATCGTGAGACACCTGAATGTCATGTGATGGACAGGTGGGTTTTCCACACCAACTTGTCAAAGTTGTCTGGCCCCTCAAGCTAAAACACCTCCATTAGAAAAAAGGCCCTAATTCTATAAGTTGTTCAAAAGTAGAACAGATTGCCTTGGGAGTCTACGTGGTCACTTTCACAGGATGTATTTTTAAACAGAGGCTGGATAGCCATCTATTCAGGGATCCCAAACTTCTTACACCTGCAAGAAGTTAGTTTAGATGTCCTCCAATGACCCTTGCAAGTCTGGTTCTATTAAATCCAGATAATTTAACAGATAACCAGATGATAAGATGATGATAATTTGTGTAAAGAGGATGGACGTGTCATGTTTTCCTTTCATTCTCACCCTCCTTTGTGTTCCATGAAATTTTGTATAATGGGAAGAGGCGGTGAAAATTCACCTTCATTTGAGATGAGGTCTCCTGGTTCCCAAAAACCCTCTGGGCAACTCCATTGTTTTCATGAGCCAGCCTTTTCAGAAAATCATAATCCACGTCGAATCCGATACCAAGGCAGAACAAAGAGATATCGTCCCGAATGTTCTTCTTCACGTTTTTCTGAATTGTTGGCAGCTTAAGTTCTCCTGGTGGGGAATGGAAAGGAAGGAAATGGTCACATTCATCCAGGACGGTTCCATTAAAGTGTTGCACGTGAGTCCGAAAATGAAGGAAAAGAATAAATCAAGATGCTATTTCTTGGTATAGTGGTACCTTGGTTCTCAAACGTCTTGGTACTCAAACAACTTGGAACCCAAACACTGCAAACCCAGAAGTAAGTGTTCCGGTTCGTGAACTTTTTTCGGAAGCCGAACGTGCTCCATTTTGAGTGTTACGCTTCTGATTTGAGTGCCATACTTCTGTTTTGAGTGTTACGCTGAGGTCTGTCTGTTTTTGCTATTTATTTTGCATTTTTGTGGCTATTCTTTGTTTAGTTTTGTTTTGTTTTTATGACTGTGTGGAACTCAGTTCAGCTACTGATTGATTGATTGATTGATTGATTGCGTGACTGCAGTACATTGTTTATTGCTTTCATTTTATGGATCAATGGTCTCGTTAGATAGTAAAGTTCATGTTAAATTGCGGTTTTAGGGGTTGCTTTTAAAATTCTGGAACGGATTAATCCATTTTGCATTGCTTTCTATGGGAAAGCACATCTTGGTTTTGGAACGCTTTGGTTTTGGAATGGACTTCCGGAACAGATTAAGTTCTGATTGACATCTGATGCCCTTTTAAAATGCGTTGTGGAAGGGGGGGATTATTGGGTTGCCTTTGCCTTTGTTTTTATCATGTATTTTGTGTTTTTTAATATTGTGATTTTATGTTGTGAACTGCCCTGAGATCCAGGGGCGTTCTTAGCCCCTTGGCTGCCGGGGGCGGGAAGCCAAGAGACACCCCTGGGGGGCGTGGGCGTGCGTGCGTCATGACGTCATGACGCATGCAACGCCCCGCCCCCGGGGGTGCCGGCGGTGGATTCCGGAGTTTTTGCGGGCTGCAAAGACTCCTGAAGAAGCCTCCGCCCGGCGGCAGCACCCCTTCTTGCCGCGGCTGCTCGTGCCTGCGGGAGCAGCCGCGGCAAGAAGGGGTGCTGGGCGGCGGATTCGGGAGTCTTTGCGGGCTTCAAAGACTCCCAAATCTGCCGCCCGGGCTCCCTTGGCGGAGCGCAAGTCGGGGCAGGGAGAGGGACGGGCCACCTCGCTGGCCCGCCCCTTGCCTCCATGCCGAGCTGCGCCGCTGGAAGGGGGGGCTATTTTCGGCGCTGCTGGGGCGGAGCCGCAGGGGCGGCCAGCGAGGGGGGTGACACCCCTCCTCGCTGGCCGCCTCTGCGGCTCCCCCCCGGCAGTGCCGAAAATAACCTTTTTTTTTTTTTAAAGCCCAGTGGGCGGGGCTGGCCCCCCGATGTGTCACCCCAACAGGGGCGCTGCCCGGGCCCCCCCGCCCCCTCCGCGACGCCCCTGCTGAGATCTACAGGCACAGGGCAGTTTACAAATTCAATAATAAATAATAAATAATTTTACTGGGAGTAAACCCAATTGAATAAAATGAGAAGTTCCTTTGAGTAAACCTGGTTAGGACTGCAGCCTAGGAGCCCCTCAAAACTTGTGTTTTACTATGGCTGTATTCTGCAATAGGTTTCTTAACCAAAGGGTAGTGTATTTGAGTGGATTTATTCTGCTTTATTTGTTAGAATCATACAATTGCAGAGCTGGAAGGAACTCCAAAAGGCATCTAATCCAGAATGCGGCAGCTGGACTGGTGACTAGGAGTGGCCGCCGAGACCATATATCACCGGTCCTGAAAGACCTACTGTACATTGGCTCCCATTACCTTTCCAAGCACAATTCAAAGTGTTGGTGCAGACCTTTAAAGCCCTAAACGACCTTGGCCCAGTAGACCTGAAGGAGCGTCTCCACCCCTATCATCCAGCCCAGACACTGAGGTCCAGGAGCCAATGGCAGGCAGAGCTGACTAGATCCAGCTTTGTCCTCATCCGCATTCCTGCTGAGTTCTACTAGTGCAACACTGAAAACCAAGGAGGAGGAAGCCAACAGCCAAGGCCACCTTCGGAACTGGTTGTAAGAAAGAAGATTGGCAGGTGAGGACAGCCTGAGGCTGTTGGGGCACTGACCCATTTGCCCTAATGGACTATTTGTTGGACGCCGCCCAGAGTGGCTGGGGAGACCCAGCCAGATGGGCGGGGTACAAATAAATTATTATTATTATTATTATTATTATTATTATTATTATTATTATTACCCTCTACTGACCACATTCCCTCGTGGTCAGCTATCATAGATTGGCTGGAAGCAGAGGAATGGTGGGAGACACCAGCTGGGGAACCCCAAGGGAGGAAGGCTTGGAGCCAGGGGATTGAGTGGTCAGAGGGAGAAGAGGGAGCAGACTGGGAGGAGGAGGAAGCTGAAGAGGCAAAGGGCTTAGTGAGCAGGAAGAGTCTGTGGCAGAGAGCAGTCCAGAAGCAGAGGCAGAAGCAGAGGTACGTTTCCGAGCACAATTCAAAGTGTTGGTGCTGACCTTTAAAGCCCTAAACGGCCTCGGTCCAGTATATCTGAAGGAGCGTCTCCACCCCCATCGATCTACCTGGACACCGAGGGCCTTCTGGCAGTTCCCTCACTGTGAGAAGTGAGGTTACGGGGAACCAGGCAGAGGGCCTTCTCAGTAGTGGCGCCCGCCCTGTGGAACACCCTCCCATCAGATGTCAAGGAAATAGACAACTATCTGACTTTTAGAAGACATCTGAAGGCAGTCCTGTTTAGGGAAGTTTTTAATTTTTGATCTTTTATTGTATTTTTAATATTCTGTTGGGAGCTGCCCAGAGTGGCTGGGGAAACCCAGCCAAATGGGCGGGGTATAAATAAATAAATAATCATTATTATCGTCATCAGGGCCGTCTCATAATAGGGGCTGGGTGGCGCAGTGCACCAGGGCGCCGGGCCCCCCAGGGGCGCCCCCGCGAGCCCGCCGGCATACCGGGTGCCCCCTCCCCAACCCGCCCCCATGGGCGGGTGTGTGGGCGCACACGCCGGCGGGCAAGCTGCAAGCTGGCTGCCCTCCGGAGCCCCAGCTGGAGCGCTGGGAAGGGCGTGCAAAGCCCCGTGTCGCTCCAGCGCCACGCCCCTCATCCCCCGCTCGCCCACCTCCTTCCCGCACTGGCCACCCCTCGGGAGGGGGGGTGGGTGAGCGGGGGATGAGGGGCATGGCGCCGGAGCAGCGCGGGGCTTTGCACGCCCTTCCCAGCGCTCCAGCTGGGGCTCCGGAGGGCGGCCGGCTTGCAGCGCCACGCCCCTCATCCCCCGCTCGCCCACCCCCCCTCCCGAGGGGCGGCCAGCGCGGGAGGGAGGTGGGCGAAGAGGCGGCCCACTGGGGGTGCCGAGGGATCATCGCACCAGGGCGCTAGATCCCCTTAAGACGGCCCTGATCGTCATCATCTTCTATTCCAATCCCCTGCAACCACAGCTAAATAATCCCTGATGGATTGGCCTCCTTTGTGCTGTGGTGCTCTCCCCAATACTACCTCATTATTGTTCTTCAGAGGGGATATACCACAATAAGTGAGAGAACCTCCCCCTGCCCCCAAACACTGGACTGCCCCAATAGCATCATGAGCACAAATAATCATGAATGGGCAATGGAAAGGATATTGTGTGTGTGCACATGCATGCATGCAACAGGTTTCACTAAACTCAATGGTGCCGCTGGCTAGTTAGTCGTCGTAGCTGCAGGCTTCTTACCAACGGTAGGATCTCCATCTGACACCAGCACGATCATGGATACAGAGTTTGGATCCATCAGTCCTAGACTTGTAGCTTCATTTAAAATAAAGATGGCCCGGAGAAGGGCGTCATTGATATTTGTTCCTGTTTCAAAAAATGAGAAAGAGGCAATAAACGACAGATATGGAGGGATGTAGGCGCATTTAAATCCTACAGAATTTAAGGACTGTTTCCCCCACAATAATCAATGGGAGAGTTACAGCGCGGTCTTGTAGATGTCTACTCAAAAGTAAAGCCAAATCCAATGTGGCTTCAATGAGTTGAGTTCAATTGGGCTTACTTCCAGGTAAGTGAGCGTAGTATTGCAGGGATAGTATTCAGTGGGGCTTTCGGACCCTCAATTTTGGAGGAGTGAATTCTGAGCACAATAGTTTCCTCCTCCTCCTCCTCCTCCTCCTCCTCCTCCTCCTCCTCCTCCTCGAGTTACAATTACCAGTGACTCTTAACGAACTACAGCACCCAGAATTATATCAGGGGGGAAACACGCTTCGAATGTGCTATACAAGTATACTGCATACATAATCTGATTTAATAGATCATCACTGCAGATAGCTCAGTCGGTAGAGCATGAGGCTCTTAATCTCAGGGTCGTGGGTTTGAGCCCCACGGTGGGGAAAAGATTCCTGCATTGCAGGGGGTTGGACTAGATGACCCTCATGGTCCCTCCCAACTCTGCCATCCTATGATTCTACAATCACTCACTCCCAGATAATCCCAAGAGTAGAGCTAATGCTTAGCATTCTCAACAAACTACAAATCCTAGGATTCTTTGGGTGAAACTAATACAATTCAAAAAAACTAAGATCATGGCCACTGGCCCCATCACCTCCTGGCCAATAGAAGGGGAAGAAATGGAGGCAGTGAGAGATTTTACTTTCTTGGGCTCCAGGATCACTGCAGATGGTGACAGCAGTCACGAAATTAGATGACGCCTGTTTCTTGGGAGAAAAGCAATGACAAACCTAGACAGCATCTTAAAAAGCAAAGACATCACCTTGCCGACAAAGGTCCTTATAGTTAAAGCTATGGTTTTCCCAGTAGTAATGTACGGAAGTGAGAGCTGGACCATAAAGAAGGCTGATCGCCGAAGAATTGATGCTTTTGAATTATGGTGCTGGAGGAGACTCTTGAGAGTCCCATGGACTGCAAGAAGATCAAACCTATCTATTCTGAAGGAAATCAGCCCTGAGCGCTCACTGGAAGGTCAGATCCTGAAGTTGAGGCTCCAGTACTTTGGCCACCTCATGAGAAGAGAAGACTCCCTAGAAAAGACCCTGATGTTGGGAAAGATGGAGGGCACAAGGAGAAGGGGACGACAGAGGATGAGATGGTTGGAAAGTGTTCTCGAAGCTACTAACATGAGTTTGGCCAAACTGCGGGAGGCAGTGAAGGATAGGCGTGCCTGGTGTGCTCTGGTCCATGGGGTCACGAAGAGTCAGACACGGCTGAATGACTGAACAACAACAAATACAATTCAATTTGTATTTAAATGATATAGAGCTTCCTTGTAGTGCAGGTGGACCCCAAGATCATGAGAACACAAGAAGAGGCTGCTGGATTAGACCACAGACCCATCAAGTCTAGAATCCCATTCTCACAGTGGCTGAACAGATGACTGTGGGAAACCTGCAAGCAGTATTCAAGCACAATAACACTCTCCTCCTCCTCTGGTTTCCAGCAACTAGTATTCAGAAGCACTGCTGCCTCCAAGTGCATGCATGAGACTCTGTTCTCTCCCCCCCCCATATATATTGGTGAAGTATGGCTGCCTTCCCCATCATGATGCCCCTCCCCAGTGTGGTTGGACTCCAGCTCCAATCAACCCCAGCCTGCATGACCAATGGTCAGGAATAAGGGGAACTGTAGTTCAAAACAACTGGGGGGGCACCAGGTTGGGGAAGGCTGAACGAGAGCATGTCCTGCAAAAGGGGGTTACCCAAGATAGTGAGGCGTCTACAAATGATGGGGAGAGCAGGGCATGTTTAGTCTGGGAATTCAAAAACGGAAAAGGATGTCATGGAGAAGATGGATTGTACTGGTTCTCTGTTGCTTTAGAGATCTAAGTAATGCAAATTTAATGGAAACAGATTTCAGCATTAAAAGCAAGAGCTTGCCTTAGGAGGTGAAGGTTTCTTTCACCAGAGGCATTTAAGCAGACGACAGTTGACCCCCCCTACCAGCAATGCTGTAGTTTGAAGCTTCCTGTGCTGAGCAAGGGCTTGTGCACGATGATCTGCAAGATTCCCTCCGACTCTAATTGCTTCTATGATGCATTCCATAAACCTACTTTGGTACCATGCTCACCCCCATTGGGATGGATTCCCTCAATGTACTTCTTTGCGGCTTCTGTCTCCGATCTGGAGGCTTGCACCAATTGGTCTCTCCAGCACCGGACGTTGTGGTTGAAGTCGACGACTGAAAATTGGTCCTCGGAGCGGAGTTCCCCTAGGATGGTTCTCATGGCTTCAACTGTCTGTAAAAGGATCCGTTGCAGTGAGGACTATGGTTACCGCTCTCCATTCATATAACATAAAGCCACAGAATATTAATCCATTTCACAACTGCATTGCCTAAAATGACTGGCAGATACTAAATTTTGTTATATTTTACAACTTAGCGAGTTGTGCAATTCTCTTCATCTCGTGAGCTATCTGGCCATAAACAATTGCGGTGATCATGACCTCAAATGCAATCCCTAGCATATTTTCTCAGTTGCGAAACCCACCATCTTCAGTGGAGATTTCTCCCTTGTAAGGGTGTTTAAGATTATGGACTACATTTTTCATTATTATGGGATAAATTTTAGTTTTAATGGGTCAGAGCCTACCCTGGCTGATGCAGGGACACCTGACATGCAGCAAACCCTCTGGCATCTATTTATATTTCAGGGATACAGGTATGCAGAGATGGTACCTGGTCCCCCAGTGTTAACTCCTATGGAATCTCATAAAACCCGATGCGCACTTTCCCTTTCCATTAAAAACCTCTTAGAGGCATGAAAAAATAAACAACCCCGAACCGTTAACAGCTCCTTATCTTCACTCCTGTATCAATCTACTGCATTGTTAAAAGAGACTTTTACCTGTCCTGGGTTGTTTCCTGTCCTGCAGTGTCCCCTCCCCATGAAGTTTTTTTAAATTAAGTTTTCCCAATTTTCACACATACATTTCAATACATTTTTTAAAAAACCTCCCCCCGACTTCCCAACCCCCCTTTCCAAGGTGTTTCTGTTTCTCTCCTTCTGCCGTACTCTGTCTTCTATCTCTTAAACCTTAACAAAACTCCTGGAATCTCCAATCCCTTTTGTTGCTCATAGTTCAAATCCTGCTTGCGTGTTCATCATTTAATAATGTTTCTTTAAATGATCTGGACAGAGCCAGTGTGGTGTAGTGGTTAAAAGCGGTGGACTCATAATCTGGTGAACCAGGTTCGCGTCTCCTCTCCTCCACATGCAGCTGCTGGGTGACCTTGGGCTAGTCACCCTTCTATGAAGTCTCTCAGCCCCACTCATCCCACAGAGTGTTTGTTGTGGGGGAGGAAGGGAAAGGGAGAATGTTAGCCGCTTTGAGACTCCCTAGGGTAGTGATAAAGTGGGATATCAAATCCAAACTCTTCTTCTTCTATTCCCCTCCAAACACACATTATCTTTCACCAGGTCAAACTGATTCCATTGGTCTTTTTCATGAAGCTCTGCCAAATTTTGCCTCTGGCAATATCAGAAACAAATGGCACCCTCAAGCTGGAAAAAGGTTCCCCTGTCCCTGATTTCTTAAAAAAGCAACAACCATGAAACCATCTCCTATCCAAAGGAGGACACCTTCCCACGATGGATGTCTTGTTGCTTCAGCCACTTACCTGCCTCATTTTCAATCCCCACATCGAACCGCTGACATCGATCACAAAGAGGATGTTTTTCGGCAGAGGATCCAGGTTTTCAGGAGCAAAGTAGTGGATAAAATACCCGTTGAAGATCTGCAAAATAAAAAGAAGGAACCCGGATGTTTCGTTTCCTAGAAAAGGAACATAGAAGGTATTTTATTTTTGGAAGTTCTGAAATGGGCACGACTCCTTGCAACCAGCCAGGTTTGGCCCTCACAGGTCATGAAATCGAAAGAATAAGCAGTTATGGCTTGCTCATTCCTATGGAATACTTTAGCATGTGTCTCCTCAAGCCATTTGCTTTGGTGCCAGAGAGTCCAATTGATAGACGACTACATAGCCCACATTTCTAAGCATGCTCCTTAAAGTGCTCCCCATCTGCATAGCTGATGTACCTCCAGTTCGCCAGCTTTGCTGTCTCTGTTGACATCGTAAGTGACCACAAAATTGCCATCGATTGCTGTAGAAGAACAGGCGGGACACTTTCGTTGCTGGGCCACTGTTGGTTTGAAGGATACATGAGCCTTGAAGGAAGATCACAATGGCACAAGTGAGGCATTTTCATGCAACCAATGGTATTTGCAGAAACCACAGCTATAATTTGAATGCAAAACCTGCGGTGGGCAGTTTTAAAAGCTCTCCCTTCCCCTTTCAGTCCTGCATTTGCAGATGACACAGACTTAAAAAAAATATATCTGTCAATCCTAAGTGTTTTTACAGTGCTCCTCGAATATATTCCCAGGATGGTTTCATGCAGTGCCGTTTGCATAAATGAGCAATTTTATGCATGCATGGGTTTAAATAAAGTGGGCTGGTCCAGCTGCAGTCCCAGTCTGGATTAGGCCCATGAACATCAAAACAATCTTTGCTTCCACTGCGAAACACAGTTTTGGAGGATATAGAGTTAAAGGTTCCATATGTGCCTTTTCAGGGACACGGGTGGTACTGTGGTCTAAACCACTGAGCCTAGGGGCTTGCCAGTTGGAAGGTTGGCGGTTCGAATCCCTGCAACAGGGTGAGCTCCTGTTGTTGGGTCCTAGCTCCTGCCCACCTAGCAGTTCGAAAGCACGTCAAAGTGCAAGTAGATAAATAGGTACCGCTCCGGCGGGAAGGTAAACAGTGTTTCCATGCGCTGCTCTGGTTTCGCCAGAAGCGGCTTAGTCATGCTGGCCACATGACCCGGAAGCTGTCTGCGGACAAACGCTGGCTCCCTCAGCCTATAGAGCAAGATGAGCGCGCAACCCCAGAATTGTCCACAACTGGACCTAACGGTCAGGGGTACCTTTACTTTCTTTCATCTGCCCCTGAACCTTCCAGGTTTCTAACATTTCTGAGGTTCGCCAGTCTGGATTTTGTGGTCTTATGGAGAGCTTCCTTTTTAGATGGGGGCTGCACTTCCTTCAAAATGTGGAAAGCCAGCCACCCATTTGCTTTTGTGCATCCCTCCTGCTTCTCCTGCTGGGGGGGGGCCCTGCGCTCCTGCCGCCAGAATCCTGACCCAACAGCAGCTCCGTTTCTCCCCACAGGGAGACTGTCCGCATTACCTTTTTCTCTCCTTTGGAGATCGTATGGACACCTTCAAACTGGTCTCCAAGTGAACTGGGGACGTGGACAAAGTGAAGGCCCTGAGGCTCGATGATGCGAACGTCCACCTGTGGTCACACGGTGCAGAGAAGTTTAGAAGCAACACACAGAAACAGTGGAATAGCAGGGACATCTCTAGAAAAATGTGGTGCATCTTTCCAAAGCATGCCAGGAAGAATCTTTGATTTAGGGTGGCTTCAAAATTACACTGCGTTTTGATGCATCTTAATATATTCTGATAATTTGTGCATGGTTTATATTTGTGGTTCTTCATTGTTTTGTTTCATGTACGTTTTTCAGAGATGTTTATTTGCGGCACTTAAAATGTGGAATTGCAATTAGTTTTTTTATTTTACAGAATTTCATAAAATTAGTAGCAGCAGCAGCACAAGCTCTCCTTTGGTTCGAGCACGGAATTCGTGTTGTATTACACAGATTCCTTTTCGTTGAGAGATTTCTGATGAAATATGACAGTAAATTAAATTAAGACTTTAAAGTGGTGCTCCAAACCCACAATTTCAGCCCCATCTTTTTGCTTTACCTCCAAGTGTTTGGCCAGCCTGCCTGGCTGAAGGGGGATAACATGCTCGTACGTCGATAGCTTCCTCCGAATTGGCTCCTGGTAATGGATTTCAAACTGGACTTTGGTTCCTCCTGGCACGTTGAGTTCAGCTTTGAAGTTCTCCATGTCAAGGGTGTTGCTCCTGAATTCAGTCATCAATACACACAGGGGAGGAGAAACACCCGAGCCCTTAACATGCCACCGAAATGCCAGCAGTAAATTGAGACAGGGGCAGGTAGAGGACCCCAAACATCTCATCATATTCTCTGCCCTTTAATATGTTTTCCATTCAGTTCATCAGAAAACAAATCTTTCACGCAACCATTTTATTTTATTTGACAACCAATTTAACCTTTTCTGCTAATCATGTATGTTGCGCCAGGCTTGGGAAAGCTTCCAGACACCTCAAGATCATCTAGATAAGTGCTCGTTGTCGGATTTCCCCAGAAGTGGACTACAACTCCCATCATCCACAGCTGAATGGGTGGACTACAACTCCCATTATCCCCAGATGATTGGGTGGACTACAACTCCCACCATCCCCAGCTGATTGGGTGGACTACAACTCCCACCATCCCCAGCTGATTTGGCGGACTACAACTCCCACCATCCCCAGCTGATTGGGTGGACTACAACTCCCACCATCCCCAGCTGATTTGGCGGACTACAACTCCCACCATCCCCAGCTGATTGGGTGGACTACAACTCCCATCATCCCCAGCTGATTTGGCAGACTACAACTCCCATCATCCCCAGCTGATTTGGCAGACTATAAATCCCACCATCCCCAGCTGATTTGGCAGACTACAACTCCCATCACCCCCAGCTGATTTTACCAATGGTCAAGAGGGTGATGGAAGTTGTAGTCCAGCAGCATCCGAGGACTCAAGGTAACACTGATCCACATGATGAGTCGTCACGTGCCAGAAAATCATTAAAAGGTGTGTGAAGCCAGGACACAAGGATTGCTCTGAAGCTTTTGGAGGACTGGTTCACCAGTTCCCTAACCAGTCAACACCTTGTGCTTCTGCCATATTAAAAATAAGCTTATGTGAACCGGGAATCAATGAGCTCATTCTTTGTCATCCCTCTGGCATTCAAATATAAGGACCTCCTATGTGGATCGGACCAATATTGGCCAGAATTCTGTTTCCAACGGTGGTCGGCCAGTTGCCCATAGAAATCTCTCAAACAGTTCATAATAGTGGTAGTTCTTTGAACAAGAAGGCTACAGACCTAAATATCACTCCAGCAGTGAACTCAGGGGGTTTGCAGAACTACAAGAGATGTTTTTAAAAACCCTAAGGGGTAGCATCCCCCCTCCAAAACAAAACTGAGCAAAGTAGCCATGGAAAGGGGGGCATGAAATGGAGTAACCTGAAATAGGGTATGCCTGGCTGGCTGGCAGTCTGCACACCTGTTCGAAGGTGAGGATAAACTGGCACTTATTTGTTGCAGGCTCAGCTTGCCATGTCTAATGTTCGCTGATGCACCTATTGCCCATTAGAATCATAGAATCCTAGAGTTGGAAGAGACCACAAGGGCCATCCAGTCCAACCCCCTGCCAAGCAGGAAACACCATCAAAGCATTCCTGACAGATGGCTGTCAAGCCTCTGCTTAAAGACCTCCAAAGAAGGAGACTCCACCACACTCCTTGGCAGCAAATTCCACTGCCGAACAGCTCTTACTGTCAGGAAGTTCTTCCTAATGTTTAGGTGGAATCTTCTTTCTTGTAGTTTGAATCCATTGCCCTGTGTCCGCTTCTCTGGAGCAGCAGAAAACAACCTTTCGCCCTCCTCTATATGACATCCTTTTATATATTTGAACATGGCTATCAGATCACCCCTTAACCTTCTCTTCTCCATACCCAGCTCCCTAAGCCATTCCTCATAAGGCATCGTTTCCAGGCCTTTGACCATTTTGCTCGCCCTCCTCTGGACACGTTCCAGCTTGTCAGTATCCTTCTTGAACTGTGGTGCCCAGAACTGGACACAGTATTCCAGGTGAGGTCTGACCAGAGCAGAATATAGTGGTACTATTACTTCCCTTGATCTAGATGCTATACTCCTATTGATGCAGCCCAGAATTGCATTGGCTTTTTTAGCTGCTGCATCACACTGTTGACTCATGTCAAGTTTATGGTCTACCAAGACTCCTAGATCCTTTTCACATGTACTGCTCTCAAGCCAGGTGTCACCCATCCTGTATTTGTGTCTTTTTTGCCCAAGTGTAGTACTTTGTTAAAATTCATCTTGTTTGCTTTGGCCCAGTTCTCTAGTCTGTTAAGGTCATTTTGAAGTGTGATCCTGTCCTCTGGGGTAGGATTAATGTGACCAATACTTTTTATTCAAAAGCCATTTCTGCAGATGGTTCACTATGACATTCCACAGAAATACATTCCATAAGGCATTGATCGGCAACAGATCCCCCTCCCCCACCCAGAGGCCAATACTTCTGGGAGAGCTAAGCTTTTCTACCAATCTCTCCATCCATTTAAAATGGACCCTCGGGGTTTTTGGAGACTGAGGCCCTTAAGGACAGAATTCATCCTTTTAAATTCTATTCACTATTGCATTTGACTCCCACCTTTTCTCCAAGGAGGTCCCTCCTCCCCATTTCACCCACCCAACAACAACCCTGTGAGGGAGGTTTGACTGACAGACACTGACAGGCCCAAGGTCACGTAGTGAACTTCATGGCAGAGCAGGGGTTCGAACCCTGGTCTCCCAGCTCCTAGTCCATCACTATAGATAGATAGATAGATAGATAGATAGATAGATAGATAGATATAAAGTCAGGTTCATACCTCAATATTCCTGCAGCTTTGCCTTTCGCTCTCGCTTGGGCATATTGACTTCTGGCTGCAGATTTTTCCTTCACGGAACTAGTAAATGTGATGCCGTTGACATTCCTGAGGGGCAGAAAAACAGTCACAAACAAGGAATCTTATCAACAGCTGCAAAGTACTTCCAAGGAGGAGAGGGGAATTTTCTTGTTCTTTCTACTTCATGTGTGTGTGTGTGTGTGTGTGTGTGTGTGTGTGTAAAGGGACCCCTGGCCAGTCACGGATGACTCTGGGGTTGTGGCGCTCATCTCACTTTATTGGCTGAGGGAGCCAGCATACAGCTTCCGGGTCATGTGGCCAGCATGACTAAGCCGCTTCTGGCGAACCAGAGCAGCGCATGGAAATGCCATTTACCTTCCCGCTGGAGCGGTACCTATTTATCTACTTGCACTTTGACGTCCTTTCGAACTGCAAGGTGGGCAGGAGCTGGGACCGAGCAACAGGAGCTCACCCCATCGCGGGGATTCGAACCGCCAACCTTCTGATCAGCAAGCCCTAGGCTCTGTGGTTTAACCCACAGTGCCACCTGCATCCCTATATATATATATATATATATATATATATATATATCCAAAAATGATATCACCCCAAAAAACAATTTCATCCATACGTCCCTCAGAATGATAAGCTAAGCATGACAAAAATCCTGTACCACATCCCATGAAAATTTCTCTGACAATAATTTGACAGTTTTCAAAGGCGATTTGTTTTGTCGTTGATTGATGGGGAATGGTACTGGAGGTGTGAGGAATGCAGGAGAATTCTTTTGTCACAAGAAATACCTCTAAAGAACTATTGTGGTCTGAAAGGAGAATGGTTATGGTCCCCCCCAGGCCCCAGGAACAATGTGCCATCAGAATGTATTTATTTTTGCAATAAATGTGCTTGTGGGAGGGGGGTGGTTATGGGTTTGTTTTGTTCTTGTTTTTATTATGTATTTTGTTTTTTAAAAAATTGTTTTTTTTATCCTGAGATATTTGGATGAAGGGCAGTACGTATACAAATAAATTACTAAAATTAAAAAGCGGTGTCTGCTTTTCTGCAGGAAACCTCTAGTTCATGCCCGGTTCAAGTTTTTTTTAAGTAGTTTTTTTTTTTTATAGGTGCTGGAAGCTGCCCAGAGTGGCGGGGTAATAATAATAATAATAATGTCATACCTCAGCTCCCAAATGCCTTGGGATCCAAACATTTCGGCTTTCAAATGACCGAAATCCAGAAGTTCCGGTTTTTGAACATTCTTCTGGAAGCCGAACGCCCGACAGGGCTTCTGTGGTTTCCGATTGGCTGCAGGAGCTTCCTGCAGCCAATCAGAATCCACGCTTTGGAAGTCAAATGTTTCGGAAGTCGAAGGGACTTCCAGAATGGAATCTGTTCGACTTCTGAGCTGTGAGTCTCCCCACTCCTGCTTTAGACAGTCGCCCTGCACATATACCAACTGGTGGAACCAGGCCAGCTTTTACTTACATGGTAAAGTTGTGAATGAAAGCCCCTTTGGGGATCTGAACATCGAAGACCAGGTTCTGTGGGTGCCTGGCTCGGTTTTCCACTTTGGTCTGCACCATCGTGTTGGCCAGTCGAGAAGTGATGGTGGACTGGACCTTGTAGCTATGGAGGATTATGTTGTCATCGCCCGCCACCTGGAGGAATCCGCATATTTGGGCAGGAGTAAGAGAAGGGACAGGTGCAAATCCAAATACAGTGGCACCTCGGTTTACGGTGTTAATCTGTTCCGGAGGTCCATTCTTAAACCGAAATCATTCTTAAACCGAAGCGCGCTTTCCCTAATGAGGCCTCCCGCCACCGGCGCCCTTCCACCATACGGATTCTGCTCTTAGACCGAGGTAAAGTTTGCAAACCAGAAGACTACTTCCAGTTTTGCAGAGTTTGTAAACCGAATTGTTCGTAAACAAGGCTGTTCTTCAACCAAGATACCACTGTATGCATATCCCTAGAACTTTCCCCAAGGGATGCTTAGATTCTCTCATGGTTGAGCAAGTAGATCCCTTGTTTTAATCTGTCAGGGCACTTGGTGGTGTACAGAACAAAGGTGTTGCACAGTCCCTTGGTCGGAGGATTCTCGGTCTACGTTGGAGGACCCAGAAAGAAGTGGGAAGTGATCAAGAAGCAAAGGCAGCATAGAAAAAAGACAAGTGGAAGCTATGGGGAATGGCAGTGGTGGATTTACGTATAAGCTAAACAAGCTATAGTTCAGGGCCCCACTCTCTTGGGGCCCCCCAAAAAAAATTAAAGGGAAAAAACCTGGATGTACTGTACATTTCCACAATTACAGTGGACACTCGGGTTGCGAACGTGATCCGTGCGGGAGGCGCGTTCACAACCCGCAGTGTCCGTAACCTGCAGCGCTGCATCTGCGCACATGCAGGTTGCAATTCGGCACTTCTGCGCATGCGCAAAGTGCAATTTAGTGTTTCCGCACATGTGCGAGCGCCGAAACCCGGAAGTAACCTGTTTCGGTACTTCCGGGTTCGGCGCGGTGCGCAACCCGAAAACACGCAACATGAAGCAGCCGTAACCCGAGGTATGACTGTACTTTGATAAAATGCATATTTTGTTATGTGCGAATGGCTTTAGATACCTATTACGTCCATACATTACCATTTAGCGTATATTCAACACAAAAAACAGTGGCAATTTGTTGTTGACAAAGGACAGCTGGACATTACCTTCAGTAGCTTAGGGCCTCATCAAACCTAAATCTGGCCCTGGGGAATGGTCAGCTCAGCTGATTATCTCTAGGGTGGGGGAATTGGGGGAAGGTTTGTTTGCCAAGTGATGAACTTGTTTTGTGTTATGTACTGAGTTGAATAGGATCCAAAATGCAGCAGTCTGATTGGTCCTAGAACAATAGGATTCAGAATGCAGCAGTCTGATTGGTCCTAGAACAATAGGATTCAGAATGCAGCAGTCTGATTGGTCCTAGAATAATAGGATCCAGAATGCAGCAGTCTGATTGGTCCGCAGGAGCCACCCAATCCGGCTCCAGGTGGAAGTGAATCCGCAACCCAATTGGCATACAGGAGTATCCCGGAATTAGTCAATCATGTGGGGCCCATTGTGTAAATAGTGTATATAAAGCAGACGTTTTGGGGGAACTGCATTCCTCACTACTATGAGCTGAATAAAGAGCATGAAATTCACACTTGACTCCGAGTATATTTCATTTTGAGAAGCCTTTCCTGAATCAATCCAGTCAACTGAGCTGACAGTGTCCCTATATTCACTGAGGATTTTGAGAAGGGGGTAAGGAACCCATGGCATGTTGCTGGACTCCAGCTGCCACCAGCCCCAGCAATGAACGATCATGAGTAGGTTTGTGAACGTAGACAGAGATGGATCTGCTGTCAGAGGGGTCCCGAAATGAGGACTAGCCACATGAGAAGGCGCTGAGAGCCAAATTGAGCCTTTGCCACCCCAGGTGCCTAGTATTTATTTAACAGGCATAATCATCTAAACCTCTAAACTGTTAACATAAAATATAGAACGTACGTTACAATTACGGGTGAAATCAGATGGTAAAACAACAACAACCCACAAGTTAACCTACTGTTTTGCAACATATAAATAAAATCAGTGGTCTTATAAACATCCGTGTCAATATAAAATCACACAACAGATTGCATATTAAAATAACACGGCATATAAAAATATATTGATTGCAAGCTAATAACAAAAGAATGTAATATCCTGTAATTATGTTTTGGAAAGAAAAATACAAGTGGCTTTTGACGTTCTCCCCCCAAGGTGGGGCGCTTTGTCACTTTGCATTCCAGCCTCCTGGGACAATATTGTGCAACTGTTCCCAAACCCCAGCTGGTTAATATCCTGGTACCTAGATCAAGGGGTGGGTTGGGGGGGGGGTACTCTGAACAAACAGTGGGATTGATCTCCTGCTAATGGTTAACTGGGTTGAGGGTGGGGGCAGGAAATTACAGAAGAGAAAGAGGAAAAATCAATATGCAAGCTCACCAATTCTCCTGAGTCGTCATCGCCGGATGTGCTTCTCTGCGGGGAGGGGGGGGGAGTTGAATGAAACGAGAACGAAGACTTAGACTTCATACTTCTGTGTTGTATAATTACAGTGCCAGATTTACGTACAAGCTAAACAAGTTATAGCTTCGGGTCTCACTCTCTTGCCCCCCCCCAAATTAAAGGAAATAAAAACTGGATGTACATTTCCAAAATATAAGATAAAAAAACAAATAAAATAAAACCTACATAACAGCAACAGTGTTTTGTGTTGTGTAGGCTCCTATGATGTAAGTCAGGCTTCCTCAGCCTCGGCCCTCCAGATGTTTTTGGCCTACAACTCCCATGATCCCTAGCTAGCAGGACCAGTGGTCAGGGATGATGGGAATTGTAGTTTAAAAACATCTGGAGGGCCGAGGTTGAGGAAGCCTGATGTAAGTAATGGGCCCCGCCTGCTAGCCTGGTCCCTAAAAAAACCCCACTGGTTTGCTATTGTTATTTCATGTTATAGCAAGTTTCTAGAGACTAGATTATGAGTCTTTGTGAATTGTGTTTCTGAAGGAACTTTTGTTATTGCCAAATTAATATACTTCTTCTTAATTGTATTTCAGTTCAACAATTACTTTGATAAAATACCTATGTGCAAATAGCTTTAGATACCTATTAGGTCCATAAATTACCATATAGCATGTATTCGACACAAAAAACAGCAACAACAACTTGTTGTTGACAAAGGACAGCTGGACATATAAAGGGCCCCATTACCTTCAGTAGCCTAGGGCCTCATCAAACCTAAATCCGGCCCTGCATAAATACCTTGGGTTAAAAATTGTTGAATGAATAGGAACATACACAGCTGTCTTATACCAGGGGCCCACCTAGAACAGTAATACACTGGTCTACACAGGTCTACACTGATCGGCAGAAGTTCTACACAGGTCTACACTGATCAGGCAGAGGAAGGTTGACCATCTAGCTAACCCTTTTATAACTGTAATTGACTCAGAGCCCGGTCCGGGATTCTGTTCTCACAGTAGCCAGTCAGATGCCTCTAGGAAACCCCCAAAGTAGGTCGGAAAAAACAACAGTGCCTGTCCAACTTGCTGGAGGAGACTCTTGAGAGTCCCATGGACTGCAAGAAGATCAAACCTATCCATTCTGAAGGAAATCAGCCCTGAGTGCTCACTGGAAGGGCAGATCCTGAAGCTGAGGCTCCAAGACTTTGGCCACCTCATGAGAAGGGAAGACTCCCTGGAAAAGACCCTGATGTTGGGAAAGTTGGAGGGCACAAGGAAAAGGGGACGACAGAAGATGAGATGGTTGGACAGTGTTCTCGAAGCTACTAACATGAGTCTGACCAAACTGCAGGAGGCAGTGGAAGACAAGCGTGCTTGGCATGCTCTGGTCCATGGGGCACGAAGAGTCAGACACGACTGAACAACAACAACAACTTGCATCTGGCGTTGAGAAACAGATAACCTGGCAGCACGGGAGGAGGCAAGCTTTATTCATTTATTCGTGTTTGGTGGGAATGCCCTTACGTTGAAAACCTTTGGAATGCAGTATTCTCCATTATACCTGCAATTACAGGCCAACCCCTTTCTCCAAATCCTGCCTTAGCCCAACTGTCTTTGGACACAGACTTAGGCTCCAGCCTGCGCCACAGCATACTGGTCGGCTTCTAACTGACCGCAGCACAATTAGCTCAGCAACGGAAGAACCAGACTGAAATACCCCGGAATATATGGGAAAATAATATCTGGGATATAGCAATGTCTGAGCGTCTCACCAGACACAGGAGGGCAATTAAAGGCATAATGAATAGAGACACCTTTCAAGAAACATGGACCCCTTTCTTTAACTATCTCGAAATCTCAAGACTTTCTTATACCAAAACATTCAATATTCTCAGTGGAGCGGTTACATTGAGTAATATGTTTGAATGTCGAATGTGTAAGTGTATGTCTAGAGACAATGGATAATACAAACATAATTAGATGTACTGCTGGATTAAGTGTTTAATGGTTCTTGCATTTGCATTTGTTTAAAACCCAAGTAAAAAAAAAATGTTTGGGTGGGAAAAACCCCACTGGAGGGAGTGCAACATTCCAAGAGCAGATCACCTTACAGGATTTAAGTAATAATATTATAATAATTTATTATTTATACCCCACCCATCTGGCTGAGTTTCCCCAGCCACTCTGGGCAGCTCCCAAGAGAAAATTAAAAGCACAATAAAACGTATTAAGAACTTCCCTAAACAGGGCTGCTTTCAGATGTCTTCTAAGATAAATTATTTGCTTTGCCAGGAATCTATTCTGTTTTTCTTCTTCTCCTCATTACACTTCTTTCATAGAATCATAGAATCATAGAGTTGGAAGAGACCACAAGGGCCACCCAGTCCAACCCCCTGCCAAGCAGGAAACACCATCAAAGCATTCCTGACCGATGGCTGTCAAGCCTCTGCTTAAAGACCTCCAAAGAAGGAGACTCCACCACACTCCTTGGCAGCAAATTCCACTGCTGAACAGCTCTTACTGTCAGGAAGTTCTTCCTAATGTTTAGGTGGAATCTTCTTTCTTGTAGTTTGAATCCATTGCCCCGTGTCCGCTTCTCTGGAGCAGCAGAAAACAACCTTTCACCCTCCTCTATATGACATCCTTTTGTGCTTTGTAAAATAAGTAAATAGGTGAGCAACTTGTACCTGGTATCTGCCATGGTGCAGAGCGGATCTCGCAAAGAACCCATCAATCTTCACACCAGCCAGATCCTAGAAAAAAAACCAATGCCAAGATCAGGGGAGCAAGGTGTGTGTTCGGTTCTAGACACACCAATGGTGAACTTGCCACCTGAAAGCAAATGAAGGCGGTCAAGCTAACTGAGGCAGCAAGCAACCCAAGACGATTAGACAACAGCAATTTGTGCTTTGTGCAGGATGTACAATTGATGTGCGTTCTTTACTCCCGTTGCGGACTGATCTGCGAAACGTTATGCCTAGCTACACTACCAAGAATCAGAGAGTGTTGTCCTGGAATTTGGGATGGAGGAGACATTTGGTTCAGCGCACATTTAAATCTGTCAAATCTGCGCTTTCCAAAACGATATGCAAACCGAAACACATCTAAAACTCCAAATTTTGCACATATCCGAATTTTGCGATGGTGCTGAAACTTTACAAGTCGGCTATTAACAAGAGAATATACCCTCACCGAGAACACGCAGGTGTAGAAGTACAAATCCCCATCCGATTGAGGCCCCATTTAAAGCCTTGTTATACCACTTTAGCGGCCATGGCTTTCTGCAAGGAATCCTGGGAGTTGTAGTTCATTCAGGGTGCTGAGAACTGTCGGGGGACTCCTATTTCCTTCACAGGCCTATAATTCCCAGAGCTCCCTGGGAAGATGGATTGATTTTTCAAGCACTCAGAGAACTGTTGTTCTGCAGGGTGATCTCGGGCTAATCATAATTTCTCGGCGTAGACTACCTCCCTGTATTTCGTTTTGAGGTCCTTCGAGAATGGTCAGATAACAGTAACAACCCACTCAGTGTTAATATGACTAGCAGAAGCCTTATTCATCCCACTCTTCTGCTGGAAAAGAGACTCCCAAAACGACTTATCACAGAGGCCATCCTTGCCCTCATGCTCACAACCTAAGAGACATGACCAAAGCTCAGGGATTTGTATAGAATTGCACTGCCAGCTGGTTATATTGGTTACATCTTAGTTAAAGCAACTGTGCTGATTAAGGCAGCGGAGTCCTGCTCCTGTTAGCTGGGGAATGAGCCCAAATGAACTCAACGGGGCTTACTCCTGCGTAGACCTGTAATAGGCTTGTGCCGTAAAGTTCGTAAGAAAGAAGGAGCAGAGGGAGAAATGAGGGCAACCCATTCTTTGTTTTCCTCCGTAGATTTAGAATGTTGTGGCCCAGGATGGAAATGGACGCTTACCTGTGGGTTTTCTTCAACGATGAAATCAAAGCCCCATGTTTCCAAAGCAAAGAGGAAGACTAAGAAACAAGCGAGAGGTTTCATTTTGTCCCTTTCCCGAGAACGGCAAGCATAAAGGCCAAGCGGTGGGTCTCTCTGCTCTGCCGAACCAAGTTCAAGGAGGAGTTAAAAACAGCCGCAGAGGGCTCTCTAGTATTTTGAAGGCTCTTTAGAAATGCTAACTTTGGTCGGACTCGGGCAAATATTTGCCCGGTAACGCAAATGGGGGCACAGGTTAGGAGTTGTGCAAACAGCGGCTTCTCCATGCCGGCATCCTCTGATAATGGCTCAGCTTTGGATAGGCTCTGCCTCCACTTCTCTTTGTAGCTTTTGCCCTCTGCCTCTGGACTGAGTCATGTGCTATTATGGGAGTGCAGCCTGGCCATGGCCCAGGATGGGGTGGAGAGGGGAGAACAAGGGGGGGGGGAGAAAACATGCTGCAAAGGAGAACAGTAAAGAACAGGGGTGGCCTAGCTGGTAACATCCATGGAAGGATAGACATCAGTTGGACCTGCAAGAGAATGTTGCAGCGCGGGGTGGCCCCCTGTGCAGGAGTCCAGCCACTCCATTCTTTTTCCCTGCCCTGCAGTAGATGGTCAACATTCAGTGGCCACTGAGCATGCTCAGTGAGGGAGTGGAATTCCGACTCAGACAGCCCCATAGTGTCAAAAAGCCTCTTCCTCCAGCTATTTGAAGGAACCAGAAATTTCAGGTGCACCAGGGGCTGGTGGGGCCAAAGGCAGGGAATCACAGAATTGTAGAGTTGGAAGGGACCCAAAGGGTCATCTAATCTAACCCCCCTGCAATGCAGGAATCTCAGCTAAAGCATCCAGGACAGATGGCCAACCAACCTCTGCTTTAAAACCGCCAAGGACGACGACGAAGAAGAAGAAGAAGAGGAAGAAGAGTTTGAATTTGATATCCTGCTTTTCACTACCCGGAGTCTCAAAGCGGCTAACATTCTCCTTTCCCTTCCTCCCCCACAACAAACACTCTGTGAGGTGAGTGGGGCTGAGAGACTTCAGAGAAGTGTAACTAGCCCAAGGTCACCCAGCAGCTGCATGTGGAGGAGCGGAGACACGAACCCGGTTCCCCAGATTACGAGTCTACTGCTCTTAAGCACTACACCACACTGGTGGAGAGTTCACCTCTTGAGGGAGTCCATCCCTCTGTCAAACAGCTCTTACCCTCAGAACATTCTTCCTGTTCTTTGGTCGGAATCTCCTTCCTTGTAACTTGAAGCCATTGGTTCGAGTCCTACCCTCCAGAGCAGGAGAAAGTGAGCTTGCTCCATCTTCCATGTGACAGCCCTTAAAATATTTGACGATGGCGTTCATATCACCTCTTAGTCTTCTCTTCTCCAGGCTAAACATACCCAGCTCCATCAACGGTTCCCTCACAAGGCTTGGTTTCCTGAACTTTCATCATGGTTATTATTATTATTATTATTATTATTATTATTATTATTATTATTATTATATCACCTAAAAGGTGGAAGAGAACCAGGTTATCAAAGGCAAATACGGGTGAGCCCATACACCAGGGATGGGGGATCCTGTGGTTCTCCAGAGATTAGTGGACCCCAACTCCCATCAGCTCCTGCCAGCATCAACAATAGCCAGGGATGGTGGGAGTTCTGGTATCTGGGGCCGCAGGTTCCCTATCCTCTGCCTTGCAGGGCAGAAAAGTCCCAAGGGAAACTTAGCAAAACAAACACCGTCAGGCCAACTCATTTGCTTGTGATGGCGGTACTTACCCAGGGCACCACTAGGTGGCGGGATGTGCTCAGTTATGGTTGAAAGGCGGAGAAAACTATTTAGCTACCGCGTTTTTGTACTTGTATTTGCAGATAAAGCAATCTAGCTTCGGATTTGGTTTGCCTTGATCCCACTATACGGCATTCCCAGAACTTGAACCCAGAAACCTCCCCTCTATGATGTTGCCTCCAGATTCCTGAGTAAGAAATACATAGATCTGTCAGTTTTTGTTTATCTGCATTTGTCATTTTTCCGATCGCAAGTCCGGTTCTTCACATTTCCACATCAGTCTGTGGGTTTGTTTGGTTTTTTAAATAATAAATGTCCTCATAGCAATGCACTGGCTTTTAAAAAAATATTATTATTACCTGCCCTTCTCTGTAAGCTCCCAGGGCAGGGCACACATTAAAAAAAACCATATTAAAAACAACTTGTGACTCATGTTATGGTCTTATGTAAGAGAGTAAAGGACCCCTGACCATTAGGTCCAGTCGCGGACGACTCTGAGGTTGCGGTGTTCATCTCATTTTATTGGCCAAGGGAGCCGGCGTACAGCTTCCGGGTCATGTGGCCAGCATGACTAAGCCACTTCTGGCGAACCAGAGCAGTGCACGGAATGGCCGTTTACCTTCCCACCGGAGCATTACTTATTTATCTACTTTGATGCACTTTCGAACTGCTAGGTTGGCAGGAGAACTTGTGACTTACAACCATAAAAATAAGATGGGTCCTAAATACGTATTTTTTTTCTCCGTTTATATACAGGCGAAACTCGAAGAATTAGAATATCGTGGAAAAGTTCGTTTATGTAAGCAATTGTTTTCATTAGCTACTGGAGTTTAATATATGAGATAGACTGATGACATGCAAAGCGAGATATGTCAAGCCTTTGTTTGTTATAATTGTGATGATTATGGCGTACAGCTGATGAAAACCCCAACGATGAGATTGTTAATTTGGGGTTCTCATCAGCTGTACGCCATAACCATCTATATATATATAAAACGCAAGTGTCTCTGCGTCCAGTCCCTGTGTCTCTGGGTTTGCGCTACTGTGCATGTGCCCCACGGACACAGGGATTGGATGGAGAGAGATCGGGCCGCGAGCAGCGTCGGCAGTTCAAGCGGGGCGGTTGAATCCGAACGCCGGCGCTCCAGAGGACAGGAGAGGCCGAGAAGGGAGGCCACGCTGCCGCTCTCGCCGCTGAAAGCCGGGCCTTGAAGACTAGTGGCCTGGGAGCGGCCCAGAGCAGCCCGCCCCGCGGAGCACCGACACTCCGGAGGACGAGGAGGGATGCCGCACTGGCACAGCTGCTGAAGCCGCCGTCTGACTCGGGGCCCGAGGACTAGCGGCCCAGGAGCGGTAGCGTAGGCATCTGAGGAGGTTAATATGCTTAATACGTTCCCCGGGCCTTGGGTGAACTTCCTTCCTCTCCCGGTTCAAACCAGAGTCACACCCGTTCCCTGACCCTTGCTCTGGCTGGCGCTTCTTGCACTGCTACCCGAGGATCAGGAGAAACTCGGCTGTCCCTCCCACCCCCCAAGCCCGGCTACCGAGAGAGCCAGGCTCCTCCTCCCTGGGCAAGCGGCGCTGCCTGTCTCTGGCCGCCAAACCTGCTCCGGGGGATCCCTTTCAGCGCCGCCCTTCGTTGCCCAGCAGCGGGGCCATGATCTCCACCCTGGTCGTGTTCTTGCGCCGCGCTGAGGGTCGCCTGCTGCTCCGCTGTGCTGGGCTCAGCCGAACCTCCTGGGCTCGCAGGTACCGGGCAGTGCAGGCGAGTGACGCCGCTTTCCCACCCTCTTGGCCCCGGGGGACTTCTAGATCTGGATTGGCGACGTAGCACCGCTGAGGAGGGTGGCAGCCGACGCCGCCTTCGCAGGTCGCTCAGGAGAGGCGGCCATCTTCAGGAGGCTGTGCGAGACGCCGCCGACGCTGCTGCTGCCGCTGTTTCTCCCGCCGGCGCGGCCGCCCATTGGGGCGGCAAGACACTGCTGGGCAGGCCTCTTTAGCCCGGCCGTCTTGCCGCCTCTCTCCTCCGCCCACACTGCTTCCCCTCAGGCAGGCACGGGCTGAGGGCGGGCTCGCAGACTCTCTCGACTCGGCAGCCTTTCTCTTCGCTCCCCCCCCAGCAACGCGGGTCTACACATATGTTCTAGCGCCCATTATTTTAATGGGCTTAAATCACTAGTCACAATTATAACAAATAAAGTCTTGACATATCTCGCTTTGCATGTTATGAGTCCATCTCATATATTAGTTTCACCTTTTAAGTTGAATTACTGAAAGAAATGAACAGGAGCAAGAAACTTCATCAGCAAAACATGCCACCAATTGCAAAATCATTAGCAATCAAGTTCCGTCCCGTGCTCCTCATACTGATTTTTTTCCACCTCCGACTGCTGGTAAGGACGCAAGAACACTCCAGGGTGGGGGTTATCTGGTCAGTTGGCAACGGTGCTGATTGCAAGCTCCATGCAAGCCTGGGAATAAATTCACAAGAGGAATTCCTACTCAGTTTCCTGCAGTTGTTTCCCCTGCTGGTATGGAGTTGGCTCCGAGGCAGAAATAACAGCTGGTTGCACGATTAGCCGGCAAGTCAGGACAGGGTGTGTGGGTGGGTGTTCTTATTTGACCTCCGAGAGAGCTGGCAACCTCTTTCGGGCTGGCCTTGGCCCAGGACTGACCAGTTGCCGACAACTAATGTGGAAAGGCTGGTGTTGGCACAAGCAGCTCACTCTGTCGCTTTGGAGTGGCGACGTGTTCAGATGCTTCGTTCTGGAGCACGCACACCACTTTGCAGGGCGCGCGCCTCATGTGTCGAGCCCTGCAGACTTGCCATGCGACCGAGCATGTACCCGTTCATGCAACACGCCTGTTTGTTTGGGCACAGGTTTGTTCCTTGGGAGCAGCCAAAGAGCAGAAATGAGCTCGCACCCACATGTTCTCGTTGTGAAGCGTGCAGTGCCAAACAAAACAGCCACCCGAAAGCTGCTTTTGACTATCAAAAGGAGAGAGGGAGGTGAGAGGGAGAAGGGGAAGGGCTGTAGCTCTCAGTGGCAGATCATCAGAAGGTCCCAGGTTCAAATCCTGGCAACTCTAGGCAGAACTAGGACAGACCCTGATCTAGAATCCTGGACAGCCTCTGCCAGTCAGTGAAGATGTTACTGAATGGACCAACGGTCCGACTTGGTATGCTGTACTTTATTATTGTTATTATTATTCATTATTATTTATTAGATTTGTATACCAGCATTTCATCAAAAGATCTCAGGGCAGTTCACAAGATAAAAACATGAGATAAAGCACAAATAAAATAGAAGCAACCGAACAAGAACCCTCCTCCCACAAACACATTGAAAAGGCTGTAAGAATATTAATCAGCCAAAGGCTTGGTTGAAAAGGAAGAGCATTCTACAAACAGGGGGCCACTGCAGAAAAGGCCCTTTCTCGTGTGGGTACCCTCCAGACCTCACGTGAAGGAGGCACGTGAAGAAGCGCCTCAGATGATGAATGCAGCGTCCGGGACAGTTTATGGGGTGGGGAGGAGGTCCTTGAGGGCCCTGAGCCGTTTAAGGCAGCTTCCTATGTTTCTAGAAGACTGATCGCCGAAGAATTGATGCTTTTGAATTGTGGTGCTGGAGGAGACTCTTGAGAGTCCCATGGACTGCAAAAAGGTCAAACTTATCCATCCTTAAAGAAATCAGCCCTGAATGCTCACTGGAAGGGCAGATCCTGAAGTTGAGGCTCCAGTACTTTGGCCACCTCATGAGAAGAGAAGACTCCCTCGAAAAGACCCTGATGTTGGGAAAGATGGAGGGCACAAGGAGAAGGGGACGACAGAGGATGAGATGGTTGGACAGTGTTCTCGAAGCGCCTGGCATGAGTTTGGCCAAACTGCGGGAGGCAGTGGAGGATAGGCGTGCCTGGCGTGCTCTGGTCCATGGGGTCATGAAGAGTCGGACACGACTGAATGACTGAACAACAACAATGTTTCTAGAGGAATGTGAAAATTGGTTGCCATGATACACCAGTCCTCCTCTGAGCCGACAATGCAGAAAGCTTCCTTTCCTTCTGCCATGTTTGGTGGATGTGGAAGAAGAGAGATGCTAGGACCTGCCGGGCTTCCCACAATTAATTCCCGCAGAAGGCTGCCTAGTTATTTCCATGAAGATAGGTGGTGGGGCTCAGTTCTGCTGTGGCCTGTAATCCCAGGGTGAAGAAAGCGATAACAGCACTCTTCACATGCACCAAGGCACCACCTTAGCCTTACTTTACATCATCCAGAGCTTTCAGCCTGATGCTGGGAGCACATAAAAAGTGCATTGGTGGATCAGGCCAGCATCTTGGTCTTCCAGGACCCAACCAGATGTTTGTGAGAAGCCCGAAAGCAGGACATGAGCACATCTGGGACCAGGGATGAGAAAATCTGTCAATACCAGTTTCTCATTTCCCCCCCAAATTCAGCTTTCCACACTTCCCCACCGGTTTTTTAAAAGCCACCATGAAAATTCAGCAGCAGCTTTGCGCCACGCAAACATCTTTTTGAAATCCGCTTTGCACGTCTTTGCAAGCCGTTCCCCTCCCCACAAGACAATGCATGTTTGCGTGCCATTGTCCACAATATAGTCGTTTGTACGCATGCACCGCATATGCATTCCTGCACGCATTCCTTGGCACTGCAAAATTTGGAGAAGCGTGAATTTTGGTGGCCAGCCCGGTTTTTGGCTCGTGCGCTCTTTAGCAAAGCGCAGAACAGGTGGGTTCACCTTTAAATGCGAACTGAATTGAATCATCACCCCCACCCCACCCCACCCCCACTATCTGGGACTGAGCTGAATCTGCAAGAAATGAAACCCGGAATCTTGGCCGAAGCAAGTGGAGCTCCTGAGCGACTGGACTTTATCAGGAAACCCAGCAAGATCAGCTTGTGTTTCCCTTTCTGGTAAATTAAACTTGAGCGAGGAAACCCCCGGGCTTGGCTATGAACTCTGGCAAAGGGGTTGGGTCCAGGGGAGGAGAGAAGGGCGAGGCGAGAAGCCAAGCAGACTGCTGTCAGATGCTTTCCCCATCTCAGTAAGCTGCAGGCTGAAGCCGCAGCAAATACCACCTCCCCCCCCAAACTTTCCCATCATCTCCCACCCAGTTCCTCTAATTTTGGGTCGTGTTTTCCACCATGATCTGGCTGGTGTGGCTTTGCTGTAGTCTCTCGGCCGTTTCTGCACAGCAAGATCCCGAACTCCTAGCCAGGGACCTAGAAGAAGCTGAGATTTTGGATTACAACCTCATCGACAATGTAAGATATAATAATAATAATAATAATAATAATAATAATAATAATAATAATAATAATAAATAGTTTTATTACTGCTGTGGGTTTTTGTGGCCAGCATATAGGAGAATGTTAACGGGCAGTGGGTGGAATAACTGGGAAAGGGTGTGTGGAGCTCAGATCCTGTGACTTGAGGAGCAATCTGACATAATTTAGCAAGCAAAGCTTTTCTCCTAGCCCAGTGGGTAAAAGGTCCGCTGGTTTTCTTCCTGTGTGTCCAGCTGCTGCTAAAATAAAAGGGTGGGGTAGCTGGAAAAAAATTAAAAAGCAGCAAGCTTATTTAAAGAAAAGACCTTCGCAAGCGTCCCTTATAAGCAAGGTTGGCATTTGTAGCCTCCAAAAGGGCTCCCTTGTCTTATAACAAGATTTCTATGTGAAATGCAGACAGCTTCTCCTATTTCTTGCAGAACCATAGAATTGTAGAGTTGGAAGGGACCACAGAGGATCATCTAGTCCAACCCCCCCGCAATGCAGGAATCTCAGCTAAAGAAAACCCTGACTTTGGAGGGGTGATAGCTACACCTGGCAAATATATAAACCAATACGCACACCTAAGGTGCAGGAGAGGACCCCATTCTTGAAGGCTGGATTTGACAGCCCTGCTTAAACATGAATGATGGCCACCCCAGGTAGCTAAATAAAGCCTCCCTTTTCAACTGCAGTATACTTTGGTACTGAGGACAAACAAGGCAGGACGTCCATCACCCGGCTTGGATGCTTCCTGTAGCCCTCTCTGCTTGCTTAATATAGTTTCCTTGCCTCTCAGTTTTATTCTGTGGTAAAGGATAACTGAGATATAATCTGTTATACTGTGATTCTTTTTTGGGGGTGGGGTTTGCTGTAAATTGCCCTGCAACCCATCCTGATGATGGACATTTTGGAATTTCAATCATTGTGGCTCGACAGAATACTAGGCTTCAGCTGTAATCCTATGCACACTTACTCAAGAGAGAGTAAGGCCCACTCAGCCTGATGAGACTTTCTCCCAGGTAGACATAGGACTGTACTGTAAATAGACCTTTGGTCTGAACTAGGAAGGCTGTCCTTCCATTCCCAACTCTCTCAGAAGCCAAGGTGAGAATGCTCAAATATCCCTTCGTCCGTCTTGGGGTTGCACCTCGCCCCTTCGGACAATTTCGAGGTGCTATCTCTGGAACGCGGGTGGCGCTGTGGGTTAAGCCACAGAGCCTAGGGTTTGTCAGCGGTTCGAATCCCCGCAACGGGGTGAGCTCCCGTTGCTCGGTCCCTGCTCCTGCCAACCTAGCAGTTCAAAAGCACGTCCAAGTACAAGTAGATAAACAGGTACCACTCTGGCGGGAAGGTAAACGGCGTTTTCGTGTGCTGCTCTGGTTTCGCCAGAAGCGGCTTAGTCATGCTGGCCACACGACCCGGAAGCTGTGCGCCGGCTCCCTCGGCCAGTAATGCGAGATGAGCGCCGCAACCCCACAGGCGTTCGCGACTGGACCTAATGGTCAGGGGTCCCTTTACCTTTACCCATCTCTGGAATCCACGGGTTGTTTTTTCAGCTTCTGTCTCATATTTCCATAGATTCTCTGTGTTTTGTTTGGGGCCTTGTGCAAAGCGAGAGGCGTTTTGTCCTTTACACCGCAGGAACACCTAACTAAACAAGCCTGAGGAATTCACTAGGAAATCCTGGGTTGAACGGCAGGTGAGAGGCAAACACAGAGAACAAAAGGAAATAGCAATTTTTACCGTGGGGGGGGGGGATAGCTTCAGAGTGATCTGGAGGTGAGATGCAGGTAAGGGGAGGTATCAAGGGAGGGGCACTTAACCCAGGTTCTCCGGAGGCTATTGGACACAAAGTCCCATCAGCCCCAGCCAGCAAGGGCAACAGGCAGGGAATGATGGGAGTTGGAGTCCAATTGCACCTGGAGGGCCCACCTGCAGGTTGCCCACCAGAGGCTTAACCCTTTCCATGCCCACTGCTTTCCCTCTGCAATTCTGCCGCTGGCCACAGGGGCAGTTTTCAATATGTTTTACCTATGCATCTTTCGAAACAAAATAGGAAATTCTTTCCAGTAGCACCTTAGAGACCAACTGAGTTTGTTCTTGGTATGAGCTTTCGTGTGCATGCACACTTCTTCAGATACACACTTCTGAAGATACACACTTCTGAAGATACACACATCTGAAGAAGTGTGCATGCACACGAAAGCTCATACCAAGAACAAACTCAGTTGGTCTCTAAGGTGCTACTGGAAAGAATTTCCTATTTTGTTTTGACTATGGCAGACCAACACGGCTACCCACTTGTAACTGGAACTATGCATCTTTCGTTAGGGGGGTGGGGGGATGACTCCATTTGGGGGAACAGCTGAAAAGAGAGCTTGAAGTACAACAGCAGCAGGCCGGGCAAGGGTTAAGCAATCCTTATCCTCCCGGCTGCTTAAGGCAGCCACTTACACATCACCAAAAATTTGGGAACTGATCACAGAAAGAAGGCATAGGTCTGCAGACATTTTGCGTACCCTAATTTATATTTATCAATGCACATTTGACATTGATGGCTGTGGGTGACATCTGGTTAACATCCATTGTTCTACTTTGCCCAGTTGGCATCAAACCCATGACAGGGCCTTCTCAGTGGTGGCTCCCCATCCACGGAATGCCCTCCCTCTTGAGGTGCGTCTCCCTCCCTCATTATTGGCTTTCAGGAGTGAATTCAAAAACATCCCTGCTTACCCCAGGCATTTGGTGACTGGAAGATACCGCCCCCTGGCAAGCCTGAAATCACGGACTGAGAAAATATGGTCACATTTAACCTTCTTTTTAAAATGTTGTTAATCATATTGCAATTGATGTGTTTGCCGCCTTCGATGCCCTTGAGAGGAAGGGCGGGATACAAACTGAATAAAATATTATATAACTGCAGTAGAAACAGAATGCACTTCACCATGGCGGGTAAAGGATGTGCCTCTGAGCTTCTCGTCCAGCAGCTCACTGTCAATGGGCAACTTCCAAGGCTCCTCCTGCTTCCTTTTCTTAACGACTCATTATCATTAAACCAGCCCTGGGCCACATTCTGGCATTCAAAGTGTTATCATGTCCCTTTAAACAGCCGTGGCTCCCCCCAAAGGATTCTGGGAGCTGTAGTTTATTAAGGGTGCTAAGAAGCCCCTGGTCCCCTTACAGAGCTTTGATTCTCAAAATTCCCTGGGAAGAAGGATTTATCGTTAAACCACTCTGGAAACGGTAGCCCCGAGAGAGAAATAAGATGTCTCTTGATGTATGCTGTTGTCAATAGGCAGGGAGTTCCAAAGTGAATAAGCTGCCCTAGGAAATGATCAATTTCTTACAACCTCAGAGAGTGAGGGTTATGTGGCACCTGTCTCCCATTTTTTTGTTGTTCTGAAAACTTTGGGGTGCTCCCCAGCATACAAATACTCCCTGGTGTGTGTGTGTGAGAAAGAGAGAGAGAGAGAGAGAGAGCGCAGCAATTTTGTTTACATGAGCAACAGCACTCATGCTTGGACACTGGAAACAGAAGGAAGAATGCTGGCAGGGAAGCATTTGTTGCATTTTAAGGGAAGAGCAAACATTACCTGAATGGTTCCATACCATTAAAAAAAGTAAAAGTACTCCTGACCATTAGGTCCAGTTGCGGACTGCTCTGGAGTTGCGATGCTCATCTCGCTCTATAGGCCAAGGGAGCCGGCGTTTGTCTGCAGACAGCTTCCGGGTCATGTGGCCTTTTGTGGTTGTTCAGTCGTGTCCGACTCTTCGTGACCCCATGGACCAGAGCACGCCAGGCACCCCTATCCTTCACTGCCTCTTGCAGTTTGGCCAAACTCATGTTAGTAGCTTCGAGAACACTGTCCAACCATCTCATCCTCTGTCGTCCCCTTCTCCTTGTGCCCTCCATCTTTCCCAACATCAGGGTCTTTTCTAGGGAGTCTTCTCTTCTCATGAGGTGGCCAAAGTACTGGAGCTTCAACTTCAGGATCTGTCCTTCTAGTGAGCACTCAGGGCTGGTTTCTTTAAGAAATGATAAGTTTGATCTTCTTGCAGTCCATGGGACTCTCAAGAGTCTCCTCCAGAACCATAATTCAAAAGCATCAATTCTTCGGCGATGTGGCCTTTAGGGTACAGTTAATGCAACTAAAGTTGTTTACAGTGTATACATCAAAGACAAGGAACCGAAACTATGGAACTCCCTTCCACAGGACGCAATGACAGCCACCAACCTGGATGGCTTTGAAACAGGATTAGACAACGTCATGGAGGAAAGAGCTACCAATGGTTATTTGCCACGGTGGCTCTGCTTTGCCTCCACAGTAGTGCTTCTGAATACCAGTTTCTGGAAACCGCAGGAGGGGAGAGGGCTCTTGTGTTCGAATCCTGCTTGCGGGCTTCCCACAGACATCTGGCTGGCCGCTGTGAGGAAAGGATGCTGGACTAGATGGGCCATTGGCCTGATCCTGCAGGCTCTTCTCATGTTCTTATATCCCCACCTCCAGATGTTCTTGGACTCCAACTCCCATCGTCTCCAGCCAGCCTGGTCAGTGGGGAGGGAGGATGAGAGCCGAATTCCAGCAACATCTGAAAGGCTACAGGTCAATGTGGATTGCTTGAAATAGTTTTACAGAACTCTGTTTCCTATTTGCAATATTTTGGAATCTGGACCCAGGTTTCCCCAGCCCAGTCGAGAGGACTTTACTCCCCCAGGTTCATTCTATATTTAAGTCGGAGAAGCATTTCCAAATCCAGGGGATTTCTCTGCAATCAAAACGGGTTGCAGAACTACATTTGAGAGATCGGCTTAGTTGCTGGCTGGGCGGGAGACCTTGCGAAGGAATGACTTGGCTGTGGGATATATTGACGTCATTCACTTTTTCCGCCCCCGGGGCAGAAATCAACAAATGCCCGCACTTGTTGCCAGGGGTTGTTGTGGTAGCGCTGGTTAACATCATCTGTTCCAGCGAGAGGTTTATAAAGCTGTCAGCCCGGCATGCTGCATTGCTCACATGCCCTTCCTGTGGGTTATTGCTTCGCAAGGACATAAATGCAATCTGCAAGAAGGTCCGGCAATGGCGCTTTCCACACATCTGCTCTGCAGGTCTTGTTTCTTAGCAGAAAGTTCTACAGAAAGGGCCACTGGCTAACCAGGCACAAGCCAAACTGCTGATGGGTCTGCCCTCTGGGGTTTTTCATTGGAGAATTTTTATCTATTTATTAATGACATTTTACTGCATTACGCATATTTGTTGTTGTTTAGTCATTTAGTCGTGTCCGACTCTTCGTGGCCCCATGGACCAGAGCTCGCCAGGCACTCCTGTCTTCCACTGCCTCCCACAGCTTGGTCAAACTCATGTTAGTAGCTTATATTGTATTTAAAACACAGCTTTTTTCCAAGAAGCTCATAGTGGGGCACATGGTCCCCCCCCCTTATTAAATCCCCACAACAACCCTGTGAGGTAGGTTAGGCTGAGAAACAGCGTCTGGCCCAACGTCACCCAGCTGAGTTTCATTTCCGAGTAGGGATTTGAACCTGGGTCTCCCAAGTCGTATCCCTACACTGTAACCACTACACTGCACTATCATGATAACTTGTTAAGTGCACATTTTCACATGCACAAGACCTGCTTCAGATTCTAAAAAACCTTTAAAACAAGGGTGTTGTGCTTCAGCCATGTGTGTGTGTGTGTGTGTGTGTGTGTGTGTGAATGTGGGCCCCCAGGCCACACTATACGGCCCTCAGAACCTTCCCAGGGCCACAGACATCTCTCTGGGCTACAGCCCCCGTCAGCACTTCTCGGATCTCTTCTCCAGTGCATTGGTCTGGTTGCAATTATAATTATAAATATATTTAGATCCCACCTTTCTTCCAAGTTGGCAGTTTATAACATTTAAAAACATCATCATAGAGCACAGGGAAATAAAAATAAACTAGCTAAAAACAGCAGTGGCATGTGTTCCGGACCTGAGAAAACATCTCTTGCTTGCCTATACTGAGGAGGGAGTGTGACTTTTGCATGGTTGGGATGTAGCCTGCTGTACAAATGTATCTTGTTTGTTCCTTCCACTTTTGCCTCTGGTCACGACCACCCTTGGCATAATGCAGTCCTGGGAGGGCTGGTGTCAGGGTGGGTGTCAGGAGCAGGTCAGCAATAACTCACATGGTGCCAGTGAAGTTCTCTCTCTTTATTCAAAGAAACAAACAATCCAGGAGTCATCCAGGCCTAGTGAGCACAGCAACTCTTCTCGGCAGGTCTTGCCCCAACGAGTCAGTTGCAAAGAATGAAGTCTCCTCCTCTACAGGTTCCTTCCAATCTGAGGCTCCTTCGTCTTGCCTGTCTTTGCTCCGCTCTCTTCATACCTCTTTGGGTTCTGGGAGACCCGGCGGAAGGGAGCTGGTCGCTGCAGGGAGGGGAGACAGCCTGGCTTCCTGACCAGCCTGACTCATTTCTGCCTCTTGGCCTCCCTCTAATAATAATAATTTATTATTTATACCCCAGCCACTCTGGGCGGCTTCCAACAAAATACTAAAATACAGTAGTCCATCAAACATTAAAATCTTCCCTAAACAGGGCTACCTTCAGATGTCTTCTAAAAGTCTGGTAGTTGTTGTTCTCTTTGACATCTGGTGGGAGGGCATTCCACAGGGCGGGTGCCACTACCAAGAAGGCCCTCTGTCTGGTTCCCTGTATCTTGGCTTCTCACAGTGAGGGAACTGCCAGAAGGCCCTCAGTGCTGGACCTCAGTGTCCGGGTAGATCAATGGGGGTGGAGACGCTCCTTCAGATATACTGGACCGAGGCCATTTAGGGCTTTAAAGGTCAGCACCAACACTTTGAATTGTGCTCGGAAATGTACCTCTGCTTCTGCCTCTGCTTCTGGACTGCTCTCTGCCACAGACTCTTCCTGCTCACTAAGCCCTTTGCCTCTTCAGCTTCCTCCTCCTCCCAGTCTGCTCCCTCTTCTCCCTCTGACCACTCAATCCCTCTTCTCCCTCTGACCACTCAATCCCCTGGCTCCAAGCCTTCCTCCCTTGGGGTTCCCCAGCTGGTGTCTCCCACCATTCCTCTGCTTCCAGCCAATCTATGATAGCTGACCATGAGGGAATGTGGTCAGTAGAGGGTAATAATAATAATAATAATAATAATAATAATAATAATAATAATAATTTATTTGTAGCCTGCCCATCTGGCTGGGTCTCCCCAGCCACTCTGGGCAGTGTCCAACAAATAGTCCATTAGGGCAAATGGGTCAGTGCCCCAACAGCCTCAGGCTGTCCTCACCTGCCAATCTTCTTTCTTACAACCAGTTCCGAAGGTGGCCTTGGCTGTTGGCTTCCTCCTCCTTGGTTTTCAGTGTTGCACTAGTAGAACTCAGCAGGAATGTGGATGAGAACAAAGCTAGATCTAGTCAGCTCTGCCTGCCCTTGGCTCCTGTTCCCCCTACTGTTGGGCTCCCTTCCTTCCACCCTACCAGTTCCAATAGGCACCAGCCGCAAATGGAGGTAGCCCTCCCCCCACCCTCATTGAGTCAAATCGCTGGAAAGAAAATGAATGAAGGTGCCATACTTTGCACCAAAATCACTTCCATTCTGAGTCTGCAAGAGAATGGTGGAGACAGATGCAGAGGAGGTCATATGTGTTTTGACGCTGGGGAATGCGTGACTTAGCTCCAGCATCTTGGCATTCCAGCCTCCATGTAAACAGTCATAAAAATCTCATTTCTGGGAGGCAAATCAGCAGATATAAATTGACAGCAAGGAAAATTGTAGGGTGGGTGGGAGGCAAAATATACCCTTACATTCCTGAAGTTCCTGTTCCTTTTCACCAGGGAAAGGGGAAAGGGCTTATCATTCACTTTTAAGAGGGGGATTCTGTAGAAACACTTTCCCTGAACACAATCCTTTCTTCCTTGCCAGAACATTGCACATAATTATGAGAAATTCAGATTGCATCCTTATCAGGAAGAGCTTCCTGACAGTAAGCTGTTGGGAACAAACTCCCTCGGGAGGTTGTGGACTCTCCTTCCTTGGAGGTTTTTAACCAGAGAGTGGATGGCCATCTGTCATGGATGCTTCTGTTGAAATTCTTGCATTGCAGGTGGTTGGACTAGATGACCCTCGGGGTCCCTTCCAACTCTCTTTGATTCTATTATTCTAACCTCTGCTTAAAAACCTCTGAGGACGGAGAGTCCATCACTTTCCGAGGGTGTCCGTTTCACAGTCCAACAGCTCTCACTGTCTAAATCCATATAATCCAATGTTCCTATATTAGTGCCTCTGTTTTGGGGCCTGCCATTAAGAAGAGTTTGGATTTGATATCCCGCTTTTCACTACCCGAAGGAGTCTCAAAGCGGCTAAAATTCTCCTTCCCCTTCCTCCCCCACAACAAGCACTCTGTGAGGTGAGCGGGGCTGAGAGACTTCAAAGAAGTGTGACTAGCCCAAGGTCACCCAGCAGCTGCATGTGGAGGAGCGGGAAATCGAACCCCGTTCACCAGATTACGAGTCTACCGCTCTTAACCACTATACCACACTAGCTCTCCATCCTAGTTACAATCCTCCTCCTAGTTACAACCGCTGAGACCAAGCAGGAGAGAACTGACAAGGCAGTACCACCCCCTGGGCTGGTTGCAAGCAAGAAGGCAGGCAGCTGGCTGAGAGCAGAATGAGGTGGTGGGGCAGCCCCCCTAGGGTTGCCATGGGTTGAAGAGCAAAAAAAAGAGGACACATTTGCAGACTTCTACTTTTAACTACCGCAGAGCCGTCTTAGAGGGATCGGCCGCCGTGGCACAGCGATCCCTCGGCGCCCCCGGTGTGCCTCCTCTCCGCCTGCCTCGGGAGGGGGGATGGATGAGCGGAGGATGAGGGGCGTGGCACTGGAGCAGCATGGGGCTTTGTGCGCCCTTCCCAGCACTCCAGCTGGGGCTCCAGAGGGCAGCCGGTGTGCGAGCGCCCGCCTGCCCGTGGGGGCGGGTTGGGGAGGGGGCGCCCGGTATGCCGGTGGGCTCACGGGGGCGCCCCTGGGGGGCCCGGCGCCCAGGTGCGCCGCGCCTCCCAACCCCTATGGTGAGATGGCCCTGAACTACCGATCTCTATATCAACTCTACCCATGAAAAAGAGGACATGTCCTGGAAAAAGAGGACACATGGCAACCATTCAGTGAATGGACCAGCCTCCATTGCTACATGCGTCAGCTAAAAGCAACTGTCCGAGTTAGCTTCCTACGTAGGAGAAAGCCGTCCTTCAGATCCCATTCAGGACCTTAAATACTAAGACCAGAAAGTTGAATTGTGCTTGGAAATGGGCTGGCAATCACCCAACTGGATTGAGAACTGGCGAGATGCCTTCTGTTCAGCTAGCTACAGTCAACGGTCTTGCTGCAGTTAAAGCCAGCATGCTGTAGTCAGTGCCGGATTTACGTATAAGCTAAACAAGCTATAGCTTAGGGCCCCACTCTCTTGGCCCCCCACCCAAACCACTATTAATATACTTCTTCTTAACTGTATTTCAGTTCAACAATACCTTGATAAAATACACACTTCGTATTTTGTGCAAATGGCTTTAGATACCTATTAGGTCCATAAATTACCATATAGCATATATTCGACATGAAAAAAACAGTGACAATTTGTTGTTGACAATGGACAGCCGGACATATAAAGGGCCCCATTACCTTCAGTAGCTTAGGGCCTCTTCAAACCTAAATCCGCCCCGGGTGTAGTAGTGGACAACTATTATTATTACTATTATTATTTATTAAATTTGTATACCGCCCCCCATCCACAGATCTCCAGGACCTGGGAGAGACTAGGGTTCAAATCTACACCCGGCCATGAAGCTCTCTGGGTGATCTTGGCCCAACCACTCATTCTCAGTCTAACCTACCTCACAGGGTTGTGGTGAGGATAAACCCCCCCACCTTGAGCTCCTTGGAGAGAAAAAGCGGGATATAAGTGCATTCTCCTTGGAGAGAAAAAGCGGTATATAAGAGCCAGTCTGGTGTAGTGGTTAAGAGCGGTGGACTCATAATCTGGTGAACCGGGTTCGATTCCCCGCTCCTCCACATGCAGCTGCTGGGTGACCTTGGGCTAGTCACACTTCTCTGAAGTCTCTCAGCCCCACTCACCTCACAGAGTGTTTGTTGTGGGGGAGGAAGGGAAAGGAGAATGTTAGCCGCTTTGAGACTCCTTCGGGTAGTGATAAAGCGGGATATCAAATCCAAACTCTTCTTCCTAAATAAATAAATATGAAAACATCTCAGAAACAACAGCTATTCCAAGGGCAGTCCCATGTATAACAGATCAGAGGGGTCTTATCTGTATTTTACCAGAGCATGGATCGCAGTAGCACAGCTGCAACCGTGACTTACAAAATTCCAGAAGGTTCCCTGCACAGCTCTCTCTCTCTCTCTCTCTCTCTCTCTCTCTCTCTGTGTGTATACACTTTATGGGGATAGCTTGGCTTTGCGCCAAGGACCATGCATTCCTTCGCTTGACTGCTGCACGTTCCAGCATTCAAACCAGGACACAACCCGGCGATAACTTGGCAATACAATCAAAATTCCATTTCGCAGCTTTGTCCTGTGAATTTGTTTGCCTTCAAGTGCACGTTGTGTGTGTGTGGTTGTATAAATATCAGGAGAACTTGACGGTTAAACAAGCAATCGCTCGGTACAAAACTGTCCGTGACCGCAACCGTTCATTTCTCAGTTAAAACGATTTCTTTCCTACACCAGGGATTGCCAATGTGGTACCCATGAGCTCAGTGATGCCTGCAGGAAGCCTGTTGGCAAGACTTGGGCACAAGAGCCCTCTCCCCTCCTGTGATTCACAGCAACTGGTATTCAACTGGGGAGGCAGAGCAGAGCCGTCATGGCTAGGAGACATTGCTAGAACTCTCCCCCATGAATTAGTCTTATCCTCTTTTAAAGGGTGGTGGCAATCACTGCCTCCTGTGGGTGTGAGTTCCACAGTTTAACACTGCGCTGCGTGAAGTAGGACTTTCTTCTAGCTGTCCTGAATCTTCCAACATCCAGCCTCTTTGGCTGTCCATGAGTCCTAGTGTTATTAGAGAAGGAGAAAGACTTGCGCTATTATGCTTTCTTCATGCCATGCATAATTTGTGCAAACTTCCATTATGTTTCTTCTTGCTCACTTTTCCTCTAAACTAAAAATTCCAACACGGGGCATCCATCCCTTGCAGAGAAGGGCAAGAAATCTTCATTCCATAGTTCAGCTGGTAGAACATGAGACTCTTAATCTTGGGAGACTCAGCTTCATTAGAAATATATATTAAAAAATTGTCCAGTAGCACCTTAGAGACTAACTAAGTTTGTTCTTGGTGTGAGCTTTCGTGTGCATGCACACGTCTTCAGATACACTGAAACAGAAGTCACCAGACCCTTATATATAGTGGGAGGGTGGGGTGGGGGTTTTCTCAGGAGGGTAGTAGGAGATGGGTGATCGACTCAATGGGTATGGAAAACCTGTTGACGACTGTTAACGACTGCAATTAGTCCTACAGGAAAAAGCAAGGGGTAGTATGCAGATGATTAGCATATGTAATAAGACAGGAATCCAATATCTCTATTAAGACCAGGTCTCTCCATAGTTTTCAGTTTATTGATAAGTTGTAATTCAGCAACTTCTCTTTCAAGTCTGTTTCTGAAATTATTTTTGAATTCTGAAACCAGCTGCGTTAGGTTTGTGTTTTTTTAAAAAAATGCGTTATAACACTGAGAAACCAGATGGCGCTGTGGAATCCCATCTTTTGGCAACGTGATTTCCCATTATGAGGTTAACAACACGTTTTCCTGAAAGCGTTTTTTTGATGTGTCTAGATCCAGCCAGGGTTGTGGGTTCAAGTCCCACGTTGGGCAAACAGATTCCTGCATTGCAGACTAGATGACCCCTGTGGCCCCTTCCAACTCTGTGCTTCTCTCCATCTTAGGCATGAAGAGCTCTCATTTTGCATGATACTTCATTGGTGTGATCTCTTTTTTGGCCTCCCTTTTGGCTGCCTTGTTAACATTCTTGATTTTCTTGCAACAAATCTTTCTTCGGCACCTGCTACGTTGTTTTTTTCTGAAAAGGAAGCCACGATGAATAACCGTGTCCCTGCCTTTACAGGTTGCTCGAAGAGTCCCAAGGCATAACCGGTTTCTGCAGAGATTGGTAGGTTCACAGTGCTTACTATTGCCCTACAAAAAGCAAGAAAAGAAAGGACGAGTCTGCAAGTTTGTTTGCTTGTTTTGTTCCTAATATTTCTAGGCTTCTTTTCACCGTAGATGGTCACAAAACAGTTCGCAGAACAATCCATGGATCAACTCATCCATCAAAGTAATAAGACGTTTAAAACAAACAAAAACTGCAGGTGAAAACATAAAGCACAACTTATTTAAGTCTCCTGCTGAAATGGAAAGGTCCTCATCAAGTAGCTGAAGTTCAAGAGGGGGGCTTGTCTGATCTTGGCTGGGAGAGAGCTGCACAGAATTGGGGCCACAACAGCTTCTGGTAGAGATAAGATGGACATCTAAACCATTGGGTGCAAGTAAAAGACACTCCCTCCGAGGATCTCAGTGATCGGTTAGGGAGATAAAGTCCTCAAGGTGTCCTGGACTCATGTTGTTAAGACATGCAGATTAATACAGGAACTTTGAACTTGGCTGGTAACTTGTGTGGAAGCTCTTAAGCGCCGGAGTTACAAGCCGGCAATATTCTGTGTTGCAACAGCAGAGGTCATTCAGTTTGTAGCTTAAGGGGTTAATTCTGTTAGTGTTAAACTCAACTAGCCAAGGGGGAAGGTGGGTGGAGGTATTGCTTGGCAACCAGACAGCATGACATGAGGCACTCCAATTGGCTGTGCAGTTCAGAAGGCGTTTCCTTCTCTATGCATCTACACCAGGGGTCAGCAACCTTTTTCAGCCGTGGGCCGGTCCACTGTCCCTCAGACCATGTGGTGGGCCGGACTATGTTTTGGGGGGAAAATGAACGAATTCCTATGCCCCACAAATAACCCAGAGATGCATTTTAAATAAAAGCATACATTCTACTCATGTAAAAACACCAGGCAGGCCCTACAAATAACCCAGAGATGCATTTTAAATAAAAGGACACATTCTACTCATGTAAAAGCACGCTGATTCTTGGACCGTTCACGGGCTGGGTTGAGAAGGCGATTGGGCCTCATCCAGCACACGGATGCCTACCCCTGATCTACACAGTCATGTGTGATTCAGTCATGCTCAAGTGGGGAGACACTTGTACTACAAACCTAAGGGTTTCAATATGTTTCTCGACTCCCATCAGCCCTTTCAGCATGGCCAGTGGAGCCAAGGGGGTTGTGCGATTTGTAGTCTTGCAAAACCTGGACCATCGCAGGTTCCCCATCCCTGGCTTACTATTAAGAAAACCTCAAAGCAGTTAAAAAAAAAAAAACTTTTAAAAAAACTGACAAGGGGAGGGAACATACATTGCAACCATTTGAAAAGGTGCAATTTAATCAGAAGATGCACATTTGGAAATAATTACGAGCGATTATGCCACACCCACTGGGGGTAGCAGAATATAGCAGGAGAAAGTTGGATATCCCTTCTGCTCGTAGCGTTTGGAGCCACCCGTCCGGAATCAATGATCTCCAGGAACGTGCCACGTCCTTGCTTCACCTTTCGTGAACGATTTGCAACTGCTGAGCAGAGCTCCCCGCCTTTCACAAACTTCCATTCACACCCAAGGAGACTCCAACACTCCTTTGGCCGTGGGCCTTTCATGCAGGGATTTGCTTGGCAGTCAGTTATGAATGAAAGCCGTTTGTAGTCGGGAAGAAACGCTCAGAGAGCTGTAATGGATCGCTGGAAGTGCATCGACACGTTGCGATGCCGCTAAGGAATGGCTGCTCTCTTCCAACAGGAGACCAGGCCCCGGATGTCTGAATTCTCTGTGAGATCCACAATCATTTCTCGCTATGCATTTACGACCATCTCCTGCACCTTGGTGAACAGCGGCTCGGAGCCCAGGGAAGGCCTGTTTGAGATGCAAATACCCATCACAGCCTTCATCTCCAATTTTACCATGTAGGTGAGAGGTTTTGCTGAGCTAGGTACCTGTGGCTAGGAATGAGGGATTTGGTTTGCATTTAAAGACAAGGCTAATTGGCCAAAGTGAGCCTCCAGGGTGATAGGGTCAAATTTCAAACTTTTAGGTTCTCACACATCTGTTTAATTTTATTTTAAGTCTTAAGCTGTTTGCTGTACAGTGGTACCTCGACTTACGAATTACTCGACATACGAATTTTTCAACTTATGAATGAAAAAAGTGCCTGCATGCCTACGAATTTTTTGACATCCGAACGACATCCATTGGCGGTTTTAGATGGGGTTTACTTGACTTACGAATTTTAGATGCGGTTTACTCGACTTGCGAATTTTTCCAAATTTTTCTTTTCCAATGCATTCCTATGGGGAAATCGCTTTTTTCGACTTACGAATTTTTCGACCTATGAATGTGCATTCGGAACAGATTAAATTCATAAATCGAGGTATCACTGTATATTGTTTTAAATGCATATTTTACTTTTGTGAAATCCGTCCCATATGTGCCTTTTGAGCTGGTTTATAACCGTAATAAACAAATGAATGAATGAATGACAAGCTTAACACATTTGCACTTTCTGAAATGATAACACTCCCCCCCCCAAAAAAAACCCCATCACACCAAATTTCTGGAATTTGATCTCGCAATAGAATGTAGGGATACCTTTTCATAAACGGTGGTACCTCGGCTTACGAACTTAATATATTTCGGAAGTGTGTTCTTAAACTGAAACCGTTCTTAAACTGAGGCGCGCTTTCCCTAACGAGGCCTCCCGCCGCCAGTGCCCTTCCACCGTTCGGATTCAGTTCTTAGACCGAGGTAAAGTTTGCAAACCGGGACACTATTTCCGGTTTTGCGGAGTTCGTAAACCAATTCGTTCTTAAACAGGACTGTTCTTAAGCCGAGGTACCACTGTGTATTGTGGTGAGATGTAGTGCATTTGGGTATTCCAGCATTTATATAAACTAGTTTTCCCCAAAGTTTTTTTTTCTGGGCCACTGCCTCCTCGGTTCCATAAACTCATCCCTAGTGCCCCCTACCCTATAAAAATCATTGTTCAGAATAGCATTTTGCATGACCCACTAAGGACGATAACACAATAAAATGTAATAATTAATTGCACACCTTATCAAAACCCTCCAACAGTTTGCCTTTACCCCCCGATGGTGCAATCTTCCACTGCCTCTCGAGACACATGGATGCCAACCACATTCAGAATCCGATCCAAACTATTTAGTGTAATTATAATTCATCAAAACCGATGAACATTGATACCTGCTTTTCAAAGTCTGATAGTCAAGCACACCTCCAACATCTGCCTGGTACACCGTTGCTTCTTTTGTACCCCTCCCGGGTTACCCCACGGCCTCCCCCCAGCTCAGTTTGGGGACTCCCGACAGAAGCAGTCATATAACAGCATTCAAAAACACTCACCGTACTTATATAATCAATTTTCCCACTAGAAAGGAGATTTTTATGACCGTTTTGTATGAGGCTGGAATGCCCAGGTGTAAACTCGACCACTTGCGGTAGCCTACTTTGCAGAAACAGTCTTTAATTTGATGGTGAAGAACCTTAAGTGGGGAAAAGGTGGGGTGGGGAGAGTTTGAAATTGCCCATCAGCAGCAGGTGAAGAAGGCACACAGGTTAACCGGTCACAACCAACCCTCACAATGGTGAGATGCGATGCATCTGGGCATTCCAGCCTTCCTATAAAACAGTCATAAAAATCTCCTTTCTGGTGGAAAAAATATTTCAGGTTTTTTTTTTAAATGACAGTTTTATAGGAAGGTTGGAATGCCCACTCAGCTGCAGTGCATCTCACCACCACAAGGAAAGCTGTGGCTGGCAGAATCCACTTGATCCCATGCCCCTCCATGCTAATCTTCTCTCTTTCGTGGCTCCAGGGTCATCGGTGAGAGGGTTTACCACGGGGAAGTAATTGGGAAGGACCAGAAGTACGGGGGCACGGACAGAAAGAACAGATATTGGAGACCCACAGGTGACGGGTAGGTATTTCATAGAGAGGGGCAGACCTCCTGCAGTTTGATCTGTTCCAGGTCTTACATGGGGGACTCGAGGCATCTCATCTGGTCTCTGGGTAGATTTTTAAGGAGGAATCCTGGCAAATTCATGTGGAAAGGCAAATGGGAGTGGATAAGGACTTGCAAGGCAAGGCAAGGATTTCACTGCTGCTGTTTCAAAGCTCGCCTGTTTCAAAGCTCCAGCGCCACGCCCCTCATCCCCCGCTCGCCCACCTCCCATCCCTCGGGGGATGAGGGGCGTGGCGCTGGAGCGGCGTGGGGCTTTGCGCGCCCTTCCCAGTGCTCCAGCTGGGGCTCCGGAGGGCGGCCGGCTTGCAGTGCCACGCCCCTCATCTCCCGCTTGCCCACCCCCCCTCCCGAGGGGCGGCCAGCGCGGGAGGGAGGTGGGCGGAGAGGCGCCCACCGGGGGCGCCGAGGGATCGTCGCGCCAGGGCGGCCGATCCCTTTAAGACGGCCCTGAGTGGCTTGCATGTGAGACTTCTTGCCACCATGCCTCAATGAAAACCTTCAAGGCAGGATTCGGGCACATTCCAGCCTGTCAATATCCTCATTAAATGGCGGTACACAGAAATGGATGCAGGACTCCAGGTGGGGTCTGACCAAGGCAGAATTGAGCGGTACGATTACTCCCCTTGACCTGGGCACTTCTGTTGACACAGCCTAGAATAGCATTAGCGTTGGTCCATCTCCTCAGCATTGTCTACACTGACTGGCAGCAGCTCTCCATGGATTTCAGACGGGAAATTCCCAGCCTGACCTGTAGATGTCAGGGATTAAACCCGAGACCTTCTGCATGCGAAACATGTAGGAATGGATCTAGGCACTAGGAGAGGATATATTATTTCATTATAATGCTTCCTTGCTCACATGAGTGAGATCAGCAGAGTACCATCCTTTGCAGCTTTAAACTTGGAAGCTAAAACAAGGATAATAATAATAATAATAATAATAATAATAATAATAATAATAATAATAATAAATTTATTATTTATATCCAGCCCATCTGGCTGGGTTTCCCCAGCCACTCTAGGTGGCTCCCAATAGAATATTAACATGATAAAACATCAAACATTAAAAACTTCTCGAAACAGGAGATGTTTTCTAAAAGTCAGGTAGTTGTTTATTTCCTTGACATCTGATGGGAGGGCGCCACTACCGAGAAGGCCCTCTGCCTGATTTAACCTTCCAGAAACAATAATCCAGGCTACTTTATGGCAAATTGGATTTCCCCTGTTATTATCCCTTTTCTCCCCCTTAAAAATAACCACACAGAAATTGTGTTGTGAAGAAAAGTAGCATTTACTTACATAAGCTAGGTCTCGAAGCAGCAGGAAAACAAAGGCAGGTTTATAATTACCATCCAAGTTACAGAAGTACAAAATCTGTGTTGGAAATGGTGTCTGAGCTGCCGAGCTCAGGCATGCACGTGTGGCATAGCTGTCAAGTTTCGGAATTGAAAATAAGGGATCAGCACCCTCACCTGTTCCGGGGACAGTCTACGGTTCTCAGGGACAGTCCACGCTGCGGTAATCCCCCCCAGGCTACAAATTAATTTACACCAGGAAAGAGCTCCCAGGAAATAGAAATCAGGGCAGAGAAAAGAAAGCACTTATTCATGCAGCACACGGTTAACCTCTGGAACTCCCTGCCGCAGGGAGCAGCGATGGCCACCAACTTGGATGGCTTTAGCAAAGGATTAGGCAAATTCATGCAGGAGGAGAGGACCACTGATGGCTTCTGGCCAGGTTGGCTCTGCTCTGCCTCCAGTTAGGGGCAGCAATGCTTAATCTGAGCATCTCTTGCCGAGAAACATTCGTCTATTTTATCTTCTTCTTTATATATCTGTCTGCCTGTCTGTTTGTTATTAGGTATTTATATTCCACCTTTTACTCCAAGGAGCTCCCTGGTCCTAGTCCTCATTTAATCCCCACAACAGTCCTGTGAGGTAGGCAGGCAGGCAGGGCTGAGAAATGCAGGGACCCAAGGGGTCCCCGGACTCCAACTCTCCTTCCCGGAAATAAGGGAAATTTAAGGGATATCAACAATAAGGGATAGCAGTGGGAAGCGGCTTGGAATAAGGGAGTTTCCTGCAAAAAAAGGGAGACTTGACAGCTATGACGTGTGGTCAGCTTGGAGGCATGAGGAAGAAAAAGAGAGATGCCCAGGCAGGAAGGAAATATGTAGTGTTACAGCTTCCTCCCAAGGCAGACAAAGAAAGCGATCTCACAGAGTTCTCTTTAGCAATTTTTACAGGAAAGCTCTGTGAGCTTCAGCCCCTTCACGTGCCTATCTGGCAAACTTTGAATTGTTGGTTTGACTGCAATGAAGGCCCACAAAACAGGTGCTGTACCATTGAGCTGTGGTTGCTTTGATGGCTACCGCCTCCTCCTGGCTTTTGAGGCCTATATCAACCAAAGTAGTCTCCTTTCCGCCCTACTGCATCTGTGGGGGATGAGGTGCTAAGTACATGAAAACATGCGCCCTATTGAAACCCACCTGCTAACTGCACCTTTGAATTCTCCTGGTAGGGAAAACAGAGTTGAGACATTCAAAGCCTCCGGAACAATTCCCCGGAAAACAGAAGCCGTCTTCCTGCTGCACTACGAGGAGCTTTTGCAGAGACGGTTGGGGAAGTATCAGTACACGGTCAGCATCCGGCCTCAGCAGCTGGTAGGGAAGTTACGGGTGGAGGTGAACATTCTTGAAAATTCGGGCATCGTCTCTCTGGAAGTCCTGCCTCTCCAAAACAGCAAGAGCAGGGGCAATGGGAGCAGCGGAGGTGAGTAGAACTTAACACGGGGGCAAGGAACGCTTTTCAGCCAAGGGCCAAATTCCGTTCTAGGCAATCTTGCAGGGGCCAGGTGAAAGAGTTTGGATTTGATATCCCGCTTTATCACTACCCGAAGGAGTCTCAAAGCGGCTGACATTCTCCTTTCCCTTCCTCCCCCTCAACAAACACTCTGTGAGGTGAGTGGGGCTGAGAGACTTCAGAGAAGTGTGACTGGCCCAAGATCACCCAGCAGCTGCATGTGGAGGAGCGGGGAAGCGAACCCGGTTCACCAGATTACGAATCTACCGCTCTTAACCACTACACCACACTGTGGAGGAGGAGGGCATGGCCAGAAGCAACCAATGTAACTTTTATCTCTGTACGGTGGGCTAGTTTCTTCATCCAGGCAAGCAAGAGGCACCATCGGAGTACAATGACACCTCAAAAATATGTATACACACAGGTCCCACTTACCGAACACAGTGCGTTCCGAGGAAACTGTTAATTCATTGAGAGTTTGCTTAGCGGGCTTATGGCTTCCTTTATTTCCTATGGGAGCATTTCTTATCCATGGTTTCTCCACCCCTGCAACCGGCATGGTTTCTTCCAAAAATGGCAACCAGCCAACCAGCAAAAGAGAGACAAAAGAAACACTGGTTTGTCCAATCTGTTCTGCTCCCTGAGTTGTCTGTTCTCACTTCCTGCTCCCTCTTTCTATGGCTCCTGCCCAAAAGTGGCCGCAGTTGACTAGCTGGGCACAAACCAGTAAGGAAGTTGGCAAGTTCCATCTGTTCGGGTCAGAGCCGTCTCATCCATAGAGGCCGGTGGCGCGGCGCGCCAGAGCGCCGGGCACCCCAGGGGCACCCCCGCGAGCCCGCCGGCATACCGGGCTCCCCCTCCCCAACCCGCCCCCGCCCCCACGGGCAGGTGGGCACTCGCGCGCCGGCGGGTGGGCTGTAAGCCGCCCGCCCTCGCCTCCCGGAGCCCCAGCTGGAGCGCTGAAGCGGCGCGGGGCTTTGCGCGACCTTCCAGCACTCCAGCTGGGGCTCTGGGAGGCGAGGGCGGTCGGCTTGCAGCCCGAGCGCCCACCCGCCCCTCATCCTCCGCCCGCCGGCGCGCGAGCGCCTGCTCCAACGCCACGCCCCTCATCCCCCGCTCGCCCACCCCCCTCCCGAGGGGCGGCCAGCGCGGGAGGGAGGCGGGCGGAGAGGTGGCAGGCTGGGGGCGCCGAGGGATCGCCGTGCCAGGGCGGCCGATCCCTCTAAGACGGGCCTGGTTCGGGTATCTGAATCAGCTGTGCAGGTATCAAGGTCTGGGTATATATATTTTTTGTGTGCAGATAAGTGAATTTTTGCATTGATGGATAGCGGGACCTGCGTGTGTTTTTTGCAAATTTGCAAACACAAAATTATATATTAGGAGAAAGTGGCCCGTTACCATTGAATATTTTGCCATTGGAGATTCAGCGAATGCCTTCTGTGCCAGCTTTTAAATGCCCGCTGAGAACTTTTCTATTCCGCCAGGCCTATACAGGCAATTAAGAATACTTCCTTCCGCAATGATTAAATGTCTGGGTTTTTGTTTTTTGTTTTTTCCCCTATTTTAATGATTTTTATTATATGGTTTTTATTGTTGCAAACCACTTTGGTGAATGTTTTGTGACACTGTGGTATACAAACATTTTAGTAAATTAGTAGATGTGCGCCACAAGTGGATTTTAAATAAACAAATAAATCAGAAACGGGTGCAGAAATTTGTGGAACTGAATCTAAGTTTGAAAGAAGAAGAAGAAAAACCCCCGAGAGAAACCAAAATTGACCAATTAGAATTGGGAAGTTTTTAAAGTTTGATATTTTACTGTGTTTTATATATCCTGTAAGCTGCCAAGAGTGGCTGGGGAAACTCAGCCAGATGGGTGGGGTAATAATAATAATAATAATAATAATAATAATAATAATAATATAAATAAATAAATAAATAATTACCTACTCTCGAGCACTGCCTGCCTCACAGGGTTGTTGTGAGGTTCGAGTGGGGAGAGTGGGGAGATGCATGTCACCCTGTTGTAGGATGGGATGGAAACGTAAATAGAGAAATAAAATACTTTTCGGCATCTGAGAACGATTCTCCCTGACTCCTGATCTCCTCCTGGGAATGTGCTTATTTTAAGCAAATTGTTTTTTCCATCTGGCTGTGCCAAATCGCATAGGAAGTCCTGCTGCTCGACAGTGATGGAAATCCCCACCCCCACCCCCGTTCTGGCACTCCTCTGTGTTTCCCTGTCCATGGTTTTTATTGTTCCTTTGTACGCTGGCAGCTCTGCGGGGAAAGGATGAGGGTGCTGTCACTTAGCCTAGCAAACACCGTGCATTAGCAAGGCTGTCTTGCTAAATGACCCAAGGTGGGGATTGAACCTGTGTCGTGTGCCAACGTTCAGATTTCAAGAACTCAGCAGCACGTGTCTGTTGCAAGAAATTTGGTGGCATTAAACTTTTGTTGTTCAGTCGTTCAGTCGTGTCCGACTCTTCGTGACCCCATGGACCAGAGCACGCCAGGCACGCCTATCCTTCACTGCCTCTCGCAATTTGGCCAAACTCATGTTAGTAGCTTCGAGAACACTGTCCAACCACCTCATCCTCTGTCGTCCCCTTCTCCTTGTGCCCTCCATCTTTCCCAACATCAGGGTCTTTTCCAGGGAGTCTTCTCTTCTCATGAGGTGGCCAAAGTACTGGAGCCTCAACTTCAGGATCTGTCCTTCTAGTGAGCACTCAGGGCTGATTTCTTTAAGAATGGATAGGTTTGATCTTCTTGCCGTCCATGGGACTCTCAAGAGTCTCCTCCAGCACCATAATTCAAAAGCATCAATTCTTCCGCATTAAACTAGCCGATGGTCTTTTCCAAGATCTTGCTGTGTTGGAGTCTAACAGGATGTTACATGGCAGATGGGTGTAATAGTCCATTTGCTGCAGCCGCCTTCACAATGAAAAAAAACTGTGGGTGTTTATGATCTTGAGAAACCAACAAAAAAAACCCTTTTCCCTCCAGCCATTTCCCATTCAAAATCCCACTCTTAAACTTCCTTTCCACGCATTGGAAAGGGGCTGTAATCTTCCTCTGGAGACAGACGGTAGTCATCATGTTCTGCTTGTAAGATATTCAGATGGACTCAGGACTCAGTTATACAGCTGCAAATGGAATGTTTTAAGTGCATTATACAAATGTGACACTAGATGGCGATGGTGAGTTTATGGCAAATTCGATATATTTTTCAAAACGCTTTTTTAAAGAAAGCATTTTCACAGTGTTTTTTTTAATATGTGTCTAGATTCCACCCCTGTCTCTGGTTGCAGGGATGGGAGTAAATTTGACTCCGTTCTCATTTAAAGGTGGACCTGTCTAATTTGAACTCTTCAAGGCAACACGTGAACCGAAATGCAACCGTCTTTCAAAATTCACACTTTGTCAAATTTAGAATGCAGTTCTCCAGCCAAATAGTGTGCACAAAAAGTCACACACTGGGCTTAATTGTGCATAAAATTGCATATGTATATTCATTAAGGGAACATGCAGACATGCATTGTTTTAGGGGAAATTGCTTTGCAAAAATGCATATAAAAATTGCATACAAAACTGCGCCACACAGTTGTGTATTAGGAGAAATTCACCCTTAAATTGCTCGTGGATTGTTACGAGGGTTTTAAGAAGTGAATGGAAATGTTATGGAGAACTGGACTTAAGAATGGGAACTGAGAGAAACCAGAATTGAGGGGTACACTCGTCCCAACACCCCTGCACAGTGAACTCCTTCTCCACTCATGAAAAAGGGCTCCTCTAGTCTTCCTTTGCAGATAGTAGGTCTGTTGCCTTCATGAACCTTCCCTGATGGACCCTTAAATTAAGACCCACCTCGCTTGCTTTTACATCAATTGCACCCACCCACCCCGGAAACCCTCTATTAATGAGGGATAGAATAATGCTGCATCTTGAGCCAGAAGAGGAAGGAATGACAATGAAATAGTTGTCTGCAAATGGACAGCTCGCTTAGTAAGATACGTGTGAACTCAGCTATTTTGTTTTCCCCAGGCAGGAAACTTGCAAGCCACCAACTTTTGGAAAATCGTTTCCTGAGCCAGGCAGGTGTTGGGCTATTAAAAATTAGTTATTATCATTATTTGGGCTGCCACCAACAAAATGATGGATAGGAAGCTGAATCCAATATGTTTTGCCCTTTTGGATGATCTCATGCCCAGGCTTCATTCCAACGGACATCAAAAAAGTCCAGAGTTCCTCTCTCCATCCCCGCTGGAACGTCATTTAATTCTCAGCTATGGATGGAGGAAGAACTTTTTGATGGTAAGAGCTCCTCAACAGCAGTTCTAGCTCTGTCAGAAGGTCGTGGACTCTCCTTCCTTGGAGGTTTTTAAGCAGAGGTCGGGTGGCCATCTGTCATGGATGCTTTAGTTGAGATTCCTACTTTGCAGGGGGTTGGACTAGATGATCCTCAGGACCCTTCCAACTCTATAATTCTATGAAATTGGACTCAGTTCGCATTGAATCAAGGTAGAGTTGTCATAGCGATGAATAGTTAAAAGTAGAAGCAGGCAAATGTGTCCCATTTTTTGCTCTTCAAATTATGGCAACCCTAACCGTGTACCAGAATGTATATACTATGGTAAGGTGTGCACAATATGCATATATCGCTGGAAATGACATATAAAAATGCATTAAATTAGAGAAATTTGTGTTGTAAAAATGTGTCTATTAAGCAAGACAGCATACGGATATGTGTAAATTAGGAGATTTTTGCAATAAACTGTTGCATTCAAATTTTCATTAAAAAAAATTAAAGAATTGTGCAGAACCAGTTTTACGGTTGGAAAAAACAACCCAGTGCTCTTTCAATTTTGCACCACCATTTTTGACTGTAATAATCATAAAATTATAGAGTTGGAAGGAACCCCAAGGGTCATCTAGTCCAAAACCTTCCGCAATGCTGGAATCAATTAAATGCCAGAGTTATAACAAACAAACTTGCTGCAGGGTTCCAGAGTCAGCAATACAAGTGGGTCCTGCGACAAAATGTTGCGGCGTGAAGTGATCTTGTTTACGAAGCTTGTCTAAGGTACTTAACGGTGTGTTTCCCCACCAGATGACATCTCTCCCCCACCTTCGACGGTGGTTGGCCAGACGAAAACTTTAGCCAAGGTGACCTTCAGCCCCAACGTTGTCCAGCAATCCAAGATCTCACGGAATGGCGTCCTGGGAGATTTTGTTGTCAGATACGACGTCAACAGGGAGCTGAGTGTTGGAGATGTCCAGGTAGCATGCCTGCTGTTCGTTACATTATTTGCTGTGCAATTTGTGAAACAGATTTCTGAGGGGGAAAGGCTACCTGGCCAACACAGTGCAAATTGGCATGGGTGGGTTGGTAGATTTAAGCCTCCTGGGAAATTCCAGAAGCAATGCATGATAGAGATAATCTCTTCCTTCCCCCCAAAGTTTGATCTCGCCTATAACAGCAACTAGTTCCTAGAAGCTGCTATTCAAACGTGGATCAGACCTGGCTAGTTACCTTGTAGTCGTGGATCTGAAGGTGCAGCCAGTTTGCTGAGACCTAAGCAACTCCCAGAGCTTTGGCTGATAACTGGAGACTGATGCTCATTGCGATTGGTAGGACAGGAAGTTGGGAGGTGAACACTAGGTGGCGCCGGAGCCATCAACAGACGGAGCCAACTAATTCCAGTTACAGGTGGGTAGCCGTGCTGGTCTGCCATAGTCGAAACAAAATAGAAAATTCTTTCTAGTAGCACCGTAGAGACCAACTGAGTTTGTTCTTGGTTACAGGTGGGTAGCCGTGTTGGTCTGCCATAGTCAAAACAAAATCGAACAAACTCAGTTGGTCTCTAAGGTGCTACTAGAAAGAATTTTCGATTTTGTTCTTGGTATGAGCTTTCGTGTGCATGCACACTTCTTCAGATACCACTTCTTCAGATACGTATCTGAAGAAGTGTGCATGCACACGAAAGCTCATACCAAGAACAAACTCAGTTGGTCTCTAAGGTGCTACTGGAAAGAATTTTCTATTTTGTTCCAACTAATTCCAATTTGCCCTATTCTTCCCATTCTATTGGAAGATTCGGGAGAGATGAATAAGCACATAGTTATGCCACAACAGCTGCTAGGATTTTAATAGCTAAAAACTGGAAAACTGAAGAACTACCAACAGTGGAAGATTGGCAGATGAAGTTGATTGAATATATGGAACTCGCAGAACTGACCGCGAAACTCCGAGACCAGAGGGAAGAAACGGTGCAGGAGGATTGGAAGAAATTTAAAGACTATTTGAAACAACATGAAAAGATAGACATTTGAAATTAAAATCAGAGAATATATAAGGCTACAGTAATGCCAGAAGTTAGATCAAGATAGGATATAAGAAGTAGTTAGAATTATGTTAAGTTTATTTTTATTAGGATTAAGATTAGAGTTAAATGATGATTGATGTTTATAAAGATTAAGATTGGATGAGGAGGATTTTACAATGTTATAAAGTTACTAAAGAAGATTAGAAATGAACACAGAAGAGAGGATGTGAGGAGGTCCCAAAACAATGTTTAGGAATAGGATAAGGATAGTTTAATAAGAGTTTGTTAAGATTTTTGTATTTTTGTGTTTAATTTTGTTATTTTTTGTAGTTTTTTTGTAGTTTTGTAGTGTTATGTATTGTTTTGTTGTATTTTGTGCTTGTTGTTTTAATTTTTTTTAAATAAATTCTTATAAAAAAAGAAAAGAATAAGCACATAGTTAAACTGATGAACCTGCTCCCACGGGAGGCAGTTTTGGTCACCAACCTAGATGGTTTTAGAAGAGGATTAGAGAAATTCATGGAGGAAAGGGTTATTGGCGGCTGTTAACCAGGATGGCTCTGCTCTGCCTCCACATCTGGAAGCAGCAATGTTTCTGAATACCAGTTGCTAGAAACCACCGAATGGGAAAGCGCCTTTGTGCTTTAATCCAGTTTGTGGGTTTATCACCTGGCTGGCCACTGTGAGAACAGGATGCTTGGACTAGATGGACCACACTGGCCTCATCCAGGAGGCTCTTCCAATGGTTTTAACGGACCAGTTTTTGCTGCCTTTTCCCAGAATTTTGCAGTGACACCTGGGCTACTAGCATCCCTTAAGCTTGGCCGCCTGGGACTTTCTGGGTCTGTAGTTCTAGCAAGGTGGTTGGCATGGCGCTAAAGCTCTTGATTTCTCTCTTTCTCATCCCGCCAGGTTTTGAATGGATACTTTGTGCACTATTTTGCTCCCAAGGACCTCCCTCCGTTGCCGAAGAACGTTGTGTTTGTGCTCGACAGCAGCGCCTCCATGGTGGGGACCAAGCTGAGGCAGGTGAGAGTCTGGGGTTCTGGCAATTCATTGCCCTGACCCTCTGCCTGATGGCATCCCAGCTCCTGCGCTGGAGGGTGTGTGTGTGTTTGACCTGCATTCCCATGTGCCTCTCTCTCTACTGGGTTTGGTGAATAGATGGGAGTAAAGGAAATTCCTTTCTGATGATCTAGGGAACAAGAAGTCCTGCTAGAAAGGAGGCAGTTGGCATTGTGTCTTGCATCAGATTGTGTTGCTCTGGAGTAATTTGCATGGACCAAAGGGATGCAGGTGGCGCTGTGGTCTAAATCACAGAGCCTAGGGCTTGCCGAACAGAAGGTTGGCGGTTCAAATCCCCGCGACGGGGTGAGCTCCCGTTGTTCGGTCCCTGCTCCTGCCAACCTAGCAGTTCGAAAGCACAAAGTGCAAGCAGATAAATAGGTACCACTCCGGCGGGAAGGTAAACGGCATTTCCGTGCGCTGCTCTGATTCGCCAGAAGCGGCTTAGTCATGCTGGCCACATGACCCGGAAGCTGTATGCGAGCTCCCTCGGCCAGTAACGCGAGATGAGTGCCGTAACCACAGAATCGTCCGCGACTGGACCTAACGGTCAGGGGTCCCTTTACCTTTAAGGAGTCTTTCACCTCTCTGGGTCCCATAAACTCCCTCCCTGAAGTTAAGCAGCAACCTCACCTCAATTAAGCCCAGTTTGCTGAACAGGGCAGAAATGAACAACTAAAGACTTAGCCACCTATAGCTGGGAACAAAGGATTAAGTCTTTTTCCAGCCAGGAGTTGGTGTGAACAGGCCATTTCTGTTTTAGGTCAGGGATTACGGTAACCTTTGCAAGGACTTTTACTTTCCTCCTGATGGGTCTTGGATTAGGAGGAGGATTGGTTTGCACAGTTCAGTCTCAGGTTAACCCTTGAAGAGCTGTGCTCAAATGCCAGCAGTGAGTGTTGATCCTGTTGGTTTTATTTGTTTTACGGTGTTTGTGCTCAAATGGTGCACTCACTTGTTGTCATAATCTTAAAGCATGAAGACAGCAAACATATATAATGTTTTTGGAAGGGAGGAACTTAAAGAGTTTGCCACCCAAAGAGCCCCCAGATAAGGAACATATTGCAGAGGCTGTTAACTATACAACTTTTAGAAGGCATCTGAAGGCAGCCCTGTATAGGGAAGTTGTTGGTGTTTGATGTTTTATTGAGCTTTTATATTTGTTGGAAGCCACCCAGCATGGCTGGGGCAACCTAGTCAGATAGGTGGAGTATAATAATTGTTATTGTTCAGTTGTGTCCGACTCTTCGTGACCCCATGGACCAGAGCACTCCAGGCACCCCTATCCTCCACTGCATCTCGCAGTTTGGTCAGACTCATGCTAGTCGCTTCGAGAACACTGCCCAACCATCTCATCCTCTGTCGTCCCCTTCTCCTTGTGCCCTCCATCTTTCCCAACATCAGGGTCTTTTCTAGGGAGTCTTCTCTTCTCATGAGGTGGCCAAAGTACTGGAGCCTCAACTTCAGGATCTGCCCTTCCAGTGAGCACTCAGGCCTGATTTCTTTAAGAATGGATAGGTTTGATCATTGCAACCACACAATAAGCATCATGTCTAGGTGCCGTGTCTGCTAGCAAGCGATTTTAAGGGCAGAAGGCAACAATACAGAAATGGGCTTATCTCTACAGCTAGACGCAGGTCCTGTTTCTTTCCTGGGAGTGCAATCTAGGAAGTTGGAACAAAGCCCTTATTATCAGAGGCCATGGGGAAGCTTCGCTCGCTTAAGTTCTGCACACTTTTCTGGAGGGGAAAGTGATAGCTCGAACGAGGGAGTGCGAGGACGGGAAGAGGAATGTGAGATGTGCCGAGGAAGGCAGATTTCAAGTTTTGGAAATGGGCTGGAGGTTAAATTTAAATTACAGATAGCCTGCCTGGCGGGATGATTAGAAAACCGCCCGGACTGCGGAAGGTGTTTGGGGCTAAAGGTTATCCGCTTGGCTTTTGGGCAGGATTTCTGGGCCTTTCAGGGATGTGTGCCAGGTAGACATTCAATCGGAGACGCTTCCTGTACGTTTAAAATCTTCCAGGAAATGAGGGAGAGCATTTGTAGATTTATTTTGCAGTTTAAAGACACTAGAGCTCTGGCTTTTACAAAGGGCGACAGTTTTAGAATTTGAGGTCACCCCATGCAGTTGTCATAGCAGGACAAAATGAAATGAACTATGCCTCTTTTCCGAGGTGAAATAAATTTATGGGATTCTGTGCCACAAGGTGTGGTGAGGGCTGTGGAAACGGAGTTTATGCCCACTTCTGTTTGTCCCAATAGGTCTGAAAGGTTTTCCTTCTACCCCTCTGCTTTCCCTGGGTTCATTGCTGAACTGGAACAAACGTCAGCTGGGTTTTCTGTGTACAGTCGTACCTCCGCTTATGTATCCCTCTGGATACGTAAACTTTGGGATGCAAACACAGCAAAACTGGAATTATTTTTCCGGGTTTCGCCATGCACACATTTGCAGAAATGCTCTATGCGCCACACGCATGCACAGAAGCACTAAACCATGCCACGCACATGCGCAGAAGCAGTCCTCCGGTTGCGAATTCCTCAGGATGCAGCCGGACTTCCGGAATGGATCCCCTTCGCAACTGGAGGTACCACTGTATGGATGCTTCCCCCCCCCCAGTTGAGCAGTAATTTGCGGATTTTCCTAGGGAAAGTGGATGAACAAAAGAAAAACTGCACAGACCCAAGAAACAGACAAATTAGCAGGCGCTTCTTATACAGTGGTACCTCGGTTTTCAAGCATCTCGGAAGCTGAACGATTCGGAACCCAAACGCCCAAAACCCGGAAGTAATTGCTTCCGTTTTTTAACGTGCCTCGGAAGTAGAATGGCTTCCGCTGCGTGTTTTGTCAATTTTTTCCATTGGCTTTGCCAATTGCCCTTTGCGCCTCAGTTGTCGAACGTTTTGGAAGTTGGGCGTTCTTCTGGAACGGATTATGTATGACAACTGAGGCACCACTGTGTTCCCAAGGACAGAGCAGAAGGATGCGATGGCTGTGTCTGCTTCTAACATGAAACCGCGAGTCTTGTGAATGAGGAACTATGAAGAGGAGAATAGCAATATCTCAGTGGCAGAGCATCTGCTTTGCATTCAAAGGGTCTCCGGTTCGGTCCTTGGCATCTCCAGATGGGAGATGGCAGATATTCCCTGCCAGAAACCCTGGAAAGCCTCTGGAACAAAGTTCAGGGGTAGAGCAGATGCTCTCCTTGCGGGAGATCTTGGACTCAGTCCATGGCATCGCCAGTTAAAATAATAGATACCTGAGAACCATAGACTCAGAGAACTGTAGAGCTGGAAGGGAACCCAAGCGTCGTCTTGACCCCTGCAGGAATCTCAACTCAAGCATCCATGACAGATGGCCATCCAGCCTTGAGGCTTGAGAGAGAGACACAGCATCTGCCTTGCATGCAGAAGGCTCCGGGTTCAATCCCTGGCATTCTCCAGGTCGGACTGAAAAAAAAACCACAAGTGTGAGCCATTCAGTGTATACAGTGGTACCTCGGGTCACATACACTTCAGGTTACATACGCTTCAGGTTACAAACTCCGCTAACCCAGAAATAACGCTTCAGGTTAAGAACTTTGCTTCAGGATAAGAACAGAAATCGTGCTCTGGCGGCACAGCGGCAGCGGGAGGCCCCATTAGCTAAAGTGGTGCTTCAGGTTAAGAACAGTTTCAGGTTAAGAACGGACCTCCAGAACGAATTAAGTTCTTAACCCAGAGGTACCACTGTACAGTGCTGAGTCAGTATAAGGCAGCTTCCTATGTTCCTAAATTTCTTTGGTCTGGCTCTGCCTACAGAATGGCAAGATAATAGTCACCTGAGATGCAAAGGAAAGTGGCCCTTAGCCTCCGAGTGGATGAAAGGAGATGGAAAAGGCTCCAGAATGAGGTTATTGTTGCCAGGCCATTACTTCATAGGAAGTTGGCTGTGTGAGGCAAAGCGAGTGCGTTCTGAACAGCTGAACTCATGTGTCCCTATGAACTGACTTGACTTCCACTTCCCAGCCAGGGCCACCTCTCCCCCCCCCCCAATCCCTGGCCCACGCTGCGTAACAATGGAGGGATTGTGTGCAACAAATATCACCAACAATGGCCCCCATTTCAGAAGGACCTCCGGCTGGCCTCATGCCGTCACCTCAGCTTCTGGGAATGAGCATGTCACTAGTTAGGACAGGTGGAAAGTGCCCAGTTAGCATTCTCCTGACTGCCTTTGGTCTCCATGACTTGGACCAGAGATGGAGAACCTGGGTCACTCCAGTGGTTGTTGAACTCCAACTCCCGACAACAAATGGTCAGAGGTAACAGGATCTAGTGCTGGAGGAGACTCTTGAGAGTCCCATGGACTGCAAGAAGATCAAACCTATCCATTCTCAAGGAAATCGGCCCTGAGTGCTCACTAGAAGGACAGATCCTGAAGTTGAGGCTCCAGTACTTTGGCCACCTCATGAGAAGGGAAGACTCCCTGGAAAAGACCCTGACGTTGGGAAAGATGGAGGACACAAGGAGAAGGGGACGACAGAGGACGAGATGGTTGGACAGTGTTCTCGAAGCTACTAACATGAGTTTAGCCAAACTGCGAGAGGCAGTGAAGGATAGGCGTGCCTGGCGTGCTCTGGTCCATGGGGTCACGAAGAGTCGGACATGACTGAACGACTGAACAACAACAAACAGGATCTGGAGTACAACGACCTCTGGAATACTACAAGTGCTGAGGAATTCCAAGCAGGGTTTAAGGATGTATGATTAAATGGGCAATTCTTTTTGGGTATAATACACAGATGTGGACTGTCACTAAAGGATTAAAATACACATTGTGTGTGTGTGTGTGTGTGTGTGTGTGTATATAATCATAACACACACACACACACACACACACACACATATATATATATACACACACACACATATATTACTAAATGATGTATCGTTAGTACTTAACCGCCTCTTTCCATATGAACCCACCCGGACCCTGAGATCATCTGAGGCCCTCTTTGTGTGCCGCCTCCTTGAAAGGTCCGGAGGGCGGCAACACGAGAACGGGGCCTTCTCTGCAGTGGCTCCCCGTCTGTGGAATGCTCTCCCCAGGGAAGTTCACCTGGCGCCTTCATTATACACCTTTAGGCACTAGACAAAAGTGTTCCTTTTTAACCAGGCCTTTGGTTGATCTGATTTACATACTATGCCCCTTTAAAATGGTTTTTTTGGGGGGGGGGGCTATTGGGTTGTTGTTTTTATTTTTATTAGGTATTTTGTGGTTTTATATCTTGATATTATTCTGTGAACCGCCCTGAGACCCCCGGATATAGGACAGTACATAAATTCAAATAATAATAATAATAATAATAATCTCCTGAGGAGTTATTTAGAATGCAAAAAATACGCTCCAAATACTTGCTGGAAGTGTCAAGAATATGAAGACATTTTATCATGCTTGTTGGACGTGTAAAAAAGAGCTAAAAAATATTGGCTACAAATGCATTAAACTGATACAGAGGATTTTGAAGGTCAGTTTCAACCGAAACAAGAACTCTTCCTGCTGGGACTTACAAATCTACACTTAGAAAAAGAATGCGGAAGTTCCTTTTAATATATGGTTATAACGGTGAGACTTTTATACGCACAAAGATGGAAAGATTCATCGATACCTACAGTGGAGGAACGGTTGTCAAAATTACTGGACATAGGTGAGGTGGTGAAATTGACAGGTTCGACAAGAGGAAAATCATAGTCAACATTTACTAGAGACCGGAAGCTTCTTATATAGGCTTTTTGTGTGAAAAAGAAAATGGACTTTGTTAAGTCATGGGTGGACACAGCAGACGACACAGTGATTTCCAAACAGCTCTTGTTTATTCTCAGGCTGGAACAGGACTGAGCTGAAGGGCTCAGCAACCTGCTTATATAGAACTCAGCTACAACGCAACAGTAACAATTTTCTGCAGTTACCCAATCCCTGAACGTCAGTTTACAATCCTTCATTTGCATATGCGGACCTGAGTGAAAACTGCAGCAGAATGAACTATATACACACACCCCTAGTGGCCTAGGGTGAGAACTTCAATACATAACAGACTTTTATGATAGCTAAGTTTGAGGGTTGAGGATAATGTTGGTTTATAGAAGGTGGATTTGCTGGATGTTACCTTGGAGTGGATGTGTTGAAGATTTCTCTCTCTATAGGTGGCAGGTGAAGAATCGGAAGCTCTCTTTCTTTTCGGTTTCCTTGACTCCTTCATCTTCTCTCTCTCTCTCTCTCTCTCTCTCTCTCTCTCTCTCTCTCTCCCCTCTGTGTTTTTATTTAGCTTAGATTTTTAGTCTTGATATAAAGATATCAGATATTAATATTTGTCTGTCCCCCCCCCCCATATTTCAAGCAGGGAGGGTTCAGTTGTATTCAGGTTCTGCTTGTCAGCTTTCCATAGGCATTTGCTTGAGCACGGAATGCTGAACTAGATGACTTTTCGACCACACTCTTTCTTACGGTCTTGTGTCTCCATTTTAGAGATGGAGCACTGAGGCTGGAGATAGAACGGGTGTCTCAAAAAGCCCACACAGCATGTACATGAGCAAGGATTTCGACCAAAACTAGTGTCTCGGGCCTGTGTCCAAAATGCTCCCTACTGAATCACATCAGTGCTGGAAAAGTTTCTTTAAAAAAAAAACAAAAACAAAAACCCTCCATTGTCCTTGATAGCCCTTGGATCCGACCCCAAGGCCACCAGCTGGAGAGATGACTCCAGATTCCATTGCGGTTGGTAATGTGTTTTGCCATGACATCATCAGCTTCCATCCGAGATCACAAGGGAAGCTGAACAGAGACGACTAAAATGTTTCTGATGCTCTCCAAATTTATCCTTGCATCTGGGACCAAGAAGCCTTCAATATTTGAAGATGGAAAGGGAAGGGACTTGGCGTGGGGCTCTTCAGGGAAGCTGTTGTGTTAAATATTGTATTGCAGGCAGTGACAACAGCAGCAGCAATCATTTAGCACTTGAGTCTGTCAAATTATATAACCCCAAATGTAGAAAATGTTCATCTGGGTGAATGTTTTTGACTTTGGGTTCTTTCATTGCAAGCTCCTTGAAAATATTATTATTATAATTCATTTCATTTCTATATTTTTAAGGGGGGAAATCTCAAAGCAGTTTACAACCTATATTAAAAGATCAAAATAAAGCATTACAGAAGAAAATCCAATATACATTCAAAGCAACATAATTAACAGGGAACTTAAAATATTACCTTAAACATTTCAAAATAAGGCATTGCTGAAGGAGGTCAAATATAAAACACACATTTAAAACAGCAAACTTGTGCTGGATTATGGAGGAAAGCTAGAGAGTTCCAGAAAAACATCTACTTCTGCTTCATTGACTACGCAAAAGCATTTGACTGTGTTGAACACAGCAAACTATGGCAAGTTCTTAAAGAAATGGGAGTGCCGGATCACCTCATCTGTCTCCTGAGAAATCTCTATGTGGGACAAGAAGCTACAGTTAGAACTGGATATGGAATAACTGATTGGTTCAAAATTGGGAAAGGAGTACGACAAGGCTGTATATTGTCTCCCTGCTTATTTAACTTATATGCAGAATTCATCATGCGAAAGGCTGGACTGGATGAATCCCAAACCGGAATTAAGATTGCCGGCAAAAATATCAACAACCTCAGATATGCTGATGACACAATCTTGATGGCAGAAAGTGAGGAGGAATTAAAGAACCTTTTAATGAGGGTGAAAGAGGAGAGCGCAAATTATGGTCTGAAACTCAACATCAAAAAAACTAAGATCATGGCCACTGGTCCCATCACCTCCTGGCAAATAGAAGGGGAAGAAATGGAGGCAGTAAGAGATTTCACTTTCTTGGGTTCCATGATCACTGCAGATGGTGACAGCAGTCACGAAATTAGAAGACGCCTGCTTCTTGGGAGAAAAGCAATGACAAACCTAGACAGCATCTTAAAAAGCAAAGACATCACCTTGCCGACAAAGGTCCGTATAGTTAAAGCTATGGTTTTCCCAGTAGTAATGTATGGAAGTGAGAGCTGGACCATAAAGAAGACTGATCACCGAAGAATTGATGCTTTTGAATTATGGTGCTGGAGGAGACTCTGGAGAGTCCCATGGACTGCAAGAAGATCAAATCTATCCATTCTTAAGGAAATCAGCCCTGAGTGCTCACTAGAAGGACAGATCCTGAAGCTGAGGCTCCAATACTTTGGCCACCTCATGAGAAGAGAAGACTCCCTGGAAAAGACCCTGGTGTTGGGAAAGATTGAGGGCACAAGGAGAAGGGGACGACAGAGGACGAGATGGTTGGACAGTGTTCTCAAAGCTACTAACATGAGTTTGACCAAACTGCGGGAGGCAGTGGAAGACAGGAGTGCCTGGCGTGCTCTGGTCCATGGGGTCACGGAGAGTCGGACACGACTGAACGACTAAACAACAACAATTAACAAGAGAATAAAACATTATATTAAATAAAGAACATGTCAAAGATTCCAGAGACAGTCAATTTGGCTGATGAGCCAATCAGGTTGAGAAGACCCCAGTGAATTTGTATTTTTTTGGGGGGGGGAATCCAGATAAATCTGGAATGCTGGGTATCTAATTGCAGCGTTGCGGATGTTTGGGTTCCGAGAAAAGGCGAATAAGAGGAGACATGATAGAGATTAATAAAAAAATATGCATAGCATGGAGAAAGTGCACAATTAAAGTAGGGATATATATGCAAAGCAGCAATCATACTGTGAATCAGGAAAGGCTGACCAAAGTATACTAGTGGCCAAAATTGCAGAAACCTTTGGGGGAAAGTGTGTTTCCAAGGTTTGATGGCCCATAACACCACTTTTTTCTTTTCTTTTAGTAACGCCATAAGATTATATATCAGTGGAATGATAATTTAATGAATAATGTAATGCAACAAAGTTTGTTCAGTTACAGTGGTGCCCCGCTAGACGAAAATAATTCGTTCTGCGAGTATTTTCGTCTAGCGAAGCGGCAATACAAACCATGGTTTTCGCTAGACGGAAAAAAAAAATCGTCTTGCGAGGCAGCCCCATAGGCAAATTCATCTTGCGGGGTAGCCTACCGCTAGACGAATGCCTTCGTCTAGCGAGTTTTTCGTCTAGCGAGGCATTTGTCTAGCGGGGCACCACTGTACCTGTATTCTATCAAAAGTTATAACCAAATAACCACAAAAAGGAAGAACAACTTGCTTGCAATAAAGTGTTTTGTCTGTGACTGCACATTCATGCATGCATGCATGCATGTAATCCCTTGGTGCTTCAGTAATTGTTGTTATTATTAATTAAATTTGCAAACACTGCCCTTCATCTGTAGATCTCAGGGCGGCTCACAAAGTAGAATCAACCAATTGAAATTAAAAAAAGAAGAAGTTGTAAACTAGCCCATGGTTGCAAAAGGGCATGTATACATTGCTGCATCTAGTGCGGGCACCCCCAAACTCCGCCATCCAGATGTTTTGGGACTACAACTCCCATCATCCCTAGCTAACAGGACCAGTGGTCAGAGATTATTGGAATTGTAGTCCCAAAACATCTGGAGGACCGAGTTTGGGGGTGCCTGATCTAGTGTAAATATTTGTTGTTTAGTCGTTTAGTTGTGTCCGACTCTTCGTGACCCCATGAACCAGAGCAGGCCAGGCACTCCTGTCTTCCACGGCCTCCCGCAGTTTTGTAGCTTCTCATGTTGGTAGCTTCGAGAACACTGTCCAACCATCTCATCCTCTGTCGTCCCCTTCTCCTTGTGCCCTCCATCTTTCCCAACATCAGGGTCTTTTCCAGGGAGTCTTCTCTTCTCATGAGGTGGCCAAAGTATTGGAGCCTCAGCTTCAGGATCTGTCCTTCCAGTGAGCACTCAGGGCTGATTCCCTTAAGAATGGATAGGTTTGATCTTCTTGCAGTCCATGGGACTCTCAAGAGTCTCCTCCAGCACCATAATTCAAAAGCATCAGTTCTTTGGCGATCTGCATTCTTTATGGTCCATCTCTCACTTTTATACATCACTACTGGGAAAACCATAGCTTTAACTATACGGAACTTTGTTGGAAATGTAAATATACATCCGGGTTATGTCTCTCGTTTCAGACCAAAGATGCCCTTTTCACCATTCTCCAGGATCTAAGGCCTGAGGATCACTTCAATATTATTGGCTTCTCCAATCGAATCAAGGTCTGGCAACAAGACCAGCTGGTGCCTGTGACTCTCAACAACATAAGAGATGCCAAGATCTACATCCATAACATGTCGCCTACTGGAGGTACTCCTGGTGTCAAGGAGGTGGGGGTGGCCTTGTGCTTTTTCAGTGAACCTGCAACTTCATATATGGCACAACACACAAATGAAGGCTCCACTGGCATAATAAATTCCATGTTATTATTATTAAATAATAATCCTTTCTGCGACAGAGGCGTTGTACACTTTAAACCGATATATGATCCAAAAGTTCATCCGGTGCAGCTTTCTTCCAGAGCCGCATCTCTAGGCTGCGAAAAGCTATACCTGTTGGATGTCTGCCTTTCGAGCAGATCTTAAAGGCACAGAGACAAGGTTCTGGAACTTGGAAACAAAGGAGGGGTTGCCTCTGAAGATCTACAAGAGGAGAAAGTGACCCAAATCCGTTGGTCTGTCTCCTCAACATAAGGCCACCATGACTAGTGGCTATGGATAGTACTCCATGAATTTGTCTTAATTCCCCTTTGTGAAAATCCACATGTCATACAGAGAGAAGTGAAAACGAAGTTTGCCTTCTCCTGGAACACTAGGAGAGGCTCTCAGTTCTCCAAGAAGGAGACATTGCTACGAGCCTCTGCGTATTGGCTCATCACAGGAGGGAATCATTTTTGGCATGTACCATGCAGAGCTGTGAAGCCAAGGGTTGAATCAGCTTGGTTGTTGACACACGCATACCGAAAGAATTAGTTTTCTCGCACAGTGGGACATTTCCAAAGAACCTTAGGTAGCTTTAGTCCAACCATGCAACAGAAAACTCAGTGCTGATGTCCTTTATGTTAGTATTTTGGTTAAAGGGGGGGGAAATAGATCGATAGAAGGAGATTTCACTGGATGTCTAGATCCAGGTTTGGGGCAAGCACTCTTTGGTGAGAAAGCTCCAGCAGAGATTTAAAATCACAAAACGTGCAGCAAGGTAAGGCATGGAAATATAGACTGTTAGACCAGAGCTTTCCAGACTTTTCATGTTGGTGACACACTTTTTAGACATGCATCATTTTGCGACACAGTAGTTCAGTTTTACTAGTGGATCAAAGGTTAAACTAATCCCTTTTCAGCCCTGGGAGGAGTGTGTGGAGCGTTTGCAAAACACACCTATACACTGCAGCCAACACACTTAACGTGTCGTGACACACAGTTTGGAAAGCTCTGTGTTAGACCTTTAAAATGCCACCTTGTAAGTTGCTTCCAAAACTACCCACTTACCACACGTTGGGTAAGTTAAAAATGGTTTACTTACAAACGCTTCAAAGGTCAGATTCATGTGTTTTTCCACACAACAGCAAGAAAACACAGGCAGCATAACTTAGTTTCAAAATGGCAGCTGTTTCTAAATTATTTGTATAGAAACACGAAGATGGCTTGCTAAGGCCATGTGGTTTAAGCCTGGAGCATCCAGCTTACTGGTCAGTTTCACATAGCAGGAACCAGGCAAAGGGCCTTCTCTGTAGTGAAACACCCTCCCATCCAATGTCAAGGAAATAAACAACTATCTGACTTTTAGAAGACATCTGAAGGCAACCCTGTTTAGGGAAGTTTTTAATGTTTGATTCTTTTGGTGTTTTTGATATTTTGATGGAAGCCGCCCAGAGTGCCTGGGGAAACCCAGCCAGATGGCTGGGGTAATAATAATAATAATAATAATAATAATAATAATAATAATATATTATTATTATTTATTGCAAAAAGGCAGAGAGATGGAATTTTTTTAAAAACTAGAAGCTGAGCAACTAACTCCCTATTCCCATGCCCGAGAGGTTAATTCTGCTGTGTCTTCCTAGGCACAAACATCAATGGGGCCCTCCAAATCAGCACCCAGATCCTCAATGACTACATCACCCAGAACGACATCGAAGCTCGGAGCGTCTCCTTGATCATCTTCCTGACTGACGGCCGTCCGACGGTTGGAGAGACGCAGTCCGCCAAGATCGTCAGCAACACCAAAGAGGCCATCCGCAACAGGTTCTGCCTCTTCACCATCGGCATTGGCAACGACGTGGACTACCAACTATTGGAGAGGCTGGCGCTGGAGAATTGCGGGATGACGCGGCGGATACGGGAAGACGAGGACGCTGCCGCGCAGCTGAAAGGGTGAGTGGAGAAAACGCAACCAGTTTTAAGCCCTGGCTGTTTGGATGTTCTACGTGCTGGGCGCAAATCCAGCTGTGGACTTCGGTGGGGCCTGGGGCGCTTCCAAGAGGCAGTTTGTTGCGGACTTGTTGCTCCTACGTAGCGACGTAGGAAGTTGCAGAGTCGGACCATTGGTCAGTCTATTTTTTATTTTATTTTATTTTTATTTAAATTAAGTGCATATACATATACATATTACGTATACAAACAAAATAGAAGGAAGGAAGGAAAGAAAAACTAAAAGAAAAATACTCTCAAATACACATCTTATATAAGGAAAACAAGCCATCTTATGTCCTCTTCTATTTTAGTAATATCTCCTTTTGCTACTTCTGGCTTGACTCCCTGATATATATCTTGACTTCCCTCCACCCCTAAACGTTCCCTAATAATATTTCCGGTTATCTGTTTTCAGTTAGTAAGTCAGTGGAGAAACATTTTGGTTTCCTGTGGGGTTAATAATAATAATAATAATAATAATAATAATAATAATAATAATAAATTTATTTTTTCTACCCCACCCATCTGGCTGGGTTTCCCCAGCCACTCTGGGCGGCTTCCAACAGAAGGTTAAAAATACATTAATCTACACTGTTTTTTTATTTTATTTTTCAATAATAATTTTTATTAGTTTTCAGTTACAACAATCCAATAACAATGCCTCATTATAACAATGCCAAATAATGATGGCAATCATTGAGATGCCAAATTATACAGGTGAAGCGTTCAAACTCACTCCTTCCTGTGTGTGGCAATTCTTCTGTCTGTAATGTTTCTTCCCGTCCTCATAGAATATTATGTCTTATCTTTTGCCTGTTGTTGCTGGGCTAGCGTCCCATTGTTGTTTCGGAAGTTCTCCATTCCTTCCATCCCTGCTTCATTGTTTTGCAACTTCAGCAGCAGCTGCAAAAGTCGCACTGTCTCCATAAAAACCCTCTTTTTGCCATCTTTCTCTCTCAGCCTGGGAAGGAGAGCAAGCTGTCGAACTTCAAATAACTTCTGCAAGGCAGTTTGCTGTGGACTTGGTGCTGCTTGTAGGGAAATAGGTAGTTGGTGAGTCAGACCACCGGTCAGTCTAATATGGTATTGCCTGTACTGTCTGGCAGCCCCTTTCCAGGGTCTCACACTGGGATCTCTCCCAGCCCTAACTGGAGATGCCAGAGATTGAACCTGGGACCTTTTGCATGCAAATGTATTCCGCTCTGGTCAGACCTCACCTGGAATACTGTGTCCAGTTCTGGGCACCACAGTTCAAGAAGGATACTGACAAGCTGGAACGTGTCCAGAGGAGGGCAACCAAAATGGTCAAAGGCCTAGAAACGATGCCTTATGAGGAACGGCTTAGGGAGCTGGGTATGTTTAGCCTGGAGAAGAGAAGGTTAAGGGCTGATATGATAGCCATGTTCAAATATATCAAAGGATGTCATATAGAGGAGGGAGAAAGGTTGTTTTCTGCTGCTCCAGAGAAGCGGACACGGAGCAATGGATTCAAACTACAAGAAAGAAGATTCCATCTAAACATTAGGAAGAACTTCCTGACAGTAAGAGCTGTTCGACAGTGTGGTGGAGTCTCCTTCTTTGGAGGTCTTTAAGCGGAGGCTTGATAGCCATCTGTCAGGAATGCTTTAATGGTGTTTCCTGCTTGGCAGGGGGTTGGACTTGTGGTCTCTTCCAACTCTATGATTCTATGATTCTATGATTCTATAAGCCCAAGAGGCTCAGTGGTTTAGACCACTGCGCTGCACAAGTTGGGAATCTGATGCAGGGCTATTATATTTGTTATCTGCTGTAAGGGATGCCTGTCTGCTTCCACTATGCTCTGCTTATATAGTAATGTCACCCCTTGGAGCTTCTCAATAACAAACTGTTCCTACGCAGGTTCTATGACGAGATCGGGACGCCTCTTCTTTCCGACATCCGGATCGATTACCCTACGGACAGCGTGGAGCAAGTGACCCAGAACCTATTCCCCAACTACTTCAATGGCTCTGAAATTGTCATTGCCGGGAAGCTCTTCAACAAGACAGCTGACCGCTTACATGTGGAGGTGACAGCCAGCAACAGCGACAAGTATGTCCTCCTGAAAACCGACGTGGCCGTAGACCTCTCTGCCAAGAACCATGTTGGACTGGCCTCCAGGGGTGCCGAAGACCCCACGGATGATCAGAACTACGTCGAACGGACTTGGAGCTACCTCACCATCAAGGAGCTGATGACCTCCTGGCTGAAGAGCGATGACAGCGAAGAGAAGGAGACGCTGAGGGAGAGAGCCGAGAAGCTGGCCCTCGCGTACAATTTTGTCACCCCCTTCACCATGCTGAAGATGAAGGAGCTTGCGAGCCAGACGGACCTCCCAAAAGAGGTTTACACCGGCCCATCAACCGAAGGAGTTGGGGAGATCGTACAGGGGCTGCAAGGTCACCGGGCACCATCAGGTAAGCATGATGCCCATTTTCTTACGTTCTGAGTCCCAAGAATTGTGTGCAGGTATTATGTCAAACGATGTGGGAATACAATGTGTCTATCACCATGCAGTTTAGTTGTGGTTTTTTGTTCTTGAAGCTTTAGCCTTTCTGTAGCCTATTCACGTACAAGGAGGAGGTTTCAGCAGGCTGGGGGACCCCAAGGCTTGCAGAAGTTAGGAAAATATATGTTGGGGGCAGAGGCCCCTGAACAGCCCCAGGAAGGCTGAGTGGCCATGGAAATCAGATCGATCATTGGGTGGGGAGAGCAGAAAACTCGACGGCAGGAGGAATGAAATGGAGAACTCTGGAGCATGTAATGTCTTTTAAATGCCACATAAACTGATTCATTTAAATTGAGCCACAACTATACGGTTGCGATTCTTTTTTTAAACTACCATTAAAGCTTGAAAGGACAAAGGAAAAACAGTGTACAGAAATGAACACCAAATATTAAGCGTATTTTTAAAAGGCAGAAATTAAAGAAGAGAAGAAAAAAAGGAGAAAAACTTCAGATAGTTGTGATTCCTGCATTGCAGTAGGTTGGACTAGATGGCTCTTTGAGTCAACTCTACAATTCTATGATATTCTTTGGACAAAAGGGAACCGTAAATTGCAATCATGTTTGTTTTCTCCTCCCTGTTTTTTTTCCTGGCTATCTAGGGTCTGTTCTTGCAAAGCCGGCGAAGCAAAAAGTTGAAGTCACGAAAACATCAGGTAAGTCCCCTAAGTAAGACAGGTTGTTCCTGTTCAGCATATTCTCTTAACTTAGCACAAACTTTCTGAAAGTGTCTTAACAGTTTCCTGCAAAAGGCGTCGGTACAGCAAGCAAGCAGGACTCTTTTGAGTGCAGGAGAATATTACCAAGGCGGCCTTGGATCTCCTCACCATTCACGAGACCTCAGACAATTTGGGTGGGGAGCACCTTAAACCGTGAACCCTCATCTGCTGGTCTCAAGGAACGAAGTGTGACTGTGACATGGAAGAGCTGTCCCCGTATGTTGATGGCGGATTGGGCCACCAATTTTGACCCAGAAATGAACACAACTCGAATTTCACTTTGTTGTTGTTTAGTCGTTTAGTCATGTCCAACTCTTCATGACCCCATGGACCAGAGCGCACCAGGCACTCCTGTCTTCCACTGCCTCCTGCAGTTTGGTCAGACTCATGTTGATAGCTTTGAGAACACTGTCCAACCATCTCATCCTCTGTCGTCCCCTTCTCCTTGTGCCCTCCATCTTTCCCAACATCAGGGTCTTTTCCAGGGAGTCTTCTCTTCTCATGAGGTGGCCAAAGTATTGGAGCCTCAGCTTCAGGATATGTCCTTCCAGCTCAGGGCTGATTTCCTTCAGAATGGATAGGTTTGAACTTCTTGCAGTCCATGGGACTCTCAAGAGTCTCCTCCAGCACCATAATTCAAAAGCATCAATTCTTCAGCGATCAGCCTTCTTTATGGTCCAGCTCTCACTTCCGTACATTACTACTGGGAAAACCATAGCTTTAACTATACGGACCTTTGTCGGCAAGGTGATGTCTTTGCTTTTTAAGATGCTGTCTAGGTTTGTCATTGCATTAAGACAAACCATAGTTTCTTTCTTTGTTTCATCCAAAACATGGGAGACTGTGGTTTGTGCACACAGAGTGAGCTTGGGGCTCGTTCCTAGCTGCATCAGATAAAACCCACAAAAACATCTGCCCCAATAAATCGTAGTCTTGAAGGCATCTCAAGTTCCCCTACATTCAGCCGTAGTCCATTGTGGATGGTCTTCTTTGGAGTCTTACCTATAGTCTAGTTTGCTTTTCCTTTTAGCAAAACCTTACCCCCAAAGCTACAAAATGTTCATGGTGGTACTGGAGGGAAGAAGCAAGAGGTCTCTTCGCAAATGGGGTCTGGTGGTGGTAGCATTTTTGTTTGGTGCTGTGTGTGCTGGTTTGGGTGGGAGCCTTAAAGTCTGCGACTCTGCATTATTGTTATTCAATTCTTGTCTTTCCAGCGGATGGGGACCCTCATTTTGTCGTCGACTTCCCCTTGAGCAAGCTAACAGTGTGCTTCAACATTGACGGGGAACCAGGAGACATCCTCAGATTGGTTTCCGACCATAAGAACTCTGGTATGTTGTAAGGAAGAAAGAAATGTTTAGTTTGTGTGTCAGCAGAGCTAGATTAAAGGTAAAGGTATAGGGACCCCTGACCATTAGGTCCAGTCGCGGACGACTCTGGGGTTGCGGTGCCCATCTTGCTTTAGTGGCACGAGGGAGCCGGCATACAGCTTCCGGGTCATGTGGCCAGCATGACTAAGCCACTTCTGGCGAACCAGAGCAGTGCACAGAAACACCGTTTACCTTCCCGCCGGAGTGGTACCTATTTATCTACTTGCACTTTGACGTGCTTTCGAATTGCTAGGTTGGAAGGAGCAGGGACCGAGCAACGGGAGCTCACCCCGTCGTGGGGATTTGAACCGCCGACCTTCTGATCAGCAAGCCCTAGGCTCTGTGGTTTAACCCACAGCACCACCCGCTTCCCAATAGATTAACAGCGTGCAAAAAAAGGCAGTCATTCTCCTTCTCCTTTAGCAGTGCCTCCATTCGTTTAGAAGTGATGGGGGGGAGCCCTGGGTCTCTGAGTTGCCACCCTGCCCAAAGAGAGGTGCCTTCTCACACTGCCCCACAGGGGCCTGGGAAGCACCCCCTGGCCAGCCCCAGAGGCACCATTCGCATGGGGAGCTTGTAGTCAGGGCTGCTGCAACAAACAGCTGTGCTGGTAGGCAGAGACGCGAGAGGGCATCAGAGGAGGGAGGGAAGGGAAGAGAGACAGAGGCCAGTGTTGCCCACGGCACCCCTGACCACCATTCAAGGCACCCCAGGGTGCCATGGCACTCTGGTTCAAAACCACTGTTGTAACCCACACTGGGACCTTGTGTTGAACAACGGGCAAGGAATGGAAATAAAAATAACCAAGAATGCTAATTGCTACCCATGTGTCAAATGCCAGGAGCCTCCAAGGAACATGTTACACCAGAGTTTTGTGGAGTTCCATGACTGGACTGGTTATAATTTCCTTCTCCAAAATGCAGAGGGAATTATCTGGATCAGGGCCACAGTGGAGGGAAGGGGGGGCAAGCCTCCCCACCTACATTGGATGTCTGTGTGGATTTGGACCCTTGTGTCGTCCCGTCCCCTCCCCACACAATTCCTTTGATACAGTTTGCCTCCAGAAGCAGATTAAATCAAGTCGATGGGAGCTATCGAGTTAAAACGTTTCCGTCATAATAGTTTTAGGAGTCTTGAGCTTCTGATCTGGCCTGGAATTCCTAAGCAGCTGTGATTTGTAAGAGGATTATTTATATGGCAGCAAACTTCTTGACCAGCCAGGGCATTTGGGGGGGGGGGTTGACCATGAGAGTGAACAAGGCAACCATAGTTTTACATAAAAGAGGCAAACAAGACCTTTAAGAGAGATCTTGTGACCTCTTCCTTGTTCCACTCACTCCATAATTCAGTGTACTTTGTTAGTTGGATAGTTAAAATTAGGACAACCCCAAACTCCTTTGGAATAAGGATGGGTGAAGCTGTCAATTTCTGTCCATCCCCCAGTCTTTATGTTCATTTCTCCATGTTTGCAACTATATTTTTAAGTCCTCGCGAAAATTCGTCTGCATTTTAGTACAAGTTTCTCTTAAAATATTCACGCCTAAGCAATATTACACATATTTTTGCAAAGCATTTTTTTCCATTTATGCACACTTTACCCAAGTATGTGCTTTTGTTTTAGGAAGAACTTTCTGCAAATATCCATTTTGATTGATACTTGCCCAAAGACATACAAAAGTCCATACCCGATGCAAGTATCTTTTTGTAATATACCAGAATAAAAGAAATGCTTTTAACAATCTAACCGAAAAAGGAGCGAAAGCAAAACGAAGAAAAGAGGGAAAGTGGGGGGGGGGGGAGATAGAGAAATAAAATGAAATAAAAAGACTTTTGGTTCTCTGTCCTGCGGCTAAATATAGTATTCATTCATTAACATCCAACTATTCTAGTTACAGGTAGGTAGCCTTGTTGGTCTGCCGTAGTCGAAAGAAAATAAAAATTTAAAAATTCCTTCCAGTAGCATCTTGGAGACCAACTAAGTTTGTAGAAGAAGTGTGCATGCACACAAAAGCTCATACCAAGAACAAACTTAGTTGGTCTCTAAGGTGCTACTGGAATGAATTATTATTATTTTTTGATCCAACTATTCTGTTTTCTATAAACCAATATTCTGTCAGTCTTCAAATCCAGATATTACAAGTTCATTTTCCCTTCCATGCAGAAAGTCCATAAGAAGTTTAAATATTAGGAAGAACTCTTCAATAGTGAAACAGACTCCATCAAAAGATGGTGGACACTCCTTCGCTGGAGGTTTTCAAACAGAGATTGGATGGCCATCTGCCATGGATTCTTTAGTTGAGATTCCTGCATTGCAGGGGGTTGGAAGAGACTATATTTGGGTCCCTTCCAACTCTGCAATTTTATGATCCTTAAAAAAAAGAAAAAAGGTGTGTCTCAGAAATCCAATTCATGTAGCAGACTCTACAAAAAGCTTGTCGTTCCTGAACGTTCCTCTCAGCTCACCATTTCCTTTTGGTTCTTCCTTGCCCCTTAAGGTGTGACCGTGAATGGCCAGCTGGTGGGCGCCCCTGCCCCTCGCAGAGGCCATAAGAAGCAAAGGACCTATTTTAGAAGCATCACCATTCTCAGCAACAAACCAGAAAGGTCCTACCTGGAGGTCACTCCCACGAAGGTCATCATCGATGATGGGAAGAGGCTCATCCTGCCTTGCGACCGCAGCGCCACGGTAGCAAGCAGGAACCTTGAGGTATCCATTGTGGCCAGTTCCAACGTCACCGTGGCCATAAGGGGCACCATCGGTTTCGTTGTTCTGATCCACCACTACAAGAACCCCGCTCCCTACCAAAAGGATCATCTGGGCTTCTACATCTCCAACAGCCAAGGCCTTTCTCCAAGCTCCCATGGGCTGATCGGTAAGAGGGAACCACTCTGAGAACGTATGGTGCAAGGCCATGGATCCTAAATTATCCCAGCTCCAGGAATTAGGGACAGGGAACTTCAAACTGGGAAGCAGAAGATCCCAGTTGTGCAAGAATGAGTTGGTACAATGCCTATCCTTTTAAAAATGAGGCAAATGGGGACCTGCAACAAAATGTTGCAACGTAGAATGCTTCTGTTCAGGGTTATTGCTCCTCCTTCTATTTCCTCCCCTGTTCTCTCCCCAGTCCCACCCCACCCCCACCCCAAGTTAGCATTTGGTGGCCACTGAGCCATGGGAAGTATGTCTCTCTAGGATTTCCCCCGCCCCAAATATCTTTGGGATTCTTGCAATCCTTGGGGTTCCACCAAGCCACACCTGTGCAGCAGAGGGCTAGTGTTTTAGCTACTTAAGGGGCAAGAGAGCAGCCTTTATTTATTTATTTATTTATTTATTTATTTATTTATTTCATTATCCTACCACATTCATGTTTTTGGAATATATCCCAGCTATAAAGAATCCTGTGTCCGTGGTGGTTGGGTGATAGACCCTTGACTCTTTGTGCGTCTAAAAACTAATCATGCTATAGGTTTAATAGAAGAGCTAACAGGGCTTAGTGAGCAGGAAGAGGCTGTGGCAGAGTGCAGTCCAGAATTAGAGGCAGACGCAAGGGGGGGGGGCAAGAGGCAGAGATGAGTCAAATTTGTGAAGAAGCCGAAGGGTTTCCTCCTGCTGCTGTGACTAGCTCCTCCACCCCTGGTCTCCCTGGACCAGAAGAGGTATGAAAAGGGAGGAAGAGAGACAGGCATGCTGGGGGAGTCTCAGATTGCCTAGGAAGGACCTGGGGGAGGAGAACAACAACTGTGGGAACCTTCAGTCCCAACTGTGTCATAGGTGCAAGATCTACTGGGACAAACTGCTGTGCTCAGTAGGACTGCCCCCCTGAGTCGACCTGGTTTCCTTGAATAAAGAGTTAACTTCACAGAAGCCGTGTGATTTATTGCTGATAAATCTCCCCCTCTGGTCTAAGGGGAGAACGTGTCACATGGCAGGAGCCACCACAGTGAAGGCCCTGCTATGATTGCTTGCAAGATGACTGCAAGACTTATCTGTATTCATACCTCTGACAAGCTCTCCCTTTCCTCCTACACAGGTCAGTTCTTACACCAGGATATTAAGCTCACTACCCAAGAGCCTCTTAGAGAGAGAGACCAAATGTCCAGTGGGAACCTAACGAAAAGCATGGACATAAATGCTGGGAACACGTTAGAGCTGAAAGGGCGCTCAATTGCTGTCGTATGGAAGCAGAGGAAGATCTACAATGGCGAACAGGAAGTGGACTGCTGGTTTGCCAAGAACAACGCAGAGAAACTGATCGATGGGGCCTATAAGGATTACTTGGCTTCTCACCCTTTTGACACAGGGACTAGCTCCTTGGTGGAAAACCGACTCTGAGGAGAAAAAGAAGCCCACTTGCTTTTTGACACAGAGGAAGCCATTTGGTCCCGAGGAGATTCCTGCACTTTGACAGCGCTTTGCAAAGCCAAAGAAATCAAGATTTCTTTTTAAAGGAATTCTGTTTATGCGAGGCAGCTGCCTGCTCTCTGGTTCACTAAAGGACATTTTCCCAAGTGACTCCAATAAGGTTTAATGTGGACTTTTTTTTTTAAGGAACAATAAAAGTTTGCGAATATTGTCCGCGGTGCCCGTAATACAGGAAATAGCTTACAGAATGTGGGCTATTTCATTCGAATGAACAGTTTTTAAAAGTGCATATTTTTGCACTCCACAGTTGGGGTGCTACGTTTTCATTGAGTCTGAAAGCTCACAAACCAGCCCAAATAAGGCACTTTTAATAGATCCCGTTGATTTCAGCAGGCAAGGTTAATTTCTCCCTTGAGATCAATGGGATTTAAATGCCCTTCGCTTCAATTTAATCATCCCTATCACAATCAATCTGCTTCTCTCTGGTGGGGAGAGTATCTTCCTGTGTTTGCATGCAGAAGGTTCCCAGTCCAATCCCCGGCCATGTCCGGATATGACTGGGAATGTCTCCCTGCCTGAAACCCTGGAGGGTTGCTGCCAGTCCGTGTAAGCACTACTGAGCTAGATGGACCAATGGTCTGACTTACTATAAGGCAGCTTTCCATGTTTTAGTTAAGAATAAGAACGCAAGTCCCATGCACAGCTCAATTTACACCATCATGCAGATGCAGGCAACAGAAAAATCCTTTCTAGTGCCTCCTTTGTCTCAGAACAAAACAACATTTTTGGTAGCGTGGTTCCCAAATCTGTTGCCCTCCAATTACTAACTTTCTTGTGAAAAGAGGCTTCTATTTTCCTGCCTCGTTCCTCAGGGCAGGATTTTTTTTCCACGTGGTGCTTTGAATTTATATTAATATTTATCGTATTAAACCCCTTTCTCCAGTGCTGTGCAGCCTCCCTGGCTGCCTGAACTTGTTGATCTGTGAATGCTCCAGGGGAGGAGTTGTAGATGTTTTGGGACTACAACTCCCATCATCCCTAGCTAACAGGACCGGTGTTCAGGGATGATGGGAATTGTAGTCCCAAAACATTTGGAGGGCCAAGTTTGGGGATGCCTGCCCTAGGCTTTCATTTAAGGGTGGGCAGCTGGGGAGGCTGAAGAATGCAGACCACTGGTGGGATGATTTGCAGAATGAAACAATGGTACACTCACCAAAAAAATCACCCACCTCAAAATGATGGTAAGATCAATACTACCCCTGCCCATGATAATCCCACTGGATTTTTCTCTCCTTTGATAATTCTGCAGTGCAATTTCTTTTATCATTGAGGAAGATTTTTGTTGGGTTTTTTTAAAAGGTGGGAGACTAGATTTAGGAAAGTGTTTGTGTAATATCCTTGCAAATCCCTTTGTGATGTCTGTCAATATATTAATTCAATTTTACTGAGGCTAAAAAAGGAAACTCAGCCCCAGGCTAAAACATTGAGCCGACTGCATCCCGACATTCCAATCTATTGTTTGATTGTATTGTGCAGTGTGCAGACCTCTGAAGATCTGGCATGCTGTGTATCCACAGGTCCAGTTGAAACCAGCACTTAGCCTCCAATCCTCCTTGGGAAAACAGACTCACCCCAGCAACATGTGAATAATAAAGGAAAGGGTGTCTCTGACAATGTGCAGAGTGTTTGGTTTTTTTGCTTCATTGGGTTATCGCAGCTGCTCAGACTCGGGGCCAGAGTTTCCAGTTCATTTTTCAGATAAGCTTGAGTGTAGGTAGCCCCTCTGCTGGAAAAATTAAAATTGGGTGGACCCTAACTTGGGGGCAAGGCCACGATCCAATCAGCGACAGAGCAACAGTAGTAGAGTGTCCCAATCAAGGTAACAGTCCCACTCTATTCCACTTTGGTCAGACCCTACCTGGAATACCGTGTCCGGTTCTCGGCACTGCAATTTAAGAAAGATATTGACAAGCTGGAATGTGTGCAGAGGAGGGCGATCAAGGGTCTGGAAGCCACGTTTTATGAGGAACGGTTGAGGGAGTTTAGCCTGGATAAGAGGAGACCGAGAGGAGAAATGAGAGGGTCGAGGGTGCTTGCCAGACAAAGGAATGCACAGGGCAGATAGTTAAGTATTTATCGTCAAAGATTACACAGACACTACTACAGCTCTAGGTATCACGAGGGCTCCGCTCTATGGAGCAGTTGCAGCAACAAGGGGCCACTCCCCTCCACCAGCTTATGTACCTTCCACCGACGGGGAAACACCCTCTGCTCCTCCCTTTTCAGTTCCCTCCTGGTTCTGTGAGACAGTGGTGCAGGAGAGGGTGGTCTGGCATGCCTCTCCCTCCTCTTCTTCCAACCCATCCTGTGCTCCAACCTCCACCTCTGAAGCTTCTGAGCCTTGCCTCCTGGCACAGACAGAGTAGAATGGGGCAAAATTTGGCCCGTTCTAATATTTACCAAATTCACAGCTTTTCGGGAACTGATCAGCAACTCCTCTCTGAAATGTGCAATTCTTTGGATTTTATTGCGCGCCTCTCCAAACAAAGCATCCCAAAGTTTCTAAATGCATATGCTGGGCGATGCTTTGCACCCACAAAAAGGGTACCTTGGGATAAATGGGTATGCTTATATTTCCACCCAGCTCGGGAGTGAGTCTAGCGCACTCCTTTAGAGCATGTTAAAAAGCATCCAGTACAGTCACAGGTAAGAAAAGTTTGGATTTGATATCCCACTTTATCACTACCCGAAGGAGTCTCAAAGCGGCTAACATTCTCCTTTCCCTTCCTCCCCCACAACAAACACTCTGTGAGGTGAGTGAGGCTGAGAGACTTCAGAGAAGTGTTACTAGCCCAAGGTCACCCAGCAGCTGCATGTGGAGGAGCGGAGACGCGAACCCGGTTCCCCAGATTACAAGTCTACTGCTCTTAACCACTACACCACACTGGCTCTCAGGTAACAGCCCTGAGTAGCTGCTGCCAGTCAACGTTAGCAAAGCTCCACAAACCAATATATCAGTCTCCCACCAGAGCCAGCTGGTATCCTCCAGAGGTTTTGGACTCCAGCTCCCATCAGTCCCGGCCAACATGGTCAATAGTCAAGGATGCTGGGAACTGTAGTCTAACCAATGACCTAGTAGAACGAAGCTTCCCTTGTTTAGGGTCTGTGGCTCTATGGTCAAAGGCCCCTGTTGGCTGAAAAGGGTTCAGCAGTTACCAATATATCCTCTGCTGTCTTGAGAAAAGACCATCCCTAGAAACCCCAAATTGGGGGAACTGTATTGCTCCGTAAGAGATCATAGATTCTTAGGACCTAATTTAGTAGGGCAAAGGTATTAAGCATCCTACTACAGTGGTACCTTGGTTTCTCAAACTTAATCTGTTCCAAAACCAAAGCGTTCCAAAACCAAGGCGCGCTTTCCCATAGAAAGCAATGTAAAAAGGATTGATCCGTTCCAGACTTTTAAAAACAACCCCTAAAACAGCAATTTAACAGGAATTTCACTATCTAACGAGGCCATTGATCCATGAAATGAAAGCAAGAAACAATGTACTGCAGTCACACAATCAATCAGTAGCTGAACTGGGTTCCACACAAGTCACAAAAACAAAACAAGAGGTGCCAAAACAAAAATACAAAATAAATAGCAAAAACAGACAGACCTCAGCGTGACACTCAAAATGGAGCACGTTCGGCTTCCGAAAAAAGATCGCAAACCGGAACAATTACTTCCAGGTTTGCAGTGTTTGGGTTCCAAGTTGTTTGACTACTAAGCCATTCGAAAACCAAGGTCCCACTGTATTGCGCTGTGCTTCCCTCCACAGTGGTGTCTCGAACCCAAAGGAAGTCTAGGTCACAGAATTGTAGAGTCGGAAGGGACCACTAGGATCCTTTGCCTAACATGGGTCTCGAACCCCCGACCCTGAGATTGAGAGTCTCATGCTTTACCAACTGAGCTATCCCAGAGCTTCCAAGTCGCACCAACCTTTTTTGGCACGAGGCGCTTCAGTGCTGTTGACCTTCCCTGGGGCTGTGAACATGTTTTTACAGATGCGAGGGCTTGTTTTCTTCCCTGTGCCAGGCCCCTGGGGAGAAAAAGCTGGAAACTGGGCCAAAATACGAAGGATGACAGGAGTAGGCTGGGGAAAGAATGTGTTTGTTCCTTCCTAGGAGTCAACAGAAGAAGCACAAAACTCGGATAAGCAGTGCTATTAAAGAAGTGGGGAGAAGGTTAGGAATGGGCCTACTCTGTTTGCAGGATGCATTCTTGTTCTGAGTGCCTTCTCTTCAGTGTTGAGGGGCATATCATAAAATATACCATAAATGCCAAGCTCTGGCAGCTAACGTACCTGCTTGGTGCATGCTTCATTAGCACAGCGGGCATAATTTTTAATTTATTCACAGCATGGAAGATGAAGTAGGTTTGCTTTCTCCAATGACTTTTCCTATGCTGGTACAGAAGTCACAAAATACGCACGACCTTCCTCGCCTCGCGACCCATCAAATCTCACCGCCTGCACCTGATGTAAATAGTTCCCTCTTGCAAGTCCTAACTTTTGTTGTTGTTCCAGGTACAGGTAGGTAGCCGTGTTGGTCTGCCATAGTTAAAACAAACAAACAAAAAATCCTTCCAGTAGCACCTTAGAGACCAACTAAGTTTGTTCTTGGTATGAGCTTTCGTGTGCATGCACACTTCTTCAGATAGTTGTTGTTTAGTTGTTTAGTCGTTTCCAACTCTTTGTGACCCCATGGACCAGAGCACGCCAGGCACCCCTATCATCCACTGCCTCCCGCAGTTTAGTCAGACTCATGTTGGTAGCTTTGAAAACACTGTCCAACCATCTCATCCTCTGTCGTCCCCTTCTCCTTGTGCCATCAATCTTTCCCAACATCAGGGTCTTTTCCAGGGAGGATTCTCTTCTCATGAGGTGGCCAAAGTACTGGAGCCTCAACTTCAGGATCTGTCCTTCCAGTGAGCACTCAGGGCTGATTTCTTTAAGAATGGATAAGTTTGATCTTTTTGCAGTCCTTGGGACTCTCAAGAGTCTCCTCCAGCACCATAATTCAAAAGCATCAATTCTTCGGCGATCAGCCTTCTTGATGGTCCAGCTCTCACTTCCGCACATCACTACTGGGAAAACCATAGCTTGTCGGCAAGGTGGTGTCTCTGCTTTTTACAAATATCCTATTTGTCCCTGCTGTTTTGGAAGGATTTTCAATTTTAAAAAAAGAGAAAAGAGAAGCCAGCAACAGCAATGCTGAGAGTTTCTTCGAAGCTAACAGGCCCAAGCAAGCCTGGAATTCAAGAAAGCAATCTCACTCCCACTGAACTCTGCCTAGATTTTAATCATTTCCAGGTTTCAATTCAAGGATTCCTCTCAATGGGAAATTTTACATTAGGGGGAGGGAGCCCCAGGGCTAGGGTACAGCCCCCCAACTGGCCCTTGAAACCAGTAGCGAAGAGGCAAATGCAGATGTGCAAAGTTCCTTCATGATCATGCCCTTTCTGTTATATACAATAATCTTATAATTATGCAGCAGTTTGAAAGCACGTCAAAGTGCAAGTGGATAAATAGGTAAGGTAAACGGCGTTTCCGTGCGCTGCTCTGGTTCGCCAGAAGCGGCTTGGTCATGCTGGCCACATGACCCGGAAGCTGTACACCGGCTCCCTCGGCCAGTAACACGAGATGAGCGCCGCAACCCCAGAGTCGGACACGAGTGGACCTAATGGTCAGGGGTCCCTTTACCTTTTTAACAATTAGGAATGACCAGTGCAGATCTCCATGTGCTGCCTGTTAAATAGATCTACTACTCTTTTCCGTGCAAGGATATCGGCAGAAGATATTGGACCACTCCAATATCTTCCTGCAGAACGACTTACTGCTAAGTTGTGTTTTCCATGAAGTTCCATGGAAGGTAACAGAACTTGCACCCCATTCTCATGAAACTGAAGTTCCTTGTCTTTTCAGCGTTCCTATATGCTTAGCTTTGCTGCATACAGCGGCTGAAAAGCTCCCCTTGCATGCTGGTTGGGTGGCTTCTAGGACACTGGAGATGGAGTTGTTGTTTTTTAACTACACAAGGATCCACACACCAAGGGTTGTATCCAAGGCTAGTTCTATTCAGAGTAAACCCCCTGAACAGTAACTTGGGTCCATTAATTTGAGTAGGTCTACTCTGCTGGGTACAACCCAAAGAATATGGGATTCAGTTCTCCTTCCAGGCACTGATCTATCTCCAGAAGCCTCCTGCTCGAGAAACCTTCTTGCTGCAAAACGAACCAGCAATCCAACCCCAACAGAATAATCAGAGAATGAGCAATGAGGTGCATTTAAGGATTTGGAAGTAACTCTGCTGCCGGGCCAAAATTGGCTCCTTGCCGTGAAAGGATGGAGACACACCTAGATGATCCGCTAACGTTTTAATTGTACTCACTGGCCTGAATACAGCGAGCAAATTAGAGAGAAATATTTATCATTTAGGCATCTTTCTGCCAGATGCCCAATGCTGAAATACTTCTCCCTTCCTTGGAGACATGATTTAGGCTTGCTAAAAGTCACACTAGCTTGCACAAGCACAACATTTCTGCAAAGGGAAGCACAATTTATAAATAGCAAGGGGTGTGGCGGTCAAGTGCTATTCCGTTGCAGATGCCTTCGTAGAATTTCTGGGGCCCAGGGCAGAAAACCTAAGTGATGCCTCTCCCGTGCTCCGTCAAGCTGTAAAATAAAATAAAAGTCAGGCACCCTAAATTCTGCCACCTGAGGCAAGCTGTCCAATCCTGCCTAGTGACAGGGCCCCTCCTTCCTCATCAGAGATGGGGAATCTGCCACCCTTCAATTGCTGCTGGGCTCCAACTCCCATGGCAAGCAGTCTGGGATGATGGGAGTTGTAGTCTGGAGAGCCCCAAGTTCCCTATCCCTGCCGGAAGAGAATCTGACATACCAGAGGCAGGGAACCTGTGGCTCTCTGGATGTTGTTGGACTACAACTCCCATCATCCCTGACTACTGGCCATGGTAGCTGGGGCTGATGGGAGCTGGAATCCAACAACATCTGGAGGGCTGTAAGTTCCCCCATCCTGTACCAGGCAGACCCGGCAACAGAACTCCTGCATGCACAAAAGCATTGCATTAAGAACTTGAATTTTGCAAAAAAAAAAAAAAAAAAAATTATACGAGTGCATGCAGTTTTGTTTAGCATGTACCGTTTTATGACTGCAATGTTTTCTCCCCACCTTAAGATACAGAACTTAACATTTTCACCACTCCTTAGGTACTGTCAAGGGTGCTCTGTAGCCAAAGGAATGCACGTGGAAGATATGTTAACTCTTCCTTGTCAAAGATAGTGTAGAGACCTACGTACACCTATCTAGTGTCTAGGCAGCTATTCCAGGTCCGCAGTTGCAGCAGCAGGGGGCCACTCCCCCTCCACTCGTTCATGTACCTTCCCCTGACAGGCTGCACACACGTAACCAGAGACTGCGCCTGCATGCAAACTTCCTCTGCTCCTCCCTTTTCAGTTCCCTCCTGGTCCTGGGAGACAGTGGTGCAGGAGAGGTTGGGCCAAGCCCCTAGTAGTCCTTCACTTGTCTGACCAACCTCCAGTGCTGGATTTACGTATAAGCTAAACAAGCTATAGTTTAGGGCCCCACTCTCTTGGGCCCCCCCAAAAAAATTTAAAGGAAAAAACCCTGGATGTACATTTCCAAAATATAAGATAAAAAACAAATAAAACAAAACCTACATACAGCAACATTGTTTTGTGTTGTGTAGGCTCCTATGATGTAAGTAATGGGCCCTGTCTGCTAGCCTGCTCGTAAAATATCACTGCTTTGCTCCTTTCTATATATAGGCTGCCTAAATTCTGCATGTGCAAATGGCTTTAGATACCTATTAGGTCCATAAATTACCATATAGCATATATTCAACACACACAAAACAGCGACAATTTGTTGTTGACAAAGGACAGCTGGACATATAAAGGGCCCCATTACCTTCAGTAGCTTAGGGCCTCATCAAACCTAATTCTGGCCCTGCCTGCCCCTCTCTCCAATTCTTCCAACCCATCCTGTGCTCCACCCTCCAGCTCTGAAGCTTCCCCTGCTTCCGACTCTTGCCTCCTGGCCGGTACAGCTCCCCACAAATCACTGGCCCCCTCTCCCAAGTCAGACCCCATTCCTTCTTCCTCCAGTATCCACTTATCAGCATCCTGCCAGCCCCTGACATGAAAAGCTAGATGACGTTGCCCTCTATTACCGAGATTCTGAAGCCGTCCTGCCATTGGGAATGGGCGGATTTTGCATACAGAACCCAACATGATGAAAAAACTCCTCCTGAGGTTTACCGGTTATGGAACAGTTTCCACTCAGAAACAGAAACAATCCAAGCTTTGGATAACCGGCAACCAAACACTCAGAATAGACTCCTCTCGAGAGACTATTCAAATGACAAGCGTGGCTTCCAAATACGAGGAAAGTTTAAATATCAGATATTTATTTCACTTCTTGTAATAAAAGCGTAAAAAACACACACACACCAGTTGAGTTGAGGTTAATCCCCAGGCTTTCTGTTTTCAAAATAGAGTTTTGCAACCTGTTTTTTTTTTTTTTTAACGAGTGTTCTGTGCGCAGATTTACGAGTGATCTGTGTAGTTTGCGTGCTAGAAGAGTCTGCTCCAGACAAACAATCTTGATTCTTTTTTGGGGGGGGGAAAGGATGCAGTGTTACAATTCGGACCCAAACGAAATCCGCTGCCAGCTGGACAGCCAGAATATCCAAGTCAACCCGACTCTGTCTCATTTACATGAGCAGAGCTCAGGCGAACAAGATGCAGCCAACATTGTAATCTTCTGTTGATCAAATACCCAACACCATACAGTGGTACCTCAACTTACGAATTTAATCCGTTCCGAATGCACATTCGTAGGTCGAAAAATTCATAAGTCGAAAAAAGCGATTTCCCCATAGGAATGCATTGGAAGCGAAAAATTCGGAAAAATTCGTAAGTCGAGTAAACTGCATCTAAAATTCGTAAGTCGAGTAAAACCACCAACGGATGTCCTTCGGATGTCAAAAATTCGTAGGCGTGCGGGCACTTTTTTTCATTCATAAGTCGAAAAATTCGTATGTCGAGTAATTCGTAATTCGAGGTACCACTGTACTCCTGAGAAAAGGCCAGGAATGATGGAGAATCCCATGCACACTATCACATTTGGATGCAATGGGATGGCGCCACCTTGTGATCCCCAGAAAACCAAAGATGGGCGCATCATTCATGAAGCATCCTTATTGCGGTTCTCTCAGTTGCCGCTTTTCCCTCCTTTCGGCTCAGCTCACAATTCCCATTTAAACCGAAACCGGGTGGTCCAATGGTCTTTTCGTCGGATTCACTAGGAGGAAAGATCCTGACTGTTCCTGGTCACTTGCAGAATGGTCAAAATCCACAGCTGGACACAGCAGCACCTGCAAAACCAAGGCAGAAAAGCAACATGCCAACTTAATTCTTATTTCATCTATATACAGGTGAAACTCAAAAAATTAGAATATCGTGGAGAAGTCCATTTATGTAAGCAACTGTTTTCATTAGCTACTGGAGTTTAATATACGAGATAGACTCATGACATGCAACGTAAGATATGTCAAGCCTTTGCTTGTTATAATTGTGATGATTATGGCGTACAACTGATGAGAACCCCAAAGTCGAGATTGTTAATTTGGGGTTCTCATCAGCTGTACGACATAATCATCACAATTATAACCAATAAAGGTTTGGCATATCTCGCTTTGCATGTCATGAGTCTATCTCATATATTAGTTTCACCTTTTAAGTTGAATTACTGAAAGAAATGAACCTTTCCACGATATTCTAATTTTTCGAGTTTCACCTGTAGTGCTGCTTTTTTAAATCATAGCGGGTCACTGTGTATTGCATGTTTTAAATCAGGGAAGTTTGTATTTAAATGTTTCAATGGGGTTGTTTCGTTGTGTATCTTAATTAATGCTTCATATTTTTAATGTCTGTGTAACGTAGCCCATCTAGGAGAAGGAAGACTCTGATCTTAAACTGTTGCAGCCGCACTCATTTGTGAGAAAGGCTTCCGGAGTAAAACCTGAGGAACAATCCATGCTCGCTGCCCTGTGGAACATCCTTGGGAGAAGACAAGGCTAAGGAGTAAACCCTACACAGATCAGATTAAAAACTAAAAAAAAATTAAATTTAATTTTTTTTTATTTAACTATTTACCTTTTGTTATAATAAAACCTTTAAGCAGCTAACAAAGAAAAAAATCCCATTAAAATCACCAATAAGAGACTGTTAAAAACAGGTATTTAAAAGATAACAGTTGTTTGCTGTTCAGTTGTGTCCGACTCTTCATGACCCCATGGACCAGAGCACGCCAGACACGCCTATCTTTCACTGCCTCCCGCAGTTTGGCCAAACTCATGCTAGTTGCTTAGCTTAAAAGAAATTAAAACACATGCCAAACAAATTTGATCACCACATTGACCCACCCATGGCCATCAAAAACTGATGGATTGTTTTTTAATTCTGATGCTGTTGCAGAAAGATTCAGCTGATGGCATGCCCTGCATTGCCCCCAATTTATTTAACCACTGTACAATCCTATACACGTCTACTCAGAAGCAAGTCCCATTGAGTTCAACGGGGGTTACTCGCAAGGTGCACAGGACTGTTTAGAGAACGTAACACAAACATTCGGCAGAGTGCCTTGAAAGCTCACCCCTGGGAAAAAACAGGGTAGTTAATGTACCAACAGCTCTTCATGGCTCCAGCACAAATGACGGTTTGTTCCTTTCTTGTCTACCTCCCAAAGTTGCACGTTCATTTGTAGAAAAATGGAACAATAGGATCTGCCCGTGTTTTAGTTACTGTTAAGGCTGCAATCGACAGGAAGGCCGGGGATGGGGGTGGGCAGGAGGCAGCCCCTATGATGATAATAATAATAATAAATAATAATAATAATAATAATAATAATAATAATAATAATAATAATAATAATTTTTTATTTGTACCCTGCCCATCTGGCTTGGTCTCCCCAGCCACTCTGGGCGGCTTCCATCAAATATTAAAATACATTTAAAATATCACAGATTTAAAACTTCCCTAAACAGGGCTGCCTTCAGGTATTTTCTGAATGTCAGGTAGTTGTTTATTCCCTTGACCTCTGATGGGATGGCGTTCCACAGGGCGGGCGCCACTACCGAGAAGCCCTCTGCCTGGTTCCCTGTAGCTTTGCTTCTCGCAGTGAGGGAACCGACAGAAGGCCCTCAGCGCTGGATCTCAGTGTCTGGGCTGAATGATGGGGGTGGAGACGCTCCTTCAGGTATACAGGACCGAGGCCGTCGGTCCAGAAAGCTAAAGAGGAAATCCAAACACAGCGAAAAGCCTTGCAGGATCAGGCCAGTGACCTACCCATTTCTCACAGTGGCCAAGCAGACACTCTAAGGGGAAGAAGGGAAGCAGGACCTCAGCTTAACAGTTTGCTCCCGGCTTGCAATTTCCAGCAATTGGCATTCAGAGCCGACAGTGAATACAGAAAGTAGCCATGAATTTGCCTAATCCTCTTTAAAGCTGTCCAAGTTGGTGGGCATCTCTTGGGAACGAGTTCCACTGTTTAACTATATGCTGTGTGAATAACTGCTTCCCCCTTCTGCCTGCCCTAAGTCTTGTTTAGCCAGTCAGTCAGTCCCCCTTTCCCAAGGAATTCTGGGAAATAGAGCACTGTGAGGGGAGATTGGCACCCTTATCAAGCTACAGCTCCCAGGATCCGCTGGGGGAAAGACGTGACTGTTTAAAGCAATATAACACTCCTGTCCTCCTAGTGGTGCAGCAATAAAAGTGCCTGCACATTTGCAAAGCTAAGCAGGGTTTAGGGTGGTTTCGAACTGGGTGGAGGAGTGAGTGTTGAGATTCTGGCACTGCAGGGGGTAGGACTTAGATGACCCTTGGTGTCCCGGGAAGGTCACCTCAGGGCTGCTAACACAGTGGTTTGTCTTCACCTGTGGAGACACACTCCATTGTCTCTTGAGAGAGATGGATGCAAAAAACCCACCCAATTTATTATTATTATTATTATTATTATTATTATTATTATTATTATTATTAAAAAAACAAAATAAAATAAAAAATTCCTTCCAGTAGCACCTTAGACACCAACTAAGTTTGTTCTTGGTATGAGCTTTCGTGTGCATGCACACTTATTCAGATACACTGAAACGGAAGTCACCAGACCCTTAAATATAGTGAGGGAGTGGGGAGGGGTATTACTCAGAAGGGTGGTGGGAATGGGTGATCAGCTGATAGGTGTGGAAAACTATATTTAAGGGTCTGGTGGCTTCTGTTTCAGTGTATCTGAAGAAGTGTGCATGCACACGAAAGCTCATACCAAGAACAAACTTAGCTGGTCTCTAAGGTGCTACTGGAAGGAATTTTTTATTTTATTTTGTTTTGACTAAGACTTAAGGGTCCTTCAATGATCCCACTCCAAAATTTGTTTTGATTTTAAGCATCACTGTGAAAGTCTGAGGTAGATAACACTTTAGCATGCATTCCTTAAACCATGATAACTAAGTGGCTAGTATATTTCAGATTAAAAGCACCGGTATTTTGTTTTGACTATGGCAGACCAACACGGCTACCTACCTGTAACTTATTTTTATTACATACTCAAGTTTCTAAAAGTACAATTTCTAGGCAGGTTTTGTACATTTCTCCTTCCAGAATGGGCAGCAACCCTGGCATTTATTTCCTTGCGAAGAAAAGCAAAGGAGATGCTTCTCTCGATTCCCTTTTTTAATAGTAGGAATTACGGAGCACAGGCAGGACGGCATGAATATTTGGTCTGCCTCTGATTCAAGCCTTCCAGGAACTGCATTCTTGCCCCCTCTGCCGCACTCTGCACTGCGAAAAATGGAGAGCTTTATTTCAAAGATAGGACCTGAAATCCAAGTGGGATGGATAGCTCTTGGCGCCTGCTTGTAGCCAGACCCGATCAACGCAGATAAAGCGACTGAGGTACTTGACCACAAGTGAACCCAGGAGTCCAGGTTAAAAAAAAAAGTCTCTACATCTCTTTGAGGAGCAGGAGCAGAAACTGAAGGGAAACCTGTTCCAAGTATTTTCAGCTGAGTGAGCAAAGAAGAACTACGATTAAGATCAACCTCAAACAATCCTTCAAGTTCCAGAGGGTCCACTTGCATGCTGCTATATCTTAAATTGAAATGGAGGCAGTGAGAGATTTCACTTTCTTGGGTTCCATGATGACTGCAGATGGTGACAGCAGTCATGAAATTAGAAGACGCCTGCTTCTTGGGAGAAAAGCAATGACAAACCTAGACAGCATCTTAAAAAGCAAAGACATCACCTTGCCGACAAAGGTCCGTATAGTTAAAGCTATGGTTTTCCCAGTAGTAATGTACAGAAGTGAGAGCTGGACCATAAAGAAGGCTGATCGCCGAAGAATTGATGCTTTTGAATTATGGTGCTGGAGGAGACTCTTGAGAGTCCCATGGACTGCAAGAAGATCAAACCTATCCATTCTCAAGGAAATCGGCCCTGAGTGCTCACTAGAAGGACAGATCCTGAAGTTGAGGCTCCAGTACTTTGGCCACCTCATGAGAAGAGAAGACTCCCTAGAAAAGACCCTGATGTTGGGAAAGATGGAGGGCACAAGGAGAAGGGGGCGACAGAGGATGAGATGGTTGGACAGTGTTCTCGAAGCTACTAACATGAGTTTGGCCAAACTGCGGGAGGCAGTGAAGGATAGGTGTGCCTGGCGTGCTCTGGTCCATGGGGTCACGAAGAGTCGGACACGACTGAACAACTGAACAACAACAACAACAACATTTTAAATTCCTGCGACTGACGTTTGTTTTAAACTGCTTTTAAGGCTCAGTTTTTATTTGTTGCAAACTGCCCTGGACAGAGTGAAGGTCTCTCTATACAGTAGACAGAGGCAGACAGCCAACTACTGTCTACTGGAACTAGGAGGTCTCCTCCTCTTCCTTCCAGCTAGAATTTGTACATTGCTGAAGAACTGAATTTTCAACACAAACACACGCAGTCCCTGGAAACTGACAGGAGCGAGGGTAAATGACACAGACAACTATCAGCTACCCTCGTTATGCCCTTTGACCATAATGCATCTGCAAACAGAGACATGGGATGCTACAAACACAACCTCCCCAGGGGCCTAAGAACAAAGACCTGGCGGGAAAATATTATGGATCTTTTCCTTTGAACTTGCAACGAAGGTCATGGAGGACACTGAGCCGAGAGGAAGAGCTTCCTTGCCTGCTTTTGGGAACAACAGGAAGATTTCGACTTGCCTGCACTTAGTGTTCCAATGTGGGGTGGGATTCCCCCCCACACACACACACACAAACACACTTTTCTTAAGATGGCTATTTCTTCCTTGCACCAATTCAGGGAGTCACTGCTGCTCATTTTATGGCGGAAAATTGAGAAATACACAGGAACTTCTATTTCATCCTTTGCCAACCAGATGCCCTGCTGAAGATTTGGAACAGGAAGAGGTGCAGGGACCTGGAGTTGTACTGCAAAATATCTGGAGGTTTTACTAGGATTTTAAAGGATCCTCGGCTTGTGCTGGATAGAAGAAGAGTTTGGATTTGATATCCCGCTTTATCACTACCCGAAGGAGTCTCAAAGCGACTAACATTCTCCTTTCCCTTCTTCCACCACAACAAACACTCTGTGAGGTGAGTGGGGCTGAGAGACTTCAGGGAAGTGTGACGAGTCCAAGGTCACCCAGCAGCTGCATGTGGAGGAGCAGAGACGCGAACCCAGTTCCCCAGATTATGAGTCCACCACTCTTAACCACTACACCACACTGGCTCTCAGTGCGGTGCCCGTTTTTAGAACCTTGTGCTTGCTGCACACAAAATCAGCTGGACTTCCTGAAATTCTTTTCCTTTCAGTTTCTTCTTAAAAGAAAAGAAAAAAGAGCAAGAGGGGGCCCTTTAACACTGTGATGAGTTTAAAAATGTTGGGGAAATCCTCACAGGGACTTCTGCAAGCAGGATGGCCGCTATCCCAGAGGCCAGAATCTCCGCATTGTGCACGACAAGTTATTCAAAAGACATCTCAGGCGACGTCTGCATTTAAAGCAGCGTTGTGTCAGTTTTTGTAAGACATCTAGACTCCCAGCTCTGGGGGAAAGGTGGAATAAAAATGATAATAAAAAAGGTAACAGCATTAAGGGACGAGCAATTTGATGGGTCTTCTGTTCTCACCTGGATATCTTCATCCTGCAAAGCTCGTGAGATTTCCATCACTCCACTGATTTCAAAGGTTTCATTCTGCTTGTGCTTCTTCATGATCAAGCTGTCCACCACCCAGAACATAACAGCCTTAAAAAGAGAGGAAAAACAGGGGGGGGACTATTCATACAGACGTACCTTGCTTTTCAAACAGCTTAGTTCTTGAACGTTTTGGCTCCCGAACGCCGCAAACCCGGAAGTGAGTGTTCCAGTTTGCGAACGTTATTTGGAACCTGAACATCCAACGGGGCTTCTGCGGTTTCCGATTGGCTGCAGGAGCTTCCTGCAGCCAATCAGAAACCGCGCTTTGGTTTCCGAACGTTTTGGAAGTCGGACGGACTTACGGAACAGATTCCGTTCAACTTCTGAGGTACGACTGTACTTGAAGAACAGAGGGACAGACATTAGGTTCTGCACCTCCAGGGCAGGAAACCTGAAATTCTTAGCAGAAGATAGGGTATATTTTGTTGTTGCTGTTGTTCAGTTTTGGGTCCCCACTGAAATGTAAGGAAGATTCCATGTCAGTACAAAAAAAACACAAGAAAAGAACAAGCAACACCCAGAAACATGAAACAAAAGGCAGCATTTTGGTGGGTGGGGCAAATCCATTCATGGTTCCCTGGCAGGACTTCAAGGAACTCATTTACAAAGGCAAAAGTTAAGAGTGATTGATCAGAAACAAAGCCATCCTGTGTTTCTTCTAAGCATTTAAACTGAAAGCTCTCCTGCCACAGGGCTCTGACATCATCAGAGAAGAAGAAGAAGAAGAAGAAGAGTTTGGATTTGATATCCCGCTTTATCACTACCCAAAGGAGTCTCAAAGCAGCTAACATTCTCCTTTTCCTCTGTGAGGTGAGTGGGGCTGAGAGACTTCAGAGAAGTGTGACCAGCCCAAGGTCACCCAGCAGCTGCAGGTGGAGGAGCGGAGACGCGAACCTGGTTCACCAGATTACAAGTCTACCGCTCTTAACCACTACACCACACAGGGGCATAGCGTAGGGGCTGTGGCCCCGGGGCACAGCACAGCCTGGCGCTCCTCTTCTGGCATTGGTGGAATCAATGCTCAAGGGGCGCAGCATGTGGTTGTTGCATCCCCCCACCGTTGTCCCCAAGCGGAATTGCAAGGCTTGGATCTGGGGAAGATGGAACGAGGAGGGCGAGACAGCTGTGCCGATCGGGGCTGGTGTCACCTTGATGAGGGCTGGGCAGGCGAGGTGGGCTCCGTTTGTGCCCCACCCCTGATGTGGGCACTTGTGTGTGTGTGTGTGTGTGTGTGCGCGCACACACACACAAACACAAACACTATGCTGCTGCACTGTAAACTAAGAGTCTATTATGGTCCCCAACTGTAATGTCAGCACAAATACCGAGGGTAGAGAGGTAAAACTGAATTTTGGTCGAGAAAACAGCTGCAATGCACTCAACTTATATGATCCCAAAACGCTTCGTTGCAAAATAATGACTGCCTCAGTTTGGGAAAGCAGGTCATAAATGATAGCAAGAAATTAATTTGTAATGAGCTGACATAGTGACACTACGTGCCAAATCTTTCTACGCCCCTCCCCGGCTGATGGCTTCCTACTGCTCTGCCAATTTTAACAGCAGATGAAAAGATTTCCCATAAATGCTCTACATTAAAAAAAAAAAAAAAAAAAACCACCGTACGATTTGTCATTCGATAGAACAAGATGGGGTGCAGACAGCAGCTTCCTGTTTTTTTTACTAGCATGTTTTTATAGCTCCGGTCCAATCACCTTTAAAAATAATTCTGCTCTGTCAAATATGCAAAAAAAGCCAGCCTCCTTAAACCAGATACTTTCATCGCCGATTGCGCTTGTATTATATATCCTTTAGATTTTTGCAGGCATGCGAAGTGCCTCTTATTTTCCAAACCCTTTGCTTCTTATTGAAGAGAATTTGAGAATGCAACTTTCTGGTTTTGTTGCCTTGCCAAGAGGTCTCTGGATTACGGAATCCGTGGGTTCCGGTCAGTCTCCTCCCACCTCTTTCCCCCAGGCCCCAGCGCAGAAAGAGAGGGGTATTTGTTCCTCTTCATCCGGGGCAGACAATTATAAAGGGCAAGTCTTTTTAACGCTGCGTTGAGCTTCCAACCTCAACGTCAGCTCCCCAGCTTCAGAAAGACCCAATCGCCATTGCTCTGTGGCAGAGAACCTGTTTTATATGCAGAAGGTATTGATCCCTGGCACCTCCAGGTATGGCCGAGAGCCCTGTCCAAAATCCTGGGGAAAAGATTGACCTAGATTGACCCAGGGTCTCCACTCAGCATAAGGGGGGTTTCCTATGTCATCATGAACCAGTATTGCATCGTTGCCAACCAATAATGTACAAATCTGTCAATTTCATTCTCTCTGTTTCTCATGTTCTTTAAGCTCAGTTCTCCATCTCAGCTTGTGGAATATTATTCATAGAATCAAAGAATCATAGAGTTGGAAGAGACCACAAGGGCCATCCAGTCCAACCCCCTGCCAAGCAGGAAACACTATTATTATTATTATTATTATTATTATTATTATTATTATTATTATTATTATTATGTCTGCATGAAAATGCACCAGCACTTTTATCTGCAAGCCCCTTTTGAGTCCTGCCAGGGAAAAAGCCGGGGTATAAATAAATATAGTTTACATTTATATTTATTTAGAGCTAATTTCTCCCTCACATTCTTATAAGCGATTTGCCCGAGTAGAAGCAGAGCCGTAGCTAGGTGATCTTGCGGCCCTGGGAGAACCGTCCAGATTGCGCCCCCCCAGCCATGAAAAATAGGGGGAAACGGGGGGCCCTGCATATCGTATAAAGACCCTCTATTTCAGGCACAGGCAAACTCGGCCCTCCAGATGTTTTGGGACTACAACTCCTATCATCCCTAGGTAACAGGACCAGTGGTCAGGGATGATGGGAATTGTAGTCTCAAAACATCTGGAGGGCTGAGTTTGCCTATGCCTGCTCTATTTACCATATTTTTCGCTCCATAGGGTGCATCGGACCATAGGGCGCACCTCGTTTTTAGAGGAGGGAAAAAATATTCTGGTTTTCCTCCTCTAAAAGCCCTGTTTTTTTGAGGATCAGCTAAACGTTTTGCAGCTTTTTTGCAAAGGGAAAAGCAATGGTTTTTTGAGGATCAGATAAACTTTTGCAGCTTTTTTTGCAAAGGGAAAAACCCTGGTTGTTTTTTTTTGAGGATCAGCTAAAAGTTTTGCAGCTTTTTTGCAAAGGGAGAAAAGCAAAGCTCCTTTTGCAAAGGGGGAAAAGCAAAGAGGAAAAGCCCTGTTTTTATGGGGTTCAACTCACATTTCTGCAGCTTCTGAAGGAAAGGGAGCCATTTCTACAGTTTCCAGACAGATAATCTAATCAGCCAGTCACATGTTGCTGGGGAAACAAACAACCTCCCTCTGCAGCACATTCAACAAAGGAGGGCGGGGCTGAAAGGGAGCCGGGACTCTTATCTCTCTCCCGATCTCTTGCTGATCAGCTGCTGAGCGGAGTCCTTTCAACACTCCCTTTTCTCTTTGTAAAATAAAAAGCACTATCTGCTTTTGGCCCCTGGGCAATTCGGCTCCAGGGACCACCATTCGCTCCACAAGACGCACAGATATTTCCCCTTAATTTTCAGGAGGAAAAAGGTGCCTCTTATGGAGCGAAAAATACGGTAGAACCTTTTCTTATGCGGCAATAACATATTTTATTTATAAACATATTTATGGACATATTTTACCTGATTTTTGCGCCGACCTCTCGCCAGCACCCATGGCGGGGGCCTTCCTCACCACTCCCTGAGTTTTTGCAAAGCAATTTCACCCAATAAAATGCACTTCCATTACACTGTTTTGCACAAATCTATGCATTTCTGATGCAAACTTTGACCCAGGGTATGTACTTAATGTAAGCATTACATGCTTTAAGAGAGCAAGTTCTGAAGGACTGTGTCTCAGCACACACACACCCCCCGAAAGTGTGAATTAGGTATGTGTGCCTTTAAATATAACAGAATCAAATTTCTCCCCGACTCCTCATACCTCCAGTCCACCTGGCTTTCCTCAGAGCCCTTGCATGTACCCCCCCCCCTGCCCCCAGTCACCACTTCATATTTCCAAAGGCTAGCTCTTCCTCCACATCAGGAATTTTATCACAGGGTGAAAATCCCACCCCAGCCCCCCCGGGAGCCACTTCAAGAATGCAGCCTCAAAACAGTCAGAAAGCTCAAGATTTCTTCCCAGAGTTACTCACATTGACTATAAAAGGAACCACAAGCATCACTAATACCAGCTCCAGCTGTGGATCAGGAACGTAGTTGAGAAGGATCTCTTGAAGCTGGAGAAGGCAGAAAACACCACACACATTTTAAAGAGATTAAATGCATCTTGGATGCTTACTAAACAAGGTCTGGTCCACGTCATAGCTGTCAAGTTTCGGATTTGAAAATAAGGGATCAGCAGTCTCACCTATCCCGGGGACAGTCACATATCAATGGTGGGTGGAGCCAGAAGCAAAAGTGGGCGGAGCAGCAATGTAAACTCCAAGCGGCCTCGGGCTCGGAGCGGAGCAAAGAGGAGGGCAGCCAGCAAAGAGGAGGGCAGCCATGTGCTCCGCGCGATGGAGCCCCATCGTCTTCTTGTCTGATCCCATCAAAACAGGACAGGAAGCAGCAGCTGCTCAAAGGCAGCCAGGCTCCGCCCGCCAGCTAACTCTATTGGCTGGCTGAGGGGCTTGGCGGCAACGGATAGGGGCTGATGCAGGGGGAGGAATACCCCCCCTGTAAGCACGGGAAACGGCTCCCACTTGTTTTGAGGGCTGAGGCTTTTCTCTCCAAGTAGGCGAGGTCTTCCCACCCAGTCCCTGGCCAGCAGGGGAGGAGCTGCTTCCATTAAAAACGGGAAATTTAAGGGAAATAAAAAATAAGGGAGAGCAGCGGGAAACTGCTTGAAATAAGGGAGAATCCCGGGGAAAACGGGATACTTGACAGCACTGGTCCACGTGGTCCCCTTCAGATGTAGTAGGACTACAATTCCCATCATCCCTGCCCACGCTAGCTAGAGAGGAAAGGGTACATTTGCAGTTGAGGACATTCACAAATGTGCCCTGCCAAGTCTGAAAACAGGTGGGTAGCCATGTTGGTCTGCCATAGTCAAAACAAAATAAAATAAAAAATTCTTTCTTGGAAAGAATTTTTTATTTTATTTTAAGTCTGAAAACGTTACAACTGGCTTCGCGCAGAGTTGGCGAGTTTCAAGCCTAGCGGTTCAGGAAATCCAGAAACCCAAGTTGTTTGTGATTTTCTTTCCGTCTCACAATGATCTACAGATCTGAAAATCGCAGCCACGCATCACACTCAACTGTCCCCAGCCCACTTGGGAATGCGTTTGCAAGAATGAGCGAATCGGGGATTCCTTCGTAGTGGTTAGTTTTCCCTGTTTAAAGTAAAAGCTATTCCTTCCTTGCGAGCAGATCCGCAGTTTAAAAACAAACCCAGGGTTTCAGGTGTCTCGTCTGTCGCTCAAAGGAAAGCATCACAAATTCACCCATTAGCCATGCACAAAAGTATGGGCGACTCCACTGAACCTAACGCAAGAAGTATCTCTAGACTAAGGTCCCATTTGCACTATGCTTTCAAAACTGTATCATACCACTTTAAGCAGTCAGGGCTGGGAATCCTGGGAATTGTAGTTTATGCAGGGTGCTGAGAATTGTTTGGAGACCCCTCTTCCCCTTACAGACCTACAATACCCAGAGATCCCTAGAAAGAGGGACTGTTTCACCACTCAGAACACTGTAGCTCCTTTATCCAATGATAGTTCCCAGGATTCTTTGGGGGAAAGCTTTGGGGCGGCTTGTTCCCCTCCCTGTCCTCAGGCCAAGCTTTTTTCTGCCTCCTATTATGGAATAGTTAACATATACACCTTTCTTACCTTCGTCCAGCCAGGAATGAGCAAGACGAGGCCAACTGTCGTCTTCTCAAAGACCATAATCAACAGGTAGAGGATGCATTGCCCAATCCAAGCAACTGCTTGTGGAGGATCACCTGGAAGAAAACGAAACGATGGAGGTGAGCCCCAAGTCCGTGGGCCTGTATCATGAAAAGAATCGGCAAAGCTGACAAGGAAGCCAATCACCCAATAGCACCCGACAACCACCAGCTGCTTTTCCCTTTACACTGACGCATATCTGCCAAGACAACATTGGGCCGTTGTAGTACAGCGGGTAGAGTGTTGGACTAGGACCTGGCAGTTGTTGTTGTTGTTCAGTCGTTCAGTCGTGTCCGACTCTTCGTGACCCCATGGACCAGAGCACACCAGACACCCCTATCCTTCACTACCTCTTGCAGTTTGGCCAAACTCATGCCAGTCGCTTCAAGAACACTGTCTAACCACCTCATCCTCTGTCGTCCCCTGCTCCTTGTGCCCTCCATCTTTTCCAACATCAGGGTCTTTTCCAGGGAGTCTTCTCTTCTCATGAGGTGGCCAAAGTACTGGAGCCTCAACTTCAGGATCTGTCCTTCTAGTGAGCATTCAGGGCTGATTTCTTTAAGGATGGATAAGTTTGATCTTTTTGCAGTCCATGGGACTCTCAAGAGTCTCCTCCAGCACCATAATTCAAAAGCATCCATTCTTCGGCGATCAGCCTTCTTTATGGTCCAGCTTTCGCTTCCATACATCACTGCTGGGAAAACCATAGCTTTAACTATACGGACCTTTGTCGGCAAGGTGATGTCTCTGCTTTTTAAAATGCTGTCTAAATTTGTCATTGCTTTCCTCCCAAGAAGCAGGCGTCTTTTAATTTCGTGACTGCTGTCACCATCTGCAGTGATCATGGAGCCCAAGAAAGTAAAATATTTCACTGCCTCCAGGGTTCAAATCCCTATTCAGTCCACTGGGTGCACTTGGGCCCAGACACTGACACTCAGTCTAACCTACCTCACAGGGCTGTTGTGAGAATAAAGTGGGGAGGAGGAGAACTTTGTGTCAGGGACTGGGCAGATGAGGAATGGTGGAGACTGCCTCCCCAGCCTGACCCTTCCCTTCCAGAGAAGAAGAAGACAGTTCAGAATTACAACAGGGGTTTGAGGGAGGTCACAGCTCAGAGGCAGATGAGGGGGAAAGCTGGGAAATAATGGGGGGAGGAGGAGAAGGAGGAGGAGAAAGAGGAAGCACCGGGGGGGGTGACAGCTGATGGACAGAGTGTCTTTAGAAAGCATTCCTGACCCCCTCTCCCAGAACCCGGCAAGGCTTTAAATTAGGAGAGCAAAGAGCTGAAAGGCAGAGGATACGTATCAGCATCCATAGAGATGGTGAATGAGGAAGTGGGAGAGACACCATGAAAATCTTAGGGAGACTCAGGGCACTTGGAGAGTCTCATATCTTGAGGATCTGAAACACCAGAAGCTGTGAGGGTTGCTGGCATGTAACCAGCCACCCTTGAATTATATAGGCAGGGCAAGCGAGGAGGACATTGTAAGCAGCAAGAAATGAGAATTTATTCAGGCATTCTGAAATGACCGTGTTAGGGAGGAAAGCGTTCAACCCCGTTCAAAAGAAAATCCAGATGTTCTCTTGCGGGGATAGAAAGATGAACGCTACGTATCCAAAAGTTACGTAAGATTTAGAAGCAACCCAGCGGCTCGCTGACGTCAACCCTTTGCACAAAGAGCAAATTCTGGCGAGTCAGCGCAGTGCTGTGGAGACCAGCACTGCAGAGACTTGGGTTCAAGTGGGTGCCAAGTTTCGTGTGAGAGGCTGTGTGCCCTCCTTGCCCTATTTTGCTTTGCGAGAGAAAGAAGACAATGCCCTTGTGCATCTCTGAGCACAATTCAAAGTGTTGGTGCTGACCTTTGAAGCCCTTAATGGCTTCTGCCCTGTCTACCTGAAGGAGCGTCTCCACCCCCATCGTCCAGCCCAGACACTGAGGCCCAGCTTTGAGGACCATCTGGCGGTTCCCTCGCTGCGAGAGGTGAAGCTACAGGGAACCAGGCTGAGGACCTTCTCGGTAGCGGCACCCTCTCTGTGGAATGCCCTCCCGTCAGATGTCAAGTAACTATATAACCCTTAGACGACATCTGAAGGCAGCCCTGTACAGTGGTACCTCGGGTTAAGTATGCTTCAGGTTAAGTATGCTTCAGGTTAAGAACTCCGCTTAAGAGCAGAAATCGTGCTCTGGCGGCGCAGTGGCAGCAGGAGGTCCCATTAACTAAAGTGGTGCTTCAGGTTAAGTACGTTTCAGGTTAAGAACGGACCTCTGGAGAGCCAGTGTGGTGTAGTGGTTAAGAGCGGTAGACTCGTAATCTGGGGAACCGGGTTCGTGTCTCCACTCCTCCACATGCAGCTGCTGGGTGACCTTGGGCTAGTCACACTTCTCTGAAGTCTCTCAGCCCCACTCACCTCACAGAGTGTTTGTTGTGGGGGAAGGAGGAAAAGGAGAATGTTAGCCGCTTTGAGACTCCTTCGGGTAGTGAAAAGCGGGATATCAAATCCAAACTCTTCTTCTTCTTCTTCTTCTTCTTCTTCTGGAACGAATTAAGTACTTAACCTGAGGTACCACTGTATAGGGAAGTTCTTAATGTTTGAGGTTTTATTATGTTTTATGTGTGATGGAAGCTGCCCAGAGTGGCTGGGGCCACTCGGTCAGATGGATGGGGTTCAAATAATATTATTGTTATTGTATCTGGCAAGTGGCCCTCAGAACATTGCCCAGAAGGTTGATGTGGCCCTCAGGCCAAAAAAAGGTTTCCTGCCGCTGAATGATGTAATGAAATTAACATCATTCAGGCATTGTACAAAACACTGACAGAGGCTCAAAAGGTCGGGGTCTTGGGCAAAAAAAACCAACCCCTTGCCTTCCATGGCAGGGAGAGAGAACAAATGGATTGTTTCCTTTCTGCACTTGAACTCTGCTTCTCTTGAGCTCATAATCTACTCCCTGCCAGTGCGCAATGACCCTTGAAGAAGAAAAGGTTAGCTAACAGGGAAAAAGAAAGAGAGCCAAACAAACCCACAACAAAACTACAGGGGCCTTTAAACATCTCGCAGCTGTTCCAACACCACTAAACATTTCCAGATGCAACCTCAAGCTCGGGTGGAAATGATGTGCTGTGTAATTTTTTTAAAAAAAAAATCACTGCCCACCTGCTACTGCCAACTGGGATGGGAAAGGCAGTGCAGGTACAACCAAGTTCTCTCCCTCCCTCCCTCCCCCATTGCTTGCACCCACATAAAACAAGTTTTGCACCCCTCAAAACGGTCAGTTATTCACTGCGGCATCAGTGCAAAGAACAGATGTCCCCAAAGATCTGAACGCTGGAAGAGAGAGCGGGGGGATAATGAAGATTTAGAGGCACGAAGACATCTGCAAGATATTTTCTTGCGAAAAAGAAGAGGGTTGCAAATGAAGTGTTTATGGGAGAATTTATAGGCCAGGGTCCAGAAGAAATGGGGGGAATTACCGGTAGTTTGCATGCCTGGGGGAGCTCTGGGCTTGTGCTTCCCCAAGACCAGTCCTGCTGATGTCCTCCCTTCCGAGTGCAGGGTAAGGTGTTTGGGGATCTAGGGGGACCCCCAAACAGTTTGGTGGTGTGCCAGTGGGGGGGGGGGTTATTCCAGGGCAATTGAAAATCCCACAGGACTGGAGGCTTTTGTGTTTGGCCAGGGATGGAGAATTCTATCTGGGCTGCCTTTTTAAGCACATTGATCTAATTACGACCTCCTGGACTAATGATGCAAATTATCCTTTGGATTTTGCACATTTTGCAAGTGGTTGTTTTTGTTTTTTTAAGGACCAAAATATATCTAAGAAACACTGCATTTTAGGGTGACATATATCAAGACGGACAGACAAAAAGCTTTTTTACCACAGATATTTTGGGATAAATATGCAGTCCCTTGCACACACACCCCCATCTTTTTTTTTTTAATCTGAGGTGAGTTCTTTTTCTTTTCTTTTTTATTGTTTGGTTGTGTCCTTTTCTGGGTCTGCATTTCTGTTTTTTTAATTGTATCTGTGTTTGTAGAGCCAATACAGTATTCTTTCATCCATCTCTTGATAAACATAAGGGCTAGAAACCTGTTTCCTTTACGTTTGTATTTTATGTGGAAAGAATGAAAGCCAACATCCTCAGGAAGCTGAATTACGTCCTGCACTTATAACTGCTTCTGACACTCCTAAGGAATCGCATCACATTCTACAAAACATCCCTGGTCAGTGCCAATAGTCGAAGCGTCTATTTTTAAAAACAGAAAGACGTCACAGCAATGCACACTAAATAGGCAAAAAAACGCCCCCAATTTATGATTCAACGGCACCTTTTACAAATGCAATGCCTAAAGTGGCATGCGCAAAAGCTTAAAAACCTAACCAGAGCCTGCAATAAACCCAGATGCCAACTTTGCTGCCACATACACCCAGACAACACCATTACTGGCCCCAACAACATCAAACACACCATCTCAGGACTATTTAATTGCTCATCTTCTAACATTGTGTATGCCATCAAATGCCAACAGTGCCCTTCAGCTCTCTATATTGGACAAACGGGCCAAACCCTACGCCAAAGGATAAATGGACATAATAGAGAAACCAGTAGGAGAACACTTCAGTCTCCCAGGACATTCTATACAAGATCTCAAAGTAGCTGTCTTGCTACAAAGGAATTTCAGAAATAGACTGGAAAGAGAAGTTGCTGAATTGCAACTCGTTACCAAACTCAATACCACGGAGAGACCTGCTCTGAACAAAGACATTGGATTCTTATCTCATTATACATGACAAAGCTATCTTTAGCCATCTCACCCCTTGCTTTTTCCTTTAGGACTAATTGCAGTCGTTAACAGTTGTCAACAGGTTTTCCACACCTATCAGCCAATCACCCATTCCCACCACCCTTCTGAGTAATACCCCTCCCCACCTTCTCACTATATATAAGGGTCTGGTGACTTCTATTTCAGTGTATCTGAAGAAGTGTGCATGCACACGAAAGCTCACACCAAGAACAAACTTAGTTGGTCTCTAAGGTGCTACTGGAAGGATTTTTTTGTTGTTCATAGCTGTCAACTTTCCCTTTTTTGTGTGAAATTCCCTTATTCCAGTGCCGTTTCCCACTGCAAAAAAAGGCAAGGTTGACAGCTATGGCCATTTCCCAATGCAAGAAAAAGGAAGGTTGACAGCTATGAACCCAACTAACCCACGTACCTTACAACGGATACAACAACAAAAGCAGAAAGTGTTAAGCCCTGCAAGAAAAAAATGCTATTGATAACTGTTTTGTTATCCAAGCTGATGGAGCAACTAAAATTCACCATCAATGACCAACCAGCTTATTATGCCACAAGTGTAAGGAAACTAGAGTTCTTGAGAGCACATACCCTAATACAGTGGTACCTCGGGTTAAGTACGCTTCAGGTTAAGAACGGACCTCCGGAACAAATTAAGTACTTAACCCGAGGTACCACTGTACTATGGTTCCCCCATGGACCACTTGAAAATTGCTGAGGGTCTTTGTGGACCCCTTAATAATTCTTCCACTCACTGTAGCAACCGTAATTTGCCGTGCTAGACGATGCGTGATTTTTAATTGTATTTTTCCAGACACACTGCGGGAACCCTGGATGACGCTCACAGGCCACAGTTTACAAACCGCTGCCCCCAATGAACTTGCTGCCTTTAAGGCAACCACAAGGTTACTGCATTATTATTTATCCGCTTCTGCTGCAGCTTCCCCTCTGGAAATCAGGCACTGAAAACATCTTGACCTGCCAGTAAAAATGCAGCCAAGAGCCTGTTGGGGGCTTCACTCGAGGTTCACTTGCCCAAGCCCCTCCCAACTCAGGAACAAAAGCGTGCATTCGCAAATGACAAAATTTGGAAAATAATGAGAAAGCCGAACAGAGTGATCGGCCCCTAGACAGCAAACCATATGAGTTTTAGTCGGGTCAGTCAGCAAACTGCTCCGTAGTTTATTCTGTACTTAACAGGAGGAGAAACTGATTCAGCAACTCATTTCCAAGCAGGGCTGTCTGTATTTTATAGATATCTTATGCTATTATTATTATTATTATTATTTTATTTTTTTAAATGCACTGAGCGCTGCTTGAAACTGGAATGGCTGTTCCGTGTAAGAATGCAGCCCATCCCGTTGCTTTAGTTCTGCTGCGAGGAAGCAAGCTGTTTCTGTTTCTGAAAAAGAAGCTGAGACGAAACGGCATGTTTTTTCAAAGTCAAGAGTCCAAGCCAGCCCCCAATATATCATCTCTCCCCAAAGGCTGCACATGCATCAAGTGGGAAGGGGGACGAGACAGAGGCAAGGCAGGAAAAGGGTTTGTTTAGCACTCGGGCCTGCCTAAGAAACAAGGGCTGCTGCTTTTAGACTTTGGAGAAGGGAAATCCAACGGCATCTGTAAGAGAAATGCTGGAAAAGTTACTGGACCGTCTTCCTAGTTCACCCCTGTTGTTCAGCGCCAAGGGCCGGGCACTGAAGAAGCAGGACACTCCGCTACCAATGACCATGTCCGCACTAAATCTTGGCACAACTTTTACTGAGAAGGCAACAAGCGGGGGATCTCTGGGATAACGTGAGCGAAACACTTTTTGAGCCATTAAAGCTGTGTTTATGCAAAATAGAACACAGTAGAATGGTCTCCCTTGGGAGGCCGTGGGCTCTCCTTCCTTGGAGGTTTTTAAGCAGAGGTTAGATGGCCATCTGTCACTTATGCTTTAGGTGAGATTCCCCTGCATTGCAGGGGGTTGGACTAGATGACCCTTGAGGTCCCTTCAGACTTTACAATTCAATAGAGGAGCCTGCTGGGTCAGGGCAACCAGCGACAGATGACTTATTAGGGCAAACTGGGTGCTGCGCCCCACCAACCTCGGAGTGCTCTCAGCCAGCTCCCACCTGTGCCTGTCGTCTTACTTACGACCAGTCTGGAAGGTTTTAACACAGGAAATGGCCTTATATCAAGTCCGACCACATCTAGCTCAGTATCGTCTTCACTGACTGACTGGCAGCGGGGCAACTCTTCACACAGGGGGCAATTCGTAGCCCTACCTGAAAGTGTCGGGACTAGAACCCAGGATCTTGCACATGCAAAGTGTTATGTATTGAAGTTCTCACCCTAGGCCACTAGTGGTGTGTGTGTATATAGTTCATTCTGCTGCTGTTTTCACTCAGGTCTGCATATGCAAATGAAGGACTGAAAAGTGACGTTCAGGGATTGGGTAACTACAGAAAGTTGTTACTGTTGCTTGTAGCTGAGTTCTATATAAGCAGGCTGCTGAGCCCTTCAACTCACTTCTGTTCCAGCCTGAGAATAAAACAAGAGCTGCTTGGAAGTCACTGTGTCGTCTGCTGTGTCCACCCACAACCTAACACAAAGCAGATTTTCTACCACTGAGCTATGGTCCTTTCCGGCAGGCGGCTCTGCCTGTCGCTGGCTCTGGCGCCCCCTGCTGGTGGTCTTCCTACCCCCCACAGCACCAGTCCAATTGAGCACCCATTGCCACCGCTGTCTGCAGCAAAGACAGGTCCCAGATACCAGCTTCTGTCTTTCCTAGCTCGTTTCTCCACCGCCCTCTAGCACCAAAACTTCCCCTCCAGGGTGCACACGCTCTTCCCGGGAGATGGTAGAATTTGACTGCCTTGTAAGGGAGCGTTGCTGCTTTTGCTATGAGCTCCTCCCGAGCACCCTGGGATTATTTTTAATCCGCCGCGATTCCAAGGCCCTGAGCAGGAGGGAGCAGCCCCGAGGCATTAGCCTGCCTGATTTACAGAGTCTTTGTGTGAAACTGTGCAAACTCACGTACAAATAGGAAGACGTACGAGCAGCTATTAGAGACAGCAAAGGCAGAAGTCTTGGAAAGAAGCCCAGGGAATAGCTACTCCTCTGCAACAAAGCACAAAAGCCAATATTGAAAGGTCACTTGCATTTAAAAGGGGAGAGTTTTGCTTGAGATCTTGGCAAAGGAGGCCGTGCGTCGAAGATGAATGATGCCCTTGCGTCACGCAGTTACAGGCAACAGAATTAAACAGGCAGGCCGTTTGCCCATGCTGCTTTAGCTGCACAGAGGGCGCTTCATAGAAGCATAGAGTCTGAAGGGACCCAAGGGTCATCTAGTCCAACCCCCAGCAATGCAGGAATCGCAGCTAAAAAATCCATGACAGATGGTTGCTGGTTTTCCCCAAAAGCACTTGAAATCTAGACAACAGTCCAGATAGCTCAATCCGAGAAATTTTTATATTGTTTTAATACGCTTAGATCTCACCTTTCTCTCTCTCCCCACCCCGTCCTCGGAGATCAGGGCAGCGTAAATGTTTCTCTCTTCCAATTTAATTTCACAACAGCCTTGTGAAGTTGGCTAGGTGCTGAGATGGGGAAGGAGTGGGGTTCAGATGACTGGGGATTGAGCCTGGGACCATAGAGCATGAGATTCTAAATTTCAGGGTCGTGGGTTCGAACCCCACGTTGGGTGAAAGATTCCTGCACTGCAGGGGGTTGGACTAGATGACCCCCATGGTCCCTTCCGACTCTACAATTCTATAATCTTCAACATCGAAGCAAAACTCAGTTGAAAAACACACAACTCCGTTTAGCCATCCAATACCTGGGTGAGCAGGAATATTGTTAATTTCTCCTCAATGTTAATAAGGGGGGGGGAACATGCATCTCACCGGGGGCGGGGATTCAACAAGCAGAAAATCACCACCAAGGAGGCCTTGCCTTGCCTGGAAAAATATCCCACACAGTCTTCAGAGATATGTGTCCCCCATCAGCTTCCGAAGGTCTACAGACCGGGAACATTTTGCCTGCCAGCAACTTCGCGATGCTGCATTTTTAAAAGGAGGCAGGTGCTTCCCTATCTCGATTGCTCACGCTTCAAAAATCTCCATGGAGGGTGGCGGGGAGAGCAGAAGATGGGGAGGAAGTATTATTTCTTTTCGAAACCGAACAAAAACGGTTAATAACTCGTTTTGGCTGCTCTTGGGGGAATAGGAATTGTGATGGAAATGTTTGAACGCCGCCATGACAACAGGCCAGAACCAACCCACACACGAACGCACGGGCTCTCGGTTCAAAATCCAGCAATTGAAACAAACGACTCGTGTTTCCCACAGCCCACGTAAAAGCCTGATCACGGAATGTAACCTGTTGCTTTGCAATAAACAACGTTGGACTCCTAACTCCTCACGTTTCTGAGTTTTACTGGTGTAAACTCATGAGATAAGCTATTTTCTGGCCCATTCCATTTAGCCAATAAGACCAGTGCCAGCTCCCCTAACAACACCCAAAAAGGTACTTCTTGTTGTTGTTGTTTAGTCGTGTCCGACTCTTCGTGACCCCATGGACCAGAGCACGCCAGGCACTCCTGTCTTCCACTGCCTCCCGCAGTTTGGTCAGACTCATGTTAGTAGCTTCAAGAACACTGTCCAACCAGCTTGTCCTCTGTCGTCCCCTTCTCCTTGTGCCCTCCATCTTTCCCAACATCAGTGTCTTTTCCAGGGAGTCTTCTCTTCTCATGAGATGGCCAAAGTATTGGAGCCTCAGCTTCAGGATCTGTCCTTCCAGTGAGCACTCAGGGCTGATTCCCTTAAGAATGGATAGGTTTGATCTTTTTGCAGTCCATGGGACTGTCAAGAGTCTCCTCCAGCACCATAATTCAAAAGCATCAGTTCTTCGCCGATCAGCCTTCTTTATGGTCCAGCTCTCACTTCCATACATCACTACTGGGAAAACCATAGCTTTAACTATATGGACCTTTGTCGGCAAGGTGATGTCTTTGCTTTTTAAGATGCTGTCTAGGTTTGTCATTGCTTTCCTCCCAAGAAGCAGGCGTCTTTTAATTTCGTGACTGCTGTCACCATCTGCAGTGATCATGGAACCCAAGAAAGTAAAATCTCTCACTGCCTCCATTTCTTCCCCTTCTATTTGCCAGGAGGTGATGGGACCAGTGGCCATGATCTTAGTTTTTTTGATGTTGAGCTTCAGACCATATTTTGCGCTCTACGCCGATATTCTTTACTTGGACTTGACTTTAACCCCTGTGTAACTGTACTCATTCTGCATGCCTGTTTTGTGGTTTGGTTTTGATCTTTTAATTTTTGCCTGTTATAATTGCTCTCCCTGTGGTATATATGTTATAAAACGAAATTTAAACTGGTGTGTGTGCTCTTTGAAAGTATCAGGGCTGACAATTTATCTCACATCAGGCAAAGTGGGGTTTAAGAGCTGTCCATGAAGTCAGATTTCGCATTTGGCAGTAACTGCTGCCACCTAGTGGAACTGTAAGGACAGGCTGTCTGACAATTTCAGAACAGACCAAAATTAAGTGGTGTTTTGTAATTTTAAGGGTGTGTCTTTCAGAAGAGGTTGGACTAGGTGATCCTCATGGTCCCTTCCAACTCAACCATTCTATGAAAGTGGCTTCTCTGAACCTTGCCACATAATTCTGGGCAGGAAGACAACTTCACTTGCGCACATGTCCCTTGTTGTTCGGTCAAAACAAGTGAAGGCCCCCTGGACGGTTAAGTCCAGTTAAAGGCAACTATGGGGTTGCGGCGCTCATCTCGCTTTCAGGCCGAGGGAGCCGGCATTTGTCCACAGACAGCTTTCCGGGTCATGTGGCCAGCAGGACTAAACAGCTTCTGGTGGTACGGGACACTGTGACGGAAGCCAGAGCGCACAGAAACGCCGTTTACCTTCCCGCCAAAGTGGTACCTATTTATCTACTTGCACAGGTGTGCTTTCGAACTTCTAGGTTGGCAGGCGCTGGGACAGAGCAACGGGAGCTCACCCCGTCGCGGGGATTCGAACCGCCGACCTTCTGAAGTAGATTGGTCTCTACTTACCATATTCCCCGAAGACAAGATGCATGCATTTCCGACCCTCCACAACCCAGGACACCATTTTAACGCCGAACCAGATTAGCAGCATCCCCAAAGTGGCATCCAGGATGAAATTCATCAGGTAGCTGTAATTAAAAATACAATTGTTTTTTAGCGGTTCTTATTTTTATCTGTGGGGACGCGGGTGGCGCTGTGGGTTAAACCACAGAGCCTAGGGCTTGCCGATCAGAAGGTCGGCAGTTTGAATCCCCGCGACGGGGTGAGCTCCCGTTGCTCGGTCCCTGCTCCTGCCAACCTAGTAGTTTGAAAGCACGTCAAAGTGCAAGTAGATAAATAGGTACCGCTCCAACGGGAAGGTAAACGGTGTTTCCGTGCACTGCTCTGGTTTCGCCAGAAGCGGCTTAGTCATGCTGGCCACATGACCCGGAAACTGTATGCTGGCTCCCTCGGCCAATAAAGCGAGATGAGCACTGCAACCCCAGAGTTGGACACGACTGGACCTAATGGTCAGGGGTCCCTTTACCTTTACCTTTATTTTTATCTGTAAACCACCTTATGTCCCAATGAAGGGGAAAAGTGGGGTATAGGTAAATATATAAATTAAATCAATTAAAAACCCATGTGAACACTCCAGATAGCACTCAAAACTCCCACCTTTCTTTCTGCGCAAGGCTTTAATCAGTGTGGATTTGATTTAAATCAAATCAATTTAAATCAGGATTTAAATCCCTAGTCAGTAAGACTTGATTTCAATCATTTTTATACACAAGGCTCATTCTTGCTGGTATCATCTTAATATTGACAACCGGATGAAGTTTTCATTTTGGGAATTATAAATTTTCAGAGTAGTTTTTACAGTTATATCAAAATTTAGTGATTTGGGTTATACTATTAGAAATACACAGACAGATCATTATGAAATTATTGTGAGGTTTAATAAGTTAACTGTTTATATTTGGACAACTTTTCTGCTGTACTTTATTGGAAGGAGAAAAATAATCGTTTCCTTAATAACAATTTATACAATTTATTTAACTAAAACAGTAACATTTTAGCATATGTACCCATGTTTGTTAACTGATGCGGTTAAACAATTAAAAAAAAACTTAGACTGAGTTTTGGCAAACATGAAAAACTTAAAACAAATCCTTATTTTCTGATTAATAGCCTTTGGACTATAATGTAACTTCAATAGAAAACTCTCTTTAGAAATATTTTTCCTCCCAAAGCATTTTATTTTAAAAATCCAATTTAATTTTTTATTTTTTAAAAAAAAATCTGATTTAAAAATTTAAAATAAAAATAAAAAGCATTGATTGTTATCCACCCTGGCTTTAATGCATAAATCAGATCAGTACCTGGGTGAGGCTCAGGTTACAAGGTGAAACGGATACTTAAGAGATATGGATACCTGGCTAAGCACAAGCTAAACTGTGACACACACAAGTGACACATACAAACCCCTGGACTGTCCTTTCGAAGAACCGGGTTGGCACAGCTCTTAGCATGGTACGCATGGAACTGGGCAAGCAAACAGCACTCCTTCAAGTGGGTTGGGTCTTGAGGTTTTCTGGCATCTACGTCCTTGGGAGCTCAGCGCACCCCATTTACCCTCAGCCGTCTCCCTCAAAGGAGGCTCCTTGCTGGCAGGAGGGAGAGTCAGGTGTGGCTCCACACAAACACTTCCTGGTGTCCGATGTCATGGGGATGGAACACCCCTCTGCCAACCTGCCCCACCAGGGACCCAGTTCTCCATTCCCTAGACCACTGGCCGCCTCTTCCTCCTCTGGTTCAGACACATCTTGGGCAGTGTTCAAATTTAGCCAGGCTTCTGACACTCCTAAGCGAAGATGCCTGGGCGCCAGGGTGGGGCCTGTCACCTCCACCATCTGGGGATCATTGGATCTGGACTGTTTCCACAAACTAATACCCCACCCTGCAGAATTCTACCTGTTATATTTTATCTGCACAATCAGAATAAATTTCCGGAACCAAATTGCTTTTTCTCTGCAGCCTCACTTCAGCGGAGATCACTCTCCACCGGGTTTTCCCCGGTTCCAAACATGCACTGCCCCAGAAGATAGACCCACTGCTATGGGCTGGCTGGAGGAAGAGGAGTGTTGGAGGCACCAGCTGGGGAACCCCCAAAGGAAGAAGGCTCAGAGCCCAGGAAGCAGTGGTGGGACGGCATTGAGTGGTCAGAGGGAGAAGGCAGGGATGAGGAGGCGTCGGAAGCTGAAGAGGCAACAGGGCCGAGTGAGCAGGAAGAGTCCGTGACAGAGAGCAGTCCAGAATCAGAGGGGGTCCAAGAGGCAGAGTGGAGGCAGGCTGTTGAAGAAGCAAGGGAGTCTCCTCCTCTTGCTGGGACCAGCTCCCTTCCTCCCTGGTCTCCCAGAACATGAAGAGGAATGAAGAGGGCGGAGCAATGAGAGAATAGACGAAGGAGTCTGAGATTGCTTGGGAAGGACCCAGGAGGAGCAATGGAAATGCAACTGCCTCATTGGGGTAAGACCTCCTGGGAAGAGTTGTGGTGACCACTAGGCCTGAGCCGTTTCGGTTTCCTTGGAGAGTTAACTTCACAGACACGGGGTGCTTTATTGCTGACCTGAGCCCGACTCCAGCCCCTGATACCCACCCATGTTCCCTTCACATGCAAAGCCAAACTCACAGAGAGCAGGGGTCTTCTTCAGTCAGGTCAGACAGGAAGACGTTGGCAAAATGGATGAAAAGGGCCCCTATGGCTTGCTTCGACGTATCGTAAAACCTTGAAAGAGTTTGCAACATATTGTTATTATAAATTGAACTTTTTCAGTCGCTCGCTACACAACAAAGCCTCTGAGTGACTTACAACATACTGTAATACAGAGATTTTTTTTCCAATCATTTTTTTAAAGGAAAAACAAAGTGCTCTCACCATATTCTCCAGGGTCGCCTCTCTCCTTTTGGTTCCTTAAATCGTTTTACTGTAAAGAAAGACAAACATTTTAATGACTGTAGAAAGGGCAGGGGGACGGTTCTGTAGGATAATAATAAATATTTGTTTGTTTGTTTGTTTGTTTGTACATACCCCGCCCATCTGGGTGGTTTTCCCCAGACACTCTGGGTAGCTTCCAGCAAAATATTAAAACACAATAATTCATCAAATGTTAAAAGCTTCCTTAAACAGGGCTGCCTTCAGATGTCTTTTAAAAGCCAGATAGTTGTTTATTTCTTTGACATCTGGTGGGAGGGCGTTCCACAGGGCAGGCGCCACTACCGAGGAGGCCCTCTGCCTGGTTCCCTGTAACTTCGCTTCTCACAGGGAGGGAACCGCCAGAAGGCCCTCGGAGCTGGACCTCCGTGTCTGGGCTGAACGAGGGGTGAGGTATACTGGGCCAAGGCCGTTTAGGGCTTTAAAGGTCAGCACCAACACTTTGAATTGTACTCAGAAATGTACTAGGAGCCAATGTAGGTATTTCAGGACCGGTGTTATGTGGTCTTGGCGGCCGCTCCCAGTCACCAGTCTAGCTGCCGCATTCTGGATTAGTTGTAGTTTCCGGGTCACCTTCAAAGGTAGCCCCACACAGAGCACATTGCAGTAGTCCAAGCGGGAGATAACCAGAGCATGCACCACGTGGCAAGACAGTCCCCGGGCAGGGAGGGTCTCAGCCTGCATACCAGATGGAGCTGGTAGACAGCTGCCCTGGACACAGAATTGACCTGTGCCTCCATGGACAGCTGTGAGTCCAAAATGACTCCCAGGCTGCGCACCTTGTCTTTCAGAGGCACAGTTACCCCATTCAGGACCAGGGAGTCTGGTTGGCCACCGCGAGAGAGGGATGCTGAGCCACTGGACTGATCCAGCAGGGACTTATGTTCTTAGTGTCAACCAGAAGGACAGTAAACAAAGATGCAGTGACAGGTCAAGGTTTGCTTCAGGGACTTCTGGGCTCAAGGAACACATCCATAAAGCACAAATTTGCTCTCAATCACAGCCTTTATTGTTCCTTCTGGTCCAAAAAACTTTAAAACTTGAATGCTCCCTTGGTTGTTCACCATGCAGATAATCAAGGGACAGAGGAGGCATGGGGAAAGGTTTTTTAAAAAAACCCAACAACAACCAAGGGCTGCATTAATTTCTAGGGGGACACATACCAGTGGTAGACAGGGCCAGGGGCAAAAAGAGGTGGACGAATTAATGAAAATTACCACCAATAGGGCCTCTCCAGCACACCATAAGGACCAAGACCGGGAGTAGGCAACCTAAGGCCCGTGGGCTGGATGCAGCCCAATCGCCTTCGCAATCCGGCCTGCAGATGGTACGGGAATTAGCGTGTTCTTACATGAGTAGAATGTGTCCTTTTATTTAAAATGCATCTCTGGGTTATTTGTGGGGCATAGAAATTCGTTCATTTATTAATTTTTTTCAAAAAAATATAGTCCGGCCCACCACATGGTCTGAGGGATGGTGGACCAGCCCATGGCTGAAAAAGGTTGCTGACCCCTGCCCAAGACGGTTAACCCTGGGTGAAGCGCTTGACCACCCTGTAGTTAAAACCTGCTGCCACTTCTACCTTCAGTGGGAAGCGTGAACGGATCGACTCCCCTCTGCTCTTTGATATACTTGGAATGATTTGGAAATGGCTGCCAACATAGACTGAGGTAGCTATAAAGGGTATAAAAGAGTTAATACACTTGCAGAATCCTTTGTTGGTCTCTGATGAACGGTCAAGTACAATTTTGTTACAAACAGCTTGCTGGTTGTTGGGAGGTGAAGTTATTTTGAAAGCGGATTCCTTCTCTCAAGGAGTGGCCCACCCTCCACCCTGGTCCTGCGATGTCTGTGATCTGCATTTAGTTCCCCTCCCCCTCACACACATACCTCTTCCTTCCTTCCTCCAGCCAGTGTGGTGTAGTGGTTATGAGTGGTAGACTCGTAATCTGGGGAACCGGGTTTGCGTCCCCGCTCCTCCACATGCAGCTGCTGGGTGACCTTGGGCTAGTCACACTTCTTTGAAGTCTCTCATCCCCACTCACCTCACAGAGTGTTTGTTGTGAGGGAGGAAGGGAAAGGAGAATGTTAGCCGCTTTGAGACTCCTTCGGGTAGTGATAAAGCGGGATATCAAATCCATACTCCGCTTCTTCTTCTTCTTCTTCTTCTTCTTCTTCTTCTTCTTCTTCTTCTTCTTCTTCTTCACTTGTCTCAGCTATGCTTATTCTTGGCAAACCTCTAGTTTCAGTGGAGTTGGACCCAAGTAGTAGGGCTGGGCAATATAGCAATGTATTGTCCAAAACTGGTTTGAAGTCCATATCGTGATATTGCTATCATAATTTTTTCACCAGGTGATATATTGTGAATCATGATATGTGTGTAGGGCTGGGTGATATATGGTCTGTCCCTTCCAACTGCCAAGGCTATAATAAAAACTAGGTTGTGGGATATTGAACGCCAGGAACTAACAGCAGCAGCAGAGAAAACACCTTCCCCTCTTTATTTTCAGCTCTCTTGGGCACATGAAATTAATCACAATTATCTCGAATTTTTGCTTAACCCCCAAGAAAGAAGGGCATTTTCGCTGGCCAGGTTTAACTCAAATCCATCAAACCTCTTTTGGGGAAGGTTCTCAGGCATGGTGGAAGGAGGAAGAATTTGCCCATGTGAAGACCACCGGGTGGAAACTCTCACACATATGGTTCTTAAATGCAAACTATATGTAGATCTCCACCAGCAGTTCCTTGATCAACTCTGCATTCCCAAATGGAAACCAGAGCTGGATGTTATACATTTTCTATTATTGGGGAATGGTCATCTAGTTTTCTGTCGTTGAAATACATTGCAGACATCTCTTCTTCCTGGAGACCCAGAGATGTGACAATAGACTGCTCTGCCCTCATCTTTTGGTAAATGTTTTGTGCCACTGGGGAGGTGGTAACTCTGTATTGATTTGTTATGTATGTTTGTATGTGATGCCAAAAAAAGGTTTGATGATGATGGTGATATATGGTCCCAAACAAGGTTTGAAGTCCATATCGTGGTATTGGTGTCATACTTTTTGAACTGGCAATATATCACGAATCATGATATGCGTGTATTTGTGTGCTATGCAAAAATCATAATGTGGGAAACTCCTTGAAGCCAGCCCATGCCTTTACACAGCTCCATCCTTATTTCAGACATTGTGATACATCAGTATATCGTGATGTTGAAAACCAGATATTGCCCAGTCCTCACGAAATTAGAAGATGCCTGCTTCTTGGGAGAAAAGCAATGACAAACCTAGGCAGCATCTTAAAAAGCAAAGACATCACCTTGCCAACAAAGGTCCGTATAGTTAAAGCTATGGTTTTCCCAGTAGTAATGTACGGAAGTGAGAGCTGGACCATAAAGAAGGCTGATCGCCAAAGAATGGATGCTTTTGAATTATGGTGCTGGAGGAGACTCTTGAGAGTCCCATGGACTGCAAGAAGATCAATCCTATCCATCCTTAAAGAAATCACTGGAAGGGCAGATCCTGAAGTTGAGGCTCCAGTACTTTGGCCACCTCATGAGAAGAGAAGACTCCCTGGAAAAGACCCTGATGTTGGGAAAGATGGAGGGCACAAGCAGAATGGGATGACAGAGGACGAGATGGTTGGACAGTGTTCTCGAAGCTACTAACATGAGTTTGGCCAAACTGCAAGGGGCAGTGAAGGATAGGCGTGCCTGGCATGCTCTGGTCCATGGGGTCACGAAGAGTCAGACACGACTGAACAACAACGACAACAGAGTAGAGAACAAATCCTTCGGCATGATGCGATGCCTCTCTCTTATCACGGGTTAGACCAGTCCTGCATGTCTGGCGCATGTGTGTACATGCAAGAGAATGTATGAATGTGTTGACCGTGTCAAAGAGAGTAAAAAGTGCTGTGTGTCTGATGTACATGTGACCATAGGGGAAGAACAGATTTTCCATCTGGTTCTTCTTGTGTAGGGGTTCTTTGGGTCTTGTCGCGATTGCACTGGCTTTTGATTCCTTTTAACTTCCTCCAATAGAACTAAATGGGAACCCATTAAGTTTTATGGCAGAAGCCACAGGAAGCCGGTTTCACTAAGCAGCATTCTGTTAGCAAATCAGAGGTGAGGAAGTTTTATCGACCTGGAGGCGATGAACCTGGTTCTCAGCTATCCAGGAGATCCGAGGATAGCATGCACACACACACAGATCCTCTCTTACTGGAAAATGACACATTGTGGACCCCGAGCCTCCGAAGCTCAAAATACAGTTGTTGAGGTGTGATAAGATGACAACTTTGAAAGGAGGAGAGTTAATGATGTGCAGCCTTGTTGAGCAGGTCTTGTCAGGCCTCATTAGATTTAAGAGAGTTATCAGAGACGGTGTAATTATCACAGGCAGTAAAACGGCTGCACTAAAAGATAAAAGGGAGTGTGAGAGAGAAATAATTAACTGCTTAATAGGGCATTAATTCAGAGATGGCTCTGCACTGGAGAGCGCCAGCCAAGATTAGGGGGTTTAAGGGGGCCATGGGATCCATTTCATTTTGCTTGACCTAAAAAGTTATTGGGGTGGGGGGCGGCAGATGCACATCAAAGCAATTCTGGGATGCCGCTGTGCAATCAGCATCTTCAACGGAGGGCATCGTGAGGACAACACACACACACACACAATTGAAATTTGATTGTTCCAGAAGCCAAGTGGTATTTCTTGTGTATGTTTGAGAGGGTTCTGAAAAACCTAAATCAGGATGTTGCTGGATGACAACTCTAATCTCATCTCTGAACAAAATAAAATAAAAAATTCCTTCCAGTAGCACCTTAAGAGACCAACTACGTTTGTTCTTGGTATGAGCTTTCGTGTGCATGCACACTTCTTCAGATACACTGAAAGCTCATACCAAGCACACGAAAGCTCATACCTAGAACAAACTTAGTTGTCTCTAAGGTGCTACTGGAAGGAATTTTTTATTTTATTTTGTTTTGACTGTGGCAGACCAACACGGCTACCTACCTGTAACTCATCTCTGAAGGTATGTTGTTGTTGTTGTTGTTGTTGTTGTTGTTTTCCTTGCAGGTTCTTATAGGAACAGAGGAAGCACAATTGTACCAGGTCCAATCATTAGTTTTGCCCTGGGCTTCTTTCAGAGGAATGGCAGAATGATGGCTTGAGAGCAGTACACGTGAAAAGGATCTAGGAGTCTTGGTAAACCACAAACTTGACATGAGTCAACAGTGTGATGCAGCAGCTAAAAAAGCCAATGCAATTCTGGGCTGCATCAATAGGAGTATAGCGTCTAGATCAAGGGAAGTAATAGTACCACTGTATTCCGCTCTGGTCAGACCTCACCTGGAATACTGTGTCCAGTTCTGGGCACCACAGTTCAAGAAGGATACTGACAAGCTGGAACGTGTCCAGAAGAGGGCAACCAAAATGGTCAAAGGCCTGGAAACGATGCCTTATGAGGAACGGCTTAGGGAGCTGGGTATGTTTAGCCTGGAGAAGAGAAGGTTAAGGGGTGATATGATAGCCATGTTCACATATATAAAAGGATGTCATATAGAGGAGGGAGAAAGGTTGTTTTCTGCTGCTCCAGAGAAGCGGACATGGAGCAATGGATTCAAACTACAAGAAAGAAGATTCCACCTAAACATTAGGAAGAACTTCCTGACAGTAAGAGCTGTTCGGCAGCGGAATTTGCTGCCAAGGAGTGTGGTGGAGTCTCCTTCTTTGGAGGTCTTTAAGCGGAGGCTTGACAGCCACCTGTCAGGAATGCTTTGATGGTGTTTCCTGCTTGGCAGGGGGTTGGACTGGATGGCCCTTGTGGTCTCTTCCAACTCTATGATTCTATGATTCTATGATTCCATTGGTGGTTCCCTTGCAAAGTTTTAAAAAGCCTTTAGTTTTATTTGGCCTTATTCTATGGGCGACTCCAACTGGGATTAGTTTTTCCTTGTTTTGGGGGGACAGGATGGGTGTATACTGCAACATATTACTGATGCAATTAAACCACATTTGTGATTAATTTATACCAGACTCTCCACTCATCGTTCTGCTTTGTTGGGTGTTCTGCAGTGTTTCCTCAATATTTCCTCTGTTGGCCGTTCTGCAATGGTTTCTGCATTATTTCTGTATGGAGAGGCACTCTTGCACTATAGCACAACAAAAGCAGGACTAGAAACCTCCCCCCCCCCATCAGAACATTTGTGGTATAAAAAGTCACAGGATTTTAGCAGGAAATGACAGGACACACACTTATTGTGAAGAAAGCAGTGCGACCGCCTTGAAATGTCTACAGGTGTGAATGGGATTAAAAGCAGTATCGTAGATCACTGCCACATAACATCACGAGCACAAATCATGATGAATGTCCAATAAAAAGGACATCTGGAGAGACCGTATGTGTACTTTGCTATTCTCTGTGGGACCCAGTGTCCTTCTGTCAACCAGTTAAATTAATTTCATTCGCAACTCTGAGGCAGTGGCACTTTGTTTCTGCTTCAGCTTCACCCACCGAGGTGAAATTTCAAACCCAAATTTACAAGTTGGGCACGTGGCAAAGGCCAAGGCCAGAGGAAAAGGGGCATCATCTTAACAGGTCCCCCAAAACCTGCAAACTACAAGGTTTTGTGGACAGGAGAGGTCTTATAACTTCTGGCTTCTACCACCATCACTGTAGCATTTTGACAAATCAGTCCTCAGGGGGGGGGGAGTGTTCTCCTCATACATGTGCTTGCATGCACACACACACACACACACACAATTGCAGCATATTTAACGTTGCTTTATCAATTGTTCTCAGTGTAATTTAGCTGTGCATCTGTTTAGCTGTCCTATTCGTGGCTTTGGGCAGATCCACGCTACACATTTAAAGCATAAAGAGCCAGTGTGGTGTAGTGGTTAAGAGCGGTAGACTCGTAATCTGGTGAACCGGGTTCGCGTCTCCGCTCCTCCACATGCAGCTGCTGGGTGACCTTGGGCTAGTCACACTTCTCTGAAGTCTCTCAGCCCCACTCACCTCACGGAGTGTTTGTCGTGGGGGAAGAAGGGAAAGAAGAATGTTAGCCGCTTTGAGACTCCTTCGGGTAGTGATAAAGCGGGATATCAAATCCAAACTCTTCTTCTTCTTCTTCTTCTTCTTCATATTCAGTACACATTTAAAGCACACAGCTTCCCCCAAAGAATCCCGGGAACTGTAGTTTGTTAAGAGTGCTGAATCTTCTTCTCTGGCGATCACTCGTAGTCAAGTAAGATTGTCTTCCATAAACACGGTTTTAACAATGAGTCCGTAAGTGACTGTGGAGGCCAATTCTGGATCCACATATCCTTCCACAGTGGGGACATTGGTTTCCGGACGGGAGTTGATCACAATGAGGGTTTGCCGAGGGTGCCTTCCTCTTAGCACGTTTCTCCCCTGCGTCCTGAGTTCGAGTGTCTTCAAAGCCCATGACACCTTTGGTAAAGACTGTTGTTCTCCAATTGGAGTGCTTGCAAAGAGTGCTGGATATGGTAGCTCTGTGAGGGAGGGAAACTACAGTTCCCCAGATCCTTTGAGGGAAGTATCGGGCTCCCTTGGTGCCATATCCCTGTGCTTCCAGCCATGGCAGAGCCCAGTAGAGGGAGAAGCCAGCCAACCAGCTGAGTCTCAGGGGCGAGCTGCCTGGAGGTAGAGTCCATAAACAAGTTTGAGTCCAGTCCGAAGGTTGGGGCATCTCAGTTCACATAGTCAGACGATCCAGGGGTCAAGAAAGCCGAGGGTCCACGGTCACGAGAAGCAAGAAGCAGCATGATCTGGCCAGAAACAACGAACATTTCCAGCAACTGACTGAGGCTGGAAACCCTGCTTAAGAAAGCTGGAGCCAGCTGGTTTTCATCTGGAGCAAGAAGGCTGATTAACAGGTGGTCACTTCGACTTCTGCTCCTTCAGGCTGCTGTTCAGCAGGTGAAGCCCATGACACTCGGGAGGTTGTGGACTCTCCTTCCGTGGAGATTTTTAAAGCAGAGGTCGGATGGCCATCTGCCATGGTTGCTTTAGCTGCGATTCCTGCATTGCCGGGGGCTTTGGCTCACCTCCAACTCCATGAATCTACCGGTATGTTTCTAACTCATGTGCTTTAAGAAGAGTTTGGATTTGATATCCCGCTTTATCACTACCCGAAGGAGTCTCAAAGCGGCTAACATTCTCCTTTCCCTTCCTCCCCCACAACAAACACTCTGTAAGGGGAGTGAGGCTGAGAGACTTCAGAGAAGTGTGACTAGCCCAAGGTCACCCAGCAGCTGCATGTGGAGGAGTGGAGACGCGAACCCGGTTCCCCAGATTACGAGTCTACCGCTCTTTAACCACTACACCACACTGGCTCTCTTTAAATGTGTGCTGACTGTTTTCTGAATGTATACTGTGCACCTGCCCTTAGACTGTGGCTGCGTTTCGCTTGCTCTTTGCTCAGGACCAATCAGCACAAGTGCTTTGAAGAAACCAAATAAGTTTCGTGTTAAATAAATTTGTAAAACCATCAAACGTCAAGGGCATCTTCATCCCTCTGCATGCCTCAGCCAAAACCACAATACACTCCTAAGAGCAGAAGGAGAACCTGCTGGATGAGGCCAGTGGAGAAGAGAAGGTTAAGGGGTGATATGATAGCCTTGTTCAAATATATAAAAGGATGTCATATAGAGGAGGGTGAAAGGTTGTTTTCTGCTGCTCCAGAGAAGCGGACACGGGGCAATGGATTCAAACTACAAGAAAGAAGATTCCACCTAAACATTAGGAAGAACTTCCTGACCGTGAGAGCTGTTCGGCAGTGGAATTTGCTGCCAAGGAGTGTGGTGGAGTCTCCTTCTTTGGAGGTCTTTAAGCGGAGGCTTGACAGCCACCTGTCAGGAATGCTTTGATGGTGTTTCCTGCTTGGCAGGGGGTTGGACTGGATGGCCCTGGTGGTCTCTTCCAACTCTATGATTCTATCTGGTCCAGCATCCTGTTCTCAAAGTGGCCAGCCAGATGCCCGTGCGAAACCCACAAACAGGATGAAAATACAACAGCACTCTCCTCTTCCTGTGGTTTCCAGCAACTGGTACTCAGAAGCACTTAATGCCTCTGACTGCAGAATGCATGCAAGATCTGGATTTCTGCACTTATCCACATCTCCGACTCAAAACAGAGCCCTCCGTCAGGGATGTATGCAGACACAGGACTTTCCCGCAGGGCCCCGGCCCACCCAGCCGATGGGCTAGCCCCCCTCCCCTCTTTGCATTCTTAGCTTCACCAACTCCGGTCATCCAGATGGCCGAGTTTTGTAGAACAATGCAAGGCAACCGACTCAGCAGCTGCGTGGCGGAGCCTCGGGAGCAACACATGGCGAGACAAACATCTACGACGGACTTGGTGCATCTGGCAAAAGAGCACCTTGCAGAGTGAGGAATAACCCAGGGGGTGCTGGGTGGGGAGAAATGTTTAGGACGCTCAGATAACAGGCAAAGTTTACGATCCAGGTTTAAGATCAGCTGTGCACATACATGCACTAGCCGTGAGAACAACTGAATATCCTCACTTTTGGCCCCTTAAAACAGCAACAGCTCTTGCTACTTACAAGTCCAAGCCTTAAACAGAAGCTAAGTTTCTAGGCCTCTTGACAGACCTGAATATGTGATACCCCAGAAGATTCCACCATGACCCTCAGCTATTAAAACAGAAGCGCAAGGGAGTAACTTTCATGTCTGGGGAGAAGTTGGGACAGGCCCAAGAGATGTTATTACATGCTAAGATTACCATTTGGAAGGCTAAGGGTAAATAAACCATTTGGAAATTTTTCTTTTTTCTTTTAAGTGACTAATAAAGTCACATAAATTAATAATAACAATGTCAGGGCAAAGCCCATTAGGACAAAATAAGGCACCCTAATATTCAGGACACGTGGGTGGCACTGTGGTCTAAACCACAGAGCCTAGGGCTTGCCAATCAGAAGGTTGGCGGTTCGAATCCCCACTACAGGGTGAGCTCCCGTTGCTTGGTCCCTGCTCCTGCCAACCTAGCAGTTTGAAAGCACGTCAAAGTGCAAGTAGATAAATAGGTACCACTCTGGCATGAAGGTAAACAGTGTTTCCGTGAGCTGCTCTGGTTCGCCAGAAGCAGCTTAGTCATGTACACCGGCTCCCTCGGCCAATAAAGCAAGATGAGCGCTGCAACCCCAGAGTCGTCCGCGTCTGGACCTAACGGTCAGGGGTCCCTTTACCTTTACCTTAATATTCAGTCAGACTAAGATGCAACATCAAAATTCCAGCACATTAGTCCTTCATCTCTCTAACCCCAACTCCACAACAAGGAAGACCAAATAGATCCCGAATACTGTGTCTAGTTCTGGGTGTCACAATTTGAGAAGGATATTGACAAGCTGGAAGGTGTTCAGAGGAAGGCAACCAAGATGGTCAAGGGTCCTGAAAGCAAGACTTAAGAGGGATGGTTGAGGGAACGGAGTATGTTTAGACTGGATAAGAGGAAACTTGAGAGGAGATATGACAGCCATCTTCAGAGCAAGCTTGTTTTCTCCTGCTCTGTAGGGTGGTACCCGAATCAATGGCTTCAGGTTACAAGAAAGGAGATTCCCACTAAACATCAAGAAGAGCTATCTGACAGTAAGTGTCGTTCAACAGTGGAACCATCTCTTGAGAGGTGGTGGACTCTCTTGAAGGTTTTGGATGGCCATCTGCCATGGATGCTTTAGTAGAGATTCCTGAATCGCAGGGGGTTGGACTAAATGACCCCCAGGGTCCCTTCCGACTCTACAATCTATGATTCTAGGTGCAGTTTTTTCAAAATGTATGCACTAAAGAATATAATACACACACACTGCTTTTTGTTTGGGAGTACCATCACCTCTTTTTTTGATACAACGGCAATCATTTTAATTAAGGGCACCTTTTCGATTGATCGCAAGGTTTTAATGATTTCATCTGACTGACGGACTGGATATACCTGTTTCGGAGTCAGAGGTGCAAGACGGCAGGAGGATGGGGCAGCGGGCAGGTGGATTGCAAAGGGTCACTCTGAGGAAGGATAAAGGATGGGGGGAGGGTAAGAGGAGACCACTTCAAGGAAGGTAGATTGAATGGCCTGGTGTCAGAGAGTCTTCAGCTGTGCATTGCAGGGGGTTAGACTAGAGGACCCTTGGGGGTCCCTTCCCAGTCTATGATTCTACTTTTTCCAGCCGTGGAGGCAGAGCATGGCCCTCATGGCTAGCATCCATTGATAGTCTTATCATCCTCTCTAGTCACCCTGCATGTGCACAAGTAAGAAACACACAGCCACATCTCTCTTTGCATCAGAGATGCTTCTTGAGCACATGGGATTTCGATGCATCCGACTTTTGCCTTTTGCTGCATCTTCCCCACCGAAAGTGTCCTTTCGCAAGGATCTGCAGAGCCTTGCTGTTGGAGGTTGGGATTCCGGCAGCACTCGATAACTCAGCTGCTGTCCCAGGACAAACTTAACTTACCTTTGCCGGACAGGTGAGGGGGAAAGCAATAGATAAAGAAGGGAAGGAGAACAGAAAGAAAGAAAACGAGAGAGAAGAAAGAAAGAAAAGAGAGGGAGAGGAACAAACAAATAAAAACTGGAGTTTTTTTGTCAGCAAAAAAGGACAGGTTTTTCATTTCATTTCATCAGAGTATCTATGACACCAATGTCTCCCACCGAATGCAACTGACCCATAGAAAGGACTCTGTGGATTGAAAACAGAGGTGTTGCATGTACCCTTGTTAACTACGGAAATCCTCCAATGATAAAAAAACAAATTTAAAAAGTGGAGAATAGAAGAATCAAGAAACAGAAAGGGGGAGAGATAGTAAAAAGGAGAATGAAGAAAGGGAGAAAGGTGAAAAGACAGAATCATAGAATTGAAGAGTCTGAGCGGACCATGCGAGGCATCTTCAATCCATCCCCGTGCAAGGCAGGATACCTTTCTGCCCAACGAGGGACTCGAACCCACGACACTGAGTCGGGGGGGGGGAGGAAAAGGTAAAACGAGAAAGAGCCAGAGGGAGGTGAACGGAAGGGCTCCACTTACGCATGAGGGTGCTGAAGGCCACCACGGCCAGCAGCGCCTGCACCAGCACCCCGAAGCTGTCCAGCAGCGCCCCGTTGCCGCAGCCGTGCGGGCGGCTCTTCGCCTGGGTGCCGTTGGCTCCTGGCAGCCTTTCGGGCAGCGGCGGCGGCGGCAGCAGCAGCGGGCGGGCGGGCGCGGAAGGGCGCAGCAGAGCCATCCCGGCCGGCGGAGCCTCCCCCGACGAGGCGGTCCGTCCGCCTTCCTCCGCCCCGAACAAAGGCTGGCTCCGCTGCGGGCTCAAGCGGAGAGGGGAGGCGGCTCCTGTAGCTGCTTCCCCCGAGGAAGGGGCCGGGCGGGCGCCAGGGGGCAACGCCTCCGCGGAGGAAAGGAGCCGTCGGTGGGGCGGGGGGGGAGCGAGGGGTCAGCGGAGACCTTAGACGCCGAGGGGTGGGGCACTAAGACCATCTGTGCTGGTGGGGTCCTAAGACCTTCCTCGCTTTACCCGACGGTTTGCGCTCTACCCTCCTCTCCCAGCCTCTATCTCCATCCCCAGAGAAGGTGCGCAAAAAGCATGGCTGGGAACGTGGCCCATCCCATCAATAAAATCATAGTTTGAATCCATTGCTCCGTGTCCGCTTCTCTGGAGCAGCAGAAAACAACCTTTCACCCTCCTCTATATGACATCCTTTTATATATTTGAACATGGCTATCATATCACCCCTTAACCTTCTCTTCTCCAGGCTAAACATACCCAGCTCCCTAAGCCGTTCCTCATAAGGCATTGTTTCCAGGCCTTTGACCATTTTGGTTGCCCTCCTCTGGACACGTTCCAGCTTGTCAGTATCCTTCTTGAACTGTGCTGCCCAGAACTGGGCACAGTATTCCAGGTGAGGTCTGACCAGAGCAGAATATAGTGGTACTATTACCTCCCTTGATCTAGACGCTATACTCCTATTGATGCAGCCCAGAATTGCATTGGCTTCTTTAGCTGCTGCATCACACTGTTGACTCATGTCAAGTTTGTGGTCTACCAAGACTCCTAGATCCTTTTCACATGTACTGCTCTCAAGCCAGGTGTCACCCATCCTGTATTTGTGCCTTTCTTTCTTTCTTTCTTTCTTTCTTTCTTTCTTTCTTTCTTTTTGCCCAAGTGTAGTACTTTACATTTCTCTTTGTTAAAATCAAATGGGAACAATAAATGGGCAGGGAAGAATTATGGGTGTTTTTTTAATTTTTAAAAAGTTGCTATAGGAACGAAGGAAGGAGCTGCCTTATAGTGAGGCGGACGGCTAGTCCATAGGCTAGCCAGGATATTTTTTTGGGGGGAGGCTTTTGTTAGGGTAGGTGCAGAACCTCAGATTTGTATTGATTTGGGGAGGGGCTACGCCCATGCACTAGTCTCTCTGTTTTGTTGATCCCTGGTGTAGAAGACCTCAGACCCAAGGGTAGCTCATTCGGTAGAGAGTTCTGGTTTCTCTGTACAGAAAGGGACAGGAAAATGCACTGGAGACACACTTGCTTCGACACAACATCTGACCTCCCTGCAAACATGGTGGCATAAGTCCTCAATAAACACACTGCCTAGAAGCACTCAGACGATAAAAGCCTCCAGTTAATTTTGTAGCTTCAGAACGTAAGACGAGCCTGCTGGATCAGGCCAGTGGCACATCTGGTCCAGGATCCTGTTCTCACAGCGGCCAACCAAGGGACTCAGCTACATTGGCAAATAAAAAGCGCTTTATATGTCGAAACAAAATTAAAAAATTCCTTCCAGTAGCACCTTAGAGACCAACTAAGTTTGTTATTGGTATGCATGCACGAAAGCTCATACCAATAACAAACTTAGTTGGTCTCTAAGGTGCTACTGGAAGGAATTTTTTTATTTTGTTTCGACTATGGCAGATGAACACGGCTGCCTACCTGTAACTAGAACGCTTTATACCGGTGTGTGTTGTTTATGCATTCTAACGCTGTGACACCAGGTGGCGCTGTGGAGTTCTGTTTTACCAACCCGATTTCTCATACAAAGTTTGCAACGCGTTTCAATGAAACGCTTCTTTGATGTGTCTAGATCTAGCCCAGGTGTCTGAGAATATGACAACCTTAGTGTATGCAAAACCACGTGGGGGGTGTGTGTGCCAAACTGTGTCTTTGACCCGGGTAAAATAAAGCCTAGTTTCGCCCCTGCCCCAGCAGCTGGCATAACTTCTTGTCATAACCTTCTAAAACCATGTTGTGATTTTGAAGTCACAATAATCAAGCAAACCACAATCTTGTCTTGTCCTTGCCTTTTATCTCTTGTTCTGATAAACTATTATTTAAGCCATTAAGGCAAATACCCAATACCCCCCCTCCTCTTCTCTTCTAAGGTGTAAGATGTAAGTCACCATGTATGCTTTCTTCCTCTTTAGCTGTACCATTTTTTCAATTTAGCAGGGGAAAAACCAGGATCCTGGAGAAGGCTTCAGCTACGTTCTTACCAGGGTATATGACAGGAGTCACCAACACAGTGCTCACACATGACAATATACCCTCCAGGAACTCCTAGGACAACCACAAAAGGTCTCGGTAAATATCCCATCCAAAACTCACAGTGCATAAGGGATTGTTTGCTTTTCCTGCTCAGTTCCCGCTTGCACTGACTCTGGCTGATCAGAAGGTCGGCGGTTCGAATCCCCGCGGCGGGGTGAGCTCCCGTTGCTCGGTCCCAGCTCCTGCCCACCTAGCAGTTCGAAAGCACGTCAAAGTGCAAGTAGATAAATAGGTACCGCTCTGGCAGGAAGGTAAACGGCGTTTCCGTGCGCTGCTCTGGTTCACCAGAAGCTGCTTAGTCCTGCTGGCCTCATGAGCCGGAAGTTGTACGCCGGCTCCCTCGGCCAGTAAAGCGAGATGAGCGCTGCAACCCCAGAGTCGTCCGCGACTGGACCTAACAGTCAGGGGTCCCTTTGTTGTTGTTCAGTCGTTCAGTCGTGTCCGACTCTTCGTGACCCCATGGACCAGAGCACGCCAGGCAAGCCTATCCTTCACTGCCTCTCGCAGTTTGGCCAAACTCATGTTAGTAGCTTCGAGAACACTGTCCAACCATCTCATCTTCTGTCGTCCCCTTCTCCTTGTGCCCTCCATCTTTCCCAGCATCAGGGTCTTTTCCAGAGAGTCTTCTCTTCTCATGAGGTGGCCAAAGTACTGGAGCCTCAACTTCAGGATCTGTCCTTCTAGTGAGTACTCAGGGCTGATTTCTTTGAGAATGGATAGGTTTGATCTTCTTGCAGTCCATGGGACTCTCAAGAGTCTCCTCCAGCACCATAATTCAAAACAGGGGTCCCTTTACCTTTACCTAAATACCGTATATGTGACGTTTCACCTATTGGTTGCTTCAGATGTCTTGCAAAAGCACTTTTTTTTTTTTTGCACAAAATTTCCCTGACCTATGAGATTGGACCCTGTTGTTATTCCTGTTTCCACAATACTGGGTTGTTGTTTTGCTTACAGTGGAACCTTGGCTGTCAAATGTACAGTCATACCTTGGGTTACAGACGCTTCAGGTTCCGCGTTTTCGGGTTGCGCACCACGCGGAACCCAGAAGTACTGGAACAGGTTACTTCCATGTTTCGGCGCTTGCACGTGCGCAGAAGCGCTAAATTGCGCTTTGCGCATGCTCAGAAGTGCCGGATCGTGACCCGCGCATGCGCAGACATGGCGCTGTGGGTTGTGAATGTGCCTCCCGCATGGATCACGTTCGCAACCCGAGCGTCCAGTGTAATCCATTCCGGAAGACCGTTCGAAATATTCGACAACCGAGGCGCAATTGCCGGGCAGCGAAATCCATTGAAAAAATGGAGAAATGTGCCTCGGAAGCTGTTCAACTTCCTAGGCGTGTTTAAAAATGGAAGCATTCACTTCTGGGTTGTTGGCATTCAAAAGCCGAAATGTTCCGACAACCAAAGTTCCACTGTATTTTGGTTTGCCACTTAGATTTTTGTTTTAATCGAGCAGTTTAGAAATGCTTTTAAAGAAATAAACAAAAGATAAAAAATCTAAAAAGGAAGAAGCCGGTTAAGGATGTAAAATTGGAGGGGGTGCCCCCTAAATTTGGTTTTCTACTAGAAACGTTTCCGGTTTTTTTCCTGCACTCCCGCAGCAACAGCTTTTAGGATGGACGCCCTTGTCTCTAAGCCACAGACGTCTTCTTGCTTTGCACAGCGACAGAGGTTTCCTTTTGGCCTCTTGGCAGATCCATCATGCCTTAACTCCAAGCAGACATCTTGGCTTACACTCTGCTTCACATGTCAAAACAATCCCATCTCGGCCCGTGAAATACAGGATTTCCTTTGCCGAAGGAGAAATATTCTGGGGACCTGTTGGCCACTTGGACCTTTGCCCAGAGAGTTAAAAGCTATTTCCCTCTCATCTTAAGCACTGAAGTTTCTTGGCAGTGGTGGAGGAACAAGATATTTGGGTTTGGGCTGAGGGGATGCTAGGCCGGTTTATGCGCAGACTCGCACACCTTTTTTTCTCCAGCCTCTATTCAGGCAAGCAAAGGCGCATTGACATACTTCAAGGCAAAAACACTCAGGCAGGGCCAGCGCATGCTGGGCAGAGTCTGAGGGCCGGACAGAGCGACTTAAGAGGGCCACATCCAGACCTGAGGTTCCTCACTACCTTGCAGGGTTGTTGTGAGGAATCCTAGAGTTGTAGAGTCAAGCAGAGATATATTTTTTTGAAATATTTTTATTTTATTTTACAAGTATAAAAATATAACATACTGTACACCCACTATTTAAAGATTCCTCTGAATCTCTGAATTTCCCACCTTCCCCTCCATGGGTGCCGTCATCAAACCTTCTCTACTGCATCTTTTTCAATAATCCATATTTTATATAACTCCGTTATCTCCATAGTTCTTACTACATTACAAGAGTTATTGCAATCCTGCTAGTGTTTCCATCTGCTTACAATGGTCTCCAAGATAACTTATACTTTCCCCCATTCTTTGTTGAAATTTTGGTCTTCTTGGTTCCTGAGCTTTCCGGTCAATTTTGCCATTTCGGCATAGTCCAACAGTTTAATTTGCCATTCCTCTCTGGTAGGGAATTTTATCTTCTTTCCATCTCCAGGCAAGAATCTTTTTGCCCAGTGTGGGACTCAAACCCACAGCCCTGAGATTAAGAGTCTCATGCTTTACCAACTGAACTATTGGGAGGGAGGAGAACCACGAACGCTGACTAGCACTCTTGGAGGGAAGGTGGGGTATAAATGTAGAGAGAGGAAGAATAAACAAAGAAGAAGAAGAAGAAGAAGAAGAAGAAGAAGAAGAAGAAGAAGAAGAAGAAGAAGAAGAGAAGAGTTTGGCTTTGATATCCCGCTTTATCACTACCCAAAGGAGTCTCAAAGTGGCTAACATTCTCCTTTCCCTTCCTCCCCCACAACAAACACTCTGTGGGGTGAGTGGGGCTGAGAGACTCCAGAGAAGTGTGACTAGCCCAAGGTCACCCAGCAGCAGGGCCGGCGCGTCCATTAAGGCAAACTAGGCAATTGCCTAGGGCGCAAAAATGGAGGGGGCGCTGGCCAGGCTTGGGCGGGGGGGCGGGGCGGGCTAGCAGCAGCTTCTCTGCTGTAGCGGAGAGGTGCTGCTTGCTCCCTACACCACTCCCCGGCTCCCGCTAAAGCAGGCTTTGGCAGGGGGCGGTGGCGGTGGCGGGACGGGCGAGCAGCAGCTTCTCTGCTACAGCGGAGAAACTGCTGCTTGCCTCTCCACCACCCCCACCTCCCGCTAAAGCAGGCTTTGGTGGTGAGGCGGGCGGTGGGGGGCACCAGAAGGTGGTCTGCCTAGGGCGCAAGAAACCGGTCTTGCCCAGCAGCTGCATGTGGAGGAGCGGAGATGCGAACCCGGTTCACCAGATTACGAGTCTACCGTTCTTAACCACTACACCACACTGGCTCTCAACTGATGGAATCTGTAAAGGAAAAATGTATGAAGTGCCCAGTCGCTCTGCTGCTATCTAGGTTGCTTAGGAACCAGCAGTGCAACTCAGTTGAGAGGCAGTGTGAGCTAACAATAGGAAGCCCACTCCTCACCCTTCTGTTCAAGCTTATGGAATGAAATATTCCCAACGCCATAGCAATAGCAATAGCAATAGCAATAGCAGTGAGGGACTCTTGTGGTTCAAGCCCCAAGGTTTGCTGTAAGGATGAGCAACACAGCAAGAAAATAGCTCAGTTTCTAGAGCATGAGACTCCTGACCTCAGGGTCGTGGGTTCGAGCCCCCATGTTGGTCAAAAGGATTCCTGCATTGCAGGGGGTTGGACTACAGCCTTAGGATCCCTTCCAGTTCTATGATTCTGGGACCAGCTGGTCTCCTGAAACTTCTGAGGCGGCCAGCTTCCCCTAACAAGGTGCGCACGCCCTTAGCTTGCCTTCAAACCTTCTGCAGAATTGCTGGAACTAGCCTAGGCAAAAGGGGCTCTCGATGGGTAAGAGCAGGGGTAGGCAACCTAAGGCCCGGGGGCCGGATGCGGCCCAATCGCCTTCTCAATCCGGCCCGTGGACGGTCCGGGTATCAGCGCATTTTTACATGAGTAGAATGTGTCCTTTTATTTAAAATGCATCTCTGGGTTATTTGTGGGGCATAGGAATTAGTTCATTTTTTCCCTTCAAAATATAGTCCAGCCCACCACATGGTCTGAGGGACGGTGGACCAGCCCACGGCTGGAAAAGGTTGCTGACCCCTGGGTAAGAGGAACACCTGGGCCATCCTGCCCTTTGCTATGTTGGTGCAATGTGAACAATGGGTTAAATTATGCAGTACTTGGTCTTGTGACGTCTTGGGGAGCACTCCCTCTACATCTGGAGGCTCTGAGATAAGGGTGCGGGGGGGGGGCAGGTGGCCCTCCTTAGCTCCGGTTGCAAGGGCTAGCCTGGCCTGGCAGGCTCCGTTCATCTTCTGCCTGGCATGAATCTGCACCGCCCCGGGCACCAGCAAAGGCTGCTACGCCACTGAAAGATAGGCATTGGAGTGTGTGTAGACTGCTCAAAGGTATAGTTTCCATTTGTTGCTTCACCCACCTCTAGCTCCGGCTCTGCCCACCATTGATATGCGGCCCCAGTAAGGTTGCCCAGAAAGAAATGTGAGCCTCAGGTTGGAAGAGACCTTCCGCCCCTGCCTTAGAGATTGGTAAAGGGTAAAGGGACCCTGACCATTAGGTCCAGTCACGAACGACTCTGGGGTTGCGGTGCTCATCTTGCTTTACTGGCCGAAGGAGCCGGCGTACAGCTTCCGGGTCATGTGGCCAGCATGACTAAGCCTCTTCTGGTGAACCAGAGCAGCACATGGAAACGCTGTTCCTTCGGAGTGGTACCTATTTATCTACTTGCACTTTGATGTGCTTTCAAACTGCTAGGTTGGTAGGAGCTGGGACCGAGCAACGGGAGCTCACCCTGTCGTGGGGATTCGAACCGCCAACCTTCTGATTGGCAAGCCCTAGGCTCAGGGGTTTAACCCACAGCGCCACCCCCACGATTGGTAACAGAGTACAAAAAGGATGTGAAGTTGTATCCATTTCCACTCTAAAGCAGATATTATTCCCCAGCAGGTGGTGCTGCGATGTCAGTGTTTGACCAGCACATCTGATCTCTCTCCGCTACAATGACGGCTTAAACAGGAGCTTTTCGAAGGTTGCGCAAAAAGGGGAAGGCCACAAGTGGCACCGATCTAATTTCCATGGATGAAAGCTTCTGGTGTAGCTGGGGCACAAACAGGGAGCCCAGTTAACCTGCCGTGGCAAAAGCCAAACTTCAGCAAAAGGGACAATAGATAAATTCTGCCTTAGTGCAATTTAGATCCCCCTAGTTGCATCCATCATGGAACTCTTAAGCTACCGACCCAACATATGCTACAGCTAAAAATTGGGGAGAAATTTGATTCAGTTCAAATTCAAAGACGGACCTACCTAATTCACATTTTCCAAAGCAGTACACAAACTGAAACCTGGCCATTGTTTGAAATTTGCACTTCTCCAAGTTTCACAACACTCTTCAGCCATGTAATGTGTCCAAAACTGCACACGCTAGGGCAAAATGAGAATAAACATGCCCGCGAGAATGAAAAGAACGTGCAAAAATGCTTTCTACCAGGAAACATTGCTTTGTGGATTTATGCACATTTGGCAAAATTGCATGCAAAATGGTAATGAATTTTCCTGCAAACTTTTTTTTAATCATACTGATATGGGTATGTGGAACAATGAACTTAAGACTGCAAAAGTTGAAACTGGCCTTTTCTCTGTCTCTCTAGCTCTGGCATGGTTTCTACATCACACCCCTCCGGGTCAATAAATGATCTTGCTTGCTAGTCCTAAAATGTGTGGCTGTTACTTGAAAGTTTGACCTAATGTGGTAAATGGCATCCATTTCTCAGAGTCCTGAGGGCTGGATGAAGTTTACACCCACAAAGACAGGACTGTGTTTATATCGGGCACAGTTCCGCCCCTACGATGCATCTCAACCTTTTGTCTCCCACCAAGAAGGTAACCCCAGAAGCATATTTTCCACTACCCCACTTTTCCAAGCTCAATGATTGACAGGAATAATGTGTTGATCAACTGGGGCTGGATCCAGCGGCTTCCAAGTTCATTATTCTGATTTTTCTTTATAGCAGGGTCGGAGAGCGGGGCGGGTGGGTGGGGGGATAACACCTGTATGCTAAATACATTACTTCTGGGCTTTGTCACTCTTTCATTATTTCTTCTCTCTCTCTCTCTCTTTCATCTTTTTTTGTTTTTATTTAGATTAACATTTTAGTTTCAATTAAGAAAAAATAGGTTTGATAATAATCTCTTTGTATCCCCTTTCCCAAGTTCTAATACTGTAAAAGATTATTCCAAACAAGATGTAGTTTATGATGGATGCAGAAACCACAGCTCAGCGTGCATACAAATGCACTCAAAACATCCCAGGTTCAATTCAAAATATTCAAAATATTGCTAATCCAAACAATCTCAGTGGCGAGACTGTGGAAGACCCCTCTTGACCCCCTCTGAGGTTGGCTCTCCAGATGTCTCCCGTCAGGCCTAACCAGCATGGAGAAAGATCAGGGATGATCAGAGCCCAGCAACATCTGGGGAGGGAGGGACACACTCTCGAATTAGACAATCCTGGCCCAGATGTGGACCAGTGGGCCAACACAGTCTAAGGAAGCAGCTGCATCTCAACAGCTTCATCCTTTGGGGAAATGACCACAGCTCTGTGGAAGAACATCAGCTTTGCCAGGACCCCAGGCTGAATCCTTGGCATCTGCAGGGAGGGCTGGGAATGTCCGCTGCCGAAATCCTGGAGGGCTGCCTGCTGCCAGTCAGTGTAGACATTACTGAGCTAGATGGATCCAAAGGTCAGATTCCATGTAAGACAACTTCCTGTGCTCCACCGCAGGTCTCTAGATAACCTTCAAGGTGCTTCTAGATTCTAGATAACCTTCAAGGGGCTTCCACAGAAAGCTGGGAAATGTCTCTGGAGACACCCTGCAGCAGTTACGGGGTGGGTGGGAAGAAACCGCAGAAGCAACTGAGATAAAATAGGGGCTGGGCTGCTCTAATCTTACGAAACACAAGGCAATGGTCAACAGAAAATAGGTGAAGAAGGCAACACAGCTTTCTCAGCAGTGCCAAATATGGTCTTTCTTGCCAGCGATAACCAACTCCTTGCAATCATTTTCCTGCAATAACTAGTTTCCTGCCTGCTGGGTTAGAGGAGTTGCGAGAGAGATTAGGCTTGGACCCTTAACTGAGCACCCCCTAACTTTGTCCCATATAACTTAATGGGAGCCCCTGAGCTTATTCTACCCCTGCAATTCTGCCCCTTCATCCAGATATTCTATTCTTATCCATGAGTTTCCCAATTTCCTGTGATCGTACTGGAAGAGGCACGAGCCTTTTGGGGTTGTTTGCTTCCTCCCATGCCTGCTTGTTTACTGACCGGCCGCAATACCTTCCTGACTTTTTGCCAAAGCACTAAAGAAGATTTTCGGTTTAAAAGTGGTGTGCAAACAGTGGAATTGCCACGCTCCAAAAGGAAGAATGAACGGGAAGGGAACAGTTAAATACATACTTGAACGCATGCTTCTCAGAAATTCACACACACTAAGTGTACATATGTTATACGCACTCTCAAATGTCCTAGTGACATGGTTGGTCCATTCTGTGCCAACATTGTAATTTTTCTATTTGTCAGTCCTAAAAGTGTTTTTCTAAAAACTGAAATATCTTGGGTGTATGCATCCCAACCTAATTACTCTGCAGAATTCAGTAACTGAACTTGTTTTCCGATTTTTAAAAAATGCAATCCTCCGACCCCCCCTTCAGGTGGGGAGTGAGTGACAAAGTCCCATTGAACAGAATTTTGGCTTCCCAGTAAATAAGTGTAAAATTGAGCTCTGACAGGCCCAACTCTGAGCACTATTCACTCCCAGCCCAGTCCTTTGCTTGCTTACTCAGGAGTCATTCTCATGGCATTCAAATTAGTCACCGAAAACGTGACAGTGTGAAATCATACATGACTCCTCAGAAGTAAGTCTCAATGTGTGTGCGTTTGTGTATGTTTGAGGTTTACCTGTTTCTAAAAATGTTGTATTTACCAAGTAGTAAACCCATAAGCAGTCTCACTTGAAAATAAAATTTTACTCATGAGCAAAACGTTGTGTTTAATTATTATGGGTTGTTTCCAACGTTGGACCTATTTAGCGCAGAGACTCATTGCAAAGTGCCCCCCCCCCCAGTACAACAGAGCTAAATGCAACACTGTGGTCATTTATATGGATAAGTTGTCGCAGACACCCACAAAAATCACCAGGTCACCAACAACCGCAAAGTAGTAGTAGTAGTAGTAAAAGGTAAAGGTAAAGGTAAAGGTACCCCTGACCATTAGGTCCAGTCGTGGACGACTCTGGGGTTGCGGCGCTCATCTCGCTCTATATGCCGAAGGAGCCAGCGTTTGTCCGCAGACAGCTTCCGGGTCATGTGGCCAGCATGACAAGGCTGCTTCTGGCGAACCAGAGCAGCGCACGGAAACGCCGTTTACCTTCCCGCCGTAGCAGTACCTATTTATTCTACCCGCACTTTGATGTGCACCTTCTGATCGGCAAGCCCAAGAGGCTCAGTGGTTTAGACCACAGTGCCACCCACGTCCGATATTAGTATAATAACTAATATTAGTATAATAACTAATGTAATTAATATAAGACAGCTCAGCCTGTAGAGCATGAGACTTAATCTTAGGGTTGTGGGTTCAAGCCACAGGTTGAGCAAAAAGATTCCTGATTTGCAGGGGGTTGGACTAGATGACCATAGCTGTCAACTTTTCCCTTTTCTTGCGAGGAATCCTATTTGGAATAAGGGAATTTCCCTTAAAAAGGGGGGAAAGTTGACAGCTATGCTAGATGACCCTCCCGATCCCTTCTATGAAGACAACAACATCAGATGGCACTTTCAGAGAGTCTCCACGCAATCCTAAGCATACCAACTCAGAAGTAAACCCTATTGAATTCTGTGGAGCACCTTACTCCCAGGTAAACGGGTTTAGGACTGCAGCCTTAATAGCCAAGGCTTGGCGTCTAAACTTGTTTTTTTTTTTTTTAAATTAATTAAGTGAGGCTTCCTCCCAGCCTCAGACCGCAATCCCCCTTTAAGACCGTACTGTAAATCTGCTTTTGGGGATTCCGCCCCTATTATTCATTCCTGCACACACCAGGGAAATGGGTTCAATATTAAACTCCTTGGAAGGCGTCCGGAGTCCCGACTAAACCCGCAACAGGACGGGACTTCATCACTGACCGCGCGAACCGAAGCGCACGTCCTTTGGGCGTGCAAAGCTGTCACGCTTACTCGGGAGTAAGACCCATCTCCAACTCCGCGGGGGATTTGCACGGGTTCTGGAGGCTGTGGGCACATGGTGTGTGTGTGCGCGCGCGTGTTTGACAACTGTGCCGGGGAATTGTTTCTTTTTTTAAAAAAAAAAGGTCAGCGAAGGAGACGGCGCGCACACTCGCACACGCTCACACACACACGCCAAGTACAAGCGAGTGCGAGGCATGCGCATTGAGCGGATGCCATATTGGAAGGAGTGTGGAGCAGCAGCGGCGGCGGCAGCGAGCGAGGCGGGCGCGGATCGCGCTGGCGGGCGGCTGGAGTGGCGGGCGGGGGCTGCGCCCCTTCGACGCGGGGGAGAGATCGTGGGGGAGGGAAACTTCGCGCAGGTAAGGCGCGGCCCCGCGCAGCGGCGCGCGGACCTACCCGGGCTGCATCTAACGGAAGGTGGGTTTTTTCCTTCCCTCTCCCCCCCTCCTTTTCTTACGGAGAAGGATGGACCGATCGCGGTGGGTTTTTTGGGGGGGACGGTTTCTCTCCTTCCTCCCCCCGCTTTTTTTTTGGGGGGGGCAGGTTTATTAACAAGCGTTCTGCTTTGTGCAGAAAAAGCTGGTGCGTTTCTGACAAGGATCCCCCTAAAAAGCAAGTTATTGCAAAGTGATTTTTTTTTTGGATGTGTGTGTGTGTGTTGTTGTTTTTTAAAGAAGGTAATCTCGCCGTTCTGCTAGAACTCCGTCGTCCCTGCTTCGAGTGTGCAGCCCGATCCTGTGCACGCTTACTCGGAAGTAGTAAAAGTGTCTCTCTCGCCTTTGCTCCTTCCAGGCGGGCGGTGCTATCCTATGCATGTTAACTCGGAAATTAGCCCTTCCAAGTTCAGGGTTCTCCTACGTACCGGTATGTGGGGGTTGTTGTGCGCCCGATCCTATGCATAGAGTTCTAGGCGCGCCTAAAGCCGCGCTTGATTCTGGATGACATCACGCCGGGGTGCATTTCTTTGGGGAGGTGTTGCGATCCAATATGCACGGTTTTTTCTAGGGTGGTCGGATCCATTGCATGCAATTGGACCTACTTTTGCGTAAAGATGCATCGGGTCGGCTGTTGGTTGTGTGTGTGTGTGTGTGCGCGCGCGCGGGCGCGCATTTTTCTCTGTGTTGAGGTATTCTTTTTCCTTTTGCAAGGCACGTTTTTGGATCTGTGCCCTAGCGAGTTGAGATGAGCGGAATGCGCGGCTCGTGTTTAATGTCATCGCGTGGATACTCCAGTTCCTATTTGGAAACGCGCCAGATTAACCGAAGGCTTTGGGGACATGCTTATCTCATAAAAAAAATCTAATGTGATCTCGGCTTTGAATTTACTGAAAGAAAAAAATAAATTAAAAAACATTTTTTTGAGTCAGTTTCATGGAGCGGGGGAGGGAGGGACGGGAAACTGAGATGGATCAATGGAATACAGATTATTAGATGTGTATAAAATCGCCCCAAACTAATTCCCGGCCCCTCCCCCCCTTCATTGATTTAGTTCCCTTTATGTAACTGCGGTATAAATGGGTATTTAAAGAGGTTTGTCAGTTTCAACATGGCGGGTTTCAGGCTTCTCTACAAACTGAAAATAAACACGTTCCCCCCCCCCCTAAAGTGGAGTAGAGGAAGGCGGAGAAATGCGTGTGTTCCAGTGTAATCTACGCCACCCTATGTAGGCACATTACTTGGGCGTAAATCCTTCGGAAATCTCTGGGGCTTCTGAATAAGCATGTTTAGGATCCGGCTAGGATAGAGCTAGTTCTGGCTGCGATCCTAAAGACACCGGCAGCCCGAGTTCTCTAACCTGCTGATTTTGTCGCGATCTGCTTACGGGGGGCGGGGCGGCGGTTAGAGCCGTGCCGCGCAACGCAATCCTATACATGCGCACTCAAAACTATGGATTGCACCCTTGGTCCCGCCTCGCGCGGTAGGGTTTAATTCGGAGTAAGCTACACCGGATCCAACTGCAGGCAAGTCGCAACTAGGCAGACGGCCCGATCCTGCCTGCCTCAGAAGCCCCCCCCCCCCATTTGTATCCTATGGCGCTTGCTCCCGAGTAAATGATCGCATGCTTGGACTGAGTACAGTTCTGCATCTGCTTTTGGTTTCGGGTTCGTTTGTTGGCCAGGGTTCCGTGCGGGCTGTAGCTCACAACTGCGCAACATCTGCTTGGCATGCAGAAGGTTCAGTGCCTGCCATTGCAGCGTAAAGCAGGAGAGAGACCCTTGCCTGAAATCCTGGAGAGTCGCTGCCGGTCAGTGCCCATTGGGTCCAACTATCTCAGTAGTATGGGCACTGACAAGCAGCGGCTGCAGGGATGAAGCCTGGCACAACAAGTTGGGATTTACTTCCAAGTAAAGGAGATGCTTTTAAAAAAAAACTTTACAAGAAAGGAGATTCCCGACTAAACACCAGGAAGACTTTTCTGACTGTAAGAGCTGTTCGCCAGTGGAACGGTCTCCCACTAGAGGTGATGGACTCTCCTTCCTTGGGGGTTTTTAAGCAGAGGTTGGACTGCAGGTCTGACTCTGTATAAAGCTGCAGGGTGGCCCCCGTTGTGGATGCTTTAGTTGAGATACCTGCCTTGCAGGGGGGTTGGGCTAGATGACCCCTTGGGGATCCCTTCCAACTCTACAATTATTGGATTCTAAGTAGACGTGGGCTGTGCGCACGTAGAGCTGGCAGGATCCTACCCAATTTCTCCATTCGAGATCTTATCTGCGGGAAAGCGCGTTAACGATCGACAGAGACCAAAGTCTGCGGCGAGGGGCGCTGGGCGAGGGCGCAGGGAGGAAGCGGGCGGCGGCGGTTGTGGTGTGGACTTTGGATCCGAAGCGGGGTTGGATTTTTTTGGGGAGGGCAGCCAAGATAGCCATCGAATCACGGAATGGCCGGTCACTTACTCTTGAGGAAAAACAGCAGGCTGTGCTTTTTATGAAGATGCGCCTCCGGGTTCTGGAGAAAGTCTCGCTTGGCTCCTCCGAACTGTGCTAGTCTGATCCCACCGTCGAGATGCAAAAAGGGTCTGGACTCGAGGGAGGGACCTTGGAAGTTGCTTTTTAACCAAGTCTAACCATTGGGTCCATCTCGGCCAGCACTGTCTACTCTGTTTGGCAGAGGCATGGGGATGCCGGAGACTGAACCCAGGACAGTCTGCCCCCCCCGCCTCCCTTTTTGCTTACAACCAGTGCCCTCCTCCTTTGTCTCAGCTTTGCGCTGAGAGGCAGTGTCACCTAATGGTTAGAGAACTGGACTGGGACCTGGGAGACCAGGGTTCGAATTCCCACTCAGCCCATGAAGCTCCTTGGGTGACCTTGGGCGCCAGTCACCCATCTCCCAGCCAGACCTACCTCACGGGGTTGTTGTGAGGATGAAAGGGAGGAGGACCATGTGCACCATACTGAGCTCCTAAATAAACGGATAGATGATGATAAGATGGAGCAGAACTCCACAGGGAAGAAGACAAAGTTAGCGCGAGTGGGCTAAGCATGTCATTGGCTCTGGCGCCCCCTGGTGTCGGGCTCCCTGCCTTCTGCCCTATCAGTTGCAATGGGTACCAGCCATTTCAGACCTTTCCAAATAGGAAGATAGGAATCTGCCTTGTACTAAGCCATTCTCTCTCCTGTCTGGCTGTCCGCCTCTCTCCATCGGGCTCCGTGCTGTCATATATTCCCAGCCTTTACCTGGAGATATCGGGGGTGCAACCTCCTGCGTTGAAAGCAGGTGCCCGCTCCCCCAAATTTTGCTCTCCAAAAAAACCCCCAACGCATTGGTTATGATGGGCAGCCGAGCCACGTTTTCTGGAAGGTCGAGCCTCTTTTGCCAATCCTTTGCGTTGACTACTCAGAAGTAAAAAAAAAATAAACCACTCCTCTGCGCTCGGAAAGGCTTGCTTGGGGTGTGTTTTGCAGGATTGCAACCTGCGTTGCCTCTAAGCGGTGTGTGCGTGTGCGCGCGCGCATCGCGTAGTATAGCAGCCCTGTAGTTTGGTTACTCTGAGCAGGGTTGCAACGCTACGCGCGTTTCCCTGCTTTTTAACTGCGCCCGATCCTTGCATACGTTAATGTTTGTTGAGGGCGTTAAAAGAATGCAACTACTTTAAAAAAAAACCAAGAACCCCGCAATCCGATCCTATGCACTCTCTTACTCGCGGGTAGACCCCATTGAACTGAGACTTGTTTCCGAGGAAGCATGTCTGCGCCGGGAGGAGAGACGGGCGAGGATGAAAAAAGGAAAACCGCCGCGCGGCTGAAGTTGCGCGGTGCTGCGCGAGCGCCTCCCTCTCTGGATCGGCGCAAGGAGCGCCTCGCAAGAGAGCCTCGCCCTCTCTGCGTGGTAGAAAAGAAAGTGGATTTCTAAAATTATAATTCTAAAGGCGCTGGTGGGCGGCAGTCTGCTTTAAAAGCAGGGCGGAGTTTCTCGCTGTTGGCTGTTGCCTTTGCTAGAGAACGAGGGTTGTGAACTTTGTTTCCAAAGTCAAATTTTGAGTCACTTCGCAAAAATAAAATTAAAGCAGATTGATCACCAGCCAACAAACAGTGGGACTAAGGGGGAGTCGATTTTCAGTCGTGTTGCTTGAACTTTTTTGTTTTGTTTGTTTTTTGTTTTGGAAGAACTTTCTCTGTGTGTTTCTTCTCCTGCAAATTCCCACCAGCGACAAGCCAGGGGAATCTTTTCTGTGTAAATGGATCTGCCGCCTGCGGGATTGGATTGCAATCTCCGGCAGAGGTCACCCTTTGCAGCCATCTGTTGTTGGAGGCACACCACATCTGCTCCAGATGTGCAGGTCCCCCCCCCTTTTAAAAATCCTCCATAGCCAATTGTTTCCCAGGACTTGGATAGCTGCTTCCCTGTCACAGCCCCTTAAAATTTAAAACTGGCCTTAAGGCACCACTCTTGTTTGCAAAAAAAGGTTCGCCTTCTATATTGTGAAAATGTTGAGATTCTCAACCCTCCACCCACCCCCTCCTATAGTGGTGCAGCAATAAACTGCTAGCACCTTTGCAAAGCTAAGCAGGGTCTGGTATGGTTTCAAATTGGATGGGGAACTGCGCATGGGTGTAGGGGGGAGCAGATCAAGTAAGTAATTAAAAATAGGCTACTTATCTAAAAATAGAAACAATCAGAATATTTGAAATTGCAATGCTTCCTGTTGTCACTTGGATGCATATTCTAGCGACACAAGTAGCTCGGTTCTGGAACAGGACAGGTGGGTGTCCTGCCCCCCTCCCAGCATAAATCCTGGGACTGCATGTTGAGATTCCTGCATTGCAGGGGGTTGGACTAGATGACCCTTGGAAGTCCCTTCCAACTCTACAATCCTATGAACCCTCATCACTAGGGATTTTACATGAATCTCAGGGATGAGTGATTCAATCGCCTCAAGTGCAGACGTACAAGAGTCCTCTGTTGTTAGGAGGAAAGGTTGGAACAGCAACTCATGCAGAGATGCGTTGGGCAGACTCCTCCGGGAGGGAAGTAAATCTGGCTGTATCTCAGCACCCAGAGTGACAGAGTCACACCTAATACAGTAAAGGTAGCAGAATCAGCCCACCTCCCAAAGCAGTTGGTTTTTGGAAGGAAGCAAGTTCAGAACTGTAACTCATTGCAGAGACACACTGGGCAGCCTCTCCTCTGGGTGGGTCATTTGGGCTCACAAGCCTTTAAAATTTATGTAGTTGATTCCTCACAGCATCCTCGAGTGAGGATGGTGGCTGGAAAGGGAGCCTGGAGGGGAAATTCATCCCAGAAAGGATAATATTGACAAAAGAGAATCTGTGAAAGACGGGTGGAGGAGTCAGGCTGGGACCACCTGTGTGAGCAAGTCCACGCTCTCCTCTTTCCAAGACCACAAAGCCTCGAGCATCTCACCCCGAGGCTCTGTGTTCGAATCTCGGCATAGCCAAAGGCGGACAGAGGAGATAATACCGCTTCTGTTGGAGTGCCAAGAAAGGGCTTGCAGCAGCAATCCAATTTTCAAAGGCTTTCAAAGCAAACTTGGTCTGGACGTGTGGCTAATTAAATAGCTGCAAGTCATTGCAGGAAAAAAAAGCTTTCCTGGAAGGCGTATGGGAATTGTATCTGTTGTGCAAAGGGGCTTCCTACCCGGGTGTTGCTGCTGATTCCAGCGAGGACAGCTCACATGGGTGTAGAATATATTTTGGGCTGAACATAACCTCTGCAGGGATCTCCAGGAACCTACTGTATATTCTGGCGTATAAGACTACTTTTTAATCCAGGAAAATCTTCTCAAAAGTCGGGGGTCGTCTTATATGCCGGGTGGAGAATCTGCGGTCGAGTATATCTCAAACTCTATATTTTAACTGGAAAAGTTGGGGGCAGTCTTATACGCCCAGCCGTCTTATACGCCGGAAAATACGCTATTTCTGCTGGTTAAGGATGGATAGCTCTGTCCCTCTCAATCTCAGAGTTGTGGGTTTGAGTCCTACCTTGGGGAAAAAAGGGTTCCTGCATTGCAGGGGGTTGGAGCAGAAGCCCCCCCTCCAACACAGGGCTGGCTTAACCACATGTTGAAGTAACTCTTCTTAATGTCTAAAGTGTTTTTTTTTGGGGGGGGGTTCCGCCATAAGCCCACCCGTAAATCCAGAGTCTAAAATTTCCACCCCACGCCTTCTTTTATTTTTTTGTTAAAAGCACATGAGTTTTCAGTAAAGATTTATAGCGTGTCACCACTTCAAATGCTTGCAGATATTAAATTTAAAACTAGAAAAACACAGCGCGGGAATGTTAGGGGTGGAAAAGGATTCTTTCAAGTTCTTTCAGTTGGTTCTTAAGAAAGTGGAAGGGGAGGGGGGTAGAGAGGGAAAGGAACTCATTCCCACCCAGGGGCGTAGCAAGGTAAATTGGTACCCGGGGGCAAAAAAAATTGTCACCTCCCCCAGGCATGGGAAGGGCAGGTGGTACCCAGTGTGGAAAATTTCTTGTCAACCCCCCCATTGATTCCCCCCCCCCCCGCAAATTGGTTTTACGTTATTTCCTATTTTCTTAAAAAGGAATAATAACACGTAATAATAATAATAAACCTTTTATTTATATCCCACCCTCCCCGGCCGAAGTCGGGCTCAGGATGGCTAACATCAGATACGTAACATTGGTATAAAATCAAACAATAATTAAATTACCTCCTAAAAACATCTCAAAATCAAATTAAAGTCTAATTAGATGGCTTTCCACAGGGTTAGGGTTGGGAACAGTAAGTGTTCTCTGAACTGAAATTTCAGCCTTCATGACATAGGAAAACAGCCAAGTGAACAGCTATTTTGGTGGAGGAGGGTCAAGATATTAACCGATATGCATGAAATTTCATATATAGCTATATAATCCCTAGTATAGTAAGATAAGACCTTTGGAGCAGGCATTTAAAAAAAATGTTTCCCCCCCAAAAAAATTTCCTTGATAATTTGTCACCCCCTCCATTATGGAACTCGGGGCGGCCCGCCATCCTCGCCCCCCCCCGAACTGGCACAATATTTTGTAATATGCTGCAATGTTTAATCTTTTAATTGGTTTCGTGAATCATAAACTTGGTTAATTATGGGCATCCTTTCAGCTGATTATACATTTTTAGGAAGTCCCCATTTTAAAAGAGGCATCTCTGCCCCCCCTTTTTTACACGTAGGGAGGAACAGCCTATTCTAAGGCATCACTTTGCTTAGAAAGCAACCACACTCTGTGCTTTGAAACTATTGTTTTCACCTGCATGTTAATGTATGCAAATTGAATCCCCCAATGAATCAAACAAAATTCATATGGTTGATTAAAGACTCCTTAAACCTGAGTGACTGCCTTCATAACATGTGCTGCTGTCCAAACTTCATTTCTCAGGTAGAAGGAGTGGCTTTTAACTGGAGCCAAAATAGGTAGCGGTTAACAGAAATCAGCTATGGCTTATTGGGGTTTATAGAATCCTAAGCTTTGAATGGGACCAAAAAAGACACCTAGCCAATACATCCTTGGCTGCATATACATTGCTTTAAAAACTCCAATCATTAAACCTGCTCTGGGAAGGTGCAAATAATTCAGCTCAACGAATTCATGGAAAAACAGGTCTTCTTTGGGGTGTATTAGAACAACAAATGCATTGGAATCATAGAACCATAAATTTGGAAGGGACCATGAGGGTCATCTAGTCCAACCCCCTGCAATGCACAAATCTTTCTGCCCAATGCGGGGCTCGAACCCACGACCCCGAGAGAAAGAATCTTGTGCTCCACCAACTGTGCTTTGTCTGGCCAGCCTTTTTATCCAAATTAATTTGTATCTCCTGGACTGAAACACATAGCGGAACATGATTTTCCTTATGGATCCTGCGTTGCTCTCAAAAAAAAAATTCTCTTATCTCGGGGCGTTGGCTAATGAAATAATCCATGGCCTTTTAAGATATGTGGGGTACGTGTGTGTGTGTGTGTGTTAATGTTTTTGTTTTATTACTATGTTATGCATTTTTGTGGTTTTATATTGTAAACCTGGGACGCGGGTGGCGCTGTGGTCTAAACCACAGAGCCAAGGCCAGCCAAAATTTGTGGGGGCTGGGTCACGTGACTAGGACTAGACACTTGATTGGATGGGATTGGACTGGATCCCTTCCAACTCTGCAATTCTATGATTCCGAGAATCTGCGAAGTCAGAACGTGTTTCTAAGTGGGAAAGGTCTGTCCCCTCCCCAATCCTCACCATCTTCTGACACAAATTACCCAGAAGCCTTCGGGGTATCTCATCACTAAGGCCAATGTTAGTGGTACTCTGAGTAGATCCATTGAACATGGGCATGAAGACTAAGTTAGACCATTAATTATGGTGGGCCAGGTGATGTGAAAGAGAGCAGGGGGAGGGAAATGTAGATTGATTACTGAAAGGTCTTCTTCCTCGCTACAGGAATTCCGTGATGATGAATTAGGGCTCGGAGAATCCTTTCTCTGAGCAATGGAGACAAGAGGGTCTGTGATCTTCAGCATGACAGAGACTCGGCGCCTCTCCTTGGACGAAAATACAGACCTAGCCAACGGAGATGCTGAACAGTTTGATTCAGGTGGACTTTTTGTGTGTGTGTGTTTTGTGTGTGGGACGCGGGTGGCGCTGAGGGTTAAACCACAGAGCCTAGGGCTTGTCAATCAGAAGGTCGGCGGTTCGAATCCCTGCGACGGGGTGAGCTCCCGTTGCTCGGCCCCAGCTCCTGCCCACCTAGCAGTTCGAAAGCACGTCAAAGTGCAAGTAGATAAATAGGTACTGCTCCGGTGGGAAGGTAAATGGTGTTTATGTGCACTGCCAGAAGCGGCTTAGTCATGCTGGCCACATGACCCGGAAGCTGTATGCCGGCTCCCTCGGCCAGTAAAGCAAGATGAGCGCCGCAATCCCAGAGTCGTCCACGACTGGACCTAATGGTCAGGGGTCCCTTTACCTTTTTAGGACAGCTTTACAAGCCGGTGTACTGTAGCAGTTAAGACAAGTATTGGAAGGAGCCGTGTGTGGCTAGATTCAAGTCCCTACTCAGCTGTGAACGTCACTGGGCAACCTCGAGCCAATCTCTAACTCTTGGCCTAGCCTACCTCACAGGGATGTTGTGTTTGGTGACAAACTAGGGGAGAACAGCAACACGCCACTGGGATATAAATAAATACAGCTAATACACAGGAATGGCAAAATCTGTCCATTTTGGTTGCTCTCCATTTCCTAATTTTAAATTTGCTTCCCTGCATCAGTTTGCAATTATTATTATTATTATTATTTTTAAAGTTCTCACAAAATGTTAAGGAAAGACTTCCGGCGGCGACGCCATCGCCGGGTGGTCGAAGGCTGCTTCGGGTCCGAAGCGCCTTGTCCATCCCGGGGGTTAGGAGCCGCGCTACCGCAGCGCGCGGCTCCGGTTGGGGTGCGGGAAGAGCGTCCCGCACCCTGGGCTCCCCGGCTGCGCCCGCGGAGGCTCCGAACCCTTCCCCTGCCCCCCTGTAAAGGGGGAGTGGGGGTGAAGGGACAACCGGAGCCGGGCTTCGGGGACATGCCCCAACCGGGATGCAAATGCGGCGACAGAGCCCGCGGTGAGCGTCTAAGTTCTACCTGTGAAGAATGGAGCTAAAGGAACCCGGTGGTCGTGAGTAAAGAATTTGAGTGAAATCGTGCTTTTGGGACGATCCGGGGGGAAGGAGAAGGGCAGCCTGCCTCCCTCCCTTCGAGCTCAAGAATCTAACCAATCTGAGTGATTGCTGCTACAGAACTGGCTATAATGTATTTAAAATTGACACATGAGACTGGCAAACTTTTCTTTCGGGAAGCTAATTAGAGGAAAATATCTCCATTTAAAGTTGCGGTATTTGCGCTCCAGCTCAGGAAAATGGCGACGAACAAAGAGGGGAGTAGAAATATGACACCCACTTCCTCCTCCTCTGCCAGTATGCTGGGTTTCGTCCTTGAACTGGTATTGAACTCTGGATTAACGGATGAACAGAGACTCACTGCCTTGAAGGTGGAATTGCTTTGTAGAAAAGTCAAAGTCTTGTGTGGGGGTCTGAAATGGAACCAATTGCCCACAGAGGAGGCTTTTAAAACTTTTGACACTTTGGAAGAATCCCTTGCCAAGGAGCTGAGAGGGCTGATGAGTGAGCTACTTCGGAGAAGAAATTCGCTTTCTGGGGGTGGCAGCCCCAAGGCGACGTCAAGATTTTTTATATCCAGTCCCCGAGGTGTGAGCTCGGGGGCCAGGGACAGAGAATTAAGGTATTTACAAGAAGAAAAGGAATGTTACAAAGAACCGAAGAAGCTGAGAGATGATGAGATGGATACCTCTGAACTCGTGGCAAGGAGAGGTTTGGACTGTGCCTGGATCTGTGGACGTTTGGAGAGGGAAGCTACATGGAAGTTTAGTGTTGAAACCACCAGGAGAAGAATAATGGACAGAGGGGGTGTGGGGTGAAGCATTAAGTAATACTTAAGGTAGCCTGATATGGTAAACTGAAATCGGAGGGTGAATACTGTCAACAATTTTCTGTTATATTTTTTATTTGAACATGAAAGGAGATATTTCAAGTTATCATGTTATTAGCAGCAATCTTAAGGATAGAAGAGATAGATTTGATCGAATAAGCTGTGAAGATCAGTGAGGTGGAGTATAAGTAAAGCAAATCTAAGTGGATTATGTTTATGGAATAAGAGGATTGAGATCAAGATGTAGTGATGTATTTTTAGTAAAATGTTGAAGATATAATTGATTGTAATTATACAATTGAATTTAACTTCTTTTTTTGTTAGGAGAAATGGTTATAAAATAGACTTAGGATATAAACTCGAAGGTGAAAAGACAGGGGAAGTCAATAGTCAAGATACGGAAATAGAAATTTTTTTTTTTCCTAGAAAGATGCAATAAGAAAACTTGACACTGTTTGTATTTGTTCTATGTGTTTTGCATTTGTTTAATTGTAGGTGTGGGTGTGGGTATATGTTGTTATAGAAAAATGCCAATAAATTCTTATAAAAAAAAAAAAAAACAAAATGTTAAGGAAAGTGCGGTAGGTGAAGTTGCTCATCAATGCTCAGGCCCACATGGTCACTGCCTTCCCCAACCACCCGGTGAGCAGGGGCGTTCTTAGCCCCTTGGCTGCCGGGGGCGGGAAGCCAAGAAGCACCCCTGGGGGGCGGAGCATCGCGGTGCGTGCGTCATGCCGTCATGACGCACGCGACGCCCCGCCTCCGGGGGTGCCGGGCGGCGGATTCGGGAGTCTTTGCGGGCTGCAAAGACTCCCGAATCCGCCGCCCGGGCTCCCTTGGCGGAGCGCAAGTCGGGGCAGGGGGAGGGACGGGCCAGCGAGGAGGGGTGTTCCTCCTCGCTGGCCCGCCCCTCTCCATGCCCCGGCTCCGCAAGCCAGCCAGCAGCGGAGCTCGGCAATGAGGCAAGGGGCGGGCCAGCGAGGAGGGGGTGGCACCCCACCTCGCTGGCCCGCCCCTTGCCTCCATGTCGAGCTCTAGAAGACATCTGAAGGCAGCCCTGTTTAGGGAAGCTTTTAATGTTTAATAGATTATTGTATTTTAACATTCTGTTGGAAGCCACCCAGAGTGGCTGGGGAAGCCCAGCCAGATGGGCGGGGTGTAAATAAATTATTTATTTATTTATTTATTTATTTATTTATTTATTTATTTATTTATTTATTTATTTATTTTGATGATGTAGAAAAGGCTACCCTAACAGAAGCCCACCTTTTCGTGGAGCAGACAGAGTTGACTAGGTTCCGGAGCTGATAAACAGCTGAAGTTTATGCCACTAAACGTATTAGAGAAGCAAGGAAAGTGATTGAAAGGACAACTAAGCAAAGCTATTCAAATATGCTTCTAATGAGCCTATTGACTCATTCTTCATTTTCTCAAATAACCTGTGCAACATGAGACCTCATTGCTGGCTTGAACACATAACGTGTATGTTTGTGTTTTTTATTAAGCAGATGAAAGTTCAAATTCCGAAGACGTTGATTTCAACTGGGATGAATACTTGGAAGAGACGGGATCTTGTGCTGCCCCTCACACTTCGTTTAAGCACGTGGGTATTCAATGTGTTAGACAAAATCACAGAGGACAGGGCTATGTTCTAGCACCGCTTCCAGAGGCAGTATTTTTCTGAATACCAGTTGCCTGGAGTTCTGTTGCTCTCGGGTCTTGCTTGTGGGCTTCCCACAGGCCTATGGTTAACCACTGTGAGAAGGGACGCAGGTGCCGCTGTGGTCTAAACCACTGAGCTTCTTGGGCTTGGTGATCGGAGGGTCGGCGGTTCGAATCTCCGCGACGGAGTGAGCTCCCGTTGCTCTGTCCCAGCGCCTGCCAACCTAGCAGTTTGAAAGCATGCCAGCGCAAGTAGATAAATAGGTACCACTGCGGCGGGAAAGTCAACAGCATTTCCATGCGCTCTGGCTTCCACCACAGTGTCCCGTTGCGCCAGAAGTGGTTTAGTCATGCCAGCCACATGACCCGGGAAGCTGTCTGTGGACAAATGTTGGCTCCCTCGGCCTGAAAGCGAGATGAGCGCCGCAACCTCATAGTTGCCTTTGATTGGACATAACCCTCCAGGGGTCCTTTACCTTTACCCTTTTTGGTTGTGAGAATAGGATGCTGGAACAGGTGGGCCTTGGGCCTGATCCACCAGGATTCTTACACATGGGTCTCCAAGCTGGTCCGTGAGCAAGCTTGACCCGAAAGTCTTTAGATAGGTCCAGTAATGCCACCTGATGGGTTGTGGCCTCTTGGAGAATGTTGAGAGGCTTTCTTGGCAGTGTGGATGTTCTCCCTGCTGGCCAGAGTTGGGTGATAGGGCATGTGGCTCAAGTTGTCACCTGGCACCCTTCAGTTCACTGGTTCAAGACCTGCTGTAGACATGGCAGAACCCTAGCTGAGATCTCCTGTGTCCCGTTGGAACACTCCCTTCCTGCCATCCTTGTTCTACTGGGGCAGTGTTCCCCAACCTGGTGCCCTCCAGATGGCTTGGACCAAGGCTTACTTATGCCCCCACGCGGCATGGCCGCAGTCCAAAACACACTAGGAAGAAAGACTCTTTCTGTGTGGGCAACCATGTGTAGAGGACATATGCCATTACTTATTGCAATGCCCAATATACACAGACCCAAGGGACCGATTTATAAAACCTCTGTTCACGAAGGTAATTAATTTAACCAGGGCAGAGAGGGTGAAATGACTGCTGAGTGATGCTGTAGCTAACAAAGTTGCTGGCAGCTGGGAAGATCAGGGTGAAAGAATTAGATAAACTAGCGATTAACTGCAAAGGAGACTTAATTTGTATATTTTATGTGAGAATTACCTCTTATCCTATGTAACAAAGAATTTATTGTATATGTGGCGATTGTTTTCGGATGATGCCACGGCCTTCGGCTAGTGCAGTAAGGTTTATGATGATAATGATGATAAAACATCTAGATGTCCTCTAAATATCTGTAGAGATGTGATATTTTAGCATTTTTTCAGAATTTAGGCATATTTGCAGCGGTGTTCCAAGAACCATCATTTCTGGATTCTATGCACCTGTTCCTTAACTCTGATTTTGTCTTGGTAGACAATACATTGATGGTTATCTTGAGTATTTTGAGTTGTGATTATTGAATGGCTACAATAATACGTAAACAGAAGCACACACCAAGGCAAAAGTCAATCAATCAATCAATCAATTTATTTATTTATTGTGCATAGCCAAAGGCCTTTACAACGTACAGCAGAGGGCAAGGCAAGGCTTTCCTCTGAAATTTCATGAGCTACCCTACAAAAGTTTACAGCATAAAAATGGTAAAATTAAAGTAATTTTACAGCGTAAAAATAGGTAAAATTAACATGTCCAGAACAGAGCTTCTTAGCTGCCAGGGTAAATTTGGCTACCAGGTGTAGATCTTTATCAGCGAACAGTTCGACTGTCAATTGCTAGCGGGATTGTCCTGAGAAACGGTTAAGAATAGATGATTTTTTAAAAATTCTCTGGGCATTGTATATAGGGGGCAAATCGGCAGGTATTTTTATTATTATTATTATTTACTGTATTGAATTTATATGCTGCCCTATACCCTGAGGTCTCACATAAAAGATCACAATATATAAAATCAAAATAAGGACAATAACCCAATAACAACCCCCCCCCAAAGAGCCACATTTTAAAAGGGTATAGGATCACTGGCGTAGGAAGGGCGGGGCATAGGGGGCGGGGCGCCCCGGGCAGCGGGATCCCGATAGGGTTCCATCTCGGCCCGCCCCACCCCCAGAGCACACGCCACGCCCCTGCGGGTGTCACGCCCTGTCCCAGAATGTGCACCAGCCCTGCTCCTGCCTGCTTCCCGCCCCCGGTGCCGGAGCATGAAGCTCCGCCACTGTATAGGATGTCAATAAGATCAAACAAAGGCCTGGTTAAAAAGGAACGTTTCTGCCTGGCGCCTAAAGGTGTATAGTGAAGGCGCCAGGCAAACTTCCCTGGGGAGAGCATTCCACAGACGGGGGAGCCACTGCAGAGAAGGCCCCGTTCTCATGTTGTCACCATGTGGACCTCTCGTGGAGGAGGCACACAAAGGAGGGCCTCAGAAGATGATCTCAGGGTCTGGGAAGGTAGTGCATGATGTCTTTGACCTGATTGCATCCATAAATGCATTTGCATTCCATATGGGGAAATTGAGTCTGTTGGAAACTTAGTTCAGCCAATGCCCTTTGCTGTCAGACAGCACTAGATCCAGAAGCATTTAGACCTGCACATTTGGGAAGGCTCTTCTAGAGAAAATCAGATCTTGCCTCCTTCCCGTTCCTTATGCCAAAGCAACCTGTTTCTTTCTCCTTTTGGGGAAGGTGGAAGTTAGCCTCCAGAGCAGTTTCCAACCCGGCATGAAGCTAGAGGTGGCCAACAAACACAATCCAGAGACCTACTGGGTGGCAACCATCATCACCACATGCGGGCAGCTCTTGCTGCTGCGTTACTGCGGCTACGGAGACGACCGCAGAGCTGATTTCTGGTGCGACGTGATGACAGCCGATCTGCACCCTGTGGGTTGGTGCACCCAGAACAACAAAGTTCTGATGCCTCCCAATGGTAAGTCTAGCATCTTGATATGGCCAAGTTGGCCAAGATCTTCTGCTTAGTATTCTAGGGATGCGTTGTGTCTCTGATCTACCCGCAAATTTTGATCATTTTGATCATGCGCAGGCTGGGAGTCATTTTGGACTCGCAGCTGTCCATGGAGGCGCAGGTTAATTATGTGTCCAGGGCAGATGTTTATCAGCTCCATCTGGTACGTAGGCTGAGACCCTACCTGCCTGCAGGCTGTCTTGCCAAAGTGGTGCATGCTCTTGTTATCTCCCGCTTGGACTACTGCAATGCGCTCTACGTGGGGCTACCTTTGAAGGTGACCCTGAAACTACAACTAATCCAGAATGTGGCAGCTAGACTGGTGACTGGGAGCGGCCGCCGAGACCACATAACACCGGTCTTGAAACTACATTGGGTCCCAATACGTTTCCGAGCACAATTCAAAGTGTTGGTGCTGACCTTTAAAGCCCTAAACGGCCTCAGTCCAGTATATCTGAAGGAGCGTCTCCACCCCATCGTTCAACCCAGACACTGAGGTCCAGCTCCGAGGGCCTCCCTGTGAGAAGTGAGGATACAGGGAACCAGGCAGAGGGCCTTCTCAGTAGTGGCACCTGCCCTGTGGAATGCCCTCCCACCAGATGTCAAAGAGAACAACAACTACCAGACTTTTAGAAGACATCTGAAGGCAGCCCTGTTTAGGGAAGCTTTTAATGTTTGATGGATTATTGTATTTTAATATTTTGTTGGAAGTCTCCCAGAGTGGCTGGGAAGGCCAACCAGATAGGCAGGGTCTAATTAATAAATTTATTATTATTATTATTATTATTATTATTATTATTATTATTACTACTACTACTACTACTATCATCATCATCATCATCATCATCATCATTGGCAAGCTACATCTGGCTGAAATGATCTGCCACCACAAAAATAACTTCAGTATAGAAGGGCCCTAGCTCAGGATTGTAGGGGTGGAGGAGAAATTTCATTCATTCATTCATTCATTCATTCATTGAATTTGTATCCCGCCCTATACCCAGAAGTCTCAGGGCGATTCACAAAAAAGATCACAATATATAAAATAAAAATAAAAACAACAACCCAATATCGGGGCCCCCCAAAAGAGCCGTGTTTTAAAGGGTATAGGGTGTTGATCAGGTCAACCAAAGGCCTGGTTAAAAAGGAACGTTTTTGCCCAGCGTCTAAAGGTGTATAATGAAGGTGCCAGGCGAACTTCACCGGGGAGAGCATTCCACAGACGGGGAGCCACTGCAGAGAAGGCCCCGTTCTCGTGTTGCCACCCTCCGGACCTCTCGAAGAGGTGGCACACGAAGAAGGGCCTCAGGGTCTGGGTAGGTTTATATGGAAAGAGGCGGTCCTTGAGGTATTGTGGTCCTGAGCCATTTAAGGCTATATAGGTCAAAACCAGCACTTTGAATTGGGCCGGAAATTAATCGGTAGCCAGTGCAGTCGGCGGCTCTATCAAATCTGCACTTTCAGAAACTATATGTCAACCAAAACACGGCTGTCCTTCAAAATTAAGCTTAGTTGAATTCTGTGATCTGTTTCTCCAGCCATATAATGTTTACCCCCCCCCCCCCAAAATTGCAATGTTTAAAAACTGTTTTATTGTGGTTGTGTTTGCCTCCCTGCTCTCCTTCGGGAAGAAAGACGATGGAAATTGAATGAATAAATAAAGATAAATAGCTTTGTAGGTAGCAATCTTTCGACGGCACCCGTGCGCGAGCTCTCAGGTCGACTTCTGCCCTCCTTTCCTGAACCTTATCTCATGCGAGCACATACGGACATACCGAGAAAAGAAAACGAATCTGAAAATTGAGCTAGCTGTGAATCCAGGAAATTCACATGGAGATAGTATGGGTGTGCGTGTGCATTAGCTGCCTCCCCCCTCCCCAACTCTGTGGTTTGTAATTCATTTTTGCCAAGGAGGGGAGAAGGGATTCGCATGAATCATGATCCGCTTGGGTCAAAAGGGAAGAGTTTTTATTGAGTGCTGTAATGACTGGTTTGCAGCTGGAGGCTTTGTGTAGATGCTGAGTTGTGCCTAGTTTATGACACAATAGGGCGCATCTGCTCAATACACAATAGGGCGCATCTGCTCGGAGTACCGTGCTGTGGTCTAAACCACTGAGCCTAGGGCTTGCCGATCAGAAGGTCAGCGGTTCGAATCCCTGCGACGGGGTGCGCTCCTGTTGCTCGGTCCCTGCTCCTGCCAACCTAGCAGTTCGAAAGCACGTCAAAGTGCAAGTAGATAAATAGGTACCACTCCGGTGGGAAGGTAAATGGCGTTTCCGTGCGCTGCTCTGGTTCGCCAGAAGTGGCTCAGTCATGCTGGCCACATGACCCGGAAGCTGTACGCCGGCTCCCTTGGCCAGTAAAGCGAGATGAGCACCGCAACCCCAAAGTCATCCACGACTGGACCTAACGGCCAGGGGTCCCTTTACCCTTTACCTTACCGTCTATCATAGCCTCCTGCAGCCTAGATCTTTTGGACTCCCATCAGGTGTTTTGGCTGGGGTTGATGGGAGTTGGAGTTCAAAACCCAGGTGCTGCAGGGGAGGCGGTAAGGTCCCAGGTTCAATTCCTGGCATTTCCAGATAGGGCCGGGAATGCGTCCTGCTACTGCTACCCCACTTTGGGAATCTCTGGCAGCCACTGTGGACCACTCTATTCTGTCTTGCTCAAACCCCACCTGGAATACCGCGTCCAGTTCTGAGCGTCACAATTTAAGAAGGCTATTAACCTGCAAAATAAGCATGTTTTTCCTCCGTGTATTTTATAGCAAAGCATAATGACAGTTGCCAAATAATGCAGAACAAAAGCAGAAGAACTAAACATGTAGGAACAAATCTCCACACCCAAATCAAACCTAATGAATTAATACCAGGAGGTTCCAAGTGACACAAATGGGTTTTCATTGTTGTTGTTGTTGTTGTTCAGTTGTTCAGTCGTGTCCGACTCTTCGTGACCCCATGGACCAGAGCATGCCAGACACCCCTATCCTCCACTGCCTCCCGCAGTTTGGCCAAACTCATGCTAGTCGCTTCGAGAACACTGTCCAACCATCTCGTCCTCTGTCGTCCCCTTCTCCTTGTGCCCTCCATCTTTCCCAACATCAGGGTCTTTTCCAGGGAGTCTTCTATTCTCATGAGGTGGCCAAAGTACTGGAGCCTAAACTTCAGGATCTGTCCTTCCAGTGAGCACTCAGGGCTGATTTCTTTAAGGATGGATAAGTTTGATCTTCTTGCAGTCCATGGGACTCTCAAGAGTCTCCTCCAGCACCACAATTCAAAAGCATCTATTCTTCGGTGATCAGTCTTCTTTATGGTCTAGCTCTCACTTCCATACACTACTACTGGGAAAACCATAGCATGAACTATACGGACCTTTGTTTATACGGACAAGGTTTTCATTATCCTGTACCTTATTACTCCAGTACACTGGGGGGGGGGGGAATCTCCATTTCTCAATGAGGCATGTCTTGTTGTCTGCTCTTCCTGGTTCTCACCCTATATGTGAGTTTAACCGTGCAGACCAAAGTTTCCCAAAACTTGGGTCTCCAGCACCTTTTGGACTACAGTTTCCATCATCCCTGGCCGCTCGTCTTGATAGCTAAGGTGCATACAGAATCCAACTGGAATGAAAGCTGCCTCACTTTGCCCAGTGATAGAGCCGGGCCTGGGCATGTGTTTGCATGTCGATATCCCGACCCCTCCCGTGATAAATAAGACACAAGACACCGTAATTCAGGTTAAATGGACAAGAAAAGGCCACAACTTTATTGGTTCCGGATGTTGAGCGGTATTGGCTTTAGGCATTGGATCTAACTAGACTATATCCGACTCCAGTACGACGTGCTGGCAGTCCAGGAAGGGATAACCACTGTTGGGTGAGTCCCTGCTGCTGCACATCAGCTAAGGACTCACCCTGTGATCACTGATATGGGGCGTGCCTTAGGCCCTCACCACCCACGGCTCCGGACACGGACACGCCCCCCAGACTCCTTTATCGAAGTACCCTTCAGCACCTGGGGGGAGGTGATGGCCCGACCTCCCCCCCCCCCGACCTCCTAACTTTCCTGACCTTATCCAATGCCTAACCGCCAAACCAAAGTTGTGACGAGTTGCTACGAGGTAGGCGAAAACCACAAGGCGGAGCCAATTTTCCAGGTGGGAAAATTCCTACCAGGCCCCTCAACGGCGACCAACCGTGGCCCATAGCAAGGTCAAGGAAAACCTAGCCTAAAGTGAGGGTGGGAAGGGAAAGCAGGAACGAACGGGAGCCCAGGAAAAGAGGGTGAGCTCTGGCTGCGAGCCCACTTAAATGCCGTGGGCACGCCCTAGCCAGCTGCGCCGGTTGGCCAGCCAGCTGGGCACCGCACCCAGAGCTCGCCCAATAGCGCCAGGGGAAGCAGGCATCCCCTGCGCACGTGGAGGGCTCGTGCCAACTGCAACCCCCCCTCCTTTTCTAAGGGCAGAAGGGGCTTTGCCATAGCTTACGAGCTCCTTGGTAAACAACCAGAGGAACATAGGAAGCTTCCTTCTACCAGTTAAGACCATTGGTCTGTCTACCTTGGTATTGGCAACTTTGACTGGCAGTGGCTCTCCCAAGGTTTCAGACGGGGAGTTTTTCCCAGTCCCGCCTGCAGAGGCCGGGGATTGAATTGGGGACGTTCTGCGTGCAAGGCAGATGCTCCGTCGCTGAGCTCTGGCCCCCCCCAGCCCTGCTTCATCGAAAGAAATTTGACTCCCCTTTGCAACAACTTCCAAATCATTTGCGAGCAAAGCAAGAAGTGGTGTGAGATGCCTGGACGCCATCCAAACAGCAGGAGCTAAATGAATGGCATGTAATGGCTTCTAAGTAATATTGTGGCTGCAGCCAAATATCAAGTGGAAATTTATGGAAGATTTAATGAATGAATATTTTGCGCCCGTTCGGTTCTTCTTGGGTAGTAAATGATTTACCAGTATACAAAGGAGCCACCTTCAGGGTTTGTTTAGGCTTTTAAATTGAACTAATTTAATCAACTTCTTCAGTCAGGCTTGATATTGGATTCTTTCTGCTGTACTGTATTTAAAGCTTCTCCTCTTTCAGATTAAATAATAATAATAATATGGATTTTTTTTATTTTTTGGTTGGAAAGTTTGGACAAATTTTGTTTCTCTAATTGTTTTCCCACAAGCTAAATTGCTGGTTTTGGAGATCAGTTGCTGGTTTAAAAATAAAATAAAATTGGGAGTTTGGGAAATGGGCTGAATCTGCTGAGGATATTGATTGGATCATGTTGAATGAAAGACAACAGCTTTTTTTACCTTGGGGGTGGGGAAGGAGTGGCATATAAATCAAAATAACGATGAGGGGGGAATAAAAAGATCTTGGTGCACAAGAGATATTGGGGTTTGTGATGAGCTAGCTTCCTGGAGGGAATATTCCAAAAAGCAGTGTCACCACTGAAAAGTCCCTGCCCCATCATTGCAGAGCTGAGATGGGGAATCTGCACTCTCTGGGTGGGAGCCTAGTGGTGGCTGGTGCCCTTTTAAGGTAGGGTAGAAAGCTGGGACGCGGGTGGCGCTGTGGGTTAAACCACAGAGCCTAGGGCTTGCTGATCAGAAGGTCGGCAGTTCAAATCCCCACAACGGGGTGAGCTCCCATTGCTTGGTCCCTGCTCCTGCCGTTTGAAAGCACGTCAGAGTGCAAGTAGATAAATAGGTACTGCTCTGGCGGGAAGGTAAACGGTGTTTCCATGCGCTGTTCTGGTTCGCCAGAAGTGGCTTAGTCATACTGGCCACATAACCTGGAAGCTGTACACCGGCTCCCTCAGCCAGTAAAGCGAGATGAGCGCCGCAACCCCAGAGTCGTCCGCGACTGGATCTAATAGTTAGGGGTCCCTTTACCTTTACCTTTAGAAAGCTGGGAGAGCAACAGTAGGGGGCGCCGACAACTGGCAGACTCAATGGATTCTAGCTTTGCCCCTCCTCCCCCCACTGCTGAATTTTACAAAGGCAATGCTGAGAATAAGGAGGAAGAAGGTTGTAAGGCAGGCAGAAAGGGGTTTGTGGGTTGGCAGAGAGACTCTGGGGAGGAAGCTCCAAGAGTGAGAGAAGGAGGGTGAACCCCCTGTCTTGCATTTACAAGGTGGGGAGGCTGAAGGGGATGGAGAGGTACAAGCAGTGAAGTCATCTTGCAAGTGACCAGTTCAAGCGGGGAGGGGGTGGGAGGGGACGGGGGGGGAGGAAATCCAGATGTTCAGGATAAAAAGCGAGGGGGACCATCCAGTGAAACTGAATGCTGGAAGATCCAGGGCAGATGAACACAAGTACAGTACATGCAGAACACAGTGTTAGCCTAACCATCAACTTGGAAAGTTTTGAAAGAGTTAGACAAATTATTTCTTCAAAAAAAGTAACTTTTTATTAGGGCTCATAGAAAAAAAATGCAAAACTTAATATCAAACGTCTTTTCCTTTTTTTGTACAAACTAAGGCTTTGATCTAAATAATTAAAAAAAATAAGGGGGGAGAGGAATAGAGAAAGAGAGAAATAAAGAAAAAGAAGTAGAAAAGAGGTTAAAAGAGAGAGAGAAATAAAATTAAGAAGGCAAGAGACATCCGATTTTTTCATCTGTCCGCTATATATAAACAATACAGTCCTACCTTGGAAGTCGAACGGAATTCCAAAACATTTGGAAACCAAAGCGCGGCTTCTGATTGGCTTCTGATTGGATGCAGGAAGCCTGTTGCTCTCACCTGTTCTGGTTTGTGAGGAGGATGCCTGTTCATAGAATCATAGAGTTGGAAGAGACCACAAGGGCCATCCAGTCCAACCCCCTGCCAAGCAGGAAACACCATCAAAGCATTCCTGACAGATGGCTGTCAAGCCTCTGCTTAAAGACCTCCAAAGAAGGAGACTCCACCACACTCCTTGGCAGCAAATTCCACTGCCGAACAGCTCTCACTGTCAGGAAGTTCTTCCTAATGTTTAGGTGGAATCTTCTTTCTTGTAGTTTGAATCCATTGCCCCGTGTCCGCTTCTCTGGAGCAGCAGAAAACAACCTTTCAGAACTGGACACAGTATTCCAGGTGAGGTCTGACCAGAGCGGAATACAGTGGTACTATTACCTCCCTTGATCTAGACGCTATACTCCTATTCATGCAGCCCAGAATTGCATTGGCTTTTTTAGCTGCTGCATCACACAGTTGACTCATGTCAAGTTTGTGGTCTACCAAGACTCCTAGATCCTTTTCACATGTACTGCTCTCAAGCCAGGTGTTGCTCTCACCTGTTCTGGTTTGTGGATGCTGTACTTGGTGGGTCTCTGGCTTGATCCTGATTCTCAAAAGTAGAAGAAAGTGAAGGGTTGGGACAGAAAGAGAGGGAGCTATGCAGTCCTAACCATGCTGCAAGCTTTGCCCGCCAATTTTGGTTTAGGATCTGTTCCCTCCATTGACTACTGACGCGACGCTTCCTGTGGGTAAGGAGCAACCCTTCGTAGACAACCCTTTCCCCACCGCAAGTGTGGTAGACTTGACTGAGCTAGAGGGGCCATTGGTCTGACTCTGTATTTGACAACTTCCTGCGCAGGTCTGAACTTGCTTAATGAACACCATTGGCATTCGCTCGGAGCACTGTGTGTGCCGATTTCCTCCCCGTGAAAAACCTCCTTTATGTTTTTGAAACGGCATCCTCACGGCAGGCTACAGATGGACGGTGACTGTCGTAAAAAATAAGGAGGCTCAGATTTATGGGACGCTCGGAATGAATAACCGCCGCTCAGGGAGGCAGTGAAACCGTTTTAATGACATGACCCTGCGCTGTATGAAAATATCCACTCGCCAACACCACCTTTATGACAGCTGTGATGTTGATTTTTGGAGGAAACAAAGGGAGATGAAGAGGATTTATTGTGCTATCACCCCGTGTGGTGCAACATACATATCAATTATATGAGGGGTTACTGTATTTAATAGACGTAAATAAACGCCACTCTGCAGCATGAGGAAAGGAAATAAAGGTCTCTGCCTCAAACAGCTTACAATCTCAAGCTTGAAGGAAGTATAGAGGACATGGCAACAGGGAGTTGAAGACTGATGCACCCACATCAGATATCTAGGGAGGGGGTATCACCCCCCCCCTTAAATACCTTAACTTGATCTCTAACTATTTAGGGCCTGGAAGCACCAATAAATCTTTGGCTGTGTACTCTCCCAAGCCCACATCCCCAGCATGTTTGCACTCCTGTCTCAGCGACGTCTATGCTGGCTTGGTTCTAAACCACTGAGCCTCTTGGGCTTGCCGATCAGAAGGCTGGCAGTTTGAATCCCCGTGACGGGCTGAGCTCCCTGTGCTCTGTTCCCAGCTCCTGCCCAACCTAGCAGTTCGAAAACATGCCAGCGCAAGTAGATAAATAGGTACCGCTGCGGCGGGAAGGTCAACAGCATTTCCATGCGCTCTGGCTTCCGTCACGGTGTCCCGTTGTGCCACAAGCGGTTTAGTCATGCCGGCCACATGACCCGGAAAGCTGTCTGTGGACAAACGCCGGCTCCCTCGGCCTGAATGCAAGATGAGCGCCGCAACCTCATAGTCGGCTTTGACTGGACTTAACCATCCAGGGGTCCTTTAAACTGTCCACAGAACGGGAGACGGCACAGTCCCCAAGGAGTTGGCTTCAGGCACCCGTCTTGTTGGCAGACCAACTCTGTGGCACAAAGGGGTCTGCAAGCGTGACGCCTGACTTCGCATGCAGACAAAGTTCCTAACTCACTGAGGGTTTGTGACCCATTAGCTCCCCTCACCTGGTTTAGCCAGCCAGTCAAAGCCATTCCTGGGGTGCAGCTACAGTTGCATGCTGACAGCTTCTAGGAGCCATAGGTGAGAGCTGAGTGCAGGGTGGGGACCGAAGGTGGACAAACGACCCTAGAAGGAGCAAGACATGCCCCCCGAGGTACTACCCTCCCCTAACACCCCACATGCCCCTGAGCAGCTGTTGTGAATGATCATTTCATGTTGTTGTTCAGTCGTTCAGTCGTGTCCGACTCTTCGTGACCCCATGGACCAGAGCACGCCAGGCACCCCTATCCTCCACTGCCTCCCGCAGCTTGGCAAAACTCATGCCAGTTGCTTCGAGAACACTGTCCAACCATCTCATCCTCTGTCGTTCCCTTCTCCTTGTGCCCTCCATCTTTCACAACATCAGGGTCTTTTCCAGGGAGTCTTCTCTTCTCATGAGGTGGCCAAAGTACTGGAGCCTCAACTTCAGGATCTGCCCTTCCAGTGAGCACTCAGGGCTGATTTCTTTAAGGATGGATATGTTTGATCTTTTTGCAGTCCATGGGACTCTCAAGAGTCTCCTCCAACACCACAATTCAAAAGCATCAATTCTTCGGCGATCAGTCTTCTTTATGGTCCAGCTCTCACTTCCATACATTACTACTGGGAAAACCATAGCTTTAACTTTACGGATCATTTTATAAAAGCCGCTGGCTGGCAACGTTCCCTCTCCTTCCTGTGCCAAGCAGCCGAGATCAGGCTCGGCTAAGTTCGAATATTCCTTCCCGTCGGCAAATGTTGCTCTAATGAACTTAACTATTGACCTTTGATACACAGAAGTAAACAGCCTAACTAGACAAGGCTCAGAGGCAATACGGAGAGCAAGCCTGATGTCTGTAGGGGAAAAGAAGGTCCCATTTATACGCGTGAACCTTCCAGCTAATGCAGCACTTTATTTCCACAGCCGTAAAATTGCTAATTCCTCCGGAGACACTATTCAAAGATAGCATTGTGTAATACCGAGTGGTTAGTTATTATTTTAATTTTTTTTCTTTTACAAGGGATAAGAGCAGACTCCTTTGCATTCCCCCCCCCCACTCCTCCAGTTTAAATAGATTTGCACGAAGCTATAAAAGCAGAAAAATGTAATAAGCAATACACATGTTCCGGATAAGGTGAATTTAATCACAGAGGCGCTGATAGACCAGAGTCTGAACTGAAAGTGTGTCTGGAATAAAGCACTGCTCTGTTAACAGGGCAGAAATCCTGCATATTTATATACTATGCCTGGCCAATCCGGAGGCCTCATACTGTCTACCAATCAGAAGGGCCGATGCTGCAGGCCCCCATTCCGCCTCCCCCCATGTAGCCAAAAAAAGGCCCAGAGGTCTGAGTGCAGGTTCAGGGACATGATTGAATATTTTTGTTGCCCTAAATGAGGGATGGATAAGCCATGAATCTTCAGGCATTGTCGGACTCCAACTCCCATCAGCCTCAGCCAGCATGAACAATGGTCAGGGATGATGGGAGTTGTAGTCCGGCAACACCTGGACAAGAGCAGAGTATAACCTGCCAAGAAAATAACAGTTCATCTTCCTGAGGTCAGGCCTTTATGGGGGGGGGGAAGAGTCTCAAGGGCATAGATAGTCACCTTATACAGAGTCAGGCCATTGGTCCATCTAGCTCAATACTGTCAGTCCCATAAGTCACACATTCCATGTCTAGTTCTGGGCCCCACAATTTAAGAAGGACATCGAGAAGCTGGAAGGTGTGCAGAGGAGGGTGGCCAAGATGATCAAGGGTCTGGAAACCACGCCTTATGAGGAACGGTTGAGGGAGCTGGGTATGTTTAGCCTGGAGAAGAGGAGACTGAGAGGAGATAGGATAGCCATCTTCAAATATCTCACGCGGAAGAGGGAGCAAGCCTGTTTTCTCCTGCTCTGGAGGGTAGGACTCGAACCCATGGCTTCCAAGTTACAACAAAGGAGATTCTGACTCAACATCGGGGAAAACTTTCTGACAGTAAGAGATGTTTGACAGTGGGGCGGCATTCCTGGGGAGATGATGGACTCCCCTTCCTTGGAGGTTTTTAAGCAGAGGTTGGATGGCCGTCTGCCATGGATGCTTTAGCTGAGTTTCCTGCTTTGCAGGTGTTAGAATAATAGAATCATAGAATTATAGAGTTGGAAGAGACCACAAGGGCCATCCAGTCCAACCCCCTGCCAAGCAGGAAACACCACCAAAGCATTCCTGACAGATGGCTGTCAAGCCTCCGCTTAAAGACCTCCAAAGAAGGAGACTCCACCCCACTCCTTGGCAGCAAATTCCACTGCCGAACAGTTCTCACTGTCAGGAAGTTCTTCCTAATGTTTAGGTGGAATCTTCTTTCTTGTAGTTTGAATCCATTGCCCCGTGTCCGCTTCTCTGGAGCAGCAGAAAACAACCTTTCTCCCTCCTCCATATGACATCCTTCTATATATTTGAACATGGCTATCATATCCCCCCTTAACCTTCTCTTCTCCAGGCTAAACATACCCAGCTCCCTAAGCCGTTCCTCATAAGGCATCGTTTCCAGGCCTTTGACCATTTTGGTTGCCCTCCTCTGGACACGTTCCAGCTTGTCAGTATCCTTCTTGAACTGTGGTGCCCAGAACTGGACACAGTACTCCAGGTGAGGTCTGACCAGAGTGGAATACAGTAGTACTATTACTTCCCATGATCTAGATGCTATACTCCTATTGATGCAGCCCAGAATTGCATTGGCTTTTTTAGCTGCTGCATCACACTGTTGACTCATGTCAAGTTTATGGTCTACCAAGACTCCTAGATCCTTTTCACATCTACTGCTCTCAAGGGTTGGACTAGAGGACCCTTGGGATCCCTTCCATCTCCACCGTTCTATGTTTCTATGAATGGTTCCTGCTGTTGCACTTCTAGCAAGCCGGGCAAAGGGTGCTGCTCCGCCCTGCCCCATTGGTGCCCCTGCCCCCCACCTGTTTCTGACCTCTCTGGCTTCTTCTGCCCTACCAGTCGCAATGGACACCAGCCACCACCCTAAATTAACTGATGCTATACCCTGGTTGGAGCAGAGAGTATCTTAGCGGCTTGGACTGGCTCCCTCGCCAGTGTCTTCCCCCTTGAAGAACCAGCTGGGTGACAAGTTAATTAAATAGCTCATTTGTAACGGTTACATCTTGCTGCTTTGTTTAGGCCTTGTCATACAATCGGTCCCCTTCAGCCGGTAAATGATGCCATCTATTGATTCTCTGTGCTGGTAACATTTACAGCCTTTTGTCATCTGCTGTTTCCTTGATGGATCTGCTGGTAGCTGCTAATGTCGGATCCTGGATGCTGGCTGTAAATCCAGCCTTGTTGTTTGTTGCCTTTTTAAATCCTCTTATCCCCGCAGTATTGGCCGACACTTTCACTGCTGCTAACGCAGTCCCTTTGGATAGCTCCTGCCACCTCGCAAATCCCAACACCTCCAAGGCAAAAAACGAGGACACCACGTTCCCAGATGCCATCTTCCCGTTTTTTTAATCACGAGAGAACGGCGGCCGTTTTGGGCACTGTGATCTCACGTGATTTCACACAGGAAAAAACCAACAACTATGGAGTCGGGTGGGGCAGAAATTGCGGCGTGAAATCATGGGAGGAGGGCAGGTGTGGAGGATTCCCTGGTCCTGAATGGGGTAACTGTGCCCCTGAAGGACCAGGTGCGCAGCCTGGGAGTCATTTTGGACTCACAGCTGTCCATGGAGGCACAGGTTAATTCTGTGTCCAGGGCAGCTTTCTACCAGCTCCATCTGGTACGCAGGCTGAGACCCTACCTGCCCGCGGACTGTCTCACCAGAGTGGTGCATGCTCTGGTTATCTCCCGCTTGGACTACTGCAATGCGCTCTATGTGGGGCTACCTTTGAAGGTGACCCGGAAACTGCAATTAATCCAGAATGCGGCAGCTAGACTGGTGACTGGGAGTGGCCGCCGGGACCACATAACACCGGTCCTGAGAGATCTACATTGGCTCCCAGTACGTTTCCGAGCACAATTCAAAGTGTTGGTGTTGACCTTTAAAGCCCTAAACGGCCTCGGTCCTGTATACCTGAAGGAACGTCTCCACCCCCATTATTCAGCCCGGACACTGAGATCCAGCGCCGAGGGCCTTCTGGCGGTTCCCTCACTGTGAGAAGCAAAGTTACAGGGAACCAGACAGAGGGCCTTCTCGGTAGTGGCACCCGCCCTGTGGAACGCCCTCCCATCACAGGTCAAGGAAATAAACAACTACCTGACATTCAGAAAATACCTGAAGGCAGCCCTTTTTAGGGAAGTTTGTAATGTGTGATATTTTTGTATTTGATTTCTGTTGGAAGCCGCCCAGAGTGGCTGGGGAAATCCAGCCAGATGGGCGGGGTACAAATAACAACAACAACAACAACAACAACAACAACAACAATAATAACAATTATTATTATTATTATTATTATTATTATTATTATTATTATTACTATTATTAATGCCCAATATGGCCACCTTTCTATCACAATAAAAAACGGGATGTCCATGTTCTTCTGGGATACGGGATGTCCACATTTTTCAGGGTATGCATGCCTGGCTCACACCTAATTCCATGCAGTGCTAGGAACAACTAATTTTCCCAGGGACACTCACTGGTACTTTTTACTGGTGAATTTTCCTTTTTCCTTTTTTTGCTTACTTAATTTATTTTCATGGATTTCCTGCCTTTCTTGCACCATGGAAACTCAAGTGGGCTTGATACGGATGGTACCTGCAAACCATAGTTTACTGGACCGAGATTGTGATGGGTCATAGAGTTTGGAAGCTACCTCGTACAATCTGCCTCTATTGTAATGTTTCAGTCTAGCCTTTTTACGGGTCAGAATCTGTCACCTTAGCTAATCATGTGCTCGCCTTGCTTTCCCAGCTATCAAGGAGAAATACTCGGACTGGACGGCATTCCTCATACGTGATTTGACGGGCTCGCGAACGGCCCCTGCAAATTTACTGGAAGGCGTATGTATTGAGTTAATATATCCTCTTGAGTGCTACAGTGTTTGTGGTGGTACGATTATTTAAGCCTGTAAAATTGACTCCTCTCCTCGGTTTTTAGCCCAGATCTGGCAAGGCGGCGTGCAGGAAGGAAAGCGTTGATTGTTTGCATGTGGGTCATCTAAGACAGGCACAACTTTTAAGGGCATTTACATTCTTAAGTGATCGGATTCTAGGCTGTTGGAGCGGTAGAGAGGGAGGCAAACAGATCCAGATTTTCTTATTTGGGTTTCTTTCAATGCATGGAAGCAGGACATTCTATGCTTGTTTGGAATTCCTTTTCACAGTAATGATCTTCGCAGAGACATCAAGCAGGTTAGTGTAGGGCATAGGTGCTAGGTCATAGGGGCCCTGGCACCTACAATTTTTTTATGGGTGCTTAGCACCCACAACATGGGGCTAAGACGTGACTTCTGGTTTTATTGGAAGTCGCCACGGAGCCCTGACACGACCTCCCAGACGATGTAGAAACCGGAAGTCACTCAGGGGTCTCGGACGTAACCTCCAAGACCCCGTGAGGCCTCGGCAGTGCCGCCGCATTGCCAATGTGATGTCATGATGTCATGTAACATCACAGGCACTGTTGGGGACCCATAACATAAGGCCCAAGTCAGCGCCCCTGGTGTAAAGGGCTGGAAAACACAGTCTCCTCTTGATATTGTTAGTCCTAACCAGCAGGTATGGTAAGATCTGTGGTCCAGCAACATCTAGAGCAGGGGTCCTCAACCTCGGCCCTCCAGATGTTTTGAGACAACAGTTCCCATCATCCCTGACCACTGATCCTGCTAGCTAGGGATCATGGGAGTTGTAGGCCAAAAACATCTGGAGGGCCGAGTTTGAGGAAGCCATTCTAGAGTGCTGTAGGTTCCCCTGCCCTGCTCTTGGGGGAATGGTGCTGATGGTGGAAATCATAGAATTGTAGAGTTGGAAGGGACCACAAGAGTCATCTAGTCCAACCCCCTGCAATGCAGGAATCTTTTGCCCAGCATGGGACTCAAACCTGCGACCCTAGGATTAAGATTCTCACGCTCTACTGACTGAGCTACCAAATTTACGATGTTGGAACAGGATGGATCTAACAAGGCGTTTCTCTTATCTTCCCGATCTCCTAATTGGCTGCAGTTCGGTGAGATTATGCTGTGAGATTATCACTGTGCGGTTCAGTGTGTCCACGACGGTGTGGAGTTTGTGTGGGATGTTCCCGAGTTGTGTCTCTGCAAGATGAGGGTTATTTCCAGCTCAGCTGTGATTCCTGCATTGTAGTGGGGGGGGGTTGGACTAGATGACCGCTGGGGTCCCTTCCAGCTCCACAATTCCATTCTTGGTGACACACAGAGAGATGCAGATCTGGGCATGCACCACAGTGTGTGGCTTGCTAAAGCATTGCAGGAGCAATGAATATCCTTAATGCCTTATGGTGTGCTTTCAATAAAGTGGGCCCTGGATATTCCTTACGATGGATATTCCACTTTTTTAAAAAATTTAAAGCCTCTGGCTCTTTATTTTCCTGAGAAATACGCAGGCAGTACATTCTGTCCGACTGCTCGACTCAACTCAATCCCAGTGTTTATTCTGCCCAGTGACACCCAACTGCATTTTATTGGAGTATTTAATATACCCCATAGCTTTTAATTTTAACAGACCAAGCGGCTTTCATTTCAGTGTCTGCTGGTTTTGAGGTGTACTAACTTTCAGCTCCTCCCCACGATCACCACCGCTACAAAACTCAATGGCTCCAGGCCTGTTTCACAGTTTGCTATCCAAATTGGTAGTGTACTTGCTAGAATAATCACTCTTGCATTGTTTGCTCAATAGTCAGGTGTGAGTATCGGGCAGGTGTGTGTGTGTGTGTGTGTGCAAATTGTAACTGGTGCCAGATTTTTTTTTTATTTAAAAAATGACAATTATTATCACCATCACTGCTTAGCGATTTAGCAAAAAGGCTGTCTAGACCAGGCATAGGCAAACTCCGCCCTCCAAATGTTTTGGGACTACAACTCCCATCATCCCTAGCTAACAGGACCAGTGGTCAGGGATGGTGGGAATTGTAGTCTCAAAACATCTGGAATGCCGAGTTTGCCTATGCCTGGTCTAGACCATATTGCTTCCTTAGGGGGTCCTTTTGCTGTAGAAATGGATGCTCAAGGCAGAGTTGATTATCATCTATAGATGTCCTGCTATCCTTCCCTTTCCCCCATTCCTCACCTAAGAGTTTTAATCAGGCAAACCCCAAACCAACAGGAATTTAAAAACACATAGAACAAATGCATATAGGCAGGAGGGGCGTCACTATTGAGAGCCAGTGTGGTGTAGTGGTTAAGAGCGGTAGACTCGTAATCTGGGGAACCGGGTTCGTGTCTCCACTCCTCCACATGCAGCTGCTGGGTGACCTTGGGCTAGTCACACTTCTGAAGTCTCTCAGCCCCACTCACCTCACAGAGTGTTTGTTGTGGGGGAAGAAGGGAAAGGAGAATGTTAGCCGCTTTGAGACTCCTTCGGGTAGTGAAAAGCGGGATATCAAATCCAAACTCTTCTTCTTCTTCTGCTTCTATTGTAGCAGATCCCCCCCCCCAAAAAAAAACCACCCCGTCATAACGTTCCCCGGATGTGCTTACGAGCCATCTGGAAATTGTCATGTTAAAAACATTCAAAACCTTGAAGGTTTTGCAGATTGGATGCTTATGTTTCAAGAATGGTTTTATTTATTTTGGTAAAGGGCCCAACCAGGTGCTGCTTTAACAACGTGTTTAGCGACCAGCTTTTTTGTTTTTGTTTTTAAAAATGCAATTAATTAATTAATTAATTAATTAACAGGCACATGGGATTGGGGTTAATTGGGACTGCAGTTTGCCAGACCCTGCCCTCCCTAGTTGCAGTACTACTTGCAGTGACCCCCCACAAGCAAATTAGCCATTAGAAAAACAACTGCTGTTGGCACCAATTGGAAGTTTTTTATTATAATGCTGGAGGATTTCATTGAGATTGTGGTTGGAGAGTGAAGGATGAAGCTTCTCTTCCCCATGTGCTACAGTCTCTAAAAAAATCCCTTCGACACACGCACACCTGCTCATTTTTTAAAAAAACAAAAAGCACGCAGGTGTGGTTGCTAAACACGCTGTGAAAGTAATGTCTGGTTCGTTCTTCAAATTCACACTTGCTGACACACACGTGTGTGCACACACACCTAAAAGGCCATACATAGCTCATCCTAATAAAAAAAATGGGGGGGGAAATGTAAATGTAATTCAGAAATCAACACGACGGCTGGTAGGGTGGGAGGTTGGGAGGTGGACAGTAGGTGGCGCCAGAGCCGATGGCAAGTAGAGCCAGCTCATTCCAGTTTTGCCCCTGTCCTTATCCGCCCTTCTTTTGAGTTCTGCAAGCAAAACACTGGGACTTAAGGAGGAGGACATTTTCAGGCAGGGCCACCTCCCGGAGTATTTGTAAGTAAGGAAACAGGGCAGGTGGGGGCTATCTGGGGGCAAACTGAAAATGGCTGGGCAGTGGCCCATTTCTACAAATGGACCAGCCTCTGCTGCCAGGATCTGAATCAGAAATGTCAACCTTCCTTTTTTCTTTTTCTTTTTTGCATTGGGAAACGGCCATAGCTGTCAACTTTCCCTTTTTTTGCAATGGGAAACAGCGCTGGAATAAGGGAATTTCCCGCAAAAAAGGGGGAAAGTTGACAGCTATGATCTGAATATTCAGGTGAAATTCGAAAAATTAGAATATCGTGGAAAGGTTCATTTCTTTCAGTAATTCAACTTAAAGGGTGAAACTTAATATATGAGATAGACTCATGACATGCAAAGCGAGATATGCCAAGCCTTTATTTGTTATAATTGTGATGATTATGGCGTACAGCTGATGAGAACCCCAAATTAACAATTTCAACTTTGGGGTTTTCATCAGCTGTATGCCATAATCATCACAATTATAACAAATAAAGGCTTGGCATATCTCGCTTTGCATGTCATGAATCTATCTCATATATTAAACTCCAGTAGCTAATGAAAACAATTGCTTACATAAATGGACATTTCCACAATATTCTAATTTTTCGAGTTTCACCTGTATATGTGACGTTGCAAGGTGAACATTTAAAAGCTCGCTCCTTTCCCCTAAACATTTCCTTGTCACAGCTCCCTGCAGTTAAGACCGTTCCTTTTATTTTCAAACATAATCTGATTCCTGGGATATTAATAATATTTTTTTCTAAATGGGGAGAAGTGAGTCATTTTTGAAACAAATAATTGTCGAGCATTAAGCACAGTTAATTTCTCTTCCTGTTTCCCCCCTTCTTTTTCTTTTTCCTTTTGCGTTTGGAATGTATGACTGGGTTAAAATTAGGAGGAAGGAGAGACCGCTGGGATAAAGGTGAAGAAAAACAGTCATCCAACCGCATACACACACACAAAAAAAAAATAATTAAAAAAATAGAATTAAAAAATAAAATATATAAATCTTCTGCTGTCTCTGTTGCCGTGAGAAGACTTCGCATAAAGTTTAAAATAAGGAGTTTTGCTTCTGTTCAAACAGCCTCTGCGAGGGAAAAACCCTGTAGACCTCATTACAGTTGATTCCTTAATAGAGCTTCAGGATTCCCAGAGTCCCTTGCAATACTGGATAGTTAGTGTTCTTGAGAATGTTGGAGGAAGATTACGCCTTCGCTATGTGGGATTGGAGGAGACTGAATCCTATGACCAGTGGTTATTTTACTTGGATTACAGACTTCGACCAGTTGGTTGGTGTCAAGAGAATAAGTACAGACTGGATCCACCCGCAGGTAAAAATATATTTAAAAAAGCAGAAATAAGTTTCCTAATACTGCAAATGTTATAGGGCAAGTCCCTGCCTGCCTGCCTGCGGTTGATGAATAGTATAATATGCTTTAAACGTATGGTACCTACATGGCCTTAGTTTGCTGTTACAGGTAACTCACAACTTAAGCACATTTAAAACAAAATAAAATAAAAAATTCCTTCCTATACCACCTAAGTTTGCATGCACACGAAAGCTCATACCAAGAACAAACTTAGTTGGTCTCTAAGGTGCTACTGGAAGGATTTTTTTATTATTATTTTGTTTTGACTATGGCAGACCAACACAGCTACCTACCTGTAACTAAGCACATTTAAGTTGCATAAGCTGTGCACAATTGGCAAAAGGAATTAAAAGTGGGCATGAAAGGATCAAGTGTCTGAGGGGGGGGGGGGGAAGGACTTTGGTAACCTCACCCACTGTTGAACACAAGGTGTTTAGACAATACATGATTTTGCTATCCCCAGAATGTAAGAGTAGGGCTGGTTTTCAGGATCACCAGCTGAACATCGCAATACACCAATAGATCACGACATCTGATATAAGGATGGGGCCCTGTAGAGGCATTGGCTGGTTTCATGGTGGCGCTGTGGGTTAAACCACAGAGCCTAGGGCTTGCCGATCAGAAGGTTGGCGGTTCGAATCCCCGCGACGGGGTGAGCTCCCGTGGCTCGGTCCCAGCTCCCGCCCACCTAGCAGTTCGAAAGCACGTCAAAGTGCAAGTAGATAAATAGGGACCGCTCTAGCGGGAAGGTAAACGGCGTTTCCGTGCGCTGCTCTGGTTTGCCAGAAGCAGCTTTGTCATGCTGGCCACATGACCCGGAAGCTGTCTGCGGACAAACGCCGGCTCCCTCGGCCTATACAGCGAGATGAGCGCTGCATCCCCAGAGTCGGACACGACTGGACCTGATGGTCAGGGGTCCCTTTACCTTTACCTGTAGAGGTATTGGCTGGTTTCATGGTGTGCCCCCCCCACATTGTGATTTTTGCATAGCACACACACACACACACACACTTCATGATTTGCGATATATTGCCAGGTCAAAAATTATGAAACCGATATCACGATATGGACTTGGAACTGGTTTGGGATGTTATATCAATATATTGCCCAGCGCTAGTTGAAAGTCACCTGTATTGTGCTTTGGCTACCAGAAAAGTGCTTGTGGGATCTTCTGCCTCGGGCGGCAAAATAACTTGACAGGCCTTGGGCATGCACTTTGAATAAGAGGCCATTCACTGCTCTGTTTCAAGCCGCAAAATATCTTGGGCAGGTATTGGACCCTCACAAATCAGTTCAAGTTTCAGGTGAGCTCGGCGTTTATCCCAGAGGTGCTGCAAACAGGTGATAACAGTGTTAAGTGTATTTCGGGCCGAGTGCCAAAACTTTGCCCCATTGTCTTCATTAACAGATTTACTGACCTTGATTCTAGGAGCAGCGGGAAGAGAGCTCTAGCTTCACTTAGTAGGGGAGCCTGCTTATCTCTCCCATCGTGTTGTATTCTGGGGCGTGAAGTTTTGTGGGAGGTGCAGTGAGGCAAGAGATTGCCCTGGAAGGAAAGGCTTTATTTTAATCTCACTTTCCTCCTGTGAATGGATTTACAGCCGTTTAAAGAAAAACCCGCTGTGGATTGCTTAAAAGCACTGAGTGAGGCAGCCAACGCAACTTTCCCGCCCCCTCGGTTTACGGTTTTTGTACTTTGCAAAGCACGGTCATCTGTTGAGTCCCCGGGGCAGCTGAAAAACAGGTTGCCGTGTGGGTCTGTTAGGACAAATCTGGTAAAATCTACCGGGTGTGCAAATGAGGCCTATATGAGCAACATATTACAGGTGAAACTTGAAAAATTAGAATATTGTGGAAAAGTCCATTTATGTAAGCAATTGTTTTCATTAGCTACTGGAATTTAATATATGAGATAGACTCATGACATGCAAAGTGAGATATGTCAAGCCTTTGTTTGTTATAATTGTGATGATTATGGCGTACAGCTGATGAAAACCCCAAAGTTGAGATTGTTAATTTGGGGTTCTCATCAGCTGTACGCCATAACCATCACAATTATAACAAATAAAGGCTTGACATGTCTCGCTTTGCATGTCATGAGTCTATCTCATATATTAGTTTCACCTTTTGAGTTGAATTAACGAAAGAAATGAACCTTTTCACGATATTCTAATTTTTCGAGTTTCGCCTGTATATGAATATGTGTGTGAGAGAGAGGGAGAGAGAAAGAACCTGGGAAGGTGGCCCACCTAGGAGAAAGCAAACTCTGATCCTAAACTTCCTCTCCTTTGGGGGATATATTTGGGAGAACAAAAGGCTAAGGAGTAAACCCTACACAAATCTGGAGTGGAGTCCCTAAGGTGGTTGGGTGGCACCTTGTACACCTCCTTTTGCCAACTCCTGCAGCCAAGCTGGTGCCAAACGTACCTCAGCTTTCTTCAGGCCCACACCAGCAAGGCTGAGACAAGGACCTTGTTGTCAGGGCAGCCCAGGATCTCCATACACACTGCCCAGGCTTGCGCCCCCGGGAGGCCACTTCGGTGCTGTTTGACTTCACCCCTTGGAGGCTCACTCCGTTGTGTCTTGGGACAGACGGATGCCAACCACGAATATGCAGATCCAGAACTTGAATGAAGCCTTGCAGAATGTTAATACACATTTCTTCAACGTCCATGTGATTTCTGATGTGGTTTGTTTTTAGAAATCTGTTCTCTGAAGACTGTGTCTGAATGGCATTCTGCTTTGGATAAATCCCTGATTGAGGCAGCACGGTTTCCTCTCCCTATGGAAGTGTTTAAGGTAGGATCTGTTACTCCCTTTTCAGCTGAAACAACAGCCAGTTTGAATATCGGTGGCATCGCTGTATTGTGCCCCTCATTCTCGTATCAGACTCACCCATCTTTGTTCAGAGTAAGGAATGGGAGCCTGGGCTTCATGGAGACTGCCAGCTCCTTGCTTGATGGCACTTTCTCCATAAGCTCTATTACTGCTGCCGCCATTTTGAACCCCGGGGCAAGTCCCTTCATGGCTTGCCCGTTGAAGCCATCTTTGCAAATTCCAGCCTACAGCCACCCCCAACTTGGTGCCCTCCAGATCTGTGGACTCCCACCGACCATCAGCACCAGACAACTGGTCAGGGTTGTTGCGAGTTGTAGTTCAACATGCCTGGGTGACGCCAAGTTGGGAGAGGCTGTAGGCTAGAATGGGCACTTATAACCTTGCAGTTTCCATGCCTAGTGCTATCGTTTCACAGAGAAAGCTTGCCTAACCTCCTAACACCATGTCAGACCTTGGGTCCATCTAGCTTGATACTGTGCAGTGGCGTAGCACAGGGGGCCCCGGGCACAAAATTTGAGAGGAGGGTGCAACCCACTCAGGTGCCAGCATTGGCCGACCAGGCAGGCAGCACAGCACGGCCCTGCTTGGCTCTGGTGGCGGGGCACTACATCCGCATTGGTGGCTTGCCTGCCCCGGGTGCTGGCAACCCCTGCTATGCCACTGGTACTGTATGCATTGGACTGCAGCATCTGCCCCCAAGGTTTTGTGTTTTCGGTTTGCATATTGTTTGGGGAAATGTGAATTAGTGCCCTGGACTTGCTGGAGTCAGAGTCCCCTTCTCCTTGTGCCCTCCATCTTTCCCAACATCAGGGTCTTTTCCAGGGAGTCTTCTCTTCTCATGAGGTGGCCCAAGTACTGGAGCCTCAGCTTCAGGATCTGTCCTTCCAGGGAGCACTCAGGCCTGATTTCCTTCAGAATGGATAGGTTTGATCTTCTTGCAGTCCATGGGACTCTCAAGAGTCTCCTCCAGCACCATAATTCAAAAGCATCAATTCTTCGCCAATCAGCCTTATTTATGGTCCAGCTCTCGCTTCCATACACCACTACTGGGAAAACCACAGCTTTAACTATACGGACCTTTGTTGGCAAGGTGATGTCTCTGCTTTTTAAGAGAAGGCAGTAGCTTCCAAAAAATCCTGCATCTTGCCTTCTCTTCTTCTTGCTTTTGTTTGGATTTGAGGTTTCTTGCCAGCTATGCCCTGTCAAAGCAATAAATTCTCACCTTGAGCCGCCTGGCTTGTGAGTTCAGTTTCCCCTGCGGTGAGGATATATCGGTATGGAAAATTCTGCAGGTTTAATAAAAGGAGAAGGTGATGAATTGCAAACAAGTGCACTCTATCCTACAAGCACCTTTACAATACAGCTCTGAGTGGGGGGGGTGGGAGTGTGTTATTGCTCCTGCTTTCAAAAAACACTTGGCTCCTGTGAAGAATGGGGAGTGGAATTACCAGTATCAAGAATACTGTCGTTGCTGCAACGTGGGTCAGTGATGGAAGCGGTCCTCTTCCTTTTGACGAAGACCCGGCTGTTGGAAAGCAATAGTTTTCCGGTGGTGGAAAACCACACAAAATTGGCGCAAAATTGGCGGGGAGAGGGGTCAGTGCTGCGTTTGGAAGCGCAAAATGTGTGGCGTCTGCAATCGAATCCTTTCGATTACAGAGTTCTGCAAACTCACTTAAATGTGCTCCCAGACCCCCTGAATGGTTGGGGACACACACACACACAGACCCCACCACCTTAAGCATTTGAAAGCAACAAGTCTTGATTTATCTCATTTTGTCTAAACACCATTTTAGCCCACCCTTCATCACAAAGTGATCCCAAGCCAGAGAACAATTTTAAAAAAACCCAACTTATTTATGATCAGTAATCATAGAACGAGCATTTATTATTATTATTATTATTATTATTATTATTATTATTATTATTAATACCCCACCCATCTGGCTGGGCTTCCCCAGCCACTCTGGGCAGCTTTCAGCAGAATATAGAAACAATATAAATACGAATGGTTAGCTAATAGCCCAGCAAATGCCCTAGTGAATCGTCTCATTTGCAGTCAATTAAATTACCTAATCCTGATCTATATATTACATGAGTATTTCACTTTGTTTATACAGATGAACCTAGGAGCTTTGAGATGCAAAGATGCCCCAGAGTGGCTGGGGAAACCCACTCAGATGAATCATAGAATCACACAATGGTAGAGTTGGGAGGGCTCCTGAGGGTCATCTATTCCCACCCCCTGCAAGACCGCATACATCCCTTCCTTCCTATTTTATCCCCAAAACAATCCTGTGAGGTAGTGTAAGGGTTCTGCTGTGGTTCCTCGCGGGTAAAGAGGCTCGACTCAAGCCCCGTATATTTACAGGTTTTATTGTGCAGATATGTACAGTGCAGAGCTCAAAAGTCCATGACCAGTGTAGTCACTTTCAGATCCCGGAAGTGGCGCTTTTCTGGAGTGCCCCCGACATAAGAACTTGGGCACCCCAGTCTCCTCCTTCCCTCCTTACGTTTCACACCCCTGCGTAGCTGTCGTTGCTCCCTCTTGGCTGGATCCGCTGAGGGGGCGTTGGGTCTCTGAAGCACACCCCCCCCCCAGCCCTCTCTCTGCTGGGCTGCTTTCCTTCCTGACGCTCCCACTGGAAGTCCCCCTTCTGTCCCCGCAGTGCTGGGGCTCTCTATCCCTTGGCTGGGCGCTGACTGTTCCCTGACAGGTAGGCTAGGCTGAGAGGCAGTGACTGACCCGAGGTCTCTCAGTGAGCTTTGGGTGGCCAAGTGGAGATTTGAACCCTGGTCCCCCAGTTTTTATAGTCCACTGGCTCCCAAGTCCCTTAAGTACAAATTGGTAAGAGGGGTTAAGTATCACACAGTCACCTATATCTGCTATGTCGCCTTGAACGTAAAGGACCTGTGTTTGATGCACTGTGTGGGATCCATGCTTTCTCTTTGTCTCAAGAGTAGAGAGAAAGAAAGAGAAGCGTTATTATCTGCCATTGATGTGCGCCAAGGAATTCAGAGAGCAATCCATCAAGACTGTGCGTCAATTTGAACCTAATAGCAATTAAAAGCTTTGTGTTCGCTCCAGTGAAATGTATCCTTCAGAAATTATGTAGATTAATTGGCGTCTTGAAAGGAAGCATATGTTTGCCGTCTCATTCATTCCTCTGAATCTGAGACAGTCTGGTGAAAGGTTCGCTTGGAGGGACGGAGGGAGCGTTTTGAAGTCACCTTCTCACGCTTCCCGTTAAACTGGGGCCCATCACCCTGGGAAGGTAGCCCATCTAAGGGCAGGAAAACCCAGATCCTAAGCCTCTGCCGCCTGGCGAGATATCTTTGGGAGGAGAAAATGCTCAGGAATAAACCCTACACAAACCTGGAGTTCTGATGGGACGCGGGTGGCACTGTGGGTTAAACCACAGAGCCTAGGGCTTGCTGATCAGAAGGTCGGCAGTTCGAATCCCCGCAACGGTGTGAGTTCCCGTTGCTCTGTCCCAGCTCCTGCCAACCAAGCAGTTCAAAAGCACGTCAAAAGTTCAAGTAGATAAATAGGTATCGCTCCGGCGGGAAGGTAAACGGCGTTTCCGTGCGCTGCTCTGGTTCGCCAGAAGCGGCTTAGTTATGCCGGCCTCATGACCCAGAAGCTGTACGCTGGCTCCCTCAGCCAGTAAAGCGAGATGAGCACCGCAACCCCAGAGTCGGACACGACTGGACCTAATGGTCAGCGGTCCCTTTACCTTTACCTTTTATGCCTCCTTCCAGCAATTCCCACAGCCAAACTGGTGCAAAACATCTTGCTCTTCTTTTCTTTGGACCACACCAACGAGGCCAAGGCGGGGGGTGTCTTGTCATCTGGAACTCCATACACACTGCCCAGGCTTTCTCCTCAGGGAAGTCACTTCTCGGGTTGCCATATGGCCTCTTTTCACTGGACACGTCCTCATTTTCAGAATTAAAAATTCTGTCCGGGTAGATTTTTAACATTTGGCAAAATGTCTGGGGTTATTTTTTTGCTTCCAGTAACCCGAGAAAATTTTTCTACTGCATTAGACTCGGATTTAAGATACCTGGCTAAGCTAGTCTGCAGCAGAGAATCACAACAGAGAAGCGTCTTAAACTAGCTATACATACAGTATATACTGTATATTTAGCTCCATAAGATGCACTTTTTTCCTCCTAAAAAGTAAGGGGAAATGTCTGTGCGTCTTATGGAGCGAATGCATGGTCCCTGGAGCCAAATTGCCTAGGGGCCAAAAGCAGATCGTGCTCTTTTTTTTACAAAGAGAGAAGGGGGTGTCAAAAGGAAGCTGCTGAACAGCTGTTCAGCAAGTGATGGGGAGGGAGATAAGGCTCCCTTTCCAGCCCCGCCCCCTTGCCCAGGCCTCCATTGTTGAATGCAGAGGGGGGCTGTTTGTTTCCCCAGCGACATGTGACTGGCTGATTAGATTATCTGTCTGGGAACTGTAGAAATGGCTGTAGGACTAGAAGCTGCAGAACTGTGAGTTAAACCCCATAAAAACGGGGCTTTTCCTCTTTGCAAAAAAAGCTGCACCACTTTCAGCTGATCCTCAAAAAAACAGGGCTTTCCCCCTTTCCTCCTCTAAAAACTAGGTGTGTCTTATGTTCAGGCGCGTTTTTTACCTAATCACCTTCTGAGCCTCGGGGACAAAGCCTTGGATTTACTTGTTTTTGTTTCATAGGACCATGATGACTTGAGGAACCACCTGTTCACAGTGGGCATGAAATTGGAGGCTGTGGATATGAAAGAGCCATGTAGGATTTGTCCTGCTACAATATCTAAGGTGAGAAATTTAAAATGGGGGAAGGCAGGGGGTTGGACTAGATGACCCTTGGGTCCCTTCCAACTCTAAAACTCTATGATTCTAACACAGCTGGAAAATAATAATAAGAAGAAGAATAAGAATAAGAATAAGATTTCTTACTTTCCCTTCCCCGTGAGGTCCTAGGGTGGGTTATTAGTGGTAAGCTCAATTGTGGGGGCACTCTTGACAAACTTTCTTTCAGCCAAAAAGAGCACTCCCACTTTATTTATTTATTATATTGCATTTCTACCCCACCTTTTCCTCCAAGGCGCTTCAGTTGGCATATGTGGTTCTCCCTCTCCCCATTTTATCCTCACAACAACCCTGTGAGGTAGGTTTCGGACCTGAAGTGTGAAAATTGCAGACCCACTTTTGCTGACGAGTATCCTGGGACGCGGGTGGTGCTGTGGTCTAAACCACAGAGCCTAGGGCTTGCTGGTCAGAAGGTTGGCGGTTCGAATCCCCGCGACGGGGTGAGCTCCCGTTGCTCAGTCCCAGCTCCTGCCAACCTACCAGTTTGAAAGCACACCAGTGCACGTAGATAAATAGGTACCGCTCTGGCGGGAAGGTAAACGGCGTTTCCATGTGCTGCTCTGGTTTGCCAGAAGTGGCTTAGTCATGCTGGCCACATGACCTGGAACCTGTACGCCGGCTCCCTCGGCCAATAAAGCGAGATGAGCGCTGCAACCCCAGAGTCGTCTGCGACTGGACCTGCGACTGGGTTCCCTTTACCTTTACCTTTTCCTGAACCTAGTATTTTCAGTGCAAAATGAAAGGAAAACAAAGTCTGGTCCCTGAACAGAGTTCACATTCGTTCTGTGTGTGTCAACGGCAGGGGTTTTTCCTTAATGCAGAGTTGTTTGGTTCCCTTCAGGTTTTTAACAACCATTTTGTTCAAGTAACCATCGACGACCTCCGTCCCGAAGGGAGTGCAGCCTCCATGATTTGCCATGCCGATTCCTTGGGGATTATGCCAGTACAGTGGTGCCTTAAGAATGGAGTCCACCTGACACCACCCAAAGGTCTGTATATAGAGCTCTCTCTGGGCAAAAAGTCTTTCCTGGGTTTTCAGAGTGCTGCGGTGCCCTGGCTAGCCCACAACTCGTTTTGGTTTTGATAGTGGTTTTCAGGGTTGCATAACCCAGTGGAAGAAGCCCATAAGCTCTGCATGCTACACCTGGAGAGAGGGACTCAGCCATGAAGCTCCCAGATATTTACCGTATTTTTCCGTGTATAAGACGATTTTTTTTGCTAAGAAAAAATTAGGCAAAAATTGGGTGTCGTCTTATACACAGATAGTGAAGGCGGGGGGCGTGTGATTAATGGCAGCAGCAAGCAAGAGATTGGCAGTGGTGATTGGGCGGGTGATTGGTGGCTGCGGCAATGCCTGCTGGCGATTGGGCAGGCGATTGGCGGCTGCGGCAAGTGGGCGGGTGGGCTGTTGGTGGCGGCGAGCAGACAACTGGCAGCCGCGGTGAGGTGCGCGATCGGCAGTGGCTGTGGCAAGCGATCAGCGGTGGCGGGCAGGCAGGTTAGCGATTGGCGGAAGTGACCTCCCCACCCCTCGGAAAAGATAAACAACTTAATTTCTTAATTTTAGGCGTCTTATACATGGAAAAATACTGGTATGTTTGAGAACTGGCATGGCCAGCCTTTCTTGGCGATGCCTTTTTGCAATCGCAAATTGGAGGGGCTGTTGTGGGCGCCACAGGAACACCGCAACCAAGCACACACCGCAATCTGTTTTAATAGCAACTGCAGAATTACCTCTTTCAGCAAGGCAAAGGCATTCTGGAGCAGCAGGGAAGACCCGCAAGGGTGACTCCTTGCATAGTGGTTCAAGGTTTGGCTTAATGCTAGAGAAACCTGGCACCATCCCTAAGCCTAAGTAGAGTAGAGTTTGGATTTGATATCCGATTTTATCACTTCCCAAAGGAGTCTCAAAGCGGCTAACACTCTCCTGGGGCTTTTGGTTTTAACTGGAAAAGCCCCCAAACCAGTTTAGCACTTGGAGTGGTGTCCAGCTACGCTTCCTTCTGCATTCTCCTGCTTCTCTAGTGCTTTAGCAGAGTTTGTTCAAACATCTTCCTTCTTACGCAACGGTGTGTGTACCTTTCCTGCCAGCAATTAAACTCCCACAACGTCTGGGTTGTTTCAAAGCAAGTACGCTTTATTACAAGCATATAAATTACAGAGCTTTGCCCGGAGATTGAGAAGACATCTCCGGTCTCTCCGGTTCCTCCAAAAGTGAAAGGAAGACTGACTCGGAAATAAACGGTGCGTCACATAAATCACAAAGACATCGCATACAGCAGATAACCCCGGATGTTGTGACACATCCTCATCCCTGTGGGAGGAGCGAACTGTTGAGCTTCTTTAACCATGACAGCTCCAAACAACCTCACATTCCCCTTCCTCCCCCACAACAAACACTCTGTGAGGTGAGTGGGGCTGAGAGACTTCAGAGAAGTGTGACTAGACGAAGGTCACCCAGCAGCTGCATGTGGAGGAGCGGGGAAGCGAACCCGGTTCACAAGATTACGAGTCCACCGCTCTTAACCACTACACCACACTGGCTCTAACTCAAGTGTGTCTCTAAGTCTAACCCACCCTACCTCGCAGGGTTGTTGTGAGGATAATAAATGGGGGGCAGAAGCATTTCTTCCGCCCCCATATTATTACCATTATTAACAACCCAAAAGTGCAGTGGCAGTGTATCGCATCGCACCACATTCAAAACAAGCGAGTCATAAATAGACAAGAGAGATTGTTTCATTGCAGTTGAACTTCCAGTTCTGGGATTCTGTGTAATGGTGACACAACAATATTTTTCAAGACATCCTTATTTTTCCGAGCTGGTCTAGAAAGTGACACCAAAACACAATTAATAAAAAAATTCTGCTTTATTATACCAACACAGCCTGCCTTGGGGGCTTGTTTTCTGGAGACGGGTAGAGGTTAGACTGCATGTTTTTCCTAAACTGAATTTATCCCTTTTGCCTGGAGGCAGATTTAATGTGCATTCCTTCCCTGCTGTTAAACAACTGGAAGAAGAATTGTGCGGGTTCCCTGGGGCCAAAAATAGACCCATGTGTTCTTCTTTCTGTTTGGTGCCAGGCAGCAAATGCATCTCCATTAACTGCCAACAAATGTAAGCACTGAGCTGGCACTGCTTACATTTACTAAGCTGGATTTATAGACCTCTTTTCTTTCTTTCTTTCTTAAACATTAAGTGCCATTGCGCCCTTTTATGAGCTGTTTAAGGGGAGGGAACATTTGCTCAAGGATTACAGCACTTTGCAGAGGACGCTCAGCTATGCGCTCAAATGTAATCATGCGCCGCTCCTTGACTGCATGCTGTTGCCAGCATCTGAAATCTTTAACACGGGCTGCTGCGGTTAATAAAATACAGGTGAAACTCGAATAATTAGAATATTGTGGAAAGGTTCATTTCTTTCAGTAATTCAACTTAAAAGGTGAAATTAATATATGAGATAGACTCATGACATGCAAAGCGAGATATGTCAAGCCTTTATTTGTTATAATTGTGATGATTATGGCGTACAGCTGATGAGAACCCCAAATTAACAATCTCAGCTTTGGGGTTCTCATCAGCTGTACACCATAATCATCACAATTATAACAAACAAAGGCTTGACATATCTTGCTTTGCATGTCATGAGTCTATCTTATATATTAACTCCAGTAGCTAATGAAAACAATTGCTTACATAAATGGACTTTTCCACAATATTCTAATTTTTCGAGTTTCACCTGTACTTAGCTGGTTATAAAAGGGCAGCTAGCCGCCAGCATCTAACACCTGCTTCCTGAGGCTGATGGGAGTTGTAGTACAACGCACCTGAACTGGCACCCGGTTGGAGAAGGGCTGACTTCAGGCATGACTACAGTCCAAAATTGCAATAAGTGCACAGGAGGAAGAACAGAGCAATGGAGACAGCTAGGGATTTGAGGCTGAAGCAGATCCAGCTGCCAAAGAGGCAAGCCGCCATTCTTCAAAGGGACCTTGACAGTGGAAACATTTTGGTACCCAGAATTGCAGAACGGAAAGGGACCCTCGTGGGTCATCTAGTCCAACCCCTGCAATGCAGGAATCTCAGCTAAAGCATCCATGACAGATGACCATCTGCTTTAAAACCTCCAAGGAAGGAGAGTGACCACCTCCCAAGCTGCCGAACAGCTTTTACCGCCCAGAATTTCTTCCTAATGTTTAGTTGGAATCTCCTTTGAACCCGTTGGTTTGGTTCGGATCCTACGTTCTGGGCGGCTTCCAACAAATTATTAAATGGCAGAAAAACATCTAATATTAAAAGCTTCCCTATGCAGGACTGCTTTCAGGTGGCTTCTAAAAGCCATGTAGTTACAGTATTTATCTGTTTGACATCCGATCGATGGGAGGGCGTTCCAGAGGGTGGGTGCCACTACTGAGAAGGCCCTGTAACTTCACTTCTCGCAGTGAAGAACCACCAGAAAATCCTCAAAGCTGGACCTCAGTGTCCAAGCTGAACAAAAAAAAAAGAGGTGCCAGAACTCACCACGAACTCACCTCTGTTTTCTTATAACGGCAAAGGCGCACCACCTGAGAGGTGCCCGAAATGAGTTCTGGCGAGTTGAGGCTGAAAAATAAAGCTCCTCTTACATTCTTATCTGTTGTCTTGCAGGTTATTCTAGCCAGGACTTCGACTGGGCGGATTACCAGAAGCAATGTGGAACTGAAGCAGCTCCCCAGTTCTGCTTCAGAAACGTAAGATTCCGTTTTCCTTTTCTTTCTTTTTTCTTCTTTTTTTTTAATAATTTTTATTAAACAAGTTACAATTACAAATTACATACTTACATATACATACACATACACGCATACAAATACATACAATCACATAATACAAATACACAAAAAACAAACCCACATAAATAGATATAGTTTCATGTAATACTAATCCGGATAATTTTATTAAATGAATTCTTTAAAAATACTATCTTATTCTAGCCTCCTGATTACCTCAGTAAGGCTAAAATTATTCATAGTTCCTTCCTAAGGCTTCCCATTTTATCTCTTCATTAAATTTAATATTAAATATACTTTCAATATTTGAGACTCAGCCCGAATGTTGTTCTTTTGATGTTGTCTTTAACTTCTATTCCGTTTTCCTTTTCTAAAAAAAAGGTTTATTGATTTAATTGGGACAGATTTTTATTTTTTGCCGGCTGCAAATGTAACAGAGGGGGAAACCTTCATCCTCTGTCATTAATGCCAATATCCTATCGATGTGTAAATTGATATAGGCAACCCATGTGTCCAAATCTAGTGAGGACCACTGTGGTGTAGTGGTTAGAGTGTTGGACTAGGACTAGGGAGACCAGGGTTCGAATCCCTGCTCAGCCGTGAAACCCGCTGGGTGACCTTGGGGCCCAGTCACGGTCTCTCTACCTCACAGGATTGTTGTGGGACGATAAAACGGGAAGAAAACCACCGATGCCTCCTTGAGCTCATTGGAGGAAAGGTGAGGGATAAATATGATTAAAGACCCAAACGATATTGATGATCACAAGCTGTGCATTCAGACTTAGAAAGGGCAGTGAGATCTTCAGACCGCTTTTGTTTTGTATCTGCTGACCCCACACTGGCCTCATTTGCTGGTTCTTAGCTTCTGCTTTTCAGCACCACGAACTAAGCAGCAGGAACTGCTTAAACAATAAGGGGGGGGAGGAAATGCAGCATTTATCTTTTTAAAAATAACAACACCCCAACAACAACATGGCATCCCCGCCTGGGCATCTGAGTCCCTGGGCTGGTGGGAAAATGGATGCGGTGGACAAAATAGGGAGGCCGAAAGCAAGCCCAGAGGCTGATGCTCCCTAGAGTCTGCCGGACTCCAGTTCCCATAAACCCTAGCTAGAATGGCCCCTGGCCAAGGATGATGGGAGATGTAGTCCCACAAGCAACATCTGCAGGCCACCAAATTGGTTACCCCTGCTAGGGAGCATTGGGAAGTTTTGTTTCTCTGGGCGCAGGAAACTGCCTGACACAGAGTTGGTCCATTGGACTCCGTTGCCCTGGTGTCGTCTGCTCTGAAGGACAGCTCCAGGCAGAGACGAACCATTGCTGATCCTCCTTCCCAGGATCCTTTTCAACTGGAAATTCGGCGGATGGAACCCGGAACTGGGTGGGGTTGCACAGAGTTCCCTTTCGAGGAGGAGTTGGAGGAAAAATAGGAGCAGAGTAGGAAAAATGGGAAGCTTCCTTATACCTGGTCCATCCAGGTCAGTGCTGTCTACACGGACTGGCAGCCGCTCTCCTGGGCTTCAGGTAGGGGGCATTCCCAGTCCCACCTGCAGATGTCAGGGATTGAAACAGGGAGCTTCTACGTGATTGGCTGGTGCTTTACCAATGAGCTTCAGGTTCTGCCTTCTCTTGGTCAGCTGTTAGGATTTTATAATCATTTCCCTCTCTCTTATTTGAGGGGTAAAAAAAAGCTCTTTTTCTCACTCCTTGCCACCCGTAGCTTGAGTTTTCCTGTCCTGTAAAACTGGGCTGCATTATCTCTGCCTGTCCTTGAGAAGCTCCTTCCTTTCTAAGATTGTGGGAGAGAAATTTGAGTCCGTTCACCTTTCAGTGAGCACCCACCTAATCTGTACTTCCCTGGCCAAATTTTCACTTCTTATAATTGTGTGATGCAGTTCACAAACCAAAGAATGGTCACAGAAATGTGTATTAGGGCAAGCTAACACGGAAAAACGCATTATATTAGGGGAAATGACTTGCAGGAAGTGTTTGCGTCAAGAGAAACCTGTAGCTTTGTCAAATATGAAGCGCACAGTATAGCTTTGCTGTCTGATCCATCACAGAAATGTTGCAAGGCAATAAGGTAACTGATTTGAGTGTTTTAAAACAATCGGCCGTTATTTGACAAAATGTGAAAGGTCAAAATGCACGTTGAATTTTGTGCCGGTGTGTTCGTTTGTTTTGTAAAACTTTCTCAAACCGGCGAAGAAACGGGGCAAAATGAACTTGACACTTGGAACAAATGAGAAACTTAGTGGAACCGAAATGGTCAGATTATTCCATCCACATCAATGCATGTCCTTTTTAAAAGAATATTCAGCTGCTCACTTAGTCACCGTCAGTTTATTTATATACACCACACTTTCCACGAATACATTTCTGCTCAAAATGATTCATGGAAAATTAACAGCCTAAATAAAAAGGCCATAGTGCTATAACATAATGCTTAACAGCTCCTCAGTGAACAGTTCATTCTATTATATCAGAACTGTTATTGGGCATAGAGCCATAGCTGTCAAGTCTCCCTTTTTTGCGGGAAACTCCCTTATTCCAAGCCGTTTCCCGCTGCCGTCCCTTATTGTTGATATCTGTTAGGACGTTCAGTGGTTGCTCATGAGTAACGCGACGGCACGCAGAACTTCTAAAACTAAGTTCTTTATTGTGAAAACTATGTACAGTGCAGTAGCAATTCAAGCGTCCATCTCAATCCTCCGCAGAGTCCCGGAATGAAGTCTTCCGGTTCTTTGTCCAGCAAAAAAGCCGTGGGATCCTGAACCCCCGCCTCCCTCTCCCACGTCCTTCCTGCATCCTGCCCCGGAGCGTGGGAACCTGACCCCGATTCCCGCTTTCCCTGCGGTGCTGAGGCTCTCTGACCCCTTCCAAGACCCTGCACCGCCTTCCTGGCTCCACCTTCCCTTCTCCGCTTGAGGAATGGTCGCTTCCGGCCGAGGAAGGAGAGGAGGAGCTCGTGAACAGCGGACGTGGGTCTCTGTAGTCCAAACGCTCCTGCGACACCGGCAGCCGCGTGGAGGGGTTTTTCCTGACAATATCCCTTAAATTTCCCTTATTTCCAGGAAGGAGAGTTGGAGTCCGGGGACTCCTTGGGTCCCTGCCTTTCTTAGCCCTGCCTGCCTGCTTGCCTACCTCACAGGACTGTTGTGGGGATTAAATGAGGACTGGGACCAGGGAGCTCCTTGGAGAAAAAGGTGGAATATAAATACCTAATAACAAACAGACAGACAGACAGACAGATATATATATATATATATATAAAGAAGAAGAAGATAAAATAGACGAATGTTTCTCGGCAAGAGATGCTCAGATGAAGCATTGCTGCCCCTAGCTGGAGGCAGAGCAGAGCCAACCTGGCCAGAAGCCATCAGTGGTCCTCTCCTCCTGCATGAATTTGCCTAATCCTTTTCTAAAGCCATCCAAGTTGGTGGCCATCGCTGCTCCCTGTGGCAGGGAGTTCCAGAGGTTAACCGTGTGCTTCGTGAATAAGTGCTTTCTTTTCTCTGCCCTGATTTCTCTTTCCTGGGAGCTCTTTCCTGGTGTAAATTAATTTGTAGCCTGGGGGGATTACCGCGGCGTGGACTGTCCCTGAGAACCATAGACTGTCCCTGTGACGGGTGAGGGTGCTGATCCCTTACTGTATTTTCAAATCTGAAACTTGACAGCTATGCATACAGCTACGATATCTAATACCTTTGCAGTCCAAGGAAGCCTCAAAGCTGTTGGCATTGGGGCCTAGCAACCCCCCCCCCAAAAAAACCCTCAAAACTTTAAGGGTGCTGAGAATTGCTAAAAGACCCCTGTTCCCCTCACGGAACTTCAGTTCCCAGAGTTCCCTGGGAAGAGGGATTGATTGGTTGATAAAACCAATGATGTTCACCTGTCTCATTTCGCCCACGAGGAATTGGCGCTCTGGGAGGAAAATAGGACCCTCCTAGCAACTCTCAGCACCTTAAACGGGGGGGGGGACTACACTTCCCAGGATTCTTTGCGGAGAAGCCATTGCTATTTAAAGTGGTGCAATAGTGTTTTAAAATTCTGGTGCTCAAAAGGTCAGGAATTCCCCTTAAAGTTCTTCTGGTAACAGCCATCTCATGAAGGCAACTATGGCAGGCGTGTGGGTATAATTTGTATATATTTCATTCATTTATTTATTTTTGTAGATAGTTTTTTGTTGATTTTAACTAAATACAAACCAAGAATTGTTACAATAATTTTACAAATAAGAATTGTACAAAAAATAAAAATTATATCACACAAAACATTTAAATTTTGATTCCATGAACTTCCCTTCTTTCATATTATGTCTTCCTTATATCTTACATCTATATTTCGCACGTTAAATTCCTTTCCATACATTTAGATTTCCCCCTCTACACCATTCTCATTTATTTTATCAATCTCACTTCCAAATTATATATCCTCCCATGTTACATATTTTCACCTTCTAACATTTATTTATAATACCTTCTTCATTTCTTATACGCCGTGAGTTATATGTCAATATTCACGTCTTGCATACCTTATCCAAGTATTCTGTAAACTTTCCCCATTCTTTTCTAAACATTTCATCCCCCTGCTGTCTGACTCTCATTGTCATTTTTGCAATTTTCATATATTCAGTGATTTTCTGTTGCCACTGCTACACAGTTGGTATGGTTTTTTGTTTTAGACACAGTTTTGGGACTAACGTGGCTCTCTCCAATTTTCCCTTTAGCAACCGCATGAGATCGTTGTCAAATCAGTCCCCATTAATCTCTGCACTCTTTTAAGCGGCCTTGCGTGATGGTGATTTATGAATGTCTTATTAACGAAGTTCAGATTGCAGACCCCCAACATTTAATGGCATTTCTTTGCCTGCATGCCATAGGAACTGGTGCACTTTCAGTGGTTCAGGATCGATATTTTTTATCCATCCTCTCACCCCCTGCCCTCCATCAGAGGTAAATCTCAATATCTATCAAATGAGCGCCACAAAACAACTTGAGGACTGTGCTGATTTCTGTCATTTGTTCAGTTGAGGAAATATTACATTGGTGACAAAAGGCCAAGCGATTGTATGGCGAGGGCCGGCTTCTCAGATCAAACTTAAATTTCGTGCTTGGAAGCATTGACACATCTCAATTATTCGGTTAGTTATTTGTAATTGCAGTTCTTGCAGTTATCACCAAAAACATTGGACACCTGTTGAACTAGAAGTGTTAGGGGCATAGCTGTCAACTTTCGGATTTGAAAATAAGGGATCAGCAGCCTCACCTATGACAGTCACATGACAGTGGTGGGCGGAGCCAGAAGCAAAAGTGGGCGGAGCAGCTAGAACGCGGCATCCGCGCTCTTCCCTCATTTTTTTCCACGCTCCTCGCTCTGCTTTTTTACAGACAGAAAGAAATGTTTGCATTGCTGAGAAGGAACCAAAGGAAAGGGGTGGATTTTGTGTGTTTGCGCGCACGTGCGCTTTAACACCAAGGTTTGAGGGGTGGGGGTCATGAGCAGACTCCTCGTTCTCCTCAAAGGGGAAAAAGCAAGGAGGAGGAGCAGCAGCAGCAGCAACCGAACCGGCCCCTTCGCCTGCTTCTTTGGCGTCTGCTTTCCTCCTCCCTTCCCTCTCTCCCCCCCCCCCTGCCACTCGGCGCATCTCCTCCCCTCGGAGTTGGCAGCTCGTTGGCCCAGCCGGAATCTCGCGGCTGTTGGCGCTGAGGGCCGGAGCTCTCCTGCCGGAGTTGGGCTTCCCAGGTGGGGGGTGGACTGCTGCTTGGTCTCGCCCTGCCGGCCCTCCTGCAAGGGCGAGGAAGAGGAGCGGCTTGCCAGCCAGCCAGCCTTTGCGCGCTCTGCATTCCTCCATATGAGCGAGCCTCGCCGTGCAGACTTTTGTTCCCCCGGCAATAAGTTTGTGTGCTGAGAAGGGGCTGGCTCTGCCGGGTGGGAACGCCCAAGGGCCCGGCCAGCACGCCACACCCCGCCCCAGGGGGGGGGAGCGCGTTGCTTGGCAGGCCTGCAAGGCGCATGGCCGGAGGGGAGCGGAACAAGCTGCTGCCCCAAAGCACCCCATCCACTTTCTCACACAACCCGGGAATATACAGGTTTTTGCGTCATCCGGGACAGGAGCGGGAAACGCGTTTAAATACGGGGGAATCCCGGCCAATCCGGGATATTTGACAGCACTGGTTAGGGGAATGGACATATTCAAGATGAGCAGCCAACCCTCTTTGAAGCTGCACTCAATGTCCTGAAAACTAGACAAAGCGCTGCTACCTGCACAAGGGCCAAAGGGTACAAAAACTAACGCCCAGGGGCTATGTGGCTGCCTCTTTCAGGTATCCTTCAGCCGAGGCTTTACGAAAAACATGAAGCTGGAGGCCGTGAACCCCAAGAACCAGGCTGAAATCTGTGTGGCTTCCGTCACCTCAGTAAAAGGGAGGTTAATGTGGCTTCGCTTGGAAGGTAAGTTAGAATATATACTATATTTTGTAGTTTCCAATGGGCGGCGGCGGCCTTATATATATATAGGTCGGCAACAGAGCACCCCTGGGCACCCGTGCGCCCTCAGAGGCCTTCACTGGTGCTCAAAAGAAATGGGGCTTGAAGGAAGAAGCACGAAGAAGTCACCTGTCAATTGTTGTGCAACGTATACTTCTGGGATGTTTTACTTTGGATAAAGAATGCCTACAAGATATTCACTTGCGGAGAAGAAGAGAAGGCTTTGTTCAGTCCTAATTGTGGTGGGGTGATCTCAGCTGGGGAGGATGGAGTCAGCACACACCCCACTGTGCCAAGTTAGGGGGTATTTTTCCTAGTTGTCCTTAAAGAAGAAGAAGCTGTAAAACCGACCGTGTGAGAACAAATTTCTTCTTCTTCTTTGGCGATCCCTCGTAGCCGAGTAAGATTGTCTTCCATAAACACGGTTTTAACAATGAGTCCGTAAGTGACTGTGGAGGCCAATTCTGGACCCACACGTCCTTCCACAGTGGGGACATTGGTTTCCGGGCGGGAGTTGATCACGGTGAGGGTTTGCCAAGCGTGCCTTCCTCTTAGCACGTTTCTCCCTTGCGTTCTGAGTTCGAGTGTCTTCCAAGCCCATGACACCTTTGGTAAAGGCTGTTCTCCAACTGGAGCGCTCGCAGGGCAGTGCTCCCCAGTTGTCAGAACAAATTTCAACACAGGGTTGGTTGGGATGCAATCAAAGTAGAGAATATCAGAAACGCCCATTCAGTCCAGCACTTTGTTCCCGCTGTGGCCAACAAGATGCCTTTTGGGAAGCACACAATTAGGGCGTGAGCTCAGTAGCCCTCTGCTGCACATAGAATCATAGAATTGTAGAGTTGAAAACAACCATAGAGCTCATCTAGTCCAACCCCCTGCAATGCAGAATTTTTTTGCCCAACATGGGACTTGAACCCACGACCCTGAGATTAAGAGTCTCATGTTTTACCAACTGAGCTATCCCCGCTCTGATGGAAGCTTCAGGGTTTTTTTTTTTGCTGTTGTTCCCTTCTGGCGATGTCCCTCTGTCTCTCTTTTTGTGCTTGCGATCTGCGCTATTAATTTTTACCAGTTTGTTTCAGGATTGAATGCTGAGTTTTAGGGTTGTCATATCCGTAAGCAATGAGAATTTTATATGCTAAGCAGAGCTGTGTTAGCGTGGCGGCGTTATACAGCCAGTTTTTCATATTTCCAAGTATCGCTGCTAGTGTTCTCCCAAATATTGCCAGCCATGTGCCTTAAAAAAAAAAAAAAAAACAAGAACCGGGAGGAAATAGGGCAAGGTTAGCTCACATGACAATTTCCAGATATTGCTGCACAAACACACACACACACAAATACACACATACACATCACCCCAACCCTTGGCCATGCTGGCTGGGGCTTGGGGGAACTGAAGCCCAACAATACTGGCCATATTGACTACCCGTATCTCCAAATCTAGAGACCACTGCTTCAAACCTCCATGGGGCTGGTTTAATGTGCAGAATTCTGGACCAGCGTTTCATTCTGCTCGTCACCATTGCATGGAACCCCTTCCTAACCCAGCCACTGTTCCTTATTTCCTCCAGAAGCACTGGCCAATTTACAGGTTTGTGGTAGGATTTTTCAAAGCCATCGGCATACTTAAGGAGGAAAGCTCTGCAACAGGGTTTCCCAAACTTGGGCTGTTGTTGGACTACAACTCCCATCATCCCTAGCTTGCAGGACATGTGGTCAGGCATGATGGGAATTGTAGTCCAAAAACAGCTGGAGACCCAAGTTTGGGAAACCCTGCTCTACGATTATTGCGATGTCGGCATCTGTATATGTAACCTGAATGCTGTTGTGCTAGCACTCTCTCTCTCACTCTCTCAGAATTTTTAAAATGTAGCAGCCTTGTTTTTCTTTAGGGCCTCATATGATGAAAGGATGTTTTGGAGCAGAGAGATTATTCCTTGCTGCATGTCTTGCCCTTTTGAGATGGAGGAGACGACTTCTGCTTCCGCCTTCCTGGCTTTCAAATGACATAATAAATTTGGTTTTATAGGTTCACAGGTGCCTGCTTCAGAATACATCGTCGATGTGGAGTCGATGAACATATTCCCAGTTGGCTGGTGTGAAGCGAATGCTTACAAGCTCTCGACGCCGCATAAAGCCGTGTGTAAGTACACAAAAGAGCAAAATTGGGGCTGTTAACCTTTACTGTATTGTTTCAGCAGCTAGGCCTTACCTTGGCAGAAGGCGAAGAGATTTGGGGAGCTTCCGGGCTGTCGCTGCTTTCGAGAGGGATGCAGTCACACCCTCGCAAATTAATAATAATAATTGTAAGGACATTCAGTGGTTGCTCATGAGAAATCAGCCGAAAGCAGAACTTCTAAAGATAGATAGATAATACTTTATTCGGCTATAAGCCCACAAGAGAACTTCTAAAGACTAAGTTCTTTATTGTGCAGATATTTACAGTGGGGCAAAAGTACAAACGTCCATCTCATCCCTCTGCCGAGTCCGGGAATGAACTCTTCCGGTTCTTTGTCCAGCAAAAGAGGCGTGGGATCCTGAACCCCCGCCTCCCCCTTCCACGTCTTTCCTGTCTGCGAACTCGGGGCGCGGGAAACTGTCCCTTCACAGCCTCTGTGCCGACTTCCTGCCTCTAACTCCCCCCTCACCACTGGAGGAATGGTCGCTTCCTGCAGAGGAGGGGGATGACCAACTGGTGAACAGAGGGGGCGGTTCCCTGTACTGCAAGCTCTCCCGGGATGCTACCTGCGTTGGGGTGGGGGGTTTCCTGACAACAACAACAACAACAACAACAACAACAACAACAACAACAACAACAATTTATTATTTGTACCCTGCCCATCTGGCTGGGTCTCCCCAGCCACTCTGGGCAGCTTCCAACAAATATTAAAATATTAAAATTGTGTGATTATAGTTGGTTGGGAGCCTGGCACAGCAAAACCCACTTTTCTTGATGCAGCCTAGAATAGCTTTAGCTTGTTTTGCTGCTGCTGTGTCACCCTGTTGACTCATGTTAAGCTTGTGGCCCACGAAGACCCCAAGATCCTTTTCACATGTGCAGCGGTACCTTGGTTCTCAAACTTAATCCGTTCCGGATGTCCGTTCCAAAACCACAGCGTTCCAAAACCAAGGCGTGCTTTCCCATAGAAAGCAATGCAAAACGGATTAATCCGTTCTGGGCTCTTTTAAAAGCAACCCCTAAAACAGCAACAAGACCATTGATCCATAAAATGGCAAGCAAGAAACAATGTACTGCAGTCACACAATCAATCAATCAATCAATCAATCAATCAGTAGCTGAACTGGGTTCCACACAGTCACAAAAACAAAACAAAAAGAGCCGCAAATACAAAAATGCAAAATAAATAGCAAAAACAGGCACCTCAGTGTAACACTCAAAACAGAAGCGTGGCACTCAAAACAGAAGCGGGGCACTCAAATCGGAAAGGTGGCACTCAAAACGGATCACGTTCGGCATCCGAAAAGAAGTTCGCAAACCAGAATACTTACTTCTGGGTATGCAGTGTTTGGGTCAGGGGCGTACCCAGGATCAAAACTGGGGGGGGGGGGGCAAACCATGGTCATTCAGGTTCAAAAACAAAAACAGCTACAAAAAACAGAAAAACTCCCCCCCCCAAACAGAAAGCCCCAAATGGCTGAAAAACTCAGTTTCCCAGGATCCTCAGTCCTCGCAAAGGAACTACTCACCATGCAAGGGAACTCAGTTTGCCAAGCTCCCTTGCAATGATGAATCCCGGCAACGATGAATTCGCCCCCTGACACTGCCCAAGTCTCAGCCTGCATCCCCATTTGACCAAGCAGGGTGCAGGCTAGCATCCGGTCTCTGATAAGCACGCCAGCTCTTTGTCGGCATGAGGGAGGGGGAAACAGTCGGCGCAACACACACACACACACACACACACACACACACAGAGTGGCCAACTGCCTCGGCAAGAGCGGAAGAGCTCAATTGTTATTGAGATTTTGGGAGGGGGAGAAAGACCAGTCTTGAGCTTTTTTTTCCTTTTAGGCTGCCGATAACCATTTAATTTTTTTTTGCTTCTGGGGGGGCAGCTGCCCCCCCCCTCCGGGTATGCCCATGGTTTGGGTTCCAATTTGTTTGAGTACCAAGGCGTTTGAGAACCAAGATACCACTGTACTGCTAGTACCAGTAAGCCAGGTGCTTCTCCATCCTATATTTGTGCAAGTGGTTCTTCCCGCCTAAGTGCAGGACTTGTGATTTGTCCCTCTTGAAATTCCTTTTGCTCGTTTGGCCCCAGTTCTCCAGCCGCCCCAAAGATGGACCTCTCACCTCAACCCTAGCTTGACCCCGTGGGGCTGCATTTCCCTAGGGGCCTACTCCTTGAGTAAAGAAAAATCAACTCACGGGAGCAGATTGACAACTGTATTTTAAAATAAATTGTTGGGGGAATAAGGTGGTTGAAAACGATGAGAAGGAACTATGGGCTGTATTAGTTTGCTGTTTGGTTTGTTCAGGATGGCACATAGCTTGCCTGTTGGATGTAAAATACAGAACGGAACAAATGGCAAGCCTTCCACAGAAATTTGCAGGTCATATTGGAAAATGTGAAGGTTTTCTGATAGAGCAACACACGTTTGGCTTTTAAAATCAAGGAGCTGTGCCCAATTTGGGAGAACACAACAGAGGCAGCGGTACACGGCCTTCATTGCTATGAATGCGTTAAGTGAATAAAGACACTGGGGGTAATCAAGCGTGCAAAATCTAGCAGCGTAATAAGATTATTGGTGTATTATTATTATTATTAAAGTACAGATCCTGTAAAAGCAAGATGAGTGATCCTGCAGAGAGTCTTTCAGCCTGCTTCTTAATGAAGCTGAAGCCTAATTGTTTGCCGCACACACAGTTAAGCACGCCAGCATTTAATATCTCAGTCGGTGCAGTTATGCCAAAGGGGTGTCCATGTTACTGGGGCTGCGTACACAAAACAGCAACAACTCCCAGGACCCTTTATTGTTGTTCAGTCGTTCAGTCATGTCCGACTCTTTGTGACCCCATGGACCAGAGCACGCCAGGCACGCCTATCCTTCACTGCCTCTCGCAGTTTGGCCAAACTCATGCCAGTCGCTTCGAGAACACTGTCCAACCATCTCGTCCTCTGTCGTCCCCTTCTCCTTGTGCCCTCCATCTTTCCCAACATCAGGGTCTTTTCCAGGGAGTCTTCTCTTCTCATGAGGTGGCCAAAGTATTGGAGCCTCAGCTTCAGGATCTGCCCTTCCAGTGAGCACTCAGGGCTGATTTCTTTAAGGATGGATAGGTTTGATCTTTTTGCAGTCCATGGGACTCTCAAGAGTCTCCTCCAGCACCATAATTCAAAAGCATCAATTCTTTGGCGATCAGCCTTCATTATGGTCCAGCTCTCACTTCCATGCATCACTACTGGGAAAACCATAGCTTTAACTATATGGACCTTTGTCGGCAAGGTGATGTCTTTGCTTTTTAAGATGCTGTCTATGTTTGTCATTGCTTTACTCCCAAGAAGCAGGCGTCTTCTAATTTCGTGACTGCTGTCACCATCTGCAGTGATCATGGAGCCCAAGAAAGTAAAATCTCTCACTGCCTCCATTTCTTCCCCTTCTATTTGCCAGGAGGTGATGGGACCAGTGGCCATGATCTTAGTTTTTTTGATGTTGAGCTTCAGACCATATTTTGCGCTTTCCTCTTTCACCCTCATTAAAAGGTTCTTTAATTCCTCCTCACCAGCACCCTTAGCAAACTGTATTTCCCAGGATTTGGGGGGGGGGGAGCCAGAAGTCTTTACCCCGCCCATCTGGCTGGGTTTCCCTAGCCACTCTGGGCGGCTTCCAAAATAATAATAATAATAATCATCATCATCATCATCATCATAATCATCATCATAATAATGCAATCAATCATGAAAAACTTCCCTAAAAAGGGCTGCCTTCAGATGTCTTCTAAAAGTCAGATAGTTGTTTATTTCCTTGACATCTGATGGGCGGGCGCCACCACTGAGAAGGCCCTCTGCCTGGTTCCCTGTGGCTTCACTTCTCGCAGGGAGGGAACCACCAGAAGGTCCTCGGAACTGGACCTCAGTGTCCGGGCTGAATAACGGGGGTGGAGATGCTCCTTCAGGTATTCAGGGCCAGGGCCATTTAGGGCTTTAAAGGTCAGCACCAACACTTTGAATTGTGCTCGGAAACGTACTGGAAATGTACCAAGCTTTGAAAGTTTGGTGTGTGCATACAGCCTAATCTGCAGCCCACGTAACACTTGGTTTGCAGTGTGAACTTCATTGGGCGTGATGTAACCTCCTAAACTGATAGCATTATGTTAGATCTGAAGTGAAAATTCTCAAATGATAATTTTTTGGCTCTGAAACTGGAGAGTGGGAGATTTTGGGCAGGTGCAACGGACATGGACTGGTTACTGATATTTTGGAGTCCCCTGACGTTACTCTGGTTTGAACGAAGAGTGGAATAGAAATGCTAACCAAAGTGTAACAAAACATCTGGAGGGCCACAGGTTCCCCATCCGTGCCTAGCACAGTGCAGTTTGTAAAATCGACAGCTGTTTGTCATAACCGCTGCATTGATCTTCCATGTCCAGAGGCAGAACCTGATGTGGGTGCCAAACACTTGGAGGTTTGTGGAGGGTCGGGCTGGGCTTGTGAACTTCTCCATCATGTCTACATGGCTACGTTTGGGGACCAAATGAACTTCTAATTTGATCCAGGAAAGCAGTTATTATGTGCTCGTGGTGGGGTGGGGAAAATCTGGTCTTGCTTGCAGATTTGAAGTCCCACCCCCCACCCCCACGCAGAGAACAGAATCTGTTAGACATTTACAAGCATGCATTACCAAAATTGTGTTGTTCTCGCTCTCTTGCTCTGCAGTGCAAAGGAAGAGGAAGATTGCCGTCGTGCAGCCCGAAAAGCAGTAAGTAGGCACTTAAAATGTAAATAACGCAGCAGCTTTAATATGTAAATAATAAATAAGATTTGCAGCTAAGCCAAATGGCGGCCGTGCTGCAGCTTACAGCGCAGGGCGTGCATAGATATTCTCCTTAAAATGATGCCTGTGCACATGGTCAGAATGCGCATTGTCTGACTAGGGTGAGCGCAGGTTGGCATGCTTTCATCTGCAGATCTTAAGGGGGTGTCTAAAAAAAACAACCCTCATGTATCGGTTGTGTCTGAATGGGCAGGCAGGGTGGGTGGGCAGAATTACAGGTGAAACTCGAAAAATTAGAATATCGTGGAAAAGTTCATTAATGTAAGCAATCGTTTTCATTAGCTACTGGAGTTTAATATACGAGATAGATTCATGACATGCAAAGCGAGATATGTCAAGCCTTTGTTTGTTATAATTGTGATGATTATGGCGTACAGCTGATGAAAACCCCAAAGTTGAGATTGTTAATTTGGGATTCTCATCAGCTGTACGCCATAGCCATCACAATTATAACAAATAAAGGCTTGACATATCTCGCTTTGCATGTCATGAGTCTATCTCATATATTAAGTTTCACCTTTTTAGTTGAATTACTGAAAGAAATGAACCTTTCCACGATATTCTAATTTTTCAAGTTTCACCTGTAGATCCCCCTACCCACCTTGTGTCAGGGACTTGAGCCTGCTGATACTCTCCTTGGTGGGGAAGGGGGTGGGGGCGGTATACCATTTGGCAACCAGAGCAGGTTTAAGTCTCTTGTGTTAATTCAGAACTCCCTCAACAACTTAAGCCCAACATACCTTTACAACTCCGGTTCCTTACGCTCCACCTTTATTGCTGAGCTTTTTTGATAGGGTGCTTTCAGTGCTCCTCCACGTCTCTGGGGTTCGGTCAGCCTTTTCCCAGGTATCAAGCTTTTAGTGTGCGGAACTCCTGGCCACTAGAATCCTCCTGGGAGTTGTTCCTGCTTTCTTTAAGACATCTTTTTTTAAAAAATGGTACTGTGTAGACAGGCCCTTGAAACATGATTTTAAAATTTAAAAAACCAACCAGTCTTTATTGATGTCCTTGTAGCGCTGACTTTTTTATGTTATAGAGTGCCTTGTTAGATTTTCTATGAAAGTGCCGTTTGTCACCGTATAGATAAAATAAATAATAATCATAACGTAAGGGAACATAACTCGCAACCTCAACATTGGAAATGTGGAGAGGCTGCAATGAATAAATATTACGTCTTGTGTCAGGCAGCCCCGATCCATCTTCAGGTTTCACGGAATTTGAATGTAGGTTTTTGTCCTCCATTAGGTTACCACATGGAGGGCCTGTGGAGAAAAAAAATCACGAGCCATGCATGCTTCCACAGACAGACTCAATAGGTGAGTTTCTTGGGTGCTGTTAAATGAACCTTGTGGGCATGGAAGCAATTACAGCAGGGTTGGAGAGCTTGTGGCCTTTTAGACACTGTTGGACTACAGATCCCATTGTCCCCTGCCAGCATAGCCAATGGTCAGGGATAATGGGAGTTGTAATCTTATAGCATCTGCGAAGCTGCAAGGTTCTTCATCTGTGCTTTACGTGAATCCTGACCATGATGAGAACCACTGTGCCACACCATTAAATGTTCCTGTAATTAGCATTTTAATTTTTGCTCAGATTTAGCACTCGTGGCTAAATAAATCTGACCTAACAGGGAAACAGCAGGAGAAGACAGGACCTCAAAATGGTGCAGACACCTGCCCCCTCCATCACCTGTAATGCAGATATTAATATTGCACAACTTGAAGCAATAGGAATTGGAATCCTCTTGGAATAAAAAAAATGGTCCAGACCCAAAACATGGTTTCAGAGCTATATGAGGTGCTGCGGGTGGGAGAGTGGTGCCCACAGGCACCAGATTGGCAACCCCCTGCTAGTTGCTTGTTCTTCGTTCCAGTATGCTGGATGGTAGCTAGAAGAGGGGGAAAGATGCTCCGTGAGGATGCAGGAGGAATGCTGGACCGTGTGCTTCTTCTCTGCAGGTACCATCAATGGGAGGTACAGTTGCCCTGCGCTGTTCATCAATCACCGCTGTTTCTCAGGGCCACACCTGAACAAAGGAAGATTGGCCGAGCTGCCTCAGTCTGTTGGCCCGGGCAAGTGTGTGCTGGTTCTTAAAGAGGTAAGGGTTGTGTTGAAGGGATGGGGGGGGGGGGAATTTCATAAATAATTTCAGAATTGGAAGGGAGCACGAGGGTCATCTAGTCCAACCCCCTGCAATGCAGGAATCTTTCTGCCCAATGTGGGGCTCGAACCCACGACCCCGAGAGAAAGAATCTCGTGCTCCACCCAACTGTGTTTCGTTTGGCCGGCCTTTTTATCCAGATTAATTTGTATCTCCTGGACTGAAACACATAGAGGAAGATGATTTTCCTTATGGGTCCTGAATTGCTCTCAAAAAACTTTTCTCTCAGGCCGTTGGCTAATAATCCATGGCCTTTTAAAATGTGGAGTGTGTTTGTGTGTGTGTGTGTTAATGTTTTTGTTTTATTTCTATGTTAAGCATTTTTGTGGTTTTATATTGTAAACCACCTTGCGATCCTCGGATGAAGGGCAGTCCAGGAATCATCTTGCAATACTATTCTCGGCTCAGAAAGTGCGCCAAACTGCATTTAAAAAGAATTGTATTTGGGGATGAAATGTGTTTAAAAAGGCATATATACCGTATTTTCCCATGTATAAGACTACTTTTTTTAACAAAAAAAAAGGTTTAAAATTGGGGCTTGTCTTATACACAGGTAGTGCTGAGGGGTGTTTTCTTAATTTGGAGTCCCTCCGAACAGGGGGCATCTTATACATGGGGGCGTCTTATACACAGAAAAATACGGTAAATATCCAACTTAATATGAACCTTTGGGTGGATTAATGCAGAAACAGAACAGAGGGAAGATGGACCTTTCCAACTCATCCATTCCATGATTCTAGGTAAAGGTAAAGGGACCCTGACCATTAGGTCCAGTCGTGTCCGACTCTGGGGTTGCGGCGCTCATCTCGCGTTAATGGCCGAGGGAGCCGGCGTACAGCTTCCGGGTCATGTGGCCAGCATGACTAAGCCTCTTCTGGCGAACCAGAGCAGCGCATGGAAACGCCGTTTACCTTCCCTCCGGAGTGGTACCTATTTATCTACTTGCACTTTGATGTGCTTTTGAACTGCTAGGTTGGCAGGAGCAGGGACCGAGCAACGGGAGCTCACCTCATCGCGGGGATTTGAACCTCTGACCTTCTGATCAGCAAGCCCTAGGCTTTGTGGTTTAACCCACAGCGCCACTCGCTCCATGTTTCTAAGAAGTCCCAAATACTGCGATCTCTCTTCATGCTCCATCCTCTGTTTTGCTGTCTTTGGGCAGGTCCTGAGCATGGTGATCAACTCTGCTTACAAACCCGGGAGTGTATTGCGGGAGCTGCAGCTTGTCGAAGACCCCAGGTGGAATTTCCAGGAGGAGACCCTCAAAGCAAAGTAAGGGGTCCTTTCGCTTCCTCCTTTTAAACTTGGGGGTGGCGTTGAGCAGGGGGGAGCGTCTGCTTTTCTGCTGTGATGAGGCTGGAGAAGACACCCAGTCTGTTTGTTTGTTTGTTTGCTTCCATCCTCCCTCAATGCTGCTCATTTGGAATCCATCCCTGGCGTGGCCGCAGGAGGGTGGGATTGAGAGCAGCGTGGCGTAGTGGTTAGAGCGCCGGACTAGGTCCCAGGAGACCAGGGTTTGAACAGCAAAGGAAGCTTCAGTGGTATTTATGTACAGGTGAAACTCGAAAAATTAGAATATTGTGGAAAGTTCATTTATGTAAGCAATTGTTTTCATTAGCTACTGGAATTTAATATATGAGATAGACTCATGACATGCAAAGTGAGATACGTATTTTTCGCTCCATAAGACACACTTTTTTTTCTCCTAAAATGTAAGGGGAAATGTCTGTGCGTCTTATGCAGCGAATGGTGGTCCCTGGAGCTGAATTGCCCAGGGGCCAAAACCAGGTTGTGCTTTTTATTTTACAAAGAGAAAAGGGGGTGTTGAAAGGACCCCACTCAGCAGCTGATCAGCAAGAGATCGGGAGAGAGATAAGAGTCCCGGCTCCCTTTTGCCCCCCCCCTTGCCCAGGCCTCCTTTGTTGAATGTGCTGCAGAGGGAGGTTGTTTTTTTCCCCAGCGACATGTGATTGGCTGATTAGATTATCTGTCTGGAAACAGTAGAAACGGCTCCCTTTCCTTAAGATTTTTCAGAAATGTGAGTTGAACCCCATAAAAACGGGGCTTTTCCTCTTTGCTTTTCCCCCCTTTGCAAAAGGAGCTTTGCTTTCCCCCCTTTGCAAAAAAAGCTGCAAACCTTTTAGCTGATCCTCAAAAAAACAGGGCTTTTCCCTTTGCAAAAAAGCTGCAAAACTTTTAGCTGATCCTCAAAAAAACAGTGCTTTTAGAGGTGGAAAGCCAGAAAAATATTTTTTTCCTTGTTTCCTCCTCTAAAAACAAGGTGCGCCTTATGGTCCAGTGCACCCTATGTAGCGAAAAACGTGGTATGTCAAGCCTTTGTTTGTTATAATTGTGATGATTATGGCGTACAGCTGATGAAAACCTCAAAGCTGAGATTGTTAATTTGGGGTTCTCATCAGCTGTACGCCATAATCATCACAATTATAACAAATAAAGGTTTGGCATATCTCGCTTTGCATGTCATGAGTCTATCTCATATATTAGTTTCACCTTTTAAGTTGAATTACTGAAAGAAATGAACCTTTCCACGATATTCTAATTTTTCGAGTTTCACCTGTATGTGAATGCATCCATCCATGAGTGTTTTATAACCCCAAAAGTCTTACTCTATGCTTCCCATCTACACCGGTTGGTTTTGCATTGTGTTTTTCTGGAATTCCCGGAACACGGAATTCTGGAATTCAGAAATACAATGGAACCTTGGTTTTCGAACGTAATCCGTTCCGGAAGACCGTCCGACTTCTGAAACATTCTACAACCGAGGCGCAATGGGCGGCTAGCAATTTCAGTGGAGAAATGCGCCTGGGAAGCTGTTCGACTTCCGAGGCGCTTTCGAAAACGGAAGCATTCACTTCCGGGTTTTCAGCATTCGGGTTCCAAATTGTTCAGGTTCCAAGACGCTTGAAAACAGAGGTTCCACTGTAAAATGGATGCATTTCGCAGGCATGTTCACGGACATTTGCCTACCTCTGCCCACATCACTTTTTAGATTTTTTAAATATACTTTATATACCACGTTTGCACAGAAGGGCAGTCAAAAACAGTAACAAAAAATAAGCATGCGTCACACAGTTAATTTACTGTGGTGTTGTGGTTAAGAGCGATAGACTTGTAATCTGGGGAACCGGGTTTGCATCCCCGCTCCTCCACATGCAGCTGCTGGGTGACCTTGGGCTAGTCACACTTCTCCGAAGTCTCTCAGCCCCACTCACTTCCCAGAGTGTTTGTTGTGGTGGAGGAAGGGAAAGGAGAATGTTAGCTGCTTTGAGACTCCTTCGGGTAGTGATAAAGCGGGATATCAAATCCAAACTCTTCTTCTTCTTCTTAACTGTTGGAAGACTGTGTGTTCCTGTTTATTGGGCACAATTTATTCTAATCAATGCATTATCCGGTGTCCTTTTCGGTTTGCCCCAACATAAGGTCTGGGAACTTGCTTTTTTTTAAAACAACAAAAACATGTAAATTGCCTCTGCTCCTTTTGCATGAAATTCTGCATTCTGCGCATCATCACTTTCGATGCGCACAAAATGAGATAGCAGGTCTGGCTGTAAATCCCCTGTTGTGAACAAGGCAATCTGAGCATTCTGGCTGTCTAAGCTTGGTAGTGGTTGTTTCCCCCCCCTTCAAAGTTCTCTTATGTGGGTCTTTAATTTGGAGATCTTTGATCCTTGCCCCTTTAGCGTCGGTTGTAATACATTTAATTAGAAAAGCAAAATGGATTTTACTTGTGGAATCCTTAATGCTACAATTGACTCAAAGCCCAGTGAACTTTAAAGCAGTGCCGCCGGCTAATAGCTTCTGATGTGGGGGGTGGGGTGAGGTTTTTTATTACGCAAAGGTAGCTGGCGAAATGAAAGTCTCGGAGCAACGATTATGCTGTTAATAATATGGATATCCGGGGTGACATCATTCAATCCAGCGGTCTTTTTACTATCAGGCAGAGAAGTCTTGCATGCTGTAAAATCGGTGGTAGGGATCCTTCAGCCTTTGAGCCTAATCAGCCCCCACCGCATTTGGCCCAGGTGGCTGTTTGCTTGCTTGCTTGCTTTGTTGCCAAGCTGTTTCCACTTCCCTTGTTTATATATTTCATAGAATCATAGAATTGGAAAGGACCACAAGGGATATTTAGTGCAACACTCTGCAATGCAGGAATCGTTCGCCCAGTCTCACAACATTTGTATACAGTCGACTCTCGGCTCACGCGGGGTTTACATTTTGGAGATTTCAGCTCATAAAGCCAAGCTCGTGTAGATTTTATGTATTTATTTAATAAATTTGTATATAACGCCCTTCAGTCCGGAACAAACAATATAACAAATGGTCGGTAAGGTGTGGGGGTGGGTGGGTGGGTGGGTGGGTGGAACCCGCACACAGTAAAAGCAACAACCCAACGTTCAAAAATTAGAATCAGCAATAAGCTAAAAGCAGATTGAAACACATGTCAACATTCTACATGTCTGGGTAGAGTTGCCTAAACGAAAAACGTTTTAAGGAGGCGCCGAAAAGAGTCCAGCGAAGGCATCGGTCTGATTTCAATAGGCAGGGAGTTCCAGAGGCTGCTGCCACACTGCAAGGTCAATTTCTGCCACATACATAATAATAATAATAATAATTTATTATTTATACCCCGCCCATCTGGCCGGGTCTCCCCAGCCACTCTGGGCGGCCTCCAACAATCAAAATACAATACAGAGTCACAAATTAAAAACTTCCCTAAACAGGGCTGCCTTTAGGTGTTTTCTGAATGTCAGGTAGTTGTTTATTCCCTTGACTTCTGACGGGAGGGCGTTCCACAGGGCGGGCGCCACTACCGAGAAGGCCCTCTGCCTGGTTCCCTGTAGTTTTGCTTCTCGCAGTGAGGGAACCGCCAGAAGGCCCTCGGCGCTGGATCTCAGTGTCCGGGCTGAATGATGGGGGTGGAGACGCTCCTTCAGGTATACAGGACCGAGGCCGTTTAGGGCTTTAAAGGTCAACACCAACACTTTGAATTGTGCTCGGAAACGTACTGGGAGCCAATGCAGATCTCTCAGGACCGGTGTTATGTGGTCCCGGCGGCCACTCCCAGTCACCAGTCTAGCTGCCGCATTCTGGATTAATTGCAGTTTCCGGGTCACCTTCAAAGGTAGCCCCACGTAGAGCGCATTGCAGTAGTCCAAGCGGGAGATAACCAGAGCATGCACCACTCTGACAAGACAGTCTGCGGGCAGGTAGGGTCTCAGCCTGCGTACCAGATGGAGCTGGTAGACAGCCGCCCTGGACACAGAATTAACCTGCGCTTCCATGGACAGCTGTGAGTCCAAAATGACTCCCAGGCTGCGCACCTGGTCCTTCAGGGGCACAGTTACCCCATTCAGGACCAGGGAGTCCCCCACACCCGCCCGCCTCCTGTCCCCCAAAAACAGTACTTCTGTCTTGTCAGGATTCAACCTCAATCTGTTAGCCGCCATCCATCCTCCAACAGCCTCCAGGCACTCACACAGGACCTTCACCGCCTTCACTGGTTCTGATTTAAAAGAGAGGTAGAGCTGGGTGTCATCTGCATATTGATGAACACCCAACCCAAACCCCCTGATGATCTCTCCCAGCGGCTTCATGTAGATATTAAAAAGCATGGGGGAGAGGACAGAACCCTGAGGCACCCCACAAGTGAGAGCCCAGGGGTCTGAACACTCATCCCCCACCACCACTTTCTGAACACGGCCCAGGAGGAAAGAGCGGAACCACTGTATAACAGTGCCCCCAGCTCCCAACCCCTCTAGCCGGTCCAGAAGGATGTTATGGTCGATGGTGTCAAAGGCCGCTGAGAGATCCAGCAGAACCAGGAAACAGCTCTCACCTTTGTCCCTAGCCCGCCGGAGATCATCAACCAGCGCGACCAAGGCAGTTTCAGTCCCATGATGAGGCCTGAATCCTGATTGGAAGGGATCCAAATGGTCCGCATCTTCCAGGCGTGCTTGGAGTTGTTCAGCAATACAGAATATTATGTGGCACCTGTAGCGGGGCAAGTTCTCTAAGGGGTTGAATGGACACCCATGGGGTTAAACAATATTCACCTGATGTCATGTGTGATGTCAGATTTCGATTTTCCTCTTCCCCCCTCTGTCATTTCCCCCTTGTGCCTTGCATTTTTTAATTTTAATCTTTAAGATTGTGAGCCTGCATGTAGGGACTGTCTTGTTTTGACTGTATTTAAGCTGCTCTGGCTGAAGAGTGGGGTGTAAATGCTCCAGATAGATAGATAGATAGAAATGCTCCAGATAGATAGATAGATAGATAGATAGATAGACAGATAGATAGATAGATAGATAGATAGATAGATAGATAGATAGATGTGGGGCAGGTGAAGACATGGCTGGACCATAAGGGGGTTTGCAGCAACCGGGCTTGGCATCCACCAGTGGCCAGCAGTTGTTGCTGCTTGCAAAGTGCTGTACCCTTGCCCACAAAGTTTGATTTCAAAGATTGAACCCTTAGTGTCACTGCCAGTCAGTGTAGGCAGGTGCCAAGCTAGGTAGGCCCGTGACCTATGTAACATTTGCCATGTTGCAACAACCCCACCCGCACAGGTACAGAGGCAAAACCTACAGGGCCACAGTCAAGATTGTCCGCACATCTGATCAAGTCCTGGATTTCTGCCGGAGAGTTTGCGCCAAGCTGGAATGCTGCCCGAATTTATTCAGCCCCGTCCCAGTTACTGAAGCCTGCCCGGAAAACTGCTCCGTTCACACCAAAACGAGATATAGTGAGTATGATGGAACTGCATTGGCTCGTGAAAGTTTCCTGCCAACTTGCCCACCCATTCCCCCCCCCCACACCTTTATTAGTTAATTTGCATCCTCTGTAGAGGATTAAATAATATATCCTCTTACAGATTCCCATCACGAACAACATCTGGAGGGCCACAGGTAACAATGAACACAGGTCAGGATGACTAAATAGTGGGATGAACTGTTGAACCTTTCGCACATCCCTGGCACTAAAAAGCTGTTTAGCACTGATCAGCCACTTAGTCTCAGTCAGCTGCTAAGGAATGTCCCGAAGTCATGAAAGTATAGTGTTATCCCCCTGCTGTTGTTGCCCGGATTAGCTCCATAGGCTTTGGTTAATTTGGCAACTAACCAGGTTTTTTTTTTTTTGCTGTCTGTCTTTCACTGCAGCTTATTATTGTGGAAAGAGGAGGAAAGTCATCAAGGCTCCAGCTGGAGAAAACAACAGCCACAGCCCGGAGAGCAGACATGGCAAGCCAGCCAGGCGCAGGAAAATGCAGAAGTCCATTCCAGCACAAAGGAAGAGTCAGCCATCTATAACAGACCTAGCAGAATCAGCGGAGGTGAATTTTTGGATTTTTATTATTATTATTTCTTTCAAAAGCAAATTGTCAGTGGAACATGAGTTGATAGAGCCTTGAGGAGGTAGAGGGGGAGGCTCAATTTCAGGAATGATTTCTCGTTCTTTTGTCTTTTAAACTCTTTCTCCCTGCTAGTAGAAAACTAGCATATCAAGGAAAGTGCTAGGGCCTTTCCCCGATAAGATAGCTTTTGCAAGCCTGCCAGATTGGCAGTTCCTAAATCGGTAAGCAGACAGGAACAAAACGGCCCTGAAAATTCACACACCTTCAAAAATTGTGATGCACTACTCCAAGCAAAAAAGTGTGCACGATAAAGTGTTTATTAGTTAAATCAGCCAACAGAGCCACGTTAAATTTGGCGGAGGCAAGAGGTAGCTTTAATAAATGCATATATCGGGCATGATTGCACACACAAAAATGTGCATATCTGGAGAAATCAGCACCAAAAATGCATGCAATTATTTTTGTGCATAATTTTATCGTCAATAAGTGGAAATGGGCAAATTGGCCTTGTAAGTTGGAGAAATATGAAACCGGAGCAATTATCACACTTTGTGACTTATTATTATCTAATTTATAAAACACTTACATGTCCAACGGACTTTTAATTGGTTTGCAAGTCTGAAAACAATTATAAAATTTGTTACGAAGTAATTATTATTTGGGGAACAACCTTAGCTCAGCTTCCTCTGTTGGTCTCCCCACAAAAAATATACAATCCTGAGAACTTATGAATTCAGGGCTGCTTGAACAGCACCATCCACCCAGTTCATATCACCTCAAGTTTCATTGCCGTTTGTGTCTTTGACCCCTGTGGAAACCCAACTCCCTGCAGGAAAGCGAGGAAGAGGAACCCGAGGCCATGGACGACGAGACATGGAGTGAAGAGACCAGCCCAGAGCTACAAGATGACCAGACAGACACCTCCTCGGCCGAGCTGCCTGCAGCCAAGCCTGCGACCACAATGAGGCTGCGCAGCAGGGCTGACCTGGACCGAGTCACTCGCAGAGGGAGGGGCAGGCGAGCCCGGAAAACCTTGGCTGCCTTGTGCGCCAAAGGACAGAAAAGGGCTCGGTTCAGACAGGTGAGGATTTGGGCCCCTTTCTCGTGTCACCAATGCTTCTTTTTTAAAAATAATAATAATAATAATAATAATAATAATAATATTTATTACATTTTTAAAAAGCAACAACAACAAACAAAACACAAAAATTTCAAAATCCATCTCATTGCTATTTTCCATTGTATGGGGACTTCCCTCTGTCCCCCACTCTGAGCTGCATTGTCCAATTATCTCCTATAGCAGGTTCCGCTTCTCTATACTTAAGTTTTAATAAAAAGAAAATTGATTGATTCTGTCCAAAAAATTAAATCATATATCCAGTTACAGGTGGGTAGCCGTGTTGGTCTGCCATAGTCGAAACAAAATAGAAAATTCTTTCCAGTAGCACCTTAGAGACCAACTGAGTTTGTTCTTGGTATGAGCTTTCGTGTGCCTGCACACTTCCTTCAGATACACTGAAACAGAAGTCACCAGATCCTTAAATATAGTGAGGGAGTGGGGAGGGGTATTACTCAGAAGGGTGGTGGGAATGGATGATCAGCTGATAGGTGTGGATATGTTAGTGCCAAACATATAAATCATATATGTTACCGGAAACCTATCTGCACTTCCATAAGGATACATTATATATTACAATACTCATGTCACCAATGCTTCTGGTGTGCTCCGGTTGCTACTGTTGTTGTTTAGTCATTTAGTCGTGTCCGACTCTTCGTGACCCCATGGACCAGAGCACGCCAGGCACGCCTGTCTTCCACTGCCTCCCACAGTTTGGTCAGACTCGTGTCGGTAGCTTCGAGAACAGTGTCCAACCATCTCGTCCTTTGTCGTCCCCTTCTCCTTGTGCCCTCCATCTTTCCCAACATCAGGGTCTTTTCCAGGGAGTCTTCTCTTCTCATGAGGTGGCCAAAGTCTTGGAGCCTCAGCTTCAGGATCTGTCCTTCCAGTGAGCACTCAGGGCTGATTTCCTTCAGAATGGATAGGTTTGATCTTCTTGCAGTCCATGGGACTCTCAAGAGTCTCCTCCAGCACCATACAGTGGTACCTCTGGTTACGTACTTAATTCGTTCTGGAGGTCCATTCTTAACCTGAAACTGTTCTTAACCTGAAGCACCACTTTGGCTAATGGTGCCTCCCGCTGCTGCTGCACCGCCAGAGCACAATTTCTGTTCTTATCCTGAAGCAAAGTTCTTAACCTGAAGCGTTATTTCTGGGTTAGCGGAGTGTGTAACCTGAAGCGTATGTAACCCAAGGTACCACTGTAATTCAAAAGCATCAATTCTTCGGCAATCCGGTTGCTACTGGAGCGGTTTAATAACTGCAGTGAGAGTCCCGCTTGGACTACTGCAATGCTCTCTACATGGGGCTACCTTTGACGGCGTCTCAGAATTAGTTGTAGACTAATCCAGACTGGTGACTGGGAGTGGCCGCCGGGACCATATAACACCAGTCCTGAAAGACCTACATTAGCTCCCAGTACGTTTCCAAGCACGGTTCTCTCTCTTTTTTTGTGAAATCATTTTTATTTGGTTTTACAAATGCAAAATTATAAGAGTCCACATATATATCCATATGCAGATTAATCTGAATCTTGCAACTTCCCCCTACCCCCTCCATGGAGTCCCGTTTTAAACATTTACAACTGCATATTCTTCCATACTCTTAACTTTTTGTCTCAATCCATATTGTCCATAATATTTGTTACACTACAAGTGAAATCAAAATCTTGCCAAAGTTCCCATCGTGCTTACAGTGGTCTCCTAAATAACTTATAAATTTCCCCATTCTTTTATAAAGTTTTATTTCCCCTCTTGGTTTCTGAGTTTTCCAGTCAGTTTTGCCATTTCATCATAGTCCCATCAGCTTGGTTTGCCATTCCTCTCTGGTAGGGACCTTGTCTGCTTTCCTTTTCTGGGCTAGTAACATCTGTGCGGCTGTTGTTCCATACATAAAAAGTCTTTTCTGCAGCTTTGGAATGTCGGTACCTGTAATTCCTAATAAAAAGGCTTCTGGGTTTTTTTATCAAAAGTTATTTTAAACATTTTTCCCATTTCATTATATATCATCTCCCAGAAAGCTTTCATTACCTTACAAGTCCACCACATATGATGGATGGTACCTTCTTTTTCATTTCCAAGCACAAATTCAAAGAGTTTGTGCTGACCTTTAAAGCCCTAAACCAGGCACCCCTAAACTCGGCCCTCCAGATGTTTTGGGACTACAACTCCCATCATCCCTAGCTCACAGGACCAGTGGTCAGGGATGATGGGAGTTGTAGTGCCAAAACATCTGGAGGACCGAGTTTGGGGATGCCTGCCGTAAACAGCCTAGGCCCTGAATCCTTGAAGGATCTGTAGCAGGAAGTGAGGGGCAGGTGCGGCTCGTCCACCTGAGAAGGGAGCCCATTTAGGAGCAGGGCTGGGGAGCCTGTGACACCTTCAGGTGTCTATGGACTCCCATCAGCCCCAGCCAGCCTGCCCAATGGTCGGAGAAAATGGGAATTGCCATCCAACCACATACAGAAGCCTCCATGTTGAGGAGAGCTGGCAGTGGCTGTTACGGGATATCCCACCATATGGCAGGAGACTGGGTTCGGTAAGCCACAGGATCCTGTCCATTTCTGCGATTCTATTTTTATATATATATTTATTTGCCCTCTTAGGTGATGAAGCCAGAGCTGGAAGAGAAGCTGGTGCTGGAGAGCAACCCGCTGGAATGGACTGTCACGGACGTGGTGAAGTTCATCAAGCTGACCGACTGTGCCCCTCTTGCCAAAATATTTCAGGAACAGGTGCGACGCTCCTCATTCTACCGCTTCTTCTGTGTCAGGGCTGAGAGTCGAATCCAGATCGTCTCAGGTTGTAATTTCCACTGAACATACTCCCCCCCCCCTCCCCGCAGGTTTGCCGTCCTGCGCTCATTTTGCTTGTGATGCCTCCTGCTACTGCAGCAAGCTCTCCTCCATCCCCCTGGCAGCTCCCAGAACCAGAAGAAGTGTGAAAAGGGGGGAGGAGAGGTTGGCTGTACACAGGCATAGTCTCCAATCGCCTGGGGAAAGCCCTGGAGAGGAGGGGACTTTCAGTGTCGGCAACTCGATTTTCACAGAGTAACACCGCTGGGAGTGAACTGCTCTGCATTATTTTTGTTTATTTTTTGTAAACTAAGAAAATCTTTAATGAAAATTATTTTAATAATCATAATAATATTCATAATAATACTAAACACATATACACCAGCTACTGTCCTGTGAGCTTCCTTTTTCATTTCAGTAGAGTGAGGTGTACATTTGTGGGTGTACACTTGGAGGTGTTCCCTCTCTGTCACAGTTAATGAGGAAACCCCTGTGAACGGAAACCACTACAACTCACTTAAGCCTTTGCTGGATCAAGCAGGCGGCTCTGCATTTTTGCTAATAAATACTTAACTCCAACTTTGAACGGTGTGATTACTGATCGGCACGCTCCTGTGCCACAATTTGCAGCATACATTTAAAAAATAAAAAAACCACGAATGTTTCTTCTCCTTTCTGCAGGACATTGACGGCCAAGCTCTCCTCTTGCTGACCCTGCCGACCGTCCAGGAGTGCATGGAGCTCAAGCTTGGGCCCGCCATCAAGCTGTGCCACCAGATCGAACGGGTCAAGCTGGCTTTCTATGCCCAGTACGCCAACTGACCACACCGCTTGCCACTTTCCCGTCTCCGTGACTTTTGTTCCAGCGTTGTGCCTGGATCTCACGACCCTGAACCCCTTTTGCATTCGGAAGCATGGATAATATATATATATTGCGGGGAAGAAGCTGGCAGCCCAGCTGCTTGCTCACGAGTAGGCCGGCCTGCAGCTGGGGCATTGGGGTGGCGCTGAGTAAGGGCTGCAAGGCTCAAGGCTCCTCCTGAGAGATTATGAGCCTCAAAGAGAGTCAGGTAAAGGGGTAAGATACGGAGTGATAGGCAGAGGATCCTTCCAGATGGATGGTTTTTTTGTTTGTTCGGGTTTTTGGGGGGCGGGGGGTTGCAGATGAGTTCTGCAACTTGTCCCTGATTCATTAAGATTGCATTAGTGATGGATTTATACCAAACCATACACATACTATTCTGCTTCATGAGTTGTTCTGCCACGCTTTCCCCAATGTTGGGCACTTCTTCACTATAGCACAGCAAAAAAAGAGAGAGATATACCCACCCAGAACATTTGCGGCATAGAAAAGCCCCCAGGGATGTGTGCAAGCTTGCAAGGGCTGGACTTTGCAGTATATAACCTCTGGCAGGAAAAAAAAATGAGATGACGAGGATGGCACTTGCTATCTCAAACCGAGCTTGCTTTTCCGTCGCTGTAAGTGCTGGGGTTATTTCGTGTGTTGATTTGCTGTTCTCAGCGACTGATCCACTCTTCTAAAGCACACGCAAGAACGCCGTTTGTTGAATGGCTTCGTTTGACAGGGGAAAGAAGGGCCTTGGAGAGAGGGCGGCTGTCATTTGGGCCCGATCCTTGCGGTGAAGTTTCCCTGGCCGAGTAGCTGTGTACAGAAATGCATCCGCTAAGGTGAAGTGTGTATCAATAAGAAGGAAAGCTCACAGAAATGGCTCACAATGGGGGAAGCCGCGTTGCAAAAAAATATGGAAGAAGTCGACAGGACAGATTTTCAGGAGGACTCAAACCACCAACTGACGTGTTAAAAGTGCAAGAGCCAAATTTGAGATTGGAAAAAGGAGAACTTGAGAGAAGACGAAATGGACAGGGTCTCCCACCCCTAGTTTCCAACCACCGTGCAAGATTAAGGGTCCAAATCATACAAACTGTTTTGCACCGCAGAGCATTGAGGGACACCCCGTTCCCCGACTCCTACAGCCAGCGGCGGAGGAAGCCACTCAGGCACCTGGGACGCCGCACCCAGGGGCAGGGCAAGTCGCCCATAGGGACGGGACACACCCTGGGGCCTCCAGAGTCTGCCTGCCTCCTCCCACTCAGCCACCCTACAGCTGGGGGGGGGGGAGGCAGCGGACGGACCATTTGTGCAGCGCGGAGCCTGCAGTCACCCAAGCCACTGCATCTCACAGGAGAGACACGTGGCTCGGGCGCACTGCAGGCCCCGCAGTGAGCGCCACCCAGCATTTTGTCAACCCCCAGCGGTGACACCCGGGGCAGCCCGTGCCCACTGCACCCCCCTTCCTCCGCCCCTGCCTACAGCCCCAGGCAGCCTGCTTGCTCCACTCCAACAGAGCACATGCGTAGCCATGTGGGCTTCAGAAGCATCACTTTTTCTTAAAAGCCAACATCCCAACAGGAGCATCTCTTTTGGGAGGGATGGGGGAGTTGGGCGCATTGAATCTAGCCCTGCCTCCTCTCGGGCAGCTCATTAGAAGGATTCCAGGCTTTTTAAAAGGCCTGTGTGCTTTTAGTCCTTGTTCCTGGCTCAGACGCTGTTTGAAATGGAACGGAGGAGGTTTTAAATTAGAGGTTGGATGGCCATCAGTCAGGGATTTTTGAGCTGTGATTCCTTCATTGCAGGGGGTTGGATTAGATGACCCCGTGGGGTCCCTCCCAGCAGTCTATGAAAACACAAGAATTGGATTCATTTGCATTGTTAAACTTTTCTGTTAGTGCCCTGTTACTTTTCTTGTTACTAGCAGGAGGGTGGAAGCCTCCCAACACCCGATGCGAATGTTCGACACCAACCTCGGAAGTTTCAAGGCTGCATTACGCACCATGCATTTCTAAAGCACACGACTTTCCCCAAAGCAGCCTTGGAACTGTAGTTAAGGGTGCTGGGAGTTGTAGCTCTGTGGAAGGCAAACTACAGTTCCCAGCATTCTTTCAATGGGTGGGGTGTGTGCTTTAAATGTGTGTAACAGCCCAAGTTGAGAGTGTTTCGGAAGGCAGAAATCCCGAAAAACAGTGAGAGAGAGGTGGGAATAATACTTTCTCCTAATGCTTCCTGTCCACAAAAGAATGAGGCACATTGTTAATTCTGCTGTACAAGATTGTATTCTGTATATATATATATAAATATATATATATAGAAATAAATATATATATAAATGATTTTGTGTAAATAATGGGGGAAATCTATATTCAGAGTTCTATTTTAACTTTTATTCGAAAAGGGAGCAAAAGAAAACTTTTTACTCGAAGCGTTGTAAACCAGGCTGTTGTTAATAAAGTCATTCAAAAGGATATCTGTCCGTTTATGTCTCATTTTCCCTCCTGCTTGAACACAATTTGACCCATCATCCACCGCAAATCATGTGTACAGTGGTACTGTACCTTGGTTCTCAAATGCCTTGGTACTCGTATGTTTTGTCTCCCAAACACTGCAAATCTGGAAGTGAGAGTTCCGGTTTGCGAACATTGTTTGGAAGCCAAAGGTCCGGCGTGGCTTCCGATCGAGTGTGGGGTGCTCCTGCAGCCAATCGGAAGCCGCGCCTTGGTTTTTGAACGGTTCCGGGAGTCAAATGGACTCCCGGAAGGGATTAAGTTCAACAACCAAGTTACGACTGTGCTGAATATCCGTAGGGAAGTTCTCTTGTGGAAGGCCCACGGAGAGGTGCTGCTGACCATTATAGCTCATTGGAACCCCAAGGTCTTCTCAAATTCTAGCAACAGAGGGACGGGCAGGGCTGTCGTTTTCATGTCCCGCTTCTGGAATTCTTGGTGACATCTGGATAGGTTTTAGTCAAAAGCTGGACGAGACTGGAAGAAGAGCCCTCATCTAACCCAGCGTCCTTTTCTCACCGCGATGGAAAAGATGCTTAAATTTGCAAGAAGGACAAGCCTCCCCACTTGCCTTTGCCCACCAACATTCAGAGGCATGTTGAAGAGAGCTTTGGAAGAGAGATTGTGCAGCCATTTGTCTTGGATGCTTTAGCTGAGATTCCTACATTGCAGGGGGTTGGACTAGATGACTCTTGGGTCCCTTACGACTCATGTGATTTTATGGGCCCCCTGTATGCCACCATTTGGTAAGAGTTTTTGGGGAGGCCTGCCTAGGGTGTTGGGGATCCTCTGCTAGGTGGTTCATTCATTCATTTTCTTGCTTTCCTTCCCTCCTGTGGGCTGTGCCGGGTAGCTGTTGTGTTGTTGTTCAGTCGTTCAGTCGTGTCCAACTCTTCGTGACCCCATGGACCAGAGCACGCCAGACACCCCTATCCTCCACTGCCTCCCGCAGTTTGGCCAAACTCATGCTAGTCGCTTCGAGAACACTGTCCAACCATCTCATCCTCTGTCGTCCCCTTCTCCTCTTTCCCAACATCAGGGTCTTTTCCAGGGAGTCTTCTATTCTCATGAGGTGGCCAAAGTATTGGAGCCCCAGCTTCAGGATCTGCCCTTCCAGTGAGCACTCAGGGCTGATTTCTTTAAGGATGGATAAGTTTGATTTTTTTGCAGTCCTTGGGACTCTCAAGAGTCTCCTCCAGCACCATAATTCAAAAGCATCAATTCTTCGGCGATCAGCCTTCTTTATGGTCCAGCTCTCACTTCCATACATCACTACTGGGAAAACCATAGCTTTAACTATACGGACCTTTGTCGGCAAGGTGATGTCTCTGCTTTTTAAGATGCTGTCTGGGTTTGTCATTGCTTTTCTCCCAAGAAGCAGGCGTCTTCTAATTTCGTGACTGCTGTCACCATCTGCAGTGATCATGGAACCCAAGAAAGTGAAATCTCTCACTGCCTCCATTTCTTCCCCTTCTATTTGCCAGGAGGTGATGGGACCAGTGGCCATGATCATAGTTTTTTGGATGTTGAGCTTCAGACCATATTTTGCGCTCTCCTCTTTCACCCTCATTAAAAGGTTCTTTAATTCCTCCTCACTATATAAGCTATAGCCATATGTTGAATGGGCTCCCAGAGGAGCAGCGGAATATGTGATTCCTCTATTTAAGAACTCGAGAATTTCCCCTCTCCTATTGGCCCCCCTGTGTCTAGTTAAATGCCATCTCCCTCGCCCGTGTTTTGAGCCTTCTGAATTAGAAAGGCAATAGAAATCACAGCTAAATAGTAGTTCCAAGAGCATTAATTGCCTGCTCTTGCAAATTTAATTGTGTGGGATTCTTTAGAGTCACATGCTGATGCTAATGAAACATAACAGGGTGTTCTTGGATTATTCCGTGATGAAACCCCTTGGAGCCGAGAGGTTTGCAAAACTGCAGTTCATCTGGGAAACTCTTTTCATGTCAGTTTTTCTGCCTCCAAATCCCTGCGTGCACAAGGACGGGGGTCCGATTCTCCTCGGCCAAATTTATTCCTGCATTTTGGGGTTCTGAATTTACCTGATCTTGTTTCTAGGTAGGTAAGAAATTGAATAAAATGCTAATACTACTTCCACTGATGGTGATGATATAGTGGTTACAAACTCCGCTAACCCGGAAGTAGTACCTCGGGTTGTGAACTTTGCCCCAGGATGAGAACGGAAATTGTGCGCCAGTGACACAGAGACAGCGGGAGGCCCCATTAGCGAAAGTGCGCCTCAGGTTAAGAACGGTTTCGGGTTAAGAATGGACATCCGGAACCAATTAAGTTCGTAACCTGAGGTACCACTGTAATAATAAAACACAAATCAACCAGTCCTAACTTCTAAAGAATCCCCAAAAATCTTACCAAGTGGTGGCCCATAGAATCATAGAATTGGAAGGGATCCCAAGGGTCATCCATTCCAACCCCCTGCAATCCCAACTAAAGCATCCATGGCACATGGCCATCCAACCTCTGCTTAAAAACCTCCAAGGAAGGAGAGTCCACCATCTCCTGAGGGAGCCCATTTCACTGTCAAACAGTTCTCAAATGTCAGAAAGCTCTTCCTGATCTTTAGTCAGAATCTCCTTTGCGACTCAACGACCCATCACCCGCGTGGAGTAAATAAAACACACAGACACATGATTTTAGGTTAATGGGTAAAATAAGGCCACAACTTTATTGGTTACGGCGTGTGAGTGGTATTGGCTTAGGCATTGGAGTCACTTTAGGGTTAACAACCAGTGGGAGGAGCTTGTTGATGCAAATTCAACTGGAAGCTTTCCCCTGATGTCACTGGGGCCGCGCCATGGCCCTAGCCACCAGCAGGGCATCGGACAGGATCCACAACCGCCAGACCCCTTTAAAGGGATACCCCTAGGAGGTAGGTGATGGCCGCCACCTGACCTCCAACACACCACACATATTACATCACCCATTGAATATTCCAATGCCTAACCGCCAATACCATAAAGTTGTGACGAGTTGCTACGAGGTAGGTGAAAAAAACCAAGAGGCCGGTGCCAATTTGCCAAATGGATAAAAAACTCCTACCAGGCCCCCTGGGCAACCAAGGCGACCAACCGAAGTCCATTGTTGTTGTTGTTCAGTCGTTCAGTCGTGTCCGACTCTTCGTGACCCCATGGACCAGAGCACGCCAGGCACGCCTATCCTTCACTGCCTCCCGCAGTTTGGCCAAACTCATGTTAGTAGCTTCGAGAACACTGTCACCGAAGTCCATAGCAAGGTCAAAAAGCCTAGCAAAACCTAAAGGGAGGGAGGGCGGGAGATCCAATGCGAGCAGGAGCAGAATGAATGAGATGGAGTTTGCCGGGCTGCTTGAATGCAGCCAGACACCGCCCCCCAGCCAGCCCTATTGGCTGGCTATGAGGCATGACGCGGCAGGAAGGAGGGGCTAAGGCAGGGGGTTGAACACGCCCCCCTGCCCAGGCGGGAAATGGCTCCTGCTCGCAACCCCTCCCCTCTGGGAAGAGGAGAGGCTTTTTAGACTTGAAGTCATTGGTTTGAGTCCCACCCTCCAGAGCAGGAGAAAAGAAGCTTGCTCCCTCTTCCATGTGACAGCCCCTCCAGATATTTGAAGACCCCTATCATATCTCCTCTCAGTCTCCACTTTTCCAGGCTGAACATGCCCAGCTCCTTCAAATTCTTCGCCCCTGGTTCAGCTTCGTCAGCAATTTGCCGAGTAAAAAAAAGCCTTCCTCAATAACCACAATGACAGGATTAACGAAATGTACACAAATCGTAAGGGCTGAGCAAATTTGCAACATCGGTTTTCAACATTTTGATTTAAGGTTAAGGGGTGATATGATAGCCATGTTCAAATATATCAAAGGATGTCATATAGAGGAGGGTGAAAGGTTGTTTTCTGCTGCTCCAGAGAAGCGGACACGGGGCAATGGATTCAAACTACAAGAAAGAAGATTCCACCTAAACATTAGGAAGAACTTCCTGACAGTAAGAGCTGTCCGACAGTGGAATTTGCTGCCAAGGAGTGTGGTGGAGTCTCCTTCTTTGGAGGTCTTTAAGCGGAGGCTTGACAGCCATCTGTCAGGAATGCTTTGATGGTGTTTCCTGCTTGGCAGGGGGTTGGACTGGATGGCCCTTGGGGTCTCTTCCAACTCTATGATTCTATCATTCTATGATTCTAACTGTTCATTCACATTTTCTGACATCCCAGAAATTTGGGGACTGGTTGTATTGTTCGAAAGAAGGAACGACACACATCTCACCCTCCACGTGTCCTCCTTAGAATGAATTCACCATGCCTGCGACATATGGCCAGATCAGCTGTGGTGTGAGGTTTCTTCGCTTTTGCAATGTTGCTTTCGTTACAGCAGGATTTCTTGCAGCTACTTTCACAAGCGGCTTCTTGCTATTGGCATCCATCTGCCTGGGGAGACAATGGAGGAGTGCGCATCCAGAGATGAAGTCAAACCATTGGAGATTTTACAGCGCCTGCTGTGGCCGTAGAGACCGATAGGGGAGAGACATGTTTTGCTGCAGCTGGGGCAGTTGAAGGCGTCCGCTCGGCGGCGCGTCTTCTGTTGTTTCATTTGGTCACGTTTGCACCGGGGAAATCTCGTGTTTGTCATGGTTTCATTGTTGCATCAGCAGTTTCATACTAGCATCAGAGAGCACCTCTGAACAAAGTGCACTTTGTGGCTTCAGCTAATCTTCTGGACCAGCACTAATGAAACCAAACTTAAGATAAGCCATATTTGCATTTTGCACCCTTGTCGCCAGCCCACATCTCTGTGGCTGCTTCAGCTGCTAATTCTTCATCGTTATCTTAACCTGAACTACCGCTGGTTCTGACAGAGGATCCTCTCCTCTCCCAGAACAATAGGAACCCCTTGAACAATTCCCTTAGATGTAAGATTCAACCCATTCTATTGCAGCTGATAGAACAGGCTGTGGTGTGTGTTTGCTGCCCATGATAAAAAAAAGGTAAAGGACCCCTGACAGCTAAGTCCAGTCGCGAACGACTCTGGGGTTGCGGCGCTCATCTCGCTTTACTGGCCGAGGGAGCCGACATTTGTCCACAGAAAGTTTTTCTGTTGTCATGTGGCCAGCATGACTAAGCCGCTTCTGGCGAACCAGAGCAGCGCACGGAAACACCATTTACCTTCCCGCCGGAGAGGTACCTATTTATCTACTTGCACTGGCATGCTTTCGAACTGCTAGGTTGGCAGGAGCTGGGACTGTGGTCTAACCGCAGAGCCCTAGGGCTCGCCGATCAGAAGGTCGGCGGTTTGAATCCCCGCAATGGGGTGACCTGCCCATGAGAGTTTTCCCCAATTTGCAAATGGTGCCCCACAGGCTCAAAAAGGCTGGTCACCCCTGCCTTAATGCATCATTTCCACTTTGCAAATAGGGCTACCGAATTCAGAACTCCTAAATTCAAACCTGGCTACTTTGGGAAGCATCTCTGTTTAGACAGGACGGGCAAAGTGGCTGCTAATTACGGTCCTCAAAAGCAAATTTCATCTTTCCACCTCTTGCTCATGAATAAACAAGGCGCCATTGGAGAGATGGGTATTCAAAATATCTTATTAAATTGTGCAGCAGCGGGTAGAGAAAGCAGCCAGGAGAAACAACAATATGGCAATTCCAAATTGTATCAGTTCCTCCCTTGAGTTGATAAAATATGTAGATGAATGACTGCATAATACGGAGAGTTTGGCATAATCTCTTAGCAGTCAGCATTAGCAAGTCTTCTCACTGCTGCTGCTCCTTTTGTGCTTCAGTAATTAGCTCTATCAATGCACCCCAGACGTGCCAGTATCAAGTCTGATCTCTAGCAGTGGCATCCGGAAAGATGGGGCAGTGTCTGGGGGCCCATTGAGTGCTGAAGGGGCCAACGGATCTTGGACCCACCAAGATCTCTTGCCAAGAATCTCTGCTGTGTTACAGAGCGTTTTGCAATGTGCTAAATAATCAGGGACCAACCAATCTTGGACACACACACACACCCCGAAATCTCTTGCCAATAATTCTGCTGTGTTGCAGAGCCTATTCCCCCCAGCCTTCGTGTTCCACATCAGGGGCAGGGAAGAAGCCAGGAGGACCCCATTAGTGGGGTGAAGGTGCCAGCATACTCTGAGACCTCCAGGTCTCGGTGCATAATGATGATGCCATCACCTCGCGTCACAGGGCAGAAAAGCTCCACCCCCAATCTAATAGGAGTGATAATATTGAACTATACTTAATTTACTAGAAGGAGAAAAAAGGTAAAGGTAAAGGACCCCTGGGCACCACACCCCAGTCAAAGGCGACTGGGGTGTGGTGCTCATCTCGCTTTCAGGCCAAGGGAGTCGGCGTTTGTCCACAGACAGCTTTCCGGGTCATGTGGCCAACATGACTAAACCACTTCTGGTGCAATTGGACACCATGGTGGAAAACAGAGCGCATGAAAACGCCTTCCCACCGCACCGGTACCTATTTATCTACTTGCACTGGTGTACTTTCGAATTGCTAGGTTGGCAGGAGCTGGGACAGAGCAATGGGAGCTCACCGTGTCACGGGGATTCGAACCGCCGACCTTCTGATCGGCAAGCCCAAGGGGCTCAGTGGTTTAGACCACAGTGCCACCCGCTCCCATACTAGGAGGAGATGATGCGTATCTGCCATGTTTCTCTCTGAGATGTGTGTGGCATATGGCATGGAGAAGTATGCTTGTTCTCAAACCTGGGTGTCAGATGTCAATAAATCCCAAACACTGCTGAGGGTCCAGTGCCCCCTGCCCTCAAATCTCCATTTTAACTTTTACATTTAATATAGGAACCTTCCATTATTCTTATTCTTATTCTTATTTGCATATGTGCGTTCTAAGGACCTCTGGGGTTTCTCAACAGGAAAATAGGAAACTGTTCAACTGTTCAGCTGAGTATTGTCCCTACTCTAGAGAGAATCCTGGAGAACTAAGGTTCCCCGGTCCTGCTTTAGACAGTGGTGGAGGAAGACTCTTCGCCGGCCGGGGCGGTGGAGCGGAGGCACCCCCCTGGGGGCAGGGCATCACGACGCACATTGGATGCACTGCGCATGCCCAGAATTTCCGGACATGCGTAGTGCATCCGGGCTGGCACTGCTGCTCCCACGGCGAGTGAGCGGTGGGTTGTGGGGCTGCCCCGTCCATGCTGCTTTATGGACGGGGAAGTCCCACGACCTACCGCTCACTTGCCGCGGGTGCAGCAGTGCCGACTTGGATGCACTACGCATGCATCAGGTCCAGCGCTGCTGCTCCCGTGACGAGCCAGCCCCGTATGTCCGTAAAGAAGTCCGTAAAGGTGCCGGGCGGTGGGGGAGTGGTAGGAGGGGCTGGGTAGTGTCACCCCCCTCCCCTGGAATATGGGGCGCCCCGTCCCTTACACCCCTCCTTGCTACGCCACTGGGTTTAGATGATCGGGTGCATTTATCCAAAAGTAAAGTGATGGCATTCTGAGCTTCTATGGATCTCTGTCAAAATACCCACATTTCAGTGTTGTTATGATTATGTAGATGGAATAGGCCTTGGAACAAATCCAGGAAAGCACTTCTTGCCTTCTCCAGAATCGTGAAAAACAGGTCATTTGAAATCATTATATTTTGCACAAATTGCCAGCTACTGGGCTACACTGTCAAAGGCAAAGAGAACCATCGCTCTCTGACATGCATAATTCCCACCAACATCTCACTACTAGCTCTTTATTCGTGCACAGCGTTAGGAGAAAGGAGAACCCGCTTTCTGCAGAGCGGCAACCAGCGGTGTCATCCGGGGACCAGGTGGGGAGGTTGCAGTGTCAGGCGGTAACAGTTCCTCTGACAGTCAAATGGTGCAATTACTAAAAATCCTCGCTAATGACAAATAAATGGAACCGCAGCTGATGGTGCCATATGCTTCCTGTCTGGGAACGGTTCCACAAACGGCAAACACAATCTGTTGGGATCTTCCCACCCGGAAGCCGCGTGGAACTGAGTGACGGCTCTCGCTCGGTGTAAACCTGCGGAGGGAAATATGAGGTCCCTAGATCCTGGCGAGGAAATAGACCAGAAGCCACACAGTGCCTCTCAGAGCTCAAAAGAACCCACCAGCTTTCCATGAATGAATGGAGATTCCATTGGCAAACTTCCCTTCAAAAGACAGAGATCACAAAGCTAGCCATAAGCAGATTCTTTTTCACAAAGGGCGGCAAGTTTGTACCAGCAGCCTTAAGGGTTTTCAATGCAAAATCCGTTCCCCAACTCCTGTACGCCGCAAATGTATGGCATATTGGGGACCTGCCTAAGCTTGATTGTTTTCAAGCAAAATTTTTACGATCTTTGCTTCAGGTACCCAACTGTGTTCCCAACTCTATACTTTTGTTAGAAGCTGGTGAATGCCCAATTACAACTAAGGCATGGTGGGCTGCACTAAAACACTGGCTCAAGATTGCAGTGTTTGAGCTTGGAGAGGGTCTGTATAAACATCTGAACAACGAGGAGTATGTCAGCAACTGGAAGAAAACCATGGCTAGAAAAGCCACCTCCATTGGCCTGGCACCCCCCCCCCAACTCTATTGCCTGGGATATGAAGGTGCCCTAAAGACCCTAAAGCAAAGATTCTGGGATATTGCACACGGTGAACTGCAGTGTCGCTCACACACAGTCTGTAATCCGCTGGCAATGGGACTGCAGTATGGGCACGCCTTTAGGATGGCAGCTTATATCAAAAATTTGACAGTCCCTAATTACCGAAGGCTATTTACAAAAGCCAGACTTAATGTCTTCCCTTCTGCAGTGTTGGATGGCAGATTGAGAGGAGTTCCTTATCAGGACAGACTGTGTTCGTGTGCCCAAGGCATTGACTCTGTAAAGCATATTTTGCTGCACTGTGTGAAATTCGAGCAAGCCAGGGATGAACTGATATTACCCCTGTTAAGACTTTTCCCGGGAAAATCAGAGGCTTACTATGTCAGGTTCCTACTGGAAGACCGGATAAATGATAGAACATTAGCAGTGGCGAAGTTTTTATCGGTGGTGGCAAGAACTAATGATCTCTCTTCCTAAGTCTGTACATAATGCTTATATAACCTGAAGGCGGGCAGTCAAAACTGTGAACTGTTTTATAATGAATTGTTGGGTCTCTGGACCGTAATAAAGACTATTTATTTATATTAACAAAGTATTGCTCTTATATGAACAAATAGAAATAGTGGGAGCTCGGTATTGTCCATAATAGCCTTTCTCAACCTTGGGTCCCCAAATATTATATTGTTGTTGTTGCTAATGGAGAAGAGGGTTATCGATGGGAGATTTGAGACAGAGGAAAGAACACAACCACACAGCATATAGTTAAACTATGGAACTTCTTATTAAGTATTGTAACTTGATATAGAAGTCCCAAGCAAACTAAGAGAGATCTTCCTGTGCACCACAGCGGTAGCACAGACCCTAACAGCAAAAGGGTGGAAAGAACCAGAAACACCATCGTTGATAGAGTGGCAGAATAAACTGCAATTTTTTTGTTGAAATGGCTCAGCTAACTAATAGTCTAAGAGGTGAATCGAAACAAAAATTTCAAGAGAAATGGGCTAGATATATAATATATGTTCAGAAATATAGCAGGGTCGGCTGGCTATGCCAGCATTTCAGTAACCTTGGAGGCAGAAAGAATAATGTCATTTGAAAATTGGGTACCGGTTAACATTATAGTGTAACAAAGATACATAAGATAATCGACTGAGTTGAAGTATACTCATAGGTACGATCGGACTATACGGTTGGGCTTGAAAGGAAGTCGGATAGGTCTAGGATATTTATATGACTTAAGGAAATTTGTTGGCTTTCTTTTTCCTTTCCTTTTCTCTTTTTTCTTTTTCTTTTTCTTTAAATATTTTTTTATCTCATTTACATCACTATTGCTATATTTGTACTTTTCTTTTTCACTTGTATTGAATTTTTACCCCATTATGGGCATTAACAAAATCAGGAAGATACAGTAATAGTTTCTCATTTTTAACTTTATTTTTTGTGGATTTGTCCTTGTACGTTATTATACGGTTGGTCAGCGTTGTACATACAATGATGAACAATTGTACATATGAGGACTGAACAATAAAAAAAACAAAACAAAAAAACTATGGAACTCCCTGCCACAGGAGGTAGCGATGGCCACCAACTCGGGATGGCTTTAACGTAGCATTCGGCAAATTAATGAAGGAGAGGTCTGTTGATAATGGCTATTAGCCACGATGGCTATGCTCTGCCTGCCTCCACAGTCAGAGGCAGCAATTATTTGAATCCCAGTTGCTGGAAACCGTTGCTCTTGGGTTTCCCGCAGGCATCTGGTTGGCCACTGTAAGAACAGGGTTCCAGACTTGGCGGGCCCCTGGCCTGATCCAACTGGTGGTTCTTATGTTCTTATGAGAGAAGGGAGCTGATAGGAATCAGGTGGGGGCCGGGTGTGCGTCTAGCTCAAACGCACACACACCCCCAGTGCTGGGCTGGAAGAAATGCTGGATGAATGAGGATCACTTGCCTTTGCCCAACTGCTACAGCTGTAGAGGGTTGATGATGGATACCTATTGCACTGATCTGACATGTCACATGAGATGGGATGTGGAACCCCATGTGTGCAATGGAGCAAGCGTGGAAGTCTGAGCACTGGTAGGTTTAGGACAGTTTCCCCCGCACAGGGGATAGGGGCCAAGTGATCACTTTCCAGAGACCCAGTGTAGTGTAGTGGTTAAGAGTGGTAGGCTCATAATCTGGTGAACCGGGTTCGCATCTCCGCCAGTGGCGGAGCTTCATTCTCCGGCACTGGGGGCGGGGAGCAGGCGGGGATGGGGCTGGCACGCGTCCCAGGGGCGGGGTGCGCCGCCCGCAAGGGCGTGGTATGCATTCTGGGGGCGTGGTGCACGTTCTGGGGACGTTGCCCCCAGCACGGGCATTGGGGCATCCGCGATGGAACCCCACCGGCATCGCACCCATGGGGGCAGTGCTCTCCCAGCGTCCCCCCTTCCTCCACCCCTGATCTCCGCTCCTCCACATGCAGCTGCTGGGTGACTTTGGGCTAGTCACACTTCTTTGAAGTCTCTCAGCCCACTCACCTCACAGAGTGTTTGTTGTGGGGGAGGAAGGGAAAGGAGAATGGGTGACACCTGGCTTGAGAGCAGTACATGTGAAAAGGATCTAGGAGTCTTGGTAGACCACAAACTTGACATGAGTCAACAGTGTGATGCAGCAGCTAAAAAAGCCAATGCAATTCTGGGCTGCATCAATAGGAGTATAGCGTCTAGATCAAGGGAGGTAATAGTACCACTATATTCTGCTCTGGTCAGACCTCACCTGGAATACTGTGTCCAGTTCTGGGCACCACAGTTCAAGAAGGATACTGACAAGCTGGAACGTGTCCAGAGGAGGGCAACCAAAAGGGTCAAAGGCCTGGAAACGAAGCAGACACGGGGCAATGGATTCAAACTACAAGAAAGAAGATTCCACCTAAACATTAGGAAGAACTTCCTGACAGTGAGAGCTGTTCGGCAGTGGAATTTGCTACCAAGGAGTGTAGTGGAGTCTCCTTCTTTGGAGGTCTTTAAGCAGAGGCTTGACAGCCATCTGTTAGGAATGCTTTGATGGTGTTTCCTGCTTGGCAGGGGGTTGGACTGGATGGCCCTTGTGGTCTCTTCCAACCCTATGATTCTATGATTCTATGAGAATGTTAGCCGCTTTGAGACTCCTTTCGGTAGTTATAAAGTGGGATATCAAATCCAAACTCCTCCTCCTCCTCTTCTTCTTCTTCTTCTTCTTCTTCTTCTTCTTCTTCTTCTTCTTCTTCTTCTTCCTCCTCCTCCCTCCTTCCCGAAGCCTAGTAAGGGCTGGGCCTTGGGAAGGAGGCCTGAGGGCTCTGACAGGCCCCTAGAGTCCTCTTCCCACCATCCCAAAGCCTAGTTAGCTCTTGCCCAATTTGGGAAGGAGGCAGAAGGGTTCTGGCATCCTGCCGGAGCCTCACGCCTCCTTTCCAAACCCCAGTGCCTCCCTTACTCAGCTTTGGTAAGGCACCACGAGGAGCCGTGTGTCAAATTTTGGGCCTTGCACAGGGTGCCATGTTACCAAGGTCTGCCGCTGGCTGCTCTGGAGGGACAAATGGGGTGGGCACATCCTTCCCACCCTGCGGCAGCTCCACAAATCAGCCTTAATGGAAGACCTCTCTTCCAGCACCAGACTAGATAATTCCACTTCATTGCTGCTGAGAGCAGCATATTTGCACCGGTGATTCATGCTCTCCTTGTCAGAGCATAATGTACGCTGATCACGCCAAGCAAGCGTACAAGAGTATTCTAACCGCATTTGTTTTAATGGCCTGACTTAATCTGAATGCTTCATTAGGTCGCTGACCTGTTAATAAGAGCAAAATGTACAGGAGGCCATTTATCTAGCAAGGGGAGGAAAGCAGAGCAGTTTCTCTGCATCTGTGCTGCTTGCTGGGGAGAGGAACCTGGGGGGGGGGGGACTGCCTTCCTCCTGTTGTCTTTGCACACAGTTCCCGAGTTTTGATCCAAAATTGCAGACAGTGAGACAGTGTCCCTTCCTTCTCCTTTAATTTGAAGTCTCGGGTGTCATAGAATCATAGAATCCTAGAGTTGGAAGAGACCCCAAGGGCCATCCAGTCCAACCCCCTGCCAAGCAGGAAACACCATCAAAGCATTCCTGACAGATGGCTGTCAAGCCTCCGCTTAAAGACCTCCAAAGAAGGAGACTCCACCACACTCCTTGGCAGCAAATTCCTCTGTCGAACAGCTCTTACTGTCAGGAAGTTCTTCCTAATGTTTAGGTGGAATCTTCTTTTAGGTGTCAATTCCAATTTCTCAATTTTCCAGTTAGATGTTATTAATATTGCAGTTGTTGTATGAGGGATTATTATTATGAGTGGAATGTAGTTGAAATTAATAAGATTTTGGAATGCAGAAATAAAGAAAATCATCAAATCTACCACGCGGGGGGCCACTTTATCGAAATTATATGATTCGGTATTTGAACGATTGGTATTAATAATTGTATTGTAAATTGGTATTGTTATAATAAGGCTATTAGGTAAAGGTAAAGGGACCGCTGACTGTTAGGTCCAGTCGTGGACAACTCTGGGGTTGCGGCGCTCATCTCGCTTTATTGGCCGAGGGATCCGGCGTACAGCTTCCGGGTCATGTGGCCAGCATGACTAAGCCGCTTCTGGCGAACCAGAGCAGCGCATGGAAACACTGTTTACCTTCTGAAATATACTCGGAGTCAAGTGTGAATTTCATGCTCTTTATTCAGCTCATAGTAGTGAGGAATGCAGTTTCCCCAAAACATTTGCTTTATATACACTATTTACACAATGGGCCCCATGTGATTGCCTAATTCCGGGATACTCCTGTATGCCAATCGGAGTGCGGATTCACTTCCAACTGGAGCTGGATTGGGTGGCTCCTGCGAACCAATCAGACTGCTGCAATCTCAATCCTATTGTTCTGGGACCAATCAGACTGCTGCAATCTCAATCCTATTGTTCTGGAACCAGTCAGACTGCTGCAATCTCAATCCTATTGTCCTAGGACCAATCAGACTGCTGCATTTTGGATTCTATTCAACTCAGTACATAACACCTTCCTGCTGGAGTGGTACCTATTTATCTACTTGCACTTTGTTGTGCTTTCGAACTGCTAGATTGGCAGGAGAATGAGGCTATTATTGGACTGTAATTGAACACTAATAAAAATTATTATTATTATTATTATTATTATTATTATTATTATTATTATTATTTAAATACCTACACTTATGTGCATGTTTCATCCAAGCATATATATGAGGCTAATTTGCCCTCCCAAAATGTTGGACAGTATGTAAGATGTAGTGATGGATGACAATTCTACTCAGGACTGGCCCAAGCCATGCTCCTACCTGATGTGAAAATCAGCTAAAACAATGTGGAATCAGGACTACTGTCCATTGTGGTAGAGCACATGCATTATGGTCCAAAGGTCCCATGTTCAGTTCCTGGTATCTCCAGGTACAGCTTGGAGAAAACCCTGTCTGAAATCCCGGAGAACTGCTACGAGTCATTGTCGACCAGTCTTTCTCAACCTCGAGTCCCCAAGATATTGTTGGACTACAACTCCCATCATCCCTAGCTAGCAGCATTAGCCATCAGAGGTGATGGGAGTTGTAGTCCAACAACATCCAGGAACCCAAGGTTGAGAAAGGCCAGTGTGGTCCATACTGAGCCCGCACTATTTCTATTTGTCCCTTTAAGAAGGTTCCTAGTAACCTCCCTCCCTCTTTCTCAGTCTCTCTCTCCCTCATCCAAGATGGAGTACATGTGAGCGCAGGCTAATGGGGGAGAATGTGACAATACAATGTGTATTTAAGTTATACGGCATTTTTTTACAGGCATTAAGCAAAGCACCCCCTGTAATAAACAACTCTGCCTGAGCTAATACTCAATAAACAGTATGGTTTATAAGCAATTAGGGACTTGGAATTACAAAACAGCTCATTTTGGCACAACAGCGCCTTTCAACGGGATAATGCTACCCTAACAAGGCTTAGGAAGATAAGTGGCTTGTAAAAGTGCCATCATTTTCTCTTTAAAAAAAAAAATCAATTAAAAGCTTGGGTACATTTTAGCCCACCCTCAAGTGCCTCATTCAAAGAAGAATGAATGCATCACGGCAAGGACTGTTCTCGTTGCCCCTTCGGCGGCGGGAAGAACCAAAAAGTCTTTTTTAAAAAAACAAACGAAAACACGAAGCCATTGCTTCCGATGGCTTGTTGAATCTGACAGGCTGCCAGATGAGTCAGATAACACTTCCCACCTCGCTTTTAGAGAAATCTAGAACGCATTCACCATTTCCTGTTGTTTCTTTTCATTTTTAATGGCTTGCTGCTTTGTGAGCCTAACCACGGCGCCCTGAATTGGAAAAGGGGGTTGGTGGGTAGGGAGAAACACACATTTTCTTTGGCTTTTATTTCTGCTGGGCGGATTGACAATGAGCTCATAGGTCACGTAGTTAACCTACGGCCTTTGCTCCCACAAGATGGCCACCAACTTGGAAGGCCGTATGGTTTTGCAGGTTCGAAGCTGCAGGAAGGCAGCGAGGGAACTTTAGCAGAAGCCCTGCAATGATAGCAGTGGAGGGCAGCTTACCAACCTTTTAACGTGCCAGGAAATGGAATTGTTGGCGTTGCTGTTAATTATTAAATTTGCATACTGCACTTCATTCATAGATCTCAGGGAGGTTCGTGACGTAAAATTGCAATATAAAAACCGCAGAATGCATAACAAAAATAAGAACAAAGGCAAACCAGTCACTGCCCCTCCCACAACACATTTAAAAGGGCGTCAGGTGTCAATCAGCCCAAGACGTGGTTGAAGAGGAACATTGCCGACTTGGGCCTTTGTTTTTTGTTTTGTTTGTTCAGTCATTTAGTCGTGTCCGACTCTTCGTGACCCCATGGACCAGAGCACGCCAGGCTTTGTGACCCCATGGACCAGAGCACGCCTGTCTTCCACTGCCTCCCGCAGTTTAGTCAGACTCATGTTGGTAGCTTCGAGAACACTGTCCAACCATCTTGTCCTCTGTCATCCCCTTCTCCTTGTGCCCTCCATCTTTCCCAACATCAGGGTCTTTTCCAGGGAGTCTTCTCTTCTCATGAGGAGGCCAAAGTATTGGAGCCTCAGCTTCAATACTGGAGCCTAAAGGTGTACAATGAAGGTGCCAGGTGAACCTGCCTGGGCAGAACATTTCACAAATGAGACACTGCCCTTGGTACTCTACCCCCAGGTGGCCTCGGGACCACAGCTCTTTGCCATTTTCCCAGGTGCTCTTGTTATTAAATGCACCAAGAAAAAAAGTAGAGACTATTCCCAATATTGAAACTTTATTGGCCTGAGTTCTTGGTGTGTTGCATTTTCCCAGGTTCAGCAGAATCAGTATATATGAGACAGGAACACTGTTCCTCAGAGAACTTATTACTAACCAGCCAGCTTCAAAGCTCTCATATTAATTTACAAAGTCCTGAACAACCTGGCTCCAGGGTCCCTCAGGGATCTCCTGAGCCCTCATTTCTCAGCTCGATCATCTGAAGGAGCATGGTTGGGTGTTCCCCAAATTGGTGAGGCTCATTTGACAACAAGAAGAAACTGAGCTTTTAGTATCATTAGCCCAGTCCTGTGGAACTCTCTGCCAATGGAAATCCAGCAGGCGCCTTCTGTGCCAACTTTTAAACACCCGCTGAAAACTTTTCTATTCTGCCAGGTCTGTGCAAGCAACTAAGAATACATTCTTCAAGACTGGCTAACTCACGTTTGTTTTTGAATGGTTTTTATTGTGTGGTTTTATTCTTTTATTGCTGCAGACCAGTATATTCTTGATGGCACAGCGGTATACAAATATTTTTTTATATAAATAAATAAACTAAGCATAAGAGCAGAGGGCCAGACAGACAAAAAGACATGAGCTAGATTATTTTGAGAAGGCTTTTGTTGCAATGGAGTTTACAGGCTTTGCGGCTTGCCTTAGACGTTGTGTAGAATAGGTATGTGGTTTTTATGCCCGCTGGTTATTGTATAATTAAGAAAACCCATAATTTTCACCCGCAAATGCGCTTCTTGCCTTTGAATTGAAAGAACAACTGCTCTTTGCAGAGCAGAAAGTCGAAGACTTTGAGTTTGCTTTTGTCGTGCTCTAAGACTTCTAGGTTTCTTTCTTGCGAAACCCATTCTGCTAAGCAAATGTTCATACATCGCTGGTTTGCTATGACAAATGTGAAGCTTAGTAAGTCTGGCAAGAAATATAATTAGGCTATTGTTTCAGTTTAGCAAGCAAGCACCCAGTTAATGCTAAGAAGGTAACAACAGTGCTGTTGCTTTTTAGGGTCCAATAAGTGACTTGCCATTTGCATTCCTCGTCCATCTCTTGACTAAGCCAACAGTGCGTTCCATTTGCTTTATCATCACCACACAAAAATTCATTCTCGCCCATAAAAATGCATAAGGTTTAGCAGTGCAGCAGCTGCCAAGCAAATCTGGGATTTCGTTAGTGCTCAGGGCTAATGGTGGCTCAGCTTTTGCCCTCCTGTGCTAATGATGGAGCGATGCGGCGGCTGGGAGCATCAGCTAGGAAGTCCCTGGTTCGAATGGCGCCCCAGCTGTGAACTCGCTGAATTGTCTTAGGGCCCTTTCACACATTACATCGGAGGACAGAGGTGGGATTTCTGTTAAACCCAGTATCAGTGAGCCCAGTGTCATGTACGCAAGAATGTGGCCTGACCACAAAACTGGTAAGAACCAGTTGTGGAGGAACTGATGAAGCTGAATGTTAAAATGGGGGGAAAGGCAGTTAAGGTACAAGGAGGGTTCTGCAGGCACTGTAAAACAACAACGAGTTCTGTGTTTCCAAGGACTGCAGTTGGATGAGAGATGGTGCGGTGATAAGGTGGCAGAAGAGGATGAAACAGCCAAGATGAAACATATATTTTGCTTATGTAGAATGCAGCCTAATGTAAACCTCTCGCAGACCATTTTGACTCAGTCTGCTAATGCATTGCTGAAGTCTGGCTAACTAGGAATTTGTTACGTACTTGAAACTCTCAAGGGAAATTTCTTTCACAGGAGCTCACATCTGGAAATCAAAGAAATCGTTGGGAGTCCTCTAAAATACCCATTTTACAGACTATAAATGGGTGGTGCTCAGAAACCGCCAAATGAGGAGTAAAACTTGTACACGCAGACACAGGGGAAACAAATGAAATTGATCACAATAGATCAAATATCTGAAGGGCTGCTCATTTTCTGCCGCTCCAGAGGGGAGGACCCGAAGCAGTGGATTCAAAATAAAAGAATGGAGATTCAGACTGAACATTAATAGGAATTCTCTGGCATTAAGAGCTGTTCAACAGTCGAACAGTCTCCCTCGGGAGGTTGTGGACTCTTCTTCCTTGGAGGTGTTGGACAGCCATCTGGTGAGGGGGTTGGACTAGATGACACCAACCCTACAGTTCTGCGATTCTATTATCAGAGATGGGGCAGGCATGTTGAGACACCAGGAGGAATAGCTCTCCTCTATGCATACAGCAGAGATGCGGGTGGCGCTGTGGTCTAAACCACAGAGCCTAGGGCTTGCCGATCAGAAGGTCGGCAGTTCGAATCCCCGCAACAGGGTGAGCTCCCATTGCTCTGTCCCAGCTCCTGCCAAGCTAATAATGGGAACAAACAAAATGGGAACAAATGTGCTGGCCCCAAGGGCTTGTCCATGAAGCGAGGTCCAAGTCCAGTCCTGGGTCTAGGGGTCCAAAGGAGGTCAGTCCGGCGGGGAGCGAGGCAGGAAGCAGGTCAAGGTCCAAGGCAGGTTCAGGCACAAGGTTGCAGGTTGAGCACACGCTTGCAACTAAGTTGCTCACGCAACTTGGGCTTGGTCTGGCTGGCTTTTATCTGGTCCTATGCTTAGGGCGGTCCCGATCCTCTGGAGACTCGCCTCTCCTCCGGGCCTGGAGGCGAGCACTCCTCCTGCAGACACTTAACTCCCTTCGCCTCTCTGCCCTGAGCCTCTGTAGCTCAGGAGAGGATGGTGGGTTACAGGACCCAGGGGAAGCCTCAGCTTCCTCTGAAGAGGCTGGGAGTGGAGCACCTGCAGGCAATGGGTCCTCCCTCCCATCAGGAGCCAGAGCAGACTCTGCTGATGCCTGCACCTGGGGATCCTGCACAGGTGGGGATCCTTCAGGCTCAAGCCCTGGCCCCGGCTCAGCTGGTTCTGGAGGCGGGGAATCCTGTGCAGGCTGGGATCCCTCAGGTTCAGCATCAGAGTCTGACTCCCAGGCCATCACACCATCCCCCCTCCCAGGCCTCCCCCTCAACCGAGGGGCCGGACCAGGCTTGCTGGGGTAAGCTGCATGGAAATCACGGAGGCAGGCAGGTGCGTGGACGTTTTCCGCTGGTTCCCATGAACGATCCTCAGGCCCATACCCCTTCCAGTCGATGAGGTATTGGAGCTTCCCCCTGCGGTATCGTGAGTCGAGAATGCGCTCCACCTCGTACTCAGGCTCCCCCTCAACCAAAACTGGCTGCGGTCGTGGATTGTCTGGGTGGAACTCGTCGGGCGGGGCGACTGGACTAAGTAGGGACCGGTGGAATACTGGGTGAACCTTGAGCGCTGGAGGTAACTGGAGGCGAAACGCCACCGGCGACACCTGCGCAGTGATGGTGAATGGGCCGGCAAACCGTGCATCCAGCTTTCGTGAGGGCCGAGAAGGATGTAGGTGACGGGTAGAGAGCCACACCCGATCGCCAACATGGAGTTCTGGCCCCTCCTGACGATGTCGGTCAGCCTGGGCCTTGTATGCGTCCTTGGCCTGGCGCAGTTGCTCCATCAATAATTGTTGCTGGGACTGAAGCTCCTGAAGCCAGTCTGTCACTGCGGGGACCGCGGAAGCTGGCAGCACGTCCGGGAACAAACGTGGATGGTAGCCGTAGGAGGCCTGGAACGGGGTCTGCTGGGTGGAGGCGTTCACTGCATTGTTGTAGGCGAACTCCGCCAATGGCAAGTGATCGACCCAGTCATCCTGCTGGAAGCTGCAGTAACACCGGAGGTACTGCTCCAGCACCGCATTTGCCCGTTCCGTCTGGCCATCGGTCTGCGGGTGGTGGGCCGAAGATAGACAGACCTCCGTCCCAAGGGTCTGGTGCAGGGCTCGCCAGAAGTGGGATGTGAACTGGACGCCGCGGTCAGAAACCACACGCTCGGGAAGGCCATGCAGGCGGAAGATGTGCTGCAAGTACAGTTGAGCCGTCTCCTTAGCTGTGGGTATGGACGGGCAGGGGGCACAGTGCACCATCTTAGTGAAATGGTCCGTGAAAACCAGGAGGCAGGTACAGTGACGAGATGGGGGCAAGTCCACCACAAAGTCCAGCGAGACCGTGTGCCAGGGACGCGGTGGGACTGGTAATGGCTGGAGCAGACCGGGAGGTCGCCCGGTAGGACCCTTGGCCCGCCGGCAGACATCGCAACCAGCAACATAGCGTGCCACATCAGCCTTCAGGCGGGGCCACCAGAACTCCCGGCTTACCAGATGGGTGGTCCGGTACCGCCCAAAGTGCCCTGCTGCTGGGGCATCGTGGGACAACTGGAGAACCTCAGCCCGCAATGGTCCTGGTGGGATGTATAGACGACCCTGGTGCAGCAGTAGGCCCTGGTGCAGGGCCAGCCCCGGATATCGAGGGCATGACCCGTCAGACAGTTCCCGGAGCCGTTCCTGAGCCCAAGCGTCGACCCGTTGCTGTTCTCGCACCCGAGCCTGCAGCGGCTTGGCCTCCTGAGTGGCCAGGAATGCGGCCGGTGGTAAGATAGTCGTCGGTACTGCCTGCTGTACAGTGTCCGCGACGTCCTCGGGTTTCCGGGACAGGGCATCCGCTTTCCGGTTTTGGGAGCTAGGGATGTAGCGGATCCGGAACTGGAACCGGGAGAAAAACAGCGCCCACCGGATCTGCCTTTGGTTCAACTTGCGGGTGGTCTGGAGGTACTCCAGATTCCGGTGGTCCGTTCTCACTTCCACCGGGTGTCGTGCCCCCTCAAGATGATGGCGCCAGACCTCAAAGGCCACCTTGATGGCCAGTAGTTCCCGCTCCCACACGGTATAGTTACGCTCCGCCGGAAGGAGCTGCCGGGAGTAGTAAGCGCAGGGTAACAGCGGCGCATCAGGTCCATGTTGCTGAGACAGGATGGCACCGAGAGCCGTACTGGAGGCATCAGTCTCCACCACGAAGGGACGAGAGGGATCAGGATGCTGTAAAATCGGCGCCCTCTGGAAACAGGCTTTTAACCCCTGAAATGCCACTTCAGCCTCCTCATCCCAGGAGAAGGGCGTCTTGGGGCGCAGCAGTCGGGTTAATGGGGTTGTGCGATGAGCATAATCTGCAATGAAGGTCCGGTAATAGTTGGCGAACCCTAGGAACCGCTGTAAGTCCTTGCGGTTCCGGGGCGCTGCCCACTCTCGAACCGCAGCCACCTTCCCAGGGTCCATCTGCACCCCGTCAGGGGAGAGTCGGTGTCCAAGGAAGTCCACTGACCGCTGGTGGAACTCGCACTTGCTGAGCTTGGCGTACAGGCGGTGCTCCCGCAAGCGCTGCAACACGGACCGAACATGACTCTCGTGACGGGCTGGGTCACGGGAATAAATCAGAATATCATCTAGGTACACCACCACGTATTTGTCTAGCAAGTCCTGGAACACGTGGTTGATGTACCGTTGAAACACGGCGGGCGCGTTGCATAATCCGAACGGCATAACCAGGTATTCAAACTGCCCATACCGGGTCCCGAATGCCGTCTTCCACTCGTCCCCGGCACGGATCCGAATCAAGTTGTAGGCCCCTCGGAGGTCCAGTTTGGTGAACATCTGCGCCCCCTGCACCCGCTCCAGCAATTCTGCAATAAGGGGCAAGGGGTACCGGTCTGGGATGGTGATCTTATTCAGGGCCCGGTAGTCATGGCAGAGGCGAAGCTCCCCACACTTCTTCTTAACGAAGAGTACAGGAGCGGCAGTGGGTGAGGTAGAGGGCCTAATGAACCCGCGTTCCAGGTTCTTGCGAAGGAAGTCCTGCAAGGCTTCACGCTCTGGCTCCGAAAGAGAATATAGGCGGCTCACAGGCAGGGGCGCCCCAGGCTGTAGGTCTATGCCGCAGTCGAAGGACCGATGAGGCGGCAGCTGGTCTGCTCCCTGTTCCTCGAACACGTCTAAATAGTCCTGGTACACGGCAGGGAGCGTTGACACAGCCTGCCCCATGGGGGCAGCAGCTACTAACTCGGACTGAGCATGGGAACCCGGGTCTGGGAAGCGTACAGTCCGATTGACCCAGTCGATCTGAACATTGTGCGACTCCAGCCAGTCCATCCCAAGCACCAGGGGAAACCGGGGCATGGTGGCAATGTCCAGGGTTCGCACCTCCCGGTGCTGCTGGTAGCACAGGACCAAGGGCTGGGTCTCCCGAGTAACAGCGCCTGAGCGTAGGAGCCGTCCGTCAATTGCTTCCACCTGTACTGGTTCCGGCTTGTTCTGAAGCGGCACCTGATGCTGAGTGGCGAAGGCAGAGTCCATATAGGAGCGGGTTGCCCCCGAATCCACCAGAGCGTGGGTGAGAATCCAGGGCCCACCGGGGGGGTATAGACGCATCGGTATCATGAGGTGTTGCAATTCCACTGGTGAGGGCCCATCATGCAATGCTTGGGACCCCAGGTAGCCTGGGCCATCGGCTACTGGGGTTGGCCGTTTTCCCTGCGGCTGGCGTTTCTCAGGGCAGGTTCGGGCATAGTGTCCACTCCCACCGCAGTAGAGACACAGGTTCCCCTCTCGACGCCGAGTCTTTTCCGAGGGGGAGAGGCGAGGCCGCGCTGCCCCGAGCTGCATCGGCTCCTCCAATGACTCAGCTCTGGCCACGGAACTGCAGGGAAGCACCGGCGCCGGGAGCCCGGAGTGCCGGCGGCCCCGGGCCTGGCGACGGTCCTCCAACCGATCGTCTATCTGCAGACTCCATTGGATGAGGGCATCCAGTGTGGCAGGGCGATCCAACGTGGCCAGCTGATCCAGTATCTCGTCTGAAAGTCCCTCGAGATACTGGTCCCGCAGTGCAGAGTCGTTCCAGGTCAAGTCCTGCGCCAGCAGCCGAAATTCCGTGGCGTAGGTGGCCACTGTGGACTTGCCCTGTTTCAACCGCCGAATTGCCCGATTGGCTTGACTCCCCTTCCGAGGGTTGGCGAACGTGGTTTCCAGAAGATTGCAAAACCCCGTATAGTCTGTCAGCAAGGGGGAGTCTTGCCGGAGCAGCGGCAACGCCCACTTGGCCGCCTGGTCCTTCAGCAAGCTGATCAGGAAGTGCACCTTGGTGCGGTCGTCGGGGAAATCCCGAGCTCGCCCCTGAATATACAGCTTGGCCTGGGCGAGAAACATGGGAAAGCTGGCTGGGGACCCATCAAATTTCTCTGGCAGGGCCACTGGGTACTTGCCAGGAGCTGGGGCGGCGGCCCCAGGAGCCGGTAAGGCATCCAAACGCTGCTGAAGCGCCGTAACCGCATTGCTTAGCTGCTGCACGATGTGGGTCAAGGCCTGGTTCTCCTGGGCCAATGCCACCAGCGCAGCCGCCTGGTCGGCCATGGCTACTAGTTCCTCCCGAACGCACCCCAGCGAAGGGGGAGTGCGGGTGTGGCGTGAGCAAACTGTGCTGGCCCCAAGGGCTTGTCCATGAAGCGAGGTCCAAGTCCAGTCCTGGGTCTAGGGGTCCAAAGGAGGTCAGTCCGGCGGGGAGCGAGGCAGGAAGCAGGTCAAGGTCCAAGGCAGGTTCAGGCACAAGGTTGCAGGTTGAGCACACGCTTGCAACTAAGTTGCTCACGCAACTTGGGCTTGGTCTGGCTGGCTTTTATCTGGTCCTATGCTTAGGGCGGTCCCGATCCTCTGGAGACTCGCCTCTCCTCCGGGCCTGGAGGCGAGCACTCCTCCTGCAGACACTTAACTCCCTTCGCCTCTCTGCCCTGAGCCTCTGTAGCTCAGGAGAGGATGGTGGGTTACTGGACCCAGGGGATGCCTCAGCTTCCTCTGAAGAGGCTGGGAGTGGAGCACCTGCAGGCAATGGGTCCTCCCTCCCATCAGGAGCCAGAGCAGACTCTGCTGATGCCTGCACCTGGGGATCCTGCACAGGTGGGGATCCTTCAGGCTCAAGCCCTGGCCCCGGCTCAGCTGGTTCTGGAGGCGGGGAATCCTGTGCAGGCTGGGATCCCTCAGGTTCAGCATCAGAGTCTGACTCCCAGGCCATCACAACAAACAAAATAATGGGAAGCCAAACGGAATGGCCAAAATTGCTGTGGGGTTCAGGGATCTGGATATACTTCATTTTGCCAGCTCATTTTGCTGTCCAGGTGCTGAACTGTCATGAGGCAATTTTAAAGCCCTCCTTGCTCTCACTTTTTAGGATCCTTTATCTTTAAACAGGGCCTTTAAATGGGTGGCACTGTGGGTTAAACCACAGCGCCTAGGGCTTGCTGATCAGAAGGTCGGCAGTTCAAATCCCTGCGGCAGGGTGAGCTCCCGTTGCTCGGTCCCAGCTCCTGCCCACCTAGCAGTTCGAAAGCACGTCAAAGTGCAAGTAGATAAATAGGTACCACTCTGGTGGGAATGTTTCCATGCGCTGCTCTGGTTCGCCAGAAGTGGCTTAGTCATGCTGGCCACATGACCCGGAAGTGGTACACCGGCTTCCTCGACCAGTAAAGCGAGATGAGCTCCACAACCCCAGAGTCGTTCACGACTGGCCTTAATGGTCAGGGGTCCCTTTACCTTTATCTTTAAACAGGGCTTGCAATGGGAAAATAGAGGGCTGTCCTCTGTGAACCAGGATACATGACCACCCAGATTTTAAGTTGCATTTCAGCACCTGATTTTCCTCCTGCAAGGAAAATTGAATAATTTGAGAAAGAGATGGAAGATCAATATGTGTAAACTTCCATTAGTTCTGGCATGCATTATCCAGTGTAATTTAATAACCTCGTGATCTATGTTTGACGCTGAGTTGTCAGGGTGCCCTATGCTGTGTGCGTGAGCATTTAGAATTCTCCTAATCACTTTGCCTCTTGCTTGCAAGAACATTTATCAGCTGGAGAATGATAGAGATGGAATGCTGATCGCCTTAATACACAGATCATTTTAAGTCTGCCCAATGCCACCCCATTGGATCGCCATCTTTTAGCTTCTTCTTCTTTTGCGATCACTCGTAGCCGAGTAAGATTGTCTTCCATAAACACGGTTTTAACAATGAGCCCGTAAGTGACTGTGGAGGCCAATTTTGGACCCACACGTCCTTCCACAGTGAGGACGTTGGTTCCTGGGCAGGAGTTGATCACGGTGTGGATTTGCCAAGCACGCCTTCCTCTCAGCACGTTTCTCCCTTGCATTCTGAGTTCGAGTGTCTTCAAAGTCCATGGCACCTTTGGTAAAGGCTGTTCTCCAACTGGAACGCTCGCAAGCCAGTTGTTGGTGTTTATACTACATTTCTTTAGATTTGCCTTTAAGCCTCTTTTGTTGACCACCAGCATTACGCTTTCCATTTTAAAGTTTGGAATAGAGTAGCTGCTTTGGAAGACGATAATCAGGCATCCGCACACAACATGACCAGTCCGACGAAGTTGATGTTTAAGAATCATTGCTTCGACATTGATGATCTTTGCTTCATCCAGAACACTGATATTAGTTCGCCAGTCTTCCCAAGTGATGTGTAAGATTTTTCGGAGACACCGTTGATGGGATCTTTCGAGAAGTTGGAGATGGCGTTTGTAAGTGGACCATGTTTCACAAGCATACAGTAAGGTTGGTAGCACAATAGCTTTGTAAACAAGCATTTTGGTTTCGCTGAGAATGTCCCGGTCCTCAAACACTCTGCACTTCAATCGGGAGAAAGCTGCACTCACAGAGTATTGGCACTTTTTTTCCTATAAAAAAGCACTGATGGTAATTGTTGTCGTTCAGTTGTGTCCGACTCTTCGTGACCCCATGGACCAGAGCATGTCAGGCACACCTATCCTCCACTGCCTCCCGCAGTTTGGCCAAACTCATGCTAGTCGCTTCGAGAACACTGTCCAACCATCTCGTCCTCTGTCGTCCCCTTCTCCTTGTGCCCTCCATCTTTCCCAACATCAGGGTCTTTTCCAGGCAGTCTTCTCTTCTCATGAGGTGGCCAAAGTACTGGAGCCTCAGCTTCAGAATCTGCCCTTCCAGTGAGCACTCAGGGCTGATTTCTTTAAGGATGGATAAGTTTGGTCTTTTGGCAGTCCATGGGACTCTGATGGTAATAAGAATACCCAAAAAAGCAATTAAAGCAATGTTATAAGGAACAAGAAGAGGCTATTTCTATTGCTTTGGCCGGTGCAATGGAGGGAGGGAGGGAGGGAGGGAGGGAGAGAGAGAGAGAGAGAGAGAGAGAGAGAGAGAGAGAGAGAGAGAGATTAGGAGCTGACCTCGCAGCTTGTCGGCATGACTCCCCTTCACTTCTAATTTCAGTACCTGTTTCAAGCCTGAACTCTAGAGGAATGGAGGCAGGGAAGCAGGCTGGGAAGTTAATGGAGTGCTAATGGAGAATCAATGAGTTGATGTATGTTTTCTCCCCTTCACAAGGTCCTAGCCAGCAGCTTTCGCAGTGGTACCTGCTGCGAGTTTCGTAGACAAGGACGTCACTCTTTGGCAATATGGCCTGGATGTAAAATGCCTGAATAAATATTTCACGGAGAATGCTTGTCCTGGGAAGAGGGGTGAGGAGAAGAAAAGGATTCAGCTCACGTTTAAAGGAGGAGCTACTCTATTTCACATTCTGAGACAATACTTGGACCGAAACACAGCCTGGAATCTGGGCGCCTCCAGATTCTGCAGTGCAGCTCTCCAGCCAAATAGCAGTGTGCAAAAAACGCACCTGCTGAGGTAAAGCGTGCCTAAAAGTGCATATGCTCATGAAGATGAAATACAAAAATGTGTCAGATCGGAGAGAAATGCTTTGCAAGCTTATGAACGTTAGTCAAAATCACACTGGAAACGTGCTCTTGGGTTTTTAATACAGTGGTACCTCAGGTTACAGATGCTTCAGGTTACGGATGCTTCAGGTTACGGACTCTGCTAATCCAGAAATAGTACCCCAGGTTAAGAACTTTGCTTCAGGATGAGAACAGAAATTGTGCGGTGGCAGCGGGAGGCCCCATTAGCTAAAGTAGTACCTCAGGTTAAGAACAGTTTCAGGTTAAGAACGGACTTCCGGAACGAATTAAGTTCTTGACCTGAGGTGCCACTGTACTGTGTTTTAATTTGCACTAAAATGCTGACGAGTTCTCTTTTTTTAATAAGACATTTATTGATCTTTGGAAAACATGGAAATATACAAATGACGAGAAGAAAGGAAACATACAGGAAATAATACCCCCAAGGCAGTCCCCTGCTTCCACAGAACAATAGAGATTATAAAAAGAAAATGCTGATGAATTATTGTGGGGGGGGCTTTTTTATTTGAAAAACAAACAAACCCAAACCGATGCAGAAATTTAGAGAAATGAACTTCAGACTGGAAGGCTGAGAATCTGGGGGAAATCGAAATTGGCAGATTTGCCATTCTTACTTGGAAAAGAAAATGAGAAAAACTTAACAGTGAGCTTTCCACAGAAAATGCAATATATCCTATTGTTTTTCCCCTAAGAAAGCCACAGCTATCAGATCACATTTTTAGCGCTACATGAAACCACTGGATTCAGTTCATCCAGAACATCAGTGACATTACTTTTGGACTGAATTAGCCCTATGGATTTTTTTACTTTTTATTAAATCACACTACATGTGTTAACTGGCTTATCAATGCCAAGATAAGAGCTCGAGTTCTCTAAGAGAAATAAATTTAATGGCCTGTTGCAGTTAATTGAGACCAACCGTTGTGTGCTGCAGTTGTGATAAATGCAGAGATCAATACAGATTGAGTGTAAGTTCTAGGAGAATATGATCCAACAGGTCATTTTTCCAGATCTCTCTGCTTTTGGAAGTCATAGGGTGGCAAGCAGGCTTCTGAATCCCTGTAGTTGGGGAACATCGGAGGTGAGAGTCCCATTGCCTTCTTTTCCTACTTGTGGGCTTTTGTTGTTGTTGTTGTTTAGTTGTTTAGTTGTGTCCGACTCTTCGTGACCCCATGGACCAGAGCATGCCAGGTGTTAAGTTGTGGGTGGACACAGCAGACGACACAGCGATCTCCAAACAGCTTTTGTTTATTAGCAGGCTGGAACAGAACTGAGCTGGAGGCCTCAGCCACCAGCTTATATAGAACTCAGCTACAACGCAACAGTAACCATATTCTGCAGCTATCCAATCCCTGAGTGTCAGTTTATAATCCTTCATTTGCATAAGCTGACCTGAGTGAAAACCGCAGCAGAATAAACTATATACACACACCCCTGGTGGCCAAGGTGAGAACTTCAATACATAACACCCCTCCCCACCGAGATAAGGCGGTAGGTTACAAGCATAGTGGTTCCATTATATACAGCAATATTCATTAAAGCACATAGCATAACAGTTCACTTTACGATGCAGCATTATGTGTGCAAATTGTGTGTAACATAGTCTTTTAGATACGCTGGGCGTTTGGGAACCCTACCTGAACGCCGTGGGCCAGTATCAGAGCCCGGTTGGCTGCCCGAGTCCCGTTGTGACTGCTGTGCTACCACTGGTGTCGTTGGGCCTGAGGTCTCCGGCTCCGCTGCTGTTGGAGGGCCTGTCACGATCGGACTTGGTGGACACTCAGGCAAGGCAGAGGTCAGCGTCTCAGGCAAAACCCCTGCAGTGGCTCGGCTTGGCTCCATGTCCGCAGTTTGTGAAGGGGGTGTAGATGGAGCCTCGCCTTCCAATGGTGTCGGTTCTAGAGCTGAGGCTGCCGTTGAGGGTACTGCGGTATCGTCCAAAGTCCCAACCCGGCGCCTCAGTTGGTCTATGTGCCGGCGCCACAAACGCCGGTCCTCAAGTGCCACCTGATATGAGCGGGGCCCAGTGACTCCCACTATCGTGGCCGGCACCCAAGGAATGTCACCCACATAGTTTCTGGCAAAAACCTTATCCCCGGGAATGAAAGACCTTGGTGCGTTAGCACCGCCCGGGGGCTCGGCTACCCCGAAGTCTGGATGCAACCGGTCGAGCGGAGATCTGAGGCGACGGCCCATAAGCAGTTCAGCTGGACTCCGCCCTGTGGCTGCATGCGGGGTAATGTGTTGCACGAGCAAGTATTCCGTAACTCGCTCATGCCAGTCCTTCTGGTCCAGGCGTGCCAGTGCCTCTTTCGCTGAGCGCACCATTCTTTCTGCCTGTCCGTTGCTGGCCGGGTGGAATGGAGCTGTTAGGGCGTGGCGGATGCCTAGCCCCAAGAGGTACCTTTCAAAAGCGCCTGATGTGAACTGTGGCCCGTTGTCGGAGACGAGGACATCAGGACATCCATGCGTTGCAAATAGGCCCCGCAGCACCCGGACTATGGCTTCGGTAGTGGTGGAGGGCATCAGAGCCACCTCCAGCCATTTCGAATAAGCGTCCACCACTACCATAAAGGTCCGGCCATGAAAAGGGCCAGCAAGGTCAATGTGCACTCTCGACCAGGGTGTCTTTGGCGTCTCCCAGGTGTTGCCCTTAGCTGCCGGTGGTGCCGGTCTCGATTCTTGACACGCTTGACAGGAGGCAACCCAGGAGGTGATGGCATCGTCCATGTTGGGCCACCAGACGTAACACCGAGCCAACGCCTTCATTTTAACGACCCCTGGGTGGCCGATGTGCAGAGCCTCGAGGACGCGTTGGCGGAGTCTTTGGGGAACCACGACTCGGTCTCCCCACAGTAGGCAGCCGCGATGAGCCGAGAGCTCATGCTGTCTGGTTGCAAACGGCTGGAACTCAGTTGTGAATGGCCCTTCTGGCCACCCCCTCCACACCCAGTTGAGCACACGTCTGATGGTGCGGTCCTGGGAAGATGCGGAGGCCACATCGGCAGCCGACACTGGTGCAGCTGGAAGGTCCTCAAGCAGGAGTACCGATGAAGCAGGAGCCGGATCTTCCACAAACGCCGGAAGAGGGCAACGACTGAGGGCATCAGCATGGCCCAGCGATTTTCCCGGGCGATGAATGAGCCGATAGTTGTATGCTGCCAGAAAAACAGTCCATCGCAGCATGCGTGGCGAGAGGATCGGCGGAGTTGGTCTGTCCCCTGCAAGGAGGCCCAGGAGCGGCTTGTGGTCAGTGATGAGGTCAAAGGTTCTCCCGTAGAGATATTCGTGGAACCTCTTCACTCCAGCCACAAGCGCCAGTGCCTCCTTGTCGAGCTGGCTGTAATTCCGTTCCGCCGGAGACAGCGTCCGAGAGAAGTAAGCAAGTGGTGCTTCCCTCCCATCCGGGAACCGGTGACTGAGGACTGCACCGATGCCAAAGGGCGAGGCGTCACAGGCGAGGACCAGTGGCCTGGCTTCACTGTACTATACCAGCACACTGTCTGAGGAGAGAAGGGACTTGACCGCGTTGAAGGCCGCTGTCTCCCGATGACCCCAGGACCATGGTGCCTTCGTGCTGAGCAGGCGGTGGAGAGGCTCAGCCAGCGTTGCCTTGTGGGGCAGGAACATATTGTAGAAGTTCAGCAGCCCCAGGAACGCCTGCAACTCAGTCTTGTTCTTTGGAATCGGGGCCTCCTGGATGGCCCGGATTTTGGATGCCGTTGGGTGAAGGCCAGAGGCGTTGATGAGGTAGCCCAGGAACTCCACCTGTGGAACGGCAATCAGACACTTTTCTTTCTTCACCTTGAGTCCGGCCTCCTGGAACCTGGTCAGCACAGCGCGGAGGCGCTCGAACAGCTGTTGATTTGAGTCTGCGGATACCAGTACATCATCGAAATATGGTACCACGCCTGGCAGTCCCTGCAGGAGGCGCTCCATGAGGCTTTGAAAGATGCCGGGAGCCACGCTCACCCCGAACTGTAGTCGGCGGCATCGGAACGCTCCTCGGTGGGTGACGATCGTCTGAGCTTCAGCGGTGGCGTCGTCAACAGGCAGTTGTTGATAGGCTTGGGCAAGGTCCAGCTTAGCAAAGACCTTGCCTTCGCCCAAAGAATGCAGCAGGTGTTGGACGACGGGAACTGGATAAGCGTGCTGCTGAAGCGCCTTGTTGATCGTGCACTTGTAGTCTGCGCATATCCTCACCGACCCATCCGGTTTGACAGGTGTGACGATAGGCGTTTCCCACTTGGCATGGTCGACCGGCTCCAAAACCCCTTGCGCGATTAATTTGTCCAGTTGTTCGTCCACCTTAGCTTTGAGGGCGAACGGAACCCGGCGTGGCTTTAGCTTGATTGGAGCTACTTGCGGATCAAGGCTAAAGGAGATGGGTGTGCCTGTATATTGGCCCAAGGTGCCATCGAAAACCTCGGCAAATTCTTTAGTTAACTTTTCCACTTCCGCGTTGGAGATGCAGTTGATGCCGGTGACTTCCAGGCCGAGGGCGCCAAACCATTCTAGCCCTAGGAGGCTGGGCCGCGGGTCTTCAACTACCACGAGTCGGAGTGGGCCCGAGAAATTTTTGAACTTGACCTGGAACTGGCCGACGCCTGTCACGGGAATGTCGTTTCCCTGGTAGTCCCTCAGGTGTACACGATGTCGGTCAAGCTGCCTCTTAGAAAGCCTGGGCACAATTCTTTTGATAGTGCTCCAGGACACAACGGACAGGGCTGACCCGGTGTCGATCTCCATGTCACACGGAGCTCCTTCGATGAGCACCGTGATGTGTAGTTTGTGTCGCGTAGGCGAGTCGGTTTGTCCAATCGTGGTTCCAGATGAGCAGCAACAGTTGGTGAGAGCGAAACAGTTACTGTTTGTGGACCAGGTTGACGACTTGGACTCGCGAGGTGGTGAAGAGGCTGTGCTTGATGGCGTAGATCGGCAGACCTTGGCGATGTGACCCCTTCTGGAACACTGCCGGCAGATGGCGTCTGTGCTGGCCCCAAGGGTTTGTCCATGAAGCGAGGTCCAAATCCAGTCCTGGGTCTAGGGGTCCAAAGGAGGTCAATCCGGCAGGGAGCGAGGCAGGGAGCAGATCAAGGTCCAAGGCAGGTTCAGGCACAAGGTTGCAGGTTGAGCACACGCTTGCAACTAAGTTGCTCACGCAACTTGGGCTGGGTCTGGCTGGCTTTTATCTGGCCCTATGCTTAGGGCGGTCCCGATCCTCCAGAGACTCGCCTCTCCTCCGGGCCTGGAGGCGAGCACTCCTCCTGCAGACACTTAACTCCCTTCGCCTCTCTGCCCTGAGCCTCTGTAGCTCAGGAGAGGATGGTGGGTTACTGGACCCAGGGGATGCCTCAGCTTCCTCTGAAGAGGCTGGGAGTGGAGCACCTGCAGGCAATGGGTCCTCCCTCCCATCAGGAGCCAGAGCAGACTCTGCTGATGCCTGCACCTGGGGATCCAGCACAGGTGGGGATCCTTCAGGCTCAAGCCCTGGCCCCGGCTCAGCTGGTTCTGGAGGCGGGGAATCCCGTGCAGGCTGGGATCCCTCAGGTTCAGCATCAGAGTCTGACTCCCAGGCCATCACACCATCCCCCCTCCCAGGCCCCCCCCTCAACCGAGGGGCCGGACCAGGCTTGCTGGGGTAAGCTGCATGGAAATCACGGAGGCAGGCAGGTGCGTTGACGTTTTCCGCTGGTTCCCATGAACGATCCTCAGGCCCATACCCCTTCCAGTCGATGAGGTATTGGAGCTTCCCCCTGCGGTATCGTGAGTCGAGAATGCGCTCCACCTCGTACTCAGGCTCCCCCTCAACCAAAACTGGCTGCGGTCGTGGATTGTCTGGGTGGAACTCGTCGGGCGGGGCGACTGGACTAAGTAGGGACCGGTGGAACACTGGGTGAACCTTGAGCGATGGAGGTAACTGGAGGCGAAACGCCACCGGCGACACCTGCGCAGTGATGGTGAATGGGCCGGCAAACCGTGCATCCAGCTTTTGTGAGGGCCGAGAAGGATGCAGGTGACGGGTAGAGAGCCACACCCGATCGCCAACATGGAGTTCTGGCCCCTCCTGACGATGTCGGTCAGCCTGGGCCTTGTATGCGTCCTTGGCCTGGCGCAGTTGCTCCATCAATAATTGTTGCTGGGACTGAAGCTCCTGAAGCCAGTCTGTCACTGCGGGGACCGCGGAAGCTGGCAGCACGTCCGGGAACAAACGAGGATGGTAGCCGTAGGAGGCCTGGAACGGGGTCTGCTGGGTGGAGGCGTTCACTGCATTGTTGTAGGCGAACTCCGCCAATGGCAAGTGATCGACCCAGTCATCCTGCTGGAAACTGCAGTAACACCGGAGGTACTGCTCCAGCACCGCATTTGCCCGTTCCGTCTGGCCATCGGTCTGCGGGTGGTGGGCCGAAGATAGACAGACCTCCGTCCCAAGGGTCTGGTGCAGGGCTCGCCAGAAGTGGGATGTGAACTGGACGCCGCGGTCAGAAACCACACGCTCGGGCAGGCCATGCAGGCGGAAGATGTGCTGCAAGTACAGTTGAGCCGTTTCCTTAGCTGTGGGTATGGACGGGTAGGGGGCACAGTGCACCATCTTAGTGAAATGGTCCGTGAAAACCAGGAGGCAGGTACAGTGACGAGATGGGGGCAAGTCCACCACAAAGTCCAGCGAGACCGTGTGCCAGGGACGCGGTGGGACTGGTAATGGCTGGAGCAGACCGGGGGGTCGCCCGGTAGGACCCTTGGCCCTCCGGCAGACATCGCAACCAGCAACATAGCGTGCCACATCAGCCTTCAGGCGGGGCCACCAGAACTCCCGGCTTACCAGATGGGTGGTCCGGTACCGCCCAAAGTGCCCTGCTGCTGGGGCATCGTGGGACATCTGGAGAACCTCAGCCCGCAATGGTCCTGGTGGGATGTATAGACGACCCTGGTGCAGCAGTAGGCCCTGGTGCAGGGCCAGCCCCGGATATCGAGGGCATGACCCGTCAGACAGTTCCCGGAGCCGTTCCTGAGCCCAAGCGTCGACCCGTTGCTGTTCTCGCACCCGAGCCTGCAGCGGCTTGGCCTCCTGAGTGGCCAGGAATGCGGCTGGTGGTAAGATAGTCGTTGGTACTGCCTGCTGTACAGTGTCTGCGACGTCCTCAGGTTTCCGGGACAGGGCATCCGCTTTCCGGTTTTGGGAGCTAGGGATGTAGCGGATCCGGAACTGGAACCGGGAGAAAAACAGCGCCCACCGGATCTGCCTTTGGTTCAACTTGCGGGTGGTCTGGAGGTACTCCAGATTCCGGTGGTCCGTTCTCACTTCCACCGGGTGTCGTGCCCCCTCAAGATGATGGCGCCAGACCTCAAAGGCCACCTTGATGGCCAGTAGTTCCCGCTCCCACACGGTATAGTTACGCTCCGCCGGAAGGAGCTGCCGGGAGTAGTAAGCGCAGGGTAACAGTGGCGCATCGGGTCTGTGTTGCTGAGACAGGATGGCACCGAGAGCCGTACTGGAGGCATCAGTCTCCACCACGAAGGGACGAGAGGGATCAGGATGCTGTAAAATCGGCGCCCTCTGGAAACAGGCTTTCAACCCCTGAAATGCCACTTCAGCCTCCTCATCCCAGGAGAAGGGCGTCTTGGGGCGCAGCAGTCGGGTTAATGGGGTGGTGCGATGAGCATAATCTGCAATGAAGGTCCGGTAATAGTTGGCGAACCCTAGGAACCGCTGTAAGTCCTTGCGGTTCCGGGGCGCTGCCCACTCTCGAACCGCAGCCACCTTCCCAGGGTCCATCTGCACCCCGTCAGGGGAGAGTCGGTGTCCAAGGAAGTCTACTGACCGCTGGTGGAACTCGCACTTGCTGAGCTTGGCGTACAGTCGGTGCTCCCGCAAGCGCTGCAACACGGACCGAACATGACTCTCATGACGGGCTGGGTCACGGGAATAAACCAGAATATCATCTAGGTACACCACCACGTATTTGTCTAGCAAGTCCTGGAACACGTGGTTGATGTACCGTTGAAACACGGCGGGCGCGTTGCATAATCCGAACGGCATAACCAGGTATTCAAACTGCCCATACCGGGTCCCGAATGCAGTCTTCCACTCGTCCCCGGCACGGATCCGAATCAGGTTGTAGGCCCCTCGGAGGTCCAGTTTGGTGAACATCTGCGCCCCCTGCACCCGCTCCAGCAATTCTGCAATAAGGGGCAAGGGGTACCGGTCTGGGATGGTGATCTTATTCAGGGCCCGGTAGTCATGGCAGAGGCGAAGCTCCCCACACTTCTTCTTAACGAAGAGTACAGGAGCGGCAGTGGGTGAGGTAGAGGGCCTAATGAACCCGCGTTCCAGGTTCTTGCGAAGGAAGTCCTGCAAGGCTTCACGCTCTGGCTCCGAAAGAGAATATAAGCGGCTCACAGGCAGGGGCGTCCCAGGCTGTAGGTCTATGCCGCAGTCGAAGGACCGATGAGGCGGCAGCTTGTCTGCTCCCTGTTCCTCGAACACGTCTAAATAGTCCTGGTACACAGCAGGGAGCGTTGACAAAGCCTGACCCATGGGGGCAGCTGCTACTAACTCGGACTGAGCATGGGAACCCGGGTCTGGGAAGCGTACCGTCCGATTGACCCAGTCGATCTGAACATTGTGCGACTCCAGCCAGTCCATCCCAAGCACCAGGGGAAACCGGGGCATGGTGGCAATGTCCAGGGTTCGCACCTCCCGGTGCTGCTGGTAGCACAGGACCAAGGGCTGGGTCTCCCGAGTAACAGCGCCCGAGCGTAGGAGCCGTCCGTCAATTGCCTCCACCTGTACTGGTTCCGGCTTGTTCTGAAGCGGCACCTGATGCTGAGTGGCGAAGGCAGAGTCCATATAGGAGCGGGTTGCCCCCGAATCCACCAGAGCGTGGGTGAGAATCCAGGGCCCACCGGGGGGGTATAGACGCACCGGTATCATGAGGTGTTGCAATTCCACTGGTGAGGGCCCATCATGCGATGCTTGGGACCCCAGGTAGCCTGGGCCATCGGCTACTGGGGTTGGCCGTTTTCCCTGCGGCTGGCGTTTCTCAGGGCAGGTTTGGGCGTAGTGTCCACTCCCACCGCAGTAGAGACACAGGTTCCCCTCCTGACGCCGAGTCTTTTCCGAGGGGGAGAGGCGAGGCCGCGCTGCCCCGAGCTGCATCGGCTCCTCCAATGACTCAGCTCTGGCCACGGAACTGCAGGGAAGCACCGGCGCCGGGAGGCCGGAGTGCCGGCGGCCCCGGGCCTGGCGACGGTCCTCCAACCGATCGTCTATCTGCAGACTCCGTTGGATGAGGGCATCCAGTGTGGCAGGGCGATCCAACGTGGCCAGCTGATCCAGTATCTCGTCTGAAAGTCCCTCGAGATACTGGTCCCGCAGGGCAGAGTCGTTCCAGGTCAAGTCCTGCGCCAGCAGCCGAAATTCCGTGGCATAGGTGGCCACTGTGGACTTGCCCTGTTTCAACCGCCGAATTGCCCGATTGGCTTGACTCCCCTTCTGAGGGTTGGCGAACGTGGTTTCCAGATGATTGCAAAACCCCGTATAGTCTGTCAGCAAGGGGGAGTCTTGCCGGAGCAGCGGCAACGCCCACTTGGCCGCCTGGTCCTTCAGCAAGCTGATCAGGAAGTGCACCTTAGTGCGATCGTCAGGGAAATCCCGAGCTCGCCCCTGAATATACAGCTTGGCCTGGGCGAGAAACATGGGAAAGCTGGCTGGGGACCCATCAAATTTCTCTGGCAGGGCCACTGGGTACTTGCCAGGAGCTGGGGCGGCGGCCCCAGGAGCCAGTAAGGCATCCAAACGCTGCTGAAGCGCCGTAACCACATTGCTTAGCTGCTGCACGGTGTGGGTCAAGGCCTGGTTCTCCTGGGCCAATGCCACCAGCGCAGCCGCCTGGTCAGCCATGGCTACTAGTTCCTCCCGAACGCACCCCAGCGAAGGGGGAGTGCGGGTGTGGCGTGAGCAAACTGTGCTGGCCCCAAGGGTTTGTCCATGAAGCGAGGTCCAAATCCAGTCCTGGGTCTAGGGGTCCAAAGGAGGTCAATCCGGCAGGGAGCGAGGCAGGGAGCAGGTCAAGGTCCAAGGCAGGTTCAGGCACAAGGTTGCAGGTTGAGCACACGCTTGCAACTAAGTTGCTCACGCAACTTGGGCTGGGTCTGGCTGGCTTTTATCTGGCCCTATGCTTAGGGCGGTCCCGATCCTCCAGAGACTCGCCTCTCCTCCGGGCCTGGAGGCGAGCACTCCTCCTGCAGACACTTAACTCCCTTCGCCTCTCTGCCCTGAGCCTCTGTAGCTCAGGAGAGGATGGTGGGTTACTGGACCCAGGGGATGCCTCAGCTTCCTCTGAAGAGGCTGGGAGTGGAGCACCTGCAGGCAATGGGTCCTCCCTCCCATCAGGAGCCAGAGCAGACTCTGCTGATGCCTGCACCTGGGGATCCAGCACAGGTGGGGATCCTTCAGGCTCAAGCCCTGGCCCCGGCTCAGCTGGTTCTGGAGGCGGGGAATCCCGTGCAGGCTGGGATCCCTCAGGTTCAGCATCAGAGTCTGACTCCCAGGCCATCACAGCGTCTCTGAATCGGCATTTGACGCGGGGGTGGTTGCCGCCACAGCCGGCGCATTCTGATTGGCCCTTGGACTTATGTTTGAACTTCCCGCGTTCCCGCTTCGTCTGGTGCACGTCATCGTCTTCGCTGGTTGATGCCTCGTCGCTGCTAGCCTCTTCATGGTGTACAGCGATTGGCTTTTTTGTAGGACGTGGGCTGCTGGCCTTGCGGATCTCTTGGGCGGAGAGTTCAGCCGCTTCTGATGCCGCAGCCTCCTCGATGGCCTTCTGCAGCGTGAGGTCTGGCTTGGCAAGGAGACGCCGTTGCAGACGGTTGTCCCAGACCCCGCAGACGATCCGATCCATCATGGCATCGTCTAAGTCTCGGAACTCGCAGGTCAATGCGGCCTTTCGGAGGGCGGCGACGTAGTCATTGATCGACTCCCCCTCTGCCTGGTTCCGGTGGTAAAAGGCATGGCGGGCCGCAATTTTGGAAGGCTTGGGCGCGTAGTGGCCGCGTAGCTTCTCTTGTAGCGCGTCCCACGGTGCTCTGTGAACTGCGAGTGGAGCGATTAAAACTCTGGCCGTCTCAAACACTTCGGGCCCACAGAGGCTGAGGAAAAGGCCTCGCTTCCGCTCCTCTGATATTTCTGTTAGCTCGTTTGCCTGAAGGTAGCATTCGAACCGAGCGAGATATGAGTCCCATGATTCAGAGGCCGGGGCAAACGGCGGTAGAGGCACTAGTGTAGCCATGATTCCGATGCCGACGTGGTGGGCGATGGACGGAACACAGTGCTCTAGCCAGAACGGGCAGCTCTGAGTTGGTTCTGTTCAGTGATTTCGCTCAGTGGTTCAGCTCAGTGATTCAGCTCAGTGATTCAGCTCAGTGATTTGCCCTTGCTCTGAGACTGGCTGTGTGCTGTCTGTGTTCTGATGTCCATGATCCCATCCTCGTCGCCAGTGTTAAGTTGTGGGTGGACACAGCAGACGACACAGCGATCTCCAAACAGCTCTTGTTTATTAGCAGGCTGGAACAGAACTGAGCTGGAGGCCTCAGCCACCTGCTTATATAGAACTCAGCTACAACGCAACAGTAACAATATTCTGCAGCTATCCAATCCCTGAGTGTCAGTTTATAATCCTTCATTTGCATAAGCTGACCTGAGTGAAAACCGCAGCAGAATAAACTATATACACACACCCCTGGTGGCCAAGGTGAGAACTTCAATACATAACACCAGGCACTTCTGTCTTCCACTGCCTCCCGCAGTTTGCTCAGACTCAAGTTGGTAGCTTCGAGAACACTGTCCAGCCATCTCGTCCTCTGTCGTCCACTTCTCCTTGTGCCCTCCATCTTTCCCAACATCAGGGTCTTTTCCAGGGAGTCTTCTCTTCTCATGAGGTGGCCAAAATATTGGAGCCTCAGCTTCAGGACCAGTGAGCACTTAGGTTTGATTCCCTTAAGAAGGGATAGGTTTGATCTTCTTGCAGTCCATGGGACTCTCACGAGTCTCCTCCAGCACCATAATTCAAAAGCATACACACACACACACACACACTGAATATATGCATTGCAGAGGTAGCCAACAATACAGTCCCTGGCCACTCCCATTAGCCCCAGAGAGAAGGACCAGCAGTCAAGGATGATGGGAGTTGTAGTCCAACAAGATCTGTCTCCACTGAAGGCATCGTCTATGAAGGGTTGCCCAGTCCAAATCCAGTTCAAAGACAAAGAACCAGGAGAATGAAAATCAGAAGTTGCCCATCCACGGCTGGTCCTTGGGGAGGCAGGTTAGCGATTACTGTGGTCAGATGTTGTGGGGGTTTTTTCTATTTAAATTATGGTCCCTGTGTAGGATGTAGCACCACCAATTTCTGGAGAAGTCACTCGCTAACCTCTGGCACAGGGAGCTAGCAGTACAGAGGGGTTTTGAAACGAATCGGTTAAAGTTATGAAAATTTAATTTAAAAATTAAGTATACAAAGTTTATTACAGGATGGCTCTTTGATGTCATATGCCTTGCGAATCTGCAGAACTGAGAGACGGGATATAAATGCCCAAAGCAAATAAACAAACGAGATACGTTAAGTGTTGTCAGAGGAGTTGGAGCTGTGTGGAGTAAGGAAGGGGAGCCCGGAATTTGTGCTGCGGAGGAGTTTGTCAGACATCTTCCAGGTGCCACAAGAGTCTCTGTGCCACTACTAATTAGAATAATCAGGCTTCTTCTACTACTCTTGATGGCTGCCTAGGGAAGCTGTGGCAAATAGCCGAGATGATGAAGTTGTCAAATTATATTAGAAGGAAAGAGAACACACAACAAACAGATCATCAGGAAATTGGATTTCATTTGCACACAATAAATAAGGAACACGGCGGCAAATGCACAGCCATTTGTTTTGCTACACGTTTGCTGTGCTGCAAATCGTTGCTCTTGTCACTTCTGTTTTGTTTTCCTTTCTAAAGAATTGGATTTCAGAGTGGGAAGAGGCACCAGGGCTTGAGAGTCAGTGGGGTGTAGTGGTTAGAGCATATAGAATCATAGAGTTGGAAGAGACCACAAGGGCCATCCAGTCCAACCCCCCGCCAAGCAGGAAACACCATCAAAGCATTCCTGACAGATGGCTGTCAAGCCTCCGCTTAAAGACCTCCAAAGAAGGAGACTCCACCACACTCCTTGGCAGCAAATTCCACTCCCGAACAGCTCTCACTGTCAGGAAGTTCTTCCTAATGTTTAGGTGGAATCTTCTTTCTTGTAGTTGCTCCGTGTCTGCTTCTCTGGAGCAGCAGAAAACAACCTTTCTCCCTCCTCTATATGACATCCTTTTATATATTTGAACATGGCTATCATATCACCCCCTAACCTTCTCTTCTCCAGGCTAAACATACCCAGCTCCCTAAGCCGTTCCTCATAAGGCATTGTTTCCAGGCCTTTGACCATTTTGGTTCCCCTCTTCTGGACATGTTCCAGCTTGACAGTATCCTTCTTGAACTGTGGTGCCCAGAACTGGACACAGTATTCCAGGTGAGGTCTGACCAGAGCAGAATATAGTGGTACTATTACTTCCCTTGATCTAGATGCTATACTCCTATTGATGCAGCCCAGAATTGCATTGGCTCCACTTGGCCATGAAGCTCACTGGGTGCAACCTTGGGCCAGTTGTGAGGACTCAAAGAGGAGGGGGGAACCATGTGTGCCACCTTGAAGAAAAAGATGGGATAGAAACACAATAATTAAAATAAGAAATTGAGTTGGCCTTTGGCATGATTCTGTCAATGTTCTTCCTGGTCTGCCTCTGACTCCTTTGTCTCCCCACTACTGCTGCTGCTGCTGCCACCCCATCAAGGATTGCGAATGCCACCATTCTCCTTGACATGGTGCTGTGGAGGTTAGAGTACTGGACTAGGACCCGGGAGACCAGAGTTCGAATCCCAGCTGCGCTAGGAAGCTCGCTGGGTGATCTTCGGCCCGTCACAAGGCTTTCTCAGCCTAACCTGGCTCACAGGGTTGTCGTGAGGATGGCAGACCAATGGGACTTACTTTTGCATAGAAATGAAAGCAGAAAGTGAGACCTCAGGCATTGCGTACCCTCCAACATTTCTACGATGAAAATAAGGGCATCCTATCCTATAGTAACAGTAATATTTTTACCATTTCTGCCCTGCCCATCTGACTGGGTTGCCACAGCCACTCTGGGCAGCTTCCAACATATATAAAAACACAATAAAACATTGAACATTTAAAAAAAACGTTCCTATACAGGGCTGCCTCCAAATGGCTCAGAGGTTGGATAACTCCATACTCTCCAACATTTCTCTGATGAAAATAGGAGCTGGAGGAGACTCTTGAGAGTCCCATGGACTGCAAGAAGATCAAACCTATCCATTCTGAAGGAAATCAGGCCTGAGTGCTCACTGGAAGGACAGATCCTGAAGTTGAGGCTCCAAGACTTTGGCCACCTCATGAGAAGGGAAGACTCCCTGGAAAAGACCCTGATGTTGGGAAAGATGGAGGGCACAAGGAGAAGGGGACGACAGAGGAGGAGATGGTTGGACAGTGTTCTCGAAGCTACCAACATGAGCGTGACCAAACTGCGGGAGGCAGTGGAAGACAGGAGTGCCTGGTGTGCTCTGGTCCACGGGGTCACGAAGAGTCGGACACGACTAAATGACTAAACAAGAACAACAAGGAAAAGCAGGACAATCCGGCATCAAATCAGAAACCGGGAGTGTTTCTGTAAACCCAGGACTCTCCCTGGACAATAAGTACACTTGGAGGGTCTGATGTTGCCAAATTCCGCCCTAAACGTCTAACACCTACTCCCCCCCCCAAAAAAAACAACTCTAAAATGGTGTCCCTTGTCACCATTCCCTCATTCCCAGACAGACTATCCTCCTCGGTTTAGCAGTTTACGCAGCTGTATCATGTTAACAGATTTCTGATCAGCGCACCAAGTAACTTCTCTCTCCCGGAAAACTGCAATGAATCTTCACCACCACTGTTGTGTATTAAATAAGATATTCTGTCAGCCGGGTTAAGTAATGTTACTGGTCAATTTAAAGGGTACAATCACAATCCACAGCCTGATTGGGTCCCGCCGGAAAGTTTGAATATTATTGGTTCCCGCTAAAATGTATCTTTTCCCTCTGTCCCAATGTGTCTATAAATAGAGCTTTCCCTACCCCCTATCCCCAGTCTTGTCTTATCCCTTATAATAAAGAGCTGTTCACTAAGAAGTGTTGTTGGACTTATTGCTACCAGAACCCACGACACAACAACCACCCAACCCCATTCAGCTTTCTGAGAGCTGGAAGTAGGGGGGGGGCATGTTGCTAACAGATGCTCAATGTGTAGTTATAGCCGAGGGATAACTCAAGGTAGACTGCCTTTCCCCTGAGAGACTAATGTTCTTTTGAGGTTGCTGGGGTTTCTTGCAAGACTATAAACCAGGCTTATGCTAAAGCTCAGGTGGGAATATCAGAAAGAGGGTAGTAACTTTGCTAATTGGCTGGTGGGCCTTTGTTATAACGGTTTGTTTGTTCTGCATACCCAATGTGTGAGGAAGATCCTTTTGCAAGCCAGTGAATTGCTAGCTTCACACATTTGAAGGCAGAATCGCAGGCCTGGGTGACATCCCCAAAGATCATCCAGGTTTTCCCCTGCTTTAAGGCAGGGGTAGCCCCCCCCCCCTTTTTAAACCCAGAGGCATATTTGGAAACTGAAATATGATCGTGGCCACCTTCCACAGAATCACTGCCAACAGGGGCCTGACTAGTTCCAAAATTTTGCTGGGGAGTTTGCTGGTGGGGGAGCTCACCTGGGCACAAAAGGGAAATAACTCAGCCAAGAAATTGGTTGCAAATCCCCCTGGGCGTGGGGGAGGGAAAATTGGGGTGGGTCCTTCAATCCCCAACGTTTCCAGGTACGGTTGAGAAACTCTGGAGAGTGGCTGCCAGTCAGTGTAGACAACACTGGAATAATTGGTCTGATAAGGCAGGTTGCTATGTTCCTAGTTTTCTACTTGCGTGATATTTTTAAAGAAAATTGTTGTCGTTGTTGGCATCCGTCTGCCTTGGAGGACAATGGAAGAGTGCTTTTGGGGGGGGGGGTGAAGTCAAGCAGTTGAAGAGTTACAGCACCTGCTGTGGTTGGAGAGGCCGACACAGGAGAGACATGTTTCGTTGCAGCTGGGGCAGATGGAGGAATCACTCAAAGTGCCACATTTGGCTTAGTGGCTGCCAGTCGCTGACCCCACCCTTTGGATGATTCTTGCTTCCCTTCCCCACCTCTCCAAGACAGAGAGGGGGAAGAGAGAGAAAGACACACACCTCTGCCTTTCGGTCACGATGAACCAGCTCATCAATAACTTTATATGAAACACACTTGCTTAGTTGATTCGACACCTTGAGATAAGTTGCTTTGAACACTTCCAGATTGATTTACACCCAGCCCAAAGCAAATTGCATCAATGGGGGTCTTTGCAGGAGCAATTTTTTTCGGGGGGGGGTTCTTGTTGCTTGGGGTCTGTTTCAACGCCGCTCTTTAGTCTCCAGAGCTGTGCTTCTCCGCCACCTGTTGTGTTTCATATATTTTTATAAGCTGCTTCCCTCTAATAAATGAAATTACACTTCGGTGGTAAACCGCTCCCATAAGCAATCAGAGGCGAGCCGTCTCTCCACACACGAGCACCGCCGGGGCTGCCGTCACATCGTCAAGATATAATGCGAGCGGGTTATTAGTTTTATCCTAGCCTGACACTTCCGATGCCGGATTACCAGAGGAAGTCAAACGCTCCCGCAACTGTAGGAATCAAAAAGGTTACCTCAGTGTGGTGCTGATAATAGCCGAGGTTGTAGGTTCAATCCCCGAAGAAGAGTGCTGTGTGACTCAAAACCTCGCACACGTTCTTTTCAGCATAGGGCGGCCTTGAGCGAGGCATTTTTATTTCACGGGCTCTGGGCCTGTTCTAAAATAGGCCACCGTGATGATCTGCTTCGATACAACAAGTGTTCGAGATGGACTAGTGACATAAATAGGGCGTTATCGGGGGGCAGACCAACTTTGAGCGATATATCCTGTGGGACAAATAGCTAAAGTGATGGGCTTTATCTAACTGACCTGAGTTCATTTGTTTGGGGTGGGGGGTGCCTTTAAAATGACAAGCTAATCACTCGCCATAAATATACCACAGTGAGATTTTGCCATCTGCATTTGCGTGAATCTGCCTCTCTCTCCCCCCCCCCATTTAGTCAGCAAAACGATCTGTTGTTTAGTGTTTGGGGCATGTGTACTTAATAAATTGTTCCTCGCAGCTGCCTTGCCTGTGGGTCTCCTGCGCTTCGCCAGCTGCTGTGAAGTGATAAGAAGAACCCAACACATTTCTGAAGCGAGGTGCTGTCGCTAGGAAAAGAGCACATCTCTCCTCTTTGCTCCACCACTCAAATATTTCTGGGCTCCTTAAAATGAAGGCATCGCTGAACATAGACATGCGCTCATGCACAATTCCACCCAAAGTCATGGAGCACTGGAAAACTCCTGCTCAAATCTCCTGTTGGGCTTTCCTTCTTCAGGGTGTGTGTGTGTGTGTGTGTGTGTGTGTGTGTGTGTGTGTGTAAAACAAACAAACCACAAAACAGAGTGCTATTGCATTCATCAAACGGGCAGAACAGATTGTGAAAAAGAAGCCAGTTGTTTAAACAGAGTGTTTGCAAAGGACTTGAGACAGCTGCTGCCATCCAGAGGTTGGAACTGTGGCTTGCACACAGAGGAGGATATAAAATATACTTGGCATTTATTTATTTATTGCATTCTGCGCATCAATCATTGGGATTATGCTCCCACCCAAAAAATTAAAAAGAACTTATTTCTTAACAACTGGAAAGGAAATCATACCCTCCGACATTTCTCTTATGAAAATAGGAATGACCTAAGGAAAAGCAGGACATTCTGGATTCAGAACAGAAACCAGGATGGATTCTGTAAATCCGGGACTGTCCCTGGAAAATAGGAACACTTGGAAGGTCTGGAAAAATCTTATAAACAAGCAAAATCATTCTAGAGTATGATAGTGGACATGTTTGCTTTGCTCAGCTCTTGGGAGGCGCGATTCAGACACAGGTGTAACTTCTGCCAGGTGCGTCTCGGGAGAAATGAGACAGGTGTTGACCTATGTAGCTAATAATTGTCCGTCCTCCCCATGCTCCTTTTGAATCTCTCCAGGATTATCTATTAGATACTGTCAAACCTGCAAGAACAAATTGCTTAGCTGGGATCTTGTCTTGCCGCTCACTAAAGAGGTGCAATTCTGTGCAATTCAACAGTCACATAAATCAGGGAAAGGCCCTTTCTGTGTCAAGATGTTTCAGGTTTATTAGCTGCGTCCTTAATAGCGACAGCTTGATTTTCGGGACTTGGCTCAACACCTGTCAGTTTCCGTCCCTGAAAAAACAAGGCATTATTAATTAACACAGGAGAAGGCAAAGCCTAGGGCCAAACTTTGACATTTAATGTGTCTGCATTTTGCATGCAGGGTTTTGGGGTTTTGTTTTGTTTTTTGGTTTTTTTGCAGAAAACCCAAACAGCATCAGCTGGGGATTAATAATTCTTGGAATCACAGAAGACATGAAGGGGGTGAGATCAGGAGGTGGGTGAGCTTTCGCAAAAGACAAAAGTTTTGCATGGAGGCTGCCATCGGAAAATATCTTCACTCAAATAAGGTCTATTGATTTTGGCTGAGTGAACATCCAAGTCAACGTTCTTAGGACTGTCACCCTCTATTAATTTTCAACTTATGATTGACATGTTTGCAGGGGCGTAGCAAGGTAAATTGGTACCCGGGGGCAATTTTTTTCGTCACCCCCCTCCCCAGAGTTGCAGGAAGGTCATGTGGTACCCAGTACGGAAGATTTCTTGTCAACCCCCCCCCCCATTGATTCCCCCCCCCAGCAAAAAAATTCTTACGTTATTTCACATTTTCTTACAAAGGAATAATAACAAGTAATAATAATAAAAAAAACTTTTATTTATATCCCGCCCTCCCCGGCCGAAGTCGGGCTCAGGGTGGCTAACATCAGATACATAACATTGGTATAAAATCAAACAATAATTAAATCACCTCCTAAAAACATCTCAGAATCAAATTAAAGTCTAATTAGATGGCTTTCCACAGGGTTAGGGTTGAGAACAGTAAGTGCTCCACTGAACTGAAATTTCAGCCTTCACGACATAGGAAAACAGCCAAGTGAACAGCTATTTGGGTGGAGGAAGGCTCCCTCGGCCTATAGAGCGAGATGAGCGCCGCAACCCCAGAGTCGGACACGACTGGACCTGATGGTCAGGGGTCTCTTTACCTTTACCTTTTAGCTCTGCAGAAATCCTTCCTCCGCCACCCTATTTGCATCCTGGTGAACACAAACGCTGCGTGCTGGCTGTTGGGGATTAGTTTGTTGGTTTTGGATAGCAGCACAAAGCTTTCCCTGCGGCAGAGCCTGTTCGCTTTAGCCGGCTCTGGACTTTTGATGGGTTGAATAATTCTTCAAGCTGACAAGGTTTAAAGAAACGCAGGATAAGAAGAGGAGTAGCTATAGTAACAACACTGCAGTGATGGATGCCAGAAGCATCGGTGAAAACTCACGAGTACACACACAAAAAAAGCAGCAATGGGGATCACTGTAGCATCTAGAGCTCATGCCTAGAAGACCTCAGCAGCTTCCGAAATCGTAGTTAGAAGAGTACAGCCCAAAAGTAAATGGATAGATGAAACCAACCATACAACGCAGAGGAACCCCGTTAGTTTCCTTAGACTGCAATACATGGCAGCGGCTTGTTCTAGAGCAAGCATGTCCAACAGGTAGATCGTGATCTGCTGGTAGATCACTGGACGTCTGCGGTAGATCACCAGGAGATCATTGGCTCCCCCCAAAGAAGCTGAGCAACTGTGGATCCCCTAAAAAACTCAACAACTTTAACCTGAACCCCAAAAAATGGGGTAGATCACTGCCGGTTTTTAACTCTGTGAGTAGACCGCAGTCTCTTGGGAGTTGGCCACCCCTGTTCTAGAGGTCTGCATTTATTGCATGGGCTTGGGGCAAAGAAGCTGGCAGCCTGAAAACCCAGCTTATTAGTAATGATAAAAAGAGATCAAGTTTCTAGTCCTTGTGGCTGTGAAGAAAATTTCGAAACCACAGCTAATTAAAAAGGAAAAAAATGAATTATACGAGGCACATGACCAAGAACTTGGGGCATATGTAAGGAGAAGGGCTGTAGCTCAGTGGCAGAACATCTGCTTGGCATGCAGAAGGTTCAAATCAATCAAATAACTTGGTCTGGTCTCCAGTTTGGTCTGCCAGAGAGCTACTACCATGTAGTCAATCCTAGATGGACCAACAGTCTGGATCAATATTAGGCAGATTCCTATGTTCATGAGCCTCCATGTTCAGAAGCATTTGCTAAGTACCAATGGCGGGGAAATAATAATAATAATAATAATAATACCACACCCATCTACCCTGAACAGCTTCCTATATAAAAACATAATAAAAAATTAAACATTAAAAAGCTTCCCTATCAAGGGCTGCCTTGATCAAGATGTCTTCTAAATGTTAGGTCATTTTTTATTTCTTTGACAGGAGGGTGCCACCACAGAGAAGTCTCTCTGCCTGGTTCTCTGTAACCTCACTTCTCGCAGGGAGGGAACCGCCAGAAGGCCCTCAGAGCTGGACCTCAGTGTCCAGACTGGACGATGGGGGTGGAGACGCTCCTTCAGGTATACAGGGCCGGGGCAATTTAGGGCTTTAACAGTCAGCGCCAACACTTTGAATTGTGCTCGGAAACATACTGGGAGGTCTTTCTGTCCCAGTTGCTATAACCAGTCATCAGTCTGAGAGCCGCATTCTGGATTAGTTGTACTTTCTGAGTCACCTTCATAGGTAGCCCCACGTAGAGCGCATTGCAGTAGTCCAGGCGGGAGATAACCAGAGCATGCACCACTCTGGCGAGACAGTCCGCGAGCAGGTCGGGTCTCAGCCTGCGTACCAGACGGAGCTGGTAAACAGCTACCCTGGACACAGGATTAACCTGTGCCTCCATGGACAGCCGTGAGTCTCAAGTAAACAACTACCTGACATTCAGAAAATACCTGAAGACAGCCCTGTTTAGGGAAGTTTTTAAACTGTGATATTTTAAATGTATTTTAATATTTGACGGAAGCCGCCCAGAGTGGCTGGGGAGACCCAGCCAGATGGGCGGGGTACAAATAACTTCTTCTTCTTCTTCTTCTTCTTCTTATTATTATTATTATTATTACCCCCAGGCTGCCCACCTGCTCCTTCAGGGGCACAGTTACTCCATTCAGGACCAAGGAGTCCTCCACACCTGCCTGCCCCCATCTTCAACAAACAGTATTTCTGTCTTGTCGAGACTCAATCTCAATCTGTTAGCCTCCATCCATCCTCCAACCACTCACAGAGGACATTCACCGCTATAGACACCAACTCCAGTGGGCCCAGGCTCCCACAATTTTTTTCCTATGGGTGCCTGCCCCTCACCCCTGCTGCCTTCGCTTGCCACCTGTCACCGGCAGATGTCCAGGTTCAATTTCATCAGCTGCCTGGACCATTTCCCCCATTCTGAAGGACAACAGAAGCACAGAGGTCAAAGCTCTTTGGGATAGGGGTTGTGTGCATCAGTCCGGTTGCAAGTTTTACTTCCTCGCTTGCATATCCACCTTCTTGGTTTGATCAAATCCTTCGAGAGCACAACTAAAGCAAGCAGATTTGTTCAGCGGGAGAATTCTGGAGCACCCCTAGCGAGTGTGCAACTTTGCAATAATCAACGAACCAGCATAGTGTTGTGGTTGCCTTGGAAACAATCAAAATGAAAAGTAAAGGAATTGGCTGCAAGGAGAGCGATTTGCTTTCTATGCCTCAGTGCCGAACGGTTGCTCATTGCAAGTGGTTAAGGGGCAAGATTTGGGATTTCAGAAGGGGTCCTTGCACGACACAGTAAACGCAACTCTCCTGAAACTGAGAAGAGTGCACTTTTTTCATATGAGGTATCCTGATTATAGAAACCAGCACGAGTCTTACATTGCCAATGCTTGATTCTTCGCCGAGAAGGGGGAAAGTCACCAAGGAAATCATCCTATGAAGAAATCCTCAACTTCCTTTAATTTAGCATTGTGGTTGTTTATTCAATTTCAGAGTCACTTTCTGTAAAAGTCTCAAAACAGTTCACAAAAAATGTTTAAAAAACAACAATGCAGTACAGTTGTAAATGTGGCCAGTTATTGGGACCAGCTTCGGTGCTCCTATAAACCCCAATTTAGTTACCACCTTGCAAATAAGCCTCCACAAGTTACTAGTCCACAAAAAGGTCAAGTCCACATATGTCTAAATTAGCAATCCATGCCTTAAATGAGGGGGGGAATGTGGGGACTGTGGGGGCTTCTCCCTATGTGGTCACCTGAAAGTATTTCTTACAGGTAAGTGGCTATCTAAAATCACCCTTTATTTATTTCATAATCTAAATACATTTTCCGTCCCATTTTATGATATGAGGCAGGTGATAATGACCTAAATCGATATATATAATCCCAGAACTACCTTTTTCTTGTTACAGTATTTGGTTTCTTTCATCCATCCAACCTTCCTTTCTCATAGATATTTAACACCTGGGCAATGCCAAAACGAGTAGAATTTCAGGGTCTTTCAGGATTAGAACTCTAGTTTCCAAGGCAACAATTTATATGTGAGTTTTAATGCAGGAGTTCCCCACCCCAAGAGACAAGTGCCAGTCGAATAGAAGAGAACAACTGAGCCAAGAAGAAATAAGCATCGTTTCCAAAAGGAAAACAGTTTGAACATACTTCGCCATATTTAAACTGGTCGCTGTGTGAGATGCTTTAATAAATAAGGCCACTTATTTATAAATAAGCCCACTTAAAAGAGACTGAGGACTCGGCTAGTTTAGTAAAGAAAAAGTGCTTTATATGTGTTGTACAGTGGACGCTCGGGTCGCGAACACGATCCGTGCGGGAGGCACATTCGCAACCCGCAGCACCATGTCTGCGCATGCGCGGGTCGCGATTCGGTGCTTCTGTGCATGTGCAAAGCACGATTTAGCACTTTTGTGCATGCGCGAGCGCCGAAACCCGGAATCAACCCGTTCCGGTACAGTGCACAACCCGAAACCGCGCAACCTGAAATGGCCGTAACCCCGAGGTATCACTGTATATGCAATATAACACTGTGACACCAGGTGGTGCTGTGGAGTCACGTTATTCCCTAGCGGATTTCCCTGTATGAGTTTACAACGCGTTTAACTGAATCGCTTCTTTGACATGTCTAGATCCAGCCTGAGATATCTGCAATGGGTTGAAAGGGTGTTGTTGCTTTTCGCAGGCAGGACAAAGAAGACAAGCAAGTGTTTGCATCATTCCTGCAAACTCCGTTGCAGTTATCAGCATCAAAGGAAGTATTGGGGGGGGGTGCTTCCCCAAATCAACTTGCAGTCAGAGAGCGTGGGCAGCTTTGAAATCAATGGATAAAGCTGCCACAACCCCATACGTACTATGTGTGGGATGTAAACACAGAGCAGTCAAAACACAACATTGCTAGAGTGGACATGAAGGTGTCTCTGTCCTCCAGCCTTAACTTCCTGTTTACCTGGACTGAGACAACTTCCTCTATGTAACTGGAGATGGGTGTGGTTTAACCTGGGGAGGTTTACACAAAACCACAGGAAGCAGACCCCATCTTTCTCTTTTGGATCGTCTTTTTGAACAAGCTGCATCTCTAGACAAGATGCTCTCTTGGCTTCCAGCCAAGAGAGGAACAAAGAGGCTTTCCTCCCTTATGGAGTTAGCTTCTACATGCAAATACATTTATCTAAGCCAGCCTGCCTTTCTGAGACTGTATTCTAACTCAGGATGACTGTAAGTAAACTCTTTTATATCTTATAAACAGTACTGTGTTGTGTCTTTACTTTTAAGAGGGAAGAAGGGGAATATACCAGCAATATATATTTCTTATAGAGGCTTTAGCAAGCCTGTGCAACTGTCTCTGCTGTGTTTTAAAAGAGAATGTAACTCTGCTAGGTTTGGAGCTTGTTAACACAAGCTGGGATGAGATATATAAGTTAATATATACTCATCCACACTCCTAAGCATTCCCACACTATGAAACAGTGAATACTTAAGAAATGGCAACATAAATGATGCTTTTCATTGCTGCCTTTGCCCAAAGCAGAATTCAAAATAAACCTGGACGTTCCAGCACAGTCGAAACTGTAGAAGGAGTTTTGGACTAGTGACATTTCTCCAGAACCTCATGCTTGTAAACTCGTCAACTTTTATTTTTTTAATAACGTACAAAGGCTCAATGCTTTGAACATGTGCCTGAGATTTGGGGAAGAAGCAACAGGTGCTACTTTAACCAATGGTCTGAGTCAGTCTAAGGCAGATTCCTCTCTTCCTGCTTAGATCTTTCCATCAGAGACTTCAGTGAGTGTGAAGGTCAGTTTTTATCCCTGTTTCTCACCTGGGATTCTAATTTATGCTTCTCCGGTGTTGACTGCTTTTGGGCTGAATCCGAGCAGGATGCTTTAAGGTGTAAGTGTGCGGCAGAGAAAACAGAGCAATTATCATCTCTCCTATAATATCTAAGGTCACCATTTCAGCATCCATAAAGCATCATACAGCCCCATCAGCACTTCTCCTCATTTTCCTCGCGTCGCCTTTAGGGTTGACTTTAAAAGGACGTCTCCATCTGGTGCTTAAAGTCGTCCTCTCCAGGTTTTCTCAATTTTGTCGACTCCCTGTTTTCTCAGATGTTACGGCCCAGATCGCTCGGCTCATTCGGCTCCTAGAGCACAACTGGGAGAGTTTTATTTATGGCAGCACTTACAAGGACGTCCAAACGAACTGCAGCAACGCTTGAAGAAGAGGGAATTAAACACACACACACACACACACACACACACACACACACACAACAGCCCTGAGGTATATTATGTGGAGCAGAGTCCGTGTTTTGGAAAACGTGGAACATTTGTGGAGATGGTGTGTTTCAGGGCCGGCCCAAGACAGCTCGACACCTGAGGCAAACCCCAAAATGCATTCTCCAATGTACATAGGGACATTATTATTACAGTGGTACCTCAGGTTAAGAACTTAATTCGTTCCTGGAGGTCTGTTCTTATCCTGAAACTGTTCTTATCCTGAGGTACCACTTTAGCTAATGGGACCTCCCGCTGCCGCCGTGGCGCAATTTCTGTTCTCATCCTGAAGCAAAGTTCTTAACCCGAGGTACTATTTCTGGGTTAGCGGAGTCTGTAACCTGAAGCATCTGTAACCTGAAGCATCTGTAACCCGAGGAACCACTGTATTATTATTATTATTATATTATTATTATACCCCGCCCATCAAAACATTTTAAAAAAACTTCCCTATACAGGGCTGCCTCCAGGTGTCTTCTATAGGTTGTGAGTTACTTATTTCGTTGGCTCGGAGGTCGCATAACTCCATCCCCTCCAACATTTCTCTGATGAAAATAGGGACATCCTAAGGGAAAGTGGGACATTCCGGGATCAAATCAGAAACCAGGACAACTTCTGTAAATCCAGGACTGTCCCTGTGTTATGTACTGAGTTGAATAGGATCCAAACTGCAGCAGGCTGATTGGTCCTAGAACAATAGGATTGAGATTGCAGCAGTCTGACTGGTCCCAGAACAATAGGATTGAGATTGCAGCAGTCTGACTGGTCCCAGAACAATAGGATTGAGATTGCAGCAGTCTGATTGGTCCCAGAACAATAGGATTGAGATTGCAGCAGTCTGATTGGTCCGCAGGAGCCACCCAATCCAGCTCCAGGTGGAAGTGAATCTGCACTCTGATTGGCATACAGGAGTATCCCGGAATTAGCCAATCATGTGGGGCCCATTGTGTAAATAGTGTATATAAAGCAAACGTTTTGGGGGAACTACAGTCCTCACTACTATGAGCTGAATAAAGAGCATGAAATTCACACTCGACTCCGAGTATCTTTCACCCTGGAAAATAGGGACACTTTGAGGGTCTGAAAATGGCACCCTGCCTCCCTTCCAGGGGGAAAGGGGTTCAGGAAAGATCTACATCAGGAACACTGTTTAAATGTGATGATGGTGGATGTTTCAGTTTCATCTTAACGGCTGCACGTCCATGAAAGGTGGGTCCTGTCCTCAGTTGGATGTGTTTTAAAGGTAAAGGTAAAGGGACCCCTGACCATTAGGTCCAGTCGTGTCCGACTCTGGGGTTGCGATGCTCATCTTGCTTTACTGGCCGAGGGAGACGGCGTACAGCTTCCGGGTCATGTGGCCAGCATGACTAAGCCGCTTCTGGTGAACCAGAGCAGCGCATGGAAACGCCGTTTACCTTCCCGCCGGAGCAGTACCTATTTCTCTACTTGCACTTTGTGCTTTCGAACTGCTAGGTTGGCAGGAGCAGGGACCGAGCAACGGGAGCTCACCCCGTCGTGGGGATCCAAACCGCCGACCTTCTGATCGGCAAGCCCTAGGCTCTGTGGTTTAACCCACAGCGCCATGCTGGATGCGTTTCAGCAGCAGCTAAATCTCCAGAGAGGAAGATGTGTGTTGGTTCTGTCTCTGTGTTCGAAGGCAAGTTCCCAGCATTCAAACCCACGCTCAGCAAATTCAAAAGTGCAGAGTCCCTTCATGATAGTCACAGCCGTGTCCCCTCACTAAACTCAAACCATGCATTTAGCGCACTATTGTGCCACTTTAAACTGTTGTGGCTTCCCCCAAGGAATTCTGGGTGTTGTCGTTTGTGAAGGGTGCTGAGAGTTGCTAGGAAACGCCTATTCCCCCCACAATTCCAGAGTACAGCTCCCAGAATTCTTTGGGAGAAGACATGACCGCATACCCTCCAACATTTCCCCAATGAAAATAGGGGTGTCCGGGACTGTGCTTGGAAAATAGGGACACTCGGAGGGTCTGTGACTGCTTAAAGTGTTTTAAATCAATAGTCTGAATGTGGTCAGTGTCTGCCTGCATATATGAGGAATCCATTTTGGGCAAGTAGCATTCTTGCTGCTGTAGTAGCATACATAAATAAATTTCTATACAATTTAGGTAGTTGTGTCCCTATAATTCCCAAAAGAAAAGTCTTCTGGTTTTGTTTTTTGTAAAAAAGTTATTTTGAACATCTTTTTCAATTCATTATATATCATTTCCCAGTAAGCTTTGTGGCACCCTGTTTGTTGAATGCTCTCCCTAGGAGGTTCACCTGCCACGCATTCTGTTATCTTTTTTGGCAACAAATAAAGACATAATAATAATAATAATAATAATAATAATAATAATAATAATAATAAATACCTCAATTTAAACAAAATGGTTTCCCCCCTATCCTTGCTGCCTATGACTGCTGTTTTATACAGTCACAAAATCACAGAACTGTCAAGTTGGAAGGGGCACCAAGGGTCATCTAGTCCAACCCCCTGCAGTGCCCAGGGTATTTTTTTTTATATCGTTACGATGGGCTGTTTGGGTTGTTGCATTGTAACCTGGGAAACTGCCCTGAAAACCTTTTAAAATGCATTTTTTTAAAAAAGAATAAAGCGATTAAATTAATATATATGTATATTTGCCCCCACTATAGAGAAAGGCTCTAACCTTTCAGACCAGAGATCCAGAAGCCTTTTCCTATGTTCCTGACGTGAGCCAATAAATAGATGCAACCTGCTCCGCCCAAGGCATGATGGAGAACAGCAACAACCAGGAAAAGATAGACGTAATATTTTACAAGGACGGGAAGAAACATCACGGACAGAATAATTGCCAAACACAGGAAGAACAAGGATATAGTTTGAATGCTTCACCTGTAAGATTATAAATCGTTTAATGCATTAATACATATGGAAGTCGTTAATATTGCAGTTGTTGTATAAGGGATTGTTATTATGACTGGAGTGTAATTGAAATTATAAGATTTTGGAACACAGAAATAAAGTAAACCATCAATTCTAGCACACGGCGGGGGGGGGGCACCTAAATTTTACAATTTGTTATCTGAATCATTGGTATTAGTAATTGTATTATAATTTAAAACAAAATAAAATAAAAAATTACTTCCAGTAGCGCCTTAGAGACCAACTAAGTTTGTTCATACCAAGAACAAACCTAAATTTTACAATTTGTTATCTGAATCATTGGTATTAGTAATTGTATTATAATTTAAAACAAAATAAAATTAAAAAATTCCTTCCAGTAGCGCCTTAGAGACCAACTAAGTTTGTTCATACTAAGAACAAACTTAGTTGGTCTCTAAGGTGCTACTGGGAGGAATTTTTTATTTTATTTTGTTTTGACTACGGCAGACCAACACGGCTACCAACCTGTAACTGTATTATAATTTGGTGTTGTTATAATGAGGCTATTATTGGATTGTTGTAATTGAAAACTAATAGAAATTATTATAAAAGAAAGAAAGAAATGGAGGCAACCTCCAAGAGAAGGTCGGCCGATCTCCTTTTCATAGCTGTCAACTTTTCCCTTTTCTTGCGAGGAATCCTATTGGGAATAAGGGAATTTCCCTTTTTAAAAGGGAAAAGTTGACAGCTATGCTCCTTTTGCAGATGCAGGCCTTTAATTTTGAAGCCCGGCATCCGTTGATCTCCTAAGGGCAAGTTTATCCAACATCGTTCCCTGCAGCTGCGCCACTTCTGCTTACAAATAGCAAGCGTCATGTTCAATTTGAAGGATACAATAAGATTTTAAACGAGAGTCGGTCTCCGAAGACAAGTGCAGAGCTTACAGGCTAGCCTGCTTTTGTTACAAGAGCAGGACTAGGAAGAGGCGGTTAAAATGTGGGCAGCTTTGTATATCTATTGGAGATGGCGGGTATCCTGCCCCTGGATTTGGAATGGGTAGGTGCACAGCTAAGTCCATTCCATTCCATTTTTCTTGGCACTCGATCATCTATCCCCTTAAGTGAAGTCTTTTGAAAGCGTCCACGAGAAGTTTGCATTTAAATCGTACACTTTGTGTTGTAACGTGGGGTTCGTGATTCAGCAAGTGATTTCAGCTCTGACATAGCAGGCAGGAGACAGCTTCTTCATGTAACACTCTTTATTCAGACAAACAAGACTGGGGAACTGAGGAGAGGGGTGCTACATTTATAGGGGCAGAAAGACTGGCTAGAAAGGATACATTTTGGAGGGAACAATCTCAAGCAATCACAAAGCTGCCTTTTGGTGGGAACCAATAAGATTGAGGATCCAAATGCAGCAACTTGAATGAACCAATAGTAGCTGTTCCTTCTGGAACAGGAAGGCAGTTACTTTCCCCTAATGTGAATACAGACAATAGTAATACAGATATTATAACTCTTGAATCAATACACAACACTTTGTACGGATGTTAGCACCATCTACGAACCTGCATATGCAACAACTGAGCTGCACGTTTGTACAACTATTCACATGTCATATTCAATGAGTGTGCAGCTGTGTACTTGTGTTACTCCCTGCCTGGAACCCTCAGAGTTGCTGCCAGCCAGAGTAGAAAATACTGGGCTAGATGGGCCAAATTTTCTGACTCAAATGTCCAAATGTTAGGTACAAGGCAGCCCTGTGTTCCTATATCCCTGTGTTCCATTTCTTTACAAGCTAGATGGTTGAGTTATTATTATTATTAGTATTATTATTATCTGTAAATATTCGATAAACCATTTCCATTCTTTTATAAATTGTAAACAGATAAGAACATTGGCAGGATTGTTGTAACAACCTGCAGTTATATAAGAGTATATATTTAAAGTAGATGAATAAATGAGCAAATTAAGTTAATATGGATATGCAGAAGATATTAAAAATAAATTTAAAGAACCACAGAAAGAGGGGGAAGGAAGTCAAGCTTTGAAATGTTAAAATAATTGTAAAATTAGTGAAATGTATAAACCTGAAAAGCATAAATATTTTTATTTTTATTTTAATATATATTCTTATTTTATTTTATTATGTCTGCACTTCTAATTGAAAGTTAGCTTTCATTTCACTGCCCATTGAAAATCTTTGTTAAAGCTCAATGTGTTTTGCAAGTCGAGCTTAAATGATGTCATGCCTCAGCCAGGGAAATCCTCATCAGAGGAGGACCCAAATATTGGGTCATGCTCAATCCGGGTATGAGGAGCAAGGATGATTTGATAAGGCCACGGCTGGGCCATCTGTACCCAGGGTTTTTCCAGCCTCTGACATCAAGGCCAATGGGTTCCCAAATTCACAGGAAAGGCAACATCTTAAACACTGGATGGATACCCAACCCATCCAGAGAAGTGCCCAAGTACAGGCAAGCACTCCTTGGGAGTAAAGGTCTCCTTGGGAGTAAGACTCTCCTCTCAAGGAGATCTCTGGAAGTCTCTCCCCCAGGAGGCAGCGATGGCCACCAACCTGAGTGTGTTTCCAAGCACAATTCAAAGTGTTGGTGCTGACCTTTAAAGCCCTAAATGGCCTCAGCCCAGTAAACCTGAAGGAGCGTCTCCACCCCCATCATTCAGCCCGGACACTGAGGTCCAGCTCCGAGGGCCTTCTGGCGGTTCTCTCACTGCGAGAAGTGGGGTTACAGGGAACCAGGGAGAGGGCCTTCTCAGTGGTGGCGCCCTCCCATCAGATGTCAAGGAAATAAACAACTATCTGACTTTTAGAAGACATCTGAAGGCAGCCCTGTTTAGGGAAACTTTTAATGTTTGATGTTTTATTGTGTTTTTAATATTCTGATGGGAGCCGTCCAGAGTGGCTAGGGAAACCCAGCCAGATGTGCAGGATAACAACAACAACAGTCTTTAATTAAAAGAGGATCAGACAAACTAATGAAGGAGAGTTTTTTCAATGGTGACCAGACATGGTAGCTATTTCCTGCCTCCACAGTTCTGCTTCTGAATGCCAGTTGCTGGAAACCACGGGACGAGAGAGTGTTCTTGTTCTCAAATCCTGCTTGGGGTTTCCCCACAGCCATCTACTTGGCCGTCGAGAGAAGAGGATGCTAGACCAGATGGGACATTGGCCTGTTCCAGTAGGCTCTTCCGATGTTCTGTACACACCATAGCTGAGCTGGACAAATCAACAGCTGTGCAATTTCTTACATGAACAATTTTTGTACGTGTAGAAATCTCACGTACCTGTCGGCTGCAAACGTCTCTCAACTTTCTTACGGCAAATGTTTTTGGGTTTTTTTATTAAAGATTTTCTTGATTTGCAAAAGTATGTGCAATGTCTCTCTCTCGTGTTTTTGTAACGTTTTTACGAATCAGTTTCATTTGTTGGGACATTAGGAAGAAAAGGGGGGGAAGATGGGTGGGGTCGGGTGACGATGTTTCTATTTTACTTAATATATGTAGGGTTTGATGTCAGCATTGCTTGTGCAGGTTCTCTGCTGTTCGCTTGTGTTCCTTTGATGGTGAGAGAGGTTGGGGTTGGCCTAGGGTGTGGTTGTTCATTTGTGGTTGGCTGTGGTAGTCTTTGTTTTCATGTATGAGTGGGGTGTGTGTGTGTGTTTTGGATCAGGTCAGCGATATTCATTTGTCTGCTGTTGGTGGATTTTTGTCATTGTCTTGTTGGGTTGAGTGTGTGATAAAGGGGAGCCATACCGGGGTGAAGGCGTCTTCTTCTTCCCTGTGTCAGTTTCAGTTTATTGGTTAATTTTTCTAGTAAGGCTGTTTCCCACACTATTTGGTACCATTGGTCCATGCTTACTCCTGACAGGTCTCTCCAGTGTCTGGTTATGGTGTTTCTGGCTGCTGAGAGTAGGTGGCTTATGAGTTCTTTGTGGTGTAAGTGGGCATTATTGTCTTGGAAGATGTTTAGTAAGGCCAATTCTGGGGTGATTTCTAATACTTGCTTGGTTATTTTACATATTTCTCGTGTGGTTGTTGTCCAGAATAGTTGGATTTTGGGGCACTCCCACCACACATGGAGGTATGTACCTGTGGAGGTGCACCCTCTCCAGGATTTTGGTGAGGTTCCTGGGCGTATTAGGCTAGTTTTCTTGGTGTTAGGTACCACCTGTAGGTGAGTTTCAGAGTGAGTTATTTTCTTTTCATTGATATTGATTTAAAGGGGGGTTTAGACCACATTCTGGTCCATTGAGTGGGGTTAATCGCATATCCTATGTCATCCACCCATTGTTTTTTGATTGCATCTAGGGAGTTTGTGGGACGCGGGTGGCGCTGTGGGTTAAATCACAGAGCCTACAGCTTGCTGATCAGAAGGTCAGCGGTTCGAATCTCCACGACGGGGTGTGCTCCCGTTGCTCGGTCCCTGTTCCTGCCCACCTAGCAGTTCGAAAGCACGTTAAAAGTGCAAGTAGATAAATCGGTACCACTATAGGTAAACGGCGTTTCCATGTGCTGCTCCGGTTCGCCAGAAACGGCTTTGTCATGCTGGCCACATGACACGGAAGCTGTATGCTGGCTCCCTCGGCCAGTAAAGCGAGATGAGCGTCGCAACCCCAGAGTTGGACACAACTGGACCTAATGGTCAGGGGTCCCTTAGGGAGTTCGTGGGATTTTGGGGTAGTATTTTGTATGTTGCAGAAACCATCCCTCTGCCGTGTCCCTTTGTTGTTAGGATGAGGTTTTTGAAGGTTGTCAGGGGCCTAGTTGCTGCTGATTTTACTGGTGGATTGTTTAAGAAGGCATGTAATTGGTGATGTGTTTACCAGGGCATTTGGGTGTCTTCTAGTTTGTCTTGTATTTCTTGTGCTGACAAAGGTTTGTTATTTTTATAGAAGTCTGTTAGGCGATATAAGCCTTTGGTTTGCCAGGTTTTAATCTGGAGGTTTTGTGCTGCGTGGTGGAATAATGGGTGGTACGCCATGGCAAATGTTGAGCCAAGCAGATGCGTGCGGAAGAACAGGAACAGGAAACACTGCGTTCTGCTGCTCTCTTGTGCCCAAAGGCCGCTATAGCACAAACACATTGTCTTTGTAACCCCACCCGGCTCGCGGACAGACTTATCAGGCTTGAAGCTTCTCTACAGGGCTGGAAACAGGTGGTGTTGATGTCAACTCAGGGCGCTTCCAGAAAACCTGTTCTTTGAGCATTCATCCTGATTTGTTCGCGGGAAAGTTATGCTAGCGATTTGTTTAATTCTATTAATGCTTATGGTGCTGGAGGAGACTCTTGAGAGTCCCATGGACTGCAAGAAGATCAAACCTATCCATTCTAAAGGAAATCGGCCCTGAGTGCTCACTAGAAGGACAGATCCTGAAGTTGAGGCTCCAGTACTTTGGCCACCTCATGAGAAGAGAAGACTCCCTGGAAAAGACCCTGATGTTGGGAAAGATGGATGGCACAAGGAGAAGGGGACGACAGAGGATGAGGTGGTTGGACAGTGTTCTCGAAGCTACTAGCATGAGTTTGGCCAAACTGCAGGAGGCAGTGGAGGATAGGGTTGCCTGGCGTGCTCTGGTCCATGGGGTCACAAAGAGTCGGACACAACTGAACGACTGAACAACAACAATTAATGCTTAACTGTTTGGGGGTTTTTTAATATCTTGTTTTCTCTGTTTTTAGAGATTCTTGTTTTCATCTTTAAGCTGCCTTGAGTCCTATCAGAGGGAAAGGCAGGGTATAAATTAGAGAGAATAGCTTGGTTGCTCTAACAACAACAACAACAACAACAACAACAACAACATATTTATACTCCACACATCTGTCCAGGCCTCCCCAGCCACTCTGGGCAGCTCCCAACAGAATACAGTCATACCTCAGGTTACAGACACTTCAGGTTGCTCGTTTTTGGGTTGCGCAGCGTGCCAAACCCGGAAGTACCGGAACGGGTTACTTCCAGGTTTCAGCACTTGCTCATGCACAGAAGCGCTAAATCGCACTTTGTGCATGCGCAGAAGCACTGAATCACGACCCGCGCAGACGCAGCTGCGGGTTGCGAACATGCCTCCCGCACGGATCACGTTCGCGACCCGAGCGTCCACTGTATTAAAAACACAATAAAACATCAAACATTTAAAAATTCCCTAAACAGGGCTGCCTTCAGATGTCTTCTAAAAGTCAGATAGTTGTTTATTTCCTTGACATCTGATGGGAGGGCGTTCCACAGGGTGGGTGCCACCACCGAGAAGGCCCTCTGCCTGGTTCCCTGTAACTTGGCTTCTCGCAGTGAGGGAACCGCCAGAAGGCCCTCGGAGCTGGACCTCAGTGTCCGGGCAGAACGATGGGGGTGGAGACGCTCCTTCAGGTATACTGGACCGAGGCAATTTAGGGCTTTAAAGGTTAGCACCAACACTTTGAATATTGCTCAGAAACGTACTGGGAGCCAATGTAGGTCTTTCAGGACCGGAGTTATATGGTCTCGGCGGCCACTCCCAATCACCAGTCTAGCTGCCGAATTCTGGATTAGTTGTAGTTTCCGGGTCACCTCCCAAAGTCGCCCCATGTAGAACGCATTGCAGTACTCCAAGCAGGAGATAACAAAGAATCATAGAGTTGGAAGGGTCCCTGTGGATCATCTAGTCCAACCCCCTGCAATGCAGGAATACGCAGCTGTCCCATACAGGGATCGAACCTGCAACCTTGGCGTTATCAGCAGAAGAAGAAGAAGAAGAGTTTGGATTTGATATCCCGCTTTTCACTACCCGAAGGAGTCTCAAAGCGGCTAACATTCTCCTTTCCCTTCCTCCCCCACAACAAACACTCTGTGAGGTGAGTGGGGCTGAGAGACTTCAGAGAAGTGTGACTAGCCCAAGGTCACCCAGCAGCTGCATGTGGAGGAGCGGAGACGCGAACCCGGTTCCCCAGATAACGAGTCTACCGCTCTTAACCACTACACCACACTGGCTCTCAGCATGTTCTAACCATCTGAGCTGCATTCTGTGCCTTTGAGAGCTTCATGAGAATCAGGCAGAAGAATAACTGGTGCAGGGTTCCCCCCCACACACCCCCAGCATATGGAAATTGAGTACTGTAGTTAATAGTGCAGAATCGTACCCCATTGGAGAAAGGGTGAGAGCCCTGTGTAGAATGGGACACAAATTCTCAGCATTTTCCAGGATCAGTATGCAAACATTGGCTCGTAAACTTGCACGTGAGCTGACATCATTTATACCTGCTCATATTCACAAACCGAGAACTCTAAGGATTTGGACATTTGTAGAAACCAACATCAAACTTAGCAAGAAGCTTCTAAAGGCTACTGGGTCTTTGTAGATGATCAAGAAGGGAAAATGTACTTTGAACAAGCAATTCGCGGCAGGAATCATTAATAGACAGCCACTCTTTCCATTACTCTTTTGAGGGCTGGCGTGGAAAAGATTTGGATTGTTGGCTACAGAGGTGCCTAGGCTACATTTTAAAAAATGAAATGAAATATAATTTCAAAGAGGCACGGAACTGATTGATCTTTATCTGTAAACAGAATGGTTAAACAGACAGCGTAAACAAACCAACAGATAAATGTCAGTAACGAAATGGAGTTAAAACTGATTTTGTCATGTTTGGTTCTCAGTATTCCTCCAAGGAGCTCAAAATGGCTCTCCACATCTTATCCTCACCACGACCTTGTGAGAGAAAGTGAGAGGCCCACAACAACCCTGTGAGGTAGTAGGCTCGGTAGGCCCAAAGTCACCCAGCAAGCTTCATGGCTGAGTAGGGGTCTGAGCAGGGGATCCTAGTCCGAAAAAAATACTGAAACAAATACATATTTTAAAAACAAAAACCACCAGAGTAATTAAAAGGGGAAAGGACTCCCTCGCTTGCTCCTACTTCTTTTCTGTACTCTCCACACCGCGGGAAATTAATTAATTTAGAAAACTGATCGACTAAATGTAACATTTGATCAAAATGCTTGCCCAAGTGGTGTACTAGTTAAGAGTAGAGATAAGACCCAACTGATATCCAGACTCAGGTTAAAAACTAGTATGCACAAAACCATGGGTAGGCAAACTAAGGGCTGGGGGCCGGATCTGGCCCAATCGCCTTCTAAATCGCCTTCTAATCGCCTTCTAAATTTGCAGCTTTATGAGCGGAGGTACCAGAAAGTGTGTCCGAAGATGGCGGAAACCAAACTAGAAGCCTCTCCCCAATCGCCTTCTCAATCCAGCCCGCGGACAGTCTGGGAATCAACGTGTTTTTACACGAGTAGAATGTGTCCTTTTATTTAAAATGCATCTCTGGGTTATTTGTGAGGCATAGGAATCCGTTCATTATTTATTTTTTTCAAAAACCAAAGATAAATGGAAAGGACAATGATTTAGTATCTAAATTATCTAAATTATATATCTGGGTAGGTTTACTAAAAAAAAAAACAACCCAAAAAATCAGCTAAACAGGGAGAACAATTTGTATCTGTTTCAGGGCATCTGCACCGAGTGCAATGTAACTCCTTTGCATTGCGGAAAGAATAGGCAGTACCAGGGGGGGGGGCAAACGACCCTCCCCCCCCACACACACACAACAAGGAGCTTGTTGTAACGTGGGGGTCGTGATTCAGCAAGTGATTTCAGCTCTGACAGAGCAGGCAGGAGACATCTTCTTCATGTAACACTCTTTATTCAGACAAACAAGACTGGGGAACTGAGGAGAGGGATGCTACATTTATAGGGACAGAAAGACTGGCTAGAAAGGATACATTTTGGAAGGAACAATCTCAAGCAATCACAAAGCTGCCTTTTGGTGGGAACCAATAAGACTGAGGATCCAAATGCAGCAACTTGAATGAACCAATAGTAGCTGTTCCTTCTGGAACAGGAAGGCAGTTACTTTCCCCTAATGTGAACGGCACCCACTGGCTCTCCCTCCGCTAGAAATTTAGCTTTGCCCTTTGTGTGTTTTGTGTATATCCCAACCCCCAGAATTTTTTTTTTGCTGGCGCCGCCACGGAAGGAAAGCTGCTATTCTCTGACGGCGTAGCTGCCGCGAGTTTCCTTTCTTTCAAGAAACCTCGCCCTGCAACAGCCGTAACTCACACGAGCAGGTTCGTAGGAACCTTAACAAAAGCTTTTGAAGCATATCCTCTAACCACAGGCGGCCACCCACGCCTCTGGTTTGCAGCGAGGGCTGCTGGAGAGCTTTCTTGCTTTCTCGCCTCGAAAGACTCGTGCAAAACACACACATACACACACATGTCAAATCGAAGCCAGGATTTGTCTTCCGGTCTTCGTGTTCCAATTCCTCGTCTTGGATGATTTTGCCTCAAGTTTGCAGGGCACAAACTAGACATTCCCAGGGGCGAATCTGTACAATATTTAGACGCCGGAGTAAAACGGCCCAGCTAACTCAGTTCTGCTGGCACTGACCGGCAGCAGCTCTCCATAGAAAGTCCAATAAAAACAGGGAGGTCCTGTTTTTGTAAATCACCTTGAGATTCCCCCCCTCCTCTAATCAAGTGGTATATAAATTTCATGAAATCAAATAAATAAATAAATATTATTCCCGCAAAGCATACTTAGATATGTAGAATGTCAACAAGTGTTTTGAAAACTGTTTTTTTTTTAGCCTATTGTTGATTTTAATTATGTTTTGGATGTTTTCAATAGCTGTTTTATTATCCAGGTTTCTTTTACTGATAATTTTATGGTTTTATTCTTTTCGTCAACCACTTGGTTAAAAAAAAAAAAAAACCTCGATCAAACAGGGTATGAGCTTTATTAAATCGACTAAAGGGATAAAATAAAGAAATTTAACCTCCCTGGGAACTAATCAGAAGGAATGCTCAATAAAGGCTGGGGTTAATCATCTAATTTCCACTTAAGCAATGTGTTAGCACATTGGGATAAAGGGGTCAGTCTCGATAAAGAGATATTCTGAGGGAACTCAAGAGTTTTCCATTCCTAACCTGTCCCCCAACAAACATGATGGGCCTTTAGCTAGCAAGACATGCATAGAGCTGTCATACGTCTGGTAATCGGGCTGCAAAATGGTGTCCAGGCGGATTTTTGCTGAATCGGAAAAAAATGTATAGGAAAACCTGGACGGTTTTCACTTTTGGGAATATGGCAACCCTATGGTTGGTAAAGGGATGCGGGTGGCGCTGTGGGTTAAACCACAGAGCCTAGGGCTTGCCGATCAGAAGGTCGGCGGTTCGAATCCCCGCGACGGGGTGAGCTCCCGTTGCTCGGTCCCTGCTCCTGCCAACCTAGCAATTCAAAAGCACGTAAAAGTGCGAGTAGATAAATAGGTACCGCTCCAGTGGGAAGGTAAATGGTGTTTCCGTGCGCTGCACTGGTTCGCCAGAAATGGCTTAGTCATGCTGGCTACATGACCCGGAAGCTGTATGTCGGCTCCCTCAGCCAGTAAAGGGAGATGAGTGCCACAACCCCAGAGTCGTCCACGACTGGACCTAATGGTCAGGGGTCCCTTTACCTTTACCTTTACCTTTACCTTTACCTTTATGGTTGGTAAATATACTTATCAACTGAGATTGGACTCATGAACCAAAATAGCAATGCTGCTTACCCCAGATTTATTTTTAACAGTGACAAAGTTTTAGGAATACACATGACCTCTTACTGGGAACTGTTGGAAAGAAGATATATTTAACTAACTCATTTTTTAAAAAATCATCTATCTGTTTCTTATAATTGTATTTCACTCACTTCAGGAACGAAAAAGGCTTCCAGCAGGAGGCCCTTGTCGGGACACAAGTGCTTCTTGTGCAGTTTGGAGGATAAAAGGTCCTTCCTTCCTCTGATGTTAATTTCTCAAACAATCTTGTTAATTTGCAAAGCACCAGGAACAAATAATGATAGCGCATTTGAACTTTAAAGGCCAGCCGGGTACTCAGACTGCTGGGGGGAGGTCTCATTGAAGTGGTTGGGGGCCTGGCGTTCTTAGCAAGGGGAGAATACCAAAATGGATTTTTTTTTTATTAAAAAAAAGGTGCATATTGCAGTTTAAATTGTGGCTGAGGACCAAGTACCCTGAGAGGTTCTCTCATGTAAATCTCATTGGAAAGGAGTGGGAATAACAACAACAACAACAACAACAACAACAACTTATTTATTTATTTATTTATTTATTTATTTATTTATTTATACCACACCAATCTGGCTGGGTTCCCCCAGTCACTCTGGGCAGCTCCCAACAGAATAAAAAAGCAATAAAATATCAAACATTTAAAAATTCCTTAAACAGGGCTGCCTTCAGATGTCTTCTAAAAGTCAAAACAAAATAAAAAATTCTTTCCAGTAGCACTTTAGAGACCAACTAAGTTTGTTCTTGGTATGAGTTTTCGTGTGCACATTAGGAAGAACTTCCTGACAGTGAGAGCTGTTGGACAGTGGAATTTGCTGCCAAGGAGTGTGGTGGAGTCTCCTTCTTTGGAGGTCTTTAAGCGGAGGCTTGACAGCCATCTGTCAGGAAGGCTTTGATGGTGTTTCCTGCTTGGCAGGGGGTTGGACTGGATGGCCCTTGGGGTCTCTTCCAACTCTAGGATTCTATGATTCTACTGGGGAGGGGAGCTGAAGAAGCAACAGGGTTTAGTGAGCAGGAGGAAGCTGTGGCAAAGAGCAGTCCAGAATCAGAGGCAATAGCTGACGCAGGCAAGTGGAAGGATAGAAGTCAAGAGGCAGAGAGGATTCCAGCTGGTGAAGCATCCCGGGTGTCTCCCCCTCCTACTGCAACAAGCTCCTCCACCCCGGTCTCCCAGAACCAGCAGAGGCATGAAGAGGGTGGAGGAGAAGTTAGCTTCATGCAGGCTCAGTCTCAGATTGCTTGGGGAAAACTTTGGAGAGGAGGGGAATTGGGCAGCTGTGGGGAGACAGGGACCTTCAGTCTCAGCAACTGCTTCATGGGGGCAAGACCTGCCAGAGATGAGTCACTGTGCTCATCAGGCCTGGCACTCCTGTGCAGATCTTGTTTTTGCTAATAAAGGGTTAACTCCAATGTGCTCAGTGTGATTTATTGCTCGCTTGTTCCAGCCAGAATCATAGTCCAAAACATCTGAGAGGCACTAAGTTGGCAAAAAGTCCACTCCGCTTTTGTTTTTGTTTTGTTTTAACCCCACATAGATATTGGCAATCTTTGAATCCTCTTTGAAAGGCAGCAGTTGAATAATTGCCAAAATCAAATTAGCAATCTCTGAAACACAGTGATTAACGGCCCTGTCTTAAATCCACAGCGACGGCGTTGTGTTTGAACAGCCTGTCAAGGGAAGCGGAGGTCAGGCTGAGCAGAAGCAGGACTGGCGTGTGGTGCGGAGATGTCTGCTGATCGCTCTGGGTGCTGTTATCAATTATTTCCCCATTAAAGAACAAAGCTCCTTTAACACCCCACACCCCCGCTATGCTCAGGCAGCGAAGGATATCTCTGAGGATCTTGCCATCATTTAATGAATCGAGGCTAATTAAGCATTAGTCACATTAAAACACTAATTGGCAAGGTGCTCTGGCGCATGCAAATCAGCAAGAGCAAGTGGTGCAGCACTCCTTGGACTGTACCACGAAAGCAATGGGTTTAAATGCTCCACCACTCCTGCTTCTTAGAAAGCTAGCAGGCCAGGAATGTAGGAAGTCAGTCGTTGGCCTATTTCGCCTAGAATTGTCTTAAACTGACTGGCAGCAGCTCTCCGGAGTTTCAGACTGGGCTCTCTCCCAGTCCTACCTAGAGATCTGTGGGTTGAACCTTGGGCCTTCTGCATGCAAGGCAAATGGATTGCCACTGAGCTACGGACCTTCCCAAGCAGCCTGAACTATTTTAAAAGAATTTATTGAAATAAACCCACTACTGATCAGAGCAGAAATGAGATGCAACCGACTTACATTGTATGGCATGTGAATCATGTGGACAGGAAATAGCCTGAGTCATCCTATTTTTAAAAGACATCTGAAGGCAGCCCTGTTTAGGGAAGTTTTTAATATTTTTAATATTAAATAGTAAAATATTTAATATTTTAATATTTAATGCTGGATTGTTTTTAACACTCGATTGGGAGCCGCCCAGAGTGGCTGGGGAAACTCAGCCAGATGGGTGGGGTACAAATAAATTATTATTATTATTATTATTATTATTATTATTATTATTATTATTATTATCCATCTTTTTTCTGGACTTTAAGCAATGCTGAGCCCCTTCTTGCCTCGGTTCCCTACCCATCTGCCATTTTCCTTACTCTTCATTCTCCACACACCCTTCTTTCTGGTTCCTCTTTCTCACTCCATTTTCTGCCCTGTGCCCTTCCGTTACACCTGAGGGCCCCCGCATCACTTAGATTCCTAAGCCTCGGGGGGGGGGTCCCCTCTGTGAGGCTCTAATGCCAGGCAAACTGACAACTTTCCCTTCCCTCATAGTAACTGGACTGCAATGGTTCCCTGCAAACTGAGCATTCCTGATCCAATCAGCCAATCAGTGTCTCATACACAAAACTTCACAGAGATGAGGAGGGCGATGCAATATGTATTGCCTTGTGTCATTTACTTTTGTTGTTGTTGTTGTTCAGTCGTTCAGTCGTGTCCGACTCTTCGTGACCCCATGGACCAGAGCACGCCAGGCACGCCTATCCTTCACTGCCTCTCGCAGTTTGGCCAAACTCATGCCAGTCGCTTCGAGAACACTGACCAACTATCTCATCCTCTGTCGTCCCCTTCTCCTTGTGCCCTCCATCTTTCCCAACATCAGGGTCTTTTCTAGGGAGTCTTCTCTTCTCATGAGGTGGCCAAAGTACTGGAGCCTCAACTTCAGGATCTGTCCTTCTAGTGAGCACTCAGGGCTGATTTCTTTAAGGATGGATAGGTTTGATCTTCTTGCAGTCCATGGGACTCTCAAGAGTCTCCTCCAGCACCATAATTCAAAAGCAGTGTCATTTACTAGGTCTGTGCAACCGAAACCCAGATATCAAACCAAAATCGCCCAACACAGAATCTCCTTCTTCCCCCACCTCCTCCCAAGCACATGTTTAATTGGGGTTTAAACCCCAATTAAACATAAGGGCTGAGCTCCAAATAGATAACATCGGGGTGTGCACAGTCCTATCATTCATTCATTCTCCTGTCATTCTGTTTTCATAATCTTTCCTGTCTGGGTCTGCACTAAATAAGGACATTTTGTGGTTGAATCTCCCATTTCCCTTTTTCCCCAGATTGTGGTTCATCGTGGTGTAGCTTTGCCAGAGCTTCTCTGTTTTGCTGCATCTTCTGCCTCCTGCCCAATACAGGCATATAGAGGCTTCTTACACATCAGAAAGAGATCTTTCTTCAGGCAAGGAGCAGGACAGGCTTGGCAACAGACACAGAGCCCAGGAGGAGTCATGATTCAGGAGTTCAGGAATCGGGCAAGACGTTCAAGACTAGATGGAAGCAACAAAGATGTCCCAACAGCTTCCACGCCATGCCTGCCAAGTCTTTAAAGATGAGACACAGTGTGCTCACTTATTAATTTTTTATTAATGTATGGCATTAATATCCCACCTTTTCCTCCAATGTTCTCTTCCTCCTCAGAGAGGAAGTGTGGTGTAGTGGTTAAGAGCGGTAGACTCGTTATCTGGGGATAATAATAATAATAATATTTATTATTTGTACCCCGCCCATCTGGCTGGATTTCCCCAGCCACTCTGGGCGGCTTCCAACAGAAACCAAATACAACAATATCAAACATTAAAAACTTCCCTAAAAAGGGCTGCCTTCAGGTTTTTTCTGAATGTCAGGTAGTTGTTTATTTCCCTGACCTGTGATGGGAGGGCGTTCCACAGGGCGGGCGCCACTACCGAGAAGGCCCTCTGCCTGGTTCCCTGTAGTTTTGCTTCTCGCAGTGAGGGAACAGACAGAAGGCCCTCGGCGCTGGATCTCAGTGTCCGGGCTGAATGATGGGGGTGGAGACGCTCCTTCAGGGAACCGGGTTGGCGTCTCCTCTCCTCCACATGCAGCTGCTGGGTGACCTTGGGCTAGTCACACTTCTCTGAAGTCTCTCAGCCCCACTCACCTCACAGAGTGTTTGTTGTGGGGGAGGAAGGGAAAGGAGAATGTTAGCCGCTTTGAGACTCCTTCGGGTAGTGAAAAGCGGGATATCAAATCCAAACTCTTCTTCTTCTTCTCCTCATTTAATCCGCACCACAACCCTGTGAGGTAGGTCAGGCTGAGAGGCAGTGACTGGCCAAAGGACGCCCAGTGAACTTCGTGTCTGAGTGGGGATTTGAACCCTGGTCAAATCCTAGGCTCCCGGACTGATGGTCTCACCCAGACCCGTCTCTACCCTGTGGCGCAAGTGGCGCATTGCACCAGGGCGCCAAGCTCCGGAGGGCGCCTGGTCGGGAGTCTGGGCTGAGTTCGAGTAGACCGGGACTCCAGGGAAGAGCCGAGCTGAACAGAGCTCGGAAAGAGCCCTGCAGTGCCCGAAGCTGCCACTGGGGGCGCAGGGAGTCCTCCGCTGGCGAGCGGGGCTCTTGCTCAGCCCCAGCATAAAATCCTGTCAGGCGGCTTTTATTCCCACAGCAGCAGGGGTTCACAAACAACATCCTGCTGAGGTTCAGGATTCCACCCGGAATCGGACCCTGTTAACGGGTAATATTCCCATAAATTCTTATAACACTTTACTTTTATGTTTATTTATTTATTTTTTAAGCCGAGAGCTGGGGTCATTCATCGGTTTGGAGGAGGAGGAAGTGGGGGGGGGGAGCCTGCTTGGCCGCCCTGTGGCTCGCTCCCCTAGCAAAGAAAGGTTCTGGAAACAGACTTTGATGAAAAGAGAGAAATCGGGGACTGCATGAGCCATTCCTCCAATATCAAAAGTCAATATTGCAAGCCGTTTCTTCCAGGGTTCTTTTTCTTTGAAGGATGGATTTGTGGGGTTTTTTAAATGTTGCATTGGGGCTTGACCCCTGGGAAGCAAGCCATTGGCAGTTTTTTTTAAATGGCTAAGTGTACATTTTCCAAGCTACCTCTCAGGATCTCTCAAAATAAGAACAGTTATTGCCACCATCACTTGTTTTTGAAGCTCTGCTTGTTCCTTTGTGGCCCTTTGGAGAAGGCTCAGCCATGTTGAGAATCCCCAAAGTTCCTGCCCCTGGGCAGGCCCCCTCTGCTCTTGGACACCCCCCCCCAGCGGCAAAAGAGAGTCATGCCTGTGATCACTTCTGCAGAACTGTGGTCCTCAACCTCGGCAACCCCCAGATGCGAGCTCTCCCAGTCCCAGCTACCTATTTCACTCAGGTGTACCCTCAGACTGCTGACCTCCCCCCCCCCATGGACCCGAGATCGAAACCATGTGATCCGCTTCCACTGGAAAACTGCCAGTAATACCGCCTTCCTTTTTCTCTTACTTTTTCTGCCGGTTTCTTTACCAGTGCATTGGCTTCTGACACCACTGTTGTACCTTTATATGGACGCAACAATGTGGGTAGGATGGGGGGGCAGGCAGTTGGCACTAGGTTGCACCTGGCTGTGCAGACCCAAGGAACACGGTGTACTTTTGCCAATAGCTCCAAAGCCAAGGCTACCTTAAGAAAACCTCAATTGCTGGGTGGGCTTTGATGGGTTATGCTGTATGGGGTGTGCAGATGGAGGTGCCCTTTGGGCTAATGCCCAAAGATACATGAATCTCAATATATTGTGGCTCATGCCATTTCTTAACTTCCCTGTACTTTGCCCTCGTCTGCCTCCGTCATGCCGTGCTGCCACGCCTGGGGGTGGGGGGCGCCGGAGGGATCCTTGCACCACGGCGCCAGATAAGCTTAAGACGGCCCTGGTCTCACCACTACACCAAACTGGCACTCACTTCCCTGCTACGTCATAGGGAAATTTGTGTGGAGTTCCCGAAGTTGAAACCTGGAGATGTGTGCTGTGCTTGGATGTTTTTGTCTGGCCTGACATTCAACAGACCAGGAGGTGAAAGCTGTGCATCCTTTTCCAATTGGAAGATGCAGGGCGGACAAAAGAAAGTGCTTTTTCACACCGTGCCTAGTTAAAAGTATGGCATTTGCTCCTGCGAAAGGCAGTAATGTTTGGTGAGGTGGGGAGACGATTTGGAGAAAGCAGTGAGGAGCAATCATGCTATTATTATATTAAACCTTAATCGTTGTCATCATTAAAACAATTAGCAAATTTGAAATGTTTTCCGGAAATGCTGTCCCCACAGAATGCTGAAAAAGGTATGTAAGATAATAAGGGGTTATGATAATCATTAGGAATTAATGACCTGCGTTGCTGAATTCTGCAGGTGAATAATTAAAGTCTTGGAAACTATGTGACCTAGATATCCATGATGCAAGGAAGAGTTTGTCTGCTGCTTATTGCAGCCTGCTCATGTCTTTTTCTGGACGAATGCCCATGGCTTCAATTAAGTAGTGGCATAGCAGGGGGGGAATCCAACAGGTGAAGTTTCACCACTGCTGCATCTCTATGCCAGCTATGGGCATGTGGGGACCTTCAGTCTCAGCAGCTGCTTCATGGGGGGCAAGACTTGCCAAAAACGAGTTTCTGTTGGATTTCTAGCCAGACACATGCTCATACCTTCCTCTTGCCACACTGCTGGATTCAGTCGTAGAATCACAGAACTGTAGAGTTTGAAGGGTCTCCCCCAGGGTCATCTAGTCCAACCCCCTGCAATGCAGCAATCTCAACATGTGGCCCCCCATCCAAATTGAAACCAGACCAGACCCTGCTTCGCTTTGCAAATCCGCTAGCGGTTTTATTGTTGCGCCACCAGGGATCACATTTAGTAGCAACGCTAAGGAAATATGATGGGCGTTCCTCTGTGAATTTCCGTTTGAGGATTCAATAAGGTGAATCATTAGTGGTATGAAAAATAAATCAAAAGTGAAACTGTGTGTAAGTGTAACTTACATGTTGTAGCTTGGCAGTCAGAGGTGCGTTTTGGGTCCGAACAGGCGGAAGGCCATTGCTGTGGGCTGCAATGAGCCACATGGCCAGATCTTCTGACTTTGAAAAAAGCAACATCCCATGCAAACATTGAGATGCCAGACCAAGATATTCCTGTTTGCCCAGGCTTTCGGTTGCTATTTAGGATCATACCGCAGTATGATTCTCAACCTGTTTCTGGTGGGCAGTGTAGGATTCATGCCTTTTACAATACCGTCGGGTGAGCACTTTTTAGATCAAATTGGTTTTTCGTTGTGTGTGTGTTTTTTTTAAGGCGTTTGTTTTTGAATATTCGTACGCTTTTTGTACTTTATGAGCCTGTAAGTTGCATTGCAGGGGGTTGGACTAGATGACACCAAGAGCCCCTTCCAACTTCTATGGTTCTATGATACTTCTTTGTGGAAAGCAACAAACGCAACACATTTTTTAGTGATGAACCTTCCCCCCCCCCCCCGTATCTGAATTAGATTTGAAACCTTTTTTAAAAAAACAGAGGGTATTGTTTTGAATTGTTTTCATACGCAGAATTGACTTGAACTGCTGTTATTGTGGCTTGCTTTAACTGAGAAATCGCTTTGAGGGTTTTTTTCTTTAAATTGGAAGAGCTTCATAAATTGACTCAAATAAATAAATAGATAACGCGCTTTGAGCAATAATGTCTAATTCGAGCACCTTCAGCCATTTTTTAAAGCTCTTCCTATTTCCAGCCTGTGTGTACAAACTCGAGTGTTTCCAAGCATGGCACTATGGTAACTTGTGGGGGGGGCAGGGGGCGAGTCGCAGAAGAGGAACCCGACTCATTTCTCCTATTTCGAAAAGGCTGCAAAGGCTGGAAGGGGGAGCCCAAGGGAGAGGGAGAGATTCGAGCCAGGTTGCATTTAAAAGGCAAAAATACCTGGTTTGCACTTTTCAAAACAGCAGACGTGCCGAAACGCAGCCATCCTTCAAAATTCACCCGTCGCCGAATCTTCGGTGCAGTTTTTCAGTCCCAAAATGTACATCTGCCGGGGTGCATTCGAAGGCACACATTGGTGAAGATAACCCAAGAAGATGCATTGCATTAGGGGGGGGGGAATTCCTTTGCGAAAATGCGTGTGCATTTGGCAATATTGCATGCAGGGGTGTGTCGATATTAAGAGAAATTTGCACCCGTATGATGGTGAGTTTTCAGGATGAGGTCTCCCACACATACACAGACGGATGTGGAAATGTGGAGAATTTCCTAGGGGAGCCCCCAGCTTGCTGGCACTGTGCCCTCCCACAGCAGGCTCCCTGCAGCATCTTGAGTTCCATCTCTGTCCCCCGGGCAGCGAAGGCAGCAGTCAGGTGGCGGTGGCTGTGTGGGTGGCCGTGTGGGTAACTGAAAGCAGCAGCTGTAGCAGCGGCAGGAGGAGGAGGAGACAGAAGCAGCCACAACTCGAGCTGAACTTCATGAGAGTGCACTGGCTGAATCAGGCAGGACGATAAAAAGGAAGGAGGGCGCAGCTTGGAGGGCAGGTAAGGGGGGGAAATGGGGAGCCATGGAGAGGCAGCGTATTCTCCCCCTGGGACTTTTGTAATGGCACACAGGCTCTCTAAGCTTGCAGTGGATATGTGTGTGTGTCAGAGGAGGGAGAAAGGGTGTATACAGTCCTCGTCCTGCTCATAGAATCATACAATTGTAAAGTTGGAAGGGACCCAGAGGGTCATCTTAGTCCAACCTCCTGCAATGCAGGAATCTTTTGCCCAACGAGGGGATCGAACCCACAACCCTGAGATTAAGAGTCTCATGCTCTACCGACCAAGCTATCAATCTCAGAGTAGACCAATGGATGTTATTAGGCATGACTAACTTAGATTGGGGTGCCTGGCGTGCTCTGGTCCATGGGGTCACGAAGAGTCGGACATGACTGAACAACAACAACAAACTTAGATTCATTAATCTTACTGGGACTACTCGGAGTATAACTTAGTTGGCTGTAACCCACACTTCCCCCCGCCATCCCCTTGACAGCATTTTGTAACTTTTGAACGTCCATTTCTGCCTCTTTTTGCAGCAACGAAAAGCAAGGGGGTGTTTCAGCTCCACACCAGGAAAAGCGGTTCCCCCACCTTTCAGGTTAAAAACCTTAGTGAAAGGCTGGGCTGAGTGGCTGGTGGCCCCCCTTTATCAGCTGGCAAGCTTATTCTGTGCCTGCCCTCGTCTGCCAGGTCTCGCAAGGCCAAGATCTCAAATGGCAAAGGCTTTCCTCTTTCTATATGTGCTCCTCTTGCCCAGGGTCGTGTCGCTGGCAGAAGCGGCAACTTGCCAATGCTGCACTGTTATTCGAGGCTCGGGAGTGAGCTGGGGTTGCCAACTTTGCTCCTGTGCCCTTTCAACAGCAGTTTGACGGGCAGGTGGCTAGGGTCGGCTCCGTGCCATGGGAAGAAAGCGCCAACAGCGGAACTCTGCCAAAAGGGACAGGAGCAGATCACATGGCGAGAAGTTGGAAACGCTACTCGGGAGCTAAGCTTGAGGATGTGCAATCTCAGGGCCTTAAGCTGACACCAGGCATGGGGAAATCGGTCAATTTCAAATCTGTTTCTCATTTTTCCAGTCTCAAATTCAGCTTTCCACATCTCCGCACCAGTTTGCCAGTTGTTGTTGTTTTTCACCCCCTTGAGAATTCATCAGCATTTAAGTGTGAATTTCTCCTAACATACCCGTTTTGCCTGTGCGATTTTTGCCTAATTTATGGATTTTGGGCAAAGCGGCTTCTTTAGCATAATGCACTTTTCACAGATATATGTATTCCACATCCCCCCCCCCCAAAAAAAAATATTTGCACCTTTGTACGTATCACTTGACTGAAGTGCTGCATTGCAAAATCCGGCTGTGTTTAGGTTTACACATTGTTTCCAACAGTGCAAATTAAACCGGCTGACCTTTAACTACAAACTGAATCCTATTTCTCCACTATCTCTAGTTGCTTGTTGTAGTTTAGTCGTTTAGTCGTGTCCGACTCTTTGTGACCCCATGAACCAGAGCACGCCAGGCACTCCTGTCTTCCACTGCCTCCCACAGTTTGGTCAGACTCATGTTGGTAGCTTCGAGAACACTGTCCAACCATTTCATCCTCTGTCGTCCCCTTCTCCTTGTGCCCTCAATTTTTCCCAAGATCAGGGTCTTTTCCAGGGAGTCTTCTCTTCTCATGAGGTGGCCAAAGTATTGGAGCCTCAGCTTCGGGATCTTTCCTTCCAGTGAGCACTCAGGGCTGATTTCCTCAAGAATGGATAGGTTTGATCTTCTTGCAGTCCATGGGACTCTCAAGAGTCTCCTCCAGCACCAGAATTCAAAAGCATCAATTCTTCGGCGATCAGCCTTCTTTATGGTCCAGCTCTCACTTCCATACATCACTACTGGGAAAACCATAGCTTTAACTATACGGACCTTTGTCAGCAAGGTGATGTCTCTGCTTTTTAAGATGCTGTCTAGGTTTGTCATTGCTTTTCTCCCAAGAAGCAGGCGTCTTTTAATTTCATGGCTGCTGTCACCATCTGCAGTGATCATGGAACCCAAGAAAGTAAAATCTCTCACTGCCTCCATTTCTTCCCCTTCTAGTTACAACTCTGTAAATGGTCCTTCTGTATTCAGTGTGTAAGCTGGGAAATCTTGACGTGGAAGTCAGGATGGTGTCATTTGTTGTGTCTGTGTTCGAACGCTGCTTGTGTAACTTGTGGGAAGCTGCCGTTGTGTAAATGCCAGAGGGAAGCACAGCAATGGCAGTCAATTAGGAAGTCAACTGCTGTTGTGGGGCAGCTGAGCCATGGGCCTGCTCAGCCTACTCTCCAGTGTGTGGTTGGGGGGGGGGGCTACTTCAAGGTTTATTTCTCTTTAAACCAGACCTTGAACGAACTATCTTTTGACAGCCCTTCAAGCTCAAAAACTGTTCTTTGCAAAGTAGGAGGCTGGGTCCCCATCACAAAAGGATGTCTAGAGAAACAACTGGTGGCAAAAAAAATATACTTGTTGACTTTTTGCTCTTATGTATGGGGTGGACACGGGTGGCGCTGTGGGTTAAAGCACAGAGCCTAGGGCTTGCCGATCAGAAGGTCGGCGGTTCGAATCCCCGTGACGGGGTGAGCTCCCGTTGCTCGGTCCCAGCTCCTGCCCACCTAGCAGTTCAAAAGCACGTCAAAGTGCAAGTAGATAAATAGGTACCGCTCTGGCAGGAAGGTAAACAGCGTTTCCGTGCACTGCTCTGGTTTCGCCAGAAGCGGCTTAGTCATTGTGGCCACATGACCCGGAAGCTGTATGCCGGCTCCCTCAGCCAGTAACACAAGATGAGTGCCGCAACCCCAGAGTCAGACACGACTGGACCTAATGGTCAGGGGTCCCTTTACCTTTACCTTATGGAGAGCCCTCCCTCGAAAAGATCCGTTTCGCACCTTGCTCAATGCTGCCTGCTAAGCAATTTTTTGTTTGGAAAAGCATCTGCAAGTACAGGCTGATTTAGGACTTCTGAAGATGTGTTCCTGGTAGGGATGGGGAATAAATTTGTTTTGGTTCGCATGTTACAGGTGAACCTACCTAATTCAAAATACCATTCGAAGCAAAACACAACCTCCTTTGAAATCCACACTTTTCTGAATTTTGTAATTCGGTTCTTCAGCGAAATATTGTGTGGACAAGAGCATGTACAGGGTGATTCATAATGAAGTATATAGTTTCCATTTATAGTGTGTTGAAAGTGTATACTTCATCATGAATCATCCTGTATTAGGATAAAGTGTGCATATAGGTCCATGTATTAATGAAAAAATAGCACACAGAAAAGCATTATAAATGGGGAAATTGATTTGCAGGAATGTGTATGTTTGACGAAATTGCATGCAAACCATATGCGTTACGGGAAATCCGCGTGAAAATGCTGGTGAATTTTCATGTTGACTTCTTTTCACTGCAAACTGATCTGGAAATGTGGCCTTACTGGTGTTTTTTTGGGGGGGAAATGAGAAGCAGAGAGAAAGCAAAAGTGACAGATTTGTCTGTCCATGTTTCTGGGACTGCTGCTTTTATTGCTTCACTGTGTTGATTTATGCTTGTTGTTGTCGTTGATATATCAATGTTAATATTGATCTATGACCCCCTTGAACATTTGGTTTTGAGTGGAAAGACAGCTCCGTAAACATTTCCAGTAAACAAACTGAAAAAAATGTCTAGGTGAGCTTTTGTAGGTATGAGTTGTTGGGGAGGAGCGTGGCGTCTTAGAAAATAGGATCCTGCCTTATACCGAGTCAGGCAGTTGGGGTCCTTGTAGCTCAGCACTGTCTGCACTGACCAGCAGTGGCTTTCCAGAGTTTTGGACAGAAACCGTTCCTAGCCCTAACTGGAGATGCCGGGGATTGAACCTGTGACATTACGCATGTGAAGCCGGTGCTCTGTGGCTCTTCCCTAATTCCCCAACGTTCTGATTCAGGTGGCCTAATACTGAGTGGCACCAGTGTTGGCACAGGAGCCCTGCTTCCTTTAAGACCCACTAGATGTGCCGGCTCCCAGCACCTCGAATCGTTAAGTGTGACAATTAGGTGGCAGAAAGTTGAGAGAGTGTCAGTGTGTGGTCGGAGCAGGAAACTTACAGGCGGAGAGTCAGCCGTTCCAGGAAACGGAGATGTTTGAATGAGAAACCTACAGAACAAAACAAAAAAAACACACACAACCCTGAATGTTTAATACCTTTGTGTCCCGCCCCCACACAGTGCTTTTGGGGGGGGTACTCAAGGGTATGCAGTACCGGGCAGGCACACCAAGTGGTGCAGGCTGGGGGGTCTTCAGCCCCCCAAAAAAATTCAAGGAGGGGGCTGGGCTCCTCCAAAATCCTGTGGCTTGCTCCACCGCCTTCTGCCCACCATGTCACTCAGGGAGGAGGAAGCCAAGTGTGGACCCCAGTTCCGCGCTCCCCATTTCCCATCCGGCATGCGAGCACTGGCATCGCGCACTAGGTGGGGGGCGGGACACATCACATGATGAGCAACATGGCGCATCACGTGATGAGCCCACCACGCAATGTAGGGGGCAAGCCAGCGCCCTTGGTACCAACACCGTTTTTTCTAAAAGAATAGACACTGCCGCCCCCAAGGTATAGGAATAAATAGGATCTGGGTGGTGGTGGAGGAATGATTCTGCTTCTCCATCACTGTGCAGAACCCAACCCTGAGCAGCTTGGCTTCGCTTTAACGTCCTCCAATTAAAAAACATGTGTGTGTGTGTTTTGAGACTGGGAGTGCTGTGGAAGCAGAACTTCCAGGCCTTGAGTTCAAATCTCCGAACATTTCAGAAGTCGAACAGACTTCCGGAACGGATTCCGTTTGACTTCCGAGGTACGACTGTACCCAGTGTCGGTGAAGTTAGCTCTTTATTAAAAGAAACCAAAACAGCACAGCACAGATCACAGCAACTCTTCCCATTAGGTCTTCTCCAATGAGGCAATTGTGGGGGCTGGAAGTCCCCACCGCTCCCTAAGATCCCTCCTCTTCCTGGGTCCGTCCCAAACAATTAGAATTGAAATAAAATCTGCTGCACTCTGCCGCCATCAAATGTTGAGCTTTTTTTTTTAGGATTTTACCCCAAAGTCGAGCTTTTTTAAGATTGAAGTTGTTGAGCTTTTTTTAAGATTTTACCCCAGTAAATAAACTGACACAGGGGCTGGATTAAACTGACTGGCGGGCCAGATATTCCCAAACAATCTCAGGCTCCTTCATCTATTTTCTCATTGCTCTTCCCTCTTCATTCTTCTGCGTTTTCTGGGGAGACTAGCAGCGAGGCAAGTTGGTCACAGCAGGAGGGAGAGACTCCCTGGCTCAGGGGTCGGCAAGGGGTCGGTTCCCTCCGTGGGCTAGACCGTGCGCACGCATGAGCATGTGCGGCTGTGACTTCCAGCATCTGCATCTGCGCAGACGTGATTTCCAGCATCTGAGTGTGCTCAGACGCGATTTCCGGCACCGCAGAAGTGAGTCCCCATGCTGCGCTGCACCAGTTTAGCGTAGTGTACGGGGACTCACTGAGTGGGTGGCTCAGTTCGGGGGAAGCTCAGGGGCCAGTTAAACGTCCTCCATGGGCCACTTATGGCCCATGGGGCTTAGGTTGCCTACCCCTGCCCTGGCTTCTTCAGCAACCTGTCTCATCTCTGTCTCCTGGCCCCCTTCCTCTCCTGCCACTGATTCTGGACTGCTCTCTGCCCCAACCTCTCCCTGCTCACTAAATCCCATTGCCTCTTCAGCTTCCGACATCTCCTCCTCCCCATCTGCCCCCTCTTCTCCCTCTAACTGCCATCCCACCACCAATCCTCTGGCTCTGAGCCTTTTTCCCCTGGGGGTTCCCTTGGGGTTCCCCAACTGGTACCTCTCACCGTTCCTCTGCATCCAGCCAGTCCATGACATCTGATCGTTTAGTCACTGGCTCCCTGGTAGACTCTAAGCAAGGAGTGCAGAATACAAAAGAGGTAATGTTAGATGCCAAGTGTGCAATTAGATACATTTGGTCCTCTCTGTGTGGCTGGCGTGGGTGCTTAATTAAAGGATGGACAGCTCGTTTTCCAGACCAGTTTCACCCAGAGGTGGAAAGCACTGGCAGAAGTTGCACAATTTGAAGGCCGAGAAATGACGCGGCTTGAGTCTATCTGCAAATGTGCAGCATCTTAACTTGTCTTTTCCACAACTCCCCTAATATGAGGAATTTCTGCACTTAGTAGAGCCACTGGAGAAATTCATTTGATTCACCTTTCCGATGCAAACCTTCAAAATTCACTCTTCTCAACGCGGCTCGAAACACAGCTCTCCTTCTGAAGCCGCACTTTCTCTGAATTTTGCAATGCAGTTATCCAGCCAAAGAATGGATGCAAAAATAAAGTTCTTATTTGTGAAAAGTATGTTCAAAAAAAGCAGTTGATATTGGTGAAAATAATGGTGCGGAGAAACGCATTGGGTTCCCGGGAAATTGCTTGCAAAAAAATAAAGCAAATGCTAGGCGAAATTGCATAGGAAAATGTGCACATTGGAAGGAACACATTCTCAAATGCACAGGAGTTTTCATGCAGACTTTTTATGAATAAATTTGTAGTCTCATGCAGCACTGGGGTGAACTGGCCTACTAAGGAGTAAGTCCTATTAGATTCAATGGGACTTACTCCCAGTAGCCCAATGGGTCAGTGTATCAGGATCCCTGCAATGCTGGAAGTTGGGGCCAGATGACCCTCAGGGTCCAATCCAGTTCTACAATTCTGTGATTCTAAGTGGGGTTAGGATTGCAGCCTTGTTTCCTCCAGCTTGCTTGTATGATAGGCAGGTCAACAGGCAGGCAATTTCCCAGACTGCCCCCGTCACTGTGTCATTCTGGAACATTCTGGAAGAAAATGGCGCGTGCGTGCACGCACACAGTTGGTCACCTTTTGCTCTTGTCCCCAAAGCATGCAGTACCCTAGGCATTATAGGAAAATAAAATAAGATCAGTACGCCCATTCATTCCTCATGGCGTTTTTTTCATGCTGAATTAAACCTGAATGGGCCCCCATTTGGTTCAGTTGTTCATTCACTGCAAAATTAATGCAACATCCCTGCGGTACAGAGCAGCTGTACTACTTTAACTTGGTGGAAAGACTTGCGCAGTACAATCCTATGCTGGTCTACTTCAGCCATGAGCCCCATTAAGTTCAATGGGACTTGCTCCCAGCTAAGGATTGCAGCCTAAGGAAGATGTATGTATGTAAGAGTTTGTTTTGGAGTGGTGTTCAGTACAAAGAAAGGAGGTCTTTATGGTTGTCACTGCTGCAGTTTTGTTCCACTGGAAAATAAAAACCCTGATAACATCTCAAGCTAAAAATCTTCTACTCTTTAGTATGTAGATGGTGTGCGTTTAAAGGTTGGGGGTGGGGAGGTTTTCCTCTTTAGCTCTGTCAATTCTGCCAAAACTCTATGCAGAAAACTGACAAGGTTAAACTTGCAACAACCTGATCATTCTTTATTGTAATTTATTTGCATTGGTGCAAACGAAGTTAGCTGAACTTGAGTCCCACTGAAAGTGGCTTAGTCATGCTGGCCACGTGACCTGGAAGCTGTACGCCGGCTCCCTTGGCCTATAGAGCGAGATGAGTGCCACAACCCCAGAGTTGTCCGCGACTGGACCTAACAGTCAGGGGTACCTTTACCTTTATTCAATTATTATTACTTTTATATATATATATCCCACCCATCTGACTGGTTTGCCCTAGCCACTCTGGGCGGCTTCCTATAAAAACATATTAATACATAAAATATTTTTTTTAAAAAAACTTCCCTATACAGGGCTGCCATCAGAGGCCTTCCATAGGTTCTATAGTTACTTATCTCCTTGGCTCAAGGACTGCATAACTCCATACCCTCCAACATTTCTCCAATGAAAATAAGGACATCTTAAGGAAAAGTGGGACATTCTGGGATCAAATCAGAAACCGTGATGGCTTCTGTAAATCCGGGACTGTCCCTGGAAAAATAGGGGCACTTGGAGGGTCTGTGTTTGTTTTGCCAGTGTGGTGTAGTGGTTAAGAGCAGTAGACTCGTAATCTGGGGAACCGGGTTCGTGTCTCCGCTCCTCCACATGCAGCTGCTGGGTGACCTTGGGCTAGTCACACTTCTCTGAAGTCTCTCAGCCCCACTCACCTCACAGAGTGTTTGTTGTGGGGGAGGAAGGGAAAGGAGAATGTTAGCCGCTTTGAGACTCCTTTGGGTAGTGATAAAGCGGGATATCAAATCCAAACTCTTCTTCTTCTTCTTCTTCTTCTTCTTCTTCTTCTTCTTCTTCTTCTTCTTCTTCTTCTTCTTCTTTTCCCTTCCAGTGAAGCTCACCCATCCAAGGTCCCACTTGCTGGCTGGATTCATTTCCATCCAGTATACAATGGCACCTTGGTTCTCAAACTTAATCTGTTCCGGAAGTCCGTTCCAAAACCAAACTGTTCCAAAACCAAGGCGTGCTTTCCCACAGAAAGCAATGCAAAATGGATGAATCCGTTCCAGACTTTTAAAAACAACCCTTAAAACAGCAATTCAACCTGAATTTTACTGTCTAACGAGGCCACTGATCCATAAAATGAAAGCAAGAAGCAATGTAACGCAGTCACACAATCAATCAATCAGTAACTGAACTGGGTTCCACACAGTCACAAAAAAAAAAAACAATAAAAGAGCCGCGGAAACAAAAATGCAAAATAAATAGCAAAAACAGACAGACCTCGGCGTAACACTCAAAATGGAGCATGTTCGGCTTCCGGAAAAAGTTTGCAAACCGGAACACTTACTTCTGGGTTTGCAGTGTTTGGGTTTCAAGTTGTTTGAGTACCGAGGTACTTGAGAACCAAGGTAAAGGTAAAGGGTAACCTGACCACTAGATCCAGTCGTGGACGACTCTGGGGTTGTGGTGCTCATTTCACTTTACTAGCTGAGGGAGCCGGCGTACAGCTTCTGGGTCATGTGGCCTGCATGACTAAGCCGCTTCTGGCGAACCAGAGCAGCGCACAGAAACACTGTTTACCTTCCCGCAAGAGCGGTACCTATTTATCTACTTGCACTTTGATGTGCTTTCGAACTGCTAGGTTGGCAGGAGCAGGGGCCGAGCAACGGGAGCTCACCCCATCGCGGGGATTCAAACCGCCGACCTTCTGATCGGCAAGCCCTAGGCTCTGTGGTTTAGACCACGGCGCCACCCGTGTCCCTGAGAACCAAGGCACCACTGTATAAATATCACATTTAACACTTGACAGCATCTTATTTAACCATGCCGGCTTCCAGCCATCCCCTTGCAGTGCCATTTTGCAAACTGCTTTGCTCCTGGTTCCCTTTTGGGGGCAGCTTGCGCCCGGCACTAACTTGTGCAGGGTTCACTGAGCAAACGCTTCCCGCTCGCCCCCCCTCCTCCTCCAGCATCCAATATCCAATTTCAAGCCCTCCTGCAGCTGGCTGCTGCTTTTCACCCAGCAAAGTCAATCAGATGTCATTCCCGACCATTGCCTCGGTGACCACAGCAGCCTCCAGCGATGCAGCGGAGCCGACAGCATAGCTGCTCCATGTGCCAGGGAAACTTCTGCTAACTCAGCGGGTTGCGGGACGGAGAGGGGAAATGCTGCCCGGAATGGATAAGCGACTTCTCTGTTAAATTCACCAGGCTTGCCACAGACGATAAAACTATAAAAGCCAAGGCAATTGTGAGAGCCTCTCCAGTAACGTCTGCTTTCTTCTCCTCGCAGAGACCGACATGTCTCCTTTTCTCCGTATTGGATTGTCCAACTACGACAGCGGTCCCTACCTGCCTTCCCAGGGAGATGTGATCGATCCCTATTGTGCAGTGATAGTCAAGGAAGCAGTGGAGTCAGGTAAATGCTTTATTCCCACGTTTGAGCATGCATGCGCTTAATAACAACAATAACGATTTTATTATTTTTATATGCCGCCCATCTGACTGGGTTGCCCCTGCCACTCAGGGAGGCTTCCAGCAAAATATTAAAAACACAGTGAAATGTCAAACGTTAAAAAAACATTCCCTGTACAGGGCTGCCTTCAGATGTCTTCTGAGAGCCATATAGCTGTTTATCGGCTTGGCATCTGACAGGAGGGTGTTCCACAGGGCGGGCGCCACTACCGAGAAGGCCCTCTGCCTGGTTCCCTGTAACTTCACTTCTCACAGTGAGGGAACCGCCAGAAGACCTTCAGATTTGGACTTTGGGGTCCAGGCTGGCCAATGGCCAATGGTCAGGGCCAGCCAACCTGTGAGGCAAGAGGAGGTGACAGCCTCAGGCTGCAGGATCCACAGGGACAATGTAGATATTTGTGGGCCACCCCCACCCCACCCCTTGTTCTTGATCTTCACTCACCCTTCTTCCCTGGTGGGGAAGGGGGTGCCATTTTGTGGTTCGCCTCAGGTGCCAAAATGTCTTGGGCCAGCCCTACTGGGGGAGATGCAGCCTGAGTCTATCCAGAGTGAGTTTCAAATCACACATTAACATTGATTGATTGATTGATTGATTGATTGATAATTGATTGATTATTGATGGATTGATAACATTTGTATACCCTGCTCTACAGCCTAAAAGCATTCCAGAGTGGCTTACATATAGTCAAAACAAGACAGCCCCTACTTGCAGGGTTACAATCTAGAGAAGCACGACACACAAGGGGAAAGGAACAAGGAGGGCAGAGGAAAATCAAAACTCAGGCACCAATTTCTAAACAGTTGTTGTTCCTACAATGGCCGACTAGCACAGTTCAGGGGCAAGAGGGAGCTGATGGAGTAAGTACTGCTTCCCAGCTCTTCCACTACTGGAATGGCTGTCCCAGAGGAGTGAGGGAGGCCTGATGCAGTCAGTATTTTATATGCTCTTGTCTGTCATGGTTTTATTTTCAAACCAAGATTAATATAGAATCATAGAATTCTAAGTTGGATGGGACCATGAGGGTCCTCTAGTCCAACTCCCTGCATTGCAGAGTTGTTGTTGTTTTAAAAAATGCCCAATGTGTGACTCGAACCCACATCTCATGCTCTACTGACTGAGCTAGCCTAGCTGTTGTTACATTCCCATTAATTGTTATGTTGCCCATTCATTCATTCATTCATTCATTCAATTTATATCCTCCTCTTCCTCCCAAAGGAGTCCAGGAACGGCAAACGCAAGCAATGATTATTTTCAAATATTCTAACAACAGTTTTACAAAATTGTCTCAGAGTTGCCAGAATCTGAGAGATGCCAGGAGCAGTATCTTTCATCCATCAAACAGGAATGATTTTAGATTCCTCCTCAAAGTCAATAACAAGGAAGACAGGTGTACCTCGCCAGGGAGGGTGTTCCACAAATGGGGAGCCACCATAGAAAAGGCCCTGTCGCAGGTTGGTGACAACTGGGCAGCCTGCAGTTGGGTCAGAGAAAGAGCAGATAGAGACTACTTCATCCTTTCCCTCCTGTTCATTTCCCAGCTCACAAATTGCCCTCCGCCAGCTGCTTTTTTTTTACCCACAGGGAGAAAGATTCAATTTCCACATCTTTCCCCCAAAGTTTTCTCCATATCTGGGTACTATTTCTTCTCTTCTTCTTTTTGTCTTATCTTACTCTGTACACTTGTAATTGTGTATTTTTTATCTTTCAATAAAATAAGAAAAGGTAAAGCCGCTTGCTCAGGCTAGATTTTTTTTTTCATTTTTTCATTTTTGAGGTGGGAGAAAACTACAGTAAAAGGAAGGGGTTAAGCATGGGAACATAGGAACTTGTCTTTATCCTATCGAGCTCAGTATTGTCCGCACTGACTGGCAGCAGCTCTCCTGGATTTCAGGCAGTGAGTCATTGCCAGCCCTACCTAGGGCTTGAACCTGCAGCCTTCTGCATGCCAAGCAGATGTTCTGCCACTTAGCTACGACACTGGCCCTAATTTTCTCTAGCCAGCCTTTCTCTATCCCACCCAACTTGCAGTCTTCCCCAGTGAATTTTGACTTTCTTTACAAAAAGAAAAGAAAAGAAGAAGAAATAATTTGTATTTTAAAGTTCCTAGTTTGGGCTAGTTTATTCTCCCTGTTTTTAGCATGCAGCGGCATTTGAGTGTCACGCGATTTTAAGGAACGATTTAGGACTTGGCCTTTCCAGAACTCCTCAATATGAATGGAAAACATCAGGATTCAGCCTTATTCTGTTCGGCACTCCAGTTTCAGAACTGTGTAAAATAGGCCTTTATTCAAAATATTGGTGCTAGGCAAAGAAAAGGACCTTTTAAAAGAAAAGGGAAAAGGTGCTATTGTAGTCATTTTATTAAAAAAAACACACCCAATCTTGAGATCCAAGAGTGCCGGCAAGCTAAAAATAATCCCTCTTAATGCAGCAAAGAATTTAGTCTTGCACAGAAAGGTCAGGGAACTTAATACACAGAGAGACACACACACACATCCCATGATGTCTTGTTGGGGAAAGAGCCAGAAAACTAAGAAGCTTTATAGAATCACGTTGGTTTGATGGAGAGGCTAAAACGAACACCCTCAAAAGAAGTTGCTCCTTCTCCGCCAATATTAACGCCCGTTAATTACCGGTAAATGCACTGCACTCCACATAAGTCTCAAGGCATTTAATGTGTTGAGGGGAGTCACTGGCTATACGCCATTAGGTTGTCAGTGCTCTCCCCTGCGTTGTGGCAAAATGGGGGGCAGGCTCTCTGCGTAAACGTATGTTTTCCAGAGCCAGCCCAATCCCCACGCAGTTTGGATAACCCTGATGTTCCCCAGATCCCCGCTTGGGGACTGGGAGGGATAAATGCCTAATGCCTAAGCCAAGGTCATCCTACATCTGAAAGTTTAATAAAGTTGTGGCCAATTTTAATCCCATAACATGTTGTCATGAGTCATTATTCCTCCCGGGGGTCGCCCGGGGTTGAGGGGTCTCCGTCTGGCCACATAATAATAATAATAATAATAATAATAATAATAATAATAAAGCAACAACATTAAAAACTTCCCTAGACAGGGCTGCCTTCAGATGTCTTCTAAAAGTCAAATAGTTGTTTAACAAAGCAAGCCTTCCATCTTCCTCAATGTTGCATGCATCTATGAGCTGCGTTGGAGCATGTGTCTATATTACAAATTCAGGGAGCGGGGCTGAACTTAAAGTGCCTTGCAAATGATTCTGTTATTTTATTCGAACCTGCTGCCCGCAAAGCAGCTCACCCTGAAACAGGAGCCTGCAGGTGAGTAGGGCTGCTGTTGCCACTTCAGAAGAAAGGCTTTTGAGTGCTTGATGAATCCTGCAGAGGATAAACTCAGCTGCCCTTTCAAAGCTCCTTGTGACCAAATAGGCCACCTGGATACCTGCGGCCTTCGGCCACCTGCCTGCCTTAGTGACATTTGCTTTTTGGAAGGCTCTGGTGTGTCTTTGAACTCTGCAGATTGAAGAGCTCTAGTTGGAGGAGGCGGGGGACCCTGCTCTTCAAAGCCAAGCCTCAGCCATCCCTCCATTGGTCACTTCCAGGATGGATTGCTGCAATGCGCTCTACATGGGGCTGCCTTTGAAGACTGTATGGAAGCTCCAATTAGTTTGGAAAGCAGCTGCTAAACTGCTAATAGGAGACCCAGGAGGTGGGATCATTTCACAACTGTTTGGAAAGAATGCGTTGGTTTCTTGTACTTTCCCAGGCTCAAAGTGCTGGTGCTTCCCTTTGAAACCCGGTTTGGCATATGACCCAAATATGATTGATTGATTGATTGATTGATTGATTGATTGCATCGCCATTTAAATGTGAGCATTCATAATTTAAATGCACAATACTGTAGAACATTCCCACTAAAACATGCACAGGGAATGCTTTCCAGCCCACTGGTCACATTCCCTTCTGGGGTGGTGAGTCTTCTTCTTTGGCGATACCTCGTAGCCGAGTGTCTTCCAAAAACACAGTTTTAACAGTGAGTCTGTAAATGACTGTGGAGGCCAATTCTGGATCCACACGTCCTTCCACATTGGGGACATAGGTTTCCAGGAGGGAGTAGATCATGGTGAGGGTTTGCCAAACGTGCCTTCCTCTTAGCTCGTTTCTCCCTTTTGTCCTGAGTTCAAGCATCTTCAAAGCCCATGACACCTTTGGTAAAGGCTATTCTCCAATTGGGACGCGGGTGGCGCTGTGGTCTAAACCACAGAGCCTAGGGCTTGCGTTGCTCGGTCCCAGCTCCTGCCAACCTAGCAGTTCGAAAGCACATCGAAGTGCAAGTAGATAAATAGGTACCACTCCGGCGGGAAGGTAAACGGTGTTTCTGTGAGCTGCTCTGGTTCACCAGAAGCGGCTTAGTCATGCTGGCCACATGACCCGGAAAAACTGTCTGTGGACAAACGCCGGCTCCCTCGGCCAGTACAGCAAGATGAGCGCCGCAACCCCAGAGTCATCTGTGACTGGACGTAACGGTCAGGGGTCCCTTTACCTTTACCTATTCTCCAATTAGAACGCTCGCAGGCCAGTGTTTCCCAGTTGTCAGTGTTTATACTACTTTTTTTTTTTAAAGATCTGCCTTGAGAGAGTCTTTGAACCTCGTTTGTTGACCACCAGCATTACTCTTCCCATTTTTAAGTAGGGGCAGAGGGGAAAATATTTGCTCTGGATGAGATGCAACTATTCAAATAAATCCTTTTGACCCTAGAGAACGGCCAATCCTACATCCAGAAGAAGCCCACCATGTACCCACCTTGGAACAGCACTTTTGATGCTCACATCCACAGGGGCCGCGTAATGCACATCGTGGTGAAGGACAAGAGCGCGGAGATGGTCGCAGAAACGACGGTGGAACTCAATTTGGTTGCAGACAAGTGCAAAAGGAAGAACGGGAAATCAGAAATTTGGGTAAGCAACAGAGCCGTTGGTCACTTGATAATTCCCCACCTGTCCAAGGTGCTGGCTTTGATCTTTGAAGGCCTTCACAGCTTAAGGCTAGGGGTGGAGGACGAATCTGCAGAATTCTGATTCCAAAATAGATTCGCCTGATTCAATCTGGGCAGATTATGACCTGAGTTTGCACCATGTGTAGGCAACTAAGGAGGCACTGTTTTCCATTCCTCGCTGTCCTTTTTTGCACTCAGCGCTGTTTCCGGTCCACTGCTGTTCGCCTTCTGCCAAAACCTTTTGTTTATCACCTCACTGTCTGCTGTGGCGGAATTATGCAATTATGCAATTAATTACATAAATTATGTTGCCCATTGTGTTATCCCGCTCCATGCACTTGGGTGCAAAGTAAACACACTGCAAATGAGGGGGAGGAGCAATCAATTGCACGTTGTTTGCGGACTGAAGGCAACAACAACGGTATACAAATCTGCTTGGACAAATAAACGTGGGTGAATGAATAGCATGTATAAATACTGTATAACAAATGCACATGAGATTGTGAAGTTGGCAAAGCAGAAAATGCTGGATTTTGGAGGAAGGAATCAGGGACATAGGAAAGTGCTTTGTACTGAGTCAGAGCAGCAGTCCATCAAGCTCTCTATTGTCTACACTGACTGGCAGCAGTTCTCTGGGTTTTCAAGCAGAATACATTCCAGTTCCTATGTTGGGCAAAAGATTCCTGCATTGCAGGGGGTTGGACTAGATGACCCTCTGGGTCCCTTCCAACTCTACAATCCCACTATTCCGTGATTCCATACCTGGATTCCATACCTCTACCACTGAGCTACAGCCCTTCAGCTAATTAATGGAGACTTTTTCTTCCTTAAAAGCCATCTGCAGTCAATGGGCAGTGCCTGTTTCTGCAGAATTGAAACACTTGGTTTCAATAAACCTGCTGTGAATTTGCTCAGTCTGAAGGACACTGTTGTAATAGACTTTGCCTAGATGGAAAAAAAAATCCCCTTTGGGCAGGAAGAATAATTGGCAGTAATAAAACTGACTTGAGCTTGAATTCGTTCATGCCTCTCCGGGGAATTTTCTCCAAAAATGTGATCGAAAGCTTAATGAAGAAATGTAGCGAACCGTATAGATCATGATGCAACTGTCCTGGAAGCTTTTGAAATGCACTTGTGTAAAACGTTATTGCTGGGGATGTAGTACGACGTTTCTGAGGAACAGTGACGTATTGAGCTTCTTACCTTTGTGATCACCAGACTGAATGATAAATGCAGGAGAGGGTGCTGAATGCCTAGGTCTGAATCGCACAGTGCAATCCTGTTGCAGAGTTGGGGCAGGTTCAGAAAAGGGGCGACCCAAATGGCCACCTCTTTAGATGGCTTTAGAAGAGGTTTAGCTGAATTTGTGGGCTATCGATGGCTATTAGCCATGATGGCAATGTTCTGCCTCCACTGTAATGCTTCTGAATACCAATTGCTGAAAACTGCAGGACGGGAGCAGTGGCGTAGCGTGGGTTGCCAGTGCCCAGGGCTGCATGGAGGGAAGGAAACAGATGGAGTATACATGCACATTCAACTGCCTAACGCCATCATCCAGGATACTGCAGCCACAGAGATGAGATGAGAAGTGTCGTTCCATTGTCTGGAAAGGTCACTTCATGGTCTGCATGGAGAAGCCGTTTTCAACGGAGCCTAGCGATGGAGGCAGCGCCGGGTGTTTGAAATTTTGTGCCCCCTAACAATTTTGGGTTTGGGGCAACCACCCCTTTGCCCACACCCACACTACACCACTGCATAAGAGTGTGTTCTTGTGATTCGGTCCTCCTTGAAGGTTCCCCATAGTCACTGACTGGCCACTGTGAGAACAGGATGCTGGACTAGATGGGCCATTGGCCTGATCCAGCAAAGTTCTTGCATTTTCATCCAGGAGGACAAGCAAAGGATTATTTATGTTAACCAACATCAACCTCCCTTCACAATAAATAAATAAATACTTTAATACATTTTTTTAAAAAAAACTGTGGATCACAAGATTATTGCGAGTTCTTTCCATTATGACTTTTCATGCGATGGTCACTCCGTGGCTGTTTTGTCACTCACTCTTCCTTTTTTTTTAAAAAAAAAAGCTATTTTTAATTTGCCTTTCTTTATTTTATTTTTTAGCTAGAACTGAAGCCACAAGGCAGAATGTTAATGAATGCAAGATACTTCCTGGAAACTACTGGCAAGTGATGGTCATATTATTGCTACTACATTTTCAATTGTTTTCACTGCGGATTTCCCCGCCCCAAAAGCTCAGGTTGGGACATGGTGATTTCAAAATGTGTAAAATCCCGACGCAGAGCAATAAATACTTTTACATAAAGAAACACAGCAGAGCCTCAAAAAACTGAAATTCTTAAACTGCTCAGGGACCAGTTTAATGGCGGGTGCAATTTTAATTGGCTTTTATAGCGACATATTGGGATTTGTGACACCCAAAGGACTGATTCACACATGCGTGAGCGTCATTTACTGTCTTTCATCACTCAGGACGAACCCTGGGCCACTTCTGGACTCATTGTTTTCGGGCGGAATTCAGTCACGTCCTGGTGAATTTCAGTTTGTGCGATTGAAGTTGGTTTGGTGCTTTTACAAACCAGCTTCCTGATAAGGAAAGTGACTGGAAAATGGATTGGAAAGCATATTGCTTGCTGGATGCCAGGTGGTCTAACCACCCTGCAAGCAAATCAGAACAAATGCACAATAAATAGCCAACCTAGTCCAAACACCCTACAAACTTTGTACGAGCAAATCGGGGTGAATTCTTGAGAAACAGTTAATGGGCAATTGTGTGTTCGCAGTTTTGTTTTGTTTGTTTTTTAACCACAGTGGTACCTCTGGTTACGAATTTAATTCGTCCCAGAGGTCCGTTCTTAACCTGAAACTGTTCTTAACTAGAGGCGCGCTTTCGCTAATGGGGTCGCCGGCACACAATTTCCGTTCTCATCCTGGGGCAAAGTTCTCAACTCAAGGTAACTCTTCCAGGTTAGCGGAGTTTGTAACCTGAAGCGTTTGTAACCTGAGGCATTTGTAACTTGAGGTACCACTGTAAATTGCAAGCTCAGCTGGTCCACTGTAAATTGCAAGCTCAGCCTTGTCTTTTTGTTACAGTCCCAAATTGGAGTCACACACCCCACGCCCCTGCAATTTACATTTGGGCAGAAAGGTCCTTTTTTCCTCCCAATTCAAAGAGTGGGTGTAAAGAGCTTTAGCTAAGTAGCAGGTGTAATCGGAAAATCCCACGTGTGGAACTGCCCGGGCACCTGGCCCTTGGGGATAAGCCCACTGGTTTCTGCGGAGTTAAATAAAAGAAGTCCAGCCACTGGAGCAAGGACAAGACAGGGTTTATTGCGCAATAGGTTACAGTCAAACTGCACACCCAGAGCCGGGTTACAAGAACTTTTAAAAACTCCTATCATATCCCAGAATACAGTTTGGAAACATCATTACTACATCACTAAAACATCATCACTACATCACGAAAGGGAAGGGTTATACGTGATTAACATATAGGAAAAACAAGATTAACATATGGGGGAAACAGAGCAATATCAGGGAGATAGCCCTGAGCCAATGTGAATTGGTGTTAAGTATTGGCAAGGATACCTTGAGCACTTATCTGGGAGAGAACAATGGGATTCCAGCTGAGGGATATTAGCCCAGTGGCTTCCTGAAGCACCCAGAGATTACCTGCTGAGGCATTTCCCTGTGTACGTGGTCTCTCGCCTACTGGATCATGGCAGAGAGATGGGTCCCCTTAAGGGCATCACTCCATACCCCAATGAGTTTGCTCGGGAAGAGACTTTGCTTGGGTGACCCCCCCCCCATAATTTCCATAACACAGGACACCATTTTTTTCTGGCTCAGTCCCCAATTTTGTCATCATTTCCTGCTTGTAGCATCTGGCTGGCTACTGTAAGAACAGGGTGCTGGAGCAAATAAGCAATTTCCCTGATCTGCTCTGAGTCAGAAGAAGGTTCTTTCATTTGGGGTAGGGGTCTTTACAGGAGATGCCCGGCATTTGATGAGAGCCAAAATTACAACCATGTTACTTCTGCCGGAGGGTACCACTTCAGGCTGGGAGAGGGGGGGTTGCGACCTTGTGTCGATCCTCCCTGCACATCAAAACCTAGCAGATCAAGGACAAATGTAGGTGAGACCCCTGTTCCCTGACCTGCTAGTTTTCCAAAGACATGGAATCCCCGCCATGGGGCAAGCATTCAGGCATATGACACCCCCCAGGCAGTCCACAAATATATGCACCAACCACTCACTTCTCTTGGTTGTATGACTCAGCTCTCTGAGCTGTTTTAGGAAGTGTGCCCTGCTGTTTATTTATTTTTAAAGCTGGCGGCTTTTCAAGCTGATTTAAATATATGTTGTTTTAGCTTACAGGCAGACCGCAGGGATTCGTCATCAGAATAACCAGACTTCTCTCTCTTTCTCTCACCCAGATGATCCGGAGTTTATTGACTGTGAAAAAGAAGGGTTTTTCTCTCTGCACCAACGCAGAGGAGCCATCAAGCAAGCCAAGATCCACAATGTCAAGTGTCACGAGTTCACGGCTACTTTCTTCCCCCAGCCCACATTCTGTTCCGTTTGCCACGAGTTCGTCTGGTATGACACATGGCTTCCCCTCCCTCCCTTGATCCATTGCCATGGCAGTCCTCCCCCAACCTGATGCCCACCAGAAGTTTTTGGGACTACAACTCCCATCAGGCCCCAATCTGAATGGCCCTAGACTAGCCTTTGCCAGTTGTGCTTGCTGTGGCTGATGGGAGTTGTAGTCCAAAACATCTGTAGAGCACCAGCGTGAGGAAGACTATCTAGTGGGGAAGGGACAACCTGCTGCTTCTCTGATGCGGGGGGTTGAAACAGAGATCTCTTACTCTCTCGCAGCAAAATTATACACAATGGCAATCGCTCCAAGCACATTAAAACTTGGTTAAATTTGCATCTACCTTAACCAAACATTCCCCATGAAAATACTAAATCACATAGCTTGCAAATAAGTGGATGTTTTACTCAGTGTATCCAAACATTACAGCAAAATAAAGGTAAAGGGACCCCTGACCATTAGGTCCAGTTGTGTCCAACTCTGGGGTTGCGGCGCTCATCTCGCTTTATTGACCGAGGGAGCTGGCGTACAGCTTCCGGGTCATGTGGCCAGCATGACTAAGCCGCTTCTGGCGAACCAGAGCAGCGCACGGAAACGCCGTTTACCTTCCCGCCAGGGCGGTACCTATTTATCTACTTGCACTTTGACATGCTTTCAAACTGCTAGGTGGGCAGGAGCAGGGATCGAGCAACGGGAGCTCACCCCCTCGCGGGGATTCAAACCGCCGACCTTCTGATCAGCAAGCCCTAGGCTCTGTGGTTTAACCCACAGCGCCACCCGCGTCTCCATCAAGTAGTCTCCATCAAATGACTTAGAAAGAAAAGTACTAGGTTTCTTTTTTTAAAAAAAAAAGATCATGCAGTCTTTGAGTTGGCAAAGATGCAGGCTTTAAAATCTCCATTTTGGAGAGATTCAGTTCACTTGCAGGAACAACTGAGTTGGTAGCCGAAGCCACATGGCTCCTTCTTTGCTTGCTCCAAGAAGCACAAAGAGAAAAAGACTGAGAAGTGGGGTGGGAGGGGGGGAGAGCAGAGGCTGCTAAGTGCCTGCTTAGCCACACCCACTCTGGTAATGAACCCATGGCTCAGGTTAACCCTTTCATGCATGCAATCATGAGTCAGTTACAGGTAGGTAGCCGTGCTGGTCTGCCATAGTCGAAACAAAATAAAAATAGAAGAATTCCTTCAAGGAGCACCTTTGTGTTGTTCAGTCGTGTCCGACTCTTCGTGACCCCATGGACCAGAGCACGCCAGGCACCCCTATCCTCCACTGCCTCCCGCAGTTTGGCCAAACTCATGCCAGTTGCTTCGAAAACACTGTCCAACCATCTCGTCCTCTGTCGTCCCCTTCTCCTTGTGCCCTCCATCTTTCCCAACATCAGGGTCTTTTCCAGGGAGTCTTCTCTTCTCATGAGGTGGCCAAAGTATTGGAGCCTCAGCTTCAGGATATCTCCTTCCAGTGAGCACTCAGGGCTGATTTCTTTAAGGATGGATAAGTTTTATTTTTTTGCAGTCCATGGGACTCTCAAGAGTCTCCTCCAGCACCATAATTCAAAAGCATCAATTCTTTGGCGACCAGTCTTCTTTATGGTCCAGCTCTCACTTCCATACATTACTACTGGGAAAACCATAGCTTTAACTATACGGACCTTTGTCGGCAAAGTAGCATCTTAGAGACCAACTAAGTTTGTTCTTGGTATGAGCTTTCGTCTGCATGCACACTTCTTCAGATTGTGAGTCCGTAACTGTATATTACAACAGAACCCTCCTACCTGAAGGGCCACTGCGAACCATTCCTCAGTGTGAATTCAAAATCCTACCTAGACCCCTATATGCAAATGATGCAACCTCAAATATAGCATGTGCCTCAAATAACTATCAAAGGCAAATAGCACCTATGAATTTAACATTTGAATAGCATCTGCTGCAGGGGGATTAACTCCCCTTTCTTCTACATTGGTCCCAAAGGAGGATTGATGAGAGAGAGAGAGAGAGAGAGAGAGAGAGAGAGAGAGAGAGAGAGAGATCACCTTAAGAGGAGGGATTTTCTTCAAGACCGTAGCAGAAAAGAAAAGGGTTAAATTTCTACTCCACACTTGCTTTGATTCTCTCCCCAAACAGATGCATTAAAAAAAGAAAACTTGCATTTTCTAAATAGAAAGACATATTTAATGTCCTGCCTCTACCTTGAACGTATTGCTATCATACTAATTGTGGCTTCAGTTTTCTCCAGTCCACTTAATTAAGGTAGCCCAAGCTACCTACACTTTGGGCAAACAGAATGGCCCCCGTACTTCCCAATGACTTGACAGATTTGACCACCCCCCAAATTCAGAAAGACATTTACACAAGCTAAATTCCATGTCTTGCCATCTTGCACTTTTGGAAGGCAGATACAGAAAGATTCATTGGGGGGGGGGTCTGCCCATGTAAGAGCGGTCAAATGGAAACTGTGGGCCACGTTCTATTCCATTGTAGATTTTATACAGATCTCAGAGCCTCTCTCGTAACATGGAGAAATGTTTTTTTAATGACCTCTTGTCCAACCAGAATCCATATGTCACTAGAAATGTAGACAGATTTTGTGCAATAGCCATAAGTCAACGAAAGCAAGAGATTACATAGCTGCAAAAGCATTTATAAATCATTGCAGCTTGTAGTTAAATCTTCTTATTCTTCTGTTTCTTAAATGGAGTTCTTAAGTCTGTTTAATTAGTATATTGATTGTTAAATTCCACTCTGATCGTTTTTATCGTTGTTTTTTTGTAAAGAACAATGCAGAAAATCCGGTTTTAATATGCTGGCTGCTTGGCCATAATAATAAACATTCATTCATTCATTCATTCATTCATTTGAGTGAGGAGCCTAACCTTTCTGGGCCCAGATCCCAACATACAGCATTTATTTTGTTTTAAAGTCATTCTTCTCAAACGTATATGACGAACTTTATACTTACTGTATTATTGTATTTTAATATTTTGCTGGAAGCCGCCCAGAGTGGCTGGGGTATAAATTATTATTATTATTATTATTATTAAACAACTCCAAACTAACACCATCCCTCCTCTCTCTTTCAGGGGTCTTAACAAGCAAGGTTACCAGTGCAGACGTAAGGAACTTTTAGCATATTGTGTTATTTACAACTGCCAAAATAGAGACTGCAGTGTTTCTTGCACACTGCCCTAAAGAAAAGAGAGAATGAAAAAAAAAATAGCAAGCCAGCCGTGCAAAACAAAGCTCGTGAGTGCATGTGACCTACAAGAGCCATGTCACCTCTCACAGACTACAGTAGGAATTAATGACAGCATTCTCTATTGGTCTACTCTGAAGTAAAGCAAATTGAGATCAGCGGGACTTACGTCCAGGTCGGATGGAATAGGGTTACAGCTGAAAAGTGCCTGGTTGTGGGTCAACACATTCCCATTTCAACTCTTTGAGAAGCGGTGCAGCCCGTGACATTAGCCGCAGTCCAAACCTATGCTGCATCTCTCCTGTAATTTCTTACGAAATTCTGCATTTCGATGCGTTTTCCCACGAACCAGCTTCAATCGGAATTGAGATAAAGAACAGCCTGGGCATGCTTTAAGACACACAGCCCGTGATTTGTTAAATGCAATCCTATAAGACAGCGGGGAGCAGGTAGAAGCTGCTTGCTGGTATATTCGTTCCCTGCAAAAGATTCTGGTTGAGTCTCCAAGTCTTGGGGCATGGCCTGATATTTTAGGGATTTCGTGTTTTCCTTAGGGTCTACAGGAAAAGTGCAAAATCGCTAAGTGATCAGCCAAAATCGAGGGGATACGCTGATTTCTCGTTGGCTCTGGAACTTTTGCAATTTGCGCCACCCAGTCGGGAGGCAGTCCTCTGCTGGCTTATTCCCACACAGGAAAGGTCCATGTCCTCTCTTTAAGAATGTGCATTGGCTCCCAGTACGTTTCCGAGCGCAATTCAAAGTGTTGGTGCTGGCCTTTAAAGCCTAAACGGCTCTGGCCCAGTATACCTGAAGGAGCGTCTCCAGCCCCATCGCCCAGCCCAGACACTGAGGTCCAGCTCTGAGGGCCTTCTGGTGGTTCCCTCGCTGCAAGAATCAAAGTTACAGGGAACCAGGCAGAGGGCCTTCTCGGTAGTGGCACGCTCCCTGTGCAAACGCCTTCCCTTCAGATGTCAAGGGGAAAAACAACTGACTTTTAGAAGACACCTGAAGGCAGCCCTGTATTGGGAAGTTTTTAATGTTTGATGTTTTATGGTATTTTAAATATTCTGTTGGGAGCCGCCCAGAGTGGCTGGGGAAACCCAGCCAGATGGGCGGGGTAGAAATAATAAATTATTATTATTATTATTATTATTATTATTATTATTATTATTATTATTAATTCCTAATGTCCAATATTTGCAATATTTCTCTTACTGCTTGTGGCTGGCTTTGAAAGGGAATTAAACAAACCCGTGAAGGATTAGGCTATAACCATGATCCACTTCTGCTGTGTCAGGAAGAAGTATGCCTCTGAATACAAGTTTCTGGGAATCACAAGTGAGAAGAGTGGCTCTTGCACTCAGTTCCTGATTTCAGGTTCCCCGTGGACACCTGGTTGACCCGGCGTGAGCAGGATGCTAGACTAGGTGGGCCATTGGCCTGTCTCAGCAGCGCTCTTCCTAGACCTGCAATGCATAGTATTTTCTAATGTCGAGGGTTCATTGCGGGAATTCTCTTACTTCTTGTAGCCCTTCAGCAATGCTTTATAATCTGGTTTGTTTTCCCTTCCCAGAATGCAATGCTGCCATTCACAAGAAGTGCATTGACAAAGTAATAGCAAAGTGTACGGGATCAGCCATCAACAGCAGAGAAACTATGGTATGTATCTAAATGGAGTCCCTTTTTTGTGAATCAGCTGAAGGTTGCATGTATCTGAATGAAACTTCTTGTGAATCAGTTGAAGGCGGTGTGTATCTGAATGAAGGTTTTTTTGTGAATCAGTTGAACACACTGGTTGCCAAGAGTTTCAAAACATCTTCCCTGATTTTTAAAAAAGGATTGAAGTGAACCTCTAGCTCACAAGGGTTCTTAGGTAGAGATGTGCAGATAGATTTCCTGTCCTCTGCCAATCTCTCTTCTTCACAACAACCCTGTGAGGTAGGCTAGACTGACACAAATGAGACTACACAGTCACACGAGGTGTAAAAATGGCATCCGCGGGGAATTTAAGCGAATCCTGTATGCATGGTGCAGGTTTCCCAAAAAAAAGCTCAACAACTTTGCGGGTGTCAGCAATTTTACTTTTTGAACTCTACACAAGGGAAAGGAATGGCTCCGGAATTTTTGCTGCCTGGGGGCAGATTAGAAAATGGGGTCCCCTGTTGCAGTCCATCGTCGCTAAGGCCAGCAAACTTACTTTGGCAGCAGAGACAGAAAATCCCACCAGCACCTCTCGCCCTCCCGGCAGCACTAAGAAATGCAATGCTAATAACTGCAACAATTTGCTATACTTTTATGACATCCAAAATCGACCGCCTGATGCTGTTGACTCACACTGTCCAACGATAGCGCCGGCACTGATGCCACAGCTGAATGGGTTTTGAACTCACCTATCCTGACCTAAGTCCTGTTGCCTCTCATGACGCCATTGTCTCCGTGAGTTGCCTTGGGCAAGATGTCATCCTTCCTCTTCTACTCCAAAATGACCTATTTCGTGGGCAAGCCGGATAAAATATTGGTATACAGCAGAGAGAGGGAACCTCCAGATGTTGTTGGACAGCAATTCTCATTTCCCCAGTGTTTTGCCATGTTGACTGGGGCTGATGACAGTTGAAGTCCCACCACATCTGCAGGTCCACAGCTTTCTCATCCCTAGTCTATTGTGAAAGTGAGGAACAACATTTGATTACGGTCGCTGCAGAATCCATTCATCCATCCATCCATTTGCATTGGGACTATTTGGATTTGCGAAAGGGGGACTCCTTGAAGGCTTGAACCCCTTCAGTTTTGTATGTTTTTGCAACACCAGAAGTGAGCCATGTGTGTCTTCTGACCCCATCCTCTCTCTCTCTCTCTCTCTCTCTCTCTCTCTCTCTCTCTCTCTCAGTTCCACAAAGAGAGGTTTAAGATTGACATGCCCCACCGATTTAAGGTCTACAATTACAAAAGCCCAACGTTTTGCGATCACTGTGGCACTCTGCTCTGGGGTCTGGCGCGGCAGGGTTTGAAATGTGATGGTAAGTCCAGGGACTCAGCTATGGAGCTGCAAATACCGTATAACGTTTTAGGTGCACTTTAGGTGCATTATTCAAACGTGACACTAGATGGCGGTGGTGTGCTGATGGCAAATACAATGTGTTTTTTTCTAAACTTTTTTTTTTTTTAAAGCATTTTCACGGCATTTTTAATATGTGTCTAGATTCCACCCTGGATGTACTGACTGATGCTCCTAGGGCCAAATTAGACGTGGCGGCAAATGCGCCTTCGCATCCAACAGGAAATTAAGAAGTGACATGATAGAAGTTTATAAAAATGATGCATGGCATTGAGGGAATAGGGGAGAGAACAGTTTTTCTCACTAGACCTCGTGGGCAGGGGCGTTCCAAGCCCCTTGGCTGCCTGGGGCGGGAAGCCAAGAGGCACCCCTGGGGGCGGGGCATCGCGACGTGTGCATGCATCATGACATCACGACGCATGTTCACAACGCAACGCCATGCCCCCAGGGGAAAAAAAGAGAGGGATAGTTGAGCACGCCCGCTTTGGTCCCCCCCCCTTCCCTTTCTGCCGCTTCTTTCAGCGCTGGCTGGGCTGTGACTCTATCCATGAGTTGAAGGAATGTCCTCTTCCATTTGCCATGTCCCCCAGAGCCCCTTCCTTCGTTCAGCTAGTGTGGTGTAGTGGTTAAGAGCAGTGGACTCGTAATCTGGTGAACTGGATTCGATTCCCTGCTCCTCCACATGCAGCTGCTGGGTGACCTTGAGCTAGCACACTTCTTTGAAGTCTCTCAGCCTCACTCACCTCACAGAGTGTTTGTTGTGGGGGAGGAAGGGAAAGGAGAATGTGAGCCGCTTTGAGACTCCTTCGGGTAGTGATAAAGCGGGATATCAAATCCAAACTCCTCCTCCTCCTCCTGAAAGGGGAGAAAAAAGAGGAGTATAGCGGGCGCTTGTTGCTGGCATGACACCCCCTCCTCGCTGTCCCACCTCTCGCGCCAAAAAAAGCCGCTGGGAGGGGGGGAAAGGGAAGCAGAGCAAGCATGTTCAAGCACCTGCTTTCCCTCCCCTTTTCCCCCTTCCAGCCGTTTTTTCTGCGCGAGGGGTGGGCCAGCGAGGATGGGGTGTCATGCCAGCGACAAGCGTGATGCCCCCTCCTCGCTGGCCCGCCCCTCGCGCTGAAAAAAAACCGCTGGAAGGGGGGAAAGGCGGCATGCCTCCATTTGGGGCACGCCCAGCGGAGCAGCGGGGTGAGGGGAGGCAGCCAAAGTGTCACCCCCCCCTCCCGTGGAACCCGGGGCGGGCTGCCCCCCACCCACCTCCTTGCTACGCCCCTGCTCATGGGCATCCAATGAAGCTGAGAGTTGAAAGATTCGGGGGAGATAAAAGAAAGCACTTCTTCACGCAGCGACAGCGTGTAATTAAACCGTGGAACTCCCTGCCACAGGAGACAGTGATGGTTCCCATAAATTGAGGGAAGAGGGGGCTATTGGTGGTTACTGGCCACAATGGTTATGTTCTGTCTTCACAGTTGGAGGCAGTGATGCTTCTGAATCCCAGTTGCTAGAAACAGCAGGATGAGAAAGGTTTCAGATCTCTGGACATCATATTATGTTCTTTTTTTAAATCAAAAAACTTTATTGATTAAAACACAATACATCCAATACATTCTCACAATAACATACAATATCATTTTTATCATACATTTCCCATTTTTCCATCCTCACACCCACCACCCACCACCCCTCTGACTTCCCTCTGACTTCCCTCCATCACTCTTTCGACTTCCATTATAAGCTATTTGTTCACTATTTGTACAATCATAATTACTATATATTTCTATAGTCATCTTTAATTCTTTATTATTCTACAATTCCTTCATACCTCTTACTCCAAGCATATTAGCACTTCTTTCTTTGAGCAATGTTTTTATGATGGAGAATCATATTATGTTCTTATTTAAAAACAAGCAAACAAACTACATATGGCGTCAGGGTTTTTTTTTCTTCAGGGGGTGGGCAGACAATTCTTGGCATCACAGCAACTGCAGGGGGAGAAATTTGCCCTTTCGTTGACCTTCTGCAGCCTTGGGGGGGGACCTCAAGTATTTGCATTGGGGGGAAATCCCCCGCTGGCAGCAATAAGGGATTCTCCCTCCTTCCCAAACAAATAAACCGGCTTCAGAAAAGGGATTTTCCTCAAATCTGCCACACTGAAGAAAAGCGTTCCATTCGGTGTGGTGAATTATCAGACTTCCCAGCTGATGCAAGCTTCGTTTTGAAAAACCGGCACATTGGATGCAAATATGTTCTGAATGTCACATCGGGTTTGGGGCTTGGTATCAGCGCATGATGCGCATTTACCCTCCCATCCCCGTTGCCAAAAAAGGGGAAATATTTTGCTAGGAGGGGAAGGGGAGATACCGTCTAGGCAGGATTGAACTCCCCACATGGACAAGCAGGCCAGACCCTACGCCAAAGGATAAATGGACATAAATCTGATATCAGGAATCACAAGACAGAGAAACCAGTAGGAGAACACTTCAGTCTCCCAGGACATTCTATACAAGATCTTAAAGTAGCTGTCTTAATACAAAGGAATTTCAGAAATAGACTGGAAAGAGAAGTTGCTGAATTGCAACTCATTACCAAACTTAAAACCATGGAGAGACCTGGTCTGAACAAATACATTAGATTCTTATCTCATTATACATGACAAAGCTATCTTTAGCCATCTCACCCCTTGCCTTTTCCTGTAAGACCACTTGCAGTCGTTAACAGTCGTCAACAGGTTTTCCACACCCATCAGCCAACCACCCATTCCCACCACCCTTCTGAGTAATACCCCTCTCCACTCTCTCACTATATATAATGGTCAGGTGACTTCAGTTTCAGTGTATCTGAAGAAGTGTGCATGCACATGAAAGCTCATACCAAGAACAAACTTAGTTGGTCTCTAAGGTGCTACTGGAAGGAATTTTATATTTTATTTTGTTTTGACTATGGCAGACCAACACGGCTACCTACCTGTAACTAGTTCAGCTTTCTGACAGCCATGTCTACACCAGGGGTAGGCAACCTAAGGCCCATGGGCTGGATGTGGCCCAATCGCTTTCTCAATCCAGCCCCGGATGGTCCGGGAATCAGCGTGTTTTTACATGAGTAGAATGTGTCCTTTTATTTAAAAAGCATTTCTGGGTTATTTGTGGGGCCTGCCTGGTGTTTTTACATGAGTAGAATGTGTCCTTTTATTTAAAATGCATCTCTGGGTTATTTGTGGGGCATAGGGATTCGTTCATTATTATTATTTTCAAAATACAGTCCGGCCCACCACATGCTCTGAGGGATGGCGGACCGGCCCGCGGCTGAAAAAGGTTGCTGACCCCTGGTCTACACCTTCCCCACACTTTACTGCACATATGATGTCAGGTGTGGGGCAGGAAGGTGTGGTTTGGAGGAAATGGCCCCATGGGGCAAATGTGGAGGCCCTGGTGGGTCAAGTTTTAAATGTATGATGTGCACCACAGCCTAGAGTTCCTGAGAATTGTGTAACAAGCTGGACCGGAGCTTATCCAGACTCTGGTCAGAAGCAGAAATGTGTTCAGAGGAGGGCAACCCATATGATCAAGGGTCAGGAAACTAAGCCTTATGAGGAACGGTTGAAGGAGCTGAGTATGTTTAGCCTGGAAAAAAAGAAGACTGAGAAGAGATATGACAGCCATCTTCAGATATCTCAAATGCTGTCACATGGAAGAGGGAGCAAGCCTGCTTTCTCCTGCTCTGGGGAGTAGGATTCAAACCAATGGCTTCAAGTTACAAGAAAGGAGATACTGACTAAAGAACAGGAAGAATGTTCTGAAGGTAAGGACTTTTTTGACAGTGGAAGAGACTCCCTTGGGAAGTTGCAGACCAAGGGTCCTCAATCTTTTTCAGCCATGGGCTGGTCCACCGTCCCTCAGACCATGTGGTGGGTTGAACTATATTTGGGGGGGGGGGGGATGAATGAATTTCTATGCCCCACAAATAACCCAGAGATGCATTTTAAATAAAAGCACACATTCTACTCATGGAAAAACACCAGACAGGCCCCACAAATAAACCAGAGATGCATTTTATATAAAAGGACACATTCTACTCTTGTAAAAACACGTTGATTCCTGGACCATCCGCAGGCCGGATTGAGAAGGTGATTGGGCCGGATCCGGCCCCCAGACCTTAGGTTGCCTATCCCTGTTGTAGACTCTCCTTCCTTGGAGGTTTTTAAGCAGAGGTTGGATGGCCATCTGTCATGGATGCTTTTGCTGAGATTCCTGCATTGCAGCTTGTTGGACCAGATGACCCTCATAGTCCTTTCCAACTCTACAATCCTAAGATTCCGTGACAGATTTTCCATCCCTGTTTGTAACAGAAGGGAAAACAGCAGGGGGAGATAGGAGGAGATAGGAATCATTCTTCTCAGTGGGGAGGGCCAGAGTTGAGCCTGCTTTCCTGGTTGCCACTTCTCAGATGAGAGACCTACAGAGAATGTTAGGTAAAGGCTGGCTGCAGGACCAGGTCATTGATAACCATAGTTATCATAAACCATAGTTTAACTGTGTGCTGGATGAAAAAGAAAGAGCTGTTTGACAGTGGAACGGTCTCCCTCGGGAGGTGGCGGACTCTCCTTCCTTGCAGGTTTTTAAGCAGAGGTTGGATGGCCATCTGTCATGGATGCTTGAGTTGAGATTGCTGCTTTGCAGGGGGTTGGACTAGATGACCCTCGGGGTCCCTTCCAACTCTATGATTTCATGATTCTGCATACCAGTTGGTGGAAACCGCAGGAGGGGATGGTGCTCTTGTGCTTGGGTCCTGCTCGAAGGTTTCCCACTGGGTGGCCACCGCAAGAACAGGGGGCTGGACTCATTGCACCATTGGCCTGATCCAGCAGACTCTTCTAATGTTCTTAACCTGTGGACTGGATTCCCTTAGCGATGCCAGAACCTCACCTGCTGATTCCATGCCTTCCTTGCAGCCTGTGCCATGAACGTCCACCACAAGTGCCAAGCCAAAGTGGCAAACCTTTGCGGCATCAACCAGAAGCTCATGGCAGAAGCACTGCAACTGATTGAGAGCCGGCAACAGGTGGGCAAGCAGCATCATTCTTTGGCTCCTCTGGGGCAGAAAGCACAGGAGGCTCGTGTATATTTCTTTGTACTTGCCACCTCTACAAAAGAGGATGTCCCATTCTCCCTGTGAATTTATTTAGTTGGCTTGAAGTATAAGATGAAATGGGGGCTGGATTCCTCCCTTGCCCCTGCGGTCCAACTTTAGCAGGTGGGTGGGGCTGCCCCACCTGTCCATCACCTGACGCCAACCTCCTTATGACGTCGGGTGACAACTTCAAAGTGGGCCCCTTTGCTGTGGGTGCCAATCAGCTCATTGGTGCCAGGAGAAACCCCTGCCTTCAAAGGGCTTTGCTTCCGGTGACAATCAGCTGACGGTTGGTGACAACAAGCCATTTGAAGTCCATTTGCAAGCGATTCAAAGAGATGATTTGGAGATTGCTGGCAGCGCCGATCAGGTGACAAAGACGTCCGTTGACTAGGGTGCTCTCAATGCTCCTGCTTGCAGGTTTCCCCAAAGTTTCTGGTTGCCACGATGGAGACTCTGCCCTACCTTCACCGCCAGAGGCAGCAATGTTTCTGTCTACCAGCTGTTAGAAACCACAAGAGTGGCTGTTTTGCTCAGATTCTGTGAGAACAGGATGCTGGACTAGATGGGCCATTGACCTGATCCTGCAGACTCTTATTATTATTAATAATAAGCTGGTCTCCGACCGTAATAAATAAATCATTCATTCATTCATTCATTATTTTACAGCTGGCCCCTTTAAAAGCTCACCTTTCCCTCGTTGGGCAAAAACTCATCTTCTCCCCACGGCCAGCCCAACTATTTGACAAGTTGCTGAGAAGTGTGTGTGTGTGTGTGTGTGAGAGAGACCTGCATTCTGGTAGGAGGGTGTTTTCCATGGTTGTAGGGTGTCATCTGTGGATAAGCTCCATCGACCGTTTTTCCAGTTTCCAATCTTGTGCCCCGTACTAGATCCCACACTTGCGCAGTGTCCAGCAAGCATGCTACGTGATTCATTCCTTTACTCGTTTTTTACCATGAGGCAGGCTAGAAGCTTGCGGGAGTCAGAGAAGATCTTGAGAGAAGGACCTGTGGAAATAGTCTTCCCTGACGAAGACCCGACGCCCGCTCCTCCTCCCGTGCCAGCACCTCCAGCAGGGAAAAAAGGTGCTGTGTTTTATCATTTGAGTAGCCACCTTGTTTAGCGGCCTCCTTGGTCTACCGTATATAAATGCTTCTGGCTTTAAACATTTACCTGCCAAATATTGAGAAAGGAGATAAAACAGGTACCTATACAAGACAGGGACACGGGTGGCGCTGTGGTCTAAACCACAGAGCCTAGGGCTTGCTGATCAGAAGGTCGGCGGTTCGAATCCCTGCAACGGGGTGAGCTCCTGTTGCTCAGTCCCAGCTCCTGCCCACCTAGCAGTTCAAAGGCACATCAAGTGCAAGTAGATAAATAGGTACCACTCCGGCGGGAAGGTAAACGGCGTTTCTGTGTGCTGCTCTGGTTCGCCAGAAGCAGCTTAGTCATGCTGGCCACATGACCCGGAAGCTGTACACCGGCTCCCTCGGCCAATAAAGCGAGATGAGAGCCGCAACCCCTGAGTTGTCCGCGACTGGACCTAATGGTCAGGGGTACCTTTACCTTTACCTTTATACAAGAAAGGCCTGCAGTCAATGGAAAGGATGACCTCTGAAGGGGATGGATTCTCCCTCACTGGAGACTTTAAGTAAAGGTTGGATGGCCATCAACCAAGGATTCTTTAACTGATATTCCCTGTATTTCAGGGGGTAGGACTCGAAGCTACCAACATGAGTCTGACCAAACTGCACGAGGCAGCGGAAGACAGGAGTGCCTGGCGTGCTCTGGTCCATGGGGTCACAAAGAGTCAGACACGACTAAACAACTAAACAACAACAAGGACTAGATGACCCTGGGGGACCCTGCACAGAGTTACTTGGGAATAAGTTCCACTGAAAACAATGAATCGCCCTTAGATTAATATTGTTATTTATGTTCCGCCTTTCCTCCAAGCTGTTCAAGATGGTGGTCACAGTTTTCCCCTCTCCCTTTTATCTTCACAACAACCCTGTGAAGTGGGTTAGCCTAAGGGACTGTCACCATACCACAGCCACCCAAGACCATGTCCCAGAACAGAGCCAAGAGTTTCAGGTGGTTTAAGCCAGCCAGCCAAGCTGCATCTCTCCCAGGTTACACTTCAACACAAATTGGGTCGTTGGGTGGGGAGAGAGGTGCAGTGGGGTTGCGTTTCCCCAAGCAGTTAAGTCTTGCTGTCGGTGCAATGGGGAGAGCTCTTTCAGTTAACACAACTGCACTGGGATCCATTGCAGAGCCTCAGGGAGTTTCCTGGGAAACCCCCGCAGAAGACGTCATGTGTCCTGATTCTCCGGTGGAACTGGAACCAAGGAAAGACCTCCCTGCTGAGCTGCCGAAGTTTACCATAGATGATTTTGTTTTGCACAAGATGTTGGGGAAAGGAAGCTTTGGCAAGGTAAGGAGTAAAAGAGAGAGCAGGAAATGCTGTTGGGGTTGGTGTTTTCTCTTTACAAAAACAAAGCCATGCTTGAATTAAATACAAAACAGCACATGCAATTTATGGATTACTGTACAGTAAGTAGAACAGAAAACCAGGGTTGTATGAACCATTAAACGAGAACAGGGAACCTCGATCCACACCTTACTCTTGAGAGTCTTCCTAGGTCATACTGCCTCCCTTTCTTCCCAGGCCTCAAGACTATAATCTGCACTCTCCTTAAGTGTTTTTACCTGGTTGGAATGCGTCCCTGAACTGGGATAATGTCTCTTGCTTGCCTGGGAGGAAGTGTGTGTGTGTGTGTACATGTGTGCACAGAAATCTCTGGCTTTTGCATAGCTTGCATCTAACTTACTGTACCACAATAAAACTCACACCTGTTGCCCCACCCACTTTTTCCTTTGGCCCCGCCCACACGGCCCCTGAAAGCTCGCCCGCGAAAGAGAGTGGCCCTTGAGCTGGGAAATGCTCCCCATCCTTGCATGACACCTTGGCCGCTCGCTTTAAAATCAGTCTTTGCGAACAATATGGACTAGAAACTTGATTAACATTCCATCTGAGATTTTTTTGTAAACGGGAGGTGAATTCCGCACTCAATTCTGAATCCTGTGGCTTTACTAACCTTGCCACAAATCACAGCATTTTGCACTACCCTGGATTTTTATTTTTATTTTGATTTCATTTTTTGCTTGTTTGTTGCCCAGGTCTTCCTTGCTGAGCTGAAGGACACGAACCAGTTTTTTGCCATGAAAGCTTTGAAGAAGGAGGTAGTGCTGATGGATGATGACGTTGAATGTACCATGGTGGAAAGGCGGGTCCTCTCTCTGGCTTGGGGACACCCATTCCTCACTCATGTCTTCTGTACATTCCAGACAAAGGTAACAAATTTCTTTCCTGTTCACTCAGAATAGAGATTCTCATACTCTCTGCCTTCAGGACCCACTTGAGAAGGTCCACCAGTCACAAAACAGCAGTCAGTGGAGCATGGTTTCAGGATGAGTTTCAATAAGTGGGAGAGAATATATTAATTGCCATTAATCCCTCCAGGCACCCACATGTGTGGGTTGAACAGACAAAGAAATTCAGCTTAGCAGAGTTCCAAGTCACATCCTTAGCAGAAAATATTGGAAGCATAGGAATTAGGTAAACAAGTCCAGCTGGAAAGCAAGCTGGCTCCCCCTTTTCTTAACAAAGAATCCTACAACAGACTGAGAAGTAAGTTTAAATTACACTTTACTTACTCATAATCATTCCTTGGTTCTCAGATGCAGCAGCATTAAAAACTATGCAGGTAACATACTTATATTTACAGTAGAAGCAGCCTTAGGCATGTGCCTGAGGTGAAGCAATTGGATATATGTCTGCTCCCAGAAAGAGGGAGAGAGAAAGGAATGAGAAATGCTGGGTGCTCTTTCCCCCTCAGGAGAGGAAGGGAAATGATATCACACAGAGCCCTCTCTATCAATTACATGTCTATTGTCTGGGTCCGCCTATCAGCATTACAGCTCTGTGGTATTAACCCCTTCACATGCTAACTAGCAAGAATATGCATTGTTAGATTCGGTTGATAATTTCCCACAATAATAATAATAATTTATTATTTATACCCTGCCCATCTGGCTGAGTTTCCCCAGCCACTCTGGGCGGCTCCCAATCGAGTGTTCAAAACAATACAGCATTAAATATTAAAAACTTCCCTAAACTAGGGCTGCCTTCAGATGTCTTTTAAAAATAGGATAGCTGCTTATTTCCTTGACATCTGATGGGAGGGCGTTTCACAGGGCAGGCGCCACTACCGAGAAGGCCCTCTGTCTGGTTCCCTGTAACCTCACTTCTCTCAGTGAGGGAACCGCCAGAAGGCCCTCAGCGCTAGACTTCCATCTTCAGCTAGCAGCTTTTGGAGAATGGGGTTTAAGAGCTTATCCACACTTCCCTTTTCCCGTGATTTATTCCATTTGTCCCGTAATTTCTAGGCACAGGCGTTTCTTTTGTTTCCCCACTTTCTCCGGGGAAACCGCCTGTAAAATGGGTATCATAAATCCTCTGCTTTCTCTTCCGATCGTATAAATCTTTTGCCTTTTATCATGAATCCATACATTTGAGTTTCCCCAAGAAAAAGCTGTCACTTAGGCAAAGTTCCATTTCTTTTATTGTGTTGTCTGTTGCCCCAAAGACCATTACATGATGGTGATGATTTTAAGCCTTCTTTTGTCATTTACTAGGAAAACCTCTTTTTTGTAATGGAATATCTCAACGGGGGTGACCTGATGTTTCACATCCAGATCTGCCACAAGTTTGACATTGGCAGAGCGAGGTAAGTTACGGTCTGTTTTTGCTGCACATTCCTGGAGAGACAGAGAAATTGCTCGAACGTACCATCAGTGATATGGTACAGTCCTTGCAAGAGTAGGCCGCCTCGAAATGCATGATGTGTAGAGTCGGGATCGTTGCAGTTTACTTTCTCCTTAAGGCAACATTGGTGCCAAATGTTTAAAGCAGAGGTCGGCAACCTCTGGATCGGCATGGGGGTTCTGCGCATTCCCCCCCCCCCCGGAAAAAATCGGCACCATTTTATTTTTCAGCGCCATTTCCCAACCCCCTCATTGCAGCAGAACCTATTCCATCCCTCCTCCTGGTGCAGCCATAGGCCAATCACCTGCAAAGGAAAAATGTTTGTGGTTGCCCCCAAGGCCCGCTATAATTGGCGCCTATGGCAGCACCAGTTGAACTGTTTTATTGTGGGGGAAAACTGCATCCGTGGAACCTCTTTTGTTCAGCTGCTCCAGAGCACCGAGTCCCCAAAATAAAAGAAAACACTAGCCTGAATTATTATTATTATTATTATTATTATTATTATTATTATTATTTATTTGTACCCCGCCCATCTGGCTGGGTTTCCCCAGCCACTCTGGGCGGCTTCCAACAAAGATTAAAAATACATTAAAAATCACATGAATCACATGAATGGAAAAAAAACCCTAGAAGGTAAACACCAACCGAAGATTTAAAAACAGATTGAGGCATGATTAAAACAAATAGAACAAAGCAAATAAAATAAGCCCCAGTACCCCTGGGGATAATTTTTTTTAAAAAAAAAAATCAATATTGAAACCGCTTTAGGGCTTTGTTTGGCTTGAAGAGCGACTTGAAGTAAATTATTCATCAGAGCCGGGTGAGCAAAGGTGACTTTGGGCATAGAAATCCGCCCGGCCTTCCCCTGCGATTCCAGAGTTGGATTTCTAAAAACGTGGCCTGGCAAGAATTCCACCATTCTGCTTTTCCCTGTCGTGAGGCAGGGGGGCAAAGAGAAGCCCTGGCTGAGTTTGCCCCCCCCCCGTGTGCAAGCCCCCAATGGCGAGGTTTCCTTGAGGCGAAGCCCTTGCATAGCCTCATGGCTGACCGGCTCCTTCGGATATTCAGCCTCAGGCGCCAAAATGCCTTGGGTCACCCCTGGAGCTGCGCACTTCTGAACCGAAGAAGAGACCTCTTAATCCCGGAAGCAGGGAGTGGAGAAAGTGCTTGCCCCCTGGTGAAGGAACTGTGCACGTTCTCAGGAGCATTCTCCCTATGCATCCCGGCTGTTATTTGGCTCAGCTCTTGCCGTTCCCAACAGGAAGGAGGGACGTCACTAAGAAGGAAGATGGCGCCACCATTTCCGCAGCGGCCACTCCTGGACTGGTTGCAAGGCTGCATTCCCATGGCAGTTTAATTCCATTTCCCCCAAACACTTCCCCACCCCCCATCCCGGTTGTTGTGCATTAATGTAGTTGTTTGCAGAAAAGTTATTCGTCCTACACAACACTTTCCATCTGACAAAAGCGGTGGGCTGTAGATTCAAGTATCTTGTACGTAGCCAAAGGTTTGATGTTGTGTTGCCAGTATTAGCACCATGGCTGTGTTTTCTAAGAAGTTTGGCTGTAGATTCATTCAGGGCAGGAAAAAGAAAGTGTTCCGTAACACAGCACCTAATTTAAGCAGTGGAACTCAATGCAGCATGATTTGAGGGTGGCCACTGGGTTCCATGATCACTGCAGATGGTGACAGCAGCCACGAAATTAGAAGACGCCTGCTTCTTGGGAGAAAAGCAATGACAAACCTAGACAGCATCTTGAAAAGCAGAGACATCACCTTGCCGACAAAGGTCCGTATAGTTAAAGCTATGGTTTTCCCAGTAGTGATGTATGGAAGCGAGAGCTGGACCATAAAGAAGGCTGATCGCCGAAGAATTGATGCTTTTGAATTATGGTGCTGGAGGAGACTCTTGAGAGTCCCATGGACTGCAAGAAGATCAAACCTATCCATTCTCAAAGAAATCAGCCCTGAGTGCTCACTAGAAGGACAGATCCTGAAGTTGAGGCTCCAGTACTTTGGCCACCTCATGAGAAGAGAAGACTCCCTGGAAAAGACCCTGATGTTGGGAAAGATGGAGGGCACAAGGAGAAGGGGACGACAGAGGACGAGATGGTGGGACAGTGTTCTCGAAGCAACTAGCATGAGTTTGGCCAAACTGTGAGAGGCAGTGAAGCATAGGCGTGCCTGGCATGCTCTGGTCCATGGGGTCACGAAGAGTCGGACACGACTGAACGACTGAACAACAACAACAACTGGCTTAGGGTGGAGGATAGGTCTGTCCGTGGCTGTTATGAAATGAGGCCATTATTATTATTATTATTATTATTATTATTATTATTATTACCATGCCTTTTTCCTTGATGGGACTCAAGGTGGCTTACAGATAAAAACAATAACCACTGGGCCAGTGGTTATTGTGGGGGGAAAGATATTGGATATTGGGCTAAATATGAACCAATAAAATTAAGCCCGACCTGTCTCTGATTTTCTCAGGTTTTATGCTGCTGAAATCATTTGCGGTTTGCAGTTCCTTCATTCTCAAGGAATCATATACAGGTAGGAATTTTATCCTTGGTGGAGGGAGAAAGAATAATCCAATCGTAGAATTGCAGAGCTCGAAGGGACCCTGAGGGGCATCTATTCCAACCCCCAGAAATGCAGGAATTTCAGCATGCGGTTGTTGACATATGCCTGTCTCAGGAGAGAATGGCAGAGTGCACTTTTAGGAGAGAAGTCAAACAGCTGAAGAGTTACAGCACCTGCTGTGGATGTAGAGACCGATACAGGAGAGACATGTTTTGTTGCAGCCGGGGCAGACGAAGGCGTCCGGTTGTGCTGCTGCAGAAGCACCAGGGTGTTTCTTCTCTCTGTGTGCTCCTCTCAGCGGTCATTCCTCCCCAGCTCTTCCCCACAATACCGGGACTTGTACCCGATACGACTTAACAATTGTTCTGTGTATATGCAGCGCATACTGATTAGATAACACATCTAGTCTTTCAAGAAAAGAGCCTTTTCAGAGATGTCGCCTGATCTTACCTTGCAGAGACCTGAAGCTTGACAACGTTCTCCTAGACAAGGAAGGGCACATCAAGATTGCCGATTTTGGGATGTGCAAAGAGCACATGGGAGGGGACGCCAAGACAAGCACATTCTGTGGAACCCCCGATTATATTGCACCGGAGGTAAGTGGGGCTATTAGCCGTGGCAACCAATGGAATTTCCCAGACCAGAGGCAGAATATCTCTGAATAACAGGGGTTGGGTTGGGTGCCAATGGAAGAGAAGGGTTGAGCCTTTTGTGCCCACCAATAAGCTCCCTGGACGTATCTGGGTGCTTGGTGTAGGGAATGCAATGCTCAAGGTCATGGGGTGTCTTGTGGGCCTCCAGCTGTGGTTGGACTTCAACCTCCATCACCCCAGCCAGCATGGTCAACTGGTAAGGGTACAGCAGGGCTGAAGCTCAGTAGTGGAATCATAGAATTGTAGGGTTGGAAGGGACCCCAAGGGTCATCTAGTCCAACCCCCTGCAGTGCAGGAATCTCAACTAAAGTATCCATGGCAGATGGACATCCAGCCTCCAAGAAAGGAGAGTCCATCACCTTCCAAGTTCTTCCTGATGTTTAGTCGGAATCCCCTTTCTTGTAACTTGAATCCATTGTTTCAGGTCGTACCCTCTGGAAAAGGAGAAAACAAGCTTGTTCTCTCTTCTATGTGACGGCTCTTGAGATATTTGAAGATGGCTATCATATAATTGGTCTCTTCTTATCCAAGCTAAACATACCCAACTCCCTCAACCGTTCCTCATAAGGCTTGGTTTCCAGACCCTGGATCATCTTGGTAGAGCATCTGAGAAGGTCCCGGGTTCAAATATCTGGAGGACTGTCACATGGAAGATGGAGCAATCTCGTTTTCTCCTGCTCTGAAGGGTAGGACTCAAACCCATGGCTTCAAGTTACAAGAAAGGAGTTTCCAGCTAAACATCAGGACAACCATCACTTTCTGATGGTAAGAGCTGTTTGGCAGCAGAACAGTCTCCCTCGGGAGGTTGTGGACTCTCCTTCCTTGGAGGTTTTTAAGCAGAGGTTGGATGGCCATCTGTCATGGATGCTTGAGCTGAGATTCCTATATCGGAAGTGTGACATTATTATTATTATTATTATTATTATTATTATTATTATTATTATTTTATTTATACCCGCCCATCTAGCTGGGTTTTCCCAGCCGCTCTGGGTGCCTTCCAATGAAAGATTAAAAATACATTAAAACATCAGTCATTAAAAACTTCCCTAAACGGGGCTGCCTTCAGATGTCTTCTAAGTAGTTGCTTATTTCTTTGACATCTGATGGAGGGCGTTCCACAGGGCGAATGTTCCTTCATATCTCCATCCCTTTTCCATTATAGATTCTGCTGGGGCAGAAATACAACACATCCGTTGACTGGTGGTCCTTTGGGGTCCTTCTCTACGAGATGCTGATTGGTCAGTCTCCCTTCCATGGTCAGGACGAAGAGGAACTCTTCCACTCTATCCGCATGGACAGCCCGTTCTACCCTCGTTGGCTTGACAAGGACGCAAGAGACCTTCTTGTGAAGGTCAGGTCAAGGAGAGAGGGAGGCAGGGATGAAGGAAGGATTGAACTGCGCAAGAGCCAGTGTGGTGTAGTGGTTAAGAGCGGTATACTCGTAATCTGGGGAACTGGGTTCGTGTCTCCGCTCCTCCACATGCAGCTGCTGGGTGACCTTGGGCTAGTCACACTTCTCTGACGTCTCTCAGCCCCACTTATCTCACAGAGTGTTTGTTGTGGGGGAGGAAGGGAAAGGAGAATGTTAGCCGCTTTGAGACTCCTTCGGGTAGTGATAAAGCAGGATATCAACTCCAAACTCCTCTTCTTCTTCGTCGTCGTCTTCTTCTTCTCCTCCTCCTCCTCCTCCTCCTCCTCCTCCTCTTCTTCTTCTTCCTCCTCCTCCTCCTCATCTTCTTCCTCCTCCTCCACCTCCTCCTCCTCTTCTTCCTCCTCCTCCCCCTCCTCCTCCTCTTCTTCTTCTTCTTCCTCCTCCTCCTCCTCCTCCTCTTCCTCCTCCTCCTCCTTCTGGAATAATTCTCCCCAGCGTTTCCTCATCTTTCCCTCATATGTAGAGTCATTTCCTTTGCACTAAATACGGTTGTTTTTCCTGATGGAATTTACTTTTAAAGATAAAATAAGAATTTATCTTTAAGGGTGCCTCCTGAGTGCCTTTGTTTGGGGGTTATTCTGGAAATGTCAATGATGAATATCCTTGAGGACTTCTTATCTTTTTATTTATTTATTTATTTTTTAAAAAGTTTTTTTTAATTGTTATTATTTATTACATGTGTATATCGCCCTTCCCCCGTAGACCTCAGGGCGTTCCACAACGTAAAAATGCAAAATAAAAAGCGCAAAATGCATAATAAAAGCGAGAAGCAAATAAACCAATAATGCCCTCCCTCCACCTAACAGTAAGTGCTGGGTTTTTGTTTGTTTTTAATTTAGCGTTCTTTCAATTTCCAGCTTTTTGTACGAGAACCGGAAAGGAGATTGGGAGCCAAAGGGAACATCCGCCAACATCCCTTTTTCCAAGAAATCAACTGGGAAGCCATTGAAGCAAGAGCAGTCGAACCCCCTTTCAAGCCTAGAGTGGTGAGAGAGAGAGAGAGAGAGAGAGAGAGAGAGAAACCTTAAACTTTCCTAGTTTCTTTGCTTCTCTTCACAACTAAAAATGAACGATACCTCTTGGCCTTTCAGATGGATCCTGCAGAGCTGATAGATTCCACAAGCAAAGCAGCAGTTTCCCCAGCTAGTAACTGTATATTTTTTCATTTAGGTTCATATATATATATATACACACACACAAACACACACACATATATTTTCCTATTGAAGAGACTAGTCCCCTGCTTAACAAGCCAAGACCCACTGTAGGGAGCGGAGAATGGGCAGGAGTTATTGTGTATTTTTTGGACTTTGGTATTGGGCCCAGGAATGCTTCCTGTGACTCCTGTGGTGCCATGACGACTATGTAATAAAACTTAAAATCAAGGCTAATAATAATAATAATAATAATAATAATAATAATAATAGGGGAGATGGTTGACTTCCCTGGTTTGTGGACTCCAGATAATCTTACCATGTTTAGACTTTTTTTTTTAAGATTCAAGTAGGTAGCCGTGTTGGTCCGACACAGTCGAAATAAAATAAATAAAAATAAATTGTCCAGTAGCACCTTATAGACCAACTAAGTTTGTTCTGGTATAAGCTTGCGTGTGCATGCACACTTCTTCAGATGCACACGAAAGCTTATACCAGAACAAACTTAGTTGGTCTATACCAGGGGTCAGCAAACTTTTTCAGCAGGGGGCCGGTCCACTGTCCCTCAGACCTTGTGGGGGGCCGGACAATATTTTGAAAAAAAAATTATGAACGAATTCCTATGCCCCACAAATAACCCAGAGATGCATTTTAAATAAAAGGACACATTCTACTCATGTAAAAACACACTGATTCCCAGACCATCTGCAGGCCGTATTGAGAAGGCGATTCTGGCCCCCGGGCCTTAGTTTGGGGACCCCTGGTCTATAAGGTGCTACTGGACAATTTTTTATTTTTGAATTTTTATTTAGACTTTTTTATTTTGCTTGTTTTTAAAAATTATTTCTATGCAACCTTTCATTTTTTAAAAAAATATATATATATGCCAGGGCAGTTTCTAAGATGATAAAACAGCGTTGAACAAAAACCATATCAAACAACAGTTACAGTTGCAGCAGCTAGAGAAGCCAGGGGGAGGCTGATCCGTTAGGGCAAATGGGGCACAACCCCACCAACTTCGCCCAGACCTCACCTGTCTGTCTTCTTATATACAACCTGTCCAGAAGATGTTGCTGCTTTCCAGCTGTCTCTCAAGCTTGCCTCTTGTAGAACTCACTAGCGAAGAGGATGGGGACAAAAGTAGAGTTCATAAGTGCAGGTCTCCTTTCCTTCTGCCCTATGGGTCCCAATGGCCACCGACCACCACTGCAGTCAGAAAGAGCTTGGGAGAATCACTAAAGGCTTGGTTTCTCGTTGGAGGACTACAAATTCCATCACCCTTCATCCTGGCTGGGGCGGATGGGAGTTAGAGAGCCAGGGGCGTCGCAGGAGGGGGTGGGGGCCCTGGGCAGCGCCCCTGCTGGGGGTGACACATCGGGTGGCGCCCCCGCCCATTGGGCTTTTTTTACTTTTTAAAAATTCTTTTTAGGCTATTTTCGGCACTGCCGGGGTGGAGCAGCAGGGGCTGCCAGCGAGTCAGGGTGTCACCCCTGGGGGCGGGGGTGACACCCCGTCTTGCTGCCCGCCCCTGCGGCTCTGCCATGGCAGCGCCAAAAATAGCCCCCGCCCTCCAGCGGCTTTTGGCGCCGCTGGCTGGCTTGCGGAGCCGGGGCAAGGAGAGGGGCGGGCCAGCGAAGAGGGGTGACACCCCTCTTCGCTGACCCGCCCCTCTCCCTGCCCCACTTGTGCTCCCCCGAGGGGGCCCGGGCGGCAGCTTCGGGAGTTTCTGCAGCCCGCAGAGGCTCCCAAAGCCCCCGTCCAGCATCCCCCGGGGGTGGGGCGTTGCCGCATGTGTGTGTGTCATGACGCACACGCCGCAATGCCCCACCCCCGGGGATGCCGGGCCGCCGCTTTGGGAGCCTCTGCGAGCTGCATATAGTCCTGAAGCCCCCGCCCGGCATCCCCCAGGGGTGGGGCGTCGCAGCGTGTTCGTGCGTCATGACGCACGCACGCGCCATGATGCCCCCGCCCCCAGGGGTGCCTCTTGGCTTCCCGCCCCGGGCAGCCAAGGGGCTAGGAACGCCCCTGTAGAGAGCCACAGGATTCCTGTCCCTGTTTTTAAAGGTTCAAGAGCATCTTCTTAATGCCTAGCCAGAGACGAATGGGAGTTGTAGTCCAACAACAACATCTGGAAAGCACCACATTAGCTTAAGCAATGTTTCTTAAACTTGGGTCTTCAGCTGTCGATGGACTACAGCTCCCATCAACCCTGACCACTGGTCCTGCTAGCTAGGGATGATGGAAGTTGTAGTCTGGCGGAGAACCGAGTTTGAGAAACACTGTGCAACCTTCCCGCTACCGTTTCCGTCGCTGCTGCTTCTAACTCCGTTTTCTCTCTCCCCTCTGCAAGAAATCCCCTGGCGACTGCAGCAACTTCGACAAAGAATTTCTGAACGAGAAACCGCGGCTGTCGTGCGGAGACCGGAGCCTCATCAACAGCATGGACCAAAATATGTTCCGAAGTTTTTCCTTTACCAGTCCCATCATGGGAAAGTTGCTGTCCTGAGAGACAAATGCCCTGGGATCAAGATGGCTTCAAGAACAGGAACAACAACAACAACCATAGCCTCCAGACTCTCAACTGGCCAACGTCATGCTTCTCATCGGACGACGGAGGTGGTGGCCTGCATCCAAAGGTGCCCTTCTCCCAGTGGAAAGTCTCTTCTGCTAACAGAAGGGCTGCTTCCGACCTGGCAGAAGAGGGTTGCACGAGAGAGGTGACCCCAAATTCCAGGGAAGTTCTTTCGTTTGAAGAAGCTCTCGCACAGGGCTGGAGGGCAGCTTCATTGGGCAGCACCTGAAAGCATTCAACCATCTTAGCCAGTGTAGGGGAGCCTGCATGGCCCACATCACTGTATCCTCCAGCCTCTGCTGTCAGTTACTGCCTGCCACCTGAGGCAGCCGCCTCACTCTGTCCGATAGGAGCGCCAGCCCTGCTGGGAGACGGTGATTTCCTACCAAGCAAATGGGCAGTGGCAACAGTTGCAAGGAGGGTGGGGATAGCCTGCGAGGAGAGGAAGGCCCACTGAGAACATCTTCCCCAAAGTCTCCTGGAACTGGCACCACACAAGCTCTTTTCAAGACCACTAGAGTTCTTACCATGCCACAGCTGGCTATCTTCCCCGTTCACCGTGTTTCATGCCCGGCAATTCAGCCCCTGACACACTGCACTGTGGTTTGACAGAACGGCACTAATACATTCTCGCCTCCTGCTCGCGGTTGTTTGGATCTGAGAAACTGTGGTTTGCTGAATGGTGTGGATGTCCCAGGAGGAACACTTAAGAAGGGGATATCTGTGATAACTTAAGGGCCTTTTACTCAGTTCCATCGTTCTGCCCTGCGGTAGAGAACCTCTGGTCTTCAGACCTTATAAGGCCCAACAGAGATTCTAACTGGCCTGTGAGGATGTTTTCTTCATACTACATCCACTTGCCTCCCCCCCCCCCACACACACACAAACACTGTACATGGCATCAGGGCAGATGTAGACGTGTCTGCAAAGGAAGAATGAGGAGCTTAAAGTGGGCTCCCCATTATTCCCTCTCAGGACCAATCAGCTGATCTTCACTGACAGGGAGCCCCACTGGGATTGGCTGAGCCAGGCAGTAAGCTGTCAGGCATGCCCTCATTCAGCCAATGGGGTGGCCAGCTTTGATCAGCTGATGAGTGCCGAGAGACATTGTTTTGCAGCAGTTTGCGTTCAAAATGCAGACAACTGGACTTTAAGAGTGATGGCTGTCAGTGCCGATCAGCTGAGAGCCCTCATTCTGAAGTCCCTTTGCAAGCAGTTTGCATACGAACTGGACTTTCAACATGAGCCGCATCGTAGCAAATCCTCCACATTTCCGTTAGTGTCCCAATCTACCTCCTTCGTCCTTTCGAGATCCTGCTGTGAAGCTTCTGCAAGATCTCGGTCTCGTGAGTTCCACCTCACAGGATTGTCGAGTCCCTGTGTGGTTTTCCTCACCTGTGAGAGCTCCTCCAGGTTGTTGGGCTCTCTCTCTCTCCCTGTGGGACTCATGAGATAACTCAGCCCCGTTTGGCTTCAAGAGATACTGTCTGTTTCTCGTTTGATGCAGGTACTTCCCAAGGGTCATAGGTCAGCGGTAGAGAGCATGTGCTTTGTGTGGAGAAGGTCCCAAATTCAATCCTGGCATCTCCAGTTAAAAGGGTGGAGGTAACAGGAAAGATAAAAACATAAGCAGAACCTGCTGGACCAGGACAGTGGGCCAAACAGTCCAGGATCCTGTTCTCACAGTGGCCAACCAGATACCAACCAGTTATAACATGTGTTATATATACTCCAGCCTTAGACCCATCCAGCTCTGACAATGGCTCTCCAGGATTTCAGACCAGAGTCTCCCCCAGAGCTACCAGGATATCATAGAATCATAGAATTGTCGAGTTGGAAGGGATTCTGAGGGTCATCTAGTCCAACCCCCTGCAATGCAGGAATCTCAGCTAAAGCATTCATGGCAGGTGGCCATCCAACCTCTGCTTAAAAACCACCAAGGAAGGAGAGTCCAGCACTTTCCAAGGGAGTCTATTCCACTGTTGAACAGCTCTTACTGTTAGAAAGTTCTTCCTGGTGTTTAGTTAGACTCTTTCTTGTAACTTGAATCCGTTGGTTCGGGTCCTGCCCTCCTGAGCAGGAGAAAACAAGCTGGCTCCATCCTCCATGTGACAGCCCTTGAAATATTTGAAGATGACCTATATCTCCTCCCAGTCTACTCTTTTCTAGCCTAAACATACCCAGCTCCTTCAACCGTTCCTCATAAGGCTTGGTTTCCAGACCCTTGATCAACTTGGTTGCCCTCCTCTACACACCTTCCAGCTTGTCAACATCCTTCTTAAATTGTGATGTCCAGAATTGGACACAGTATTCCAAGTGTGGTCTGACCAAGGCAGAATAGTGTAGTACTATGACTTCCCTTGATCTGGACACTATACCTCCGTTGATACAACCTAGAATAGCATTAGCTTTTTTTGCTGCTGCATCACACTGTTGACTCATGTTAAGCTTGTGGTCAACTAAAATCCCTAGATCCTTTCCAGTGCCATCTTAAAGGGATCGGGCGCCCTGGCGCGACGATCCCTCGGCGCCCCTGGTGGGCCGCCTCTCCGCCCACGTCCCTCCCGTGCTGGACGCCCCTCGGGAGGGGGGGTGGCAGAGCGGGGGATGAGTGGTGCCCTGGTGCACCGCGCCACCCAGCCCCTATTACGCGACGGCCCTGATCCTTTCCACATGTACTACTGGCAATCCAGGTGCAGCTGGTAGAACCTTAAATTTGTCCCTGCGTAGAACCTTAAATTTGTCCCTGTTGGAATACATTTAGCCCAGTTCTCCAATCTGGTAAGATCATCTTGAATCCTGATTCTGTCTTCAGGGGTTGAACCTTGGAACGTTCTGCATGCAAAGCAGATGCCCTGCCACTGAGATATGGACCACTTTCATCAAAAGGTGACGTTCTCCATCCTTCTTCATGTAAGTGTGTCTGGTGCCGTGGCATAACCAAGACCACGAGCTCCATGCCTGCTGTATATCTTGCCTTAGGCATAACCTAACTTATTACTCTGGCCAACATCGGGTGGCCCAGCCTCCACTGAGCAGGACCCCGCAAATAGCGCACAGATCCACGTGGCCCAGCCTTCCCACTCCAATCTTTGCATCACGCAGCTCTACTGTTTGCCCTGCCTATCATAATGATGGGTGTTTTGCTCATATGTACACAGGACTTCTAGTGGTGCTCATTCAATGGGTCTCCATAATACGTTGTTGGTTTTCACCTCCGGTCAATGGAAGAGCTCTCTATGTGTGCATATTCCTTACGGCCGGGTTGCGGTGTTTAATTAGATTTGTTAATAATAATGGATTTTTGAAAACTTGTTTGTGATGTTTGTACAGGTAAATAAAATGTTGTCCACGGTAATGGGAGCAAATGTTTTTTTTAGGGAGACCGAACAGGTAATGCTCATAATGGCTGCAATGCGCTGTTCAGTAGTACATTGCATCAGAGCTGGCCTTAAGAGATGTTCATTTCTGAAAGCGAAAAGCATGATATGAAGTTTTATGGTGATCATGAAATTTCTCACTTGTCCTCTTGCTCAAGAGGTGATGAGGAAGGTTACCTCTTTCTCCCTTGAAAAATACATCTGGAGGAGGAAACTGGAAGGGTGCCACTCCTTCCTGCTTCCTCTTCCAGCTCTATGGTCTTTTCAATGTTCAGGTTAACTCTACTGCATCCATCTTTTACCTAGATCACTTTGAAAGGTTTAGCGTGTGAAATTTCTATTTCTCTTAAGGGGAGGGGGATGATCCCGAGGTGGGGAGAGAGAATTGACCAAAGGGAGCAACACCTACAGCACTCAAATATCAAAACAAATGCCACTGGCTAGCCGTTTTTTACACGAGGGCCACATAGCAGCCTCCCAGGGGCCACATATCAGCAGAGAGCGTGGGCAAAAGTAGGTGTGGCCACCCTTCGCGGTCACAGGCAGGTAGCCACGCTGCCACCCAGAACCTCCTTCAGCGAATCCATCCAGACCAGCTGAGGAGCTGGAGGTTGTATCGGCCCATTTCCATTCATCAAATGATCAATCTGATTACCAGGGAAGGGGACAGGTGCATCGGCGCTGCCCATCCCATCGCTGCTGTGTCTGCCTTCTTCTGCTTTTTTGCCTCTACTGCTAAAATTGGTGGAATCTTAAGCGGGGGGCGGGACGACAAAAAAATGCTTTAGGGGGATGGATTAAACCCTCTCTACTGGGCATTGCTGGGATGCGGGTGGCGCTGTGGGTTAAACCACAGAGCCTAGGGCTTGCTGATCAGAAGGTCGGCGGTTCAAATCCCCGCGACAGGGTGAGCTCCCGTTGCTTGGTCCCTGCTCCTGCCAACCTAGCAGTTCGAAAGCACACCAGCGCAAGTAGATAAATAGGTACCGCTCTGGCAGGAAGGTAAACGGCGTTTCCACGCGCTGCTCTGGTTCGCCAGAAGTGGCTTTGTCATGCACGCCACACAACCCAGAAGCTGTACGCCAGCTCCCTCGGCCAGTAATGCGAGATGAGCGCAGCAACCCCAGAGTCGGACACGACTGGACCTAATGGCCGGGGGTCCCTTTACCTTGTACTGGGCGTTATACATTCCTGGTGTAGACAAGGCTTAGCTACTTGGACCACTGGTCTGACTCAGTAGACTTGTTCACACATTGTCAGGCATGGAGAGTCCTCCCCTCCCTTCAGTAACTTCACCGATAAGAATTAACGAGCAGCTGATAGATTTGTGGTCCTTTTGTTACAATGCCATGTTGCAAGCACAAAAACACAGCTCTCTGCAAGGCCGGCAGTTGCCTAGTCTAATCCGACTTCCGCAGCAGCATTTTGGGCACCAATGGGAAGTTCCTCCCTCCCTCTGACTCCTTTGCTCTCTGAGACATTCGGACCTCTGAGTCTGAGGTGAGGGGGGGGTCCTCCACGCTCTCAAGTAACGTCTCAGCTAGCTGCTCCCTCCCTTCTGGTTCTGTCGCCATTATCTCATAACTGGGTAACTCCTCCCTAAGCTGTTCAGCTTCTGCCTCGCTGCTTCTGAACACGCTGTGGGGAAAAGGGGTGATTCTGCCCCCTCCAGCTCTCCATCGAAGAGAAGCTGGTCTGCCATATAATGCATTCCAAATACATTCCCCAGTCCTCATCCTCAGACCATTCCCTGACACACACTGTACTGAACGCAAGTACAAACTGTCCCTACGCATTTGCAAGTGTTTGTGAAAGGTCGTACACTGCTTGATTTTCGCATCTCGTCTGCTGCGTACACGGGACTCCGTGCACCTTGAAGATTACATGTGCATAACCGTGCACACCAGCTATTTATGGGCACAGGCACACAGTGCACACTTGTTGAATGCAACACGTGAACACCACTGCCGTGTGCACAGGTTGCGCACTCAAATGTAACGTGTGGGCACGATGCAAGACACCCTCCCTGCTTTCTCTTCAATTGCTTTTGCGTGATGCTGGGTTTGTCCCCAAGAACAAGCAAACCCGGCCGTGGGTCGCGTGCAGAGCAAGCATGGCTTTTGGTGCTTCTCACGTTTTGAGATACCATCACCACTTCTGGAAGAGAGCCAGGCAGCTCGGCTGAGGATGACTCACTTTCCAAGAAACCTCTGTCGACACTTGGTCACAATCGCCTCTCTTTTTAAAGGAAATCTCATGTGCAATACCCAGTTCTGTTGCAAAGAGTGGAAATTGAGCAGGTCACGCTGTTCCAAGTTGTTCGACTAAGAGGAGCCAAGCTCCCTTTTTACTTTGGGTGGATAACAATCAATCACACCCTGCGTGGGAGCGAAGAACAAAGAACCTCGGGGAACATGTTTGGCGTTATTTGTTTATTTTAAGCATTTGCTAACCTGGCATTATGGCAAGCACCCCTCCCACTGGCTAGAGGACCAAAAATGAAATGAAACAGAAGAAAATGAAAGAGGCAGGGCTGTTAAATGCACACCTGAGATATTGTCTTGTTCCACACATGCGCTCTTGACAGCCTCAATCTGCGGAACTGGTACTATTACTGTTGACACATAATGCACGTTCTATATTTGTAAGTACAGGTAGGTAGCCGTGTTGGTCTGCCATAGTCAAAGCTGGGGGGCGGGGGGTTTCATAGTTTGTGCTGTGTGAAGAAGTACCGTATTGGCCGAAACAGGGGCATCTGCCGGTTTCCCCCATCTCACTCAAAGCCTTTGACGTAGAAGATGCATTTCTTAGGTGGGGTCAGTGGGTGGCAGTGTTGTCTCTCCATCAGCAGAATCGGAGATTTAGCAAATAGGCTAGCCTACAGTCCCACATCGTGAGATGCACGCAGTGTTATGCTACGTCAGCAGGCATATGTATAGGGTGCAGAGGGGGGGAACGCAAGTAACGAAGCTCAAAGGAAATTACATGGGGGTGGGGATACAGACAGTGACAATTGCATTAAAGCTTAAAAGAGCACATGAGTTTGTTCAGGGCATCCTGATCAAGTTTGCAGATGACACCAAATTGGGAGGGGTGGCTAATACCCCTGAGGACAGGATCACACTTCAAAATGACCTTAACAGATTAGACAACTGGGCCAAAGCAAACAAGATGAATTTTAACAAGGAGAAATGTAAAGTACTACATTTGGGCAAAAAAAAATGAAAGGCACAAACACAGGATGGGTGACACCTGGCTTGAGAGCAGTACATGTGAAAAGGATCTAGGAGTCTTGGTAGACCACAAACTTGACATGAGTCAACAGTGTGATGCAGCAGCTAAAAAAGCCAATGCAATTCTGGGATGCATCAATTATGAGTATAGCATCTAGATCAAGGGAAGTAATAGTACCACTGTATTCCGCTCTGGTCAGACCTCACCTGGAATACTGTGTCCAGTTCTGGCCACCACAGTTCAAGAAAGATACTGACAAGCTGGAACGTGTCCAGAAGAGGGCAACCAAAATGGTCAAAGGCCTGGAAACAATGCCTTATGAGGAACGGCTTAGGGAGCTGGGCATGTTTAGCCTGGAGAAGAGAAGTTTAAGGGGTGATATGATAGTCATGTTCAAATATATAAAAGGATGTCATATAGAGGAGGGTGAAAGGTTGTTTTCTGCTGCTCCAGAGAAGCGGACACGGGGCAATGGATTCAAACTACAAAAAGAAGATTCCACCTAAACATTAGGAAGAACTTCCTGACAGTGAGAGCTGTTCGACAGTGGAATTTGCTATCAAGGAGTGTGGTGGAGTCTCCTTCTTTGGAGGTCTTTAAACAGAGGCTTGACAGCCATCTGTCAGGAATGCTTTGATGGTGTTTCCTGCTTGGCAGGGGGTTGGACTGGATGGCCCTTGTGGTCTCTTCCAACTCTATGATTCTATGAGTAGTACATCCCACTTAGTTCAATGGGGCTTTGTTGCTAGTAAATGAATGCAGCCTGAATGCGTACAGAGCCACAGGTGGGGCAACACAGGTGAAACCAGCCACCCCCTGATGGCAAACAGAGTCTCTCTCATCCCTCGTGGTTCTTCCTCTGGAAACAGCTCCCTTATGAAGTCTCCTGGGTGGGGCAAGGCACGCTGGAAAAGCCATTGCTTGCTGGCCAACGCAGAGTCTCTCACCTCTCGCCATCAGGGGTGTCAGGGATTGAACCTGGGACCTTCTGCATGCAAAGCAGATGCTCTGCTAATGAGCTACGGCCCTTCTCCCCCCCCCCCCAATCTCTGTCTCTGTCTCTGCAACTTGTCACACCTCTTTATTCCTAGGCCTTTTGCTTTGCCCAACTGCCCTCTCCCTGCTCCAGAACCTGGTTGCCCCCAGCTGCAAGCTTTCTCCAAACTTGCCTGATTTCTTACAACAACTTCATACTCTCCTCCCGCATCCGGTACCCTGTTGTTGGACCAGGGGTGTAGCAAGGGGGAGGGGCCGCCCCAGGTTCCATAATGGAGGGAGTGACAAATTATCAAGGAACAAAAAAAATTTTGAAAAATTTTTGAATTTCTTTTTTTGAATTTCTTTTTTTAAATGCTTGCTCCGAAGGTCTTATCTTACTATACTAGGGATTATATAGCTATATATGAAATTTCATGCATATCGGTTAATATCTTGACCCTCCTCCACCAAAATAGCTGTTCACTTGGCTGTTTTCCTATGTCGTGAAGGCTGAAATTTCAGTTCGGTGGAGCACTTACTGTTCCCAACCCTAACCCTGTGGAAAGCCATCTAATTAGACTTTAATTTGATTTTGAGATGTTTTTCGGAGGTAATTTAATTACTGTTTGATTGTATACCAATGTTATGTATCTGATGTTAGCCACCCTGAGCCCGACTTCGGCCGGGGAGGGCGGGATACAAATAAAAGTTTATTATTATTATTACTTGTTATTATTCCTTTGTAAGAAAATATGAAATAACGTAAAACCATTTTGGGGGGGGGAATCAATGGGGGGGTGACAAGAAATTTTCCACACCGGGTACCACCTGACCTTCCCATGCCTCTGGGGGGGTGTGACAAAAAAATGTTTTGCCCCCGGGTACCAATTTACCTTGCTACGCCCCTGTGTTGGACTACAACTCCTGGCAGGTCTGACGAGCCGGGCCAACATGCGAGGGTGATGGGAGTTGTAGTCTAGCCGATTCCAGCCTTGATAAGTCTGCTTTATCATGCACCTTTTTCTATACTTGGCAGGCCAAATCATGTCAGCTTTCCTCCATGCTAAAGTTGGACCAGCCGCCCAGTGGACACTGGTCTCTGCCTGTCGTTGGCTCTGGCGCCCCCTGCTGCTGGTCTCCCAGCCTTCCGCCCAGCCAGTCCCAGTGGGAACCAGTTTATTCCGTTTTACAGACATTTCACTAGCTGCTAATTCCCGCTTCCTGTCTGACCTTTCGCGTGGCTGTAAAGCCGCTTCCAGAAATATCGCACAGCGCTCTTTTCCATAGAATCCTAGAGTTGGAAGAGACCACAAGGGCCACCCAGTCCAACCCCCTGCCAAGCAGGAAACACCATCAAAGCATTCCTGACAGATGGCTGTCAAGCCTCCGCTTAAAGACCTCCAAAGAAGGAGACTCCACCACACTCCTTGGCAGCAAATTCCACTGTCGGACAGCTCTTACTGTCAGGAAGTTCTTCCTCATGTTTAGGTGGAATCTTCTTTCTTGTAGTTTGAATCCATTGCCCCGTGTCCGCTTCTCTGGAGCAGCAGAAAACAACCTTTCACCCTCCTCCATATGACATCCTTTTATATATTTGAACATGGCTATCATATCACCCCTTAACCTTCTCTTCTCCAGGCTAAACATACCCAGCTCCCTAAGCCGTTCCTCATAAGGCATCGTTTCCAGGCCTTGGACCATTTTGGTTGCCCTCCTCTGGACACGTTCCAGCTTGTCAGTATCCTTCTTGAACTGTGGTGCCCAGAACTGGACACACTATTCCAGGTGAGGTCTGACCAGAGCGGAATACAGTGGTACTATTACTTCCCTTGATCTAGATGCTATACTCCTATTGATGCAGCCCAGAATTGCATTGGCTTTTTTAGCTGCTGTTTTTTAGCTGCTCCATGTTGTTTGCTATCAGAAAAAAACAACAACATTTGCAAGTAAGGCAGAGTAAATGACTTTTCGGGCGTGTGAAAGCTCAGACATAAAGCACAATTTAACAGTTAAGGGGAAATCAGAAAAAAACAGCATAAACTGCCTTATTTGCCTTTATTTTCTGAGGACTACCGTTCTTGCTAGCCTGGCTCATGCCAACACAACGAAAGGCAGCCTGTTTGGTGACAGGGGAAACTTGGCAATGGCTGCATTTATATGATTCAGGCCCTTTGCTGATGCTCAAATCACAAGGTTCCTGGAACACCAAATGCAACCAAAGGGGAATAAAACAGCAGCTAAGCTCCTGGGCTTTGAACAGGATGGCGGCTATTGTGTTTGCCCGCCGCTTACTTCAGCAAAGCCCCACAAAAGGCCGGCCGAGGTATATAAATAGCTCCCCTTTACAAAGGAAACCTCGTCAAACCAGCGGCTGCTAAAGCTGGCCTTGGGCTGCTCACACGACGGTCACTGAAGTGGGGTTACCTCGTGGGTGGCAACACTGCCCTGTGTAAAATCAATGGGGCTTAAATGTGCTCAGCGAGACCCCACCCCAGGGGCGTAGCAAGGGGGTGGGGGTGGACCGCCCCGGGTTCCATAATGGAGGGGGTGACAAATTATCAAGGAACAAATTTTTTTGAAAGAAAAAAAAACTTTTTTTTGAATTATTATTTTTTAATGCCTGCTCCGAAGGTCTTATCTTACTATACTAGGGATTATATAGTGGCGGGGGGGGCAATTTCCCTTTTTTGCCTCGGGCACTGAAATGGGCCGGCTCACCAGGGACACTCAGGACACATGCCCCCAAAACCCATCAGTTTTGTGTTGTTGTTGTTTTGCCAGTGTATTCTACAGCATGTCATTGACAAAACAATGGTCCACAAGTGGTGCTTTTCTCCTGGACTGGCCACACATCATTTCTTAGCATTTCCTACTAAAGGGGACTGACCAGGAGCTCACCAAATTGGTAGCTCAATACCTACATTTGCTCTTTTCTCGTCGTAATATTCTGCAGTCGTCTGAGTTATCAGGAGTCCCAGAGATGCGATCATGGACAGCGGAGTCTTGTCTCTTTTCTCTTCTAATATAGTTTGCCCCACTGCGAAAGTATTATTTCGCTACTGTTTTGTATGTATGTATGTATGTTTGTTTGATACCAATAAAAGGTTGATGATGATCATTTCTTAGGTGTCTTGAATTATGCCATGCTATTGCCACCTGGAGGTGTGATCTTGCACTAGTGTCTCATAGAACCCAAGAGTTGGAAGGGACCCCCCACCCAAAGGGTCATCTGGTCAAACCCCAAAGAATCCTTGACAGGTACCATTCAACCTCTGTCCTTAAAACTCCAGTGAAGGAGAATCCATCACCTTCTGAGGCAGTCTGTTTCTGCCAATTCACACCCCATGAAATTAAGTTTTCTTTTGCACCAAAATGTACCACTTTGCACTTAGAATGCTACCTAGGTTGACATACCCTTCAACATTTCTCCAGTGAAAATAGGGATATCCAAACCACAGAGCCTAAGGCTTGCCGATCAAAAGGTCAGCTGTTTGAATCCCCGCGAAGGGGTGAGCTCCTGTTGCTTAGTCCCTGCTCCTGCCAACCTAGCAGTTCGAAAGCACAAAAGTGCAAGTAGATAAATAGGTACCGCTCCAGCGGGAAGGTAAACGGCGTTTCTGTGCACTGCTCTGGTTCGTCAGAAGCGGCTTAGTCATGCTGGCCACATGACCCGGAAGCTGTACGCCGGCTCCCTCGGCCAATAAAGCGAGATGAGCGCTGCAACCCCAGAGTCGTCCGTGACTGGACCTAACGGTCAGGGGTCCCTTTACCTTTACCTAAGGAAAAGCGGGACATTCCGGGACCAAATCAGAACCCGGGACAGCTTCTGTAAATCCGGGGCTGTGCCTGGAAAATAGGGGCACTTGGAGAATCTGGGTCCTTTCTGGTTGCAGCAAAGAACGGAACCGTCTTAACAAAACCTCTCTTGCTCGTTCCTGTTTCCTCATCTTCCCCCCAAAGACACTAGAGGGTGCTAGAGCTATATTTTAAGAACTCTTTCGGCTCAGACTGTTGTGGGATTAAAGTTGCCTGGCCACAGACATTATTACGAAAGCTCCGCCTCCCAGCCACGCATCCTTGAACTACCAGCATCCCTTTCTTCCTTAGCAGTTCTCTAGTTCTAGGCACCACAGTTCAAGAAGGATACTGACAAGCTGGAACGTGTCCAGAAGAGGGCAACCAAAATGGTCAAAGGCTTGGAAACAATGCCTTATGAGGAACGGCTTAGGGAGCTGGGTATGTTTAGCCTGGAGAAGAGAAGGTTAAGGGGTGACATGATAGCCATGTTCAAATATATAAAGGGATGTCATATGGAGGAGGGAGAAAGGTTGTTTTCTGCTGCTCCAGAGAAGCGGACACGGGGCAATGGATTCAAACTACAAGGAAGAAGATTCCACCTAAACATTAGGAAAAACTTCCTGACAGTGAGAGCTGTTCAGAAGAGGAATTTGCTGCCAAGGAGTGGGGTGGAGTCTCCTTCTTTGGAGGTCTTTAAGCGGAGGCTTGACAGCCATCTGTCAGGAATGCTTTGATGGTGTTTCCTGCTTGGCAGGGGGTTGGACTGGATGGCCCTTGTCGTCTCTTCCAACTCTATGATTCTAGTGCTGGAATGCCCTTCCATCTAGTGCCTCTTCCTTTTTAATTTCATTTAAGCTCCACTCCTCCAGCAAACCACTACTATGACATCTGAAAGCAGCCCTGTATAGGGAAGTTTTTAATGTTTGATTTCTTACTGTGTTTTACTTTGTTGGAAGCCGCCCAGAGTGGCTGGGGCAACCCAATCAGATGGGCGGCATATAAATAAATTTATTATTATTATTATTATTATTACTACTACTACTACTACTACTACTACTATTATTATACCTTGCCTTTAATTTTAGAATACGCTTACATGCAGGAGCTAGAATGCAAGACAGTGGTTCTCAAACTTCTGCCTCTGGGCCACACTTTCAGAATAAAAATTTCCTCATGCCACACCGATTATTATTATTATTATTATTATTATTATTATTATTATTATTATTGATAAGAAATACATCGCAAAACATAACTAGGATTGCCCCCGGTATCTTGCTCCCGGTTTGAAAAGATCCATATTCTGCAAACAATATTAATAATAATTCATATCATACTATACTACACTGAAATGTTTAAACATTCCTTTGATTGTCCTCAAATATTTCTGCCACGCTTGCCGTCCTCTCCTGCCACACCAACGTGTTTGCCGTACAAAGAGGGAAACAGAGTACTTCACCTAGGAAATTGCAGCCTCTTAGGTTCCTTCCTTGGACTTCCTAGGTTCCTTCCTTGGTCCCATGGACTGCAAGAAGATCAAACCTATCCATTCTCAAGGAAATCGGCCCTGAGTGCTCACTAGAAGGACAGATCCTAAAGTTGAGGCTCCAGTACTTTGGCCACCTCATGAGAAGGGAAGACTCCCTGGAAAAGACCCTGATGTTGGGAAAGATGGAGGGCACAAGGAGAAGGGGACGACAGAGGATGAGATGGTTGGACAGTGTTCTCGAAGCTACTAACATGAGTTTGGCCAAACTGCGGGAGGCAGTGAAGGATAGGCATGCCTGGCGTGCTCTGGTCCATGGGGTCACGAAGAGTCGGACACGACTGAACGACTGAACAACAACAACAGGTTCCTTCCTAAGAATTGCAGCAAAGAAAAATGTTCTTACGTTGTGAACCGGCCCGGTTATGTTGTGAACCACCCTGATATCTATTGGGATACGGCAGTATACAAGTTTAATAAATAAAGTGGCGGGGGGGGGGGGAGAGAGAGAACAGAAAAGAAAAACAGCTCAACTGCAAGATGAAATTACACCAGGGCGGCCCATGCCACTAGTGGACTTTGCCACCGGCATTACATGCATCGGAATTTAAATCAATGTCCCCAAATAGCTCTACGGAAAGTTATGAATGGAAACATGTCCTGGGATGACCTCACTGCGCTTACCCCTAGGCAGAGTGGTACATTTTCTCCCCCTCTCTGTGCTTGAGGTCTTTACGTTTCAACAACCATCACTGGAGCGGGAGAGAGCTGGGTTGAATGAAACTGGCTTGCCTTCTGCATGGCTATTCCCCCCCCCTCCTCTGCCTCCTCCCCATGCCTTGTGATAAATGCGTAATGCCTAGGTTTTGAAAGTGACCTGGGAGGTTCACAGACTGAAATCGGTTGGGAGCGAGCTATCTATCTTGGGTCCCAGGCAATGCACGATTGGCGCAAGCTTTATTTCAGGATGCGAAACCTCAGTTCCGTATTTGTGTGTGTGCATTGGCCTGAAGAGACCATGCACGAAAGCACTTTGTGATAAAGGTGTAACGATGCCCCCCAACATGGATTGCGTGATAGGAGGGTTGCACAAATCCCTAGAGGTTAGAGCTAGAGGTGTAGGAAGGTCAGGTTCTGGGCACCACAGTTCAAGAAGGATACTGACAAGCTGGAACATGTCCAGAGGAGGGCAACCAAAATGGTCAAAGGCCTGGAAACAATGCCTTATGAGGAACGGCTTAGGGAGCTGGGTATGTTTAGCCTGGAGAAGAGAAGGTTAAGGGGTGATATGATAGCCATGTTCAAATATATAAAAGGATGTCATATAGAGGAGGGTGAAAGGTTGTTTTCTGCTGCTCCAGAGAAGCGGGCACGGGGCAATGGATTCAAACTACAAGAAAGAAGATTCCACCTAAACATTAGGAAGAACTTCCTGACAGTAAGAGCTATTCGACAGTGGAATTTGCTGCCAAGGAGTGTGGTGGAATCTCTTTCTTTGGAGGTCTTTAAGCAGAGGCTTGATAGCCATCTGTCAGGAATGCTTTGATGGTGTTTCCTGCTTGGCAGGGGGTTGGACTGGATGGCCCTTGTGGTCTCTTCCAACTCTAGGATTCTATGATTCTAGGTGGTACCCGGTGCAAATAATTTCTTGCCGCCACCCCCCCCCACACACACACACATTGATTTATTTAATTTTTGCCTGCAAAAATTGTTTTTTCCTAATTTCATATTTCCTTGCAAAGGAATGTGGATTCTGAGCCTCTGATAACAAGTAGGCGACTATGGACAGATACTTAAATCTACAGGATGGATTGTGTTTTTGGCTTGTTTTTTATTTTTATTTATATGTATTGTTTATTTAATAAAATTTATTTATTTATTTTAAAAAACAAACCTGCAAAGTGGTTTACCAAAACAAAAACAAAAAAACACCATAGCAGTAAAATCAAGCAGAAAAATTAACAGTCCTAGTTTTAAAGCATACAAATGCTAAAATGTTAAGATTAAAATTACTTCAACATCCTAAGCATCTAGGTACGCTTGCCTAAAGAAGAATGCTTTTAGCAGGTGCCCGAAAAGAGTCTAGCAAAGGCACGCGCTTTGTTGAAATTTCAGCCTTCACGACATAGGAAAACGGCCAAGTAAACAGCTATTTTCGTGGAGGAGAGTCAAGATATTAACTGATATGCAAGAAATTTCATTTGTAGCTATATAATCCCTAGCGTAGTAAGATAAGACCTTTGGAGCTGGCATTTTCAAAAGAAAATGTTTTTTATGAACAGCCCTATTAGGGCAGTAATTGTTCCTTGATAATTTGTCACCCCTCTCCATGATGGGACCTGGGTCGGCCCACCCACCCCCCACCCCCTTTCCTACGCTCCTGGGTGACCTCAAACCTGAGACCTTCTGCGTCCAAAGCAGTCGCTCTGTCACTATAACCCTTTCCTACCAAAATCAGCTAACAGAACTCATAGAATATTAAGAGTTGGAAGGAACCAAGAGGGGCATCCAACCCCCTGCATTGCAGGAATCTTTCTGCCCAACTTGGGGCTCGAACTCACAACCCTGAGATTTAAGTCTCATGCTCGACCAACGGAGCTATTGTTCAGAACATCTCCAAAAAGAAGCATGGTGATTTATCATTATCATTATTTATTAAATTTTTATGCTGGCTTTCATCTGGAGATCACAGGGAAGTTTACAGTATAAAGGTGCAAAATGCATAACATGAAGAACCAAAAACGAAACAGGAAACAGTACCTCCCCAGCCTGCCCCAGGGAGGGGTAACAAACCCTATTTCCACCCAAATACTCATGGGAAATGTCGTTTACCCCATCAAAGAGGTACTCTAATATGCTCTGTGATATCTAGATAGTGGTGTATAAATCAATCAATCGATTGATCGATTGATTGATTGATTGATTAAATAAATATTACAGTGGTACTTTGGTTCTCAGACTTAATCCGTTCTGGGAGTCCGTTCAACTCCCGAAACAGTTCAAAAACCAAGGCACAGCTTCCGATTGGCTGCAGGAGCTTCCTTAACTCAAGCAGAAGCTGCGTTGGACGTCCATCTTCCAAAAATTTTTCGCAAACCGGAACACTTACTTCCTGGTTTGCGGCTTTCTGGAGCCGGTTTGTTCGACAACTAAGCCGTTCGAGAACCAAGGTACCACTGTACTGTACTGTTATCAGCACCTGTGACAAACTACAGTTCCCAGAATTCTTCATAGGGAATCGAATTGCAAAGAATCGTTGTTGTTGTTGTTGTTTAGTCATTTAGTCATGTCCAACACTTTGTGACCCCATGGACCAGAGCACGCCAGGCACTCCTGTCTTCCACTGCCTCCCATAGTTTGGTCAAACTCATGTTGGTAGCTTCGAGAAAACTGTCCAACTCGTCCTCTGTCGTCCCCTTCTCCTTGCGCCCTCCATCTTTCCCAACATCAGTGTCTTTTCAAGGGAGTCTTCTCTTCTCATGAGGTGGCCACAGTATTGGAGCCTCAGCTTCAGGATCTGTCCTTCCAGTGAGCACTCAGGGCTGATTTCCTTAAAAATGGATAGGTTTCATCTTCTTGCAGTCCATGGGACTCTCAAGAGTCTGCTCCAGCGTCATAATTCAAAAGCATCAATTCTTCAGCGATCAGCCTTCTTCAAAGTGTTGCACAATACAGGAGGTCCAGAGCTAGAACATCCCTGACAGACAGGTGTCCAGCTTTTTGATGGCCTCCCACAAGGGAGAGCCCTCCACACCTCCAGGTAGCTGGCTCCATTGTCAAATGCTCTGTACGTCCATCATTGAGTTTGTCCTGACATTCAACCGAAATCTACCCTCCTCTGCAGCTTAAGCCTGTCGAACCTATTCCTACCCTCCGGGGAGCATGAAAAAAACCTAGCACTTTGAACTGAGAAATAGGCTGCGTACACTCCCCCCCCCGCCCTCCCCACACAAAGAATCCTGGGAACTGTAGTTTGTCAGGGTGCTGGGTATTATAGCTCTGTGAGGGGGGGGTCAGCTACAGTTTCCATGATTCCCTGGGAGGAGCTATGGGCTTTAAATGTTCCTTAAATGTCTGGTGCGCACACAGCTGCAGAGAGCAGTCCGACGGCTAGACTTTGCTTTTCTCACCCGCACTTCAGGAGATGCTGAAGGCTTTTTCCAGGCCAGCAGCAGTTTGGATTCCTAGCACACCTGCCCAAGGCACAAGCCATCCCAGTGCTCTTTGGAGCCTCCTGATATTCCGAAATCTCCTGCTGTGAGTCACTGGCAGGGAATGAGCACACATACAGAGAGAGAGACTGCATCTGTCAGTAGTTTTCCATCCTTCCCACAGCCTTACATAACAAGAGCACATTTTTTAAAAAAAGAAATGCAACTGGAGGGCAGCATCCCAGCCGTCGCTGTGACAGCTAGCCCCTCCTCTTCCCCACAGGCTGGTCTGCAACAGACTTCTGCAAACCTCAGTCATATGGCTTTGGGGCACGTGGAAATAAGTGGAGGAAGGAGACGGGCTCTCTGTGTTAAGGCGGAGATAGGATAAGAGTTCTGTTTACATAATAAGCATTGCCCATAGGCAAGCAGTCGTCTACATGGGGCTACCTTTGAAGGTGACCCAGAAACCACAACTAATCCAGAATGCGGCAGCTAGACTGGTGACTGGGAGTGGCTGCCAAGACCACATAACACCGGTCCTGAAAGACCTGCATTGGCTCCCAGTACGTTTCCAAGCACAATTCAAAGTGTTGGTGCTGACCTTTAAAGCCCAAAACAGTCTTGGCCCAGTATACCTGAAGGAGCGTCTCCACCCCCATCATTCTGCCCGGACACTGAGGTCCAGCGCCAAGGGTCTTCTGGTGGTTCCCTCATTGTGAGAAGCGAAGTTACAAGGAACCAGGCGGAGGGCCTTCTCGGTAGTGGCACCTGCCCTGTGGAATGCCCTCCCACCAGATGTCAAAGAAATACACAACTGTCTGACTTTTAGAAGACATCTGAAGGCAGGCCTGTTTAGGGAAGCTTTTAATATTTCATGAATTATTGTATTTTAATATTTTGCTGGAAGCTGCCCAGAGTGAGGTATAAATAAATTATTATTATTATTATTATTATTAGTTTCTCACAGCAAATTTCTCCTTTGCAAAAAGTTAACAGGTATGTTGGAGCAAGTAAGTGCAAGAATCACAGTAGGAGGAAAACCGCTCCCTGTCTGACCATCCTTTGCCAGGCAGTTTGTTAGTTAAGAGTCTAGGGTGGCCATCAGCAATGGAAGTGAGCAGGATGGAGGTGTTCTCTTGATGGCTGGAGATCTCTCTGAGTTGCTGAATGAGATACCCACCCATGCTCAAATAAGGCGACACACTTCTGGCTCAGAGGACAGGGCAGGTGGATGTGAGTGTGTGGAACATCAGCCAGCAGTTCAGGGAAGAGGGTAAGGAAGGAAACAAAATGGCTGGTGAGAGTTGCAGTCTAACAACATCTGGAAGGCAATGGGTCTCCTCATTCTTGGGTCATAGACAATACCAAGCTTTGTTGTTGTTGTTGTTGTTGTTCAGTCGTTCAGTCGTGTCCGACTCTTCGTGACCCCATGGACCAGAGCACGCCAGGCACGCCTATCCTTCACTGCCTCTCGCAGTTTGGCCAAACTCATGTTAGTAGCTTCGAGAACACTGTCCAACCATCTCATCCTCTGTCGTCCCCTTCTCCTTGTGCCCTCCATCTTTCCCAACATCAGGGTCTTTTCTAGGGAGTCTTCTCTTCTCATGAGGTGGCCAAAGCTAGGAGGTCCCGATGGTCTAAGGCAATTTCCTTCTTCAATTCCCATTGGAATTCTCTGGCATCTCTAGCTGGTGGGTACCAATTTGCCCTTCAACCCATCCAGAGACAATGGCCTTATCTTGCCTATGGGTCGGAGCTGCTAGGAAGCTTGCAGGATTTAAGTTTGCAGGCCAGTAAATTCGACATGCTTATTTGCAAGGCTGAACTGAATGCCACTTACAGTAGATCAATGGGACTTCCATACACTCGCCACACATTGTAAGGACATAAGATAGAACCTGCTGGATCTGGCCAAGGACTTATCTAGTCCACCATCCTCTTCTCACAGTGGCCAGCCAGGTGCCTGTGGGAAACCCGCAAGCAGGATTCGAACACAAGAGCAACTCTCCCACCCTGCGGTTTCCAGCAACTGGCATTCAGAAGCATTGCCACCTCTGACCGTGGAGGCAGAGCAGAGCCATTGTGGCTACATCTTTTAAGCCCTGCATCTGAAGTGTGATCCCAATCACGTAGGCAGCAAAAGCCAACTGAGAGGTTTTCATAAAAGGCATTTGCCAAATCCATCAGCTGTTAATGCTCCCTGAAGCTTGACTCACACCTCAAATGTGCCATGACGACAGACATACCAGCGTTTTTCTCTCTCCTTTCTGTATGCTTATTGCTTCCATATGAAACAAGAACTCTTCCAGACTTACAGAGACTGGCCTGTCATTTAACATTTAGCCTCAACTATAGAAAACAGAACGCAAAAATGTGGGCTATGTTCACAAACACAAACCCTGGATGAGGCCGAAAGCCAGGGATAATGGAGCATAATTGGATGCTGTGCGAAGAATTCTGGGTCGTCCCTATTTTCATCGGAGAAATTTTGGAGGGTATGTGAGCCCCAAGCCAAGGAGACAAACGGCTATACAACCTTTAGGAGACATCCGAAGGCAGCCCTGTATAGGGAAGGTTTTTAATGTTTAATGTTTTGTTATATTTTTATATATGTTGGAAGCTGCCCAGAGTGGCTGGGGCAACCCAGTCAGATGGTCAGGGTATTATTATTATTATTATTATTATTATTATTAAATAGGACGTCCCTATTTTCATAAAAAAAAATGTTGGAACCTATGCAGTTGCAAACGGACAACTTCCAGAAAATAAAAAGCTAGCGCATCAGGGACAGAACCTTCTCCCATGGCATGCTAGATTTCTATTTGCAAAGGGTTACGTGGGTGGCGTTGTGGGTTAAACCACAGAGCTTAGGGCTTGCTGATCAGAAGGTCGGCGGTTCGAATCCCCGTGACGGGGTGAGCTCCCGTTGCTCGGTCCCAGCTCCTGCCAACCTAGCAGTTCGAAAGCACGCCAGTGCAAGTAGATAAATAGGTACCGCTCTGGCGGGAAGGTAAACGGTGTTTCAGGGGTCCCTTTACCTTTACCTTATGCAAGCAAGGATCGCAGGTCATCTAAGTTACATAAGACATCAGCTTTCCTACCACCCCAGCCCAACTGATTGCAGGGAGAGGAGAGAGTCTCTCCTGCAGCCTATTCTGGGCTTGTCTCAGCATCCTTCGTCCTCTGATGACTGAAATCTGATCCTGCATTCCAGCATCCGATTACCTTATTGAAACAACGCACAGAGCAGCTTTTATCTTCCTCTGTTGTGGCATGCTACCCAACACCCTGGAAACGAATGGCCTGTGGGACTTTCGAAAATTGCAAAGCCTACATAGTTGGAGTGAGAAATGGGCAGAGCCGTTAGATGCCAGTGGTTTTCCTTACTAAGAAAATAAGGATGGGGAATGGCTGAGGGCAGGATCAACTGGATGCCTTCAAAGTCCTCACCTCAAGAAGATCTGACGTGCAGTTACTTCTTTCATTTTACCGTACATGTATATAATTTTTATTGAAAGGGAAAATGTACAGAAGGAAAATAAGAATGAGAAGAGAAAAGATACGAAAAGAAAAGCATTATGCAGCATTATTGCTGTGGTTTGACAAACATTGCTACATATTTGGAAGAGAAAGAAGAAGAAGAAGAAGAAGAAGAAGAAGAAGAAGAAGAAGAAGAAGAAGAAGAAGAAGAAGAAGAAGAAGAGTTTGGATTTGATATCCCGCTTTATCACTACCCTGAGGAGTCTCAAAGCGGCTAACATTCTCCTTCTCCTTCCTCCCCCACAACAAACACTCTGTCAGGTGAGTGGGGCTGAGAGACTTCAGAGAAGTGTGACTAGCCCAAGGTCACCCAGCAGCTGCATGTGGAGGAGAGGAGACGCGAACCCGGTTCCCCAGATTACGAGTCTACCACTCTTAACCACTACACCACACTGGCTCTCAGAAAAGCTGACCCAGGTCCTGAATCCATCCTCTGAGGCCCTTCTTCATGTGCCTCCTCCACAAGAACTCCAGAGGGTGGCTATACAAGAGCAGGGCCTTTTCTGTGGTGGCTCCGTTTGTGGAATGCTCTCCATAGTGAGGCTTGCCTGGCACATTCCTTACATATTGTTAGGCACCAGACAAAACATTTATCTGTAACTAGGTCTTTGGCTGACGAAACAATCTATGGCCTTTTAAATGTGTCAGGAGGGGCGGGGAGTATTTTTGTTGCTGTTATTATGTTATGGATTTTGCGGTGTTGTGCTGTAAACTGCCCTGTGGTCTTCAGATGAAGGGCAGTATATAAAATTAACCCCAAAAAATGGAAAAGGGGGAAAGGGTGGGGAAATTGCACAGTAATTACCAATATGTTGAACATATGGTGGATCAAACAGAGATGTTAATCTTAATTCTTTTGCTATATATATATATATATATATATATATATAGAGAGAGAGAGAGAGAGAGAGAGAGAGTGTGCAAAGGAGCATGAGTGTGTTGTTTCTTATTGATTGTATTTTCACATAACCCATATTCCCAGACCCTCCAAGTGTCCCTATTTTCCAGGGACGTCCAAGATTTAGAGAAGCAGTCCCAGTTTCTAATTTGATCTCGAAATTTCCCACTTTTCCTTTAGGGTGTCCCTATTTTCATTGGAGAAATGTTGGAGGGTATGGAGTTATCCGACCCCCAAGCTGTCTGAAGGCAATCCTGTATAGGGAAGTGGGGTTTTTTATGTTTAATGTTTTATTATGTTTTTATATATGTTGGAACCCAGTAGGACGTGTGGGGTATAAATAGTAAAATTATCATTATGGAATGGGACGCCCCTATTTTCACCGGAGAAATGTTGGAGGGTCTGTACTCCTAGCATAAGCTAGAGGGATCATTCATTCGTAATCCTTATGCATATAAAATCTGAAATCAAACCATACCACGTAACCCCTGTTTATTCTTTTATATATTTTATATACTGTATATTCTGGCGTATAATACTACTTATTAATCCTGGAAAATCTTCTCAAAAGTCGGGGGGTCATCTTATACGCCGGGTGGAGAATCTGCAGTCGAGTATATCTCAAACTCTATATTTTAACTGGAAAAGCTGGGGGGTCGTCTTATACGCCCAGTCGTCTTATACGCCGGAAAATACGGTATATAAGAATAATGTATTATTACATAATAGAATACATTATATACACATACAGTACACAAACCCCACCGTTTGTCCTGACAGGACTCGAGGCGGCTTACTGATGAAACCAAGAGCCTCTAGAAACACAGAAAGACCAATTAAACACTGACAGATTTGAAACTATATACACATATAAAATATATTAAAACCCCACAAATAATTGCAATAAAAACAGCACGGCACCAGTCCTTTCTTTTCAGATCTTTTGCTATCCTATAGCTGTTCTGATCCACTTTGCCATCCCAGCTACCTGCCGCCCAGTTGACATTCAGCGAAGAAATTGCCCCGTGTCCCCAAAGCAAAATTTAACTGGAGCGAGAAAAATATGATTGCCGCTACGGCGAAAATACCAGACTGTGTTCTCTGAAGCATTCCAAGGAAAGGCGACGCCCGGGGGATTGTCTGATAACTGGGAAAGCAAGGTTGTTTAAAAATTATCGTTCTTGTTTTTATACCCAAATGATGACATGCCATGTACATTTGATATTTGCTAGAATTGGAACAGGGGGGAAATACTAATCCTTTTTATGCTGGTTATATAATCTCTGTGTGTGTCCCCTCCCACCCATCTGCTTTTCCTTCCAGGCTATGGTCATCTGATCAAGACTAGGGGGCAGCCACAGATATTATAATATCATTTCATGTATTGAGTATTGGGTGAGCACAGCATGGTGTCTGTAATATTTCACAGAATCACAGAGTTGTAGAGTTGGAAGGGACCCCCAAGGGGCATCTAGTCCAACCCCCTGCAATGCAGCAATAATAATAATAATAATAATAATAATAGGCTCTCCTTCCTTGGGAGTTTTTATGCAGAGGGTGGATGGCCATCTGTCATGGATGCTTCGGCTGAGATTCCTGCATTGCAGCAGGGGGTTGGACTAGATGACCCTTGGGGGTCCCTTCCATCTCTACGATTCTATGGTTGCATGATTCTACGACCAGGAAAGCGTGGCGGGAAGTGGGCTGCATTACATAACCGAGACGCATGTTTACTACAGCACCATCTCACCTGCTTTTATATCTTTCATCTTTTGAGACTAGCGAGACAAACACTCAGCCTCCGAGGCTGAGAATACACGAAACCTCATGACCTGCGGTTGCCAGCAGCGTGCACAGGCGTCCCTTCTTCGAGTTAATTAGCTGGCACCGTTAATCGCTCGCAACAGTTTTGTTTTTAATAGGGAAGGGAGCCGCGTTCCTCCGGCTCCAACGCCATCGGAATTTAGCACGGCTGATTTGACAACTGTGGCTTCAGTTCTCTGCCTCTGAAATTGCCCGCTATTTGCATAATTTGGGACTCAGGAGGTTGGCTGAGGAGGTGAAACAAGGACACAGCTGAGGACTGCTATGGGAATTGGACAGATTCTCTCTCTCTCTCTCTCTTTTTAACAGACAGCCTGACTCAAAAAGAAGTCAAGTGGTTGCGTTCCAATCCCCTCTGTGCCACAAACACACACACAATTTATTTCCTGACTGCCTTCGGGAAGCGCAGAGTGTGAACTCATTTCAGTCAGTTTCAGAGGAGGCTGGAAAATACACATCAGCCACATGCCACATGCAGACTTACGGGCAGAAATTGAATGTGTATTTCAGGATTGGAGGTGGGAAAAGCAAAACAGGAAATGGAAAACTTCATCCTTTTAACTGGAGATGTTGTGAGGGGGTTGAACCTGTGACCTTATCTGTGCAAAACAGGTGATATTTTTTTTCAGTGACCTCTGTTCTCTCCCACTACCAAAATAAAGGTGGTCCTAGGGATGACAGGATCTGGCGGTTTTAGTTCTTTCATTTTCGCGTTTTTCTGACCTTTGATTCAATTCTCTACATTTCTGTAGCAATTTGTGGTTTAAAAAAACAAAACAAAATCCTCATGAAAATTCATCAGCATTTTCGTGCAGATTTCCCCTAATAATCAGATTTGTGTGTGCAGTTTTGACTACTGTGCATACAGGTGAAACTCGAAAAATTAGAATATCTTGGAAAAGTCCATTTATGTAAACAATTGTTTTCATTAGCTACTGGATTTTAATATCTGAGATAGACTCATGACATGCAAAGCGAGATATGTCAAGCCTTTGTTTGTTATAATTGTGATGATTATGGCGTACAGCTGATGAAAACCCCAAAGTTGAGATTGTTAATTTGGGATTCTCATCAGCTGTACACCTGCCTGGTGTTTTTACATGAGTAGAATGTGTCCTTTTATTTAAAACGCATCTCTGGGTTATTTGTGGGGCCTGCCTGGTGTTTTTACATGAGTAGAATGTGTGTTTTTATTTAAAATGCATCTCTGGGTTATTTGTGGGGCATAGGAATTCGTTCATATTATTTTTCAAAATATAGTCCAGCCCCCCAAAAGGTCTGAGGGACAGTGGACCAGCCCATGGCTGAAAAAGGTTGCGGACCCCTGCTCTAGAAAGGCCCCAGAGAAACCTGCAAAGTCACGCTTTGAACTCCTATGCCAGTGTCACCTCATGGGGTTACTGTCTCAAAGGGCAGGGATAGCTCTCCTGGTTTATCACCTTTGAGAATCTGTCAATCAGGAGGTTTTGAAGCAGCAGCAGCAGCAACATAGAAGATAGATGTGATGGAACGGTGCCCTGTCTGTCTGGACTTGGCACGTGGATAACTATGTTGAAGAGCATTCTCAGCTGGCCTTTGAAACCATTACAGGGGGTGAGGCAAAGGAGAGAGTTTCTTGAGCCGGGAGAATTAAAGCTTGTGATTTTTAAAATGTGGAGCTTCATCAACTTCTCCACATCTGTTTATTTGTAAGCCACTATCCTACACAATTGTACCCAAAGAAGCTCACAACCTATGAGCAATTTATAACAATATATATATATATATATATATATATATATATATATTGTTATAAATAGTGTGTGTGTGTGTGTGTGTGTGTGTGTGTGTGTGTGTGTGTGTGTGTAACAATTAGAAATAATAACATCAATAAATAAATACAAAAATAATCAAACCAGTACCAGACAAGTTTGTATAATGCAGCCAGTGGTGCCACGAGGGAGGGGGAGGGGGGCAGTTCGCCCCGGGTGCCATGTCTGGGGGATGACAAGAACGCATCCCATGGGGTGCTTGCCCCGCCACCCCCGGGTATGCCGGCGTGAGCAGCCATCACGCCACCGCAGCCGCATGTGGAGGATCCTGCCACCATCCAAACGGCGCTCTGGTGGCACCGGCAGCAAGCCGCTAGCTACATACAACACATGCACGGTGTTGCACGCATGCGCTGCGCGTAGCGATGCCACACATGTGCTGTAGATAGCGGTTTGCCACCAGCACTGCTGGCGCATCGTAAGACTGCGGTGGGATCCTGCTGCTACTGACAGGAACCGCTTACGACAAGCTGGGGGGGCTCACGCTTTGCCGTTTTACAGCGAGCCGGGGAGGGAGGGGGACGCGAGCCGTGGCTCCCGAGAAGACGAGCTGCGCAGCTTTGCCAGCGCCCCGGCAAAGCGGCATAGCTTCCCCTCTTCCCCCAATGGCTCAGGGTACTTGGGAGTCACGGGGTGGGGGCGCAGAGGCGGAGGAAGGGGGGCGGACCACCCCAGGTTTCATCGCTGAGGGGATGACATTCGGGGCACCTGCCCGTGACTCCCAAGCCTACCCCAAGCTGTTGATGTGGGGGGAGGTGACAAAAAAACAATTCGCACCAGGTACCACCTGGGCTTTCCACGCCTCTGAATACAGCACAAATAAATTTAACCTCTTGAAACCAAACAGGAGGGAGAATAATCACGAATGGTTGGTAGCACTAGGGGTGGGTGCTAAATGCCTACATCTGCATTTCACGGTGCAATCTGGTATCTGAAAAAGCGTGCATGCACATGAAAGCTCATACCAATAACAAACTTAGTTGGTCTCTAAGGTGCTACTGGAAGGATTTGTTTGTTTGTTTGTTTTGACTACAGCAGATCAACGTGGCTACCTACATGTAGGTGCAATCCTACTGCACAGCTGGAAAAGGCTTTAAAAGATAATTGGGCAAGTTGTGGAGGATGAAGCAATTGATGGCTGCTAACCAAAATGGCTGGGACGCGGGTAGCGCTGTGGGTTAAACCACAGAGCCTAGGGCTTGCCGATCGGAAAGTCAGCAGTTCGAATCCAGAAAGTCAGTGGTTCGAATCCGGAAAGTCAGCAGTTCGAATCCCCGCGACGGGGTGAGCTCCCGTTGCTCGGTCCTTGCTCCTGCCAACCTAGCAGTTAGAAAGCACGTCCAAGTCCAAGTAGATAAATAGGTACCACTCTGGCGGGAAGGTAAACGGCGTTTCCGTGCACTGCTCTGGTTCGCCAGAAGCAGCTTAATCATGCTGGCCACTTGACCCAGAAGCTGTACGCCGGCTCCCTCGGCCAGTAAAGTGAGATGAGCGCCGCAACCCCAGAGTCGTCCGCGACTGGACCTAATGGTCAGGGGTCCCTTTACCTTTACCTTTGACCACAATGGCTATACTCTGCCCCCACCATCAAGGGAATAAGGCTTCCTGAATACCAGTTGCTGGAAATGGCAGGGCAGGAGAGTGCTCTTGCGGTCAAATCCTGCTTGCGGGTTTCCCACAGGCATGTGGTTGGCCACCGTGAGAGGAAGATGCTGGGCTGGATGGGCTGTTGGCCTCATCCAGAAGGCTCTGTGTGTGTTCTTACCGGTATCATACCATCTCAGCTCCCCATGAAAAATGCTCCCTAACCCTGTTTCTTTAGGGGTGGGGGAGAGATCGTTCCCGGTCATTGCCATGGGAACCAGATACCAAGTTCCTCGTGAACATTCTTAGCAGAGAGGTCGAGTTGCATAGCTGTCAACCTTTCCCTTTTCTTGCGAGGAATCCTATTCGGAATAAGGGAATTTCCCTTAAAAAAGGGGGAAAGTTGACAGCTATGGCTAGTTGTGTGCTCTGGATTTGAATGAGAGGAGGAGAGCACTTCCCAAATCCATCCGAAGAAGTCATGAGATGAGGTAACCATAGCAATGCAGCTCATTGAACCGATTGCCAATAAGGGCAGGGAGGGACAAAGAGCCTGCGAGGATATTTTGAAATATATGCATAAATCTAATTACAGTGTAGGCAGATCAATCAGGCCACGAGTTCTTATTACTACCTTCGTCATGGGAAGCCAGAGCAGCGCACTTTTTTTTTTTAAGCAGCATCCCGGCATTAGAAATTAATAGCCGGGCACCCTCCCATTTTTTATTATATTATTTATCAGGGCCAGTCTCTAGTCCAGGGGTAGGCAACCTAAGGCCCGGGGGCAGGATCCGGTCCAATCGCCTTCTCAATCTGGCCTGCGGATGCTCCAGGAATCAGTGTGTTTTTACATGAGTAGAATGTGCCCTTTTATTTAAAATGCATCTCTGGGTTATTTGTGGGGCATAGGAATTCATTTATTTGTTTTTTTCTTCAAAATATAGCCTGGCCCACCACATGGTCTGAGGGACGGTGGACCGGCCCACGGCTGAAAAAGTTTGCTGACCCCTGCTCTAGTTGTTGTGACTGACGTCTGATAAATCACTATACAACACCTACCCCCCAAAAAAGAATTGGTTTGTTTGTTTGTTTTATCTTTGGGGAGACTTGATAGGGTGACCACATCCTCAGCATTGCCCAAGGGAGGAAATTTATCGCCAAAAAGTAAGGGCACCAGTTTGCGTAGGCTAGATTATGGATAGGTTTCTGGCTGCCAGTTAGCTGTCAGGCTAGATTCAAGGTGCTGGGATGGGCAAACAGGTTCCAGTATGCTTTCCACGGACTTCCCCTCCTAGGTGAACTTTCCCTTCCTCCTGGCAAGGTGACTGTCACGAGGAAAGATGAATCAGCCACAACTCAGGATCACATGGTGACCCATGTTTCCAAGATGAGTCACCGGAGAAAGGTCTTCATCACACTTGCTACCTTCTTCATACATTGGAATGTCTGGCAAGGCTGACTCACGCAGGTAAGGAATGCAGGGGGAAAACGCTTGAATTCCAAGGTCACATTGGAGAAGCACCCAGTCAAGTTTGACTAAAAAAAATTTAAGTAATTATTTTATTGAAGCATCTTTGCAGATAAACGAAAAGAGGCTGCATGCACACCATGCATTGAAGGTGTGTTTAAAACAACATGGCTTCCTGGAAGGAATCCTGGGAACTGTGGTTTGTTATGTGTGCTGGGAATTGTAGCTCCATAGTAAACTACAGTTCCCAGGGTTGTTTGGGGGAAGGTATAGGCTTTAAATGGGACGCGGGTGGCGCTGTGGTCTAAACCACTGAGCCTAGGGGTTTCCGATCGGAAGGTTGGCGGTTTGAATCCCCGCGACGGGGTGAGCTCCCGTTGCTCGGTCCCAGCTCCTGCCAACTTAGCAGTTCGAAAGCACATCAGAGTGCAAGTAGATAAATAGGTACCGCTCTGGCGGGAAGGTAAGCGGCGTTTCCGTGCGCTGCTCTGGTTTCGCCAGAAGCGGCTTAGTCATGCTGGCCACAAGACCCAGGAAAACTGTCTGTGGACAAACGCCGGATCCCTCGGCCAGTAAAGCGAGACGAGCGCCACAACCCCAGTCGTTCGCGACTGGACTTAACTGTCAGGGGTCCTTTCCCTTTTATATGCTTTAAATGCATGGTGAGTACACAGCCTAACAAACACGCATTTACTGGATTTGTTTGTTTATATGGCCCTGTGGTGGAATATCACACCTTTATTTTTCATATCGCTAAGACAACACATCCCTGCCCCAAAGAGCATACAATCTAGATACTGACGCAGTTGGGACAAGAGAGGAACAGAAGGGAAGCTGGCACAGGGATAAATAGGGGAAGAAGGTGCGGCTGTTTCAGGAAAAGGTTATTAGACTGAGTACACGTAGCATTTTATTCTGGAATCATTGGGGACTAAGCACTTGCTTCGTCTACATAGTCCACACACAAGCTAGATGCACTGCATGTTTTTTGCCCCTGAAAAGCGCTTCTTGAGAAACCAGTTTCATTCTGAAAATAAAAGCTTCTTGATTCTGCATTGCCCCACAATGTGTCCATTTCAAAACAGATGAAAACAGGTGTAGGTGGTCTTGGCAATGAAGGGGTGTCTCCACACCTGCGTATTGTAGTGGGCAAATACCAAGATTGCAACCATTGTTTTATTATTCATTCACCTGGGGCAGGTGAAGGAAGAGAACGGCATGGATAACCTACTCAAGTAGGGGAAGAAATGGAGGCAGTAAGAGATTTTACTTTTTGGGCTCCATGATCACTGCAGATGGTGACAGCAGTCATGAAATTAAAAGACGCCTGCTTCTTGGGAGGAAAGCAATGACAAACCTAGACAGCATCTTAAAAAGCAGAGACAGCACCTTGCCGACAAAGGTCCGTATAGTTAAAGCTATGGTTTTCCCAACAGTGATATATGGAAGTGAGAGCTGGACCATAAAGAAGACTGATCGCTGAAGAATTGATGCTTTTGAATTATGGTGCTGGAGGAGATTCTTGAGAGTCCCATGGACTGCAAAAAGATCAAACTTATTCATCCTTAAAGACATCAGGCCTGAGTTCTCACTGGAAGGACAGATCCTGAATTTGAGGCTCCAGTACTGGTACTTTGGCCACCTCATGAGAAAACAAGACTCCCTGGAAAAGACCCTGATGTTGGGAAAGATGGAGGGCACAAGGAGAAGGGGATGACAGAGGATGAGATGGTTGGAGAGTGTTCTCAAAGCGACTAGCATGAGTTAGGCCAAACTGTGGGAGGCAGTGAAAGATAGGCGTGCTCTGGTCCGTGGGGTCACGAAGAGTCGGACACAACTGAACAACAACAACCTACTCAAAGGGTGGGCTTTCAAATGCATATCAAACCACCCTACCCACCCTGGAGGGCAGCAGAATCAAGAACCAATCTAGATTGAAAGCTGTGTTTTGAGGTTGAGCTCGAACAACTCCATACTAAGAAAAAGTACATATTTGTGTTGCAAATGGGTTCATGTGCTCACAGCAACCACACTGCAGCAAAATTAGCTAACCAAGAATCTAATTTGCAGAGGAACAAGCATACCATCCAACACTTCACCGATGAAAACAAAGACGTCCCTTCCGATATTTCTTCAGTGAAAATAGGGACGTCCTAAGGAAAAGCAGGATATTTTAGGATTTTTTTTTAAATGACATTTTATTAATTTCCCAAAAATAACAAAAACAAACCAAAAACAAACAACAACAACAACAATGCAAAAACAAAACAAAACAGATTGACTTCCCTTTAATCCCTTCCTTGGTTCTATTGTTTATCAAGATTCTCCATGTCCATTGTTAAATTTATTACATATTTAAATCACCTATTATCCATTAATAATAAAATTACAAGTAATCTTAAAACCCTGCTAATGTATTAACCTGTGTACATTGCCTCTGTATATATGCAATAAACATCTTGCATTCTTCCTTAAATTCATTATCATCTGTTCCTCTTAATTTCACCGTCAATTTTGCCATTTCAGCAAATTCTATTAGTTTAACTTGCCAGTCTTCCTTAGAAGGGACACCTTCTTCTTTTCAATATTGTACTAATAAAGTCCGTGCGGCTGTTGTTGCATACATAAAACAAATTCTTTTGTAATTTTGGGAGGTCCACTCCTGTAATACCTAATAAGAAAGCTTCTGGTATTTTAACAAAGTTTTTTTAAAAAAAACATCTTCATTTCATTATAAATCATTTCCCAATATTTCTTTATAATTTTACAATGCAACCACATGTGGAAAAATGTCCCCTCTCTTACTTTTACATTTCCAACACTTGTTTTCCTAAGTTTTATATACATTTTTGCTAATCTAACTGGAGTTAGATAACATCTATACATCATTTTCATATAATTTTCTTTAATCGCCACACATGCTGTAAATTGTATGTCATTCTTCCATAATTTTTCCCGTTCCGCCATCTGAATATTATGTCCCACACTTTGTGCCCATTTAATCATGACTGATTTGACCTCTTCATTTAATAGAAAATGAAACAAAATTAATATCTAAAATGTACAATCTGTTTCTGGGATGGGAAACGAAGAACATTTTGGGATCAAAACAGAAGCCAGGATGGCTTCTGTAAACTCGGGACTGTCCCTGAAAAACAGGGGCACTTGGACGATATATTAGGAAATATACGTGTGAATACAGAGGGCAAAGTTGGTCACAGAGTCCATGGATCACAAGGGGCCTGGGATACTTTTCTGTGCAAAGTTCAAAGGCATGCAAGATAGGATTGACCAGGAAGTTTGTTCACAACCTGAGTAATCATTACAGACTGCGCAATCTTCCTATCATTGCTCGAGTGCATTTGGCACACCTCAGTGGGCCAGGAAAGCGCAGCTTCAATTAACACCTTAATGAATAGAAGCAAATCCGCTGATAAATTCTGGCTGGGTAATTGCAGGCTGGAGCCGAAGTTTGACCTTTTTGGAGGCAGAGTCTGGTGGGATGCAATTAATTAAAAACCAATCTGTCTCTAAACACAATTAAGATTCTGCTAAGTAGGTCAACCTTTAAGAACATTGTGCTGCAGGAGGATAGCGAGTCAATGATCCACTAGTGAATCGTGGCCGGAATGGTAATATTGTGGACCTTCTGTTTTTCAAAAGCCAAGCCATGGACCCCTTACTTTTGAAAAAAATATATATGATATATTTATGGTGGTTTTTCTTATGTGAATGGTGCCAGGGACACACACACACCCCAGGGTGCGCAGACCACCAACTGGGAACCACTGGCATAAACAATATTTTGCAGGGTGTAGCCAGAAAGAGGTGTGGTGGAGTATTGTATGTAGCAGTTCCTGAAAACAGATGAGGATGGATGGGAACAGAATGCTACCAATGCTTTATTTCCCCACCCCACATTATTAATTGTTCTTATAGCAGTTGCTCGCTGTTCGGATCATTGCATTTCCATCTCAAGGAACAGTACGTTTCGCATTGCACAGATCGAAAATGCCAGGTAATGTCTGGAATGAGCAAATTTCTCTGTGTATTTGAGGGGGGTTGGTGGAACAGCTCTAAACGGCCTCGGTCCTGTATACCTGAAGGAGCGTCTCCAGCTCCATCGTTCAGCCCGGACACTGAGATCCAGCGCCGAGGGCCTTCTGGCGGTTCCCTCACTGCGAGAAGCAAAGCTACGGGGAACCAAGCAGAGGACCTTCTCGGTAGTGGCACCCGCCCTGTGGAACACCCTTCCATTAGAGGTCAAGGAGATAAATAACTACCTGACATTCAGAAAATACCTGAAGGCAGCCCTGTTTAGGGAAGTTTTAAATCTGTGATATTTTAATGTATTTTAATATTTGTTGGAAGCCGCCCAGAGTGGCTGGGGAGACCCAGCCAGATGGGCGGGGTACAAATAATAAATTATTATTATTATTATTATTATTATTATTATTATTGACACACATAAGAATTTAAGAGGAGACCGGCTGGTATATCAGGCCAGTCTCATCCAACATCCTGTTCTCACAAGTGCCTGTGTCTCTAGTCTAATGTGTTTTCTAATTTTCATTTCACCCGGAAGCAGGACAGCAATATAGCGCCTTAAGTAGTATTCACATACACGCACAGTTTTTGATTTGGCTGTAGGCATGGTGATCGCATTCAGCAGATCTGTCTGTTACCTACATAACCGGGTAGTCAACATGCAAGGGTGTCAACGAGGAAGATCCATTTGTAACTAGATGTGTGGCAAGAAAAAGATTTCAGGTCACATGACGGGGCACCTGGCTAACACCTGTTTTTTTTTTTTACTGGTGTGCTTTTTCTATAGAACAGTTGCTACGTTCCTTGAGTTGGGAGTAGCAGGGCAAAGTTTTTGTTGTTTTGCAATATTGTATACATGGTTCCTCCACCCAGTGATTGTGAAATGTCCCCAGTTGTGCCCAACTAGCAAAGCCCACTGATTTACAATGAACTGAGAGAGACTTTCTCTCAGGATCTTAAGTTCAGGACTGCAGCATCACAGAGGAATCCTGTGTATTTTTACCTGGGAGAAAGTCCCATCGAATCCCATGGGATTTACTCCCGGGGTGGGGGGGGGGCATCACATTTCAGATTACAAAGTTTCAATACAATCCTGGGCATGCTACTTGGGAGCAAGGCTGTGTTTACACCACACATTTAAAACACGTGGCCTCGCCGCAAGAATCCTGGGAACTGTAGTTTGTGGCTTGAACTGTAGGGTGCAGGGAATTGTAGCATTGTGGGCGGCACGCTACAGTTCCTAGGATTTTTGGAGCAAGCAATATTCTGTACAATGTATGGTGTGTACACAGTCCAAGCCGCAGTGAATTCAACGGGGTTTATTCCCAGGAAAGCTAGGATCACAGCCTCACACTGCAATACTTAGCAAGTTTACTTGGAAGTAAGCACCACTGAGTTGAAAGAGGCTTACTCTAATAAGTATGTTTAGAATGCAGCTTTAGTCTCTTGCGGCAAAAACAAGATTCCTGTGACTTTACATGTGTGGGTTTTTTATATACATTTTATTATTATTTCCAAAACAGGGACAGTAAAACAGCAGGTAACACCTAGATTTCCTCTTACAAGCCATGTTTAATGAGATATTATAACAAACTGACCACCAACAGTTACCGTCTATGGAAAAACGTCATAGCAGAACATTCTTAACAGATTTTTATGGTATTACTATTACTGTTGTTTATTGAGTTTATATACCGCCTTATACCCGGGAGTCTCAGGGCAGTAGCAGGACGGATTCCACAGGAAATAGGTTTATTCAGTTTCTCCTACGTTTCCCCAACTGTTAATTTCTGCATTATATTTGAGGTTTCACAACACCATTCAGTGGACACTGGGAATGTCCGCCAAGACCATATAACACCGGTCCTGAAAAGACCTACATTGGCTCCCAGTACATTTCTGAGCACAATTCAAACTGTTGGTGCTGACCTTTACAGACCTAAACGGTCTCGGCGCAGTAGACCTGAAGAAGCGTCTCCATCCCTGTCCTTAAACCCAGACACTGAGGTCCAGCTCCGAGGGCCTTCTGGCAGTGCCCTCCCTGAGAGAAGTGAGGTTACAGGGAACCAGGCAGAGGGCCTTCTCAGTGGTGGCACCCACCCTGTGGAACGCCCTCCCATCAGATGTCAAGGAAATAAAAAACTATCTGACTCTTAGAAGACATCTGAAGGCAGCCCTGTTTTGGGAAGTTTTTAATGTTTGATGTTTTGTCCTGTTTTTACTATATTGTTGTGAGCCGCCCAAAGTGGCTGGGGAAACCCAGCCAGATGGGCAGGGTATAAATAATTTGTTGTGGTGGTTATTGTTGTGGTTGTTGTGTCATACCACACAAAATAAATTCAGTGTGACATTCCGGTATATTGGTCCAAAAGCCACTGTCCCATAGCACAACAGGCACTGCCATATGCAGGGCCGGCGCATCCATTAAGGCGAACTAGGCAATTGCTTGGGCGCCAAAATGGAGTGGGCGCTGGCCAGGCTTGGGCGGGGGGCGGGACGGGCTAGCAGCAGCTTCTCCGCTTTAGCGGAGAGGTGCTGCTTGCCCCCTACACCCCCCCAGCTCCTGCTAAAGCAGGCTTTGGCGGGGGCGGGGGGCGGGACGGGCGAGCAGCAGCTTCTCTGCTACCGCGGAGAAACTGCTGCTTGCCTCTCCACCCCCCCACCTCCCGCTAAAGCAAGCTTTGGTGGGGGTGGGGGGCGCCAGAAGGTGGTCTGCCTAGGGCACAAGAAACCCTAGCACCGGTCCTGGTCATATGAAAGGGGCGTTAAAAAGCAGGGCAGATGTGCTAGCTAGCATTATAATCTGGAAAACCAATGCAATCTCCGCCATGTCTGAATACACCCAGAAGCACAAGGAATAGAGCAGCTGGCGATGGCAGGCCTGTTGGAGGAGTGTACAAGCACACATGCCCCTTAAGGTTTGCTTCATGATGAGAAAACTGCCTATGTGACTGAAGTCAGGTTTTGCTCATTCCTCCGCAGCTCGCGGATGACTCAGGAACCAGCTGATGTGACTGGAAGCACACAGGGAGACTGGCGAGGAGAGAGAGAGGCTGGGTGGCTTTTCCTTTCCATTTCCCTCCATCCAGCAAGCAGCGGTAAAAAGAAACCTATTTCAAAATAAACATTTTTCTTTCCGAGCAGACCTGCCGTGCCCCCCCCCCCAGCTCCTTAAACAATCTCTGATATATCAATGGAAAACACCGCCATCCTCTTGGAAGGTGCACGGTTCTGTGTACAACTACGATTGGCAATAGCCCATTTTCTTTCAGTAGGAAGGACTGCTTTATATTGAGTCCAGATCAAGGGAAGTAATTGGCCCGTTCTATTCTGCCTTGGTCACATCACCACCTGGAATTTTGTGTCTATTTCTTGGCCCCTGCAATTTAAAGAGGGACATCAACAAGCTGGAAGGTGTGCAGAAGAGGAAGACTCAGATGATCAAGGGTCTGGAAACCAAGCCTGATGAGGAACGGTTGAGGGAGCAGGGTATGTAAGAAGAGTTTGGATTTGATATCTCGTTTTATCACTACCCGAAGGAGTCTCAAAGCGGCTAACATTCTCCTTCCCCTTCCTCCCCCACAACAAACACTCTGTGAGGTGAGTGGGGCTGAGTGACTTCAAAGAAGAAGTGTGACCAGCCCAAGGTCGCCCAGCAGCTGCATGTGGAGGAGCGGGGAATCAAACCCGGTTCACCAGATTACAAGTCCACCACTCTTAACCACTACACCACACTTGTATGTAAAGAGTAGAGGAGATGCAGTAGCCATCTGCAAATATCTGAAAGGCTGTTGGAAGGTGGAGCAAGCTTGTTTTCTGCTGCTCAAGGGGCTGGGGTGTGAACCAGTGGATTCAAATGGCGAGAAAGGAGATTCCAACCAAACATCAGGAAGAACTTTCTGACAGTAAGAGCTGTTCAGCAGTGGAACCGGCTCCTTTGGAAGGCGGTAGACTCTCCTTCCTGGGATTTTTTTTTTTAATGAAGGTTGGAGGCCTGTACCAGACGCCTTTGCACACATCATCATCATCATCATCATCATCATCATCATTATTTTATTTGTATGCCGCCTTTCCATTGTTGCAGCTATGCTCAAGGCGGCTTACAACATGACAAGATTTACATAATTACAAAAATTACATAATTGCAAACATAGCAGAAGTCATAAACAATAAATAAAACACATCAAAATGTAAGTAACCAAATGGAAATAATTTCCATGTAAATCATTAGATCTAAGACTAAGACTAATTTCCATGTAAATCATAAGATCTAGACATCATCTTAAAAAGCAAAGACATCACCTTGCCGACAAAGGTCCGTATAGTTAAAGCTATGTTTTTCCCAGTAGTGATGTATGGAAGTGAGAGCTGGACCATAAAGAAGGCTGATCGCCGAAGAATTGATGCTTTTGAATTATGGTTCTGGAGGAGACTCTTGAGAGTCCCATGGACTGCAAAAAGATCAAACCTATCCATTCTCAAAGAAATCAGCCCTGAGTGCTCACTAGAAGGACAGATCCTGAAGTTGAGGCTCCAGTACTCTGGCCACCTCATGAGAAGAGAAGACTCCCTGGAAAAGACCCTGATGTTGGGAAAGATGGAGGGCACAAGGAGAAGGGGACGACAGAGGATGAGATGGTTGGACAGTGTTCTCGGAGCTACTAACATGAGTGTGACCAAACTGCGGGAGGCAGTGGAAGACAGGAGTGCCTGGCGTGCTCTGGTCCATGGGGTCACGAAGAGTCGGACACGACTGAACGACTCAACAACAACAACAACAACAGGTCCAAACCAGCACTTTGAATTGGGCCCAGAAGCTAATGGGCAGTGTAGTAATGTATTTCTGAATTTTATTTCACTTGGCTTGTTTTATACATAGGTTCTATTACTGTGTCTATTACCAATATTTGATGCTACGAATGTTAACTTTATATGTAAATCTCTTATAATTTACTTGTTTGCTGCTGCTCAACTGAATGTTTGGTTCAAGACATTTTTATATCATAAAGGTAAAGGTAAAGGTAAAGGTAAATGTACCCCTGACTGTTAGGTCCAGTCGCGGACAACTGAGATTGCGGCGCTCATCTCCCTCTGTAGGCCGAGGGAGCCGGCGTTTGTCTGCAGACAGTTTTTCTGGGTCATGTGGCCAGCATGACAAAGCCGCTTCTGGAAACACTGTTTACCTTCCTGCCAGAGCAGTACCTATTTATCTACTTGCATTTTGACGTGCTTTTGAACTGCTAGGTTGGCAGGAGCAGGGACAGAGCAACGGGAGCTAATCCTGTTGCGGTGATTCGAACCATCTACCTTCTGATCTGCAAGGCCTAGGCTCTGTGGTTTAGACCACAGCGCCCCCCGCGTCCTTTTGTATCATAGCTAGACCCAAAAAAGTTAAATCACATGCAATGGGCATGCATCCACTTGGAGTCTCTGTGCAATCGATGCATCTCTCCTGTTTGAAATTTTCAAAGCCTAGGGAACATCTGGATTTAGGGAGAATAAACTGTGGGTCAGCAATAGTTGGAGGAGAACTCTGCCTGGATGAAGGGGAATAAAATGAGGAACGATCCATTCACAATCTACGTTCAGCCAAGGCAGCAGCACTCCAGAGATTTCAAGCAGCCCATGTGGATCCACATGTGGTGGAACTGTAGAAAGATCAGACAATTTTGGGAAATGACTTACAATGAGCTTCAGAAAATGTTTAAATGCTCCTTCCCTTTAAAAAAAAAACTGAAGCCTTCCTGCTAGGAATTATGGGAAATGAAATCCCCCGCAAAATACAGGAGAGTCTTTATGCATGTTACAGTCGTTGCCAGAATACTAATCGCAAAAGGTTGGAAGAGGATAACCCATCTAAATCAGACAAGATAAAATAAGAGAGTATGCCAAACTGGTGAGATTATCAGCAAGGCTAAGAGACGTTACAGATGAATTTTTTTCCCAGAGAGTGGGATATATAGAGAGTTTATGTAAAAGAACGTTGTCAAAAGATCAATTCGTTGGCAGGCTTTGATTGAGCTTCGGTGTGTAAATAGGATAACTGTATAAAATAAAATTTGTAGTAAGTCAAAGAGTTTAAGCGTGTATTTTAGGAATTTAATTCAGGAATGCAAGGGGAAGATCGGAGGTCTTGAAAAATGCAATCACAAATGGATGTACAAAGCATGCATTAGTTAAAGAATGAAGAACCATTTATTTTGTATTTTTCATTTTGTCTATTGTACAATTCTGTTATAAAGTTTGCAATCAATAAAGCATTCGAGAGAGAGAGATTTCCAGCAGTCCTGCATCCACAGCCTTTCCTGTTGCCAGTACTGAAGTAAGATCCAGCAACCAGCCCAGCCGGCTTCTGCATACGATGGGATGGAAGGGGGTGGGGCACAATCTCAAGTAGCAAAATGTCTTGGGCTTGTACTGCTCTGATCTAATCCTCTCTGCTTCTTTCTCTGAGCAAGCTGCTCCTCTCTTCCCCCCTCCTCCTCCTCCTTTCGCATCAGCAGCTCATCGCCTGATCTTTCCTGAGATCCAATGAAAACCCAGCAGCCTACCTTCAAGCAGGCCTCAAGAGTCATCCTCATTGGCCTTTGCTGCAGTCGGTCACCATGGCAACAGAGCACAGACTCTACCCACATCTTCATCTACTCTGGTCCAGTAAAGTTGGCTGAGCATCCTTAACCCCTTCCTGGCTTGCTGCAGGTTATTGATGGTTTGGAGGTTCCCTCTGACAATATATTGCTTTCCAGATCCTTTCGACCCGCATGGTAAACTTGCAGGGAAAGCAGCAAACTTCATTTGCCTTCTCACCCTGCTCCATCCCCACAGCCCACCTTGTGACCCAATTTATTTTCCAGGCGAAAAAATGCACCCCTGTGCAATTAAAGATTGCTTAACTTCCATGCCTGCAAGACCCCGCCTGTGGGATGCGGGTGGCGCTGTGGTCTAAACCACTGAGCCTCCATGGGTCCTTTAACTTTACCTATTAGTTGCCTGACTAGAGGGATTTAATCAGGAACTACCGGTAGCTTTTGCATCAGCATGGCCCAAAAGCTTTAAAAATGACTGAGGGAGCATAGCTGAAAACACACACCTAAAAAACGACCTCCCACAAATTGACCAATGGGTTGAAGGGGCTTCAACTCTCTCTCTCTCTAAACCAGGGGTCAGCAACCTTTTAAAGCTGTGCGCCGGTCCATCGTCCCTCAGACCTTGTGGGGGGATAGACTATATTGGGGGGGGGGATGAACGAATTCCTATGCCCCACAAATAACCCAGAGATGCATTTTAAATAAAAGGGCACATTCTACTCATGTAAAAACATGCTGATTCCTGGACTATCCGCAAGTCGGATTGAGAAGGCGATTGGGCCGGATCCGGCCCCCGGGCCTTAGGTTGCCTACCCCTGCTCTACACTGCCAAATATTATGTGTACTCAAAGGAGCAATCCATATTCTTACCTTCTTACCTGAGAGGTGCCTTTCATAGAATCATAGAATCCTAGATGGGAAGAGACCACAAGGGCCATCCAGTCCAACCCCCTGCCAAGCAGGAAACACCACCAAAGCATTCCTGACAGATGGCTGTCAAGCCTCTGCTTAAAGACCTCCAAAGAAGGAGACTCCACCACACTCCTTGGCAGCAAATTCCACTGTCGGACAGCTCTTGCTGTCAGGAAGTTCTTCCTAATGTTTAGGTGGAATCTTCTTTCTTGTAGTTTGAATCCATTGCCCCGTGTCCGCTTCTCTGGAGTAGCAGAAAACAACCTTTCTCCCTCCTCCATATGACATCCTTTTATATATTTGAACATGGCTATCATATCACCCCTTAAGCTTCTCTTCTCCAGGCTAAACATACCCAGCTCCCTAAGCCGTTCCTCATAAGGCATCGTTTCCAGGCCTTGGACCATTTTGGTTGCCCTCTTCTGGACACGTTCCAGCTTGTCAGTATCTTTCTTGAACTGTGGTGCCCAGAACTGGACACAGGTGAGGTCTGACCAGAGCGGAATACAGTGGTACTATTACTTCCCTTGATCTAGGACCTCAAGACCACTCCCAGAAACATCATACATACATCACAGAAGGGGTGTAGCCCAAGACCACCACCCAATACATCAGAGAAGGGGCAGACTACAACAGAAATCTGATTGCAGTTGTTTTTTCTCCTGTCGGCTAGGTTACTAGATTGGATTACCTGGGCATTCTGGCCACTCTCTTGTTATGATAACTACTCAACTCCTGAATCCAGGTCACAGGCTCACCCTATTCATATCTTAAATGTGCCCTTGGGACAGGATTTGTGAGCAAAGAGACAATGGGAAGGCTCCCCATTTCCTTCGACCTTGCAGAGAAATATTTGAGGTCAATTTGGAAGAGAGAAAATGGTTTCAGGACTTTTTCTGGGGGTTTTAGACATGTGGTTTACATATTGGTATGTGTTTGCTTCGTACATTTATGAACATCTAATACACACACACACACACACACACACACACACACACACACACACTGTAAGACCTTAAAATTATTAGAACAGTTGTTTCCACAAAAGCAAGTCTTCTTTAAGAGCAAGATTTTAGAAGTCTGAGAAATCAAGTCGTGATGACATTATATAACCCGATTTCCAAAAGGGAGGGCAGAGGAGACGGGGGGGGGGGGAGTCAGATAGGAGCCACAAGGGACTGTCACAAATGATTTGCCATTTGCAAATTCCCTTACAGAGAGAGGTTCAGGAACATCACATCAACATTATGATCCTCCCTGCTGGCTGGCTGGGAACAGCAAGCAAGAGAACTTCTAAGGACTCTTAGCATGAGACACTTCCCCTCAGGCTTACAAAATGGGGCTGGTGTTTGGGCCTCTCCACATTCGTCTACGCAGAGGCAAATGCAAAGAATGGTGTCAGAACTTATGAAAATAGGAAGCATAGGGTCTCACGCAGTGGGGCAGGCCCTCCTGGATGGATGGAGGGAGGGTATAAGGCACTATCTCAAGGAGGGAGTATTGAAGGCAAGAGATCAAGGCTAAGGATGGCTACCAGCAACAAAGATGTGCGTGTTCTACCTCCACTGCAAAAATGTCGTATGGTTCAAATGAATCTTGGAATTGTAGGGTTGGAAGGGACACCAGGGGGCATCTAGCCCAACCCCCCCCCACAACACAGGAATCTCAGCTAAAGCATCCACGATGGACGGCCATCCAACCTTTGCTTTATAACCTCCAAAGAAGGAGAGTCCACCATCTGCCGAGGGAGTCGGTTCCACTGTTGAACAGCTCTTGCCATCAGAAAGAGCATCCTCCTGATGTTTAGTAGAATCTCCTTTCTTATAACTTGAAGCCATGGGTTCGAGTCCTGCCCTCCACAGCAGGAGAAAACAAGCTTGCTCCATCCTCCATGGGACAACCCATGAGATATCTGAAGATGGCTATTGTATCTTGTGCAGAGTAGGAAGGCACCCTGAGGACCACCTGGTCCACCCCCCTGCAATGCAGGAATATGCAGCTGCCCCATACAGGGATCAAACCTTGACTCTCATTTCTGCAACCTTGACTCTCATTTCTCCTCTCAGTCTCCCCTTTTCCAGGCTAAACATACCCAACAACCTCAACCGTTTCTCATATGGATTGGTCTCCAGTCCCTTGATCATCTTGGTTGCCCTCCTCTGCACACGTTCCAGCTTGTCAACACCCTTCTTCAATTGTGGTGCCCAGAACCAGACACAGTATTCCAGGTGTGGTCTGACCAAGGCAGAATAGAGTGGGATTATTACTTCCCTTGACCTGGACACTAGACTTCTATTAATGCAGCCTAGAATAGCATCCTTCCTTCCTTCCTTCCTTCCTTCCTTCCTTCCTTCCTTCCTTCCTTCCTTCCTTCCTTCCTTCCTTTTGCTGCTGCATCACACTGTGGTGATTCTCTGCTTCCATGGCCATCTGCCATGGATGCTTTAGCTGCGATTCCTACATTGCAGGGGTTTAGACTAGAAGACCCTTGGAAACCCCTCTATAACTCCATGATTCTATGGTTGGTCTCCAAGTAACTCATTCAGTCAGTGCAAGCGCTTGCACAACAGAATTCGCCTGCCTGATCTGCTCAGGAGACTTGGGGGGGGGGGGACCCTGAACACATTTAGGGTGTGTGCGAGGAGAGGACCAAGGGGGAAGTTGCATTGCACAAGCTTAAATCCTTGCACCGATGGGATGAGTTAGTTACTTTGAATCCAAACCAGTGCCTCTGAATTCTAGTTCCTGGGAATCACAAGTGAGAAGATTTCTGTGCTGGCAGGCTTCCCAATGGCATCTGGTTGGTCACTGTGAGACCAGAGGGCAGTGTGCAACTCAGTTACTCAGAGTAGGCCCATTGAAATTAATCAACACAACTAATCGTGACTACATTAAATCCATTAATTTCAGTGGATCTGCTGTTCAATATGGCTTAAGTCATATACTATGTGAAATATGTATTATGTTACACTTTTCAAGCACGTGATAGTCTTGTACAAATACAGTGGTACCTCGGGTTATGAACTTAATTCGTTCCGGAGCTCCGTTCTTAACCCGAAACCGTTCTTAACCTGAGGCGCGCTTTTGCTAATGGGGCCTCCCGCCACCGCGCCACCGCAATTTCCGTTCTCATTCTGGGGCAAAGTTCTCAACCTGAGATACTACTTCCAGGTTAGTGGTGTTTGTAACACGAGGTACCACTGTAGAACAAAAGTCCTTGTATTTTAATCTTGTATTTTGATTACAGTCTTCCTCAGTTTTTCTTCCATTTATCACTTCTAGAAGTATTTTTTGAACACTTGGCTTTTGGGCGGGGGTGAATTGGGTTGTTTTTGTTTTGATTTATGTATTTTGTGGTTTTATAGTCTGCTTTTATCCTGTGAACTGCTCTTAGACCTGCAGGTTTAGGGTGGTATACAAATTCAATAACTACTACTACTACTAATTTATACACTGCCCATTGATTTCCATGGCTCCACCTCTGCAGAAAATATAGCTGAATAGCACCAAGATTGATGGACTAGATGAGCTGTGGGCCTGATCCAGCAGGCTCTGTGTAGGGGAGGCTTTCCAACAGAGGGCTCCATCCCTGCCATTATCTTTTAACCCAAAGTTCTGAATTTATCCTCTGCCGTTGACCCCAGACTAGGGTTACCAAATGTCATCCACTGCTCCTCCCTCTGTACCCAAAAAAGCAGCTGATCTTCCTGTTACATAAATCCATGGCTCAACAGTGCCCGAGAGAAAGCAGGGATGTGTGTATGTGTGTGTGTGTGTGTGTGTGTGCGCGCGCGCGCGCAGATTTTCCCTCTTTTGTTCTGGAATGTCAGGTTTGGGGAAGAGGGCTATCAAAAGGATGATGGGGACAAACACATTCAAGGCCGCAGGCAAAGCAAAGTGAGCCGGAGCCCATTGTAATGTAGCTGATCCATATTGGCCTCAATCAGGCTTCCCAAACTGTCCTTCTGCATGATGCCTGGATTACATAGCTCATCACAGAGGGTCTTCAGCAAGACTACAATTCATACTGGGCCACTTCCTCTAGCTTGCTGACCCTTGCTTCCTCTGCTCTATACAGAATCACGGAAATCCCAGCCTGATGCCACACAGATGTTGGGGACTACAACTCCCATACGCTCCAGCCAGCATAGACAATGGTCATCATGGATGATGGGAATGGGAGTCGTAGCCCCAAACATCTGGAAAGAACCAGTTTGGGGGAAGTTGCTATTGGGCGTGCAATTTACCAATGAGCTGGAGCCCTCAGTTGTAATATAGTTACTGACTCACATTTGCATGTATGACTGAGATAACCTGAGCTCAGGTTGTCAGTGGGTGTGGCTTAGCAGGCTCCCAGTGGCCTCTCCCCCACTCCCCTTACCGATTCCTGGAACAAGCGAAGGAGCCATGCAACTTTTGTTTCCAACTCAACAGATGCTGCACGTGAATGAATTACTCTAAAATGAGATTTTATAGCCTGCAAACTGAAAAGAAACAAAAAGTTCTTTTCTTTTGGGAGTTGACTCATGTTAAGCTTGCGGTCCACCAAGACCCCTAGATCCTTTTCACATGTACCACTAGTAAGCCAGGTGTCCCTCATCTTATATTTGTGCATCTGGTTATCCCTGCCTAAGTGCAGAACCTGACATTTGTCCCTACTGAAATTCACTGTTAGCTTGGACCCAGCTCTCCAAAATGTTAATATTGGACGACCTGCTATTCTATGCCTTTCATGCGATGAACTGTTGCAAGGGAGCACACTGGGTACTCCTTCAGTGTAGAGTTAAGCAGTGGAACTGCCTGCCACAAGAAGCTGTGGTGGACACCAACCTTGATTGTTTTCAAAGATGATGACACAAATTAATGGAGGAGAGGGCTGTCAGTGGCTGCTAGCCACAATGGCTACACAGTGCTTCTGAATACCTGTTGCTGGAAACTGCAGGAGGGGAGGGGAGAGGGGTCTTGTGTTCAAATCCTGCTTGCTGGTTTTCTACACAGGCATCTGGTTGGCCCCTGTGAGAACAGGATGCTGGAGTAGATGGAACATGGGCCTGATCCTGCAGGCTCTTCTAATGTTTTTATGGGTGCATATTGAGGCTGCGTGGGACATCTGCGCTCAATAGGCACGATCCTCAACCCACACAAAGTCAAGATCCTCTGCTATTGCAGGGGGAGTCTCAGCAGGATGAATAAAGCAAAATATTGAAAGCTGCCGTTGTAATCCAGACAGAACATTTGAAGCCCGGCTTTCATAATAAGGCAGCCCAATCAATAACAAAGATGGGCCTATTTGAGGATTAAAAATATCCTTGAATCACCTTTTGTGCAGTGGAAGAATTTAGTAACCGAGCTGCAGACGAACAGCTCTTATCTCGCTACCTCCCCTTTCAAAATGGGCCAGACTCTTAGCATTGCCTTCTTTGTACGTTCCAAGCAGCGGCATAGAAAAAATACCTGCCCCCCCCCAAGCAGCTGAAATAAAATTGGAACGCGCATTTGAGCCACTGCACCTCGGCCAAATCTCTCTGTGCCCTGTATCTGATCAGGTTTTGGGCGTTCAGTCCATTCCTTCGGTTGCGTAACCTGGTGAAGCCTGATCTTTCTCCGCATTTCACAGCTCTTGCTCTTCACATTTTGCCCTGCCAGCAAGTTGAAGGGCAGGGAACAAACCGAACCCATGGGGGAATGGGGGACGGGGGCGGCAGGAGACACTCGGGGAAAGGATAGGAGAAAGAAAGGAGGGTTTGGAGAGGGAATGGACCACGAAAAAGGATGGGGGAAGAGAGGTGTATCTGAGCAAGAGCTGCAGAGGCTGAGAGCGCTTGAGCTCACAGAACTGGAGAACTCCAAAGGGAATCTAGTCCAACCCCAAACAGGATACACTGAAAACCAGTGTGGCGTTAATGATCAGTGTTGGACGCGGACTGGAGAGACCCGAATTCAAATCATGTCAGGGATTACCCGGCTCCTCGCGAGGAGAGGGCGAGGGGAGGTCCTACCCGGGAGGAGAGCTGGGGCAAAGGTATTCCTTGTGAGGAGTGACTCCTCTTGAGAAGGAGGGGGACAGGGGGGCTACTTGAGAGGAAGGGCTGGTTGGAGGTCCTGCTCAGGAGGAAAGCAGGGAGAGAGCAGCTCTTTGTGAGAGGAGGGCTCTCTACATTACAGGAAACCCCAGCCACTTCTGTCGAAGGACTCCTCCAACTTCTCTAGCCTTTCGCCTGAGCTCTCTCCAAGGGAGGGGGAGCTGAGGAGGCTTGGGGACTTTGGGCAAAGAACCAGCACTGCCAGCCAGAGAGGATCTGAGGGAGAACTGCCACTTCCGGCGCCAGCACAGCATCGGGGGGTCAGGAGGCACCGCAGATGTAGTTTTAGGGTGCCATGACTTTGGTGTTGGGCAGGAAACTGGAGAGGGGCACTTCCGGATTCTGCAAGTGACTGAGCGGTCATCTCTACACTGTAAATAGGAATGCACAATAAATAGTCTTAGCTACTGAAGGCTCTGTCGTTACTCATGAGCAACACTTGGGAAGATCCGGACACCTCACTTGAGCCACGGACCTCACCAGGTGATCCTAGGCCTCCCTCTCTGTCTAACCTACCTCTCAGGGTTGTTGTGAGGATTTTTTAAAAAAAGATAACTGAGCTCTTTGAATGAATATAAAATTAGAGATGGTGCAGGGAAAGGGATTTAAAGAGAGATTGGGTGCAGGCTTCCAGATGTTATCTTGAGACCACAACAAAACCACAGCTACCAATATCAAACAAGGAAACAAAAGACAACACAAACGAACACACAACTGAAGGCTTCTTATTTCAAGATTTTTAATTGGTCCTGCAGCAGCAAAATATACAAATTTCCAAAAGGCAGACCTCGTTTTATAAGCTGAAACTGTTTCATCTCAGGCAAAAAAAAAAAAAACCCCTCAAAAACCCAGTTACATACATATATACAGAATTAACAACTCACAAGTCAAGGTGGGGGGGGGGCGACCTCCTCTCAGCTCTGCAACTTCCCTTAAATAAATAAATAGCACTTTGCTATTAAAAAAACCCGATAAAAATATAAATTCAAGTATCAAAGGAAAAACACAATCAAGAGAATGAGTTGTAGGTGTGGTTTTCAATCACCTTCCCCAATCAACCTGTAACTATCACAAGTGTGGACCCCCCCCCTCGCTTCTTGTGCCTCCCCACTCCAGGGCAGATCAACACACACTCAACAAGGATACACACAGGCAAGGTCCACATGTTCCCCCTTTCATTCAAAATTCCTGAAGCAGGATTAATTTACCGGTAAGTTTGTTCCAGGATTTCCTTCCCATAAGCAAAGGAATCCTGTTAAATTTTTTTCCAGTTCATGCTATATAAAACCAAGCAAAAGACGAGTTTTTTTTCTCATTACGCAAGGTGTAGATAAATGGCAAACCACACTTAAGTTGGGGCAGGAAGGGAGAGGGGGGAAAACATACCACTTGCTATGTGCAAAATAAAGCCGCTCTTCCTCTGATAAAGGATAAAATCCTAGCAGAAGGGGCTGGGGGGGGGGGGAATAGGAAAAGCAATAGGAGAACCCACACACTCAAAAGGAGAAAATGGGGTTTTATTCCAGGTTAGCCACACGGAAATGAGCACAAGTCAAGTCACGTCCGTTCGTTCCAACAGGTGCATGACCAACGCTCAAAACCACCCAATGCTTTTCCAAAATGCAAACAGCACAAGTGTCTTTTCAACTGCTTGCACACAAGTAGAACCCACCTTGCATGCTACAGACGCCCCCAGTAAAACTTCTCAGTGGGCAGACACAACCAAGAGCAGCTCTCTTAATTATTATTTTTTTAAAGATCACACACAAACACACATGGATTTTGTCATGGGCCAAAGTAGGCACTGCAGGGATTGCTGACCCACCTTTCTGAAATTGACCTGCCCCCTTTATTCCAACAGGGTCACTACAACTCCCACCAGCCCAAAGGCAAAGGGCAGGGATGATGGGAGTTGTAGTCCAGCAACACCTGGCCGGCTCCAGGTTGCTTACCCCTGTGCCGCTAATCCTAACCGTGACTTGTAAAGTCCTGCACTCCTAACACTTTCCCACTCTGTTAAAATCACACTCGGCCACCCTAACAAAGCCAGTGGCTATTGGGCCGGCAAGTGGCTTCAGAACCAGCTGCAAAAGAACTATCCTTATATCCGGGGGGGGGGGGTGCGCACGCATTTTTTGTTTTCTGTAGCTGTTAAAAAAAAAAGAAGGAGAGAGAGGGAGAGATGTGCAAAGTGGCAAAATTAAAAGTATACATGCAGGTGTCACAAAAGGAAGGTGCTTTTAGGTTCCCCATGCCCTCCCCACTCCACACAGACCCCAAGAACCAACATCCATCTATTTACAAAGGCTGAGAAAGCAGCACAGTGTCGTTTTTCTTCTTCTTCTTCTCTGCAAGGCAACTGCGTCACTTTAGAAATAATAATCAAACAACTCGGGGACGCCAGGATGCTGCAGAGGAAGACTCTTTAGTCTACCAAAATCTCAGAAAGTGGTGGGGGAAAAGCAACCAGCTTAACGACCCTCCGGTTTGCATTCTTAAAGCGATGTTCCTTCTCCTTCCCAGCTTCTCTTGTGTATTCCCCACCCCACCCCAAGAAACACCACCGTGTCTCGAGTCTGATACGCAACAGAGTCCAATACGCAACAGGCAGATGATCAGCTTATGGGGATCCGAGAAGGGATAGATCCTCGCGTTGAATGGAGAGACACACACGGCAGACGCAAGCTTCGGAGCGGGGCGGCGCAAGCGGGCTGAGTTTCCTTCCGTCTGCGCTCTTCCATCTTCCTAAACATCGCCTGAAGAAACCCAAGACTGCGTGCGGGACGTGGTCATGTTCTGCAAGCGGGAGGGAGAAGAGGGAGAGAGAGAGAGAGAGAGCAAACTTTTGAGCAGGTGGCTGAGCATTCGGAGGGGGACAAAAGGGAAAGAAGCAATGCACCCCTTTGCATGCAGGTGGCAGGGAGGAAAACGAGAGAAGCAGCTGCAGAAGGCACTGCCCTATCCAGCAGAGGCAGTAGCCACTAGGCACGCAGGCCATCCTGAAGGAAGCAGGCCAGGTCGCAAGGCGTAAAAGCAGCTCTCGCTCCCTGCATCTACTAACAGTCCCTCGGCCTGAATTCTGAAAGAAACTTTATAGTCATCTCGTGCACACTTCCAGCTGCGTTGCTGTGGGCCACAGAAACAGAGGAAGCTGCCTAACACCTTTGGGTCTGTCTATCTATCTCTGCACTGTGATGCTGACGGCCAGTGGCTCTCCAGGGTTTCGGAACCAGGAATCTCTCCCAGGGAGAGGTTGGACTTGAGACTTTCTGAATGCAAAGCAAATGCTCGAGGATTATCATCATCATCACCATCATTTAATTTTGCATTGTTTGGGCCCCATCAAGTTGCAAAGACAAGCTTTGGGGGGGGGCAAGCAGACACTTTTGGCTCATCTGAAGGCAGCTCCGTATAGGGAAGTGGTTTTTTAAAATCATTTTTATTTGATTTTTCAAATATAGATTTACAACAAAACCAAATACACTTCCATATACAGAGATTTCTCCGACTCTCGAGACCTCCCCCCCCATCCCTTCAGTGGGTCCTAATGTCAACGCTTTCAACTGCATATTATATCAAATCTATATTTTATATCTATCCATAGAGTTTGTTACATTACAAGTGAGATTAAAATCCTGCTAATGTTTTCATCTGTTACATTACAAGTGAGAATAAAATCCTGTTAATGTTTTCATCTGCTTACAGTGGTCTCTTAAATAAATTATAAATTTCCCCCATTCTTTCTTGAAGTTTTTGTCTTCTTGGTTCCTGAGCCTTCTGGTCAGTTTTGCCATTTTGGCGTAATCCTACAGATTAGTTTGCCATTCCTCTCTGTTAGGGAGTCTTTCTTCTTTCCATCTCTGGACTAGTATAGGGAAGATTTTAATGGGTTTTTTTTTACTAGGTTTTTATATTTTGCTGGGGCAGAGTTGCAGAGGGGCTGGGACAACCCATTCAGATGGATGTGGTACAAATAATAAAAATATTATTATTATTATTATTATTATTATTATTATTATTATTATTATTATTATGCAAACAGCACAAAAGAATCCCAGGGCATTCTAAAAATGGAAACGTTTTGGGAAAGATGAAGCAGACAGTTTAAAAGGGACTTCAACCACCACCACTTGTGTCAACAAGCCCATTCATTGCAGAAACACACACCAAAGCAGAACCAGTTTCAAGGAAGCTGAGGAAGCACAGGTCAAAGATGTACCCCCTCTCTGCCTGCCCACTCCCCCCCAAAAAAGACCCCCCAAACCAAACAAAGATAGCCTTGAGCAGCTGTTATTCCAACAAGGTACAGTCAGGCTGGGGTAAAGCACAAACACGCAGAGCAGCAAGCCATTTTACCTGGGAAATATTAGCAAAGCGAAAAGTTTGAAAAAGTGACAAATGGGCCGTCTTTCAGCGTGAAAAGGGGGAAAAAAGAGACAGAGAAAGGGGGTGAAGGAGAGAGGCTTGCACTGTTATCCGACAGGAATGTGTTCAAGGGATGTCGTATCCTCCTTCACATGCACACCATAAATTAAAAGCACATGGCTGCCCACGCCCAAAAGAATATTGGGAACTGTAGTTTACCCCCTTGCAGGACTACGGTTCCCAGCACCCTTAACAAACTAGTTTCCAGGACCCAAGAGGAGTGATCTTCCTGCAGTTCTAAAAAGTTGCAGCAGGGGGAGGGGCTCGCCCGCACGAAATCTTATGGAGCTGAAATCTCCACCCACAAAAGCTGCCCTTTGCGTTGGTCTATCTGGCTTCATGCTGACTGCTCTGGTTGGCAGAGGTCCTTTCATTCTACAACTCCCATCCAACACCCCAGCCAGCAGAGTGAACGGTCACGGCAGATGGGGAGGTACGCACAGAGACCGGAGCTCTTGCCATGCCAACCACATGCCCAAACTCTGCATTATAAAAGTATTGCTCTCCCACCAACTGTCTGCTCCCTCAAGTGCTGCTGGATTAGAACCAAGCTTGAGCTAAAGATAGATAGAGAGAGAGAGAGAGAGAGAGAGAGAGAGAGAGAGAGAGAGAGAGAGAGAGAGAGAGAGAGAGAGAGATGGCACTTAAATCCCAATGTCAGATACAATAAATCTGTGTTTCTCAAACTCGGGTCCCCAGCCGCTGTTGGGACTACAACTCCCATCATGCCTGACTACTGGCCCTGCTAGCTAGGGATGATGGGAGTTGTAGTCCAACAGCATCCAGGTACGCGAATTTGAGAAACACTGCTAGCCCTTTACCCAGAAAGCTAGTAAGGGGAACAAGACATGTGGCAGCACCTCAGCTTCTCTCCCAAGCGCAAGAAAGGGGTTTTTGTAGCGACTGACAAGATGCTCTGATAAATTAAGCATTAAGCTCCCACAAACTGGAAGGGCTATAACTCAGTGGTAGAGAATCTGCTTTGCATCCAGAAGGGCCCAGGCAACTCCAGGCAGGGGCAGAAGTGTCTCTGAAATCCTGGTAGCCACTGGGAGTCACTGTAGACCAGAGATTGAAAAAAACTATGTTTCAGCCCATGGACCTCTTTGTGTTTCTTAGGAAGCACCTTTCACACTGTCCTCATGGGTCACTTCAGTGGAATCAATCAGAGCCCGGAAAAGCACATAGAGCTGGAAGAGGAAGTGGGAAAGGGCATCCCTTCTCCCAACTTCCTCCTTCAGCAACTGGCACTTTTCGAGGGGTTAAAACACAGTCGTACCTTGGATCTCAAACGACAGATTGGCTCCTGAACAAACTGGCTCCTGAGTGACTGGAACCCAGGAGTGAGTGTTCCGTTTTGCGAACGCTCTTTTGGAAGCCGAACGTCCGATGGGGCTTCCGCTGCTTCTGGTTGGCTGCAGGAGTTTCCTGCAGTCATTCAGAAGCCGCGCTCTGGTTTCTGAACATTTTGGAAGTTGAACGGACTTCCGGAACGGATTCCGTTCTACTTCCAAGGTACGACTGTAGTAGTGGCTCTCAGAGGGTGCGGCACACCATATTGGTGTGGCAGAAAGATTCAAGGGCAAAGAAACGCTTAAACATTTCAGTGTAGTATAGTACAGTATAAAAAAATTATTTTGCACATTATGGGTAGATATATTTTCAAAACGAGAGCAAGAGCATTAGCTATCCTTCTACAGTTCTCCACAATGTATTGTTGTGAACAGGAATTTTCAACTCTGACAAACAAAGAGATAGTATTGAGGAGGAAGTGAGTTTCTCAAATTAGACGCGATATAAAGGAGTTATTACCCAGCAAAAGCAAGCTCATACCGCCTCTCATTGAGTGTGCATACATCTTTAAATTACATATGCAAGAGGCTCGCTTATAATGACTGGCTGATTAGATTATCTGTCTGGAAACCTGCAGAAAAGGCTCCCTTTCCTTTAGAAGCTGCAGAAATGTGAGTTGAACCCCATAAAAACGGGGCTTTTCCTCTTTGCTTTTCCCCCTTTGCAAAAAGCTGCAAAACTTTTAGCTGATCCTCAAAAAACAGGGCTTTTAGAGGAAAACCAGAAAAAATATTTTTTTAAATCTTGTTTCCTCTTCTAAAAACGAGGTGCGCCCTATGGTCCGGTGCGCCCTATGGAGCAAAAAAATTACGGTACTTTCTAGATGCCCCGTGATCACATTATAAAGCAGTTGTGTTCTGTGTTATAAATCAAGCACTGCTAGGAGTTGCTTCTGTTTGTTTTCTGGTGGATTTACTACCAATGAAAAATCGGGTGTGGGCACTGACAGTACAGATCTAAATAGATGGTCTGACTTTGCATGAAGGCAGCTTCCTATGTTCCTACCATATGCAAGAAAGGAAAACGTCCCTCAAGGATTCTAGGGGGGAAAGGTGCAAATTGAGTTTGGAGAGCTAAGTGCGCAGATTAGTGGCAGCAAAGGGGAAATAAAGCCAGCCTGGAGGTAAAAAAAAGGTTAACCTGCAAGATACTTACAGGCAGGCCTTCCCCAGTAAAGGCTGTAACAGAGAGAAAAGGGAGACAGAAGAGAAATCAGTCTTGGTGTGGAAAGCAGAACAACAACAAGAAATTCAAGATAAAGGATTTGAGATAGCAGGCAAAAAAACACAAAAGCCACGCATGTCAACAAACAAAGCCACTTCCATTCATGCAAAACATAGAAACACATTTCGGCAAAGAGCCTCCACAATTTCAGTATCTGGGTCACACAAGGGAAAGAAGGAATAGGGCAGCAATTTAGCAGGAAACCCCCTTTTGTCTGCTAGCATACAGAAGCTGCCTCCAGGCATTTTTCAGGAAGTCCCATTTCCTGCTAACTAGGAGCTGATGGGTTTTTGGCTTTCAAATTAGGCAGACATTTAGCTGCAATGGGAAGTGCCCCCCCCCCCAAAAAATAGGAGACGCTCCATCCATTCATCCTTTTAATAAGGTGTTGAGCAAGACTAATCTATGAAAATTTGCTGCAACCTCTGGAAACAACCTTCAGCTGGGCAACACCAGCAAATGTGAAGAAGAGACATTGAGACAATGTGGGGGGAAGTCAAACTGGCTTGCTGGCAGCAACAAAGTGACCTCCCTGGGGTGCAAGCCTGGGGCAGTGTGTCTGGAGGTCCTGGGCTGCCCAGGACAAGAAGCAGAGGAAGACATTTGGCACCAGTTTGGCCGCAGGAGTTGCTGGAAGGAGGCAAACAAGGCGCCATCCAGCCATCTTAGGCTTCAGAACTGTGTAGGGTGACATCGTAGCCAAGTTAAAAAATATGGAATGATAGGAATCAAGGAAGGCTTGGAGAGGAAAGACAAGCTAAACACAAATCCTAAAAAAGTGTGTTCCAGCAAAGGTTTGAAGGCCAGGTTGAAGCTGTTTCTATAATCCTCACCAAACACCAGGCAAATATTTCTACATAAACAAGTTGGGACTTCCAAGATGGCGCCGAGGCAAGACGCTCTTTTCAGAGCTCAAAGGAATCTCTAACTTTAAGCCTTCATTGTTGGTCCTCCCCTTCTGTTTCTTTTAGCCTTTTTACCCTTTTAAATCAAAGGCGAAGCTGTCATATTTTTGAATACTTTGACTACCCCGGTGTCGTGATTTTAAGTAACCTACCTGGCATTCCCGCCCAGGTTTCCTGTTGACTCTTTGTGTCAACTCATTCCAAGAACTTTTAAGGATTTTAACCTTAACTTTTCTTTTTTTAACTCTAACTCTATAACTTTTGAAAACTCAAGGCTTTTAACTCTCAAAACTATCAATCCACAAACTTTTTCATCACTTCTAAGTCCTTTGACCCCCCAACATCTCAATTATTTTCAACATACCGAGTGAGAAGGAGAGGAAGAACTACTTAAATTCCTCTTGATTTTTATGTCTCTCCAATTACCTCACAACTTAAAACCTTTGCTGTAGACCACTTAAGACCAATTGAGATTGTGACTTGGAACCCTAGAATTCTACCCAGAAGTTTGGCCTCACTGATCTAAGAACAGCCTAGTAATGAGAGGAACTAAAAGACCCAGGTGTCCTGATACGGAAACCGACATAGGGTCTCCAGGTCTCAAACAGAGTAATTTAGACAATTATCTGCTGCCTCAAAAACAGCCCATATCTCCTCCAAAAAAACTATTTTCAATTCTCAGCACTTAAACAAGTTCACAAGGCCAACAAAGGCCAAGCCTGGCTTATAGGCAGGTTCTCAAACAACCAAATTACACCAACCCAAAACATTATAAATTCTTTTTAAAGGCGCTTTGGTAGGAGGAAAAGGTGAAGGCAAGGAAAGCAAAAGTAAACCAGTGATGCCAACTGAGATCTGATAGCACCGCCGTTTAAAATGGATAAGCGACAAGACAGAACAACCTCCTCCCATGGTTTAAAGCAGTGGGGAAGATATTTAAGCATGGAAATGCAACGACCACAACACACAACCGCCACCACAAGCAGGCACGCACACGAGAAAACACCAACAAAAGAATGTGACCAACTTGTCCGGGCATCTGGGCGGGCACCTCCTGGGGCATACAGGTGGGCAGGGCAGCGGAAGCAGAATCAGCCACATGCTCCTCAAAGCTGTTGATGCGAGGCTTTTTGGTGGGCTCTGGGCTCGCTAGAGGGGTGACGCTATTGCGTCTCATGAGGGTGTTAGATCCCTTCTTTGCATCCTAAATTAAGAGCGAGACAAAGATAAAAAAAACGAGAAAATAAAGTGAGGAAGGAGGAGAAAGTTATGGGGGTGGGGAGGGGAGAAAAGCAGCGAGGGGGAATAAAATATAAACCAACCAAACACACACACACACACACACACACACACACACGATGGGTTAATTGGTTCTGACGAAACGCACCAAAAAAGGAAAGGAAAAAGCAAAGACCAGGAAATCTCATTAAAGAACGAGTTATTATCGCTGGGATTCCTTCGAGGTCCCTTGGAGCTCATGTATGCTAATCAAGACCCAACATACTTCTAAAGCAGGGATGGGAAAACATTTGCGGGGTGAGGGCCGTGTTCCCCTCTAAGGTCTTGTTTTACGGGTCATATGTATTAGCGATGATCTGAGTCAGAAACAAAACTGTTAATTTGGCCTCTGAGTCAGAAACAAAATTGGTTAATTTGCAGGTGAAACTCAAAAAAATAGAATATCGTGGAAAGGTTCGCTTATTTCAGTAATTCAACTTAAAAGGTGAAACTAATATAGGAGATTGACTCATGACATGCAAAGCGAGATATGTCAAGCCTTTGTTTGTTATAATTGTGATGATTATGGCGTACAGCTGATGAGAACCCCAAATTAACAATTTAAACTTTGGGGTTTTCATCCATAATCATCACAGTTATAACAAACAAAGGCTTGACATATCTCGCTTTGCATCTCATATATGAAACTCCAGTAGCTAATGAAGACAATTGCTTACATAAATGGACTTTTCCACGATACTCTAATTTTTCGAGTTTCACCTGTATATGGTAGGCTAAGCTCTACACACAAACGCAGCCCTTAAATCAGGGTTCGAGGAAAACCTTTGAGCATTGCAAAAAGACTCAAGGAGGGGGAGCAGATGGAGAAGGTCCCCAAAGCTCAGAAGGCTGAGTTCCAGGTGCAGGGGGGTGGTTTCAATGGCCATATTCGGCCCCCTGGACCTCAGGTTTCCCACCTCTGTTCTAAAGAAGTAATGTTGGGCCCAAGAATGAAATATTCAAAATTTCCAGATTAGGGTTTGAGAAGCCTCTCTCTCTCCCTGCACTAGGTCTTTCGAAGAAAGTAAGAGATGAGGTCTTTGTGCAACGAAGAGAGCAGCTAGGTGCCTTGGGAGAGAATCCACACCAATCCCACTGATCCAGCCTACAAATTACAAGAGGAATAATTGGAAAAAGCCACAGGAAGAACGGTTTGTTAGCGCTCGTGATCCTAATCGCATCCGCAAAGCGTCTTGCTGCAACCTGGCACTTACGCATTCGATTCTGCCTCAGATGTGGGCAGAGGGAGAGTGGTGACTGGAAGGTAGAGGGTTTGGGGGCCAGGATAGTGGTGGTTAGATTTGAATTAATGATGTTTAACTGAAGGAAGATATGCTCTATCGTAACTAAGCTTGTAAACAGAGTATTAAGACTGTTATGTTTGGTGAAAAATAAAGCCTTGTTCTTGTTGTGCCAAGACATATCGTCGATTATTTGATCCAGCAAGTCAGGAGGGCTCAAAAGAGGGTGAACTCAGAGAAGTGGACCAAAAGACTTACAGGGTGATAAGTCAGGTCCTGGAGTTACACTAAGGAGGGGTGCAGGGACTAAAAGCCTAGAAGTGCCATCTAGTTGCCCTGTGAGCTGAGGTAACAGTAGCAGGGAGGGATCAAACATGAGTGAAGCCCTGGACTATAGGCCAAAAGGACTTTACATCCCATTAGCCCAGAGCCAATCCTAAAACCGGCCACGGAAGCTGGATTGGAGTACCCTTGTTACTACAGGACCCCGAGTGGAGGGAGGGGAATGTTGGCAGTTTAGACGGACCTCGAAGTACAGGTGGGGTGGGTGTGTAAGAGTACACGGTACGCCACCACAGAGAAATAAATAGTAACGGGGGGAATTGGAGAGGGGTTCCGTCACATATTTATTCAAACATACACCAGTAGCAATGGACCAGACATTTCCTTCAAACCTCCTTAAAACACTTAGCAGAATATAAAAGAGGTCTTAGCTAGCTTTTGAAAGTTTGGGAAAAACATGTAGCCAAGTAAAGAGGCACCATAGGTATATATATTTATATAATTGTAGAATCGTAGGGTCGGAAGGGACCACGAGGGTGACCAAGTCCAGTTTGAAAACACAGAAGGAGCTGTCTAAATGGTGCTACAAATTACTCCCTGCTCCCGCTGCCACCACCACCAATCCACCGAAAAATGGTCAGGAATAAATACTGCTTACAAAAAGAGGGGGTCCATCTTTGAGTGGTTTCCAACAACACAGGTGTCTACCCAACTCCTTTCCAACAACACAGGGGTAGGAAGAAGGCCAGAAGCTCCTCACCTCTGTTCTGTCCCGGTGGGTGTTCACAGCCTCAACGTTCAAGAAGATGGATTCAACTCTGCAGCCTTGTAGAAGCAAAGGGAAAGAAAGGGTTTTTTTGGGGGGGTGTGCAGAGAGAGAAGATATACAGGACACGTTCAGTTACAGGGGATGCAATTATTTAGCAAACATTTGATTCAATCGAAATCAACAAAGAGCGCCTCAATTGATTCTGATTGTTGTTTTTTAAGTTAATTATTCTTTGACGCAAGCGCTTAGAAATCTGCAGCTGGAAAATGCCACAAAAGACAAACACATTTTCCCTTCAAACGCACACATGCAAAGGATTTGTGCCAATTGAGATGGCTCCCTGTGGAATACACATAGCATGCATTGTGCTTTCGTTTTCATCCACAGTGCAAATGTGGAGAAATTTAAGCAATTGATCGTTCAGTTAAGACGTATACAATTAAAATCAACTAAGATTTGGGGACGCGGGTGGCGCTGTGGTCTAAACCACAGAGCTTAGGGCTTGCTGATCAGTAGGTCGGCGGTTCGAATCCCCGCAACTGGGTGAGCTCCCATTGCTCGGTCCCTGCTCCTGCCAACCTAGCAGTTCGAAAGCACGTCAAAGTCCAAGTAGATAAATAGGTACCGCTCCAGCGGGAAGGTAAACGGCGTTTCCATGCGCTGCTCTGGTTTGCCAGAAGTGGCTTAGTCCTGCTGGCCACAAGACCCGGAAGCTGTACGCCGGCTCCCTCGGCCAGTAATGCGAGATGAGCACTGCAACCCCACAGTCGGACACGACTGGACCTAATGGTCAGGGGTCCCTTTACCTTTATGATTTTTTTGGGGGGGGGGCTGATCAGGTGACACCCCCAAGAATCACATTGTAAGTACTGACATATCAAGAATTGGCTGGTAAGGCATATAGTTTGTGACTTTGGCAGGGGCAGAAAGGGTAGAAATTCATTTGAGTGAGGCACAGGCCAACCTTCCTGGGTAGGCCCTCTGTTCTAACAGAAAGGGAAGGAAACACTGCAGGGTAAAAAATTGGCTGGATACTCTCCTAAATATGTACATCAAAGTCCACCTCTGTTACCTACATTCTGCAAAAGAAAAGCAGAGTTCTGGGCTCTTGCATATAAATTGTGCAAACGAAGCAAAGTGTGTGAGCTTTTCTTGACTTTACCCTGTGACTCTTAAAACTGTAAGTTTTTTTTTTAAAAATTCTAAGCAAGGGTATTAGTTTAGGGCAGTGAAATGCCCATCCTCTTTAGCCACTGAAAATATTTCTCAGCTGCCTCTCCAGCTTCTGATATTTCACCGTGAGTTGTCTATATGCTTTTCCAGCGCATTTTCGTTTTAAACGAAAGCCAAGATTCTCAAGAAAAGTGTGTGGTGTTTGTCTTCAGTGCAACACAACACATTAGCAGGAGTGGAAGAGGAAATTCGGGTTAAGACGGGACAGACCCACTGGTGCTAACAGCAGACCACAGGGATGACCCAGTGAATACACTGCAGCAGATGAAAGAGTGGGAAAATCCTGGCCATTTCCTCATTGGCAGCCCCCTCCACAGATTACCATACACCATGGGTAGTAGGCAAACTAAGGCCTGGGGGCTGGATCAGGCCCAATCGCCTTCTAAATCCGGCCAACGGACGGTCCAGGAATCAGTGTGTTTTCACACGAGTAGAATGTGTTCTTTTATTTATAATGTATCTCTGGGTTATTTGTGGGGCATAGGAATTCATTCACTCCCCCCCCCCTTCAAAATATAGTCTGGCCCCTACAAGGTCTGAGGGACAGTGGACCGACCCCCTGCTGAAAAAGTTTGCTGACCCCTGCCATACACCGAAACCCCTCCAATCTGCCATCGCAAGCCACGGCATCATCTGCAGACATCTCTAGTAACAACGGCTGTAATAACAATTTCTTTCCACATCCAAGTTCATCGCGGCGCATGGGCCAGGGCAAGCAACCCAGGCACATCATGCTCTCTGTGCAGAACCTTTTGAGAGAAACAGATACTCACCATACGCCACAGGGGTTAGCTTCAGCACTGTGTGGAGAGGGCATTTCAAGTAAGGCATTTCCGCTGGAAGAAGAGCAAGAGAAGGCAGATTATCAGCCAGACACAGAAGTCTGTTTTATGCAGCGTTGCAAATGGAACACACGGGTTTTATGCATTTTTTATTCCATCCACCCCTCTCTCTTTTTTTAAGCTACCGTTTTTTCCTTGGAAGCACAACGCATTCGCTCAGGACACAACCCAGCGTTCCCGGTTCAAATCCTGGCTCAAGAGCTGCATCGGTTTTTAGTTGCTGGGTGGGTGGGTGAACACTCAGATGCAACATTGCAATGGAACTTTGGGTGTATATTTAGCAGGCGCCATTCTCTGGCTGGACATGGGTGGCACTGTGGTCTAAACCACAGAGCCTAGGGCTTGCCAATCAGAAGGTCGGCGGTTCGAATCCCCGCGACGGGGTGAGCTCCCGTTGCTCGGTCCCTGCTCCTGCCAACCTAGCAGTTCAAAAGCACGTCAAAGTGCAAGTAGATAAATAGGTACCGCTGCGGCAGGAAGGTAAACGGCATTTCCATGCACTGCTCTGGTTCGCCAGAAAGCGGCTTAGCCATGCTGGCCACATGACCCAGAAGCTGTACGCCGGCTCCCTCAGCCAGTAAAGCGAGATGAGCGCCGCAACCTCAGAGTCGTCCGCGACTGGACCTAATGGTCAGGAGTCCCTTTAGCTTTATTCTCTGGCTAAATACTGTACCTCGATCCTTGCACCCGTTTAACAAAGAGAGGCACACCCCGGGTACAGACCACTTACCTGCACTCTTGTCAAGGAAGTAGGCTAAGAGGCATCTCATCACGGCCTGGTGACAGATGACAAGGACGTTCTCCTGCCTCTCCAGCTCCATGATAACAGGCTCCAGGCGCTGCACGAGATCCTGGTAGGACTGCAGATGCAAAATGACAAGACAAAAAAAACTTGGTAAGGGCGCTGGCGGTGGGGCAACCCCCAGAATCTCACTCAAAACTGAAGTATGTTGATACAGGGCTTCACTGCCAGTCAGTGCACATGAAATACCAAGCTCAACAGACACCTGGTCTGACTCAGGATGGGGCCACTTCCTATGTCCCTCCGAAGAATTGCCTCCCGCTGCCCAAAAGAGTGGAGACGTAGCATCCTTTCATTCCCCAAAGAGAGCTCCGTGTTGTTCTGCTTTTGCTCGCAGTAGCAGGGGTTTGTTTTTCCCTACGTTGCAAAGCTCCGGAGGCAGGGCTATTTCTGCAAAGGAGATCCCAGGGGCATTGAAAATTCACCAGGGTGCGGAACAGGCAAAGAGAAAAGCGGAGCCATGTCAGCTCATGGCTGGGCTTAGCGCTTTGAGATGTTCTTTTTTCTCGCACGACCGCCAGCTCCTCGTTTATAGGAAGTCCACCTTTGAAGACTGCATGTGGGGATGCGTTTGGCACCATCCCCAACCCTGTTCTCCATCATTCCAGAGCGGTGATGCCATGTTAAGGGCTCACTCTCAAACCGCCAGCTCATGCCAAGGGCAGACCAAAGCACAAATAACCCACCACACAATTTTCTGAACCATTTCTCACGGCCCCAGGCTTACCTCTCCCGACGGGTAGCGGTAGTAGTATTTGTCCTGGTCCCGCAGAGCAAATTCTTCCGGGTACTTTTCCTTGATTTCATCGTAGGTTAGCTCTTCGCACACACCCTGCAAGAACCACAAGGTGGGGGGGGGGGAGAACATCAGGGCTGCTATTCGTGGCAAGATTTTGGAAGGCAGGTGGTGGAGGGGGGAAAGCAAAGAGATAATTTTGCAACGGCAAGATCCTACTCAAGTTTCTAGTCAAGGTCCTCTTCCCTGCAGAAAAGGAATTGTAGCCAGTCCCACTCAGTTGAGCCACTGAAATCAATGGATCTAAGTCAGTCATGCCCATTAATTTCTACTCTGCGTAAGGCACAAGGATGTTCATCAGATATTTTGGGCAGGGGGTTCAATGCCAAATTCTTCCAAACGTTCTGTTTGCATTGTCTGGCAGATGGAACAAATCTGCCCCCCTCCCTTGCATACAGTTCTGCACGCAGAGGAAGTGGGGAGGCCTGTTGTGCAAGGGAATCCCACCTGCAACCTATATGCATTCCAGCCTTGGGGAGTTTTCCACCAGGCAAAAGTGGCAAACTCCCCAAGCATACAGACAGTCACGGTGCACTTAACTTGTTCACGCTGAATTCATGGGGCAGATACAACACTTTAAAAAAAATGGGTCGATATAAATGGGATTGCAGCATAACTCATGCTCTCCAGATTACGCATAATAATAATAATAATATTTATTTATTTATTTATTTAGACCCTGCCCATCTGGCTGGGCTTCCCCATTATTGCACAGCCATCAGGACTAGTAGTATGACTAAGCTGCAGAATGCAATATCCTAGGAATCACAAGCAGGGAGATTCGGGGCATGCCGATCTGGCTGTGCACCGTGAAAACAGGATGCTGAACTAGGTGGGCTTTTGGCAGGAATCTCCTTGGGCGCACTGGGATCTCTGTAAAGCCTGGGGCAAAATTTTGAGAGCGGGGGACAGAAGAGGACAGCCCCCTCTTCTCCCACTGAAAGCTTGGCCTTGAGCCCAACAAAATACAACGGCACTTACAGCGTCAATTTCATTCAGGGCCTTCCACTGCTCGTAGGGCAGGTCGAGAGCTTCTGCTGTCTGGATGGTCCTCTTGAGCTGGCTGGTCCAAACTTTGAGGTCTTTCAGGTTCTGCTCCTGGACAAAATGGCTCAACGCACTGGAAAACTGAAGACAGGAGGGGAAACGAAAGGAAATTCTTAGCGTGAATTTCTATTCCCAGATGCTCCCAAAAGGACAGTGCCCACCACAATAAGAGTCTCATGCATGGCTATATGGGGACGGGACTTTACTGGACGAAGTAGAGTCACAAGATAATACCCAGTAAGTTTTGTTCCTGAGTTTTCTTCCTACTGGTACACATGGGGGGGGGGGGAGAGAGATGATGATGATGTGCCAATCGCAGCAGGAAATGGACTACCACACCTGCAACATGGCGGCTAAAGGGGGGCAGGTATTTTTCCTGCTTGACCATATGAACTGGAGAGCGTGGGATGACACCTCCCACCCCCCGCAAGGAGCTTTTTTTGTCATGTTATCCTGTCTGATAAGTGAGGCGGAAGAGTCATCCCAGAGGTAAGGGCTGTCCTTCAGAGGTTTCAGTAATGGTCTGGCCCAACCTGATTTTCTATTGTTTTTATTTGAGACTAAGAAGGACGGACTGTCACGGAGTCCGGTTGCAAGCAGGAAAGGAAGAAGAGGAGTTTGGATTTGATATCCCGCTTTATCGCTACCTGAAGGAGTCTCAAAGCGGCTAACATTCTCCTTCCCCTTCCTCCCCCACAACAAACACTCTGTGAGGTGAGTGGGGCTGAGAGACTAGCCCAAGGTCACCCAGCAGCTGCATGTGGAGGAGCGGAGACGCGAACCCGGTTCACCAGATTACGAGTCCACCACTCTTAACCACTACACCACACTGGCTCTCTCAAAGGAGGCAGGCAGAGGTTGCTGATGCCCCCCACTGCACAGAGCTAAGTAGGCACAGGACTGCAGCACATTCAAAGGCAACCAAGCCTCTCCGCTCCCAGGCAAAGGACTCCCTAGACGCCTACCTTCTTTCCCCTCCAGGAGAGCCCAGAGTCTCCCCCAATCTTTCCCTTGACGTTGTATTCGCTCTCGCCGTGCCGGCACAGGTAGATGGTGCGAGGCTGGACGTGGATGTTCATCAGGTAGTAGACTATTCGGCTCTGGATGTGGTCTTGCACCCTGTTCACAAGGTACCTCCGGCCAACGTCAATCACTTTGATCAGCGACAGGTCTCTGGGAGGGGAAGACGTGCACAGCCGTCACTCAAAAGGCCCGCCAACCCCAGGGGAAAGGCAAGTTCAAGAGCTGCAGAACCCGCGGGTGGGAATGTACAGAAACCATGGAGCACCGAATCGGGGAATCGTAGCGCATCCTTGCGCCAAGTGCTAAGCCCAAGAGCAGGTGAGCTTCAAAAGTACCCAGCAGCCGCTGCTGAGGTGTTATCGAAATTCTGGTAGGAAATGCAACGCTGGTGCCTAATATCCTGCTTGATCCTATGTATCCAGGTGAGGTATATTGCATTATTATGTTACGGAGCGTGTTGTTAAATAATTCCAACAGATTCAGGCACACCTAGCTCTGCAAAGTCTCAGGTTGCTAAAAGCAGGGGAAACCACACACACACCCTCCTTTCCTTCTCAGGTGAAAGCAAACAGCTTCCCTGCCGAATCCATGCTTCTAAAAGCAGTCCTACCAACCCAGACATTCTTCCAGGAAGGCAATGGGAAAAGCTTCGAAATTCAGAGTTTTGCAACAAAAATAACCCCTTCCCCAGAGTAAGCTTCCATGTAAGCACATTCCAACAGGTTAAAACCGAGGAAGTGCTTCCCGGTTCGGTGTACCTAAGTGACTTCAGCGGGAATTGTAAGTTCACTGAAACTATTTCTAAGACAAAACAAACACCAGAGAAGTGCCTTTCACACAACTTGGCAGCCAGCTTTGGTCGCTGGAAGAAAAGGCGAGAAGCACAGTTTCCTCACCTGTCGTAGTCGTCTGGGTCCATAGGTTGGTAGCTCGCTTGGTAACAGCTGATTCTCTTCATGAAATCTTCCATCGCGTCAGCAGAGTTGCAGTCCTTATAATCTGGGCTGGACAACTTGACTTCCTGAAGAAAAAGTGCACAGGGTCAGGAAGCCAGCTGTGAAAATCAAGATGATATTACAGAGGAAATATTGAGGAGAAAATGCAAAAGCGGGATTGGCCTGAGCTGATCATGGCTGTTCCCTCATCGGCCTGACAGAACAAGGCGGACTGGCGCCCGTCACTCAAAGCCAACAACAGGACAAAGGAAGCTTCAACAGGTATCTGAAGAAGTGTGCATGCACACGAAAGTTCATACCAAGAACAAACTTAGTTGGTCTCTAAGGTGCTACTGGAAGGAATTTTTTTATTTTGTTTCGAACAGGACAAAAGCGAGGCAAGACAGCACCTGAATCCTTCTAACAGGTGATTTTAAAAGAGGATTAAATGAATTGATGGTGGATAAAGCTCTCGCCCTGTTGCTTTGTCCATGGAGTTTTCTTGGCAGGGATACTGGAGTGGCTTGCCGGTTCCTCCTCCAGGTGGATCACATTTAGTCTAAACTCTCCACTATGACCTGTCTATCTTGGGTGGCCCTGCATGGCATAGCTCATAGGTTCCCTGAGATATTCAAGCCCCTTTGTGACGACAAGGCAGTGATCCATGAAGGATCACTTTGGCCAACTCATGAGAAGAGAAGACTCCCTGGAAAAGACCCTGATGTTGGGAAAGATGGAGGGCACAAGGAGAAGGGGACGACAGAGGACAAGATGGTTGGACAGTGTTCTCGAAGCGACTAGCATGAGTTTGGCCAAACTGCGGGAGAGATAGTGAAAGATAGGGGGTGCCTGGCGTACTCTGGTCCATGGGGTCACGAAGAGTCGGACACGACTGAACGACTGAACAACAACAAAGCTATCCCAGCTACTAGTCATGGCAGAGGTGTTCTCTGTCCTCTGTCGGAGGCAGTATGTCTTGCTGGGAATCACAGGCAGGGAGTGCCATTGGTCCTGGTTGCGGGCACACAAAGAAGCTGACCACAATGGCTATGCTCTGCCTCCACAGACAGAGGAAACCATTGCCAGAAACTACAGGAGGGGAGAGGGCTCTTGTGTTCGAATCCTGCTTGCTGGTTTCCCATAGGCATCTGGGCTGGCCACTGTGAGAACAGGATGCTGGACTAGATGGGTCAGTGGCCTGATAAGTTCTTGGATTTAGGATGTAAGGGAGGGGAAGGGAATAAACAGCCCCAAACACAGTACTCGGCCACCGCAACATCACCCCTGTTCCCACATGTACAAAGTGACTAAGAGGGTGAAACAGCAGGACTTGCTTAACAGAGGCTAATGTTTGCTGGCAAGGAAAATATTTCAGCTGGGGCAGCAATCAGCCAGCTCTTCTTCCTAGAAGTCAAAAATTAAAGAGTCCAAGAACTCTGGCCAGGCGGGAGATCAATTTTAAAGTCTTCAAACAGTTTTATTAATATAGAAGCAAATTCCAGTCGAAATAAATTACAGGACAAGGCCCTGTTTCGCTAATTCTTCCTCAGCTGGAATGTTAAGAAATCCTACGTTAGAAATAAATATTATAATACTTTAAAGGACTTATATACATTATACCCTTTCATGAAACCATTAGTTATGCAGTTTATACCAAACTAAATCCATAATTTACACAGTATGTAACTAACAAAGACAGCTTACCTAGATTTTCACGGTCAAGGTGTAGTAATGGTTTCATGAAACTAATGTCCTTGGATTCTTTTAATTTTTGACTTCTGGGTATTACCAAGAACTCCAATTTCTACATCTCTTCTTTCTAGCCAACCCAGCCTATTTCCGGCTCTGGGTGCCTATTTCTAAATAGCTCTTACCAGCAAGACCCCCAGATAGAAAGAGAAACTCTAATGAGAAGTACCTAATATACAAGAGAAATTATATAGCTACCTGGATTTGGCAAAATTAACAGAATTGATAAGAGGTGGTAGTAATCAAAAATTTAACCAAAGTTGGGAGAAATTTGGAATATATATGAAAAAACAGTGCCCGAATATAAAAACTTGGATCCATTTCTAATTTTCTGTATTGGTAATAAGGGGAAGGGAAGATAAGAAGTCGATAAATTCACAAGAAGTTTGGTTAAGTGGTTGGGAAATGCAGTACCGAGTAAATTAAGCAACCCGAGAGGAGGGCAGGCGGAAGCCTAAGTAAAGTTTACAATCAGGTATTATGATTTATGACTAATTTTGATTGGTTATGATTTATTTATTTAAATAGTGAATATTGATATCTTATTAATAGAATGAATGAATATGTATGATTTGTTTTTTTAAAAAAAAATCTTTTGGTGTACTATGGTTTTGTGTGTGTGTGTGTGATGTTTGTTTTGTTGTGTACTGTTTTTAATTTATGAATGTTATAATTCTCAATAAAGATTTATTTATAAAAAAAAGAAAAAAAGAAAGAGAAACTCTTTTCTCACACTTACCATAATGTTTGTAGCGACGACAGACGGGTCATTGCAGACGGATTCGATGAAGAACACCTGAAAGGAAGAGGACACCTATGTGTGTGTGTTTAAGGCAGGGAATAAAAACCACGCAAAGCTGCTTGGCCCATCTAAGACCTCTTTCTCTGGCAGACATCGGCTGTATGAGACCTCAAGCAGAGAAGTCGCCGTTAGCCCTGCCAGCTGAAAATCCTTCTTGCAACAGGAGATGCTGGGAATCTGTCCTGGGACACTGGGCACCAGGGTAGATAAAAATCAATGATTTTTTTAAAAAAAAATTAAATTCGGTTTTTTTTATTTAAATCAGATTTTTAAAATAAAATGCTTTTGGAGGGAAAATCTTTCTGAAGATAGTTTTCTACTGAAGTTACATTCTAGTCCAAAGGCTATTCATCAGGAAATAAGGATTTGTTTTAAGTTTTTCATGTGTGCTAAAACTCAGCCTAAGGGTTGTTTTGTTTTGTTTTAAATTGTTTAACCACATCAGTTAACAAACATGGATACATAGGCTATAATGTTGTTTCAGTTAAATAAATTGTTTAAATTGTTATTAAGGAAACCGGTTGTTTTTCTCCTTCCAATAAAGTACAGCAGAAAAGTTGTCCAAATCTAAACAGTTCACTTATTAAACCTTACAATAATTTCATAATTATCTGTCAGTGTATTTCTAATAGTATAACCAAATCAGTAATTTTTGATATAACTGTAAAAACCACTCTGAAAATTTATTATTCCAAAAATGAAACCTTCAACTGGTTGTAAATATTAAGATTAAACGAGCAAGAATGATTCTTTCTGTAAAAAAGAATTTTTAAATCAAGTCTTACTGACTAGTGATTTAAATCGTGACTTAGATCAGGGTCAACAACCTTTTTCAGCTGTGGGCTGGTCCACCGTCCCTCAGACCATTTGGTGGGCCAGACTTTATTTTTTGGGGCCGGGGGGAATGAACGAATTCCTATGCCCCACAAATTACCCATAGATGTATTTTGAATAAAAGGACACATTCTACTCATGTAAAAACACACTGATTCCCGGACTGTCCACGGGCCAGATTTAGAAGGCGACTGGGCCGCATTCAGCCCCCAGGCCTTAGGTTGCCTACCCCTGATTTAGATTGTGATTTAGATCGATTTGATTTAAATCAAATCCACCCTGCTGGGCACCCAACGCTTTGCCCGTGATCCCACTTTTCTTAAGATTTAGTGTCAGGAGTATAACGTATTCCTGGACACCGCAGAGTTAGACGCAGACTTTTCTGGAAGCTTCTGGCTGTTGTGAAATTGACTAGACAGCTCAACGCAGGAACTCAGCAACTCATGGATAACTATATACAGTATTTATTGATTGAAGCAACTAGCATCCATAAGTTACTATTTACAGACTTTACAAAAGAAACAAAACATAAAATCTTTTCCTCTCTGTCTCTCTCTCTCTCCACACACTCACCACACAGCTCTCACACAGAGCTCACCTTATCAGGAACTCACTGACCAATCACAGGTCGTTGCTAAGGGTCTGAGAGAGAGCAGATCTGGGCTTTCTGCCAACTGCTAATTGCTTGAAGATAACAGCTGCATTTCTGCACGTAGGCAACTCTGAAATCTCTAACACTTTTGGTACCCAGCCATGACGCTGCTGGCCCCATGTGTTTCAAGGGAGCCTACAACATGTGTGGGGTATTGGAGCCTTAACTCGCCTACCCCATCCTCTGCTGTCAAGTTTGATAACTGACTGGCAGGGCCTGCAACCAACCGTCCCACTTTCAGCCCTGCTGCAACTTGGCCCACCCCACACCTGATACCACACCTGACCATCACGTGTGGGGCTGGCCGGCCAAATTAAGACTGGGGGTTCCCCATCACTGTGGGGACAGCAAGAGCTGTGGAACGAACTCCCTTGGGGGTTTAAAGCAGAGGTTGGGTGGCCATCTGTCATGGATGCTTCAGCTGAGATTCCCGCACTGCAAGGGGGGTTGGACTAGATGACCATAGGGGACCCCTTCCAATTCCATGATTCTATGTGTCACCCACTTTGAAAAGAAAACAACAGCATCAATACAATGATTGCTCAGGTCCACCCATCTCCCAGGAGAGAAGGGCGGCATTCAGACCCGTCGACGGCCAAGAGCAGGTCCAGAAGGCAGAGCTGCAATCGTTTACTTTCGCTCAGAAATACGCCACTTAAAACAAAAACACTTACTTTGAAACCATTTTCTTTGGCAAAATGCAAGATCATAGATCTTCTCTCACGTGTGGTGTTTGTAGCATCGAAAACCTTTGAGGGTGGAAAAAGAAGAGAAATAATGTCATGGGGTTTGTTTGTTTTTAATTGACATGCACTTACTTTGAAAGGAGGGGTATAAATTGGCTTGGGGTGGTTACTGGCTTGTAGCAACGTGGAAGTGGGTTTTTTTTAAAAAAAAAAAATTATGGCACTTGCGTTGTGGAATACCCTCTCGGCTGAAATATGAGAGGCCTCATTACTATTGGCATTCGACCGGCTCCAGAAACATTCCCCCTTAGCAGATCTTCTGATTTTATTGTATTAACTTTTTGAAAACCGTTCCAATTCTTATGGTTTTTTTCTTAATTGTCCGTTTTTACTGTATATTTTAATTAAGGATGTTTTACTGACCCAATGGAGTTGTGCTTGTGGGTTTTAATTCTGTATCGACTGTATTGACATCTGCTTGGAAGTTATTTTGGCATATAAATTAAATGTTATTTCAATAGAAAGTTATGCTCCCAGGGTGGCGAATAAAGCATCAAGAAACCATGGAAGCATAATTTTTTTAAAAAAAATTGGGGGGGAGAGGCTAATACAGGATATAACCCAACAGAGCAAACTAAAATATGATGAGTCCATTCAGACATACACTAAAATAAAAACTGTTCGAAAAGAACATTAACCGTTCTTAAAAGCATGGGAAAACAATTGCTGGGGAGGGGGGCATTCCATTTGCTTTTTTTAAAAAAATGGAACCACCACCAAAGGACTGAACACAAAGCAAATGGTCTCCCACTGAGCTAGAACCCATTAGGGCTCTTATGGTCTTAAGCAGGGGTCCCCAAACTAAGGCCCGGGGGCTGGATGCGGCCCAATCGCCTTCTAAATCCGGCCCGCGGACGGTCCGGGAATCAGCGTGTTTTACATGAGTAGAATGTGTCCTTTTATTTAAAATGCATCTCTGGGTTATTAGTGGGGCCTGCCTGGTGTTTTTACATGAGTAGAATGTGTGCTTTTATTTAAAATGCATCTCTGGGTTATTTGTGGGGCATAGGAATCCGTTCACTTTTTTTTTTTTCAAAATATAGTCCGGCCCTCCACAAGGTCTGAGGGACAGCGGACCGGCCCCCTGCTGAAAAAATTATGCTGACCCCTGGTCTTAAGCCAGAGTGCAGTCAGTTTCTGTAGAGCACAAGACTCTTAATCTCAGGGTCGTGGGTTCGAGCCCCACCTTGGGCAAGATTCCTGCCTAGCGGAAGAGTTGGAGTAGATGACTCTCGTGGTCTCTTCCAACTCTAAAATATTCTACGATCCTACCTGTTAAAGAAAACAAGTGTATTCCCTCTTACTTTGTAAGTTTAAGATACAGTGGTGTAGGCGGGGTTATCAATTAAAAGGGAGATAATCGGCACATCCCTGAGCTGAATTGTACACAGGAGGGCCTTTTCCCCCTGGAGACCAGCTGTGGACATACGGCCTCAACAGGAAGCTGCAGCCAAGCTGCAGAGATAATCACATCATTCTGCTGGCAACTGGCTAACAGGAGGCGACACTCACCGCAATCTGGCCACCTTCCTCGGACAGGTACAGTTTGACATCTCGCAGGGCAGCTAAGGCACATTGCCTGCAACAACAGAGAAAAGGTGCGTTCGGGGCATTTCGAATCACAGCTTTCGCAGGAAGCCCAAGGGCCAACTGGCCCCAATCACGCTACCCCAAAAAAAGACACGGAAAGATGACATTCCGTCCATCAGCTCCCAAAGCCTTCCCACCCCCCAGGAGGGAACCCTGGTTTGTCCCCACGCTTGGCTCTTTGTCCCAGTCATCCCCCCCCCCAATGGGTCTGCAGGGTCCGTCAATGCCCTCTACTGATGTTGGCAAGAGCTCTTTGAGGCCCATATGCAAAGTCCATGCAACCAAGAGGGCACCTTGATACTTCTTATATTGGCGTGGGGATAACAGAGCACACTGGAGAGACCTCCCAACCAGCACTGAAACACACCAACTCCCAAAAGTCAAACTTTCAATTCAACGAAAGAACAGAAAGTAAACAAACAAACAAACAAAGAACCAGGATCGAGGAAACACAGCCAGACTTACTTGCGGACTTTCATAGCCTCCTCATTATCAGGACGAAAGAAGTTGTAGGAGCTGTAATGCTTCACAGCCTCGCGGCGATACTCCCCGACATTAAACACTGCAAGGAGAAAGGAGGAGAGTCAGGGCGCCTGCACTTTTGTGAAGGGAGAAAGACATGCAAACCCATGAAATTCAACGAACTTCTCTTCCAATAACAAGCTGCATGGGTCGGGCTTGCAAACAGCCACTTGCCTGCTTCAATCGGGTCCCGTTTTTTTTGTAAAAGCAGATGAAAATGTGGCTTATTTTCCTCCAGATGAGTGAAAAGCATAGATACATGCTGGGTTGTGGGTTTGAGCCCCACATTGGGCAAAAAGATTCCTGCATAAGTAGGGGGTTGGACGAGAATAAGGGGTGGCCAACTTCCAAGAGACTGCGATCTACTCACAGAGTTAAAAACTGACAGTGATCTACCCCCTTTTGGGGGGTTCAGGTCAAAGTTGTTGAGGTTTTTTTTATGTAGGAAAGTCCTGTTTTTTGGGGTTCATGTAAAAGTTGTTGAGCTTCTTTAGGGAGGAGGAAAGCAACATTGAGCTTTTTTAGGAAGGAAAGCCCTGTTTTTTCGTGCTTTAGGCCATTTTAGGGGTGCAGGAGAAAGATGTTGAGTTTTTTTAGGGGAGACAAAGTTTTTTAGCTTCTTTGGGGGAGCCACTGATCTACCGGTGATCTACCACAGATGTCCAGTGATCTACCAGTAGATCACGATCTACCTGTTGGACATGCCTGGACTAGATGACGCTCGGGGTCCCTTCCAACTCCACAATTCTACGATTCAATGCTACTAACATATTTGTCGACCTGCAAGTGATTTCCAAAAGAGACTGGTATTTGACAGGTTAGCTCCGTCTCTCTGGTTTCACTTTGGGAAAGACCTGCACTGATTGGTGGACATAACAGAGGTTTCCCAACATGTTAGCCTCTGAAACAGGTAACCAAACTCCCCAATAGTTTGGTCAGCGGTCCAGTTCCAAGAACTGACTTTGGCGCAGATGCAACATGCATCAAAATGCAACTCAACGTCATGCCGCACGAGAAATTATCAGAAGCTGTAAGAGCAAAAGAATAACCCTGCTGGATGAGACCAAAAGTGACTTAGTTCAGCATCCTACTTCCCCAGAACGGCCAATGAAATACTGTATCTAATGCACCATCAAATCTAATGTGCACCTTAATTTGGCCAAAAAGGGTGCACATTACAATCGAGTAAATACGGTACTTCTTAGAAGCAGGACCTGTTGCTCCCAACACAGGCACCCAGGGGCTTCAACTATAAAGGCTCAAGTTAGCCCAGAATCTCACCTTTTGTGGGGACGCCGATCCAGTTGAGGTAGCGGGTCAACTTCTTGGAAATGTAGGTTTTCCCACGAGCCGGAAGGCCGACCATGACGATCACAGTGGGGGAATTGGTAAGCTGCGGGCCGCATGCTATGGACAGGTGAAGAAGGGAGAAAAGGAAGAAAGAAAACGGCTGTTGAAAAGGGAGACAACTATTGTCATATTAATACTACATTATTATTATTATTATTATTATTATTATTATTATTATTATTATTACAAAGGCAGGCAACTGGGATCACAGAATCAGAGTTCTAGAGTTGGAAGGGTCCCTGAGGACCATCTTGTCCAACCCCCCTGCAATGCTCGAGGAATATGCAGCTGTCCCATACAGGGACCGAACTTGCAACCTTGGCATTATCAGCACCATGCTCTAACCAACTGAGCTATCTAGGCTAGCCAGCACAGCTGGCCCAATGGAGATAGTGGAGCCTTGCAGCCAAGAGTCGAAGCTGTAAGCTAGGATCTCTGCCCCCGTTCCACCTCTGCCATGAAATTAACTCAGCAGCTGACCACAGGCAAATCACCACCTCTCAGCCTCAGTCCCTCTTTCTGCAATATGGGGATAAGGGTAACGGGACCCCTGACCATTAGGTCCAGTCGTGTCAGACTCTGGGGTTGCGGCGCTCATCTTGCGTTACTGGCCGAGGGAGCCAGCGTACAGCTTCCGGGTCATGTGGCCAACATGACTAGGCTGCTTCTGGGGAACCAGAGCAGTGCACGGAAACGCCGTTTAACTTCCCGCCGGAGCGGTACCTATTTATCTACTTGCACTTTGACGTGCTTTCGAACTGCTAGGTGGGCAGGAGCTGGGACCGAGCAACGGGAGCTCACCCTGTCGCGGGGATTCGAACCGCCGACCTTCTGATCAGCAAGCCCTAGGCTCTGTGGTTAAACCCACAGCGACACCCACGTCCCTAATATGGGGATAAAACAGACCTAATTCCCAGATTACCAAGAGAATGTGTGCAAAGCAATTTGGGACATTCAAAAAGCATTATGTGAACGTCCTGATCGCATATCAGCCTTTTCTACTGCAGCCTCGAGACAAAACCTGCTAGACATCAAGGATCAAGGCAGTAAAAAGCCTGCCGACTCATCCTTAAGACTGGGACACGTGCCAGACGAGACAACCAAGCGGCAAGGACACCCAGGAAGGAAGCATGATGCAGCAGCCCAAATCTCCTGCTGTTCTGCAACATATACACAAGGGTTTGTTTGTGCAGGGGACACCTAAGGAATTGTATTCAGAGCCCAACTCAGAATTCAGCAGCCTAAGAATTTCAAGTTTCTGCCTCTTGCAGGTCGCAAAAACAGGACTTGAAAATGGCAATACTCCCCCTGAACCTTAGAAGCCACTCGGAGAAAAAGCCTAAAATTCTAGAGAAGTGTTCCTTCCTTTTGTCTAAGTTCCCCTGACATGCAAGGCGCAAGACACAGGTGTTGCTAAGAAACTCTGAAGATAGCAAGCTGGCTGTCACTCAACAGAACGGAAACTCATTTCTTTGCGACCCATTATTTCCACTGGTACTCTCCCAGAACTTGGCACAAGAGGGCCTTGTAAATCTCTGGGTTTGGTCCTCCCTACCTGCCACATCGCTGTAGCAAAACAAGTGTTAATAGTCCTTAAAAGTGCATTGGCATGAGAGCATGACAGCAAAAGGATTCTTGCCAAGCCATCTCTGCTGGTTTGGGGAGGCAGGAGAAGAGTTCAGGGCAGAATGATGAGCAATTGGCACCCAGTCCGCCGTGATGGTGCCTGGGGGAGTTTCACAGTGGAAAGCCATGCCAAATCCAATGAAAAGTTCCTGCCTTCCTTTCTGGCATTCCAAGCATCTCTGCCGAGAGGTTTCACACAGCAACAAGGCGGGTCCTCCTCCCAAAGGAGGATGGCAAGCATGTGATGTACGGAAGAGCCTCGCAGCATGAAATGTAGGAGCACAAGGGTGCTGCCTTATACAGAGTCAGACCTCTGGGCCATCTACCTCCGTATTGTCTGCACGGACTGGCAGCGGCTCTGAGGCTTCAGCTAGCAGTCTCTTCCAAGTCCTACCTGGATGTCAGGAATTGGGTCACAGCAATATCGAGATACTGAAAGCACAAGCCCTACGTCACCAAGGGGAGAAAGCCAGGAATAAAAAAATCCAGGCTGGGTTCATTACAGGGTGGATTTGATTTAAATCAAACTGATTTAAATCACGATTTAAATCACTAGTCAGTAAGGCTTGATTTAAATCACAGTTTTCTACATAAAGACTAATTCTTGCTGGCATAACTTTAATATGCAAGTAGATGAAGATTTTTAGAATAACAACTTTTCATATTAGTTTTTTTTATCCCCAGTTTAATAGGTTAATCATTCATATTTGGACAACTTTTCTGTTGTACTTAGGAAGGAGAAAAATAATCATTACCTTAATAATAACAATTTAAATAGATTTATTAGATCCATTCCACTCCAAACAATCAGAAAAATATTGTTTCTATTCTGTTCACTGAACTTCTTGAAACTTAACACTGAAGGGGTTGATTCTGTATTCATAGGCTTGTAGGACAATAGGATTAAGGTCTTTTTCTCAACTCTGTTCATGTTATAACATTTTTGCTGTGAAGAAGAGGCATGTGGTCTCTGCTGAGTCAAATTCAGTTTTGAGAACTGCAAAAGTAAACCAAGCATCTGTGATAATATCTTGTAGGCAGAGAAACTGCCCAATAATTTTACAAAAACCTCTGGAAGAGGATAAATGACATTGTGAATGGATTAATGGAATTTATTTACCAAAAAATTAAACATATACAGCCTTATTCTACATAATTAAAAAAACTAATCTTTATTTCATGATTGAATAACCTTTAGATGGTAATATATTTTCCCCAAAAAGCATTTTATTTTTAAAAATCCAATTTAAATCAAAAAATATGATTTAAATCAAAAAATCATTGATTTTTATCCACCCTGGTTCATTATCAGCCACTTAACAGGACAACCTTTCCTCTTTGCAGTTTTGATGCTTCAGGACAGCAATGACCCAGAAGGACTTGAAGTCCTGTGTCCTTTAAGAGTATGGGGGGGGGTGAAATAGCAGCATAGCCAGGTTCTCTTCATTCCTGTGTCCCCACGCTCTTCCTGGTAGGTACCACTTACCACCCAGGAGTGGTGGAGCAGAGGCATAGGACCACTTTTAAATTCCATCCTCTTCCAAGGCTCAGATGTAGGGATTTGGGGCCAAGTGCATCTGTCATTAAAATATTACTGGAAAGCCACGCTCGAGTGCTTGCTTCTGCTTCGTCGAAAACTTTTTTCTTATTTTGCTCCAGGCTTTGAATGCAGTTAAGTGTTTTCTCAAAGCACAGCAAGCCTCCAAGCTTATCCAGGATTTTTTTAAAAGCCTTTCCAAAATGCTACACGCTAGCAATATATATTTTCCACACATAACGGAGGTTGCCGAAAAAGTGGGGTGCAGGGATGTGTGGGGGCCTTGCATCAGAAAGCATTAGTGCACGTATTTCAGAAGGAGGGATGTAAGAAAAGGTTAATGTTGGGGCTCGGTCGTTTGTGGCTGGTTCAGTCTTTTGGAGAAAACTTAAGCAAGGAGAGGCTTTCTTGAAAAAATTAATGCTACAGGACACAATGTGGTCCAGGAAGGATATTGCATCATTCATCCTCAGAAGCATGATCTAACAGGGGCATTTCAAACACTGCAAGTCACTCCAGACAGGCAACAGACCCAATAACTGGGACACACAATCACATTTCCCAAGGAAGAATATATTAAGTGTTTGAAGTCTGGAGGGGGAGGTAGTATATAACAAAGGCTCCATAACAAATATATAAAACATTGAGATTCCATGCAGCAAACCAGCAGTAGTTCTGCATTCACTCCCTTCTAAACTAACGGTCAGAAAGAATCTGGTCTGGGTCTGTAATAAATTTCATTTCATTTCAACGGTCTGAAAAGACCTGCAGATAAAGGACCCCTGGACTGGTTAAGTCCGGTCAAAGGCGATTATGGGGTGCGGCGCTCATCTCGCATCTACACCTGTACTCATACCTGAAGCGGCTGAAATTGCCAAGAAACTCTGGCAAGTACCCAGAAGCAATTCTATGGAATTGGGGAGTCAGGCCATTGCCAGCTACACTTCACACTGCAACATTACACAAAAGAGACAGCAGGCACTATATATTCTGTACCAAGGGGTTGGTGGAAGGGGGGGGGGCGCAACAGCACTTTGAAATTACAATGCAATGGTTGAGTGTAACATCTTTAAGTGGCTCTTTCTGTCTGCACATGCCACACCAGTGCAATCTTTGAAAGAGAGAGCTCTCTCCAACGCCATTCTCCTCCCTTGCCACCCGCACGTCATCTCTGCCCATTGAGCCAGCAGCCCCGCCAGATCCTACGTGGGAGACGTGCAATTTGACAGAAAATGAATGGATCGCCCCTAGGAAACCCAGCAAGGCATCCCTTTGCAGCAGCAGCAGCAGCAGCCAGTCCTGAAATTAGATCTCTCAAAGACCACACAGACACACCCAGAAGGCATGCTGAGCCACTGAACTGCAGGATGCTTTGAAAGAAGAAGCAATAGATTCCTCCCTCCTCCCCTCCTGGGTTTCACTCTATTTGCATCAGATAAGAGCCCAAGCTGAATACATCCCATTATTGCAAGCCTTCCTCATCTTTTCTGCAAAGAGGTACCCAGAAGTGTAAAATCAACCCAGAGCTTGCTAACATAAAGAAAAACTAGGGGGTTTTCTTTGAAAGAGGTGTAACCAAAAGAAACTGTACCCGCACAATTACAAACATGAACAGGAAAGCTCTCGGAGAATGGGAATGGGGGCGATACTCATTTTAAAGACAGGGTATGCTTTTTGCAAAGGGCCCCAAAGATTGTGGGTGGGAAAGCGCCACCTCTTCTCTCCCCCCATAAGACTAACCTTCTCCCTTCAAGGTAGGCACATGGCCCAGCAAGCAGGCAGCAAAGCCGATCTCTAGGCAACAGGGGTGGGAGATGAATGCCTAGTTCTGGGTTTCAAAGCCCCCACCTAAAACTCAAGGGATGCTTTCCAGCATTGCTTCTAGGACAGTAATGCTTAGGAACATCCCCGGTTCCTTGGGGGCTTTTAAAAGACAAAATGTAATTAAAACCCGGAAGGGAAGATGTGGTTTGAGAGAAAACGCCTGGATTAACGCAGTGCGTGAATTAATTCAGCTGCCAGGGAAAGAGGGGGATCAGGTGAAGATTGCAAAAGGAAACCCCTTTGCAAGAGCCTTGCCTTTGTGCCTAGCTGCTCTTAAAAGCTGCGGAGCTGGACTACAACTCCCATCATCCCTGACCTCGGGCTATGCTGGTTGTGGGCTGATGAGATTCTGAAGTCCACAACATCAGGAAGGACAAAGGTTCCCCTGTCTGCAAAGGCACATCAGATTGTGCCACCCAAAGGTGGCAGCCCCACTGAAACCCTGCTGTTGAGAAGTTGCCTGTTCCACAAGAACAGGAGAGGCTGCCTTATATGGAGCAAGGCCTTTGGTCCACACAGCACAAAATCACCTAGGCTTGCTCAGACAACTCTCCCAAGGTTGCAGGCAGGGGACATTTCCAGCCCTTATCTGGAGATGCCAGGGACTGAACCTGCCTGGCTCCCGATGCAGCTGAGCCAAGGACCTTTCCTTTAAGTCAGATAACTGGTCCACAAAGCTCAGCTTTGCGGGATCGTTGCCAATCAGGCAAGATCCATACAAGCCACCTGAAGGCCCCCCACAGAATCCTGGGAAACGTATTTTCACACACAGACAGCTACAATTCCCAGCACCCTACCAAACTACAGTTCCTAAGATTATTTGTGGTGGCGGTGGGAGTCGTGTGCTTAAAATGCATGGGGTGAACCTGCCCCTTCCACTAGAAATGAGCAGGCACGGGGTCCTTCTGCCAGCAAAACTGGGAGAATAGGAAAGGGGGGGGGGAGGTAATAATGGGGGGAGCTTCCTCGGAGGTGCAATGCGGCAATGCACCCATACCCTCCTCTTCCTCTCTTGCAGCCCGACCTTTTCCTCCCACCCACGTGGAGCCGGGGATTTTTTTCCCCGCCGACCCCAGCAACCCACTCATCTGGATGGGCAGCTATTTTCCCAGTGGCGCGATGACCCCGCCGGGGGATGGTTCCCACGTTGCGCTATGCGCAGGCGGCTGGGACACGCCTTTCACCGAGTCGGGCGCGAGGAGGAAAGCCGAGCATCAGCTCGGATCGCCACCGCTTTGCACGCCAAAGGAATCCTCCGGCGCGCTCTCCAGCAAGCAGGAGACCTCGAGCCACGGGGGACCGACACTCTCCTTGGAGAGCTGCTGGGAGGCACCACCCGGAGCTGCAACGAGGAGCCACGGTGTGACTCAGCAGCGAGGCAGGCGCCTGCTCCGCACATCGCGCGCGGAGAGCCCCTTAGAGGGGAGCGCGCGCCCCTGCCGCCGCCATGCGAGTCGTGCAGCGCATCGCATCGCAGCCGCGGCGGGAGGAGGGCAGAGGAAGCGGAGGCGTGGCGCACCGGCGCAAAGAAGAGCATTTCAGGTCACCCACATGGCCCTGCCGGCCCGGCTAGCCGGGAATAGCTTCTTCCCTGCCTCGCCGGGCAGCGAGGAATAAGCGCAGCCGGCTCTCTCCTTTCAGCCGGCAGCGTCTCCAGGCTCGGTTTCAACCCTGCCTTGAGAAGAACACGGGGGGAAATTGAGGCCCGGGCTCCCTAGCCGCCGTTTCTCCTCCGCAAGCGGCAGCCGAGCCCTTTCCGCCCACGGTGGAGGCGCGGCTCGTTTCCGGGCACCGGCGAAGGAGAGGCGCGCAAGGTTGCCGGTGGCCGGCAGCCCGTACGGTGCCGGCTCCCCGCCCACGGCGCCGAGAACGGGCGCGCGGAGGGATCCACGCGGGGCTGCACAGCTCGAGACTCCCGTCCCACAAAAAAGGGGGGGCACTTTTCAGTTTAAACCAAAAAACCCATGAAAACGCCAATTCCCCGGCGCACAATATGCGCACAGTGCGTATTACGCACTGGATGCTACCCAATTTCTAAAAAAATGGAAAAAAATGCATTCGCCTTTAAATCAGATCCTGGTTTTTACCAGACCCATCTTTCTCTTCTACAGATTTTAGGGGTCAACCGGGTCCTTCGTGTACCCCCTTAAAAAGTCCCACGCCTCCCAATCACGTTCACTCTCCTCCACGAATACTCAAGGACGCTTCTCTCCAAAACCTACGCCGAAGCACCTCAAACCTTAAGCATCTCGTGCCCGGTTTAGCGGATGCGATGATACTCCGAATCCCTGCCGATTAATTGCACGACCCCCGCTGGTCGATTCCCACCCCCAGCCCTTATTGTACTCACATCTATGGGGCCGCGCCGGGTGATTGTCGGGCGGGAGCCAAATTTTCTGGATGCGGCTTTGCGTTAGCTCCATGGGCATTTTTAAAGCGGAGGTCTCGACGCGCCCCGGTTCCACCTTGGGTTGAGGATGCGGCGGCCGGAGTAAAGGCGAGACGTGGGTGGAGGTGGAGAGAAGAAAACAAAGGGAAAAAACCCTTTCTCTTTCGTTTTTAGTATTATCTTTTGGGTCTGTCTCGCTTCCTTTTCCAGGAATCGGGGAACTCCTGCAGTCTCTTAAGGCGTCTAGGCTGTAACGCAATTTAAAATATATCTGTATCTAAACGGACTTTTCAAAAAGAAACACCCCCCTTCCCTCTGCTGGAAGGACGGACGGCTCTCTCTTCGATCCCAGGTCAAGAATCGGAGCAATCCCTTGCAAACCAGGAAAGCGAGGTTGCTAGTCCTTAAGTGCCCTTCTCTTTGGGATCAGATTAATAGGTGCGCTCCGCATCGGGTTCATTCAGCGCTACGAGTGACTCGCGGCTGCCCGGCACGGCTATTTCTATAGGCCAGCCTGCAGGAAAAAAAATAAAAAACGAGCCTGGCGTCACGGCCCGCCTCCTCCTGCCGGGTCCAAGGGGGCGGGGGAAGCTCTTTCGCTCCCTCTCGCGTCCTGAAGGAGGAAGGGAGGCGAGACGCGGGGCAAGGCAGCCCCCGGCTGCCCCCGTCCGTCGGCCGGCTGAACTGAAGCCGGCGGGGCGCATTCTGCAGAGACGAAGCGACACGGAAACCTTTTGCAGGCGGGGAAAGGGGGGAACAAAAGGTCCATTTGAAAAGGAAGATTAGTAAAGGGTTTCCCCAACTTGGGTCTCCAGCTACAATTCCAGCTACAGTTCCCATCATCATCCCTGACCACTGGGTCCCGCTAGCGAAGGATGATGGGAGTTGCAATCCAAGAACAGCTGGAGACCCAAGTTGGGGGGACACTGATTTGATAAAATATTCCCAGGTGTTGTTGGACTACAGCTCCCATATCCCCAGCCATATTCCCAAACGCCTTGCTCTGCTTTCCTTTGAATCGCATCAGTGAGGCTGAGAGAGGGGTCTTGTGGTCTGGGCAGCCCAGGACCTCCTGAAACACTGCCCAGGATCGCACCTTCTAACATAGCAGTTTGACTTCAGCCCCACAAGCACACTCCCTTGTCTCTTGAGACAGACTGGATGCCAACAGTTCTCAGATGTTCTTGGGACTACAACTGCCATCATCCTCAGACAGCTTAGCCAATGGGTATGGGGTGGTGTTTGTTGCTGTAGTGCAAAAACTGGAGGGGGACCCAAGACCGAGCGACAATGTAGTAAGATACAGAGGATGTTGTGGAAGGAAACAATTAAGCCTGTTTCATCCCTACTGGAGTGATTTAGACAAGACTTTCTGGGCTAATTCCCAAGAAAACCTGCACAAGATTGCAGCAGTGGTGTCCTCATGGCAGGATTTTGGGGCTGAAGTCCAGGGTCCCCACTCAGCAGAAGAATCCCCAAACACACCAGGGCTGTCTTACTGCATATTGAAATAAGGAAGTAAAGCACATTAGCACCTGAAGAGTGGCACCCATGAGGCCATTAAACCCAGAATTCAAAATTACTTAACTGCATCGTTTGTGGACTGCACATTTAATAAACATGCATTTAACAAACATGTATTTAATTCTCTCACTAAAATCCAAGGGACTGTCCCTAGAAATCCAGTGAGTGCGATGGGGTTTACTGCTGAGTAAATCCCCAGCCAGCATGGTCAAGGATGGATGAGGGGAGCTGTAGACTGGGAACATCTGGGGGGCCAGAGGTTTTCCCTGTCCCTGGGGAAAAAATATTTCGATTGGATCATAAAGGGAAGGCTGTGAAATTATTTCCTTTTAATCATTTGACCAATTATCATTTACCACAGAGAGTTGCAACCATGAGAAGCTGCCTTATACAGAGCCAGACCATTGGCCCATCTAGCTCAGTATTGTTGACACAGACTGGCAGCTGCTCTCCGGGGTTTTCCAGAGGGTTCTCTCCCCCATCCTGCCTGGAGATGCCAGGGATTGGGCTGGGGGACTTTCTGTCTGCAAAGCAGATGCTCTTACTATTGAGTGATGGAAATTTCCTTGTACGGAATCAGATTACCGGTTCATCTTGCTCAGTACTGCCGTCACCCCTCGGCTTTCCAGTTAGCAGCCCACAAGCTTCATTCAGGTGGCCTGCGGCACCTGTGGATTTATGGTTGAAGAAATATTTTTACCTGTTTTTAACTTTTTATTGCATCTTACTGTTCTGCTGTTTCAGCTATAGCACAACAAAATACAAGACAGCCATACCTCAGAAGTCGAAAGGAATCCGTTCTGGAAGTCCGTTTGATTTCCAAAACGTTCAGAAACCAAGGCGCAGCTTCCAGTTGGCAGCAGGAAGCCCCTGCAGCCAATCGGAAGCCACGGAACCCACATCGGACATTCGGGTTCCAAAGAACGTTCGCAAACCGGAACACTCACTTCCGGGTTTGTGGCGTCCGGCAGCCAAAACGTTCGACTTGCAAGGCATTTGACTTCTGAGATACAACTGTACAGAAGAAATGAAAGCAGGAACGAAAAATACAATTTAAAAAAGGCAATATCTAGCAAAAGTATAGTCGCTACAAGACACAGAAAAATCATTAATTGGTCCCAGAAGACCCTCAGCCATTTTCAAGTGGTCCATAGTGGGGAATGGTTTAGGAACCACTGGGGGGCCGTGACTCACACCCTCTGTCCTTGGTTTCAGACATAGCACATTCCCAGTTATACCTTGGAGATACTGGGATAAAATCTGGGACTTTCTAAATGCAGAGCAGATATGCTCCACTGCTGATCTACAACCCTTCCTTACTATGCAAACTCTATACTAGCCATGCCTCTGACTGGGAACAAGGGGACTGGCTCTGAACTAGTTTTTTTTTTGCTTTCTGGTGCTCTGGAACGGGACATTGCTGGTAAAATTGAAGAGAAAACACATTTCATCCCGAAAGGATTGGCAAGGCAATTTTCGGAGCAACGTATAAAATGATGCTGCTGGATTCGGAAAAGAGAGTTGCACACAAGACGGGGAGAGAACAGGACCTCTAACTTGGGGTTTTTCTGCAAGAGAAACTATCAGCAGGCATTTCCACAAATGCAAAACTAGCTGCTTGCAGGAATGCCATTCTGATTACCATTTAAAGGTGCAGCACTGTCCTCATTACGGACTGCTGGGAACTTGGCATAGCGTGCCAGGGCTGGATTTGGGTTTCTGTTTTGGATGTAAGAGCTCCGCACCCATCACTGTTGCTTCAAGCTGACAGCATTTCCATGGGAAGCTGCCTTGCACTCAGACCCTGTTTTTTGCCAACCTTGACAGGCGGTAGCTCTCCAGGGTTTGGGGCAAGGAATCTCTTTCCCAACCCTGCCTGGAGACCTATTGGACCTGGGATCTTGTGCATGCAAAGCAGATGCTCTAGCCACTGAGCTATATGGCCCTCACTAAACAGGAACACAAGGAACTGCCTTAGACTGAGTTACATCACTAGTCCATCTGGTTCACTATTGGCTAGACTGACTAGCAATGGGATTTCAGACAAGGGTCTTTTCCGAGCCATGCTTGAAGATGTCATAGCTTGGACCTGGGACCTTCTGCATGCGACCCAGTTGCTCTGCCACTGAGCTGTGATCCTCCTAGGGCATTTTTAGACGTGGTTATGGAGGTTTGTGGATGCTGCTGTTGTTGTTTAGTTGTGTCCGACTCTTCGTGACACCATGAACCAGAGCACGCCAGGCACTCCTGTCTTCCACTGCCTCCTGCAGTTTGGTCAGACTCAAGTTGGTAGCTTCGAGAACACAGTCCAACCATCTCGTCCTCTGTCGTCCCCTTCTCCTTGTGCCCTCCATCTTTCCCAACATCAGGGTCTTTTCCAGGGAGTCTTCTCTTCTCATGAGGTGGCCAAAGTACTGGAGCTTCAGCTTCAGGATCTGTGCTTCCAGGGAGCACTCAGGGCTGATTTCCTTAACAATGGATAGGTTTGATCTTCTTGCAGTCCATGGGACTCTCAAGAGTCTCCTCCAGCACCAGAATTCAAAAGCATCAATTCTTCGGCGATCAGCCTTCTTCATGGTCCAGCTCTCACTTCCATACAACACTACTGGGAAAACCATAGCTTTAACTATACAGATCTTTGTCGGCAAGGTGATGTCTCTGCTTTTTAAGATGCTATCTAGGTTTGTAAATAAGAGGAACTTACAGAGTAACACAAAAACCAACCTACCTAAAAGCAGCTGTTTGCATCTCATGCAATCCTAGAATTGCAAAGGGACACCAAGGGTCATCTAGTCCAACACCCTGCAATGCAGGAATCTCAACTAAAGCACCCATGACAGATGGCCACACAACCTCTGCTTAAAAACCTCCAAGGAAGGAGGTACTCGCCCGGTATATGATACTCCTTTACGACTAAGGTCCTCCTAAGACAGGCCAAGAAGAAGAAGAAGAAGAGGAGGAGGAGGAGGAGGAGGAGGAGGAGGAGGAGGAGGAGGAGGAGGAGTTTGGATTTGATATCCCGCTTTATCACTACCCGAAGGAGTCTCAAAGCGGCTAACATTCTCCTTTCCCTTCCTCCCCCACAACAAACACTCTGGGAGGTGAGTGGGGCTGAGAGACTTCAGAGAAGTGTGACTAGCCCAAGGTCACCCAGCAGCTGCATGTGGAGGAGAGGAGACGCGAACCCGGTTCACCAGATTACGAGTCCACCGCTCTTAACCACTACACCACACTGGCTCTCATTGTGCCATATGAGTCCATTGCATTACGCAAGTGGGGGAGATCTGTGGGCCTCCGGCAGGGTTCCAGGCGTACGATGAACCAGAGCGGGGCAGCCTGGGTCAGAGCTCCTGGAATACAGGGCATCAGCATATGGCCTTAAATTTTGTTCATTGTGACCAGACGGGCTGATTTCATAAATTAACACTGCCGTCAGTGTTGCATGCCCCTTTTGCAAAATGCAAGCGGACAGGACTCTGCCCCGAGGAGATTACATTCAAAAACTTGCTACAAAGTTGTTGTGGAGGGAAATGGAGGCAGCGGAAAATAGCAAGGGGAAGGATCAACACCTGGCACCCTTGGACAGCGGCTAGGACCCTGGCACCCTTTGAGAGCCCACCACTGAACACCCCCCCACACACACTTTAATTTCCCCCCAGCCATCACTCTGAATCCACCTGCCACTTTAATTTTCCACCACTCCCCCAACATAATATCAGAATGGGGGTGTGGAGACCCAGGCGGATGTGTTTTCCCTCTTAATTCTCTCCCGCACCCTTTCATATTCTTCTGACACCAAATATGCTATAGCCCCACCCGCGCTGGCTTCCACCTGCATCTGCTGCGCACATGCTCAATCCCTAAACACTCTGTCTGCAGCTCAAGCAAAATTTGCCTAGCGATGAAACACAGCTTCCTTAAGTTAGGGAGAGGCCGGCCACAGAGAAAGCAAAAGGGGGTCAGCTGACTCACTCTGTCGCTGTGGCACGTTCCTCACGTCCCACATGGTTCCGCTGGGGAAGAAGACAGACAGGCCTGCCTGTCACTCATCCCTGGATGCAGGGATCCTGCAGGGACCACTCCTTCCTCAACTCCATTCTTGGTCCCAGCCACCGGCCAAGCATGTGCCTCTCTCGTGCTCAGAGAAGTGCCCTTCTCCCGTTCTTCCCTCCAGGGGATTGACTGGCACTCAGGAGAAGCAGACGGATGTGCCCTGGCAAGGTTGTCCAGAGTGCTGATATTACCCACAGTACAGTACAGCTCAGGATACTGAGCTATATTTGAGAGCAAGCCTTTTTAAGTAGAGGTGATTTTTAAAAATCACGCTCAGCATGTGGTTTAGAACTATTTTAAACTGTGTTTAGATATGGATGATAGATGATAGATGATAGATAGATAGATAGATAGATAGATAGATAGATAGATAGATAAATATAGATATTGATATTGATACATAAAAACAGTTTTGAATTGTTTTAAATGTTTTTATACACAGTATGTGTGTGTGTGTGTGTGTGCGCCTGCTGTCTTTGTCACTGGAGTTTTCTTGGCAGGGATACTGGAGTGGCTTGCCAGTTCCTCCTCCAGGTGGATCACGTTTGGTCCAAACTCTCCACTATGACCTGTCCATCTTGACCTGTCTATAGCTTCCCTGAGTAATTCAAGCCCCTTCGCCACGACAAGGCAGTGATCCATGAAGGGGATTCCCAGTAGTGATGTATGGAAGTGAGAGCTGGACCATAAAGAAGGCTGATCGCCGAAGAATTGATGCTTTTGAATTATGGTGCTGGAGGAGACTCTTGAGAGTCCCATGGACTGCAAGAAGATCAAACCTATCCATTCTTAAAGAAATCAGCCCTGAGTGCTCACTAGAAGGACAGATCCTGAAGTTGAGGCTCCAGTACTTTGGCCACCTCATGAGAAGGGAAGACTCCCTAGAAAAGACCCTGATGTTGGGAAAGATGGAGGGCACAAGGAGAAGGGGACGACAGAGGACGAGATGGTTGGACAGTGTTCTCGAAGCGACTGGCATGAGTTTGGCCAAACTGCGAGAGGCAGTGAAGGATAGGTGTGCCTGGCGTGCTCTGGTCCATGGGGTCACGAAGAGTCGGACACGACTGAACGACTGAACAACAACAACAAAGTGTGTGTGCGCGCACGCACGCACACACACATACACAGTGGTACTTCAGTTTTCGAACGTCTCTGTTCCAGAAGTAAATGCTCAAGGTGGTCAACATTATTCTCCTCTTCCTCATTGAATCCTCACAACAACCTTGTGAGGTAGGTTAGGCTGAGAGGCGGCGATTGGCCCAAGGTCACCCAGGGAACTTCATGCCCGAGTGGGGATTCAAACCGTGGGTTCCGTGGTCCTGGTCTCACAAGCTAGCCACTGTAGCACACTGGCTTGCAGTGAAAGGCGGGTAAGAAATCTAATAGTCAATCCATTCAATTCATTTTTTTATGGCCAAAGGTATTCGCAATGAACAACAGAAGCCAAGCATTCCTCTAAAATCACACAACATAAGTCTGTAATTCACAGCATAACATTTTAAAATTACAAAGCATTAACATAAATGGAACGAAGCTTCTTTGCGGCCGGAGCAAATTTGACAACCAGATGTGTAATTTGTAGGTAAAAGGTAGGTAAAGGTAAAGGGACCCCTGACCATTAGGTCCAGTTGTGTCTGACTCTGGGGTTGCGGCGCTCATCTTGCGTTACTGGCTGAGGGAGCCGGCGTACAGCTTCCGGGTCATGTGGCCAGCATGACTAAGCCGCTTCTAGCGAACCAGAGCAGCGCACGGAAACGCCCTTTACCTTCCCGCCAGAGTGGTACCTATTTATCTACTTGCACTTTGACATGCTTTCGAACTGCTAGGTGGGCAGGAGCAGGGACCGAGCAACGGGAACTCACCCCGCCGCGGGGATTCGAACCGCCAACCTTCTGATCAGCAAGCTATCGGCTATAAGGTCAACTATCACTTCCTAGGAGGATCAATCCGATAACCAGTAGGGAATATGCGAAAACACATATAGGTCCTGGAATGCAAATCTGTCGTCTTAAATGGCAGGGATAAGTCATGCCTGTGAATCAAGCATCGAAGTTACGAAATGGGTGACAAACGCAGTTCAAATCAAGAACAAGTTGCTCAATAGCTGAATAAGAGGAGGAGTTGTTTGTATGTTTGTGTGTGTGTGTGTGGTGATGCTCCTTGCCTGGATCGTTTGATCTACAGCTGGCTCTGCAACTAGCCACTAAAAAATAATGCTATCTAATATATATTATCAAAGCAGGTCATGCCCAGTCTTGGGAGAGTCTATTCAGCTCTTTCCCCACCCTAAAATAAGAGTCTGTATTCCAGGTATTATGGGTTGCTAGTGCTGAACCATTTTTGCATTCTCAGGCAGGAAGAAAAACAACATGAGCAGGCTATGCAAAACAACTTAGGGACTGCATTCAGATTACAAATCACAGGTTTGTTTTGTATTGTATATGCCAGGGTATACAAGGAGTGCAGAGTGATGTCTGCACTTTTCACAACAACCCTGCAAGGTACACTTGGCTAAGAGACTACAGGCCGCAAACTGCGTACATTTGAATCGGTATCACCTTTGAGGCACAGTAGCGCTCCGTCCAACATAGGTTTTCCTCTTCCGCCCCTAGTAGCTGTTGCAAAATAAGACCTTGTAAGCCCAGTTCAAGTAGTAAAGCGAGAAAGGAGCAATCGAGCAAACTATTAATATCATCCTTGGCACAGATAATTTCTGGCAGGATTAATGGCTTGTTAAAGGCTGGGATAACGACCCATTTGGTGCCCATTTGCGGAGCTGATCTTCTCATTAATTCCCAGGAAATGTGCCGCATCAAGGTAGCCAGGGCTTAATTTTTTCCCCTTTCTTAATCTGATTGCCACATAACCACAAATGACCCTTTTGCTATTTTGACACTGTCCTGTCCTTTGCGAAGGGTCGCCTTCGGCTTCTGTAAATCAGCTGCTTTAGCTACCAGAAAATGAGCACCAATACTGCACAGCAGTTAGCAGCTAACAGCAATTTGGGGTAGGTTGCTCTCTGTGGGGTCTTGGGGTCAGGGGAAGGAGGAGTTAACTACCTTTTTCAGCCGTGGGCCGGTCCACCATCCCTCAGACCATGTGATGGGCTGGACTATATTTTTTTGGGGGGGGGATATGAATGAATTCCTATGCCCCACAAATAATAATAATAATAATAATAATAATAATAATAATAATAATTTATAATAATTTATAATAATTTATTATTTGTACCCCGCCCATCTGGCTGGGTCTCCCCGGCCACTCTGGACAGCTATAACCCAGAGATGCGTTTTAAATAAAAGCACACATTCTACTCATGTAATAACACCAGGCAAGCCCCACGAATAACCCAGAGATGCGTTTTAAATAAAAGGACACATTCTACTCATGTAATAACACGCTGATTCCCAGACCGTCTGCGGGCCGGATTGAGAAGGCGAATGGGCCACATCTGGCCCCAGGGCCTTAGGTTGCCTACTCCTGAGTTAACAGCTCCTTGGTTCAGTTCCAAACCGGACTGGAACTCCAAGTGGCTGGGATTTGCAGGAGGAGGAGGAGGAGGAGGAGGAGGAAGCAACTGCAAGTGATGTGTTTAATGCTGTGTGCAACTTGGCCCTAAATCAGCTGCACAGACAAAAAGCCTGCCATCAAACGGCTCTCAGCAAAGGGAGGCCCAACCACACAAGTTGCCTGAATCCCTAAAACCGGTGCAGAAGGTCAGGACCCGGGGGGGGGAGACGTGGCCCCCAATTCTGCCCCCAATTCTCCGGCCCCCAATTCTGCGGTATAAGCACATTGCAGGAAGGCAAGGGGGAGGAAAACTCCCCACTCCCTGCCGCTGCTGCTTTTTGTAGGATTGTTGAGTCAGGTGGTTCCTCCCAGGGGCGTAGCAAGGGGGGGGGTGTAGGGGGTGTCCACCCCATGTTCCATAATTGAGGGGGTGACAAATTATCAAGGAACAATTACTGCCCGACTAGGGCGGTTCATAAAAAACTTTTTTTAAAAAAAAAAAAAAAAGCCTGCTCCAAAGGTCTTATCTTACTATACTAGGGATTATATAGCTATATATGAAATTTCATGCATATCGGTTAATATCTTGACCCTCCTCCACCAAAACAGCTGTTTACTTGGCTGTTTTCCTATGTCGTGAAGGCTGAAATTTCAGTTCAGAGGAGCACTTACTGTTCCCAACCCGAACCGTGTGGAAAGCCATCTAATTAGACTTTAATTTGATTTTGAGATGTTTTTGGGAGGTAATTTAATTATTGTTTGATTTTATACCAATGTGATTCCTGACATGCAGGAATTACAGCTAAAGGTGAAAAAGTTAGTTTCTCCCTCTGGGGTTCTGAAACCTGATAGAAAAGCAGCTTTGAAAAGGAGTGGATGGGCAGAGATGGGGTCCAGCTCTTTCTTCCCAATCCACCTGTGCTGTGTTGTAAATGGCCCCCCCACCATGGCCAGCATTTTAGGGACCTGGCAGGGGCCACGTCTCATTGTTCCTGCAATGCTTTTCCCAGCAGATGACCATGAGCTGCTTGGTTTGCAGGTTTCCTCCTTGGGGAAATCCCCCTGCAGCGGCTGTCCCAAAGATTACTCACGCGCTGCAGACAGACACTACTGCTAGTACTACTACGTGTCACGTAAGGTAAAGGCTGCTTAATGGGAAGAGAAGCCGTTTCACTTTTGTGCCCACGACACTTCAGGGAAAAGGACCGAGGAGAAAGGCAATGTTTACGGGGAGTTCCACAAGGTCAGAGTCATCATCACAAGGGAAAAGCTGCCCAATGAAAACTACGTCTTGGTATGTGATCAAGTGCTCTCTTCCCAACTCTGCCCTGTTCTGTCTGGTGTCACGTAGCTCTTTGTCCCATATATGCCCACACAGAATCATAGAATCGCTGTGTTGGAAGGGACCCCGAGGGTCATCTAGTCCAACCCCCTGCAATGCAGGAATCTTTTGCCCAACGTGGGGCTGCGACGAACCTCCACTTCAGACTCTCCCCTCGTTACTAAGTGAATTTTTAATCAGGTGTTCTGGGTCAAATTACAATGCACCCCACCTGTCCCTCTGAGGTCTGTCTGTTATTTCAATCCCCTTTTATCTATAATCTGGGGATCCCTTAGTTTCCTGTCCAGCGGCCGTGGCCGGTTATATCCTCTGCTCTGGGCTTCAGGGGTTAAACTCTTCTTTGCCTACAGTTCGGGGTCTCTCTTTCATCAGATCCCCTCACTATATCAGTTAGCTAAGCCCTCTTAGCAACTCTGTGGCAATACCAGGGTTTCCGCCCGCTAGCCCCTCCTGAGGGAACTCCAAGACACAAACTATCACCCTTCAGTTTAGTTTTGTCCTTTCCCTGAGTTCACCTCCTCAAGAGCCTACATAACTCGCTGGACCAAAGGAACGACGATATTTTCTTAGCTCAACAACAAGAGACCTTTATTTCTTACAGAACATAACGGTTTCAGTGATGGTTCATAAGCTTAGTTTCATAACAGTGTAAACTCTTTCTTTCAGCAACATATACACATCTTCAACGATCCTAACCTAACCTAACCTAAACCTAACCTGGCCCCACACCCTCCTTCTTCCAGTCACCACTCTCCAGTCACTAACGGCTGCTCCCTCCTTTTAAAGAGCGGAAGGTCCCGCCTCCCAAGGGGTATCTGCCACTCAAACTGGGGTGCCCATTAACTCCTAAAACACCGTGGGTTTCTGAACACCCCCTAACTTAGATCTGATTCATTACAGGGGCTCAAACCCACAGCCCTGAGATTAAGAGTCTCATGCTCTACCGGTTGAGCTATCCCGGACATGCGTGCTTTGATCCGCAGAACTTGGCCCTCTTACAATGCCAGGTAATATTCATTCTGCCCTCGCGAAGACTCCATCCTGCAGTGTCTACACTTTGGAACTCCCCGCCCATTGAAAATAGGCCCGCACATTTGATGCACTCGTTTTCAGTGCCTGCCAAAAACCTTTCTGTTTAAGCAAGCCTAACCAGACGTCTTAATATTTGACACGTGTTTTAAAATATTATTTTATTTTAGAATGTATGGTTTTAAAATTGTGAAAAGAAAAATGCTAACTTTTATTAAACAATGTTAGTGCTAATTTTAATGTATATTTTATGTACATTTTAACCACTTTGAGGTTTTGATGAATAACCGGTATATAAACCCTGTCAAATGAAATGAATTGTGAGCCCAGTTGTAACTGATACAAAGCCTGCAAACCTATCTTTCCATGTGCCAGCAGCAGGGCTATAGTAGCTTAAAGGTGGGTTGTTTGTTTGTTTGTTTTCCATCCAGAAAAAGTCCCAGTTTCAATCCAATAAGAGGGTGGCAATCTGACCTAGGATGGTCACGCTGGAGGAAAGAAGATTCCACCTAAACATTAGGAAGAACTTCCTGACAGTGAGAGCTGTTCGGCAGTGGAATTTGCTACCAAGGAGTGTGGTGGAGTCTCCTTCTTTGGAGGTCTTTAAGCAGAGGCTTGACAGCCATCTGTCAGGAATGCTTTGATAGTGTTTCCTGCTTGGCAGGGGGTTGGACTGGATGGCCCTGGTGGTCTCTTCCAACTCTATGATTCTATGAGTCACCACCACTATCTCTTCTTGGCCCCCCCCCCCCACCCAAAAAAAATGAGAGGAGGAGAAAAGCAAAGAATGTGAAAATGGAAAAAGAAATTTAAAAATAAACATTAAAAACAGTTGTCTTATGAATCTTGCATTGTAGTTGGGCAGGGCCAGAAAATATTTAAGAGTCCTGGTCTATAAAACCTGCCTCTCCCTTGACCTGGGAGATCAGGGTCCAGTTCCCCAATTCGCTGGGTGACCTTGGGCCAGTCACTGTCTCTGAGTCCAACCTACCTCAAAAGGCTGTTGTTGAGGATAAAACAGGGGGCAGGAGAACTATGTGCATCGGGGTCCCCAAACTAAGGCGCGGGGGCCGGATACGGCTCAATCACTTTCTAAATGCAGCCCACAAATGGTCCGGGAATCAGTGTGTTTTTACATGAGTAGAATGTGTCCTTTTATTTAAAATGCAGCTCTGGGTTATTTGTGGGGCATATTTTCAAAATATAGTCCGGCCCCCCACAAGGTCTGAGGGACAGTGGACGGGCTCCCTGCTGAAAAAGTTTGCTGACCCCTGGTGTACATCACCTAGAACTCCTTGGAGGGATGGCGGGATATACCGTAAATGTTTAAATTTATGAATTTAGTCTTCCCGGTCTGAATTTTGCCTGCCCTTAGAGGTGCGCCTGTCCCTTCGCTGAACTCTCAAACCGTTTTGCAGCTCAGTGTTGCCTCCTCTTCTATAGAAAAGAATAACACTTGTGTGGAAAACTCCCTGGAGATTTCGCTGGCTAGGCAGACAGCTTTGGGTATCAATGAATGGGGGGGGGGGGAATTCAAGCTTAGTCGGAAGTTTTCTTTGGGAAGGAAATGAAATATCCTTTGTTTGGGATATGAGCACAACTTACGCTCCCAACTCGCATTTGGAGTCTACTCAGAGCTGTCAACCTTCCTTTTTTTTTTTTTTTTTTTTTTTTTTTTGCTTTGGGAAACGGCGCTGGAATAAAGGAATTTCCCGCAAAAAAGGGAAAGTTAGACTCATAGAATCCTAGAGTTGGAAGAGACCCCAAGGGCCATCCAGTCCAACCCCCTGCCAAGCAGGAAACACCATCAAAGCATTCCTGACAGATGGCTGTCAAGCCTCCACTTAAAGACCTCCAAAGAAGGAGACTCCACCACACTCCTTGGTAGCAAATTCCACTGCCGAACAGCTCTCACTGTCAGGAAGTTCTTCCTAATGTTTAGGAGGAATCTTCTTTCTTGTAGTTTGAATCCATTGCCCCGTGTCTGCTTCTCTGGAGCAGCAGAAAACAACCTTTCCCCCTCCTCTATATGACATCCTTTTATATATTTGAACATGGCTATCATATCACCTTTTAACCTTCTCTTCTCCAGGCTAAACATACCCAGCTCCCTAAGCCGTTCCTCATAAGGCATCGTTTCCAGGCCTTTGACCATTTTGTTTGCCCTCCAACCAAATGTCATAGTTGACAGCTATGAGTCTACTGTCTCCAACAGGGGAGCTAAAATAAACACAGTCATGGGTGGCAATTAATCCCAAACAGCCTGATCTTCTGCAAATTTATCTGTTCCATCTTTCAAAGCCATCCAAGTTGGGGGCCATCGCTGCATCTCAGGAAGCTCCAGTTACAGGTGGGTAGCCGTGTTGGTCTGCCATAGTCAAAACAAAATCGAAAATTCTTTCTAGTAGCACCTTAGAGACCAACTGAGTTTGTTCCTGGTATGAGCTTTCGTGTGCATGCACACTTCTTCAGATACACTGAAACAGAAGTCACCAGATCCTTAAATATAGTGGGGGAGTGGGGAGGGGTATTACTCAGAAGGGTGGTGGGATGGGTGATAGGCTGATAAGTGTGGAAAACCTGTTGACGACTCTAAACGGCTGCAATTAGTCTTGCAGGGAAAGGCAAGGGGTGAGATGGCTAAAGATAGCTTTGTTATGTATAATGAGATAAGAATCCAATGTCTTTGTTCAAACCAGGTTTCTCCATGGTTTTAAGTTTGGTGATTAGTTGCAATTCAGCCACTTCTCTTTCCAGTCTATTTCTGAAATTTCTTTGTATTAAGACAGCTACTTTGAGATCTTTTATAGAATGTCCTGGGAGATTGAAGTGTTCTCCTACTGGTTTCTCTGTCTTGTGATTCCTGATATCAGATTTATGTCCATTTATCCTTTGGCGTAGGGTTTGGCCTGTTTGTTCTCAGGAAGCTGTAACAGAAAGGTATTAAGGGCACCTCTCAAGGGTGGCAAAGTGCTTCTGCAGAGTAAGGGGCGATTAGATAGCTCGGGGGGGGGGGGCGCTTTTCCCAGCAACACAATTATTTGGGGAGGAAAAGAGGAGAAAACCCCATTTGCAGAAGCAGCAACAAAGGACTCACTGTGTCAATCGGTTGGCAGCAGCACTTTGAGAAGCAACACGCGGCCATCTCCATAGCAAAGGTTGCTGGGCCGACAGATTTAGGAAAACAGCATTCAGAATCTGAAAACGGGCTGCCAATTGGATCTCAAGCATTGCACAGGGGGATTTTTTTTTTTTAAAAAAAAATGTGCATGCATTTTTATGGTAACATGGGTGCGTTTCAAAGGATTTTTACTGCTCCCTGACCCTGCTGCATATATGCTGCTTTTTAAGGAGAAAGGGGCAGGTGTTTCACTAAGGTGGCTCAGGCTGTTGCTGGAGAAAGCAGGGGGGTGTCACCTGCTTGAAGAAATCTCAGCTGAATTGATTGAGTTTCTACTCAACTAAATTTGCACATGAATGAATACAGTACAGTGAATCCAGGGAAGGCGTTTTGCAAAATGGGAATTTCCCACTCCTTACTTTGCACGCTCTGAGCAAATCCTCCCTCCACTCCCCTGAGGGTCAGGATATGTATGCATGCAGCTACTTAAAGTAAAAGCTGTTGTTTTTGCAGCACCTTAAAGGCTAACAAACTGCATCAGCTTTCCTCCAGCTTCCCACTGAGCACTTCATCAGAGGCATTAGGCGAAATCTTAGCAGAAATCAAGGAGAAAATGGGAAGGTCGGAGATGAGGGACAATGAGATGCAATAAAACTACAGTCAGGGATGATTAGAGTGTAAATATGTGTTGAACAGACACACATTTAACCCTTTCACAACAGCAGATTGGTGATACAGTAATGCAGTTATCTCAGCAACGCTGAGTACATTAACACCTGTGAAGGGACAATTGACCATCTGCAAGACACAGACACGGATAACATTAACAGCCTGCCCTGATAAGATCATCAACACATGGCATTCCTTAAGCCTGCTGCCTTTACATTCCTGGGAATCTTTTTAACGCAGGGCCCTAAACCACTAAGAAAGTAAACATTCCTGCTGTAATGAAAAAAAGTCCCGGGGTTTCACCAAGGGAGACCTGGGACAGCCATGCATCACACAGTTACCTTGCCTCAGGTGAGGTTTTCTCCCTCTGCTTAAACCCACATCACAGTCTCAGCCCTGTTGTGGGGTCAAATAAGGCAAGAAACAATAAAGGAGAATAACACGACAAGAGCATTGCTGGATCAGGCCAAAGAAGGCCCATCTTGTTCATCATCCTGTGGGTGGAATGAAATATTTCACATAACACCAGTCCTGAAAGGCCTACATTGGCTCCCAGTACATTTCCGAGCACAATTCAAAGTGTTGGTGCTGACCTTTAAAGCCCAAAACAGTCTTGGCCCAGTATACCTAAAGTAGCATCTCCACACCCATCATTCAGCCCAGACACTGAGGTCCAGTGCTGAGGGCCTTCTGGCGGTTCCCTCATTGCAAGAATTGGGGCTGCAGGGAACCAGGCAGAGGGCCTTTTCAGTAGTGGCACCCGCCCTGTGGAACACCCTCTCAGAAACCCAGCCAGATGGGCGGAGTAATAATAATAATAATTCCTTTAGGGAGAATTGCAGCAGAGCGCCCTCCCCTCTGATTTGTGGGCTTCAAGCCCCACCTAGGTAAAGGGACCCCTGACCATTAGGTCCAGTCACGGACGACTCTGGGGTTGCAGCACTCATCTCACTTTACTGGCCGAGGGAGCCAGTGTACAGCTTCCGGGTCATGTGGCCAGCATGACTAAGCCGCTTCTGGCGAACCAGAGCAGCGCACGGAAACGCCGTTTACCTTCCCACCAGAGCAGTACCTATTTATCTACTTGCACTGGTGTGCTTTCAAACTGCTAGGTTGGCAGGAGCAGGTACCGAGCAACAGGAGCTCACCCCGCTGCAGGGATTCGAACCGCCGACCTTCCAATCAGCAAGCCCTAGGCTCTGTGGTTTAACCCACAGCGCCACCCGCGTCACTTCAAGCCCCACCTACATATGAGCAAAATCTTGCCAGGCCCCTCAACACCCCTAATATGCAGAGGAGGTATCAGGTGGGTGAGTCTTTCCTCTGCCTTCCTCCAGATAAAGCCCAAGGTCACCCAGCAGCTGCATGTGGAGCAGAGACGCAAACCCGGTTCACCAGATTATGAGTCTACCACTCTTAACCACTACACCACACTGGCTCTCATCTTCCTGTTAGAAACCTAGCAGAAGAAGGCCCCCGCCCGCCCGCCCGCCCCCCCACTCTCTCCTGAGACGCTTTGTCCAGCTGGGGAAGCCAGGACAGTAATTGATGGTTTGCATTCCTACTTGCTCCTGAACATTAATGATCAAAACAGGTATTTAAAAGCCAGCCCCCCTCACATCCGGAGGGATCCAGTTCTCATTTCTCGGAAAGGCTAAAAGTAAACAAGTGTGGGTTTCACATATGGTAAGCCCAGGAGTACGGACCGTTTCGCTACTGTACAAGTCGGAAATCTGAGCCTACGGGGTCAGTGGATTAAGAAGATCTGGGTAGCGTTTGAATGATGTCACCGGGACATTTGTTGGTTTAATGGCTCATGCTGAATTTGTACCTAACGCTTGTCAGTGGCATGTCCCTGGCTGCTCGTAAAGGCATCTCGCTTTCCTAGGAACTGAATCGGACGGTGTTTCCTGACTGTAGCCTAAATGCAGAGCCGTCTTTCCCATAGGGCTTAGTGGCGCATTGCGCCAGGGCACCGGCCTCTCAGGGGCACCCCGGCAAGTGGGGGAGCTGCGCGGCTTTGCCGGCGGCCTCCCCTTTCCCTGCACACCTGCCAGCTGCGCCCCACCAACTATATATATATATATATATATTACAAATAATATTTATTAGACTTTTCCAATTATAACCAAATTACCCTCAAATTGCAATACATGATTAAATTTTTCTAACCCCCCTTTCTCTCACCAAGAGGAGCATACCAAATAAACCCCCCTCTCACTAGGGTGAACAGTTATGATTTGCCAATTTAATCAATTCAAATACACATATCATCTTAACCCCACGGAATTCCCCGACTCCCGCCCGTTGACTCCCACCTTAAACCTAATTTAGTTATTACCAATTAATCCCCATACTATTTCCTCTCTTTCTTACATTTAATATTATTTCTTACAAAATACTTTTCCAATTTGCAAATCCATTTCCTCATTTTTAAACTATCCTGCACACTCATTGTATTTCTAAGCTTCCATTATTCATTCCCCAATCTATTACAACAGCCTAATTAAAATTAAATTTACTTTCTTCCCCCCTTTATTCACCATTCATTTTAAGACCATATCATTGTCCATTACCGTTCCATATGTCGTACCATAGTAACAAAAGAATTTCAACAAAGTTCATAAGTTTTTCAACCCACCCCTACCCTTTCGAAAACCGAAATTCCAGAGTCCTGGGAAGCAACCCACCAACTATATGGCTGGCGGGTGTGCAGCTTCCTTCCCAAGCCTCCACGGGAGAAGAGCGATCCCCGCAGAGTCTTGGGGAAAGGTCGACAACCCTGGGAAAGGGGGGGGCGCCGGAGGGATCTTTGAACCACGGCGCCGGATATGCTTAAGACGGCCCTGCCTAAATGGCTGGCCTGCAGAAAATATTTGCCTGGCAGGGAGCAGGAGAACCAGCGGTGGACATAGCAGCAGCTGAAAAGGCCAGTGACAGGTGGAGCAAGTCATTCTAGTTCTGCCCGTATCCTTTTCCTGCTGAGTTCTGCAAAGAGCAACGCTGGGAACACAGGCCAACCTCAGCCTGCCCTAATCCAGAGCCCCGCTGCCTGCCTTCTCACGGGGGGGGGGGGGCTCTGCCTACCATTGGCTCACCTTCACCTCCATCTACGATTCATCTCCATACATTCCATCCTGAAAAAACACCAGCCACCACTTCCTGATGCAGGCTCCCCCCCCCCCCCCGTTAAACAGCTCCTACCACTCAGGGATTTCTCCTAATGTTTAGCTGGCCATTTGCTTTCCACACAAATTTTCCTGGCAAGATGTGACCTGTACAGGCCGGACCAGATAAAATTGCAACAGCTGCATTCTGCACTAGCAGAAACTTCCCAAAGTGTTTCCAAGGGCAGCCCAACGTACAGCCTATTGCTGTTGTAAACGGAAAATCCCAGGTGTGGAACTGCCCAGGCACCTGGCCCTTGGGGATAAGCCCACTGGTTTCTGCGGAGTTAAATAAAAGAAGTCCAGCCACTGGAGCAAGGACAAGACAGGGTTTATTGCGCAATAGGTTACAGTCAAAACTGCACACCCAGAGCAGCGTTACAAGAACTTTTAAAAACTCCTATCATATCCCAGAATACAGTTTGGAAACATCATTACTACGTCACGAAAAGGGAAGGGTTATACATGATTAACATATAGGAAAAACAAGATTAGCATATGGGGGAAACAGAGCAATATCAGGGAGATAGCCCTGGGCCAATGTGAATTGGTGTTAAGTATTGGCAAGGATACCTTGAGCACTTATCTGGGAGAGAACAATGGGATTCCAGTTACAGGTGGGTATCTGAAGAAGTGTACATGCACACGAAAGCTCATACCAAGAACAAACACAGTTGGTCTCTAAGGTGCTACTGAAAAGAATTTTCTATTTTGTTTCGACAATGGGATTCCAGCTGAGGGATATTAGCCCAGTGGCTTCCTGAAGCACCCAGAGATTACCTGCTGAGGCATTTCCCTGTGCACTGGTCTCTCACCTACTGGATCATGGCAGAGAGATGGGTTCCCTTAAGGGCATCACTCCATACCCCAATGAGTTTGCTCGGGAGGAGACTTTGCTTGGGTGACCCCCCCCATAATTTCTGTAACACTGTCATCAAACTCAAAAGATTTCCAAAGAGCGGGTAACCATGGACAGGCCATCGCCATTCAGAAGCGGTTGCTGCATCTGGTAGAAGCAGCCCACAAAGGCTTTTTGGGGGAGAGAATCGCATAAACTATTCCGTTTGCGGGGCGCTGCAAAGCGCTGCAAAATATTGCCAAACTTTGGCACCAGTCTGAAGCGATTCGGACAATGTTGCGGTTTTTTTTGGGATGTTAACCGCGAACCCCGGTTTGATGTAACGGTTACTCAGTTTGGGGGACGCTGGGTCTTTGCTGCAAAACGACTGCAAAACTTGGGCACGTGCTTGGAGGGGACCCCAAAATCCAGGGCTCGTAGCTAACGAAGCTGAGGGGAAAACGCTAGCCTGCAAAAGAGGCTCGCAGCCTGCATTTCTATGGTAGCTGGCCAGCGTGGAAATATATTTCTTATGCTACATTTACACAAAATGGTTTTTCTACCAGGGAGTCTGGCAGAGAAGGGGTGGATCGCTGCTGTCCCACTTCTGCCAGCATGCTGTGTTTCCAGCCAGATGGGCGGGGTATAAATAATATCTATCTATCTATCTATCTATCTATTTCCAAGTGGGTCGTGGAGGAATAGATTTTCCCTCCTCTGTGGCTAGTGCAGAAACCATGCCAGTTCATAGCTGTCAACTTTCCCTTTTTTTGCAGGAAATTCCCTTGTTCCAGCGCCGTTTCCCATTGCAAAAAAAGGGAAAGTTGACAGCTATGGCCGTTTCCCATTGCAAAAAAACAACAACGGAAGGTTGACAGCTCTGTGCCAGTTGGCAGAGGAGGGGTGGCAATACCTGTCCCTCCCTCACCTGCCCACTCGCTCGCTCACCTGCGTGGAATTCCTGGTCACCTGTTGCTTTCAAACCCGTTGTAAAATAGAAGGTGGCCACAAATATGCAAACGTCCTCTTTTAGGAGAAATGGCGAGCCCTTTGGGAACCGACTGAATACCAAGTTCCCAAACATGGGAACCGTCTACCCACGGCAAAGATTTATGAATACCATCAAGCCATCTCCTCCTGACTGTGCACCCAAGAAGGAGAGGTTGAGGTGGTCAGCTGGCAAAGATTTTGCCCTACAAAGGGCTAAGAAAGGCAGTGTGCATGCACACGAAAGCTCATACCAAGAACAAACTCAGTTGGTCTCTAAGGTGCTACTGGAAAGAATTTCCTATTTTGTTTCGCCAATGAGAAAGTTATTCATAGAAGGATGACGCAGATGCCTGGGTCCTGGATCGCAGCAGCCCAGCGCAGTTGACTTCAAAACGTGCTTTCAAATTTGCACAAAACGAATGTTGTTCTCCCCTTTCAGCCACAAGAAGGAGGGGGAAAGAAGAGATGGTGAAAGGCGCCTGGGATCTCTTTTTCAAAAGGGTCCAGGAAGTGGAGTCGCCAAACGTCCAGTAGTCCTGAATAATCCCGTGCCATAAAGAAGAAAAAGAGTAGCCACGTTGTTGGGAAAATGGCCATTTGACGGAAGCATTGACAAAAGACAGTGCGGGCTCTAAGAGACAAGGAGGCCAAGAAGCAAAGTCTGAACTGGGAAGGGCCATAGCTCAGTGGCAGAGTGCCTGCCTTGCAAGCTCAAGGTCCCAGGTTTGATCCCCGGCATCTCCAATAGGGTTGGGAGACGCTCTATGTCTTAAATCCTGGAGTGCCACTGCCACTCGGTGTAGACAATACTAGGTGGCCCAATGGTCTGACTCGGTTAGGGTTGGGAACAGTAAAGTGTTCTCTGAACTGAAATTTCAGCCTTTATGACATGGGGAAACAGCCAAGTGAACAGCTATTTTGGTGGAGGAGGGTCAAGATATTAACCGATATGCATGAAATTTCATATATAGCTATATAATCCCTAGTATAGTAAGATAAGACCTTCGGAGCAGGCATTTAAAAAAAAAATGTTCCTTGATAATTTGTTACCCCCTCCATTATGGAACACGGGGCGACCCGCCCCCCGTCCCCCTTGCTACGCCCCTGCCCCCAGTGTTGCTTACAGGTACCCTGGCATGAGATCGTGTTTCCCGGCCACAGTGAACACCCTTGCATTTTATTTTATGTATTTACTACTTATATATAGTGAGAGGGTGGGGAGGGGTATGACTCAGAAGGGTGGTGGGAATGGGTGATTGGCTGATAGGTGTGGTAAACCTGTTGACGACTGTTAACGACTGCAATTGGTCTTACAGAAAAAAGCAAGGGCCAAAGACAGCTTTGCCGTGTATGATGAGATATGAATGTCTGAATGTCTCTATTCAGACCAGGTCTCTCCATGGTTTTAAGTTTGGTAATAAGTTGCAATGGGGGTGGAGACGGTCCTTCAAGACAAGCCCTTTTTTTAAGAGACAGTTGGCAACCGTACACCTCCCTTATCCATCCTCCCCCCAGGCAAACAAGAGGGGTTATCCCCTTGCAAAGACACATTCCAACCAGGTGTTCAAGGAAAAGATGCAGGAAGAAAGAGAGAATCCCAAGGGCCAGATATAAAGTCTTGGAGGACCGTACTGGGCCCACATCCACCTCTGGCATAGAGGCTGCATTGCCACTTTGTCCCGATTTTGCATTCCCACCATTTTGCGACAGGCAGTGCCAGGATCCCTCCAAGGCAACAGAGCTCCTTCCTGCCTCCCTTGGGAGTCTTTCTATAGTCCACCTATAACTATTTCAAAGGGACAGCCGCTGCCCTCTCCCAGCGGTCACTGCAAAGACGAAAAGCAGGAAACTTTTGTAAACCTCCAACGAAGAACGTGCAAGGCGGTGTGAACCGAACGTGACTCAGCCGGGCAGTAGGCCAAGTTCATGAAAACCAAACTGGAAAGAGCCTTTGAGAAGATCCCAACGAAACAAAAAGCCACCCCACTAGGGTGGGAGGCAGAAGACGACCCGAGGAGGTGGGCTTCCACATTCTTGGCAAGACTGCATTAGGGAACGGTCCTTCCCCTCCTCCCCCTGAATTAACACGCCAAACTTCCCACCTGACAATCAGGTATTGCACTGAAATAAAGTATCTTTCCTCAGAGTCCCATTGGAGAAACAAGCTGTAGCTCAGCAGCAGAGAATGTTTTGCACGCAGAAGATCCCAGGGTCAATTCCCAGCCTAGAATCATAGCACTGTAGAGTTGGAAGGCACCCCCGAGGGTCATCTAGTCCAACCCCCTGCGAGGCAGGAATCTTAACAAGTGGTCCCCCATCCAGTTTGAAACCATATCGGACCCTGCTTAGCTTTGCAAATGTGGCTCCGAAAGACTCCCTCTCTGAAAATGCTGCCTGCCAATGTACGCAGTAAGGAACAGAGTGGTACCTCTGGTTGCAAACGGGATCCGTTCCGGAGGCCCGTTCGCAACGCGAAAAGCCCGCATACTGAAGCGCCGTATCTGCGCAGGTGCACGGCGCCATTTGGTGCTTGTGCGCATGTGCGAAGCGCGATTTAGCGCCGCTGCGCATACGCGAGCTGCAAAACCCGGAAGTAACCCTTTCCGGTACTTCCAGGTTGCAACCTGAAAAAACGTAACATGAAGCAAACGTAACATGAGGTATGACTGCAGCGGTCTGACTTTGCAGAAGACAGTTTCCTTATTGACCTTATTCCAGGGGTGCATCCACACCAGCCGTTCTTGCTGCAACTGTCGCACTTTGATTGCTCATTTATTTTTTTTGCAGAGCAGGCAGACAGTGTCGTTTTCCAAGTAGCTGAGCCAGTGTTGTTCTCGTTGGTTTTGCATCCCCCCCCCCCACAATGCTTTTTTTTTTTTGGCAGGCCTGATTTGTGGGCAAACATTAGGAAGGAAATGGCGGTTGCAGCCACAGCCTGTCCAGTGCGGGCGGATAAAACCCTATTAAGGCTTGGGGGGGCATCCTGTGCCTTTAAATCAGGTGACAGGAAACCTGTGGCCATGTAGATGATGGTAGACTCCAAATGCCGTTGGTCTGAGTTGGCACGGTCCGGGGTTAGTGATGATGGGAGTTGTAGTCCAGCAATACAGCATTTTCACTCCAACTGAAAGTGTTCAGTTAAAGGAATGGTTGTGAAAATAAGAAATATCTAGGCTGATGGGAGGTGGGGGTCCAATATATATTATATTATATTATATTATATTATATTATATTAATGCCACCTATCTGACTGAGTTGCATCTGAGGGGGGGGGGGCAACAGGACTTATTTAACCGTAACCCTTGTCCCATGTTCGAAACCCCAGAAGCTGTACCATGACAGAACTTGAGCCACGTTTCTTGAATCGGTTTCATCTTTTGAATGCACCTGGCCTCAGGTTTTAATCAACCTAAGCCTCATATCAGGGGGGCCCTCCCCCCGAGGCTAGACGACTCCCATCAGCCCCAGCCAGCGTGGCCAGCGATCAGGGATCAATATCAGCATTATTGGTAATATTTATGGCATTTATATAACCCTGCCTTTTCCTCCAAGTTGGCATACATAGCTCTCCCCCCCTCCGATCTCATTTAATTCCCACCACAACCCTGTGAAGTAGGTTAGGCTAAGAGGCAGCAACTGGCCCCGAGGCCACCCAGGGAGCTTCACGGCTGAGCAAGGATTCGAACCCTGGCCTCCGGGGTCCTCCTAGTACGACTCTCTAACCGCCACGCCACGCCAGCTGAGGATGATGGGAGTTGCGAGTCCGGCAACATCTGGAGGGCCACAGGTGGTCCATGCATGTTTGAAATCAGGAACCTCTAGGTGTCGGCGGACTCCAACTCCCATCAGCGCTCAGGGATGATGGGAGTCGGAGTCCGAAGCCACCCAGCCGCAGGTTCCTCGCCTCCGGCTACATTCGGCCCTCAGCAGCTCGGCCTTTTATCAGGAACTCACCCCGGCTTCCCTTCCGGACCCATGGATTGCCTCGCTGTCGGTTAAATAATCACCCCCAACATCCTCCTCCTCTCTGGGTCTGACTAATCCGGTGAAGTCACAAGGCTTCCGCGTTACCATGGCAACTACCCAAGCCACCCTTGACAGTTGACGGTGGTGATGCCACAGAGTGACTCAGCCGTGGTTTTTTGCAGCAAACTACGCTCAAGCTCAGTATTAGTCAGGGCGCAACTGTCTGCGTTGCATACATGCAAATTTACGGCCATGTGCACACAAATACTGTAGAGAATTATTTGTGGCCCTGTAGATAGGTCTTTTCAAAAGTAAGTGCCGCTGAGTTCAACAGGGCATACTCCTAAGTGAGGCCACCATACAGCTGGGATAGCTCCGTCGGTGGAGCATGAGACTCTTAATCTCAGGGTCGCGGGTTCGAGTCCCACGTCAGGCCAAAAAAAAAAAAAAAATCCCTGCATTGCAGGAGGTTGAAGAAGAAGAAGAAGAAGAGTTTGGATTTGATATCCCGCTTTATCACTACCCGAAGGTGTCTCAAAGCGGCTAACATTCTCCTTTCCCTTCCTCCCCCACAACAAACACTCTGTGAGGTGAGTGGGGCTGAGAGACTTCAGAGAAGTGTGACTAGCCCAAGGTCACCCAGCAGCTGCATGTGGAGGAGAGGAGACTCGAACCCGGTTCACCAGATTACAAGTCTACCGCTCTTAACCACTACACCACACTGGCTCTCCACTGGTTGGGCTATAGATGACCCTTGTGGTGCCTTCTACCTCTATAATTCTATGATTTAAAGCACTCTTTAAATCAATTGTAAACAGTCATGGCTTCCCCCTAGGAATTCTGGGAGCTGTAGTTTGTGACACGTGCTGAGAGATATAAGGAGGACCCTATTCCCTCCAATCCCAGAGCTACAATTCCCCGAGTTCTCTGTGAAGAGATTTATTGTTAAACTACTCTGAGAACTATAGCGCCACGAGGGGACAATTTTCAACACCCTTGACAAACTACAGTTCCCATAATTCTTTGAGGCGTAAGCCCAAACTGCTTAAAGTGGTATCACTGTGCTTTAAATATACAGTGCGGATGTGGCCTAAATTGGGAAGGGATTGCAAGCCTTAATCTGTTTTCTTGCTGCGTAGGAAGATTCCTCATTGCTGTCCTGACGGCTTATATAATTGTTGGCTGCCGAGCTTGACCAAGAAACCGATACCTCGCTATTACACACACAGCCAGTGTCCTGCTTGGCCATGAAGCTGTAAAACCTCTCCGGTTCCTTCTTGAGTAAGCAATTCGCAGACTCTGGATTAAAATACGGCACAATCTGTGCCCAGGGTCCAATTTTTCAAACCTGACTCGCAACATCACCGAATCCTGTCCCCTCTAAATGGCAAAGACCACCGAATCCTCGTCAGGCAGGTTTCAGTGTTAACCACCTCTCTCCCACAAACGCCAGTGCAAGGCCAGACATACCGGTTGCAATTTCGCAAGAGCATTTTTTGCTAGCCCAAAAACGGAGAGCGAGCGAGGTCCCAACCAAAGAAGAATGGCAACGAAAAATGATGGAATACGCGCAGCTTGCAGGTTTGACATACAGGATAAGAGAACAAGAACGACGCACGTTTAAAGAAGACTGGAAAAATGTTTACTGAATATATGGGTGAAAATTGTGTACATTTAAAAACGCCGCAGCATTTAGATAAATTCAACAGTGTAAATAAGTTTTGATGGATGTAACAATGGAATGGAATGGAATTTTGATGGATGTAACAATGGAATGGAATGGAATGGAATGGAATGGATGTAACAATGGAATGGAAGGACAGATCCTGAAGTTGAGGCTCCAGTACTTTGGCCACCTCATGAGAAGAGAAGACTCCCTGGAAAAGACCCTGATGTTGGGAAAGATTGAGGGCACAAGGAGAAGGGGACAACAGAGGATGAGATGGTTGGACAGTGTTCTCGAAGCGACTGGCATGAGTTTGGCCAAACTGCGGGAGGCAGTGAAGGATAGGCATGCCTGGCGTGCTCTGGTCCATGGGGTCACGAAGAGTCGGACACGACTGAACGACTGAACAACAACAACAAACAAACAATGGAATACTGAATGGATTCGTTCATGTAAAATATGCAGGGGTGTGTGGTACGCAAAATGAACCACGGAAAGAGAAGAAGGGAAGTCATTGGTTTAAGGTTGTCTAAATGAATTACTTTGAAATGTAAATTAGAAAAATTTAATAAAAATTACACACACACACACACACACACACACACACATATACAGGTGAAACTCGAAAAATTAGAATATCGTGGAAAGGTTCATTTCTTTCAGTAATTCAACTTAAAAGGTGAAACTATTATATGAGATAGACTCATGACATGCAAAGCGAGATATGTCAAGCCTTTATTTGATATAATTGTGATGATTATGGCGTACAGCTGATGAGAAACCCAAATTAACAAATTCAACTTGGGGGTTTTCATCAGCTGTGCGCCATAATAATCACAATTATAACAAGCAAAGGCTTGACATATCTCGCTTTGCACGTCATGAGTCTATCTCATATATTAAACTCCAGTAGCTAATGAAAACAAATTGCTTACATAAATGGACTTTTCCACGATACTCTAATTTTTCGAGTTTCACCTGTATATATGAAGAGTCATTCTGGATCAGGCCAAAGGCCCATCAAGCCCAGCATCCAGTAACCACAGCAGCCAAACAGATGCCTACGGGAAGCCTTAATGCTGGATCCAAGCACAACAGCATTTTTTCAACTTGTGATTCTAGTTTCATGTCTCCTGTTTCCTTCTTTTTCTTCATTTTAAAGCTTGATTCTGAAACATTGCTTCAAACTTCATTCTCAAGAGCCGCATAAGAACACATGATTTGAAAAGGAATTATTTCACAGAATTGTAGAGTTGGAAGGGACCCCGTGGGTCATCTAGTCCAACCCCCTGCAATGCAGCAATCAGGACAGTTGGCCATCCCACCTCTGCTTAAAAACCTCCAAGTAAGGAGAGGCCACCACCTTCCAAGGGAGTCAAACAGCTCTTAGCACGAGAAAGTACGGTACTTCCTGATGTTCAGTCGGAATCTCCTTTCTTGTAACTTGAATTCATCGATTTGGGTACTACCCTCCAGAGCAGGAGTACTTCTGGTGTATTTCTCTAGAAGCTGCAGGATCCCTAAGGATTGCAACGAACATCATGTGTACACAGGGGCATAGCAAGGGGGGCGTCGCCCCAGGTTCCATAATGGAGGGGGTGACAAATTATCAAGGAACAATTACTGCCCTACTAGGGCGGTTCATAAAAAAAACTTTTTCTTTTAAATGCCTGCTCCAAAGGTCTTATCTTACTCTACTAGGGATTATATAGCTATATATGAAATTTCATGCATATCGGTTAATATCTTGACCCTCCTCCACCAAAATAGCTGTTCACTTGGCTGTTTTCCTATATCGTGAAGGCTGAAATTTCAGTTCAGAGAACACTTTACTGTTCCCAACCCTAACCCTGCGGAAAGCCATCTAATTAGACTTTAATTTGATTTTGACATTTTTTTTAGGAGGTAATTTAATTATTGTTTGATTTTATACCAATGTTATGTATCTGATGTTAGCCACCCTGAGCCAGACTTCGGCCGGGGCGGGCGGGATATAAATAAAAGTTTATTATTATTATTACTTGTTATTATTGGCTCATGGTTTGCATAACTCCATACCCTCCAACATTTCTCCGATGACAATATGAACATCCTAAGGGAAAGTGTGACATTCCATGATCAAATCAGAAACCGGGACAGCTTCTGGATCAGGACTGTCCCTGGAAAATAAGGCCACTGGCCTGATCCAGAAGGTTATTGTTCCTTTCTTATGCATCTGTTAACAGCACAAGCATGTTGCAAGGCCTGCAAAATCAAAACAAAACAGCTAGTCCTGAACCCGTTTTTCTAGGAAACCACCCTGAGCGTATTTATGAAAAATATTTGCTGCATGCCAAGCCTTTCCACCCAAACAAAAAAACCTCCAACCAGTTATAGTTACTCGAATCCCTTCCTTGGATGTTCTGCAATGTTGTGTAATTGTTTGAGCTTGAAGCGGGGGTGGCAGGGGGTGACACGCTTGAAAAATATGTTTGCTCTCGCTCTCGGTGAAACGCCGAGCAGAAAAACACCGGGGAGTGGACTCAGGGGCTACTTGTTTATCGGGCTTGCCTGTTCCCCAGGCTTCTTGGAAACTGCTGCTGCATGGAGATAGCATGTGAACAGGGCCGGCGGCAACAATGCGCAGAGCATGCCTCTTTCACATGCCCAAGCCTTGCTGCGGGAGCTCAGTTACAGAAAGTTCAGGAGGTGCAGAGAGAGGAAGACGTAGACTTCCTGCTCCTGGACACGTGGAAGGAGCGTGCACAACCACCCGGGCTGCTGAGATAGCAGTCGTGCCCGCAGTGCTCTCCAATAAGCTCAGCTGTTCGTACCTCCCTAGCGAAAGGGGCTGTACTCTCTCTCTTCCTCCTCCTCCTCCAACGAAGGCAGTAGGGAGAATGTTCCCAGGGATAGGATGCCAGCCTCCTCTGCCACGGCCCTGCCAAATGCAAAAATAGATACACTCACGCAGAAACACATACACACGCATATAAACACACACCTCCTCCTTTCTCAAAGGTATCTGCAGTTTCATAAACACATTTCTGGCAAGGGAACTGTTGTTGAAGCCAAAGGTTTCTTAGAAGCAGAACACCCTGCTCCAAATCCCAGGAATAATAAGTATTTGCTTTCTTGCATCGATATCCCAGACCCTCCAAGTGTTTTCTATTTTCCAGGGAAAGTCCTGGATTTACAGCCTCCCCGTTTCTGATTTGATCTCCACTTTTCCATAGGACGTTCCTATTTTCATAGGAGAAATGTTGGAGGGGATGATACTCCCACCTTCTCATCAAAGCAGCCCCCCCCCCAATTTAAAAAGTAACTATTCTGCGTTTCGAGCGCAGAATCCATAAGACAGGCAACGGAAGCCCACAAGAACGGCAACTCGATTTGCGGGTACCACTAATTGTTTAGGACTACCGCATCGCCTTTTCGTTACGCATTTTAGACCTATGGAAATAAACAGGTATAAGGAACGAAGCAGGTCCACAGAGCAGAGGACACACACGTGAAACAGCTGCATTATCGGGTCAAAATTTATTCATTTAAAGTTTATTAAATTTGTATACTGCCCTTACGCCAGGAGGAGATGCCAGAAACCAAACAATAAAATTGAAACGCATTCAAAACATCTAAAAACAGAAAGAACAATCCCGCACTCTCGCAGCTAATAAATTTCAAGAACGGTATCTTTCGGTCAACAGATGCCTGGACCAAGCAGGATAAAAAGAAAAAAGTCTTGCTGAATGCTAACAACAGAGGAGACAGACACACCTCACAAAGGAGGGCATCCCACAAACAGGGACAAAGAGAGGACGAGCAAATGGGGCATTTGGGACAGGGGATTCGGAAAACTTAGAACCGGGGCCCTGCTTTTAACAGAGCAATTGCAAAATTCCAGTGCTGGAGCCCAGAACTTGCTTGCTGCTCTGAAGGAGGCTGGAAGGTGTGTGAGAGAGAAAGCTGCTGGGTTTCGAACTGTGAGCAGGTCATCAGGCACAACCTGCCTGTGTGAAATGGATCTAAGCTGCTCCGGCCGGAGCTGGCCCAATACATTTTGCCGCCCGAGGCGGAACAACAACATGGTGCTCTCCCTCCCCAAGTCAAGGCGCACAAGGCTTAAGTCCGGCCAAGTCGTTTCAGCAACTGAGACTCCCTGGGAATCAATATATATATATACACAGTAACAATACAGCAAGTAACTAATGATTTGATGCCCTTTTGGCACCCAGCCTAGGGCAGCCTAATGGCAGGGCCAGCCCCTGATGCAGATTGAGAAACAGCTCCTCAAGACCTGGAGCACAGATGCTCCATGTGCGCTGCTGTGATTTTCCACTTTGCATGTTTATTTCCAGGAGCCACCTCCAGCTTTCACTCTAAATAAAACACAGTCTTACTGGTTTCCAGGCAGCATATGTACAGTGGGCAGTTTGGGGAGGAATGGTTAGGATCAGACTAGTCAGTGCTATCCAGAATGCGGCAGCTAGACTGGTGACTGGGAGCGGCCGCCGAGACCACGTAACACCGGTCCTGAAAGACCTACATTGGCTCCCAGTACGTTTCCGAGCACAATTCAATGTGTTGGTGCTGACCTTTAAAGCCCTAAACGGCCTCGGCCCAGTATACCTGAAGGAGCATCTCCAGCCCTGTTGTTCAGCCCGGACACTGAGGTCCAGCTCCGAGGGCCTTCTGGCAGTGCCCTCACTGCGAGAAGTGAGGTTACGGGGAACCAAGCGGGGGGCCTTCTCGGTAGTGGCGCCTGTTAGGATATTCTACAGACCGAGCTGCAAAAGCAGCAGCGAGGCTGGTATGACTTGTGTTTTTCCCATGAGAAAGACAGCTGTTTTGTCTTCCTCTCAACCATGTGATGTTACTGTATATCTTTACTTTCGCTTTCAGTTCTGGCTCAAGAGAGAGATGCTAGATGCGTTATGCACAGCTCTGACTTACTGAGCTGGCAAGCAGAGACAAACTCTGCATCTTATCTACAATAAAGTAGTTTTAGCCTTAATGGCTTGTGTGTGTTGTTCTCCACACTGGGGAACAATCGCATATCAGTGTGCCACTGGACTCGAGTAGCCAGGAGTGCACCCAGGCTTTGTCCCTGCCTGGGGGGTCAGTCTCACAACTTGCCCCAGCAGGACGTTTGCTAACAGTGCCTGCCCTGTGGAACACCCTCCCATCAGATGTCAAGGAAATAAACAACTATCTGACTTTTAGAAGATATCTGAAGGCAGCCCTGTTTAGGGAATTTTTAATGTTTGATGTTTTATCGTGTTTTTAATATTCTGTTGGGAGCTGCCCAGAGTGGCTGGGGGAAACCCAGCCAGATGGATGGGGGTATAAATAATATATTATTATTATTATTATTATTATTATTATTATTATTATTATGCATGAAGGAGCGTCAGCAAGGGTGTAATCAGAAAGAGACAGTACACTTTAATTGGGGTGGACAGCACTCTGCAAAACGTTGACAATCAGGAGCAAATCACTTTATATGTTTCTGCTGAAATTGCATGTGAACACGCGAGTGACTGAGTGAGTCTCTTCAGGAACAAGGCACATGGGAAGCTACACCAGTTTGCTCTTAAAGCAGTGTGATCTTCCCGTCAACGTGACTGGATCCTTTCCAGAAACGGGAAATCCAGGCACCCTGAGTCATCAGATACATGGCTAGATTTAGATAAAAGCAAGTTCCATTAATAGCTGGCAATTGCACTCAAAAGGTGGAAGACAAGGGGAAAGAAAAAGAGAATTAGCTTCTTTAGTGCACATTATCTAAGGGAAGAAGCTCTCCAAAGTCAAGGGAGAGCAGGGCTCTTTTGGTCCTGAATGGGGAACCTTTGACCCTCCAGGTTTTGCTGAACTACAACTCCCATCAGCCCACCAGGCATGGTTCATCTGAAGAAATTAAGTTTTCAGTCATGGTTCAGCAATGTCTGGAGGGTCGGAGGTTCCCCATGTATGCTCTAGCTCTTGGGAGCTAAGTGGTGGCTGGAATTGGTAGGGTGGAAAGCTGGGAGGCCAGCAGTAGGTTGGGGTAGAGCTGAAGACAGGCAGGGTTAACCCTCCTCCATTAAATTGGCCGCAAGTTGGTAAACGGCGTTTCCATGCGCTGCTCTGGTTCCAGTGTTCCATTGCGCCAGAAGCGGCTTAGTCCTGCTGGCCACATGACCCGGAAAAACTGCAGACAAACGCCGGCTCCCTCGGCCAGTAAAGCGAGATGAGCGGTGCAACCCCAGAGTCGTCTGCGACTGGACTTAACGGTCAGGGGTCCTTTCCCTTTCCCTTTAAGTTGGCAGGCAGGGGAAGCCTGGCTGGAGGCAGGACAAGGATGAATCACAGAATCATAGAACTGTAATGTTGGAAGGGTCCCCGGGGGTCATCTAGTCCAACCCCCTGCCATGCAAAATTCTCCACTAAAGCACTTGACTATCGGCCACGTGTGACCAAGTAAAGATGCCTGGGTGTCCCACATCTCCACCCTCTGGAGGTGCTTCCCAGGGGATCCTTGGATCTTGACTGTTTTCACACACTAGAGCCAGTGTGGTGTAGTGGTTAAGAGCGGTAGTCTCGTAATCTGGGGAACCGGGTTCGCGTGTCCGCTCCTCCACATGCAGCTGGTGGGTGACCTTGGGCTAGTCACACTTCTCTGAAGTCTCTCAGCCCCACTCACCTCACAGAGTGTTTGTTGTGGGGGAGGAAGGGAAAGGAGAATGTTAGCCGCTTTGAGACTCCTTCGGGTAGTGATAAAGCGGGATATCAAATCCAAACTCTTCTAATACCTATCCGTTATATTTTAACTGCACAATTGGAATGAATTTCTGGAACCAAATTGCTTTCTCTGTGCAGCCTGAGCGGGAGCAGTGGGAGACGTTATGATTATTTCTTGTCGCTTGTCTTCGCTTACCCCTTCCCACTGGCTGCCCTGCTCACAGTTGTGAAGATTTTTCTTATGTTATGAATGGTCCATGTGTGTCACCATTGAGAAAAAGAGGCCAGTTTATCTGTGGACTGTCCCTGGATCAAGTGACTTTTCTTCTTGGCGTTCTCAGAGCTTTTAACCTAGCTCAAGGTTGTCATCTGAACTAGCCAGATGTTTAACTAAGCATCAATCACAGTCAGTCCATCATTTGAAAAATAAGACTTTTAGAGCCGCCTTGCCCCAAAATGGCAAATAAACATTCAGTTTTGGCGACTGCAACCTTGGTTTAAGCAGCCATTTGGCGCCTCACGTATAGATCTGAGTTTTATAACACTGCGTCTGAGAGTCCGCACACTACAGTGGTACCCCGTGTTACGCACGCGATCTGTTCCGGATCATGCTACGTAACATGGGCGTGCTTAACACGAATGCCCCCCCCAAAGAAAAAACCCAGAAGTAGCACGATTTGAGCACTTCTGCACATGCGCGAAGTGCACAGAAGCGTTCTGTGCATCCGGGGCTTGCGCATGGGTCGCACGGGCTCCGGAAACACTTCTGGATTGCGGGTGTTCTTAACTCGAACGTCTGCAACCCGGGGTGTGCGCACTGTAAATGTTACACACACAGGCCCCACACAAACAGCTGGTTTTGTTGTCTAAAGTGGGGCAGGTGTGCCAGGTGGCTGTCTGTCCTTCAGCTTCAGTTACAGGTAAGTAGCCGTGTTGGTCTGCCGTAGTCAAAACAAAATAAAATAAAAAAATTCCTTCCAGTAGCACCTTAGAGACCAATTAAGTTTGTTCTTGGTATGAGCTTTCGTTCTGAAGAAGTGTGCATGCACACGAAAGCTCATACCAAGAACAAACTTAGATGGTCTCTAAGGTGCTACTGGAAGGAATTTTTTTTATTTTATTTTGTTTTGTCCTTCAGCTTGTTTTAGATGCTACCTGGATTCGTCTCGCAGAACTGACTGACTGGTTCTGAACCCTCTGGAAACATGCTGGGCGTTTGCCGTTCTTCTGAGCTCCTTCTTCCTTCAGAGTCATTTTGTAGTTTATCTATAAATGTCAAGCCTTCCTTAGCATCTGAAATCAGAATCATTTTCTGCTCACATGACTCTGGGAGCTTTGTGGAGAATACTGTCTGTTTTCTGTCTTGTTTTTGGTAGCTCTTGAGTTATGCAGGTTATATTTCTGCTTTGTCATCTAGGTTATTAGGGTTGTATTTCTGCTTTGTCCTTGAGGCAAAGTCTGACAATTATTCCTCACCATGCCCCTCTTGTGAAAGCTGTTTCCCCCCTCTTGTGTTATATCCCATCCTCAGTGCCTCAGCCAAAAACAGCACAATCCTAACCATGTCTACTCAGAAGTAAGTCCTATTGAAGTCAATGGAACTTAAGGTAAAGTTAAAGGTACCCCTGACCATCAGGTCCAGTCGTGTCCGACTCTGGGGTTGTGGCGCTCATCTCGCTCTATAGGCTGAGGGAGCCGGCGTTTGTCCGCAGACAGCTTCTGGGTCATGTGGCCAGCATGACTAAGCCGCTTCTGGCGAACCAGAGCAGGGCACGGAAACGCCATTTACCTTCCCGCTGGAGCGGTCCCTATTTATCTACAGGTACTTGCACTTTGATGTGCTTTCGAACTGCTAGGCTGGCAGGAGCTGGGACCGAGCAATGGGAGCTCACCCCGTGGCAGGGATTCGAACCGCCGACCTTCTGATCAGCAAGCCCTAGACTCTGTGGTTTAACCCACAGGGCTACCTGGAACTTACTTCCAGGTAAATTTGGGTTCAGATTCCAGCCTAAGAACGAACCCCAAAGTATCAGCAGTTTTGTTTAGCAAAATAAGTATTTTCAAGTCAGACCTCTTAAATATTTTTTCAGTTCCGAGTCCAAAAACCTTAATGATTTGCACTTCCATTAATGTTGGCAAGATTCTGGGTTTTTTTCTCACTTAAGAATAAGGTTTAAAATTTTAAATTGTTTTCCTCAGGGCCTTACACACAATTTCTGAAGGGCTTTCCTTCCAGCCCAATAATTTCACCTCCGCTTTCTCCTTATGAATTTTGAAGCAGTGTTCTTATCACAAATCAAATAGTCAAAATACATTCCTATCAAGTATGGTAATCAGTTTCCTCTGTTCTCTGTGTTGGTTAATCACGGTTATTGTTCTATGACCTTCAGCTATACGGACAATGATCCAACAAACAATTCTTGCTTGTACTGCATGACATGTACTTCTTGTCTTCAGGTAACATGTTTCCCCCCAAAAAAATTATACCATCAAAGGGAATTCAAGTTCCCCTTTTCCCAACACAAGCGATATGGAAGCTCACGTCACAGACACACACAAAAACTTTCCTAATTCCAGCTACGTAAACAAAACACACTGTTCTTTTCCCAGAGGAAATTCTGGTTGCGGAAAAATACATTCCACCAAAGGTGATTCCACATTCCCCACGTCGAATTGCACACAGAAACAGGCCTCCGGGTATTCCTCGGGTATTCCTCTAATCTCATCTCATGCACAAGCCTCGGGCGCAGTTTGCAATCGCACTTGGGAGTCATCACCGAAGCATGCATGCGCCAAAGCCAGATTTTATATGAGGTCCCCACCCAGTTTGAAATGGAGAGGTTGGGTGGGGAGTTGGTTGGGTAACAGCAGGTGAAGGCCGACTTAGAATTGGTGGGACGGTACCTCGTTTGCCCTTATAGACCAGCTTCCATGACAGCAGTGAGCCAGCAGTAAATCACACCGAGCAATTTGGAGTTAACTCTTTATTAGCAAAAACAGGATCTGCACAGGGGTGTCAGGCCTGATGAGCACAGCAACACATCTCTGGCAGGTCTTGCCCCCATGAAGCAGTTGCTGAGACTGAAGCTCCCTGCCTCGCCACAGCTGCCCAAGTCTCCTCCTCTCCAGGGTTGCCCCCCAAGCAATCTGAGACTGCATCCACATTAAGCTAACTTCTCCTCCACCCTTTTCAGCCCTCTCTTGGTTCTGGGAGACGAGCGGGCAGGAGAGCTTATCACAGCAGGAGAGGGAGACTCCAGCCAAACTCATTTCTGCCTCTTGGCCTCATCTCCTGCTTCAGCTTCTGCCTCCGATTCTGGATTTCCATCTGCCCCAGCTTCTTCTTGCTCACTAAACCCTGTCCCCTCCTCTTCCCAGTCTTCTCCCTCTGACCACTCTTCATTGTTCCACCACTACTGCCTGGGCTCTGAGCCTTCTTCCTTTGGGGGTTCCCCGGCTGGTTCCTCCCCCCATTCCTCTGTGTTCAACAAGTCCATGACATTCCACCAGCGGCTACATACTGGATTGGAACATTTTAGAATAGTCTTAATTGGATGTCCGGATTGCAGTATAAGTGATGGCCCCAAGAGCGGTTTGCAACCTGTTCTTGGCTACAAGGACTCAATGGGATACCGTGTGCCCCCACCCCACCCGAGAGCAATAGTTTCTCATGTATGCTTCAGAAGCCACACGGAAAATTGGCCAGTAGATCACGCGCCAGAGGCTAAAACCCTCTTGAGCTTCTGAAACGGAGCAAATTCATTTGGGGAAATGCTTCAGCAAAAGAAACACCAGCCGATCACATCCTGCACAGCCAGTAGAGGGATTCTCATGACACGTCCTTCAATGTGCATCGCAGCTACTTGCCCCACCCACCCACATGCATGTGCCCTGAGCCGCTTCAGATGTCATGAGGGCAATAGGGCACAAGGTAGGGGGGGTGCAGTCCTATCATCATCAAATTTATTATCTAATTTATCAGCCACCCTACACCCGTAGGTCCCAGGTCAGGTCGCAACAACATAAATCCAGAATGAAAATCAGGATGTGCTACACCCACTGTACCAAATCATCTCTCTCTCTCTAAAAAAAGGAAAAACCTTCATTGACGGCAAGCAGCCATTACAAGCACAGAAAATCAGCAGTCAAGCAGGATAATCCTTGTTACAGGTAGGTAGCCGTGTTGGTCTGCCATAGTCAAAACAAAATTAAAAAAATTAAAAAATTCCTTCCAGTAGCACCTTAGAGACCAACCAAGTTTGTTCTTGGTATGAGCTTTCATGTGCATGCATGCACGCACATGAAAGCTCATACCAAGAACAAACTTAGTTGGTCTCTAGGGTGCTACTGGATGGAATTTTTAAATTTTGTTTAGGGATAATCCTTATTCAACAAAGACCTAGCTTTCCATGGGGTGACAAACCTCCACTTTAGACTGCACCACTTCATAGAATCAAACTAACAGAACTATTGTTTTAGCTGTATTAATTTTTTATATTATGGTTAATTTTGCCTCCATAACTTTATTATCTTTTTTCTTTTCTTTTTTGGCAAGAAGCTTTAAGTTGTTCCCCCCCCCCCCCGAATCACAGAGCACACACGTTTTATTAAACAGATGATGAAAAATGCATTCGAAACTCCACATTTCAGGGAGGGAAGGTATACTCTGGACAGATCCCTGAGGTCCTAATTTTCTACGTGCAGGGAATCCTCCCCGCAACGGGGCACCATGCAAGTCACGAGGCACACTCGCCTTTCCGTACCTGGAGGAGCCTAACGTGGTGCAGCCCAGGTGCAGATTAACCACCTGGGCGAAAATCCAAGCCGTTGACCTGAGTGTCAAGGTACGAACTGCACCTGATCCGGGGTGAGAAAAGCCAAGCGGAGCCAAGTTTAGCACCTTGACTCTTGCTCTGAGTGCTGCAAGGCAAAACCGAAAGCGACCAAGCCCACCCGTCACCTCCTCGGAGGCCTGGACCGGGAAGCTCCGCCTTGAGAGAGGAGGAACAACACCCCAAAGAGCTTACCTTTCCGGAAGGGCATCGCTGCAGGTGATGCTTAAGCCCCCCTCTTGCAGAAAGTTAGGCGCGGGCAAAGCAGCTGGTTCTCCTACTGCAGGGAGAAGCTTGTCCCGGGGCTTCCAGCTCTCTCTGCCTCTCTCCCTCGGTGCCTGGAAATTGGTGCAATGGGAAGGAAACGGACAAATTTGGTCAATTCCTCTCGGCAGCGTCACCGCCTTCGATTTGCAAAAGGAGGAAGCCGGCTTGCAGGATGCAGCCCGCAGAGCGCCGCTTAACCCTTCGCCTCCCAGCCCTGCAGTTTTGCTGGGATGCAAAGCTGGCTCTGAGCTCGCAGATGCAGCAGATTCAGGCGTCAGCCGTGGGCTCAGAAAACATTTGCAAAGGGAGCGAGGCCCAATCCGTATTTTATTTGCCCAAGCATTTGACATTATGGCATTTCTCTAATTATTATTATTATTATTATTATTATTATTATTATTATTATTATTATGACTTTTGCTTTGTGTTGCTTGAGTTATTTTTGCTTTGTGTTGCTTGAGTTATTTTTCAATTATTGCTTTGTTCACAGAGTTTTATAGATTGTCATTGTTTCTGTGGTGATTTGTTGACTGTTCTGCATGGTTTAGGCTCTATTTGTGATGTTCCATTATGTACTAGCATGTTATTATTTTTTATTGTTTGTGAGCCACTTTGGGATTCATTTATATTATATTTCAAATATATAAAAAATCAACTCAAAATAAGGACATTAAGAGTCTGACTGCTTAATAATAATAGTACCTCCATCCATTTGACTAAGTCGCCCCAGCCACTCTGGGCGGCTTCCAGCATATTTATACAGAAACATAAGAAAACATTAAAAACTTCCCTATACAGGGCTGCCTTCAGATGTCTTCTGAAAGTTGCAGTTTTTTTTTAACTCCTTGACATTTGATGGGAGGGTGTTCCAGAGGATAGGTGCCACAACCAAGAAGGCCCTCTGCCCGATTCCCTGTAACTTGGCTTCTCGCAGTGAGGGAACCGCCAGAAGGCCCTCGGAGCTGGACCTCAGTGTCTGGGCTGAACGATGGGGGGTGGAGACGCTCCTTCAGGTATACTGGGCCGAGGCCGTTTTAGGGCTTTAAAGGACAGCAGCAACACATTGAATTGTGCTTGGAAACGAACCGGGAGCCAAGGTCAGTCTTTCAGTGTGGATCAGGACAAAGGCCTGTCTCGTCCAGCATCCTGTTCTCACAATGACCAACCAGGTTCTCAAGGGAAGCCCACCAGCAGGACCTAAGCCCATTGTCCCTAATTGCAATTCCCAGCAACTGCAATTGAGTCCTTCTCCATCAGGGGAGTTAGGGCATAGCCAACGTGGCTACTAACCATAGGATAGCCTTACCCAGTTCTGGCCCACCCATGTGGCAAGATGAGACAACCACCTCAGGCGGCAGGATCCACCGGGGCGGCAGATCCCGATGTCAATCTCTCTTTCCCCCTTGTTCCTGGTGTATATACCCAAACCACTTCTCATCCCTTGGGTTCAAGAAGCGGAAAGAGGCTGTAGCTCAGCATGAGACTCTTTAATCTTAGGGTCATGGGTTCAAGACCCACCGAGGATTCCTGCATTGCAGGGGGTTGGACTAGATGATCCTCGGGGTCCCTTCCAACTCTACAGTTCCGATTCCCTGGGGGAGACATCGTAAAAGCAAAAGGAAGCATCGCAGAAGCTAGACTTTATTGTGCACGCACCACCCCATCCGAAGAGCTATTTGCCAACCCTCCGCACAAAAGTGCTTCTGCACAGAACGTGCCTTTCTTATCCCAGGGGGTGAACTCTGGTGTACTTAAGTAACCACATTGCTGGCCCTTCCCACGTGGTCTTCCAGGTTCAGATATTTATCAGCATGATGTAGGAAGCACAAGGTAACCTTCTGTAAAGCCAGAAAATGTTCCTCAGTACCCTGCATGGCTTTTTGTCCCTGAAAAAAGGGAAAACTACATAAAATGTAAACAAATGTGCTCAGTTAGCTTCATTTCTGCTAATTCGTTAAAATGGGGTTTTTTTGGGACAAAACAATGGATCACATTTTAAAAAATCATATATATATATATATATATATACACACACACACACACAGCCTTCACCTAGTGCCCTCCAGCCACACCAGGTGGGACGAATGAGTTGTGGTTCAAAATACCTGGAGAACAGCAGGTTTGGTACACTTGGTGTAAGGCTGCCCATTGCATCTGTATAAATCTCTCCAAATATTCACAATTCAAGGAATCCTTACTATGGCAGACCTGCACAATTTAATTGGCTTCCGATAAAAATGCAGGCAAGAGATTTCTAGCTCTGAACGCAAAGCTGCCGTCATCTCGTTTTCCGAATTCATTAGTGAGAGTGCATTTTAATTTCCTTATGGGTTTTTTTAATTATTATTGTTCTCTTCTGGGAAGATCATAATGTGATCTTGGCTTCTAAAGCGATTAGGAAGCCGTGGAGGAGGAGGGGAAGAGGTTGGAGGAATACTGGAGCTCTTCAACTGGGCATGACAAGCAGAAGACTCATGAGATCATAGCTAAGCAGGAATTTTGTCACTACCCTGGGATATGAGTGTGGATTGGGGGGGGGGGGAACACCCTCCAGCTTTCAGAATATTTGCTCCAATGCAAAATGCAGAACTGCCTTTCTCAGAGGAGCACGGACATTTATCAGTCCAGAAATAAAATGTCACTTGGGGCTAAGGAAAATAGACGAACCATTGGTGTATTAGTCTTATCTCGGCAGAAGTCTAGAGTCCAGGTCAAGGGAAGTAATAGTCCCACTTTATTCTGCCTTGGCCAGACCACACCTGGAGTACTGTGTCCCGTTCTGGACCATCACAGTTTAAGGAGGGTGTTGACAAGCTGGAACGTGTGCAAAGGAGGGTTAACCAAGACGATCAAGGGTCTGGAAAACCGACCTTATGAGAAATGGTTGAAAGAGCTGGGTATGTTTAGCTGGAAAAGAGGAGGCAGCGAGGAGTTATGCTAGCCATCTTCAAATATCTCAAGGCTGGTCATATGGAAGAGGGAAGAAGCTTGTTTTCTCCTGCTCTGGAGGGTAGGACTCAAACCAGTGGCTTCAAGTTACAAGAAAGGAGATTCCAACTGAACCTTCTGATAATAAGAGCTGTTTGACAGTGGAACGGTCTCCCTCGGGAGGTTGTGGACTCTCCTTCCTTGGGAGTTTTTATGCAGAGGGTGGATGGCCATCTGTCAGGGATGTTTTAGATGGGATTCCCGCATTGCAGGGGGTTGGACTACATGACTGTTGGAGTCCCTTCCAACTCTACAATTCTATTATTCTAAGCTGTTCTGAAATAGGCCCATTTCCCACCTTGCTGTTTCCAACTTCCTGATTAATCTTGCTTGGTTCAGATGTAACACCAAACCACAGTTTAGTATGAAATGAACCTCACATGCTTCCCTTTCTGTGCTTCAATTCTCTCTCACTTTCGGCTTTAACAGTAATGCAGGGTTTGTCCGGTTAAGGTGAACTGTGGTCTGCCACTTAAGTGGAAGCGAAAGGAGACCAGTTTGCGAGGGAAGGACAGACCCCCTGCAGGCACCAGGGTGCGTTCATGTAGTGCCACTAAGAAAGACAGGGGCACAAGACACTGCCCCATCTGCAAATTACAGGAGGATTCTGGAGGAGGCAAACAAAGAACAGCTGGATCTTAAAGAAAAACAGGCAATTATCTTTATGGAATTTTCTACCACAATAAAATATAAACAGTCCAATACAACGAACGAGAAACATCCATTCAAGGAATTAGTTCCAGTTTGTTCTAAACGACGCTGTCTCTTGCTGCAGTCCCAGGATGGAGTTGAAGAACATGAGATTTCTGGTGTGATGCATCCGTGTTTGGCCTCCGGGGGGGGGGGGGGGTGAGGAAAATCAGACTTGCTCTGCAAGGTCCAAGACTCTGAATTTGTCCAGGTTGTAGAAACATGCCTTCACCACTCGTCCGCCAAAGTACCTTCCGTTCAGGTCAACAACAGCTGGAATAATAATAATAATAATAATAATAATAATAATAATAATAATAATAATTTTAATGCCCTTCAAACGCTGAGAGCCCAATTTGCCAGCCAGAGAAACATTCCTTCTTATAAGAAATTGGGTGAAAAAGTGGGAGAATAACCAAGTCAAGTTCACGAGATTATGCTAAGGAGGGCATCCATTTCGGTTCAAGCTAGGCAATGCAAAACCTGTGATGCTTTTAACATTTTTAAGTGAGGGAGGACTAAAATTGGGTGTTTAAATCCTTTGTGTGCTTCGAAGCTGACTGAGGCTGACTTGGTTACTGACTGAGACGTGACTTTGCATCATGCAAAGGAGCAACAAAGAATAATGTCTACCCACCGGGCATCAGTCCGGGCTCAAGAGCCGCATCTTAAGTCTATATTGCCACAACCAGAAATGGAACTGAATGTTGTTCCACGGACTTCAGGGCCAGAAGTTGGACTATGACCTGGGAGACCAGGATTCAAACCCTGCTCAGCTCACCAGGTGACCTTGGAGAAGTTGCAGTTTCCCAGCCTGGGCTACTTTACAAGGTTGTTGTGAGGATAAAATGGGGGAATGGAAAAGGGAATCACATATGCCACCTTGAGCCCCTTGAAGCAATGGTGGGATATTGATGTAAATATTAAATAAAGAGCTAAGTACTGGACTGGTCATTATTAGACTGTTACCTTTAATTGCAGATTCCACTCTTTCGAACTCTAGGAATATTCTCACAGCTTCATCATCAGGTGCCCCTGGAATCTGAGTAAAAAAACAAACAAACACACAATTGCAAAGAGGCGAAAATAAAATAGCTAGCCCCAGCAATACTGTAACCTCCGATTTCTCCCAAGGATTACTACTTTTGAAGAATCATATATAAACCAACATCAATCTCGATAAAAGACAAAGGGCTGCCTTAAGTTCAGTTGATATGTGGCTACTTAAATCCAACGAATGTTCAGAGGGGAAAAATCATGATTAAGAATTATTTAGTAGCCACAATCTCTCACCCTAACCTACCTCAGAGGGTTGTTGTGAATATTTGGCGGGGGGCGGGTACACAACACAGACTGACCCAAACTCTTTAGATTCAGGACAGGATAAAAATGTAATAAATGAACAGATTTTGGTGAGAGTTTTTGTTGGATTTTTACTTTTTTTAATGGAGGGACTGGATGAAAGATTGCCAGGCGTTAATTTAGACACAACAAACTCTGTCTGCATTCTGGGACAAGGAGCAAGTGATCCCCAAGGATTCCTTTCAGCTCAAAATTCCAACCGACTCAGGTTGCCTGCCGGATGACTTTTGCCACACTTAGGATTAGATATGTAAAAGTGGAGCAACTGTATGAACCAATATCCGATTGTTTGGTGGCTGCCAGGTTGACGCACGTCAGATGCTGAAAAGAGCAGTCAGCGCTGCCCTAGTCTGAAGGGGTTTCAGGTGGTTTGGGAAATTATCAGGTTAGCAAAATTTACAGGACGTCCAAACCACCAAGAAACATCAGTCCCTGCTCAAACTCCAGGGTCAAATGGTGTGCTGTGTCAGGGCAAGATTTTCAGTTGAAGATTGTAGCCAGATGTATACAAGTGAAGCACAATTTTAACCATTCAGAAATAAGAATGTCGCATTCCTTGAGTAAATATGCTGAACTCAGAAAAGCTGTGCATTGAAATTCTACAAGGAAAAGCCAGGCGAATCTTAATTAGACTGGTCTATAGCTTCATTCCATACCGCATGGGGGAGAAAACCAGTCTCCAGATTTTATGGTCATACACAAAAATTACCTGTTATTAATTACTCTTGGATTCAAGAATGCAAACGATACAGTTTTCCCAACAGAACTCGCATGCCTTTTATTTTGCATGCTAGTAAAAAAAAAAACCCTCTTGGTAACTGTGATATAATTTGCCAGTATTTCCTTAACTATATAAGATATGTGTTTTGATCAATGTACAATGAAATTATAGAAATGTGGCATTTATATAAGCAAACTATATAAATAATCTGCAGGTCTTCAGCTCATGGTGGGGTAACTTTGGATCTCCACAGATTTCCTTCTTGCCAACGTTTTGTGTTTTTGATGTGTTGTAAACCCCTTACAATGCGGGTGGCGCTGTGGGTTAAACCACAGAGCCTAGGGCTTGCTGATCAGAAGGTTGGCGGTTCGAATCCCCACGACGGGGTGAGCTCCTGTTGCTCGGTCCCTGCTCCTGCCCACCTAGCAGTTCAAAAGCATGTCAAAGTGCAAGTAGATAAATAGGTACCACTCCGGCGGGAAGGTAAACAGCGTTTCCATGCGCTGCTTTGTCATGCTTGCCACATGACCCGGAAACTGTACGCTGGCTCCCTTGGCCATTAATGCAAGATGAACGCCGCAACCCCAGAGCTGGACACAACTGGACCTAATGGTTAGGGGTCCCTTTACCTTTAAGCCCCTGTCAGGAATCTCTTGCTTTTGTTTTTGTGCACTGCTTACAACATATTTCTTGCTAGGGCGGGTGGCAGGCGAGGAAATTATGGAAAACGATGCCAGCTAATACCTCAAAGATGACACACTTCCCCACTTTGCCGTATTTTTCACATTCCTCCTTGGTTTCGCCTTCCAGGTCTTCGTCAACCTCCCCAGCTCCGACCATATTCTGCAAAAAAGAAAAAGTCCAATTGAAGAGGCAGGTTTGGGGGCCAGTGGCATAGCGTGGGTTGCCTGTGCTCAGGGCAGAGCGGAAGTGGGGTAGGAGGGAGGGAAACTGTCAAGAGTACGCATGCACATTCAACTGCTTAACAGCGTCTGCATCTCCCGGGAGATTTCAGCTGCAGATATAATGAAAGAAGAATCGGCGGAACCACGCAGCTGTAATGAGGCAGCACCGGGTGTCAAAATGTTGCGCCCCTAACAATTGCAGAAGGCGTTTAAATATTTTCACCGAGGGCCCACTATAGAGCACCCCTGTTCATCCATATCCTCTCACATACAGCCAAGCAGTTTTCTTATCACTTTCTGGGGATGGATTTCAATCCTGCAAGAAGTCCACAGAACAACATTCTCCTGCAGCCTGTGAGCCACGGCTTCCTTGCATATTGTAATACCAGCCAGAGGCTTAATCCACACAAACTAAAAGATTGGGGGGGGGGGAGAGACTCACCCGTAGCAGCACCACTTTGGTAGGGCACTTTAGTATCTCTGTTAAGGGATTCGAATCCGATTTCTTGGAAGCATCTGCTATGCAGAAAGGGAGAAAGCAGGAACAGGGCAACATTAAATACTGGATCGCTACTTTGTGAGCAAACACATGCTCCGTTAATCCTGACCCAGGGAGGGCTGAGGGTGTTCTTGCGATTCTAGGAATCTGGGGTGGGTATTCAGATCATAGAGAACAGAACCAACGGAGCTATTCAGGCTGACTATAAGTTATACTCAGAGCAGACCCACTGAAATTAGGGAGCATGTCTAAGTTAGCTCCATCAATTTCAATCCGAGTAAAACCCACCTTTGGTCGCTAGATTTAATTACACCCACCCACCGTGGACCGAGAACGTCACACTCTCGAAGTACTACAACCCAAAAGCATTCCCATTGTAGGGCTCTATGCGGCCTGTATGAAGCAGTAACTCCTGGAGACCTCCTGGCCCAGAGGGAAAAGGACAAGGTAGAGCAGACTACTGCGATTTACAATAACAAACTTTGAAGTCAGGCAAATAATCACAAAAGAGCAAGGAACTAAGCTGATCTTTAAGAAAAGGCTTAAGCAGATAAGCCTCAGTTAAGCCTGTTACAGGTGGACACAAAGGGGAATGCAAGGCTGATTAAAGGAACGGAAACCAACAGGGCAGTTAATTATTAAGTTTTCCCCAATGATCAGCACTTGGTCCGTGCGGCATGAGGTCACCCCACCTTTCTGCCTCAGCACTGCTGCCCACCTGTGAACAGAGTTATCCCCCACTCCGGAGAAGTCTCCCCAAATTACCTTTATCAGCAGCATCGCCGACAATGATTTTGCCACCTCTCTTGCTGGTTTTCTCCACCGACAGTGCCGTGCTCAAGCCCTGCTCGTGCTTCCCCAGACCCTGGCCCTCTCGGAAGCCGTATTTCTGCATGATCTTGTGCGCCACTGTGCCTCTGGAGATGAAACAGAGTCGGACTAAGCGGGCAAACCACTGGGGAAATCACACAGCTCGTTTGCAGCGCTAAACCTTGGCTTGGCACAGAGGAGCAAGCGTGCAGCTCCAAATGAGGACACTGTGGCTGCTTTGTCGCTATGGGGAGTTGAACCATGGTTTGGCTTAGCAAGTCATCTGAACCTGGGCTTGTGGTTTAGCTCTGCCAGACACACCACCAGCTACAAACCACAGGGCAAGCCTTGGTTACAATTTGTGGTTTTTCTGGCGGGAGCTAAGCCATGAGCCTGGATTCAAATGCTAAGCCAAACTGTAACTTGGCTCAGTGCAAGGAGCTAACAAAGTTACCAAGCAGCAGCAAAGCAGCCATGATCTCCTCTCTGGGAGACCATATGTTTGCTCATTCCTGCTAAGCTTAGCATTACATGCAAACCAGGCGATAGAATGGATGTGTTTGGCAGGGGTTGAATCAGATGATCCTCTGCAGCATTAAATGCTAAAATGGTAACTGGCACAACAGCCCCTGAGATTTATCTAGAAGTGCTTAGCAAAATGAATACACCCAGGGAATAAGCAAGATTCAGCTACTTTTCTGAAAGATCACAAGCAAACTACAGTTGTTCACTAAACTGGGGTAGCAAGCAAAACTGTATCATCATCAGTGATAAGACTAGTTACAGGTGGGTAGCCGTGTTGGTCTGCCATAGTCGAAACAAAATAGAAAATTCTTTCCAGTAGCACCTTAGAGACCAACTGAGTTTGTTCTTGGTATGAGCTTTCGCACACGAAAGCTCATACCAAGAACAAACTCAGTTGGTCTCTAAGGTGCTACTGGAAGGAATTTTCTATTTTGTAGTGATAATACTGTCCAAAGAGAAACTTATTTCCAAGTTAGTGTTCATAAGACAAGTTTTCATAATGTTGTTCTTTTTTCATAATTTATTCTCTATTAAACATTTTGCACGGTTTATTATAAGTACAACAAAGGGAAAGGAAATATATAGAACACTGACAATCTTAATTGGGCATTCCTTGTTTTTCTTAAAGCATTGCCCAGGTGATTTCAAGTATATTTGAATCTGCAAGGGCCAGAAGCTTTAATTTATTTATTTTAATGAAGTTATACACGAAACAGAGTAAGATAGCAGAATGAATTTTATCACTTCAGACTGCAGGCAAAGGGAATCCATTTTTGAATGAATCCTTGAAGAAAATGCTCTGTGCAAATTATTATTATTATTATTATTATTATTATTATTATTATTATTATTATTATTATTTAATAATAGTTACAGGGAACCAGGCAGAGGGCCTTCTCAGTAGTGGCACCCGCCCTGTGGAACACCCTCCCACCAGGAAACCAACTACCAGACTTTTAGGAGACATCTGAAAGCAGCCCTGTTTAGTGAAGCTTTTTAATGTTTAATAGATTATTGTATTTTAACATTCTGTTGGAAGCCGCCCAGAGTGGCTGGGGAAACTCAGCCAGATGGGCGGGGTATAAATAAATTACTATTATTATTATTATTATTATTATTATTATTATTATTATTAAAAAAGAGCAGCAGATCAGAAAGAATGCTGTAAAACTGAACCTATCTGCGATATCAGTTTGTTAGTTGGAAGGATATTTCTCTCTGGGGAGCATTCCAAACTGTGACCCACCACTTGCAATCTGAAATGGAACAGTCTATTCTACTGCCTCGGGACTCTACCCCCTTTCACTGCCACATCGTAAAACCAGCATTAGATTTTCAGGAAGTCAGGAAGCTGAACTCCATGCCTGATGTCAGCAGTCTCCTCAAAGCTGAATTAGTGCCAATGACTTTGTAGGAACAGCAGGATCATCTGAGCATTACAGGAAGGTTCAAGCATACTGCAGGCAGGAGGACGGAGCCCGCTATATCCACAAGGATAAATTACGACTGTACAAAAGGTGGCAACATCCCCGCTCCCAAACAGTGAAGCAACAAATGCATGCATGATCTCGTGCACCAGGGAGGGGAAGGAGTAAGTGCATATACAGCCTATGAAGGCAGTTCCCCAAGTCTTGGAGCAGAGGAGAAGAATCAACATGTGTGCAAGGGACACAGTGCAACATTTCGTTGCAGACTGCACTTGACCTGAGCTATTCCTGTGTAGTTTTAGGGAACTGCAGCCCACACGGAACTCTGGCGGCTAAAGTCAATGTCAGGTCTCTAAAGAAATGTGCACCTCTTTGAGGTCAGGAGCTGAATTCAGTTATCTTGGGCCATCAAAAGAGGGAGACAGTGAAACTGGGTGAGTCTTTTAGGCAGCTGCCTGGCGGATGCAGCACACAGGAGGGGATCACGCTGCGAGATGCCAAATTAACTGAAATCAGTGGCAGACAGCATGTGGCCCGCATGCAGAGTCCCAAAACTGTCTCCCTGCTTTATGTGGCCATTGCGCAGCCACTTGCCCTCTGTCGGGAAAGAGCTTTGCTTGGGAAGAGGGGAGAGCTGGAGCTGCTACTGGGAACTGTAGCTCCACCTCTTGGACATTGGGCTTGACCTCAATAGCAAAACTGGAGTTATTAGAAGGCGCTTGTCAATTTACACGCCTTATCACATGCAGAAGTTGTAGGGTTGCTCCCCAGCACTGGCCACCACTGCCCCCTCCTGGCATTTTGTAGGAAGTGCCGAAATGGTTGCATTCGCTCACCCCATGTTAGCAAGGAAGGAATTGCTGGGTCCTGTTGGGGATCGAGGCCTCTCGGGCTCATCGTACATCGGGGGAGGAATGGCTGCTTTGGACGATGATGAACCGCGAGGCCTGGGCTCTTCTTCATACGGGAATGACGATGATACAGCTGGAAGCAAAGTGGGACGTTCAACATTAAGCCAAGAAACCACAAAAACCCATGCATTTCCATAATGGCTTTCAGGCATGCGTTTCCTGACTCCCTCGCACAGATAAACTCTGAGCAGCATTGTAAATTCCAGCTCCCACCTCTCCGTTATCTTGCCCGCTAAACACCTGATTGACGCGAACGTTATTCGAAGCTCATAATGGCGAGCAAGAGGTCCGATGTAAAGTGGCCGTAGTGCCATGAGAACCAGCAAACGAGAATAGACAGATTGTTCAAAATAAATATACAAGAGTGGGGAAGGACACACAATCCCCAACCATCCGTTTTTTTCCTACCCACTGTAAATAATGTGCCACCTAATGGAATGCAGAATTTCTCAAGATTAAATAGAAAACCACAATACAACCTTCAACAATGACTTGTTTCTGCACAACACAGCTTGACAGCTACATTTTGAGAGCTGCTTCATTTCCACAAGCATCACACCCCCCTTTGCAGCTCACTTCCAGATAACTGGACCCGGAGGAGTCAGAAATGGAAGATGCTCCCCTTGCTTTCCAAAAATCCAAGGAAGCTGCCACGGGTAAATTCAAAGTCCCAGGGCTTCGCCAGCTAGCAGGCGTATTGTCAATGCCACCAAAAACAGTTTGTATCCTGCTGGTATACCACACCTTCCTTAGGAGAGCTAGCCCCTCACTGGCTTGTTGATGCTCACTTTCTTGGGTACCTTGTACGAGACCCATAGTCCTTTCCCCCAACAACGTACCACTCTTGCTATTACCACAGGGATGAATGGCTTAAGCAAAGCTTTGTCCCACCCATTCCGAGAAATGGAAGCAAAACAGAAGAGGGGAACATCTTATTTACAGATCATCCAGTTGTTCCCTCCTCCAACATAGACAGATGCGTGAACATGGCTGTGAAAAATGCAACCACCCCAATTCCCAGAAGTCTAACACAATGTGCAAAGTGGAAACACCTGGGGTTCAACTGCTAGGGTAGCAACTGGTTACCCTAGGTGTATTTTTTTTAAGCCCTGTCAGCTCACACAAACCAGAGTGCAGTCTGCTGCCAGCAGTGAGGAAGGGCAGCACTGAGTAATGCTTTCAGACGAAATCATTTTCAATGACATTCATGCACATTTGCCAGGTTTAGCACAGGAATCATCAGGCTGACTTCCAGGCTACTTTGGAGTCATTTGGAGGCCTATCCGTGTGTGTGTGTGTGTGTGTGTGTGTGATCAAGTAATGGGAAACATGGTGCCGCCTCGAAAAGCATTTGCTCACCCTTTCACTCTTCTGCTGTCACAGCAGACTAGTCACTAGAGCCTAGTTCTTACAGACAGCAGCTGCGGTAAACGGTCTCAACTGTACCTTTTTGGACTATGAGGTGGGGTGGGAGGAAGCTGTCGTAAAATGAATGCTCTACCTTCAACTCCAAAAAAAAAAAGAAATTCCTACACACACAAAAACCTAACATGTCATGGAGATGTCTTTCTAGCCTAGCGTTCTTCCTGACGTGCTAGCATTCTATGCGCAAGGATGATTTTAATTTTGGCAGGGAGGAGAATTCATTCACGTGAACACCCCTCCCAAACAGCCCAAAATGCTACAACTCACACTGTCAGGGCAGGGTGGTGGAAGGGCTTTCGGGATGTTACAGAGAGCCCCGGCCCCACCTGACCAGCAGCACCTCCTCCTCCAGCAGAGGAGACAACAACGTCTCCAGTGGGGAGGGGCAGGCAGCTCCGGGGCTTGAGAGCAGAGGCTCTGGGGATGTTGGAGACCCTGCACTCCCCTCGCTCAGCGGGCGAGGAGGGAGACACGCCATTTCCGGTGCCCCAAGTGCGCAGAGGGGTGAAACGGAAAGAGGGGAGGCGGAGATTTGGGATACCGAAACTCTTATGTTGGGGTCACAGCCGGAAGGGGCCACTCCCGGATTCTGCGAGTGACTGATACAGACATGAACTTGTAAGCTCTGCACTGTAAATAGCATGCACAATAAACCTGTTAAAAGCAAGGTTGGAGTCTTGCCTGGTTATTCGCGAGCAACCACCCCAAGGACCTTACACACACAGGCTTGCAGCCTGTGAAGAATAAATTTCAGTTTGCACAAGGTGATGGAGAGACCCGAGAGGCTGGTCCAGGGCCCCGCAGAAACCAAGTGAGCATCCCTAGAGCATGCCCTCATATCATCTGCAGTGCCCTGGGGTTTTGTGGCAGACATCCACAGCAGCCAGGTGTCTCTGGAAAGCATCCGCTGAAGGCAAGGCATTTTTGAAAGCCATGGCATTAGCAACTTCAAAGAAAAGTAAGAATTTAAACATACGTTCTTTGTCCCTCTCAACCAAAGAAGTAGGTGGTGCGATGGCAGCTCCTCCCATACCTGTGAAAGGAAACAATTGCATGAAAAAGAATGCAGGAATCTGCAAAACCTGATAGGTATCACAAGAATCATAGGCTCTTCCTTGGCTTTGCTGCAATGGACTCAACATAACTGTCTTTCTGGAAGTTCAACAGGCTAGGTGTGTGCCCTGATGGGATAAAGAGATATTACTTTGCATATGTTCAATGCACTCAACTTCAGTGATAAAAGCATCAATGCCTAGGGAGGCACCCGGGGCCAGAAAGCATCCCCAAAGCTCAGCAGGGTACATCCCAACACTGAGCTGCCTTGGTAGGCCCCAGGCTACAATCAACCAAAAGCATGAAAACTTTGATGATACATTGCTGATGATATGAAGGGGGTGGGGTATCAGAGAGGTGTGTAGCTGTTCTATCACTTTGCCGCTGGTTTCTGCCAGTCCAGGGTCTTAGAAAATATGGCTCCAGCAGGCGCCCCTTCCTCAAAATGTGTGCGAGAAAAACACAGAGCCCCCTTTTAGAGGCTTCAGACACGAAGGTCTGGCACAGCTTGTTCCATGCCAGAAATAAGACACCCAGCAAGAAACAACCAGGGTGATTTAGCTCGGTTAATTGGGGCATAATAAAGGCCTCCTTATACTCTGCGACCAGTCACCTGTCCTGTGCACCTGCCAATACCGATCCCAGTGGAAATGTGTTCTTGCACAACAGCGAAAGAAGTGAGGATAATGGGAGGAAGAGAGCCAGAGGTTTGGCGAGATTAACATGGCGTAAAGTCAGCCAGGGAATTAAAAGTGCAGCTCAGAGAGATGACACGATGCCGAGAAAGCACAACAGAGCGTATTTCTTCAAGCAGTAAAGCCCTCTACAATTGGGAACTGTGTTCTGCAAGATCTCCATTACAAAGTTATTTATTTCCAGTTCCCAAAAGGAAGGAAGCCCAACTAAAGCTGGCAACTTAAAATTATTATTATTATTTACTGAATTTATATACCGCCCTATACCCGGAGGTCTCAGTGCTGCAGAGTAAATTTGAAGAAAACTTTGCTAGTTGGAAATGTCTAGGTGGTCCCCTATTTGCCACTTCTCCATCCCTGCCCCTTCAATGTCGGTGATAATTTAAATGCTACGCTCAGAAATCCGGGATTGCTTTCAACCCCACAACCAGTCTCACTGCCATTTCCTTTTTACAGATTCAGAACCAAGGCTACATGCAAGACTTCCCCAAAGCCATGACCTTCAAAGTCATCGCCAAAATCTATGGAACGTCTTGTCATTTAAGCACAGGGATTTTTACTGGGAGAGAGAGAAAGAGACTATTCCTGCCTCTCTCCCCCCCCCCAACCCCATTGTGTGTGTTGGGGTGGGGAGGGCTGCAACACTGATACCTTCAAGGACAGGATGGGTTGTCTGGTCTGGGTGGTGGGAGAGAAGCCACCCTTGCTATACAAAATAAGAGATAAATCAGCAGCCACAACTGATACAGAAAAGCAGCTCCAGCTTTTGATTGACCCTGAACTTTCTGTTCTCAGTGAGTCCTTAAGCACTAACCAGCTCCTTGCCTGGCACCACCGCAGCTACTATGCTCCCAGGGTACCCTCTCAGGCACTCACTCACGAGCAGACTTAACCGGGTGGCGGCAGCAGTTTGCTACAGTGCTGCCAACAAAAAAGTCTGCTCTCAAGAGCTGCAGGGAGCTCTTCATGCCCACCAGAGAACTCATCTAGGGGCATCACCATAATGGCTTGCTGCCCCTGGGTAGGCTGGTTCAAAGGGTGATCACACATGACAAGGAGGCAGGCAGCCCCAAGAGGGGAGCTCAAGTGGCAGCAAGATGTGGGGCTAGCCAGAGCATTGGCCCCAAGAGGCCCCCAGTAGATGCCACAACCTGATGGGCACTGACACGGGCCTCCAGGCAAGGGGAAGAACCCATCACATCTAACTGAGATTACAGTGTCCAACCAAGGCCGTGCTCCGCAACTAAGATTTCCTTACTTCTTTTCCGCCTCTCTCTTTCATAATCTTCATCTTCGTCAGAATCTGGATCCGGCCGCCTTGAAAATCCACTTGCCTCGTGCCTGTCTTTGCGCCTCCTTGAAATTAAAACAGAAATTAGTGCAGGGAACCCACAGAGCACTTCGCAATGCAGGGTGTGTTTTGCCTACAACAATTACGAAATACAAATGTTTACAGATGCATTTTGGGCGGACTATCTGTATTTCTTTTGCTGCAAGGGTTTGCATAGTTTCTAAGGAATCCATCACTAGCAGTTTTACTAGAGTAATTCCTTTCTATCCAAAGCCTGGGCACAAACTGATTTTTTTTCTTAAAGGAGTACACTAATTAATGATGAGGTACTTCTTTCTGTCCAAGTGCTAATGATTTGAGGTGGCTCCTTGGCAAGTCCAGATACCATTCACACAGAAATAAATCAATACTTGTTTACAGTACATTGATCTCAAATGCCAAGGAAAACGTGGCATGCACTGACATCCAACTTCCCCATACAAATAGGACCTGAGAGCCCACGATACCCTGTAGCGAACATGCCCATACAAGTATACAAGTGAATTAACTGTATCACAGGTTTATGGAGGATTTACAAGATGAAAAATTATATCAGTTGACCTGATGTCCTACAAAATTATTCAGCTCGTAAAGACTTTAACACCACCAAAATGGCTAAGACAAGCATGTAGGAGGATGGCTTACAGCCCAGATGACTTACTTCTCTCTTTCTTCAATCTCTTTCTGCCTCTCCAGCTCACGCTGCCTTTGCCGTTCTTCCCGCTGGCGTTTTACTACTTTCTCGTAATCGTTGGGAAACATGGGGTCATACTCATCAGCCAAAGGAATCAAGACATCTCCTGCAGAAAAGCCGCTGGGGACGGGATCCTGGGATTGAAAGGGGGAGAAGCGCTGATGAAAGCTAGCCAACGAAATTGCAACAGGCGAGAGGCCTCCCCGAGTGCCGCTGATTTCACTTTCAAAGTACTTCCCCAAGATTTCCTCTCGAAACCCAACATACAGAAAAACAAACCTCCCCCAAAACCAAAGTCGACGGCTGCCCTTATGCAGGATGAAGCCACGATCTGCATTCCACTGACGCCCAGAGGAGTTGGGGTTGGACCTGGATGCACTGAGTCTGCCTGAGAACTGTCTGCTCAACACTTTCCAAAGCGGTAATCCTGCCTGATAAAAGCACCCATCACCCTTTGGGTCCTATTGCCCGTATTATATTAATTTTGCCCACCCAAACTGCGCTGCTTTGTCAGTTTGCTTCTGGTTTCATTTCATGGTGCTTGCTCTTGCCTGTAAGCCGTGAAAGGACCAGGAAAACACGCCATCAAGAGCATCCACTTCCTTATGAACCTCAACCTATCTCCGTCAAGAACATCAGAAGAGCACTGCCAGACCACGGCAAAGGCCCTCTAAGCCCAACATCCTGTTCTCGCAGTGGCCAACCAGATGTCCATAGGAATCCTGCAAGTGGGACCTGAGCACAACGGTGCTGCCCCCCCCAAACGGGATAGGAGATCTCTGCAAGAGTACCCAAGTATTATGCCTTTGGGAGAATCATACGGCAGCTACTTTAGCAATGGTACTACTGAGAGATGTTACGAAGGCTGTGAAACACTTTCCTTGGAGCCTCATCAGGTAACACACACCCTTAGGCAATTTGTCAAAGTCCCCCTTTGTATGCATTTGGGGACCTAGCTTAAAATTTATACTGCTGACAGGAACACCCTCTGTTGCAGCTGTCTGCAAGCCACTGTTTCTGCTAATATTCATCCCCCCCCCCCGGCTGTATTAATACAACTTTATTGGTTGATCCTCTCTTAGTTACTGTGGTTGAGTGTTTTGCACAAATTGGTACAAACCCATCAACTAACATGTATTCAGATAACACAACACTGTTGTTATTATCATAGTCAAAACAAAACAAAATAAAAAATTCTTTCCAGTAGCACCTTAGAGACCAACTAAGTTTGTTGGTCTCTAAGAACAAACTTAGTTGGTCTCAAAGGTGCTACTGGAAAGAAATTTTTATTTTGTTTTGTTTTGACTATGGCAGACCAACACGGCTACCCACCTGTAACTGTTATTATTATAATTATAATCAGTGTTATTACTACTGTACTTATTATTTATACTTACGCGTCACTTGTTACCTAAAAGGTCTTCAAGTGACTTAAGATTTAAAAACAGTAATACACAATCACATTAACATGTTTGCAAAAGTGTGACAGCACTAGTCTCATAAATGGTCATTTAAAGATCCCTGTCACTTTACACCTTTATTGCACGGATCAATTTTAGAAACCATCATAATGAAAGTGTCTCACAGTGTCTCGGCTGGTAGTTTTCTGCATTTAGGATTCCACTATATGAGCCCCCGCCCAAAAAGACCAGTTTGCTTCGGAGCAGCTCCAGTCTTACCTTCAGGCCAGCTGCCACGTGAGGAGGGGTGTCTACAATCTGTCGCTCATCAGATGCACTGCCTCGCTTCAGGTCAATCACGGGAGCAAGGACCGTGCTTTGCTTCGTTCGCTGACTCTAAAGTAAGAACATTACAAGCAGAGACTTCACTCGGCATCAGAAATGTTGCTGTTCTACAAAATGCCCCGTGTTCCTTTCCACTCTAGATCATTAAGCAATTTGTTTGCAGGGCGGGGGAAACTTGCCACACCCCAAAAAATTGCAATGCAAAAAGTTACAAGGAAAAGTCCAAGTCGTTCTTCTAATAGCTCCAAAAATATATGAGTCAACATGTTCCTGATACGGTTTGAGGTCAAATGGCCCTTCTTCAAGGGCAACTTTTTAGAACAGTCTATCATGAGCCAGAAACAAGAGCAGAAATATATATATTGAAAGAATGGGTAATTGGACCTAGTTCATCATGAAGATATTTAAAACCATATAGATTTCTGTAATTTATAATTCAATTCTATGATAGAGTTGAAAGGAACCACAAGGATCATCTAGCCCAACCCCCTGTAATGCAGGAATCTTTTGCCCAACGTGGGGCTCGAACCCACGACCCTGAGATTAAGATTCTCTTAAAAGTCCTATGCTCTATCGACTGAGCTATCCTGTATGCTATCCTAGAGCTATCATGATAAAGACAGTGATCACAACCAGAACTTTCTGCGTTCTAAGTATTATGACAAGATGCTACCTATGCAGCTGAAGCAATTCACGTTTTCCCTATTTGTATTTACTTCCAACTTCTACATAGAATAAACCAACTCTAATGCAGTGGGGGCAGGTATCTTTTGGTAGCTACACCGTATGCTGCTTAGAAAGAAAGCTTGCTGATGCAAAAGAAATGGAGAGGCTCAAATTTACCATACACAGAATTTGTGGCAAATTTTTAAAAAAAGAATACTGCTCTCAAAAAACCGTTATAAAAGCTGTAATTAAGAAAAACTACTGGAATTATGGGGAAATATTGCTAGTCAGAATTTCTAATGATGTTGACTGTTACCTTTTTCCTGAAACAACCCCCCCCCCCTCATTTGCTTCTATTATCCAGAAGTGGATAATAGATGGATGGGAAAATGCTCAGAACATGTGCTCAGGTTTTAGCAGAATCACAATTCTGGGAGATGCCATGGTACTATTCAAGCCTGATTTCCAAATACAGGAAACAAGATGAAGGTGATGTAACATTGCAAATTACAGTAATTTGGTCTCCCACAAGGATTATAATGTACATGGTTCATTCAACAGCCCCTGGAGACTGAACGATGATGCAAGCTACCATTTTCAGATGCAGATGCTGAGAAGCGCAATCGAAACTTTTTACAGTTTATTTAAGGCAGAACACTCTAGGGTCAGCATCTAAAAACCCAAGAGCTTGAATTCCTGTTTTCAATTATCATTTCTAGGCTCCAATTCAGTGGCTAGCTAATTTTACATTATTCAATAAGCTATGCACTTCAAAAGCACTTTGAAGTAGCTTTTTTATTTTCATCAAGGTTAGGACAGTGTATTTCTAATCAAGTCTTCACTGTACCTTTGCCTGGGTGAGAGCTGCCTTCTTCACTTGCAACTGAGACTGCAGAAGTTTGAAGTTTTTGGACCACCCTTCTGTTTTCGTATCACTGGTCTCCACTCCCAAATCATCATAAAGTGACATTTTCTTTGAGCTCAGAGCTAGGAATCAGAGAGGATGAGAAGGGAAAAAATCATTTTATCATTTTAGTCAAGAGCTGCCCTGGTGCCCAATAGCCAGAGTCCACAACCTCCAAGGCAGACCGTTCCACTGTCAAACAGTTCTTAATGTCAAAAAAGTTCTTCCTCGTATTTAGTTGGAATCTCCTTTCCTTAACTTGCATCCACTCCTATTTGGGAATGGTCATAGCTCAGTGGTGCAGTGTCAGTTTTGCACGGAGAAGGCTCCAGGTTCAATCCCCGGCATCTCCAAGTAGGGCCGAGAATGAAATCCGGGAGACCTGCTACCACTAAGAGTTGCCCAGAGATGGACTACAACTGGACTACAACTCCCATGATTCCTGGCCACTGCCCATAATGGCTGGAGCTCATGGCAGTTGGAGTCCAAATCACAGGTGCCCCAGCCCTACTTCCTATGTTCTTAGGAAGGGCCAGTGGTATAGAGCATCAGTTTTGCATGCAGAAGATCCCAAGTTCAAGGCCCGGCATCTCCAAGCAGGGCTGGGGAAGATCCCCTGCCTGAAACTCTAGAGAGCTGCTGCCAGTCAGTGCAGGCAATATGGAGCTAAATGGATCCAAAGTTCTGAGTACTGTATCAGGAAACTTCCTATGTTCCTATTTATTAACGTTCCTACTGTTCTTAGCTCAGTAGTATAGCATCAGTTTTGCAGGCAGAAAGCCTCAAGTTCAATTCCCGGAATCTCCATCAGGGCTGTTAAAAGATCCCCTGCCTATGCTACTACAGCAGCAATAATGTTACTCGCCCCAAAATGGAAAGAAGCAGTAGTCCCAGCAAAGGAAGAATGGGTACAAAAACCTATGGAATACACAGGAATGGCAAAACTTACTGGAAGAATAAGAAACCAAGATAACATACTTTTTATTTAAAAAAACATGGAAATGGTTTATTGAATATTTACAAATAAATTGTAAACAGTGAAGAACATTGGCAGGACTATTGTACAGTAATAACCTGCAGCTTGATAAGGAGTATATATTTAAAGTAGATGAATAAATGAGCAAATTAAGTTAATTAGGATATGCAGAAGATATTCAAAATAAATTTAAGGAACCGCAAAAAGAGAGGAAGGGGGAGGAAGTCAAGTTTTGAAATATTAAAATGATTGTAAAATTAGTGAAATGTATAAACCTGAAAAGCATTAATAATAATAATAATAATAATAATAATAATAATAATAATAATAATTTATTATTTGTACCCCGCCCATTTGGCTGGGTCTCCCCAGCCACTCTGGGCGACTTCCATCACATATTAAAATACATTTAAAATACAGTTTAAAAACTTCCCTAAATATAAAAATAAAAGATGCCCTGCTTGAAACCTAGAAGCTGCTGCCAGCCCGTGCTGGCAATACTAGGCTAGATGGACCTAAAGTTATGACTGAGTATATGACAGCTTCCGGTGTTTCTAATTACTGTACTGACTGAGAGGCGCTCTGCACATGCTCAGGAATACACGCTACTGCACGCAAAAAAAGCCGATTAGTGGGACCCGATGTTTAAAATTAAGCTTTTTTTTCTTTTTCTTTTCGAAATGAGGCTGCGATTATTTGGCACGAGGCGGAGCAGGCAAGCAAACCCAGTTCTCCGGTTAACCGCTTTCTCGCACACCCTTTAAAGCAAACCGAGCGACAGCCGTCTCTCAGGCTGGTTTCCTTTTCGTACTCCGAAGCCACTCAAGCCTGGCGTTTCACCTCTTCCCCCGTGCGGCGAAGGCCTCGCCCCCCTTCCGCGCAGGCCTCAAAGCCGGGGCCTCGCGTAGGACCCGACGCCGAAGAAGCCGCCTCCTCTTCGGTCAAGGAAAGCTCCCGCGTCACGGCCGGCGCGAACCAATCAGGCTCCTCCTCCCTTCGAAGCGCCCGCTAAGAGCGGCGAACTAAGAGGGTGAAACGGCGGCTGCGCAAAACACCGCGACGGCCGGGTGGGAGGAGCCAGGCAAAGGACTCCGGAGACCCTACAGGCGGGAGGAAGTTTACGCCAACCGCGTACGCAGGCCAGATGGGAACGCTACGGCCCTCGAGCGGGCAGCGCGCGAAAGGAGGCAAAGCCATTTGTAGGCGCTGCGCAAACTGCGTAGGGTGGGGAGGGAGCTCTCTGCTGACCCCTAGTGGCGCATGACTCAAAACACAAACCCCGCGAGTATTTCATTGACCTCTTGATCTGTTTACATTTCCCCTCTTATAGCGCTCATCTAGCTATACGTGGACGGTCTTCTGAGTGTGTTTGCACGCGTGAGCATATATGGTCTCTTTCCTACCCCCTCATCTCACCTCTGTTGTCTCTGACCTTCGAAAGTTTATGCCAAGTTTATATGATGTTTTAATGGCTTTCTTGTAACGCCACCATGCTTTCTTTTAATGAGTCGGCAGGCTGTAAATGTTATTGTAAAACGAATAAAGTGCCGCGGAAGAGCATTAGCGTCGTGGTAGGGCGTCTGCTGTGCATGCAAAAGACCTGAAGTCCAGTCTCTTAGCATCTTCAGGTAGGGCTGGGGTAGGATAGACCCCCCTGCCAGAAATCCAGGAGAGTTGGTGCCATGCCAGTCAGTGTAAGCAATTTTGGGCAATAATAATAATAATATTTATTTATTTATTTATACCCCGCCCATCTGGCTGGGGCTCCTCAGCCACTCTGGGCGGCTTCCAACACAATATTAAAATAAAGTAATTCATCAGATATTAAAAGCTTCCCTAAACAGGGCTGCTTTCAGATGTCTTCTAAAAGTCTGGTAGTTGTTGTTCTCTTTGACATCTGGTGGGAGGGTATTACACAGGGCGGGTGCCACTACCGAGAAGGCCCTCTGCCTGGTTCCCTGTAGCTTGGCTTCTCGTAATGAGGGAACCACCAAAAGGCCCTCGGCGCTGGACCTCAGTGTCCGGGTAGATTGATGGGGGTGGAGATGCTCCTTCAGATATACTGGACCGAGGCCGTTTAGGGCTTTAAAGGTCAGCACCAACACTTTGAATTGTGCTCGGAAACGTACTGGGAGCCAATGTAGATCTTTCAAGACCGGTGTTATGTGGTCTCGGCGGCTGCTCCCAGTCCCCAGTCTAGCATTCTGGATTAGTTGTAGTTTCCGGGTCACCTTCAAAGGCAGCCCCACGTAGAGCGCATTGCAGTAGTCCAAGCGGGAGATAACCAGAGCATGCACCACTCTGGTGAGACAGTCCGCGGGCAGGTAGGGTCTCAGCCTGCATACCAGATGGAGCTGGCAATATTGGGCAAAAGGAAGGTTCCTGTATTCCTGTAAGAGTTGCACTTCATACTGAATCAGGGAAGCGGGAAGAGGGAAGCAGGCAAAAGTTTAAAGTATAAAATACAGTGGTGCCCCGCTAGACGAAAATAATTCGTTCTGCGAAAATTTTCGTCTAGCGGGTTTTTCGTCTTGCGGAGCGGCAATGACAGCCGCGCTCCGCAAAACGGAAAAAAAAAGACGAAAATTTTTCGTCTTGCGAGGCAGCCCCATAGACTTTTTCGTCTTGCGGGGCAGCCTTCCGCTAGACGAATGCCTTCGTCTAGCGAGTTTTTCGTCTTGCGAGGCATTCGTCTAGCGGGGTACCACTGTAGTAAAATACAGTCTGGGAGCACAACGGGGGCATAGATGGGGACTTAGACAGGATCCTAAGCCTGGTCTGGCAACCTGGCACAGAATACTATTTTAAAGACTTGTTTCTCCTCTGCCAGACTTAGGCAGAGCAGCAGCCCTGCTGCTGAACAGTGTTTCAACCCAGTTTAATTTTTACTGGGTTGCTTTATGCCAGCTTCTTGTGCATAGGATCCCATCAAAAGACCATCAAGTCCACCTGCAATGCAGGAACATGCAATTGTCCCATACAGAGGATCAAACCTATCAGCACCATGTTCTAACCAACTGAGCTGACACAAGCTTCTCAGGACAACCTATTTTTGAGGATTGGTCCCAATTTGCTTGTACAAGCCTTACTCAGAAGTTAGACCAGGGGTCAGCAAACTTTTTCAGCAGGGGACCGGTCCACTGTCCCTCAGACCTTGTGGGGGGCTGGACTATATTTTGGGGGGGAAATGAACGAATTCCTATGCCCCACAAATAAACCAGAGATGCATTTTAAATAAAAGGACACATTCTACTCATGTAAAAACACGCTGATTCCCGGACCGTCCGTGGGGCACATTTAGTAGGCGATTGGGCCGCATCCGGCCCCCGGGCCTTAGTTTGGGGACCCCTGAATTAGACTATGTCCAGACTTTATGGAGGGCTTGTTAGGATTTGTTGGCAGGGAGGCTATTATGACAATGAGCATTCATCTTCAATTGGTTGAATCTCACCTGTTAAAGCCATCCCTTATGTCAGGGGTGGCCAACTCCCAAGAGACAGTGATCTACTCACAGAGTTAAAAACTGGCAGTGATCTACCCCCGTTTTTTAGGGGTTGAGGTCAAAGTTGTTTAGCTTTTTTTTAGGAAGGAAAGCCCTGTTTTGGGGGGTTCAGGTCTAAGTTTTTGAGCTTTTTTAGGGGAGCCAAAGTTATTGAGCGATCTACCACAGACGTCCGGTGATCTACCAGTAGATCACGATCTACCTGTTGAACATGCCTGCCTTATGTCAATCACGATGCAACTCTCTCTTCCTGGGCCATCTTTGTAAATGACACTGATTGATTTGGTCCCCTGTCAATCCCCAAACTTAGGAAAAAACTAACCCTACACACATTCCTGTTTCAATGTAGTTCTCTCTCCAACCCCCAACTCTGACTTCAGATTTCTAGAGACAATAACATCATCTTTTCTGAATAATTCAGAAAATACCTGAAGGCAGCCCTGTTCAGGGAAGTTTTTAACCTGTGATATTTTAGTGCATTTTAATATCTGTTGGAGGTTGCCCAGAGTGGCTGGGGGAACCCAGCCAGATGGGCGGGGTACAAATAATAAATTATTATTATTATTATTATTATTATTATTATTATTATTAAGCGGGGGGTGGTGATGGGAAATAGCAGTGGCAGGCCCTGAAAGGGTAGAATGCTGGTCTCTGGGAGGCATAACATAAACATGAGCTGTATTCATTAAAACAAAACACACACACACACACACACACACGAGTTGGGTCTGATCCAAGGCACTGCTGCATGCATGCTAAGGCTTGCCTTGAAATGCAGCCTTGTTCATACGGAGTGCAGTTCCAATGCTAGGGATTGGCCAGAAGTTTGATCAGAATCTACTGGTAGATCTAGGTGATTTGCAAGAGAGTTGTAAATATTTCTGCCTCCCAATAGTTGAACAATTGTAAGCACAACAGAATTTATATAAATACTTCTCGGATAACTGGTCCCCTCCCCCTGCTTAATTCTCAAGCCCTAGAGTTCCTCATTTGTTTTTTAAAAAAATTTATTAGTTGTTTCCAGAGAAAGGCAGAAGGTAAATCGGGATCTACTTACTGGTAGATCTCTGGGTGACTTGAAGTAGATCAGCAAAGACGTTGGCCTCCCAGATGTTAAATAGCAACAATAAAGTGAACCCACATCCTAAATTAGATAGCTGAAATGAAGAAAGCTGGGGGAATAACCAGGAATTGATTTGTATGTGGAAAGATTGTAGGTTTTCCTTTAATAGCTATGGAATTGCAAAGTGTTTTGATTCTTTACTCCAAGGAAACGCAGCAAGTTGAATTGTGAGACAATGGATTTCTTTCTGAGAGAGATAAGGGTTGGGGGTCTTTTCTTCTTCTTCTTAGGATTGTGATTGCAGGGGGCTGGACTAGATGACACTTTGGGTCCCAAAAAGTTCCGATTCCAACTTTTTGAATGAAACTGCCGACAACATATGTTGGTTTTGTTTGAGTACTGGTTTTTATATGGTCCTTTAGCATCTTACTGGGATGGGTATTGTATTTATCTATGCATTCACAATGTGAACTGGGGTCAAGAATGGCGAAGGGGAGGGGAATAGAAATTTCTGAAATAAATGACTGAAAATTAAATCTGACACTAGGAACAGAGCTTTTCCAGGGGAAATGGGTTCCACAACCAAACATCTCACCTGGACATTATTTCCTACAAACTTGCTGTTTACTGGGCCCTAATTATGTGTTGTAGGAAACACCCTTCCTGCAAGAGTAAATAAAGCCGTTTCCAAAAGTTAAGGTTAGATCCGTGTGTGTGTATGTGTGCTGTGACATTTATATAACTTACAAGTCTACTTAAAATCACAAAACCGTATAAATATTCTGCAGCTTTGGACTGCATTAATGCAGGCATGGCCTTTATCATTTATTCTTGACCACAATGAAAACAAAGCGGCTCCTGTGGTTTGTTTCGGCTACAATCGGGTGTCACGCCGAGCAAACGGCACACTGTGCTTTTGTTTTCCTTTAGAAGTGAAGCCCTAATTAAAATAGCTGCTGGCATCTGTACATGAGCAGAGAACAAAAAGACGTTTGAGAACTGTCAAGAGTACGCAGCGCTTCGCGAGATGCATTAATGGTTTGACTTCGCCCAAGGCAGTCTCATAGAGAAAAACAACTTTAAAAGGAGGAAAATTTGTTCCATCCGCTTGACATTTATTTTCCTACAAGGGAATTGGTGGTATATGCTGGGCTTTGGAATGAACTATAGTACTATTATCTTTGAGGGTCTCCTCCAAGCCTCTGCCCAGGTTCTACTTCAGCACAATTCTAAGGGACCATAGCATGGATTTATTATTTGCAAAGGACAGAAGCCATTCTGGAACAGACCAAGGTATTGAGGTCGATGAGAACATCTTATGCATGTTCAAAACGCACTAGTAAAGTTACAGGTAGGTAGCCGTGTTGGTCTGCCATAGTCAAAACAAAATAAAAAATTCCTTCCAGTAGCACCTTAGAGACCATACCAAGAACATACTTAGTTGGTCTCTAAGGTGCTACTGGAAGGAATTTTTTATTTTGTTTTGCACTAGTAAAGGTCACTCCCAGAACTGGGTTAAGAGCTAGCTTTGCCTGAGAAGTTAGTTCTGAGTGCAGGAGTAACCACACCACACCAAATACAGTAAAATAGGTAACAGATAGTATATGACCACATTTCTTCAGTAATACTGTCTCAGGAAACTAGCACAAATATGTGAAATATCACCTGTCCCCAATATAGGATTTTTGTGTTTTCGCGTAATTTAGTTGAGACTACCCATGTCTTGGCATTATATTCAAAAATCTTGTGATTATTGAAGTAGGTTTATAGCTTTTTGATTTATATCTCACTGGAGCCTTATTTGCCCCTACGGGTTCCCATTGTTGCGCCCGGTGAGAAAACATGGAAGCAAAAAAAAACCCTGAGGCTTCTGGCTTCAGAGAGAGAAAGATTTAATTTCTGCATGCAGAGGTACTTCGGTGTTTAGATAGCCAAGCAAGTACAAAACTAGTCAAATTTCAGACAGTTCTTATAGACAGTTCTCTGGCTCTCTTCCCACCCCAGAAAACTTCCTCTTGTCCATATAAGGAACATTTCCTGTTGTACATATAAGGCAAATGACATTTAGCCAGAGTTGGTTCATGTGCACTCCAGCAAGGCCATCCTATCTCTTGACCTAGGCAACAGTTCCTCTCTGCAAGGACAGCTCTACTGTACTCTCTGTGTAAGGTCTACTGTTCTTATCTCCAGACACTTAGTAAGGCAAAGCTTGCCAGAGAGAAGTACAATGCAGATCAAAGTTCACAGCTTTACAGAGCAGTTTCATACAGAAAAGCTTAACAGGGGCACTTTTATACTTAATACATTCACTGGACTAACAATACATTCAGGTAAATATATAGGTTAGCTAATTAACCCCTTCCATCACCTTTCCTCCAAGTAGCTCAAGGAGGTAATGTTATCTTTCTCCCCATTTTTCTACAACAATCCTGTGAGGTAGGTTAGGCCAGCAGTGCCTGGCCCACGGTCAGCCCAGCGAGCTTCGTGGCGGAGTGGGAATTTGAACCCTAGTCCTCCTGCTCTGTCTAACACTCTCACCACTACAGAACACAAAGCATTTTTAGAACTGATCGAGCAACCTTGAAGTCAAACATCATTCGTCATTTTCTCTGGCTCAAGGCAAAAAAAAAGTTAACTCTTCTTTGAAGTCCAAGACCACACAGCACACTACTTTTAAAAGCTTATTTGCTGTGTGCAGATGAGTCGGGCTGAAGAGCCAGAGGGAGAGTGGGAAAGGTCGCTATGATCTGTGTGCTACTACTGATCCTTGTAAACTGAAGTTGGGAGGAAAATGCTTTAAAATGATCACAATATAGGTCCCACTGGGACCTATAAACAGCTCCTTCTCTTGACCTTTGCCAAGATGCTTGTTAAACGAAAGCTGGATTCAGATGCCGAGGGAGATGAAGTCTTGAAGGCAAATACTCAACTACAACTTTAATCAGTTAAAAGCTGTGGGTTAAACCACAGAGCCTAGGGCTTGCCGACCAGGTCGACGGTTCGAATCCCTGCGACGGGGTGAGCTCCCATTGCTCGGTCCCTGCTCCTGCCCACCTAGCAGTTCAAAAGCACATCAAAGTGCAAGTAGATAAATAGGTACCGCTCCAGCGGGAAGGTAAACAGCGTTTCCGTGCGCTGCTCTGGTTCACCAGAAGTGGCTTAGTCATGCTGGCCACATGACCCGGAAGCTGTACGCCGGATCCCTCGGCCAGTAACACGAGATGAGCGCCGCAACCCTAGAGTCAGACACGACTGGACCCAATGGTCAGGGGTTCCCTCTGGTACAGTAATTACCAGAGATGTTATCCGAACAAATGCACAAGTAGTTTCTCCCTGATGGGCATTGTATAGCATTATGCACCCCAGATTTCAATGCACTTTTTGTAGTAGGATGTTCGCAGGAGCAAACTGCATAAACTAGCTGTTTGCTACATTTTGCCCTGAGCCATGTGCCCATCAGTGGTGGTCGCATGTGCAAGATAAGGCTTCTGAGCCTAGCTTACTTAATACCCTAGTTTTCTATGTGCAAGGAGTTTGTGACATATCAGGCAGAGCATCAAAAGAATACTACATTTGTTTCCATGAGGTATTATAGGTTTATTTCTTTGAAGCCATATACTTTTATTAAGCATTAAAAATTCACATACAAAACCAAAACCCAGCTCTTCATATATTAACAAAACACAAACCATCATTCCGAAAAGGAGGTGTTGTGCTTAAATTTCTTCTGTTAAGATACAACCCATGCCCAATCAATTGTACACTGCTGAAAAGTAAAAGTAATTCATTATAGCCACTGAGATTGTGTCTTTGGGAAACATTTTTTTTTTAAAAAAACCAACAACTTCCATCATGAAAGTTAAATACACAGACTTGAAAAAAAGGTAAACCATCATTACACAAGGCAAAAATGTTATATATCATTCAAAACTTTTATAAAGAGATGTGGAAAAGTACCTAAAATAGTTTCTTCTTGTATAAAATTTCAGTAATAAAATATTGCTTACAATAAATAAGAAATGTAGATTTCATGAATACTGGTTGCGCCATCATTTTCTTCGTACCCAAAAACTGCATTTCATCAACTAATGCTCCAGGCTATTTACAGGCAGTCAGAAGTCTTTGTCAAGTCACACCAAAGTATTTATCATCAGTGCCTGGAAAGAACGTAACAAATTTTGGGAGGAGATTAGATGACTTCCAGAGTCAAACTAGTCTCCAGTGCACTTTTCCTCTTCCTCTTCATCTTCTTTTAAAAAAGAGCACTGTATGTAACTTCCATTGTGTTTTGCAATGCATACCTGTTTAGAATTTTCCAAAATACTGCTTGAGTATGCAACTGTATGAGATAAGATTAACAAAGCAGGGAAAGGCAAGCTTTGCTGCAGCTATATGGAGATATTGGATTTCATTGCTGCCCGTCCCATCTGTAGACATGGCAATTTTGAACAGTTCTTTAGCAGCTGCTCAATAGCAATGTGACGGACATTAAGCTGTGAAGCCAAGGAGTCCTTTTCTTGTACTTGCTTAGTCAGCTCTTCAAACACATCTGAAATAAATATCAGCATCAAGTTAGTCCATGATTTCAGGAAGTACACCCATCACTTTGCAATGTTGTAGTTTCATTTACAAGATACTAAAAACAAAATGAAAATTGTGAACCTATAAACCAGTAACCTAGAGCCCTTTCTGTCAGTTTGCATTTCTTAGTACAGAAAGTATTGATGTGATGTGTAGAGATCTTTCCTAATCTAATTAATTCAAGAGGGTTCTGGAAGCTTCTCTGTGTGAAAGAAACAAGCAGAAGGTTCATGATGTTTGGGTTATTCCTTCAGAGAAGCTGAGTACAGCTGGCTTAAACTGGTTCTGTTATCTTTTTCTGTCAAGATCATGCTGACTATAATAATAAGGCCAGAAGAAGCCTGGGTCTCTCTTTCTTTCTGTCTCTCTTCCTTCTGGTGTGGTGTACTGTATATAGTGTTAAGTTTTAGCCTTATTATAAATTATTGTAGGTTTAAGTAAAATCTGCTGCAACTGGATTTCTTATGGACAGTGCCAATCCTGAATGTATTGGATTTATGACCATTATGCTCATTTGCCTTCAGTAGCAGTAAAGCTCTGCTGGATGAAATATTAATTGTCTCTGGTCTATTTTCTGGGAATCCTGCAACATGTTTAAGTTTTTACTCTGCTAACTATACATTGGGATTCTACTCTGGATCAATATATGAGTAGAATACATGACACTTTCTAGAATGCAGATGGATGCTTTTACATTGTAGTCTCCAAAATTAATTTGTTTCTATTTCCTAAGATTTCTACCTTTTTCATGGGGAGAGAGAGTAAAGTGTATTTTCTACACTTAAAACTAGCAGTGTCTTTTTCCTTTATGTATTTATTTATTTTGGGGGAGACCGATCAATAGGCAAATATTAAAATTCAGCTTACCCTGGATTTGCTGGAGAAGTTTCCCATTCAGCTGCTCCACCTCTGCAAGAGTCATCTTACTCACTGAAACAAGAAAAAAAAACCCGTAAGCCACCAGACAAAAGAGAGTGGGAAGGGAAGCAAAGGAGGGGTGATCTACAGAAATGTTTTAACAAACCATTTCGAAGGGTAGCAAAGACTAACATAACTGAATGCAGCAACATACTTATGCTAGGGGGTATTAATGTTCAGAAGAACATGGCAACCCCAAATACCCAGGAGTGAAAAAGTTCATACAACTGCCTTAATGTGAATTTGTGCCCTTTCTATGTCACATGCCATGCAGTGTCACACTCTTACCTGGTCAGGGTTATAAACATCCCTTTGGGGGAAATAAATGGGAAGATGTCCACTGGGGTTACTGTGGCCATAAAAACTGAACAGGCTTAATAAGCAAAGTAGCTCTTGCTTGTTGTCAGTTCCCCACCCGCCAGCACACAGCACTTCTGCACCCTTCGAAGCTGCTCCAGGATTGTAAAACCTTTACTAGACACTAAATTAAGCATTCAGAGAGATCGACACTATTGGATTAATAGTGTCATCTTATACATGTTTCCCTAGAATTAAGTTTCCATACACTCAATGGAGCTTACTCCCTTGTAAATGTCATGAGGCTGCAATCCTAAACACAACACAAAATCTGCTGATTTAAAACAAAGTCTTTACATTTACAGGTTCTACGGTTTTGTGAACTCAGAAGACCTCCCTCCTTCTGCCTTCGTGGTAATCGCTGGAGTGAATCCATTGTGTCAATGAAACGCTCAAAGATAAATACAATTTTAGTGTTTGCACATCAACTCAAAAAGGAAGACTTCCCTTCTTTCATGGTGCATTTAACAATCAGATACTAGCAAGCGACATTTGCTCGTTTCCCATTTCCAGTGACTTTCAGATGACTAAGTCCGATTACTAAAAGCTATTAAAAATGCCTTTATAAACGTTTAGAACAAAAATATCGAGACACATAAGCATAAGCACTTACATTGCTCCCTGCTGTACTGCGGGTGTCTTCTTTGGCCCTGGGTATCTGGACCTGTTTCAGCTTTCCCCATCTCCGCTGACTGGTCATGACTAGACCACAATGAACTACTACAGCGTAAGGTAGCCCCTGCTTGCTGCAACATATCAAGTCTAAAATCGCTGGATTCTCTTGGTTCTAGAATACTGTGTGAACAGTTTGAAATACTCCCGGAGTTTCCATCTACCCATTTTGCAGAGTATTTAGGAACTTGGGAATCAAATTGCGGAAGTAGCTTTCTCTCTCTCTGATGTCTAAAGCCAAACAGGTGATGCTGTGCTTGCTTTGAACTTTCAGAATCCAAATCCAAATCTTTGTTTTGTGCATACTGTATAATCCAGTTAATTTTTTTGCTCAATATGTTTTTCACTTCTGCATATGTGCTCTTGGAGAGTTTTGACTGTGGGCAACTCTGGTTTGCTATTAAGTGGAATTTCTCAAAACAGTCTCTATGTCCCCTTAATGATCTTGTATGCAGAAGATCAGACTTTGGTATTCCTGAGGGGAGAAAAAAGTTACAAGTGGACACTGTAATTCAATTATATTAAATTGTAGGCTGCAGATATTTTAAGAAGAAATAGGCACTCAATGCAGACTAGACACAGGTTGCAAGAACACAAGGTTGATAAACAGGTAATTTTCTGTATCTCATAGTCAGGCTGTGCCCCTATCTGGACAAGAGTAGCCTAACCTGTCTATGCTTTGGTAACCTATAGATTAACATCTCTAAGTTAATGTTTACAGCAAAAAATGAGAAGTACTATATTGAGATAGCTAGAGTCACTCAGGGCACCAGCTCCTTTAACATGGCACCAAGACAGTCTTTCACAGGACTGGAAAGTGATGCTTTGCAGAGTTACTGGACAGAATCTCTGTTATCTAAGCACCTTTAAATAGGCTGGATTTTGACTAGGAAAAGCTCTGTGAACATCTATCATAAAGCAGATTATGCAACACATGTATGAATGTGAAATAAAGGAGTGTGGCAGTGCTGCAGCTGTAATTCTCCACTGAGCAAAAAAAATGTGTTGCTGTTTTCACCAGGTCTACAAAAACAATTTTTTTCCATTCTACACATGGGTTTTGTCTCTCATCTATAGGAGTTTGGAAAGAATAAATCTAATCTTCCTTCTCAATCTCATTGAGAAGCTAACTTATTTCACATATACCGCCACCCCAAAAAACATGGAGGTGAGATTTCCACATTCTGCACCCCAACAGCCAACAGAAGCTGCGTTCATGCATTACACGGAACCATAGTTGATTCCAGCATGGTCTCACTTCTGGCCCTGCAAAGCAAAGTTCATGGTTTGTTTCCCTTAAACAAACCTTGGCTACTGCTTGTGCTATGCCTGGAGAAGACTCAAACCAGGAGCTTGGAGAAGAAACAAACCATGAACTCACATTTCACCGACACAATAAGGGATAAGGAATAATTTATTGGCCAAGTACATTTTCCATCATACTTGGAATTTTGCTTCAGCTACATTGCATTGTAAACATACCTTATACAAACACTGTTCCACTAACAATACAATGACACAGTAAAGAAACCCCACCATACCTGACCTCCCCTTCTCCTACACAACTACGAATTTAACAATTTAATGGCACAAGGGAAAAAACTGTTCCTGTGCCTGGCAGATTTTGTGTATAAAGTCATGTAGCGACGTCCAGATGGAAGTAAATTAAACAGATGATGACCGGGATGCAAAGGATCTGTAACAATTCCCTCTGCTCTCTTCCTAACTCGAAAAAAAATAATATAAAATATAAAAGCTTTGTGCTTTGTTGCTTCCAGCATGGCCAGGAGCAAAATGTGGAATTTTGAGTAATTTCATTAAATTTACACAACTTGATTGCAAAAAACTTCAAAGCAGTTTACAGAAAGAACCCTAATGTGCATCATCACACTGCTTGTTTCAAGTTAAACCATAGTTAAGCATTATATATGATGCACTAGAATCTTCATGGAAGTTTTCAACTGAGTGTACAACACCTGCAATAAAGACGAAGTGACAGTACATTGGCTGAGCAGAATTTATTCTGAAGAACAGCTGACTTTTAAAAATGAGGAAATAATATTTATATTAGTTCTCTCAGTCTACAATGATTCTGCCACTCAAGCTCATGGTATCGTTTAAAAATATTTAAAGACACTGCTATTTATATCAACAACAAAAATATCAGATTATTAAATCCAGCAAATACCCTATAGAAATGCCTAACCAACACCATGAGGGACTGTGCCCAAAAATCAAGATGCAATGATTTCTGGCAGCTTATTACTCTGCAAGCAAATTAGTCTGTGGTACGTTGCTTGGTCCCAGCCCCTGCCAACCTCGCAGTTCAAAAGCACGTAAAAGTGGGACTTCCGGCGGCGACGCCATCGCCGGGTGGTCGAAGGCTGCTTCGGGTCTGAAGCGCCTTGTCCATCCCGGGGGTTAGGAGCCGCGCTACCGCAGCGCGCGGCTCCGGTTGGGGTGCGGGAAGAGCGTCCCGCACCCTGGGCTCCCCGGCTGCGCCCGCGGAGGCCCCGAACCCTTCCCCTGCCCCCCTGTAAAGGGGGAGTGGGGGTGAAGGGACAACGGAGCCGGGCTTACGGGGATATGCCCCAACCGGGATGCAAATGCGGCGGCAAAGCCCGCGGTGAGCGTCCAAGTTCTACCTGTGAAGAATGGAGCTAAAGGAACCCGGTGGTCGTGAGTAAATAATCTTGGCAGAAATCGTGTTTTTGGAACGATCCGGGGGGAAGGAGAAAGGCAGCCTGCCTCCCTCCCTTCGAGCCTAAGAAATTAACCAATTTGAGGGATTGCTGCCACAGAACTGGTTATAAAGTATCTAAAATTGATACATGAGACTGGCAAACTTTTTTCTTGGGAAGCTAACTAGCGGAAAATATCTCTATTTAAAGTTGCGGTGTTTGCGCTCCAGCTTAGGAAAATGGCGACGAACAAAGAGACAGGAGAAGAAATATGATACCTACTTCCTCCTCCTCTGCCAGTATGCTGGGTTTCGTCCTTGAACTGGTATTGAACTCTGGACTAACAGATGAACAAAGGCTCACTGCCTTGAAGGTGGAACTAATTTACAGAAAAGTCAAAGTCTTGTGTGGGGGTCTGAAATGGAACCAACTGCCCACAGAGGAGGCTAACAAAACTTTTGACACTTTGGAAGAAAATCTTGTCAAAGAGCTGAGAGGATGGATGGAAAGATGGGAAGAAATGAATGAGCTACTTCGGAGAGGAAATTCGCTTGTTGGGGGTGGCAGCCCCAAGGCGATGTCAAGATTTGCTATATCCAGTCCCCGAGGTGTGAGCTCGGGGGCCAGGGACAGAGAATTAAGGTATTTACAAGAAGAAAAGGAATGCTACAAAGAACCGGAGAAGCTGAGAGAGGGAGAGTTGGATACCTCGGAGCTCGTGGCAAGGAGAGCTTTGGACTGTGCCTGGATCTGTGGACGTTGGGAGAGGGAAGTTGCATGGAAGTTCAGTGCTGATGCCATCAGGAGAAGAAGAATGGACAGAGGGGGTGTGGGGTGAAGTATTAAGTAAAATCTAAAGTAATCTGTTATGGTATTTTGAAATCGGAGGGTGAACATTGTCAACAATAGTTTGTTTTATTATTTGTTTGAACATGAAAAGAGATATTTCAAGTTTCTATGTTATTAGCAGCAGTTCAAAGGACAGAAGAGATAGATTTGTTGAGGATGATTTGTGAGGATTTATGAGGATGTAGTATAAATGAAGTCATTTTAAGTGGTTTAAGTTTATAGATTAAGATGATTAAGACTAAGATGAAGATTAAGATGAATGTTTTACTTTAGATATATAATTAAGTTTAATTTCTTTAAATGAAGAGGTTAAAAAGTAGATTATGGATATAAACTCGAAGGTGAAAAGGCAGGGGAAGTCAACTGTCAAGATTGGAAAAAGAAATTTTTTTTTTTTTTTTGAGATGTCTAATTAAGAAGAAAAATCATGGCAATTTTTGTATTAGATGTGTAATTGTATTTGTTTTGTATGTGTATAAATGTAGGTGTGGTTAAGGTTGTATGTTGTTATAAGTAAAAATGTCAATAAATTCTTATAAAAAAAAAAAAAAAACAAAAGCACGTAAAAGTGCAAGTAGATAAATAGGTACTGCTCCGACGGGAAGGTAAACAGCGTTTCCGTGTGCTGCTCTGGTCCGCCAGAAGCGGCTTTATCATGCTGGCCACATGACCCGGAAGCTGTACGTCGGCTCTCTCGGCCAGTAAAGCGAGATGAGCTTCGCAATCCCAGAGTCGGACACGACTGGACCTAATGGTCAAGGGTCCCTTTACCTTTTTACTGCTGGTTTTGAGTATGGAAAAATGCAGTCTTACCAAGCCATTTAGGCATTCAGCCATAAGGCCAGTATGTTAAATCTGAAGGATTATCTCCCTGTAGAGTTGTAACTGAACTGACAAGCAGCTCTCAGCCAGCAGCTACTTATATTATGCCTGGGAGGACCCTCTATATTTGAAAAGCGTTAATTAAAATGCTGAAAGAGAACTCATGTCCCAACATATTTCTATCTTGGCTAAATATAAAACAGATGCTTAGAACAACAAGCATATACATGTAAAGAAAGTAGGAACTAAATTATCTGCTTTTCAAGAAGTATTTCAGAACAGGTGCAGATGTATTTTAAAGTAGGCATTTATTCTTTTCTACCGCCTTCTACAATGGAAGATCTCATTATATGGAACAGCCAGCATCAGCTTTTGTACCCAGCTCATGTTGCTGTGTTACACAATAGCTGCTGGGCTTGTTTTCTCTTTGTGTGCAAGTCTCTAATCCAAAGAGCTATGCTAGCAGCTGGGCAAGTTCAAAGAGCCATGAACAGGCACAACACACAGCTTTGATGCCAGGACTTGCTAGCTAGCTGTTAACATCCATCGTTTGTGCCTCTTCTCCACCACCACCCTTTCTCCAGGTTGGATGGCATCCAAGTTTTTATTTCCTTAGATGCAATTATCCCTAGGTGGCTGATAATTAAGTAAAAGGCCACTTTAGGATTTTGCTTTGTTGCTGTGTGCATGTGGAGAGGTAGATTTTGTAAAGGTTTTTAAACGGATTTCTATCTAACTCAATGGGATAATTAATCAAATTTAAAAAGCATGCTGCATGGAGTAATTATTCCTTAATTGATTAAAAAGAGGTGGTTTGAAGTGTTTTTACTGCAAAGTGAATTAATCAATTGTTTTGTTTCAGGGGAATTGTTACCAAGATAACGGGCCATTAAGAAACAGGTCTGGAATGATCATACGACTGCAAAACAGGACGGTCATTCAGTTTAACCCACTGCCTTATTTTATTTACTTATTATAAAATTTCAACCCAACCCCTGCCGCCCAAAAGAGCCCAGAGTGTGAAACACAGCAACAAAGCAATACAAATTAAAAATAAAACAAACACCACCTAAAAAAACCATTTGAAAACAGTCAGGTTTCCTTACAGCTAATAATTTGCAGATTGGGAGAACTTTGGAGCCACCTTTGGAAGAGAATGAATAGCAACAAGACATCTTCCCAACTTTGAGCTGAACCTTGTGAGCCCAGCCAAGGTAAGCAGGACACTTGCCACTGTGCTCTGGAACCCAAACAAAGCAAACTGGTTTGGTTTTTAAGTCATCTTTCTTCTCCCCATTTTACTAGCACGCCAACAAACCCTTCAGAATGCTGCAACAGTACTGTTTTTAAAAACTGTTCTTTGCCAAGTACTTTGCTGCAGGATATAGCATAGAAAGTCCTGCACAAACCAGCAGCCAGTGTAGTCCACTGTTCCTGTGACGGCACTCAGTGGAGTGCTTTCTACTTCTGGTACCAAGTAAGATTTTAATAACAGCTGCTCAATATTTATCTGCCCGATCATTAGATTCCATATAGGGCAAACTAGGGTAAGGGGATCTGTTTGTTGTTATAGATCAGTGATGGCTAAACTTGGCCCTCCAGCTGTTTTGGGACTACAACTCCCATCATCCCTAGCAAGCAGGACCAGTGGCCAGAGATGATGGGAATTATAGTCCCAAAATAGCTGGAGGGCCAAGTTTGGCCATCACTGTTATAGATCAACAATCCTCAATCAGCTTTGCTGCCTAGACTGGTATTTAAAAAACAGCATTGACTGTAGTCTGGTAACCTTTTTCCCTCAAATAAATATGAGGCAAAACTCTAAAGTCCTTTGTGCAGGAAGGATATTACTGGATGGAACACCAGCAAATGTTTATTACTACAGAAATGTGTTTAGACTTGTTTACTTGGGTCTTGTTCATCTCTTAAGAAATACAGTTCACGACAAAATGCACATGCTTCCACTTGTCTTTTGGAATATACAATACTGTACAGAAACATACAACTTAACTATTATTCTAGGTCAAATTTCTATTGTTAGGAGCCCACAAACCCATTACTGAAGAGTAGTTACACTTCATATTTCAACACGGCACTGTTTATTCTAAAGACAAGTGGGAGACCAAACATTTGTCAAGAAATGTATTTCGTAAGACACAAACACGTATTTATGAATACTGGAACTGTAACAAAACTGAGAATAAGGGAAATGGAAATCGCCAAGTAAATGCGTGCTTAAGAAATGCACAGGTGTTTATTTAAAGACTGGGCAAATGTGAGTATCGGTTAACTAAACTAGCAGTCCTTCAAATCCTGATTATCAGATTATAAAGTTACAAAAAGCTCGAGAGTAAATTAACTATTTACAGGGCTCACATGCATACAGTCCAAGCCCAAAAGATTTGAGTTGTATTCCTATCCTTTCTTCTCCAAACTGATTTTTTTTTAAATTCACACAAACACCCTTGTGAGGGAGATGAAGTTTAAAGTTAGCATGTTGCTTAATACCATAAAGTAAATCTCAAAGCATAGCAGAGATGGGAACGCAGGTTTCCTGTGTCTGAATTGAAGACTTTAGTAGTGGCATCAGGCTAACCTGACAGTCATGCTGGATCCTGACAAGTTTTCAGCTTGAAAGTATTTTAAACCATTGCTAGGAAACAAGACTAGCAAGTGTTTCTGCTGAACATTAGGAAACAAGGCTAGCAAGTGTTTCTGCTGCACAATGACAGGCTCTAAATGACAGCCAACATTATACACACACACACACAGTGTTGATATATCAGTGACCATACATTAGAGGGTTGCTGGAGTTTTTTTGGTGGCATACAAACCTTGTTAAATAAGTAAAATCTGATATGGGAAAGCTTATGCTACAATGAATTGGTTCGTCTTTAAGGTGTCACAAAACTCAGTTGTTTTTACAGATGGCTACTCCATCTGGCAGTGACATAATGTGGTTGCTTAGAAACAGTAGGTTATCTTGCATTTAGATCCTTAAACCCTGAAAAAGTCCAACAAGTGATCTGTATTATTTAGTGACTACTTTTGAATTTGTCTCTATTACTGTAGATGTTTTTTAGTGGACGGGACACTACAGAGAATTTTCACAAATATGCTAACAGTTAAAATGTTGTATTTATATACTACTTTTCTAGTAAAAGAGACATTCTTCCAATAATAAGAATAAGAATTTCCTTTCAGAATTTCCCAAAGCCTCAATGGTGCAGTATTATTATTCAATGTTAGGCTACACTTACCTTCAATGTTTAGCTCAAAACAAATGTGGCAGAATGAGAGCGTCTCTCTTTCTGTTCCTAACTTGCACACGCTGCAAACATTATCGTCGTTCAAGTCAATGTTAACAAACTGCTCTTCGTTCATAGTGTCCCTAAAAGAGAAAATGTCCTGTTACCTAGTGAAGGCTGAAGAAAACCACATCCTAGCACTAACCACAACCTAAATTTGAACATATGGTAATGCACCTGAAAGTTTCTATTTTCCATTTCCCATAGATTTAAAACAGAAGCCTTATTTCTAGACACCCTTTATTCTACATTTTCATAATTTCAAGCCTACAGGATTAGTATTCTCCACATTTGGTTTGCTCTACATGGCCTAAATACTTTAAAACTCACTGAGCAAGTGCTTAAATTATATGCTCTTCTGTGGTTCTCTAACCTGATAGGAAAGGAAAACAATGCCCTTTGACATGCTCACTATGTTTTTCCTGTGAACAATTAACTGTATTTAAGGATTTAAAATATTTGTGCCAATTCAGTTTGGCAGTCACAGACGCATTTTGCATTTTTGTCACTTGTCTAAAAACATGAACACATCACGACTTGCAGTTTTTATTTTAATATTTATATTCCGATTTCCACTACATAGGTCTCAAAGTGGCTTACAACAATAAAATATACTACACACAAAGTTTACACCACAAATTAAACCGCTAAAGTTTAAATCTAAAAAAGGAAAGAAAAATGTAAAACTTCTGAGAAGCATCCAGGGTACAAAGGCCTCCTGAAATAAAACAGTTCTGACCAGATGTCTGAAACTCAGTAGGGGCAGTGGCTGTCTTAACTTCTTGTGGGAAGGAGTTCCACAGAGCTCGGCCCACAACAATGCCTCCAAAGTCATCTGAAGCCTATACTGTACATGTTTTGCCTTACACATTTTCCTAACACGGCTGGCACTGTGAGTATTAATCTGGAATAGTTAACAGGCTTGATCACATCTCCTGTGCAATACACTAGAGTTGTAATTAAGGATTGTAATGTCATTTGGCTTGAACATCCTGTTTAAACTACATTCAGTATACGGCTTGGATTCTGCAGGGGCAACAATGCCGAATAATGATTTTTAATTCATCAGGCTGCTAATATAAAGGGTAAGTTAATGAAACCCAGCATCCTCTGTAGTAAATTGAAATTGTTTCTCTCTCAAACTGTTTATTAGCTATTAAGAGTCCATTAACTATGCAGAACATTCATTTCAGTTTTACTTAAGGCCTTCAAGAGATTTGAAGTACTCTGTTTAATACCTACAGAAACTAAAACCAGGATTCTATGAGGCTGGTTTTCCTAGAGAGGACTAGGACTGTATACACACTATACATTTAAAGCACACACCCCCAAATAATATGGAAACTATTCCATTAAGGGTGCTGGAAACTGTAGCTCTGTGAGGCGTAAACAAAAATCAAAACAAAAGAATATAGAGAACTGGCCAACAGTGCATTCTGTGGTTCTCAACCTACATCTTTGAGAATCAAGGCATCCACTAGATCACACTGGCTCATCTTCTAAGAGAAATACATGTCACCCTTAATATTTTTTTAAAAATTGCTCGCTTTGACGGAACCAATAAGGATTATCCTTTCGACTAGTCTCCCTTGTCTTAAAAATTAAACAGAAAATAAAGCTAACTTCTTATCCCCACTCCCTGAAATGGGGCTGGCTGTGGCAAGGGAAATGTACCTAACACGTGCTCAGTCACGTTTTTCAGTAAAAGTGGTAAATCTGCAGCACACCAAACCTTGTTTGATTCCAAAAACCCACCAGCCCAGACAGCACTGGCAATAGTCAGGGATGAAGGGAATTGTGCTCCAGCATGCTCCTCATCTCATCGTTAAGTAGGTAGGGTGGATTTTGTATGTTGTTGGGTGATTTTCGTGGATCAACACTTTTAATGGGATTGTATGATTGCTGCCACTGCAAATCACTTTGGTAGTCCTTTGTGTGAAACAATACATAAACAGAATAAATCTAACCTAATCTCTACCCTACAAATTAGCCATTGTGTTCAGGTGCTGGGATCGTCCTTCTAGTTTCAAAATTAAACCATGTCGCTTAATTAAATAAGGCTGCTCCATTACTGATTCTGCCTCCTCGGTACTATTCAGAATAGTCTATTAGCTAGAACCAAGTGGGAATTTCAGGGCTATGAGGCTACCAGCTTGCTGACACTAAGCAGGGTCTAGGGCCAAGTTGCTGCCCAGATGGAGTGACTGCCTGGGAAACACATCTACCGTGTGCTGCCTTGGGGGAGAGGTGTGTGCGCAAGTAAATAAAAATAAGTAGAGAACCACAATTAAGAGGGAAAGGTTGATGGGGAAACAATTAACAGGCAGGTAGAAGTGGATTCAGCACAGCCTCAACATTTTCTCCATGGCAAATTTCACAAGGCACATAAACACTCCCCCTCTCCCCGCCACAAAAAACCCTGTCATAAATATGGCTCCAGCACTACCAAAATCTACCAGGGTGTAGAAACAAAATTTAAAAAAAGCCTTCCAGTAGCACCTTAGAGACCAACTAAGTTTGTTACTGGTATGAGCTTTCGTGTGCATGCACACTTCTTTGGATTTTTTTTAAAATTTTGTTTCAACTACGTAACTACCAGGATGTAGATTTCCCTAAACATGCCTCCACACTATATTCAGTTTATGGCTTGGATTCCGCAGGGGCAACCATGCTGAATAACGTACAATGGTGATTTTCAATTCACCAGGTTGCTAATGTAAAGGGTACCTCACTTGGCATGCCTATTCCCCTAGTTAACATACATATTATTAACTCCTCTTAAACTCACAGTATACGTGTGTGTGTGTGTGTGTGCGCGCGCGCATATATATATGTACATGTGTAACATGTGTATACACACACACGTGTATTATTAATAATTCCTCTTAAACTACACACATACACAAAATTATTAAAATAAATAAATATTCTCTTTTAAACCTGCCATTTACCCACTTACCACCGAGGCTCATCTTAATACCCTCAAACAGCGCCCCAACCCGCCCCCCCCTTTTAACCAATGCAAAAACAGTACCATTATCGTCAACGCTTCCCCCTTAAACCGGGCCCCTCACCAACTTCCCATACATTGGGACCAGACCTAATAATACCTTCTCAGCAGGAACAGCAGTCACCCTAACGCTCCTCTTTTAAACCTTTTTGCCCGTTTGCCCAACAGCCACGGGGAGGGGGGGGGAGCCCCCCCCACAACTAACACTCTAACAGTTAACCCTATAGTCGCCGCTATCAACAGCGCTCCGACAAGAGGAGTGAATGGTCACCACCACCATCCAAGAGACATTCGCATTGTCTTAAGGGCCAGAGCTACCGGGGAAGGAGGAGGTCACAGAGAAGACCTATGCCGGGAACAAGGGGGTGAAGGAAGGAAAGCCGTCCCCGCGGGCCCTGCCGCATGAGGCAGCGGCCTCGCCTTGCCTGAGGGCCGGCCCTGGTCAAGACTAACCCTCTGCCCCCCTCACGGAAACCGTCGCTTCCCCTCACCGTGTCCGCGCTCCAAACCGCCGCGCTCCCCGCTTTTGTCTTCCGGAGCCGCCGAGCACCGTCTGAGGGAAGAAGGCGAGGGACGGGCTCCGCTCGGCCTCCTCGCGCCCGGAGCCCCGCCCACTCCCCGCCTTCCCGGACTAGACCATTGCGTGCCAGAGAAGGGGGGTGCGCGTCAGTGTCCTCATTTTGTGTGTGCTCGTTTATTCGTTTTTCCCTTTTTCCTCCTCTCGCCTCGCTAGTCGTCTTAGCTGCTCTGCTCGCGTTTCTGCCAGAAAGCGGCCTGGCTTGACTTCTCTCCGCGCGCGCGGAACACACAGACAAACACCCCCGCCCACACAAACACCAATGGGCCCGGCCAGGAATAGGCGTCGCGCGCTGCCCGAGAGCGCAGAGACATACAGCACAAATATAGAGTGGCACGCCAAGCCTCAGTTTCTGGGTTCTGTCGGTTGCTTTCTTCCTGCGGGAAGGGGAGAGCAGAGCGACGGGCTTTGCAGAGGAATGGAGCGCAGGGTTGCAGCAGCCCACGGGGAAGTTCTTGTTTGCAAGAGCCGTGCGTTTCAAATAGGATAATTCCTACTGAAGCGCTCCCTAAGCCATTCTAGGGAGCATTTAATGAAGAGGTGAAATGAGGGTTCGCAAATGTTATCCATTCCCCTTAAAAAGAAAGAAAAGCGTCCTTTGGAATTTTTTATTTAAAATATTGTTTTAGTCATTCAATGAGCTCTCAAATGTTTGCTGCATGTTCACTGAACAGTTGATATGTTTGCTTGCTTGTTTTGTTTGTTTTTGTGCTTTTATGCTGCAAACTGGCCTGTGATCCTCAAAGAAGGGTTGTTGTTGTTGTCATAGAATCATAGAATCATAGAGTTGGAAGAGACCCCAAGGGCCATCCAGTCCAACCCCCTGCCAAGCAGGAAACACCATCAAAGCATTCCTGACAGATGGCTGTCAAGCCTCCGCTTAAAGACCTCCAAAGAAGGAGACTCCACCACACTCCTTGGCAGCAAATTCCACTGTCGGACAGCTCTTACTGTCAGGAAGTTCTTCCTAATGTTTAGGTGGAATCTTCTTTCTTGTAGTTTGAATCCATTGCCCCGTGTCCGCTTGTTTAGTCGTTTAGTCGTGTCCGACTCTTCATGACGGTATATACATGTAAACAACAACAACAACAACAAGGGTGATTGGAAGCAACACACAAACACACACACACAGTTCTAGCAAAGAGAAAATTCCTGTTCTTTCTCTTTCTCTCTCTCTCTCTCTCTCTCTTCAGGTTTTATTTCCTAGATGAACATTTATTGCCAGAGCCGTCTTAAGGGGATCTGCCGCCCTGGCGCGGCTATCCCTCCGGCGCCCCCGCCATGCCGCCTCTCCGCCGCCTCCCTCCCGCGCTTGCCGCCCCTTGGGAGGGGGGTGGGCGAGCGGGGGGTGAGGGGCGTGGCGCTGGAGCGGCGCGGGGCTCTGCGCGCCCTTCCAGCGCTTCCGGGATGGGAGGCGAGGGCGGCCGGCTCGCGCTCCCGCGCAGCTCGCGCTCCGCGCGCAGCTGGACGGCGCAGCGCTGCTGGGCAGCTCGCGCTGCATCGGGCGGGCGGCCGGCTGCGCGCGGGAGCGCGAGCCGGCCGCCCTCGCCTCCCAGAGCCCCAGCTGGAGTGCTGGAAGGTCGCGCAAAGCCCCGCGCCGCTCCAGCGCTCCAGCTGGGGCTCTGGGAGGCGAGGGCGGGCGGCTTACAGCCCGCCTGCCGGCGCGCGAGTGCCCGCCTGCCCGTGGGGGCGGGGGCGGGTTGGGGAGGAGGAGCCCGGTATGCCGGCGGGCTCGCGGGGGCGCCCCTGGGGCGCCCAGCGCCCTGGCGCACCGCGCCACCGGCTTCTATGGATGAGACGGCTCTGTTTATTGCACTTACTCAAAAACCTTTTAAAACTTCAATATGTCTGTGTGCAAGTTGCTAGGGCATCTGGCTTGCTGCATCGAAATGGAGACTGAGAGGGACCTTAAGCAGTTCCACGGTTCTGCTATAATCTGGAATGTGTGCAGAGGAGAGCAACCAAGGTGATCAAGGGTCCAGAAAGCAAGCCTTAGGAGGAAGGGTTGAAGGAGCTGGGTATGTTTAGCCTGGAAAAGAGGAGACTGAGAGGAGAGGAGATACAATAACCATCTTCAAATATTCCGAGGGCTGTCACATGGAAGATGGAGCAAGGTTACTTTCTCCCATTCCAGTAGAACCTGAACAAATGGATTCAAGTTGCAAGAAGGGAGATTCCAACTAAAAATCAGGAATAACTTTCTGACAGTAAGAGCTGTTGGGCAGTACAATGGTCTCCCTCAGGAGGTGGAGGACTCCTTCCTTGGAGGTTTTTAAGGAGAGTTACAGGTAGGTAGCCGTGTTGGTCTGCCACAGTCAAAACAAAATAAAATAAAAAATTCCTTCCAGCAGCACCTTAGAGACCAACTAAGTTTGTTCTTGGTATGATGTATCTGAAGAAGTGTGCATGCACACGAAAGCTCATACCAAGAACAAACTTAGTTGGTCTCTAAGGTGCTACTAGAAAGAATTTTTTATTTTATTTTGTTTTAAGGAGAGGTCAGGGATGCTTCAGTTGAAATTTGTGCATGGCAGGGGGTTGGACTAGATGACCCCCAGGGGTCCCTTCCAACTCTTCGTTTGTATTATTTCTATGGTCCGCTCCCACAAGCGCTGGGAGATTTTATTATTATTAGGCTTGGGCAGTGAAACCTCGGTAAACCCCTATCCACAGAATGGCGTGTTATTCTGTAATGTTTCTATCTCTGCAGCTGAGAAATAAGGGGAAACTGACACTTATGTGCGTCATGGGAAAATGACTCCAGGGAAGGAGAGGAGGCGGGGAGGAAACTGACCGGATAGAGAGGCGTTCACCCCTCTGGGGTTTTCCCTGACGTAGTAGTCAGAGAGAAAACACAGATGCTCCTTGACACCCATCCCATAACTTAGACTGTGTGGGTCCCACGCTGTGTCCCAGCACAATAAACCACTAAAATTCCTTGTGCAGACTTAATATTTATTTCTTGCATTGATATCCCACCTTTTTCTTAGCAGCTCCTGTTGGCTCTTTCAACCCTGCCGGCAAGGGATCCTGCTGGCCAGATCCACACCCTTGCGTATAAAGCTCACGACGTCCCCCACAAATAATCCTGGGAACTGTAGTTTCCCCCGCACATGCTACAATTCCCAGCACTTACACTACGGTTCCCAGGATTCTTGGTGGTGGCGGGAGTCATGTGCTTCAAATGCCTGCTGTGCACCTACCCCCTTCTACTGGAGGTCCTCCAGCAAATAAAACAGAGGGTGCAGAAAAGGGGAGGAGGAAATGGGGGGGGGACTTCCTGGGAGGTGCAACACTGCAATGCACTCCTCCCTCCTCCTCCTCCCTTGCAGCCTGGTCTTTTCCTCCCACCCATGTGGAGCTGGGGTCCTTCTCCCGCTGTTAAACATGGATGGTTCTATTCCCCCTCCTCATTTTTATCCACACGGCAAGCTGCTTTATAACAAGTCAGGGCCAAAGGATAAATGGACACAAATCTGACATCAGGAATCACAAGACAGAGAAACCAGTAGGTGAACACTTCAATCTCCCAGGACATTCTATACAAGATCTCAAAGTAGCTGTCTTAATACAAAAGAATTTCAGAAATAGACTGGAAGTAGAAGTTGCTGAATTGCAACTAATTTCCAAACTTAAAACCATGGAGAGACCTGGTCTGAATAGAGACATTGGATTCTTATCTCATTAATTCTTATCTGATATAATACATCTGACCCCTTGCTTTTTCCTGTAAGACCAATTGCAGTCGTTAACAGTTGTCAACAGGTTTTCCACCCCTATCAGCCAATCCCCCATTCCCACCACCCTTCTGAGTAATACCCCTCCCCACTCTCTCACTATATATAAGGGTCTGGTGATTTCTGTTTCAGTGTATCTGAAGAAGTGTGCATGCACACGAAAGCTCATACCAATAACAAACTTAGTTGGTCTCTAAGGTGCTACTGGAAGGATTTTTATTTTGTTTCGACCAAGTCAGACCATTTGTCCATCTAGCTCAGTACAGTCTACACTGACTGGCAGCAGCTCCCCAGGTTTCCAGACAGGAGCCTCTCCCAGCCCTACCTAGAGATGCCAGCAGGGACTGATGCCAACCTGGGACCTCAGCGACTGCTATGCCACACTGCCTTGCTGTTCTGCCAAGTTTCTCCTGTGCAAGTGGCGGGCAGTGATTGTGCCACCTTTGGAGTTGAGCCTTTGCGGAAGAACCACGTAATTCATAACTTGAGTTGTGCAAACTGTTCACTGCGAGAAACAAGAAGAAATCTTTCCTGCCTCCTCTTTTGTTGTCTGACCTCTTCCGTGAAGCCACTTCTGTTTTCTGAATTAACTGGGCTGAGAATGACAATAGCATTGTCTACCATTGCCAAATATTCCTTTAATCTGCAGGAGTCGCACGGCGCAAGTGTTGAGACTGTTTTCTTATATCTGAAAAGTATCTCTACTCTGCTCTTCAGCAGAAAAGACTCCCAAGAGCTTATAGAGGAACTTTTAAAAAGAGACAGCCTCTGTTCTCAGGCTTACAAAGCACATCAGGCCCTTCTCCGTAATGTTTCAGCAAGAGCCAGCATGCTGTAGTGGTTAAGAGCGGTGGACTCATAATCTGGTGAACCGGGTTCGCGTCTCTGCTCCTCCACATGCAGCTGCTGGGTGACCTTGGGCTAGTCACACTTCTCTGAAGTCTCTCAGCCCCACTCACCTCAGAGTGTTTGTTGTGGGGGAGGAAGGGAAAGGAGAATGTTAAGTCGCTTTGAGACTCCTTCGGATAGTGATAAAGCAGGATATCAAATCCAAACTCTTCTTCTTCTTCAGTTTGGTTATTTTAGCACTTTATGTAGTGATGTGTCTCAAGTTTGGCACTTTCGTTAATCAGTATTTTTAGCCCTTTTTACGACATCATATTCAACGCAACCAAGAAATCATTTCGTTTTATTCTTTATTTGTTTCGTTTAATTGTAATACAGAAAAAGCATAATAAAAACATTAAAAAAAGAAAAAGAAATCCATCGCAGCAAACAGTAATGATTAGTGTGATGTCATTGGAGCATCAGACCAATCAAAGCATTCCAGCAGCAAACATTTAAATATCAAAGAATCCTGCTTGAACACCCATCTAAACACAGGAAGAGGATTCTAACCAATCTCTCCGACAAGTTTATTGCACCACCAAAGTGGTACCGCTTGCATTTTCTAATTGCACGGTTAGTAAGGAAGGGACACAGAGCAGAGCGTCTGAAACAGCTTTGTAAGTGGGTAGGCAGTTCTTAAGGTAACCAGGTCATAGACTGACAAGACCTTTGAAGATTAAGATTAGTATGCTCAGTTGAGCCCAGAAACAAGTAAAGATAATATAAGACTGAAATAATTTAATCCAGTTAAAATCCTAGCTGTGCTTTGGATCAAAGGTAGTTTTCAGACTGTCTACAAGGGCAGCCCCACATAGAATTGCTTGCAGCAACAATGGTTTGCCTGTGGTTTTCCAGATGTTAGCCTCCGACTCCCATCAGGCCCAGCCAGTACACCTGGAAGTTGTAATCCAGCAACATCTGGGCAGCCCAAGGTCACCTGTTGTAAACAAAACCTGCCCTTTATAGGTTCTCCATCGGAAGGAGAAAATAACAGAGGCCAACCAGAGAATATTGAGAAGCAAAGCAGCTAGTAAGCCTGATCTTTATTAAAGCTGTTGCAACAGGGTACTCCCATCACACACAGGAGTTTGGAGGAGGACCTAGAACAAAGTTGTGCTTGCCCTTATATAGACATTTTGAAATTCCCTGCCCTGGAGCTCAAGACCATCCCTCCATACATCATATATACATCGCAGAAGAGGCGGTGTACAGCAGAAACCTGAGTGCGTTGTTTATCTCCTGTCTGCCAGGTTATATGATAATGCCTTATCTGATTCCCTTTCCTGGTATTCTGGCCATTGCTTTGAGGTGGTAATTACTTAATTCCTGAGACAATGGGAAGGTTACCTCACCCCCTCCCTCGTTGAATAGAAACATTTGGTCAGTTTTAGGAGTCAAAATGGTTTCAGGACTGTCCTCTCAGACATGTGGCCATTCATGTACGTGTTTGCTTGGTACACTTATGAACATTTATTATATATAATACCTTAAGATTCTTGTAACACACCCACACCTATAATTACAGTGCAGTAAATACAGTGGTGCCCCGCTAGACAAATGCCTTGCTAGATGAAAAACTCGCTAGACGAAGGCATTCGTCTAGCGGGAGGCTGCCCCGCTAGACGAAAAAGTCTATGGGGCTGCCTCGCAAGATGAAAATTTTTCGTCTTTTTTTTCGTCTAGTGAAAGCGCGGCTGTCATTGCCGCTTCGCTAGACGAAAAACCCGCTAGACGAAAATTTTCGCAGAACGAATTATTTTTGTCTAGCGGGGCACCACTGTATAGTATTATGAAGCGGCTTTGTCATGCTGGCCACATGACCCGGAAGCTGTACGCCAGCTCCCTCGGCCAGTAATACGAGATGAGCATTGCAATCCCAGAGTCGGATACGACTGGACCTAATGGTTAGGGGTCCCTTTACCTTTACCATATCCCAATAAAAGGGTCCGATTCCGGGTGGAATTCTGAACCCGGCAGGACGTTGTTTGAAAACCCCTGCCGGCGTAGAAATAACAGAGACCAGACCAGAGTTCTAACAAAAAGCAAGGCGGCTAGTTAAGCCTGATCAGTTTATTTTAAAGTACAGTGGTACCTCGCAAGACGAAATTAATTCGTTCCGCAAGACTTTTCGTCTTGCGGAAATTTCGTCTTGCGAGGCACCGTTTCCCATAGGAACGCATTAAAATTTAATTAATGCGTTCCTATGGGAAAAAAGTCAGGGAGCGCCGGTCGGAAGGGGCGCCGGCCGGCACTGGAGCCGCGCGGCGACGCATTTTAAGGCTGCAGCGAGCGAACTGTTCGCCCGCTGCAGCTTTAAAATGCGCCGTAGCTAAAAAGGCTTACCTTTTGGCTCCGGTGGGGGGGGGGGGTTTCCGAGTCGCGTCCGCCATTTTGGATCGACTCAGACATGCGCAGTCGATCCAAAATGGCGGACGCGACACGGAAAACACCCCCCCACCGGAGCCAAAAGGTAAGCCGCGCCCCTCCCGACCGGCACGGCGCCGCGTTTTAAGGCTCCGGCGAGCGCTGCAGCTTTAAAACGCGGCGTCGCGCCGCAGCTAAAAAGGCTTACCTTTTGGCTCCGGTGGTGGTGGGGGTGTTTTCTGCGTCGCGTCCGCCATTTTGGATCAACTCAGACATGCGCAGTCGATCCAAAATGGCGGGCACGACGCGGAAAACACCCCCCCACACACCGGAGCCAAAAGGTAAGCCTTTTTAGCTAAGGCGCGACGCCGCGTTTTAAAGCTGCAGCGCTCGCTGGAGCCTTAAAACGCAGTGCCGTGCCGGTCGGGAGGGCTTACCTTTTGGCTCCGGTGTGTGGGGGGGTGTTTTCCGCGTCGTGCCCGCCATTTTGGATCGACTGCGCATGTCTGAGTCGATCCAAAATGGCGGGCGCGATGCAGAAAACACCCCCCCACCACCGGAGCCAAAAGGTAAGCCTTTTAGCTGCGGCGCGACGCCGCGTTTTAAAGCTGCAGCGCTCGCTGGAGCCTTAAAACGCGGCGCCATGCCGGTCGGGAGGGCTTACCTTTTGGCTCCGGTGTGTGGGGGGGTGTTTTCCGCGTCGCGCCCGCCATTTTGGATCGACTGCGCATGTCTGAGTCGATCCAAAATGGCGGGCGCGATGCAGAAAACACCCCCCCACACACACACCGGAGCCAAAAGGTAAGCCTTTTTAGCTATGGCGCGATGCCGCGTTTTAAAGCTGCAGCGCTCGCTGCAGCCTTAAAACGCGGCTCCGGCGGCTCACAGTGGTACCTCGCCAGACGAATTCGTCTTGCGAAAAACAGCCATAGACGAATTCGTCTCGCGAGTCAACTAAAAACTCGCAAAACCCTTTCGTTTTGCGAGTTTTTCGTTGTGCGAGGCATTCGTCTTGCGGGGTACCACTGTATAGAACTGTTGGCAACAGGGTTCTTACTCACAACAGCCGATGAAGAACCCCGAACAAAAGAGCTGTTGAACATTTATATAGTTTTGACACAGTACAGAACAAAGAAAAAAATAGCATTATCTGGGTGCGGTGAGGGGTTCGCAGCGGGTGAATAGGTGTCGGAAGGGAGGGGGTCTTTTATCGGAGGGCCATGTCTAGATACAAAAGGTGTTTTTCAGGGTGGTTGCTGCCCTTGGGAGTTTCCGTTAAGGAAGCATTTGTGTGTGCATTTGCCCTACAGCTTTATTTGCTCAATAAAAACCCCTCTTCCTGACTTGGGAGGGTCTGTGTGTTCGTATACAAACATGTTGGGAAGACCAGTGGGTAGGGATAGAGAAAGTTACAAAGAAAATGTTAACGCATATCTTGAGATACAGAAGTTATAAAGGTGGCACAAAGATATACATTTTGGGATTACAGTATCCAAGGATCAAGACAAAATGCATACAGTTTATACTCAAGTTTATAAACAGGGCTGCCTTCAGATGTCTTCTAAAAGTCTGGTAGTTGTTTCCTTTGACATCTGGTTTACCTTGACCAGCATCTTAAGACCTCTTCTCACACAGCAAGAGGAAAAACAACAAACGACCATTTTAATGAAGCAACGTGCCATATGGGTCCTTGAGTAAATATAAAATACGTTTATTAGGTTTGATGAACTTCTTGGCAGCATGCATCAATAAAAACCCACGGTTTCTTCATGCTTCCTTACAAGCTTTGAAGAAATTATGAGCTTGTATCAAGCGTGAAATTAAGGCAGTACTAAACGTAATTTTTAAGCAAGTAGAAAATTTCCATTTTCGACTCTTCTCATTCTGGCTAAAGTCAACCATCATGTTTTCATCAAAAAAAAATAAGCCCCTTGGCTTTGTGTTTTGTTTAAACCGATGCAAATCTCTGGTTTTGCTAGAAAGATGAGGCGATGCATTTCATATTAAGTTATTCCATCTGCTTGCAATTGCACCCTGCATTTACGTCGCAGCGGTCCAGCGGGATGAAATCCCACAAGACCTCTCCTCATCCCAGAGGGGAGAATTTGGGAGCGGGGGGGGGCATTTCCCGTGCTGGAGGGGTGTCCTGCCCCCCCGCCTTTGCCCCTCCTTCCTGCTGCACAAGCCCCATAGCCAGCTAATAGGACTGGCCGGGGGGCGGTGCCTGGATCCAGTCACCAGCCTGGGCACTGCCAAAGCACACATCCCCAAAACAGGACCTGTCGCATCTCAGGTATATTTCTGGTCTCCAGTTCCACCTCCCTCCAGGTTAGCTCCCACATTTTGCAAAATAAACAAATAAATAAAAATGGAATAAATTCCTGGCAATGCTGAAGTCCGCCTGGGTCTAACTTGGATCTAGAATAGATCCTGCTCTGCACAGTGAACAATAACTTCTCGACTCATGGCTTGTACTGATGGTAAACGTCCAGATGTTGACCTTAATGAAATGAATGATTAATCTAGTCACAAGAATGTCATATCTGGCACAGAAAGAACAAACCATTTTGTTTTCATGTCCCTCGCTGACACAAACCTCTTTTTAATAGAGTCTTTTTAATAAAAGTGGAAGTGCAGTGTGGTGGTTTAGGGTTATGGGCTAGGACCTTGCGAGACCAGGGTTCAAATCTTCACTTGCTCACATTAAACTCACTGGGTGACTGACGTTGGAGGCCAGCCACTGCCTCTCTGCTTTACTTTCCTGGCAGGGTTGTTGTGCGGATTAAGCAAGGAGAGGGGAGAAGCATGTGTTCCATTTTTCATTTCATCAAATTTACATGCTGCTTGATGGCCAAAAAAAACCACCCCAAAACAAAAACCTCAAAGCATGTTTCCAAAAAAGATAAAACCATAAAATTAGGGGTGGAATTCAATGCATTAAAACATGGAACATTTTAAAATATTAGCAGATTAAAATTCCCGCCAGCTTTTCTTAACACCTGGGTAAGCCACCTTGGGATAAAAATGCAGTAAATAAGAAATATAGTAAAAAGGGTCTGTCATAAAAAGGGTCTGGGTGAAATCAAAAGCTTCCTCCCGGGATCTAAGTGGGCTGTTCTGAAATCCCACAAGAGTTCTGTAAGGGGAAATTAGAATCTAGAATTGTAGACCTGGAAGGGACACCCCCCCATCCTCTAGTCCAACCCCCTGCAATCTTAAGAATCTCAACTAAAGCATCCCTGCTGCTTAAAAACCTCCAAGGAAGGAGAGCCCCCTGGGTGCAAAAGGGGGGAAGCCAGAAATTCACCTTGGGGATGAGAGCCACCGTTTTTTTTTTGCAGTGACAAATTTTGCCAAGTTGCAAGGATGGAGGCGGAGGCCTCTCATCCCTCCCTCCCGGACCACTCAAAAGTGCTTTCTGCAGGGACAAGTGGAACAAAAGAGCCCAGCCGAAGGCAGCTGGAAGCGCTCAGAAGGGCAAAAGTCTCCCTTGAGGCTTCATTTCTGGGGAGGAGGAGGAGCCAGCAAAGCGAAAGGAAAAAAAACAAAACGAGTCCTGGAGAAAACCAAGCAACGCCAGGGCGCAGCATATCCGGAGAGGCTCTCCATGAATCCGTGGCTTCTCCTCTCCTGCTTGCTGCCCTTCCTGGGAGCCGGAGAGCTTTGGCATCCCGGATCCAGGCTGCCTTCCTTGCATTCCAGGGGCAGCGAGGAGGGGACAGAAGAAACCGCCTTGCAGGTAGGTGCGACCGGGGAGAGGAGAGGGAGAGGTCAGCTGGAGTCCCAGACTTTGCGCGCAGCTTCCTTGTGGGGCTGGAGGAGAGAGAGATCTCCATCCCAGTCCCAAATGTGGCGGCACAGCCAAGGCACACACGCATATCCAACACATATTTAAAGCATATGGCTTCTCCCTACCCCTTAAAAAATAAATACCGGGCATCAGACACGGGGTGGGGGGGTTTACAGGTCCCAGGATTTTGGTGGTGGTGGGGAAGATGCGCTTTAAATCTATGGTGTGCATCTGCCGCACAATTTACTCCCGAGCCGACCTCGCTGGAATTAATGGACCCAATTTAATCACAGACATGGATTTCAATGGGCCTACTCTCGAGTAAAGCTTAGTTGGCTACCACCCCCTTCCAGATCCCCAAGTCTGCTCTTTAAATTATAGGTTGGTAGCCGTGTTGGTCTGCCATAGTCAAAACAAAATAAAACTATGTTTAAATTATGTTCTTAATGCTGTACACCACCCTGGGATCTTTGGATAAAGGGAGGTGCAGATATTGAAATATTATATAATAAAATACATAACCATGTATTTAATAGTAATAATACATGCCCAGCGCTGCTTCCCATTGATTCCAATAGCTTAGCTTCGTATTCAGCTGGGAGTTCATACAAAAGTTACGTGTCTTGTTTTCTATGTTTGTATGCTGTTTCGTACCGAATCAAACTGGAGCTTGCCCTTTAAAAAGTTGGAGGAAATAAAAAAAAAAGAAAGAGGGGTGGGGGAAAAGAAGGGTACAGAGGGAGAAAAAAATGGTCATGCTTGGAGTTTAAGGGGTTAAGGAGAAAGGCATACAGGAAAAGTGGGTTTTGGTGTGCAGTTGAAGGAAGAAGAATAAGCCCAGTTTCAAATATGTTTCCCCCTGTAAAATTGACAAGCAGTGAACAGCAGATGCTTTGGAGGCCATTTTCAACAAATATTTCTCAGTGAATAAATGAAAGTGGATAGGTTTTGTACTCCACATCTTCACCACAAGATGTCAGACTTGAAACCCTAAATCCTGAAAGTGGGGATGTTGTTGGTGAAAGTTTATTGTTGTTTAGTCGTGTCCGACTCTTCGTGACCCCATGGACCACAGCACGCCAGGCACTCCTGTCTTCCACTGCCTCCCGCAGTTTGGCCAAACTCATGCCAGTCGCTTCGAGAACAATGCCCAACCATCTCATCTTCTGTCGTCCCCTTCTCCTTCTGCCTTCCATCTTTCCCAACATCAGGGTCTTTTCCAGGGAGTCTTCTCTTCTCATGAGGTGGCCTCATGTATTGGAGCCTCCGCTTCAGGATCTGTCCTTCAGTGAGCACTCAGGACTGATTCCCTTAAGAATGGATAGGTTTGATCTTCTTGCAGTCCATGGGACTCTCCAGTGTCTCCTCCAGCACCATAATTCAAAAGCATCAATTCTTTGGCGATCAGCCGAAGCATAATAAAATCAGTTTATGATGCCGTACTAATTTTGTGAGCTATGAGATTCTCTGCTGATTTGGCTGCAACATAGACGAACAGCAAATTGCTCAGAAATTGTGGGTCCTTGTGGTAAGTTGGTGCTGTTCAGGCAATTGCTGTCTTGGCATAAAACAAATACATGTTTGTGTGTTTAGCATTTTTTAAGTTCAGCAAGTAATCTTGTGGAAGGGTAATCATTGGGCTTTGAGAGTTCCTCTTGGCACTTGGTGGTTGTGAACCACTGGGGGAAAAAACCCATTGTACTATCACTGTTTACTTTAATTGCATGTAACTGATCCCATACCCTCCAACATTTCTCCAATGAAAATTGGACGCCCCATTCCATAATGATAATTTTACTATTTATACCCAACACATCTTACTGGGTTGCCCCGGCCACTCTGGTTGGCTTCCAATATATAATAATAATAATAATAATAATAATAATAATAATAAACATTAAACATTTTAAAAAAACACTTCCCTATACAGGATTGGCTCGGGGGTCAGAAAATTCCATACCCTCCAATATTTCTCCAGTGAAAATAGGGACATTCTAAGGAAAAGCGGGACATTCCAGGATCAAATCAGAAACCAGGATGGCTTCTCTAAATCAGGGACGTCCCTGGAAATTAGGGACACTCGGAGGTTCTGTGATTATGGCGTAAGGCACACTTAAGGTATGTTAAATGAAATGTGCCTATATGCAAACAGAAAGCTGTGTGGATGAAGAAAGGAGAGAATGTAGAAAAATTAAGGGATGGGTGCCGGTAAGACTCCAAATAAAGAGAGACGAGAGAAAAGTGAAATGAAATCCAGAAGTGCCTGCAGGTTAGGTTCCCAAGATTTGGAGCAAACAGCAATTTAGGTTTTCATTTGAATTGTTTTCAGTGGTAAAGAGCAGCTTTTGCAGGGCAAAAAAAGGGGGGAGGGGGAACGCTCAGAAACACACCTGGAAAGCCCATACCTGTGCCTAGAAATGCAGAGAAAAAGTGTGAATGAACCCACTGCCATTGATGATTTAATGCAGGGGTGGCCAACTTCCAAGAGACTGCGATCTACTCACAGAGTTAAAAACTGGCAGTGATCTACCCCCTTTTTTGGTTTTTTTTTTTTTTTTAGGAAGGAAAGCCCTGTTTTGGGGGGTTCACGTAAAAGTTGTTGAGCTTCTTTAGGGAAGAGGAAAGCAACATTGAGCTTTTTTTTTTAGGAAGGAAAGGTCTATTTTTGGTGGTTCAGGTCATTTTTGGGGTGCAGGGCAAAGATGTTGAGCTTTTTTTTAGGGGAGCCAAAGTTTTTTGGCTCCTTTTGGGGGAGCCACTGATCTACCGGTGATCTACCACAGACGGCCAGTGATCTACCGGTAGATCGCGATCTACCTGTTGGACATGCCTGATTTAATGGAAGTTATCAGTATGGGAAGATGCACCTTATTTGGTTAACTGTAATGCTCCACAGTTTTTACAGGTCAATGTGGCCTTGGGCAAAAGAGGGCAGGTATTATTGCCAGCTGATAGTACAAAGTGGGTGCCCAACCTGTGGGCCTCTAGGTATCTTAGACAGAAACTTCCATCTTCCTTGATCGTTGGCCGTGTTGGGCAAGGCTGATGGGAGCTGGAGTCAAAACACGTGGTAGGCCAGAGTTTCCCCCATCACTGATATAAACGTTGGGCCATAAAACGAAGCTACACACACATAACTACAAATGCAGAATGCTAATTCTCAGATAAATCTCTTATATTCCATGACCCGCCCCGCCCCCCAATGTAACTCGTCTTTTTGATCCCAAGGAAACACTTGGGAAACAGCAGAGGTAGCATCCAGCTTTGTTGACAGGCCTCTGCCTAGTTGTCGTCGTCGTCATCATCATCTGTCTGTCTTGAGAGACAATGGAGTGTGCCTCTGGGGGTGAAGTCAGACTGCTGTGTTAGCAGCACTGAAGTGACCTCGCCGGGGTGCAAGCCTAGGCAGTGCGTGTGGAGGTCCTGGCAGTGGTGGAGCTTCATGCTCTGGCACCGGGGGGGGGGGGTGGAGAGCAGGCAGGGGGGGGGCTAGCGCATGTCCTGAGGGCGTGGCACACTGCCTGCAGGGGCGTGGCGCCCAGCACGGGGGCAGCCGCGATGGCACCCTACTGGGTGTTGGCAAATGTCCCACCCGGGGTCAGTTGTGAGACTGCCCCGAACCTGGAACAAAGAAGAAGAAGAAGAAGAAGAAGAAGAAGAAGAAGAAGAAGAAGAAGAAGAAGAAGAAGAAGAGTTTGGATTTGATACCCCGCTATATCACTACCTGAAGGAGTCTCAAAGCGGCTAACATTCTCCTTTCCCTTCCTCCCCCACAACAAACACTCTGTGAGGTGAGTGGGGCTGAGAGACTTCAAATAAGTGTGACTAGCCCAAGGTCACCCAGCAGCTGCATGTGGAGGAGCGGAGACGCGAACCCGGTTCCCCAGATTACGAGTCTACCGCTCTTAACCACTACACCACACTGGCTCTTGTGCACATTCCCGGCTACGCGAGACTGGTGGCACATTCAATATGCGATTGTTCCCCAGTGCGAAGAACAACACGCACAAGCCATTGATGAGGCTAAATTATTTATTATAGGTAAATTCAGAATATGTCTCTGCTAGCCAGCTCAGATACTCAGAGCTGTGCATAAGAGCGTCTAGCATCTCTCGAGCCAGAACTGAAAGTAAAGTACAATAACATCACATGTGTGAGAAATCAGATATAGGACTACTGGCTTTCTCACAGGATAAAAACAGACACATGTTACACTGGCCTCACTGTTGCTTTTGCAGCCTGGCGTGTACAAATATCCCAACACTGGGATCGCGCTGCCGGGGCAGTGTGCTCCCCCCGCATTCCTCTTCCTCCGCCAGTGGGTCCTGGGCTGCCCAGACAACAAGACCCGCCCCCCCCTCGGCCTCTCTGATGTGGTCCAAAGGAAAGCAGAGCAATACGTTTGGCACTAGCTTGGTTGCCGGAGTTGCCGGAAGGAGGGGTACAAGGTGCCATCCAACAAACAGACAGACAGGCTTCATTACATTTCAAGAGCGTAATTATGCTTTTGTTTTTTCTTTTTCAGGAAAGCATTAAGAGAATCAGGCATCTGAATTCGTTATCATCTGGCGTCAACGCCACTGCTGTCTATGGAATAAATAAATTTTCCCACTTGTCTCCTGAAGAATTTAGAGGTACAGAGTATTACGTTACAAAATATTTAATGCTTTTGCAAACAATACCACCTTGCCTTATCTTCAGTGCAAGCTATTTTGACATCCTTTTGATAGGATTTGGTGTGCCTAAACATCGTGCTAAGCAGGACTAAAGTGCTCGTTTTTGTCTTGAGATTATCTACGGTCTCCCTAAATTTCATACTCTCTGAGCTTCAACCTGTCAGAATGTTTCATTATGCATGTTGCTATGGCGATTATTACTTTTGCGGCTATTAACCATCCCTTTCTGAGTTTATTTCATTTAACCATCCCTTTCTCTAACAGGATCTTTTCCCTTCATAGTTTGGTATCTCGGGGTCTAGAGTAGAACTGAGAATTGAGCAGTGCAGACTTTTGCAGAAAGCAAGGATTTGTCAAAACAATAAAGCCCGAGATCATTCAGTAGTTATAGAATGCTTGGCAAGTAGATGGTATGAATGATGGCTGCTTGCTGTGGCCAAGAGACAGCGAAAGGAAAACAAGGTGGCCCACACGAACAAGCCTCTGTCTTGTGGTAGATCATTTGTATCAGTTCCTGGCTTAATAAGCCTTACTTTATTGAACTGGGAACAAGCACCCATCCTTCACCTCATCACATACTGGCTCACTTCTGATCCTCATCTCTTTAAACAGCAGTTTCACTTTGTGCTCAAACTGGGGAACTGTGCTTCACAAATTTCAATCTAGTTGGCGCAAGGGCATTCCCAGAAAACTGGCCATATATGGTCTCTCCCCAGAGTATCTACTAAGCCTAGACATGGGAAGGGCCAAAAACATAACCAAAGAAAGATTCAGGGATATTGAAGTCCAAAACGACTTCAATCAACTTTCGATATAACGTTCAAAGGCCCCATCTAGCAAACTATCTCAAAATACTAGACAACGCTAAACACCGATGGGCTTTCTCCAGGGCTCTTCCGTCAGCCCACCTAGAGGGAAGATACAATAAGATCGCGATCGAACAAAGATTGTGCCCCTGTAATAGCAATGAGATAGAAACTATTGGGCATGTTATTTTACACTGCCCATTATATCGAGATTCAAGAAAAGAGCTGATTGAACCAATTCTGAGGAAATTGCCTGGTAGCATAGATGATACCTATACCAGACTTCTCCTAGCAGATAAAGACCCCGAAATCACCAGGGCTGTGGCAAAGTACTGTTACATTGCGACCAGAATCAGACGAGTAGTGATGTCAACAATAGACCCTCGAACTTTAACCCCAATGGAACGATAATAGTAGAGACCAATGAATTTAAATTTTAAACACTAAAAGGTCGAAACTTGGCTTGGGTGTGGGCGTCGGTTCTATGATTGGCCCGCATTCCTGTTTTTGTTTGTGGCATAACACAACTTACACTAATATGTGGTTTTATAAATTGTTTTCTGGTCCTTGACCGTAATAAAGATTTACTTACTGTGGTTCATAGAATCATACAATTGTTGAGTTGGAAGGGACCCCCGAGGGTCATCTAGTCCAACCCCCTGCAATGCAGGAATCTCAGCTAAAGCTTCCATGACAGATGGCCATCCAACCTCTGCTTAAAAATTTCCAAGGAAGGAGAGCCCACCACCTTCCAAGGGAGACGGTTCCAGTGTCAAGACAGCTCTTACCTTCAGAAAGTTCTTCCTGATGTTCAGTCGGAATCTCCTTCCTTGTAACTTGAAGCCATCGGTTCGAATCCTACCCTCCGGAGCAGGAGAAAACAAGGTTGTGCCAGGTGCCACCTTCCACGGGATAAGCCCTTGAGATATTTGGTTGAAACAAGCCAAGAGTGTAACGTTAACATGCTGCAGGAAAAGATGGGAGAGTAGGGCAAGGGGACATAAGAAGAAGGGCCTGCCTGATCAGGCCAATGGCCCATCTGGTCCGCATCCTGTTCTCACAGTAGTTGACTGGATGCCTGTAGGAAACCCACAAGCAGAACCGAGTGCAAGAGCAACTCTCTCCTCCTGGGGTCTCCAGCAAATGGTATTCAGCAGCACTGCTGTCTCATGACTGTGCAGCCAGAGCCAGAGCCTCCAACATGGACAGGAGCCATTGATTATCAGGGGTCAGGTATATTACAAATGCTGACCACGGTACTCCGATATCAGAGGGGGAAAACGGATTATGAGAATGGAAGAAATACTAGGTTTAGGGTAAAATGTGTTGATTTTTATATTTTTGAAGTTGGAATCAGAAGGAACAATGGCAACAGCCTTACTAAGTTAAATGAAGAAAGGATATAAGAAGTTAAGATTTGGAATATGATATTTTGTTTGATAAGAACAAGTTGTATGATTAAGATATGTTGGTTATAACTGTAAGACTAAGATTAGATGTAAGAAATAAGATTTTACAATGTTACAAAGTTACTAAAGAAGATTAGAAATGAACGCAGAAGAGAGGACGTGAGGAAGTCCCAGGTTTAGGATTTTAAGAAGAGAAGGATTGTTAAATAATTGTGTTTTTTGTTGGTGTGTTTTTGTGTAGTGTGTGTTGTTGTACTTTGTTTAATTTGATTTTGAAAAATCCAATAAATTCTTATTAAAAAAAAGATTATCAGGGGTCAGCAAACTTTTCAGCAGGGGCCAGTCCACTGTCTCTCATACCTTGTGGGGGGATAGACTATATTTTGAAGAGAAAAAAAATGAACGAATTCCTGTGCCCCACAAATAACCCAGAGATTCATTTTAAGTAAAAGGACGCATTCTACTCATGTAAAAACACGCTGATTCCCGGACCGTCTGTGGGCCGGATTTAGAAGCCGATTGGGCCGCATCTGGCCCCCGGGCCTTAGTTTGGGGACCCCTGGATTAAGTCTTCTCCGAGAATTTGTCCAATCCCCTTTTGAAACCATCCAAGGCGAGTCCCATAATTTAACTATGTTCTGCATAAAGAATTGACTTCTTACATCGGGAGACCAAGTGAACCCGACACCTGTTTCTGGCTATTTGTTATTAAATTTGTGGAATTTGTTAAGTTTGTGGAAAAGCTCTCCCAGGGAGGCTCACCTACCGCCTTCATGACGTATCTTTAGGCAACAGGCAATATCCAACAGGGACAGCTCAGTTGGTAAGCATAATAATAATAATAATAATAATAATAATAATAATAATAATAAATTATTATTATTATGCCCTACCCCAGCCACTCTGAGCGGCTCCCAATCAGTGGTTAAAACAATACAGCATTAAATATTAAAAGCTTCCCTAAACAGGGCTGCCTTCAGCATGAGACTCTTAATCTCAGGGTCGTGGTTCAAGTCCCACGTTGGGCAAAATATTCCTGCACTGCAGGGAGGTAGACTAATGATCCACCTAGACCCTTCCAACTCTACAATTTTATGATTCTATGATTATCCCAGGTCTTTGGTGTTTTAAACTGGGGGAGGGATTGTTTTGTTCATTATTATGTTGTTTATTTTTGCGTTTCTGTACTGTAAAGCGCTGTAAATCATAGGATCCTCGGATGAAGGGCAGCATCTACATTTTATAAATAATAATGACTGGGGGAAATGCAAGTGGCTTGGCTTTTAGAAACGATGTCCTCTGAATCGGCTGTAACCAAAACTAGAAAATAACAGAACTTTTGTTTTATTTTAAAGCTACTTACTTACAAAGTAGACTTTTTAAAGTTCCCAAGTATGTGCCGGGAGCGAGCCTAGAGGGCACAGAAACACCCTTACCAGCGAAGTTTGATTGGAGGGACAAGAATGTCGTTACCGGCGTGAGGAATCAAGAAGCGGTAAGTTCCACAGTTGATTTTCTGCCTAACTTTGGACCTGCTTCCCTCAAAAACTCTAAATGAATAAATGCTTAAGCCAAGAAAGAACTTAGCATATGAAGTTGAAAAGTGTGCAATGTACCAAATCTTTGAGAAAGAATATTTTGAAGAAGACGACTAGATGTTCTAGTTTAGATGAGATGTAACATGTAAATTTGTATGTATGAATATACAGTAAATCCTGGGAAAGAATTTACTGAAGAAGCCCAAAATTGTCCATGGGCGAAACAGGGGACAAACACCGGCACCCTGTCTAATTTTTGTGCGTCACATCTTAAATATTCCATCTGATTGGACTTGCTTTCATCTATTAACATCTGTGCGTATCATCTGACTGAACCTATTTTCATCAATATCTACAGGAGCCTGCTAAAGACATTTAAAGACTGAAATTGTCCTGTTGTACTAACTTGAATGAGTTTTCTCTTTGTGGCTTCTTTGTTTGACTTCTTGTATTGCTCACTTTTTGATTGGACTACCAATATAGAATTCAATACGTGGAGTGGTTTGGTAGATTTGTGTGCGCTGTTTGTGTGCTGCTTATTGTATACTGATTTCCCTCAAAACTCCAGCAACCTTAAGGTACCATAATACAATGAGGCAAGATGAACAATAAGATAAGAAAGGGAAATTAACACAGAAATATTGAGTAATGATTTAAAATAGATAGGCAGAGGGGTGTGTAACCTCTCTTGTTCTTTAAGGGTATATGGTATTGTTTGGTAAATGTGACCCAGGTGGCGCTGTGGGTTAAACCACAGAGTCTAGGGCTAGCTGATCAGAAGGTCGGCGGTTCAAATCCCTGCCACGGGGTGAGCTCCCGTTGCTCGGTCCCAGCTCCTGCCCCACCTAGCAGTTCGAAAGCACGTCAAAGTGCAAGTAGATAAATAGGTACCGCTCCTGCGGGAAGGTAAACGCGTTTCCGTGCGCTGCTCTGGTTCACCAGAAGCGGCTTGTCATGCTGGCCACATGACCCAGAAGCTGTCTGCGGACAAACGCCGTCTCCCTTGGCCTATAGAGCGAGATGAGCGCCGCAACCCCAGAGTCGGACACGACTGGCCCTGATGGTCAGGGGTCCCTTTACCTTACCTTTGGTAAATGTAAGAGTAGGAATTGATTTATTTGGAACCATAAGCCTCCGAGAATTAAATATAAACTACTGATTGATACAAAAAGTAGAGGTGGCCTGGCATTGCCAGATCTAGACTTTATCATGCAGCGGCAGGCTTTATGTGGTTAAAGGAATGGATTGTATTAGAAAATCATAAGCTGCTAGATCTTGAGGGATTTGAAAATAAATTCGGCTGGCAATGCATACCTGGTGGAGGACAAAATTAAAGCTCATAAGGGGTTTAATAACCACATCATTAAAAAATCTTTATTAAAAATTTGGGAAAAAACATAAGAGACTATTGGAACCCAAAAAACCCAAATGGGTCTCTCCGATTGAAATAATTACAGTCAAAAAAAGAAACTCAAACGGAAATTGGGGTAAATATAAAGATCTGATAGAAGAAAAAGATGGGAAACTAAAATTAAAAGACTATAATGATATTAAACATTTCCTAACAGGTTGGATCCAATATCATCAAATAAATAGTAAATTCAAACCAAGAACAGAGCACAAAAAGGGTTTCTAGATGATTCTTCTCTGCTAGAAAAACATCTCTTGCATAATAGAAGCAAAGTAATATCAGCATGTATAATATCTTATTGGAGTGGGAGGTAAAAGACGAGATGATTAAGAAACTATGATCAAATGGGCGAAAGACTTGGGGAAAACAATAGATTTGAAAAATGGGAGAGATTGTGGGGAAAGGTGTGGAAGTTCAACGGCGGCAGAGGGGATCAGAGAAAAATTTGATCAAGATGTTCTACAGGTGGTATATGACACCAAGTAAAATACACAAAATGTATAAGCTAAGAGCAGCTCTTGTTGGAGATGTCACAAGGAAGAGGGGACCTTTTCACACATGTGGTGGCATTGCGAGAGGATTCAAAAATTCTGGACCCAGGTATTAGAAGAAATAAAAAAAATGATGAATATAATATTAAAAAGAACCCGGAATGGTTTTTGTTGTGAATTATAGATGGAGAAATAAAAAACAAGATGAAAAATTATTTCACTATGCTACCGCTGCGGCCAGAACTTAATAGCCCAATATTGGAAAAAGGAAGAAACACAAGAAAGTAAAGAATGGCAAGAAAGATTATTTACTATATTGATTTAGCCAAATTAACGGACAAAATAAGAGGATCAATGACCAAAAGTTCCAACAAGACTGGGAAAGTTTGGAGAATACTTTAAAAAAGCAATGCCCCATGGTGAAATGCTGGCTCATTTCTAGATATCCTTATCTTGAACAAAAGGAAAGAATAAAGAAGGAAAGGAAAGGAGAAACGAAGTAGAAATAGGAGTATAGGATTTCAGAGAGGATTTCAGAGTGGTAAAAGGAGTGTTAGAATGATTACCAGGATTAAGACAAGTGGAAGCCTTGAATAAAGAGGTAGTAGAAAATGAAGAGATATAAATAGACTGAAGAAATAAGACAAGGATATGTATCGCTAAAGGGTAATAGAAAATAATGTAAAGGTTATGTTTCTTTTAAAGTCTGTATGTAATACTACATTTCTTACATACAGATGTATTGTGAACTATTTTCGTTCTTATATACGACACCAAAAACTTGTTTTGTTAATCTTTATTTTTCTTTGTTTGCTTAGGTTGAAAGGATGTACATATTTTAAGGATTGTTTTTTCTGAATTTACGCAATAAAGTTTATATATAAAAATTTATAAAAAAAAGAGTAGGAATTGATAAATCGACAGCTGTTGAATAATGGGAGTTGAACATAAGGAATGGATTGTGAACCAGAGATAGGTGTGTGCTATTAAACAGCAAAAGGGGGGCGGGACACAGGAACACATTTAGGACAAAGATTGGGAGGTCATCTTTTTTGCATTAAATTTGTTGGTAATTCGGCACTGATTTGTTCAAAATTTGGAAAAACCAATAAATTGGCACAAAGAAAGAAAGAAAAGATAATACAATGAGGGTTGCAGTGCCCTTTTGAGATGAGAATACATCTCCATTGTTGACACGGCAGCGGTGCATGTTTATAGCCCCATTTCTCTGGTTGATATGAACTGGCTTTTTCATTACAGGTAGTAGAAAAGCCAAAGTGAAGCCTCTGCACCTGCCGTATTTTTATTATTTTTAAATCCATCAATGTCTGTCCACAATGTCTGTCAATGTCTGTTGAGTGGTTTACAGTTTAAGGCTCATTACTGTTCCACAGAAATGTGTATCTCTTTAAAAGAAAGAAGGAAATGAAATGACCTAGTTCTGCAGCTGTGGGGCAGTACAGCAGGTGATGTTAAGTTTGTATTGATTTAAGGCTTATCAGCAATCGGATACAGTATATAAGGAGGTCTGCGTACCTCTCTGTATCCTGGGTGGAAGGTCATGTTTCTGTAGCGTTCTTGTAGTTAATGTAACTTCTGTTATTTTTCTTTAATTAAAACAACTCCTAATTATATTTTGCAGTCTCCCCAGAATGCTTTTTGTCGCACAGTTACTCAGTTTAAATACCCCAACAGGGGGCCCTCTAGAATGGATATAGGGAAGCAAAGGGGGACAGAAAATGCCTGAAAATTGCTTCCCTCCCTGTTCCAATGACGGAAGCCTTTCTGCCAGTTGAGCAACACCGCTGGATAAAACACTATCCATACGGAACTATGTGAAAAACAAGCTATTTTGAAATAAATTTGTGCTTAAAAAAAAGTATGAAGGGCAACAAACGACGATTTTTTTTCTAAATAATTTTAAAATTAATTTTCATTTTTAACAACCCAACAAAAGCCACACTAATACAATACCAAATTACAATACGATTAAAAAAACCAATTATCCAATACCAAATTAAACAATTTTCAATGACTTCCCGGGTTCTGGATTTCAGGGAATGATGTTCTTATTTCGTCCTGCTCCAATACTCTTAGTCCAGATACGACAGTTCCGATCTTGATCCTTTATTTTAACAGCCGCTGATCTGATGACTTTCATTCGTATTTAACTGCTCCATATCCATTAATTTTGCAAGGGGAGATTCTATCCTGTAAATTCCTGTGTGAAATGTTTGTTTTACAATCATCTTTGCGCTTCCTATTGTAATCCATCACACTCGGCATTTCTTTTCCAGTGTGGCGGCTGTTGGGCTTTCAGTGTTGTCAGTGCAGTAGAGTCTGCGTATGCAATTAAAGGGAACGTTTTGGAGAACCTCAGCGTGCAGCAGGTTATCGACTGTTCATACGGGAATAAAGGCTGTAGCGGTGGCTCTACGGTTACTGCACTGAGTTGGCTGAATCAGGTATTCATTTCTTACAAAACCCACAGGCTCCATTAATATGTGACAGTGTAAAGAGAAGGCAAATCTCAGACTTGAAAAACATTGCCCTCTTGTAAGTAGATCAAAGGCTGCATTGTTCCAAATATTGTCTCCAGCTTCTGCCAATTAGATACCTCTAGGGCTGTCATAAGTCAGGCAAGTTGGGCAATAGATGGTCCTGCTCCAGCACCTGCTCATCATGTGACCTCCGTTGAGACAATATTTCTCTCACCCTGACATAAGTTGAGATCTAGAGTACGGCTAGCGGGCTCATATCTTCCTGCTGTTGGCTGTTTTTGCCAATTTTCTGTAAGAATACAGTGGTACCTCGTGTTACGGACGGGATCCGTTCCGGAGGCCCATCCGTAACATGAAAAGCCTGCAACTCGAAGCACCGTGTCTGTGCAGTGCGATTTAGCACTTCTGCGCATGCGCGAGAGGCGAAACCCCAAAGTAACCCATTCCAGTATTTTCGGGTTGCCGTGGGACGCAAGACGAAAACATGCAACCTGAAGGGGCAGTAACATGAGGTGTGACTGCAGCCAGAAAACACAGGAAAACTTCTTCTAAGACGCTATATCTTCTTAGGAATCAAAGAAATAGAAACCATATATATTTCATACACTTCTATCATAAAAAACAAGCTGAGGAAGGCATCTATGCCGAAACGGGGCCCTGTCCTGGTCTCCCTGGTCTCCAGTTGTCTCATTTTACATCTGACACGCATCGTAGAAGCCCTTGCATCAATTTCTAAAAGACTTTCAAGGAAAATTTCCAATGTGAAACTATTTTTTCATTTAAGACTGTAATTCTTAACAGGACTGATATTACATTTGTATTTACTTACGAGTAAACGTATGTTTTTTGGTTAAAACTTCTGGCCAGAGTTCTTAATTGGATTCATTTCAGTGCAGCCCAAAAATGGCATTTGTTTTGCGATTTTGCCAAAAAAAGCTCAACAACTTTCCTTTATGGATTTTCACTGTTTGGCAACCCTGGGTTATTTGTAAGAAATCAATCTTTCATTGTGGCAGTTACATTGGAACTCCCTGCCTGTTGACAACACGCAGGAGCCTCCACAGCACCCGCTAAAAACACATTTGTTTAGAAAAGCGTATGTGGACACATAGAATGTTCACTTTTAGTTCATCATTGGTTTTAATTATTTTTGAATGTTTAAAATAGTTGCTTTCAACTGTTCTTACTGATAATTTTATTGTTTTATTCTTGTAAGCTGCTGACTTTTATTTTTTTTAAATCAAGCGATAAATACATTTTAGGAAGTAAATAAAATAATTTAAGTAGTACAGACTCTGGCATAACCAAATAAACTTTCAATAGCACAAAAATGTGTTGCTATTTAATCACAAGCAACTCGTTTGATTCCTCTTCTTGCAGACACGTGTGAAACTGGTGAAAGATGCGGAGTATTCTTTTAAAGCTGAAACAGGAATGTGCCATTACTTCAGCCGCTCTGATTTCGGAGTCTCAATCACAGGCTATACCTCTTACGATCTAAGGTAACAACTAGTGAGTATTTTCACAGGGTCCTTTCCCCCCAACTAGCCCAGTAGATTCACATTCCAAGTGACTACTACGGTTATAAACCTCTTCAGTACTGCACATGTGGGGAATCTGTGGCCTTCTGGGTGTTGCCGAAAGTACAGCTCCCGTTGTCGCTGACAAATAGCCATGCTGGCTGCAGAGATGGAATGAGTTGACAGTCCAACAGCATCCAGAGGATTCCAGCTTTTCATATCTCTACGTATTGAGCATGCATGATAGAGATGCAAGCATGTTTGCTTTAACAAAACATGGAAACTATCTAACATGTTCTTAAGAAAACACGCCTCTCGTCTTTAGTTCTTTTGAAGTATTAAGCAGCAGGCTGTTGAACTTGGCTAAATCCTGCCTCCCTTCTGGAGTTTCAAAGATCATGCATGGATGTTGACGTTCCAGGGAGGGAGAGAGACTTTGACCCCTTGTGCAGCAAATGCGTCCGTAGGTCTCATTTCCTTTCCAAATGCAGAGCAGTCATTGCCTGCAGAGCAGGGTGACTTGTCAATGCAAGAGGATGCACAGAAAGTGCTTTCAACTTCCACGACAAGGGGGGGCAGGTGATGTACAAAGCAGGTTCGCAACATGGTAAACGTTTGCCTGTAGTGTTTGCGTTTCTTTTGCAATGTGTGCCCTGCTTTTCTCTCTTGACCTGAACAAACAGTGACATGGAGTACAACTTGTGAAAAAAGCAGAAAGTTATTAGGTAAAGGGACCCCTGACCATTAGGTCCAGTCGTGCCCGACTCTGGGGTTGTGGCGCTCATCTTGCGTTATGGGCCGAGGGAGCCGGCGTACAGCTTCCGGGTCATGTGGCCGGCATGACTAAGCCGCTTCTGGCAAACCAGAGCAGCGCACGGAAACGACGTTTACCTTCCCACTGGAGCGGTCCCTATTTATCTACTAGCACTTTGACGTGCTTTCAAACTGCTAGGTGGGCAGGAGCTGGGACCGAGAAACGGGAGCTCACCCCGTCGCAGGGATTCGAACCGCCGACCTTCTGATCAGCAAGCCCTAGGCTCTGTGGTTTAACCCACAGCACCACCCACGTACCTCAGAAAGTTATTACTTGAGGTTATTTAACTGGGTTCTATGGGGGGAGTGGTTGTGAAACATCACCAGAACCAATGGGGGTGGTTTACATATAGCTAGAAATCGGAGTGGTATCTAACTGGCTTATCTCCATTGGGGGAAGGCATCCATTGGCAGGGTGGAGGGGGGAGATAATATTTACAGATTGGGGGGTGGGCAGAGGCCACAGGAAGAGGTGTATCTACTAGCAAGATGTCTTCCCACAGCAAACTGAGCACAAGTACTATTCTCTCTCATTTGAGGAGAGGTATATTATTACCTCTGCTTTATTACATGCATAGAAATAATCAGTGGTGAAAAAATACGGTCATGGTACAAAATGTGATTATTGATCCTTGTCAGATGAATATTGTCAGATGAATAGACTTCTCTAAATGCTGGCTTACCGTGAGGGCCGTTCCCAAGCAGCATGATACACAAAATCGTGAAACGAGTTCTTAATTGAAACCATCCTTGTTGAAATTGCCATTTCAGTAGCCGTAAAATAACATAAATTGGGTCGCCATATTTCAAAAAGTGAAAATCTGGACACAAAAGTTGCCTGGACACTTCTGAGAAGGGTTGCCATACGCTCAGGTTTCCCCGGATAATTTTAACAGTTCCGCTCAGACACCGTTTTTGATGGACAAGTCCTAAATGTGTCCAAGAAACTCCAGACGTATGGTGGCACCAACATACCAATACTATTCCGAATAACTTCTGCTTAGTACAGCCAAGTTTATTTTCTGTACTATGGACTGACTTCTGCAACCTAAGGGGCCGGATACCTGCCAAACAAAAGGTGCTCAGCAGCTGGTTGGTTTCGAAATATTTTGATGCTAGACTGAATTCTGACCCTGAGGGACTGGGACTATTCTTACCTTGCAGTGGCCATGAAGACGAAATGATGAAGATGCTTGTTAAATATGGGCCTTTGCCAGTAATTGTAGATGCAATCAGCTGGCAAGATTATCTTGGGGGCATCATCCAGTATCACTGCTCCAGTGGAGAAGCAAATCACGCTGTTATAGTTACTGGTTATGATACGACAGGTGAGTTTGAAACCGCCAATTAAATGATTATTAACGTATCAGTTCAGAGAATATTAGTGCCATCCCAACTGTATCTGTGCTCACATGGCGGTTTATTCTGTTCATCTGATGTTTCCCTAATTGTTCATTTCAGCATTTCATTTTATCTGTGCTTTCGAAAGACAAAAAAGGCACAATCTAGTGGAATACAGGTGAAACTCGAAAAATTAGAATATCGTGGAAAGGTTCATTTCTTTCGGTAATTCAACTTAAAAGGTGAAACTAATATTATGAGATAGACTCATGACATGCAAAGCGAGATATGTCAAGCCTTTATTTGTTATAATTGTGATGATTATGGCGTACAGCTGATGAGAACCCCAAATTAACTATTTCAACTCTGGGGTTTTCATCAGCTGTATGCCATAATCATCACAATTATAACAAACAACGGCTTGACATATATCACTTTGCCTGTCATGAGTCTCTCATGTATTAAACTCCAGTAGCTAATGAAATAAATGGACTTTTCCACGATATTCTAATTTTTTGAGTTTCACCTGTGTTAGAACTTTAGTGCTCATTTCTGTGTTAAAAGGGTTCCGGGGGGGGGGGAATCCATTTGCGACCCCATTAACGCAGAAAATTGCAGGAGTAAAGTGACAAAGTTTGGGGTGCTATTGTGGCATGCATTTCCCTTTTCTTTTTGAATAGTTTTATTAAAGATTTCATTGTGCAACGAAACGTTACAAAAGTTGGGTGCCTCCCCCTCCCTCGTGATGACAAAAGCCTGGGGTTCCAGACATTCACCCAGGGTCTGTGTTTCTTTGGAGAATTGAGACACAGTGGAGACCGCCATAGCTTTAAGAAATGTTTTTTCTCATCCATTCACACCTTCAGTGTGCATGGAGGCAGTCCAGTACTTACAGCATGGTCATTTAAAGAGGGGTTTGGCCCCACAGCATTGCAGCCAGCCTTCCCAAGATGGATTCCAGACTTCTTCTATTTTGCTTCTGGTTCATAGGCCCCCTGAAGTCCATCCATGGAATAATCTAGGGGTCCATTAACCCCCAGGTTAAGAACACTTGGTGAATTGCATCAATACAATTTTTAACACACACTTCTGCATATTGAAGTACTATGTGCTATCTATGCCAGATTCCTTACAAGAATCCGGATTCTGTTTTGTGGCTCTGCTTTCAAATCCCTCCGTGTCTGTCCAACGAATGGCATTAAATGTTTGCCGAAGATGTTCTAAACAAAACAAAACTTTTTTTGCAATTATTTTACAGGTAGCATTCCTTACTGGATTGTTCGAAATTCCTGGGGCACTTCGTGGGGAATAGACGGCTATGTTCGCATTAAGATAGGGTCCAATATCTGTGGTAAGTTGAGGAAAAGGAACTGCAGTTGATCCTTCACATTTAGCCCTCCGTCTGCGTTCTTCCATCACCCTATTTTGAGAGGCTATTTTAAACTTCAGGTAGACGCACTTTACGTTCCTCCTCTCAATGTTACCGTCCCAGGATGAAGATAAGTGCAGCATCAAAGCAAGCCCATTAGCATATTATCAAAGCAAGAGAATATAAATGTATATAGGAATAATAGGAATAGGAATAATTTATTATTGGCCAAGTAATTTTCCAACATACTTGGAATTTGTTTCGGCTACATTGCAATGTAAACATACAAACACTGTTCCTCTCAAAATACAAAGAAGCAAAGAAACCCCACCCATATTTTACCTCCCCTTAAGCTATACAACTACGAATTTAACGGCACAAGGAAAAAAACCTATTCCTGTGTCTGGCCAATTTTGTGTATGAAGTCCTGTAGCGACACTCTGAAGCCGACACTCACTTTGAATGCAGTGATCAAAGCTACTCACAACATCAGCGTCTCTGCTGGGACTCTCCCCACTCCCCCTGGAAGTATTTGTGATCTAAAATGAAAGGGGTGTTCTGCAATATTGGTACAGCATGGGAGCCAAGGAGTAAGAGATGATGTTGCAATAATACTTTATCCAATGGATTTATCCAATGATCCAGTGATTAACGTTGATCTTGTTGTCCTAGGCATTGCAGATGAAGTTCTGCCGTGTTTGTGTGAAGCGGGTTGCTGAACGCAGGATCGGTGACAAGACATTTCAATCACTATTTTTCCACAATGTGAAGGAGTTTTATTCTCGGAAAGGGACTTGTGGGCATTCTGGTGGGAACAAACAGAAGAATCCTGTTCCAGCTAGTGCCATAAAACTTTTACCGGTATATTTGGGAATTTAATGTCCACTCTGCAGCGTATTCCAGACCATCAATTCTGAAACAGAAGGAATTTTATATACTAGTTCTAGTCTCAGTTTTGGGAATCTTGACTCCACCTGCGCTTAGCACAGTTTTAAGTAAGAGTTGAGTGATTGTGGTCAGAGACCTAGATTTATATCAGGGAGGCCCGAGTTCATCAGCTAGCATGTCCCTGCCTTAGACAAAAACCCACACACTGCCTCAGTTCCCTGTCTGTAAAAATGGTAAATCCCATCTTACGCTAACTTTGTGATAACAAAATACAAATTATAAAACACATTGCAAATTAAAGTCAGAACTACATGTACATTGAATGTACAGGGTGCATACCTCTTATTCCAGCATTTTGTATAATAAACTGCTAATAATCATAATAAATTGTTTTTAGTTTATTGTTGATTTTATCTTTTGAAGGAGTTATTTTTTACTGATTTTACTGATTTTATTGTTCTTTTGTAAATCACTTTGAGGTGTTTTTTTTAACAAGCAGCATATGAACTTTATGAAATGATGAATAAATAATTATTTGCAGTGCTGCAGGAGTAAGCAGTTGTGTTCTCTTGATATTTCTGCTATGCTGAGCTCTCCCTTCCACTCCTGTTCTAAACCTTTTATATTCTCCAGGAACATGGCATCATTTTCTGTTTAGTATATGCTGCTTTGGGGCCAAATCTAGTCTTTGCTGCTCCATTTAAAATACCTTCCATGTGTCAGGGATCTGCCCTCTGCGGCCAGGCAAAGTCTTGGTGGGTACAGGCAGCCTGTCAGGAGTGTGTGCTGGAGAGGCAGGGCGAGGCCACACAGGTGACGCTTAGATTCATAGAATCCTAGAGTTGGAAGAGAACACAAGGGCCATCCAGTCCAACCCCCTGCCAAGCAGGAAGCACCATCAAAGCATTCTGACAGATGGCTGTCAAGCCTCCGCTTAAAGACCTCCAAAGAAGGAGACTCCACCACACTCCTTGGCAGCAAATTCCACTGTCGGACAGCTCTCACTGTCAGGAAGTTCTTCCTAATGTTCAGGTGGAATCTCTTTCTTGTAGTTTGAATCCATTGCCCGTGTCCGCTTCTCTGGGCAGCAGAAAAACCTTTCACCCTCCTCTATATTACATCCTTTGATATTTTGAACATGGCTATCATATCACCCCTTAACCTTCTTCTCCAGGCTAAACATACCCAGCGCCCTAAGCCGTTCCTCATAAGGCATCGTTTCCAGGCCTTTGACCATTTTGGTTGCTCTTCTGGACACATTCCAGCTTGTCAGTATCCTCTTGAACTGTGGTGCCCAGAACTGGACACAGTATTCCAGGTGAGGTCTGACCAGAGCAGAATATAGTGGTACTATTACCTCCCTTGATTCTAGATGCTATACTCCTATTGATGCAGCCCAGAATTGCATTGGCTTTTTAGCTGCTGCATCACACTGTTGACTCATGTCAAGTTTATGGTCTACCAAGACTCCTAGATCCTTTTCCCATGTACTGCTCTCAAGCCAGGTGTCACCCATCCTGTATTTGTGCCTTTCATTTTTTTTGCTTGATAACTCACTGCACCTGGTGGCAAGAGCCGGCAGGGGATATAAGGCCAGCTTTTTCCCTTGGCTCTTTGCCACAGCAACACATCCCCTGCCTCGCTGCGTGCCTCCTTGTTCTTTGGTGGTGACCTCGTGCTTTGACTCTTGGATGGCGACTTCGTGCCTTGACCCTTGGACTGTGACTTTGTACCTTGCCTTTGGGACTGTGACTTCGTGCCTTGACCCTCAGACTGAGACTTATACTCGTGTTCCCCGCCCCTCGGACCCTCTTCCCTGCCAACTTGCCTCTGGTCCTGACGTCCTTCGCTGCAGTTGGCTGTCTACTTTGCCAACCCCAGCAAAGGCCCCACTGGGCAATGGCACGCCCACGACTCGAGTCCCAAGTCTACAGCAAGCAGCTTCACTGCAGCTTTGTTTGGGACTTGGGGGGGGCGCCAAATGTCACCCCCTTCAAGATGGCACCCGGGGTGGACTCCCCCCCCCCCCCCTTTGTATGTCCCTGGCTAATGGATGGTCTGCATGTAGCCAGTCTAGCAAGCCACAAAGCCTATCTATAAAATTGGATGGTTTGGGCAGGTTCGTTTTTTAAGCTTCTGCACAGACTGATCGGCCGCAGGCCTGTGCAAATGAGGCTACCTGGGGGAGTGCTTCGCCGCTTCTTGAGGGCTTCCAAGTGGCAGATTGAAGTGCTTGCTTGGTATGTATACATTGTTTAGAATAAAATCTTTAATCTTCTCATTCACTTGTGTATTCTGTATTGCTTCTGAATCTCATTTTAAAAGAACCACCTTGTGTTTGGCAAGACATAAACTGGCGTAGTCAGCAGGATTCAGAAAGCAATGCCCTTTTGGGATAGAAGAAAACCTGCAGAGCAAGAAAAGGGTAGTCGGAGCCACATCCCTGGTTAGCCCAGCCCAAATGCTTGGAGGCCAGTGGCTCAAGTCTTGAACCGGCTAACCCCACTGGTATCTTGGGATGCCAAGATAGCTGAGTTTGGAGGGCCGACTCATAAGCGTGCTTAAATGCTTGGAGGCAGCAGGAGTGGAGGAGAAAGCAGGGTGGATGAGTAGCAGGCTTGGACGGATTTTGCTGACTGTGCTCCAAGATGTGTGGCAGGAGTTAAGCTACCTCTGAATATCTTGCTGCTTTTAGGGATCAGCAGTCCTCTCCTGCGAGAAAGCACTGGAATGCACACAGGAGAGGGTGGGTTTAGCTAAGGAGAGCTACCACCACGTTGTGCAAATTACCGTATTTTTCGCTCCATAAGACGCACCTGAACATAAGACGCACCTGAACATAAGACGCCACCTAGTTTTTAGAGGAGGAAAGGGGGAAAGCCCCTATTTTTTGAGGATCAGCTAAAAGTTTTGCAGCTTTTTTTGCAAAGGGAAAAGCCCTGTTTTTTGAGGATCAGCTCAGTGGTGCAGCTTTTTTTTGCAAAGGGAAAAGCCCTGCTTTTTGAGGATCAGCTGAAAGTGGTGCAGCTTCATTTCAACGAGGAAAAGACCCCGTTTTTATTGGGGGTTCAACTCACAGTTCTGCAGCTTTCTAGTCCTACAGCCATTTCTACACAGTTTCCACACAGATATCTAATCAGCCAGTCCATGTCGCTCGGGGAAATGAACAGCCTCCCTCTGCATTCAACAATGGAGGCCTGGGCAAGGGGGCGGGGCCGGAAAGGGAGCCTGATCTCTCTCCCCATCACTTGCTGAACAGCTGTTCAGGCGGCTTCCTTCAACACCCCCTTCTCTCTTTGTAAAAAAAAGAGCACAATCTGCTTTTGGCCCCTAGGCAATTCGGCTCCAGGGACCATAAGACGCACAGACATGGTTCCCCTTACTTTTTAGGAGGAAAAAAGGTGTGTCTTATGGAGCGGAAAATACGGTAATAAAACATTGCAAGCAGTCAAAGAAAGAGTGAATACCTAACCCCTGTAATTGTAAGGGCTTTGGTCACATCCAGGAGTGGGATCCAGAGACCTAGGATGGGGACATGTGGGATTCGGAGGTAAAGTCCAGTAAATCTGAGGAGGAGGGAAAAGATGAGGGTGGCTTGGGCAGCTGAAGTGCGGGCCTTTTAGTAACTACACAAAAGGCCCTCCTGGAATGTGCAACAAACTCAGTATACAAGAAACTGTACAGGATTACACCCAGCAAGAATTGGGTGAGATTTCTGAAAGTGCAAAACAACATCAGGAATAGCCTTTACGTCACTGGATAGTACGGTTTTGGGATCAGGGCAGGTCAAGTGTTTTTCTGAGTGCTGAGGAGTAATGAAGTTAGGAGCACTGACAAAGGATAATTGGTTAATCAACATATGAGATAGCTAACAGCAGGCGTGATGGGGAGTTTGTTTGACTACGCGTAAGATATCCAGCTGCTATGGATTGGGAGGAATGACTCTGTGCATGCAGTGGTGGAGGAAGGGGGACAGGGGGAGCAGACCGCACCACGTGCCATCAATGAGGGGAGAGTGATAAAATGCCGACTCAATGCTGCTGGAACTGAGCGGGGTTGAGAGGGCATGATCGTGATGCGTCCCCTTCCCAGAGATTGGCCAGGTCCTGCTCTCCCTGCCCATCCATGTCCCACCCTAGCACCCTTGCAGCTCTGGTGGTGTGTGTATATGTGTGTGCATGGCTGCACTCAAAGCTGTGCTGCTCACGGATATCCACAGGATGTCCAGCAGGTCACACCCCAGCCCCAAAGCTAGGCAAGGAACACTTACCTAGCAAAGACAAAGAGCGGTGAAGCTGTTAATAAACAAAGATGAGCCTGGGACGAAAAGCCCTTTACCAACCTTTGCCCCATCCCTAGCTGTAGCGAGATGGGTGACACCTAGCCAGGTAAGCCCACCTACCCTGTGTTGCATGGTTGATTTAAATATTAAGGTTCATTATGTTTCACAAGATGTGTATTGTTTCACAAGATTGATTCACAGATGGTATCTCTTTAAAGGCCAGAGTAATTATCATGACCTAGTTTTACAGCGTGAAGCAGTATAGCAGGTGCTGTTAGTTGTGTTAATAAGCTGTGTTAGCAACTGGGTATAGTATATAAAGAGCGGCGTGTACCGTTGTGCCCGTGGTGAACGGGTCGATGGATGGGTCATACTTGTAGATTAATGTAAGAGGAGTTTTTTGTTTTTGTCATCAAAGTCCGAGCAAAAGATATTTTGCATTTCTTCATTGTTTCCTAAATGTGTGGTCTCCCCGCACGCTTCTTTCTGCGCGCATTAATCTGCTAAATATGCAACATCTTGGTTATGGGTCCAGAAGCTGAGTGAATGACTGCACATTTTTGAACTTGAGAAAGGTTTGAAAACTCCTCCTGTTGGTGGGTTCTGTGGGTCTGGAAGAATTCCAGAATGGTTGACCGTGTTCCAGAAGCCGAGAAATCTCTGATGTTTCCACAGCTGGTAGATGAGAACTATAGTTTATGGTTGTTTTGTGTTGGAGGCGCTTTTGACCTCGTGATGTGTGGACCTATGTGACTGAGCACTCTCCTGACCCTGTGGCGAATGCTTGGGCGAAGGCGCGGTGAAAGCCGGGGCAGTAATTAATTTGGCTGTCAGTGACCAGCAAGTAGTATACATAAGGAATAAGAAAACTGCCAAAAGAAATGTGCGACAGTTCTTGCAGCAGTACATCTTAGAAAAGAGTCAGCATCTGCATTGACTTTTCAAGCAGCTGTACCAGACGAAGTTGCAGCCTGGTGGTGATTTGGGCAGCACACCCTGAGGCCTCTGGAGGCGATACGCGGCAAATTGATTTGAAGGGATATGGCAATACCCGATATTCAGTATGTATTTATCATTCTTTGTTCCATTAATGAGGACTTCGATGGTGTAGCTAGCCATATATCTGCCATTCCACCAGCACAATTAACTGTGGAAGGGGTAAAAAAACTGATGTTAAGTTTAGAGAAAGTGGAGATACTAAATAAATCCATCTCAGATCACAACCCGGTAACAGCAAGTAATGAAATTAAGAGATGTACAAAAGGGAGGTGGAGGATGAATGAGGAATTATGCAGGGATGAAGAAGAACTAATAAAGCCTAAGAGGTATTGAAGGAATTTTTTGAAATAAATGAAAAACAAACAATGGACAACATGATAATCTGGGACACACGTAAAGCATATATGAGGGGGCACGGAAAAATCAGGAAAAATAAGGACAATAATATTATGGAAATGAATAAACAAATAAGAGATAAAGAAAAAGAACTGGTCAAAAATCCAAAAAAGTGAAGAGATATTATTGAGTATAAAAAATTTACAATTACACTTATCTAGTCTGATAAATAAAGAGGTGGAAAAGAAAATCCTTTGGACAAAACAAAGGTACTTCGAGCACGCAATAAACCAGGTAGAATGTTAGCCTGGATTGCAAAAGAGAGACATATTGATAAGATAATAAACAGAATAGTAGATGAGGGAGAGGAATGCATTGATTCAGAACAAATTAAGATGAGTTTTTGGAGGTATTATAAAGGTTTATATGAAGAAAAAGGAGAGGATGAGAGTGAATTACAAAATTATTTAAATGGGAAAAACTACCAGATATCAACAAAGAGGAGTACAGTATGTTGAATGCAAATATTAAAATAGAAGAGATTATTGATGTAATAAGTAATTTGAAAATAGGAAAATCACCAGGCCCAGATGGATACCAGTAGTATATTATAAGAAATTTAAAAGAGATAGTGACCCCCAAAATGAAAGTCATCATGGACGAGATTTTAGAAAAAGGAAAAATACCGAAATTCATGGCAAGAAGCCCTGGTAACACTTCTTCCAAAGCAAGATGCGGATTTGAGACTAAAAATACAGACCAATATCACTTCTGAATATAGATTATAAATTTTCACAGGAGTAATAGCAAATAGGATGAAGAGGGTGCTAAAAAGAATCATAGGAATACAAGCGGCTTTCTCCCAGAAAGACAAATAAGAGATAACACCAGAGTGATAATTGATTTATGGGAATATGCGGAACTGAATCCTAGTAAAAAAATAGCGATGCTATTAGTAGACGTAGAGAAGGCCTTCGATAGCATCTCTTGGAAATTCATGTTGAGAAACTTGGAGAATTGGAAAATAGGAGAGCGAATTATGAAGGGTATTAAAGCCATATACAATAAACAAAGCGCAAGGCTGATTATAAATAACGAACTCTCAGAGGGATTTGATATAGAAAGAGGTGTTAGACAAGGCTGTCCCCTCTCCCCACTATTATTCATTACAACATTAGAAATCCTTCTAAATACGTTAAGAGAAGATAAAGAAATTAAAGGAATAAATGTCGGAAATTACTGTTATAAAGTGAAGGCATATGCTGACGATGTGATCATAATGGTTGAAACACCCTTAGAAAGTTTACAGAAAACTCTGGAAAGAATAACAGAATTTGGAAACTGTTCTGGTTTTAAACTAAATAAAGAAAAATCAAAGTTAATAACAAAAATATGGAAAGAAGGGAAAAAAAGATTAGAAGAATCAACGGGATTGAAAATTGAATCAAAAGTGAAATATTTAGGCCTGTGGATATCAAATAAAAACACAAATTTATTTAAAGATAATTATATTAAATTGTGGAGGGAAGTTAAGGATACACTGAAAAAATGGGAGAAATTAAATTTATCAATGTTGGGGAGGATATCCATGATAAAAATGTGGATACTTCCCAAAATTTTGTTCCTATTTCAAGTTGCTCCAGTGCTAATTGGAATTAAATATTTGAAAGATTGCCAAAAAGACCTGGCAAATTTTATATGGCAGGGGGAAAGGCGAGGATTAAGCATGAAATTATGATTAGTCCTAAAGAAGTTGGCGGCTTTGGAGTTCTGGATTTAGTAAAATATGAAGCAGCGAGTCGGATTTGGCTGAGAGATTGGATAACGCTTAAAAATAGAGAAATTTTGGAATTGGAAGGGTGGGATAAACTATACGGATCGCATGGCTATCTATTTTATGAGAAATAAAGCTGCACAGCATATTTACCAACCATCTGGTTAGAAAAGCCCTAATAGAGGTATGGGAAAGAACAAAAAAAAAAAAAAGTAATTCAGAAAACTCTGTGGTGGATTTCACCAGTGGAGGCTACCGCAACATTTAAAAATATGTCAAGAAGGCAATGGCCCACTTATGAAGAGCTGGTAGAGGAGAAGAAGGAAGACCCAAAATTAAAAAATTATGAGATCTAAAACAGTTAGGAATAAGTTGGTTGGAATATCTTCAGCCGAGATCGTCATTTGAAAAAGATTTGAAGAAACGAGGTTTGAAAACAGGTAACGAAACTGGAGGAATTCATAGTAAGTAAACAGAAAACTCTCTCCAAAATATATAGATTATTGAATAACGGACAGTCAGAATTAGAATTTAAAAGTAAAAATATGCTGAAATGGGAACAGGATATAGGTCACGAATCGAATATAAAAACTGGAGGCAGTTCTGGGTGAAGGATATAAATTTCACGGCATCGTACCATAAATGAAAATTTAGATGGTACATGTCACCGATGAGGCTTGCTAAAATACATAAATCTGGCAATAACAAATGCTGGAGATGCAAGGACCAAACCGGAACCCTGTTTCACATGTGGTGGACATGTCCAGAAATTAAAAAATTTGGAACATGATTCATGAGATCAAAAAATTGATTAAACATCATATAGTAAAAGACCTGAGACATACCTATTAGGTATATTGTATAGTGAGATCCCAAAAAGATAAAATTAATATCTTTTTATATGCAATAACGGCTGCAAGAACTCTCATAGCACAACATTGGAAGGGTAATTATGTACCAACAAAAAGAGAATGGCAAAGTAAGGTGCTAGAATATCTGGAACTCGCAAAGCTGACAGATACCATCAGACATAAGCCAAAAATATAATAAAAAAATCAAAGGAAATATCTCAATGATTACTTGAGTAAACAAGGAGTGAATGAGAGATTTTGGACTTCCGGCGGCGACGCAATCGCCGGGTGGTCGAGGGCTGCTTCGGGTCCGAAGCGCCCTGTCCATCCCGGGGGTTAGGAGCCCCGCTACCGCAAAGCGGGGCTCCGGTTGGGGTGCGGGAAGAGCGTCCCGCACCCTGGGCTCCCCGGCAGCGCCCGCGGAGGCTCCGAACCCTTCCCTCGCTCCCCCTGTAAAGGGGGAGTGGGGGTGAAGGGACAACGGAGCCGGGCTTCGGGGACATGCCCCAACCGGGATGCAAATGCGGCGACAAAGCCCGCGGGTGAGCGTCTAAGTTCTACCTTTGAAGAATGGAGCTAAAGGAACCCGGTGGTCGTGAGTAAAGAATTCAGATTAGAAATCGTGCTTTTGGAACGATCCGGGGGGAAGGAGAAAGGCAGCCTGCCTCCCTCCCTTCGAGCTTAAGAATCTAACCAATTTGAGTGATTACTGCTACAGAACTGGCTACAATGTATTTAAAATTGACACATGAGACTGGCAAACTCTTTTTTCGGGAAGCTAACTAGAGGAAAATATCTCCATTAAAGTTGCGGTATTTGCGCTCCAGCTCAGGAAAATGGCGACGAACAAAGAGGGGAGTAGAAATATAACACCCACTTCCTCCTCCTCTGCCAGTATGCTGGGTTTCGTCCTTGAACTGGTATTGAACTCTGGACTAACGGATGAACAGAGACTCACTGCCTTGAAGGTGGAACTGCTTTATAGAAAAGTCAAAGTCTTGTGTGGGGGTCTGAAATGGAACCAATTGCCCACAGAGGAGGCTTTTAAAACTTTTGACACTTTGGAAGAAAGCCTTGCCAAGGAGCTGAGAGGGTGGATGGAAAGATGGAGAGAATGAGTGAGCTACTTCGGAGAAGAAATTCGCTTTTTGGGGGTGGCAGCCCCAAGGCGACGTCAAGATTTCTTATATCCAGTCCCCGAGGTGTGAGCTCGGGGGCCAGGGACAGAGAATTAAGGTATTTACAAGAAGAAAAGGAATGTTACAAAGAACCGAAGAAGCTGAGAGATGATGAGATGGACACCTCTGAACTCGTGGCAAGGAGAGGTTTGGACTGTGCCTGGATCTGTGGACGTTTGGAGAGGGAAGCTACATGGAAGTTCAGTGCTGATGCCACCAGGAGAAGAATAATGGACAGAGGGGGTGTGGGGTGAAGCATTAAGTAAAACTTAAAGTAGCCTGATATGGTAAATTGAAATCGGAGGGTGAATACTGTCAACAATATTTTGTTATACTCTTTATTCGAACATGAAAGGAGATATTTCAAGTTTTTATGTTATTAGCAGCAATCTTAAGGATAGAAGAGATAGATTTGATGTGAATGATTTGTGAAGATCTGTGAGGTGGAGTATAAGTAAAGTGAATTTAAGTGGATTAAGTTTATGGGTTAAGAGGAGTAAGATTAAGATGTAGATTAAGATAAGAAATCGATAAGAATAAATGAAGAAGAATTATGACGAGGTATCATTATGACGATGCATTCTTAGTAAAATGTTGAAGATATAATTGAATGTAACTATATAATTGAATTTAATTTTTTTTTTCTTTTTTCAGGAGAAATGGTTATAAAATAGATTAAGGATATAAATTCGAAGGTGAAAAGGCAGGGGAAGTCAATGGTCAAGATATGGAAATAGAATTTTTTTTTTTCTTTTAGAAAGATGCAATAAGAAAACTTGACATTGTTTGTATTTGTTTTATTTGTTTTGCATTTGTTTAATTGTAGGTGTGGGTGTGGGTATATGTTGTTATAGAAAATGCCAATAAATTCTTATAAAAAAAAAAAAGAATGAGAGATTTTGGTTATGTTTCGAATAAGTTTAAATTAATATGAGAAGGTTTGGAAGTGAGTTGAACCCCATAAAAATGGGGCTTTTTCCTCTTTGCTTTTCCCCCTTTGCAAAAAAAGCTGCAAAACTTTTAGCTGATCCTCAAAAAACCCAGGGCTTTTCCCTTTGCAAAAAAAGCTGCAAAACTTTTAGCTGATCCTCAAAAAACCCAGGGCTTTTCCCTTTGCAAAAAAGCTGCAAAACTTTTAGCTAATCCTCAAAAAACAGGGCTTTTAGAGGAGGAAAACCAGAAAAAATATTTTTTCCCTTGTTTCCTCCTCTAAAAATGAGGTGCGCCCTATGGTCCAGTGCGTCCTATGCCGCGAAAAATACGGTAAATTCTTCATCCAATGTTTATCCTGTTGCAAGAATAAGATTAAGGTTGTACGCAAGGGTAGGTGCTCAGACAGGAAAGTAACTGAGCCATTTGAGCATGTACATTGTGATTTACCATGTTTCTCATAAAATAAGACAGCCCATAAAATAAGCCATAGCAGGATTTTTAAACCTTTAGGAAATATAAGCCATACCCCAAAAATAAGCCGTAGCGATACCCAAAGCGCAGTTCCGGTTGCCGCCCGGAAGTGGATGCTGCCGCTGCTGCAAACCCTGCCAAAACGCTCAGCAGCACGTGCAGCCCTGAGCCATCGGGACTGGTAGCAGGAGGAGGAATGTGCCGCTTTGAGCCCCAAGCCAGCGGGGCCCAGGAGCAGGAGGAAGAGCGCTCCACGTCAAGCTCCAAGTCAGCGGGACCCGGCAGCAGCAGGAGGAGTGTGCCGCTTTGAGCCCCAAGCCAGCGGGACACGGCAGCAGCAGGAGCGACGCGTGACGTCGAGCCCCAAGCCAGCGGGACGGGGCAGCAGCAGGAGGAGGAGCGCTCTGCTTTCAGCCCTGAGCCAGTGGGACCCAGGAGCAGCAGCAGCAACATCCGGAGCCAGGGATTTACAGAGGTATTGTGTTTTGTTTGTTTGCTTTTGTTTCAAATGCTTTCGCTGAAAGGCTAAATGAAGAGCTGGCAGAACCATTTAGAAAATCCTTTGCTGCCTCACTCTTCATAATGGTACAGCTGGCCCCGGGATTCCTTGAATGAAAAGAGGGATATTGTGTTGGAAGTTTAGCTTTTAACCTTCAGGATGACCTATGAAGCCCAGTTGCAATTGCATGCAATTGCTTTAACCTCCAGGATACTTTTGCTTGGTGCAAAAGTAATATTTATGCATGGTTGATGCAGGCTGTGATTGCATGCATGAAAGTAAAAGTCTGTGGGTCTCTCTCCCCCAGCACCAATGCCCAGAAATGAGTTCCAAAAGAAAGAGTTATTCTGTTGAATACAAGAAAGGAATTGTGGAGGACTCGCAGGGCAAGCATCTTACAGCTTTCTGCCAGGAGAAGAAGCTGGATATCAGAATGGTCCAGAAATGGCGGGCAGAATAGAATCATAGAATCACAGAGTTGGAAGAGACCACAAGGGCCATCCAGTCCAACCCCCTGCCAAGCAGGAAACACCATCCAAGCATTCCTGACAGATGGCTGTCAAGCCTCTGCTTAAAGACCTCCAAAGAAGGAGACTCCACCACACTCCTTGGTAGCAAATTCCACTGCCGAACAGCTCTCACTGTCGGGAAGTTCTTCCTAATGTTTAGGTGGAATCTTCTTTCTTGTAGTTTGAATCCATTGCCCCGTGTCCGCTTCTCTGGAGCAACAGAAAACAACCTTTCACCCTCCTCTATATGACATCCTTTTATATATTTGAACATGGCTATCATATCACCCCTTAACCTTCTCTTCTCCAGGCTAAACATACCCAGCTCCCTAAGCCGTTCCTCATAAGGCATCGTTTCCAGGCCTTTGACCATTTTGGTTGCCCTCTTCTGGACACATTCCAGCTTGTCAGTATCCTTCTTGAACTGTGGTGCCCAGAACTGGACACAGTATTCCAGCTGACCAGGTGAGGTCTGACCAGAATACGAAAACCTCAGTGCACAGGTGCTCATGGGAAATTCCAAGAAGCGCAAGTGTGGTTCTGGTCAGCAACCTTTACTTACTGAGCTCGAAGACATGATCAGTGAATGGATCGCTGAGAGGCGAGCAAAGGCTTTGGTTGTAGCCTTATTTGCCCCTACGGGTTCCTACGGTTGCGCCCGGCGAGAAAACATGGAAGCAGAAAAGACACCGAGGCTGCTGGCTTCAGAGAGAGAAAGATTTATTTTCTGCATCCAGAGGCACTTGCGGTGTTCAGACACCCAAGCAAGTACAAAAGCTAGTCAATTTTCAGACAGTTCTTATAGACAGTTCTCTGGCTCATCTTCCCACCCCAGGAATCTTGTCCTTGTCCGTATAAGGAACATTTCCTGTTCTTGCAATACATAACATCCTTGTCCATATAAGGAATATTTCCTGTTCTTGCAATCTTAAGGCAAAGCCTTGAGTTGGTTCCTGTGCTAGCATGCGCACTTTAGCAAGGCCATCCTATCTGTCTCTGACCTAGACAGCTCCTCTCTGTGCAAGGTTGACCTTCCATCGTTATCTTCAGACTCTTAGTCATAGCTTACACAGTAATATGCCAATCAGGAGTGCAATGCAGATCAAAGATGGCTTCCTTCAGCGATATGAACTGTCTCTCAGAAAATCAACAACACTGTTTAAGTTGGAAGATGCTGAAGTTGTTAAGCGAGCACTTGCATTCAAGTCCTTTGTTGATGGCATTGACTTTTCTAAATACAAACTTTGCAACATGATTGCTATGGATGAAACTGCAGTGGATGAAACTGCAGTGTTTATGGGTCAAGGAGCCCAAACGACAATTGAACAGAGGGGTGCCTCCTCAATCTACCATTCTGAGAACCCCAGGATATTTAATGTCATAAAAAGCAAATTGCATGTGATGTGGAGGGCAAACAGCAAAGCTTGGGTAATTTTTCATTGAGTTGGTTCATGAAGTGTTTGGGCCAAGTGTGAAAAAATACTTCCAGGACAAAAATATTCCAATGAAGTTGTTGTTGTTGTTCAGTCGTGTCCAACTCTTCGTGACCCCATGGACCAGAGCACGCCAGGCACCCCTATCCTTCACTGCCTCCTGCAGTTTGGCCAAACTCCAATGAAGTACATGCTTCTAATAGATAATGCTCCAGGTCACCCTCCAGGCTTGAAGGACGAGTCGTTGGAAGAGTTTGCGTTCATCAGTGTAAAGTTTTTAAATCATATTTATTGATTTTCCAATATATATTTCCAATTACCAATCGAATTACAATCCAAATTAATTATACTTCCAATTATAACAATTCCAATTATGCCAAATTGAGTCCAGAGCGCTTTTCTGATCTTATCTTGTTGCATTCAAAAATCAATATTTTCACAGCCTCTGATCAATGCCAGCAAGCAGGCACTATTATAATGAATAATGTCTCTGTATGGATAAAGCCATCACCCTCCAAATATCGTATCTCAGCCGGCGCCATCTTCCTTCGTCTTCTCATAAATCAAACTACGACATAGCAAAATTCCTCAGCTCTGCGAGCCCTCCTCCGCTCCTTTCCAGGAGAGCCAGACCCTCATAAAATCCACTATCAATCGTCTTTCAAGGCTGGCTTCTCCCTTTGAAGCAGTATCCAGCTCCGCAGATTCTCATCTCATCCACAAATAATTCTTGCTGCGTCACACCAGCCGGATATCCTCCATTGCTTTTTAAATCAGTCCAACATTTTAATTCAATTCCATACAGTTTATTTCCTGTAATTTCCAATCTAATTTACGTTCAGTCTTAAAAGTCCACTTGCGATTTGCCTGTGAAAGTGGGTTTTCTGGGGGAGGTTCCGCCCGTGTTAAGTAGATATTGAGGCAAAACAAACGGAGATTCCAGAGCTCACCCCCCCTTCTTCTCCCTCCTTCACATACCAATATAAAGTCCAGATCTTCTTCCAATCTTCATTCTTAATCACTCAGGGCTGCAGTTGGCAGCATTCTTTCCACTCCTTTGTCTGAGACATGTCCAAAGTCTTTAAACAAATTTATATATCCAATTAAAGGAAACGCACACGAACGGGGCCGGCTCCAGGAGCTCATCTATCCCGAGCGCTATGTGCCCAGACCCACCCACTCGGTTCCGAAGGGTTAAAGGGTACCGCGGGCAAGGCAGGGCCCCCCCGTCGTCCGGGGGGGGGGTCGGGAGGCTGCTTTACTCCCATCGCAGCCGCCAAATTAACTCGAGACAGATGCAGAGATGTTACGGTCCGCCATCCTCCCGCTGTGCACGCCGGGAACTCCCCATCAGTGTAAAGTTTTTGCCCTCCAACACAACTTCTCTCATCCAGCCCATGGACTAGCAGGTCATATATAATTTTAAGAAGCTTTACACCAAAGCACTGTTCCAAAGCTGCTTTGAGGTGACCTCGGACACGGAGATTATGCTAAGGGAGTTCTGGAAGAATCATTTTAATAGCCTCCATTGCTTGCATATGATAAGACAAAGCATGGAGGAATGTGACTCAAGAGAACACTGAAGGCAGCCTGGAAGAAATTGTGGCCAGAAACTGTCCCAGAACATGTAACCGAGGCTGTTGAAGAGGATGCTCCTATTGTTGAGGAAATTGTGTCTCTGGGAAATTCCATGGGCTTGGAAGCGAGTTGTGCTGATGTGGAGGAGTTAGTGGAGGAGCACAGGACTGAGCTCTCCACATATGAACTTCAAAACATTCTGATTTAGAAGCAAAAGGTGGCAACTGAGGAAATATCTTCGGAGGAGGAGGAGGAGAGCAGAGAAACTGCACCTACAGCAACAATCCAAGAACTGCTTGCAAAATGGGCTGAAGTGCAAGCTACTGCTGAAAAATATCACCCAGATAAAGCTGCTCTAAGTCCTAACACCTACAATGACAACATAATCTTTCACTTTAGACCAGGCATGTTCAACAGGTAGATCGTGATCTACTGGTAGATCACTGGACGTCTGTGGTAGATCACTGGCTCCCCACAAAGACACTCACTTTGGCTCCCCTAAAAAAAAGCTCTACATCTTTGCCCTGAAGCCCCCCCCCCCCCAAACAGGGCCTTCCTTCCTAAAAAAAAGCTCAACAACCTTGACCTGAACCCTCGCAAAACGGGGTAGATCACTGCCAGTTTTTTACTCTGTGAGTAGATCGCAGTCTCTTGGAAGTTGGCCACCCCTGCTTTAGACAAATCTTAAAACGACGACAAAAGCAAGTCTCAATTGGAAAAAAAAATTGGTAAAGAAAATATCCAGTGAGTTTGAACCAGGTGGCAGTGGTGTAAAAAAGGCAAGGGAAGGAATGGCAGAGAGAGGTTACCAATTGCGATTGTGTAAGAGGACCCCGAGCCCCGATCCAAACAATGGCTATCATCAGCGCAGGTGCTTGCTCCGTGAGTGTTTTGAAGGCCGCTCCCTTCTCCTGCCAATTCCACCTGGCCTAGGAGGTGGGGCCTGCACTCACCGCTACAGCTTAAGAGCCTGCAGAGAGGCCTGGGACATTGCTGCTGGTGCTTGCTCCGTGAGTGTTTGGAAGGCCGCTCCCTTCTCCTGCCAATTCCACCTGGCCTAGGGCGCGGGGCCTGCACTCACCGCTACAGCTTAAGAGCCTGCAGAGAGGCCTGGGACATTGCTGCTGGTGCTTGCTCCGTGAGTGTTTGGAAGCCCGCTCCCTTCTCCTGCCAATTCCACCTGGCCTAGGGCGCGGGGCCTGCACTCACCGCTACAGCTTAAGAGCCTGCAGAGAGGCCTGGGACATTGCTGCTGGTGCTTGCTCCGTGAGTGTTTGGAAGCCCGCTCCCTTCTCCTGCCAATTCCATCTGGCCTAGGGGGCGGGGCCTGCACTCACTGCTGCACTTTTAATTTGTTTTAATGGTGGTTTTTATATAATTTTAATATTTTTTGTTTGGGGTGGGGCAAATGTTAAGTTTAATTTTAGCGTTGTTTTTTTGCTTTTTATTTTTATTATTTTATTAAATTAGTGTATGGTTTGTATTTGTTTTTTAAGAGGATAGGGGTAGGGCTGCCTGGGATTGGGCCTCAGCCAACAGGATGGCTGGGGCAGGCTCCACAGGGGGGGTTGTCTTGGAAAGACACCCGATCTCAGTGATCATGGGCAGGAGGAGGAGTCACGCTAAGACTAGACCATGTCATTACCGAGGAGGCAGGTTTAGTCGTTGTCTGAGGACTATCCCTGCCTCCAGGTCTGGTCCTGACCGGATGGATACTGGAATCAGCAAGGGATACCCACATGACCTGAAAGTGTTGCTGTGTAATGCCAGGTCAATGATGAACAAAACCACTGCCATCCACGACCTGATTGTGGATGGAGGATTTGACCTGGCATGTGTAACAGACACCTGGTTGGATGAAGCGGATGGGCCTGTCCTTGCCGCTGCTTGTCCACCAGGTTTCTCTTATGCACAGCAACCCAGGCCATCTGGGCGGGGAGGGGGGGGGTTGCAGTGATTTTTAGGAAGTCATTAGTTTGCACCAGGCGTCCTATTGGGAAGACCCAGTTTTCTGAGTGCATGTTCTGGAAGTTGGGCAATAGGGGCAGTACAGGATTCCTTTTGGTGTACCGACCTCCCCACTGCACCAAGGATTTATTAGAGATTGCAAATTGCCTACATGCAGAAATGCAGCTGTTATCTTCAAGCAATTAGTAGTTGGCAGAAAGCCCAGATCTGCTTCTCTCTCAGACCCTTAGCAACGACCTGTGATTGGTCAATGAATTCCTTAAGACTCAGCTCTGTGTGTGAGCTTTGTGGTTAGAGTTGGTTAGTGCGTTAGTGTGTGGTTGGAGTAGAGAGAGAGAGACAGAGAGGAAAGATTTTTTGTTTTGTTTCTTTTATTTTGTAAAGTCTGTAAATAGAAACCTATGGATTCTAGTTTTTTCAATAAATACTGTATATAGTTATCCAGTGAGTTGCTGAGTTGCTGCGTTGTGCTGTCCAGTCAATTACACATCAGCCAGAAGCTTCCAGAAAAGTCTGCGTCTAACTCTGCGGTGTCCAGGAATACGTTATACTCCTGACACTAAATCTTAAGAGGATTCCCTGCCCGAGCTGCTTCAGGTCGTGGCGGATGTTCTCCTGGAGACACCTAGTTTGGTTGTCTTAGGGGATTTTAACATCCATGCCGACACGACCTTACAAGGGGCCGCTCGGGACTTCGTGGAAAGCATGGCCTCCATGGGGCTGTCCCTGAATAAGTCTGGTCCAACTCATAGCCGAGGACATGCCTTAGACCTGGTATTCACCTCTATGGGTGTTGGTGATCTGACATTTAAAAAAAGTGAAACAGACCCGGCTGCCAGCCTTCACCTTTTATTCTCGCTTATTTTATTTTTTTACACAAGAAAGCCGCCTCTTCAGCGCATGTGCGGCAGCCTACAAGCCAGAGAACGTCTGCCCTCTAGCGACGCCGGCCGTTCTGCACAGGAAACCTCCACTTTACATGCATTCAGGAAACCTCCACTTGTTTTTATATTGAGCGCATGCCATCCTGTGATGTGACAGATCATAGCTGTCAACTTTCGGATCTGAAAGTAAGGGATCAGCAGCCTCACCTGACAGTCACATGGCAATGGTGGGCGGAGCCAGAAGCAAAAGTGGGCGGAGCAGCACCCGGTGCCTTCTTCCTGCTCCTGGGCGGCTGGAGGCTCGGATTGGTGCTGGCTGACGCACACCAGCCTCGGGCTGCAACGAGCGCCCCGCGCCCCTCTGCACCGCTCGTCCTCGGCGCTCAGGCACCGCTCACAGCAGCCGCACTCGTCCCGCAGCATCAGCTCTGGCGCCGTGCACCATGCCGTCTCGCACAGCTTGGGCCGGCAGGGAGCGCACGCCGCCGTCTCAGCCGCGCTCCTCGACGCCAGGCACAGCCAGAGCGCCAAGAGCGGCAGCAGCCGTGGCGGCGGTATCGTCGAGCCCCAGGCGGCGGGCATCATGGCAAGCTGGGAGGGGAACCAGGCAGGCGACGGCAGCTCAGGAAGGAGCCGTCTAAAGGGGCGCAGCGAGCAGAGGAGGGCGAAGCAGGCTAGCCCGCCTGCCGGGCAAGAGGCACGCCCGGCCCCTGGAAGCGCTGCCGGTTCCGGCGCAGCAGCCAGCCAGGGAGGAGAGAGAGAGAGCGCTTGGCCGGGCTGCCAACGGAGCGCTCCCCCTAGCGGCTTCTCGCTCGCTCTCCTGGCTCTCCTGCTCCGCTTGCAGCCGAGGGAAGCGCCGACGGCTTGTCTCTCCTCCCCCCGGGCATTCCCGGCCCTCCTCCACCTCCACACAACCTGGGAATATACGGGTTTTTGAGGGATCCGGGAGAGGATCCTGTACTGTAAGTACATATGATGTATGTGGGGGGGAGGGGGGGTCTGCTTATTATTCTGCTTAAAAGTCTGAGCGGTAAACTTTGGATATACTGACCACTTCCGTGTCACTTTACAGTGGTATAGGGACCATAAACTACAATCAAATAACCCAAAAATGTCCAAGAAAAGAAAAGTTGATGCAGAGGGAAGGCAATTTCAGGAGAGATGGGAAAGTGAATACATGTTTGTGATTAGTGGAGACAAGCCGGTATGTCTTATTTGCTATGAGGCAGTGGCAGTGATGAAGGAATACAATTTACGCCGGCACTTTGAGACGAAACATGGAGCCAAATTTGCTAACCTTAGCCACCAGGAAAAGCAACAAAAGGTCCAAGAATTAAAAGGTAGCCTGCATTCTCAACGGAATATTTTTGCAAAAATGACAGCAAAAAATGATGCAGCAGTGAAAGCCAGCTATCTTGTGGCTGAAGAAATTGCGCGAGCTTCAAAGTGCTTTTCAGAAGGTGCATTTGTAAAGCAGTGTATGCTGAAGGTATGTGAACAGGTGTGCCCTGAGCAGAGACAGGCTTTTAACAATGTCAGGTTGTCAAGAAACACCATCACAGACAGTCAGGGACCTAGCCTGTAATCTTAAAACAAAGTTGGCTGAAGAGGCATGCAGTTATCTGGCATTTTCATTAGCTGTTGATGAAAGCACTGACAATACTGATACAGATCATCTAGCTATTTTTGTAAGAGGTGTGAAGGAAGACTTGTCTGTCAGTGAGGAGCTCTTGGATGTGGTCGCCATGTATGGGACAACAACTGGGAGGGACATCTTCAATGCAGCGGAGGAATCCGTAAATAAAATGAAATTACCTTGGGAAAAGTTGGTGGGACTTACTACTGATGGCGCTCCAGCAATGTGTGGAGAGAGAAATGGCTTGGTTGGACTGTTAAAAGAGAAAATGAAAAAAAGTAATTGCCACACGCCGCTGATAACTTATCACTGCATTATCCACCAAGAAGTTCTGTGTGGCAAGGTTCTGCAACTGGATAACGTAATGTCCACAGTCACGAAAACAGTGAATTTTCTGCGTGCACGGGGTCTGAATCATCGTCAGTTCCAACAATTTTTGAAGGAGGTGGGCATGGAACATACAGATGTGCCATACCATACAGAAGTAAGGTGGCTGAGTAGGAGCACCGTTCTCAAGAGATTTTTTGAGCTTTTGGAAGAAATTACTCTTTTATGCAAAGTAAAGGGAAGCCCTTGTCAGAACTGTCAGATCCAAACTGGCTGTGCGATTTTGCCATGCTGTGTGACATGACAGAGCATCTCGCCCAACTGAATCTGAGGCTGCAGGGCCGCAAACAAGTCATAACCTCAATGTATGAGGCAATAACAGCTTTCCAGGAGGAACTGCGCCTATGGAAGTCACAGCTTGAAAAAGACAGTCTTGCCCACTTTCCTATCTGCCAGAGCATCTCAACCTCATTCCCAGGTACTTTTTCATGTGCTCGATTGGGTACCAAAGTGAATCGGCTGATTGATGAATTCAATCGACGCTTTTTTAAAGAACAAAACTTAACCTTTACCAGCTTTGCCAATCCCTTCAACATTGATGTTGACAGTGCACCAAATCACCTTCAAATGGAACTAATAGAACTTCAGTGCAACAGCAGCCTGAAAGCGAAGTTCCAGGATGCGACAGTCGACGACTTTTACTGTCTCCTCCCCCCTGCTTTGATGCCACAGCTCCGACTTCAAGCTGCACGTGTTCTGTCCATGTTTGGGAGCACCTATCTATGTGAACAGATGTTTTCAGTCATGAATCTGAACAAGACCAAGCTCAGATCACGCATCACTGATGATAACCTCCATGCTGTTTTGCGGATTGCTACAGCACAAGACCTAACGCCAGACATCAATGGACTGACCTCAGGAAAACAATGTCCGCCATCTAGTCAGAAAAGTTAAAAAAAAAGTTAATGCCTTGTGTTTGCCATATGTGTAATTAACAGTGTTTGGCAATATTTGTATGTTAAAAAAAATTACTGTGTTACCAAAAATCATTTTTCAATAAATTGTACAATAATTGTACATTTGAATATCTACTTGCCATTATTCTGACTATGTTTCTACTTTCAGAGCTAGTTATTACTTACATTACTACAAAAAACAGTAATAATTGAATGCAGTGACAATTTATGATAATAAAGAGTGGACACATAGTCCTACAGATACAACCCGGCCCTTTGAGGGTGACCAAACTGCTGATGCGGCCCCCGATGAATTTGAGTTTGACACCCCTGCCTTATATGGTATGGATGTATCACCACTGGGCTGAATGTTTCCTTATTTGGTCCCTGAAGTTGTTCCTGTGGAACTAATCATTAACCAGTGTGAGATTGCTAATAAAAGGGAGCCCTCGGGTGTGGCTCGGGATTGCCTTCCGTTGATACCATCCTGTCATCACATTTCATTGCCGGTGCAACAGAGGCCCTCTCCGGGTCATGGGGAGGCCGCCGTTGTGCTGCTTTTACCACCTGGCAGGACCCCCCTTAATTCCTTGCCCCGTCGGGGTGTGGGGGAGGCTGTCCTCTCCCACCTCAATAGCCCTGTACAGCCTCCTGCTGGGCCTGGGGGAGCTGGCCTTTCTGTGCCGCTTCCCAGCTGTTCTCGGCCTGCTGCCACCTCCTCTTGCAGAGGCCCTCGCCATAGGGAAGCGGCTATTCGTGCCGCTTCCCGCCTGGTAGTCCGTTTTGGCCGTCCTTTTGGTTGCAGCCTTCAGGCTGCCCCCCCCCCCCCGGTTCGAAGGTTTTCCGTGCCGCAGGAGCGGCTGGCGGGCTGTTTCTGGGGTGCACTTCGCCCACCGTATCGCTGCGGCACCAGCTAGTGCTGGCAATCCCGCCGCGGTAGCGGTTTCACTGGCCAGCAGTGTGCTGGCCTTAACCCCCACCCCAGTAAAGAAGCGGCTGTTTGGCACCGCTTCCCGGCTGTGTTGGGTGGCCGTCGTCGCAGCGGCGCCCGATTCCGCCAGCAACCCGCTGCGGTGCCGTTCTTTGCTGGCCAGCGGTGTGCTGGCCTTCTAATCCCCCCACCCCCCACTTAGTCTGAGCACTGTAATAACTTAATTTAAATTACCTGGGTTGGGTTGGTCTTGGGGAGCCCTGAAGGCAGCCGAGCGCCATTTTGTTTTCCCCTGTCTGCGCTGCTGCCTTTGTTGTGAGCTCCATTTTGGGGCTCTACTGCTGCGTATGCCTCTAGTGGCCAGACGTCTTACTGCATTCAGTCTTTTAATTCTGATTCAATTTTCTCTTGTCCACTCCCCTGTGGCCATTGAGAGAGCTAGAAGATGCATCAATGCTATGGCTGTCAAAGGGGTACTTGCACTGGGTGGGTCACTGATAGCCCATCCTGGCATTACTTTTCTTGCTGTCCAGTTTTACCGAAGGGATGGTTGGGAGCCATTGCAGAGGGCTTGAAGGCCTGGTTGGGTTTGTGAATGGTTTTGGCGGTGAGCCTAGGGGCTCTGTTGGCGGTTAGGCATTGGTCATTATGTGTGATCGGAGGGGCAGTAGTCCCTCCAAATGGTGATGGTGTGCTGCGAATTCCGTTAAAGGAATCCAGGGGCTCATATGCTAGTCCGAAAGCCCGGTAGGGGTCAGGGCCCACGCGAGAGCCCCTGGGGAGGGGGAGGGTTCTGCGTACCAACCCCCAGATGGGATTTCCCACTGTTGACACGTGGTCAGCTCTGTTCCGTCGGACAGCTAGTCTGGACCAATGCCTACGCAACCACTCACATTGATTTGTATTTCATAAAGTTGTGGCCTAAATTTTGCCAAAAACCGAAACAAAATTATGTCTCATGTCTGAATTGTTTTGGGGGGTGGCGTTGGGGACCTCCACACGCAACTGCCTTCATTTTATGGATCAATGGTCTTGTTAGAAAGTAAAATTCGTGTTAAATTGCTGTTTTAGGGGGTGTTTTTCATCGTCTGGAATGGATCAATCCACTTTCCATTACTTTTAATGGGAAAGTTCGCTTCAGGTTAAGAACGGACTTCCGGAACCAATTAAGTACTTAACCTGAGGTACCACTGTAACAGAGTGGGAGAAATAGAGTCTATTAGTTTCTCAAAGGCAGTCACTACTCAGCTTAACAGACATGGTGCCCAGGTCTATGAGAAATGATAGACCTGTCCTTCGGCAATAGATATATAAGTTTACAGTTTGTACTTTGCTACATCTCTCCAGGAAAAAAAAATCCCGCAGATGCCCAAGTTCTTACATGGTCAGACTGCTGCAGATCCCAATAGACCATATATATTGTTGCAAATACGACTTAAAAACAACAACAACAGGTTATTGTATTAGCATCCATACTTTGAAAACTTTCATATATGCATGAGCACGAACCCTTTTTTTCTGATCTATGTAAAGTGAGGGAAAGATCTGTTCTCTCCTTTTGGTTTCATCTTCGTAAGAGAGAATCTTGCCAGTGAAAGGAGGAAGAACATTCTCTCAAGTCAGCGGGCACGACCACCATGCATTCGGCCTTCACTTCCTGTGGCTTAGTGGGAGACTGAGACTGGAGTCACAGGGCGGTGTTCTCTGAACAAGTTATCTCCTTCAGTGGACAACCAGATGCCACCTTTCATTTAAGGGCAAAGGGGCGCTGGGTTTGGGGTGGGGGGAGGAGAAGCAGTGCCTAGGAGAGCTCCGGAGCCCAGCTAGTTTGAGGGGAGAGAGAGTGGATGTCCATTTTAAATAGATGCTCCTTTCACCTGGTTGCTGCCCAGGAGGACTCTCCTGTGCGAGTGGCTTAGGGCCCCGTTCCTGCCATTCACCACCTGGCCCAGGGCGGGGCCTGACAAGGCCTCAAAAAGGACCGCTGCTGCCTCTGCTCTGCTGCTGGTTGCTGCCCAGGAGGACTCTCCTGTGTGAGTGCCTTAGGGCCCCGTTCCTGCCACTCACCACCCAGGAGGACTCTCCTGTGCGAGTGCCTTAGGGCCCCGTTCCTGCCATTCACCACCTGGCCCAGGGCGGGGCCTGACAAGACCTCAAAAAGGACTGCTGCTGCCTCTGCTCTGCTGCTGGTTGCTGCCCAGGAGGACTCTCCTGTGTGAGTGCCTTAGGGCCCCGTTCCTGCCACTCACCACCCAGGAGGACTCTCCTGTGCGAGTGCCTTAGCGCCCCGTTCCTGCCATTCACCACCTGGCCCAGGGCGGGGCCTGACAAGGCCTCAAAAAGGACTGCTGCCGCCTCTGCTCTGCTGCTGGTTGCTGCCCAGGAGGACTCTCCTGTGTGAGTGCCTTAGGGCCCCGTTCCTGCCACTCACCACCCAGGAGGACTCTCCTGTGCGAGTGCCTTAGCGCCCCGTTCCTGCCATTCACCACCTGGCCCAGGGCAGGGCCTGACAAGGCCTCAAAAAGGACTGCTGCCGCCTCTGCTCTGCTGCTGGTTGCTGCCCAGGAGGACTCTCCTGTGTGAGTGCCTTAGGGCCCCGTTCCTGCCACTCACCACCTGGCCCAGGGCAGGGCCTGACAAGGCCTCAAAAAGACATGGCCTCAAAAGGACTGCTGCCATGGCTGTTGCTGCCCAGATCAGTGCAAAGCTCTTTTTAAAATGTTTTAAAATTATTATTATTCCTTTTCATCTTTTTAAATTCTCTTGTTGTGGGGGGTGGGATAGATGTTTAGTGGGGTTTTGGGTTTTGTTTAATTTTGGTTATTTGTAATTTTTATAGTTTTTGGTTTGTATTGTTGTGTTTTGTTTTCTGTTTTTACATAGGTTTTATTTTGTTCGTAAGGGGTGGGGTCAGGGCTGCCTGGGAGGGGGTCCCAGCCAACAAAATGGTTGGGGCTGGTTCCACAGGGGGGGATGCACTGGGACAACCGATCTCAGTGATCATGGGCAGGAGGAGGAATTACGCTAAGACCAGACCATGTCATTGCCGAGGAGGCAGGTTTAGTCGTTGTCTGAGGACTATCCTTGCCTCTGGGTCTGGTCCTGACCGGACGGATACTGGAGTCAGCAAGGGATACCCACATGACCTGAAGATGCTGCTGTGCAATGCCAGGTCAATGATGAATAAAACCACTGCCATCCACGACTTGATTGTGGATGGAGGACTTGACCTGGCATGTGTAACAGAGACTTGGTTGGACGAAGCAGGTGGGCCTGTCCTTGCCACTGCTTTTCCACCAGGTTTCTCTTACGCACAGCAACCCAGGCCTTGTGGGCGGGGAGGGGGGTTTGCAGTGATTTTTAGGAAGTCATTAGTTTGCACCAGGCGTCCTATTGGGAAGACCCAGTTCTCTGAGTGCATGTTCTGGAAGTTGGGCAATAGGGGCAGTACAGGATTCCTTTTGGTGTACCGACCTCCCCGCTGCACCAAGGATTCCCTGCCGGGGAGGTTGGTCCAGAACGTAGCAGAGAGTAACAGGATGTCCCCTGGGTCCTGGCAAGCAGGAGGTCTGTCAGGCAAAAGGGGGGGGGGGCTTCTTTTACTACATGGTGGGCAGCGTTGGGATAGACTGAGCAGCCTGGAGGTGAACTAAACGTGAAATTTTTGTAACATACTTCTCCCAAACAGTTTACAAGCGGTTTGTTATTTTGGAGTAACTAGTCAGGAATGGCAGCAGGTCGAGAATCCAGAGAGCTGTCTTTATCTCTTCGGGGACTGGACTTGAGAGGAACCCCGTTGTTATAAGAATTTACACCACCAAACAAAGCGGTAACAGAGAGGGGACTTTTACCCAAGTATTTCTGATATATTTCACTTGACATAACAACAGCCATGTTCCAGAACAGCACACAAGAAAGCCCCCCTCCCCTCAGGAATGACCGGCAAACGGAAGGATAATGCAAAATACCACACAGCTCTTCCTGCTCAAGTGTCTTCCACTTCAAGTGTTAATCACCGCGGATCTGCCTTTGGCCGAAAATTCCTTCCGTACTTAAGAAAAATCTGCATTCCCAGCCTTGTCTCATCTACCCCCCGTCAGACGTGGTTACAGAAAACCCCGTCAGTTCTCTTGGAAAATTAAGCCTGTATATCTCTTGTATTAAAATGTTACAGAAATGTTTTGAAAGCTTATTAATGTAACTATCCTTTAGAATATAATTCCTGTAACCAAAGACTGCTTTTCGCCTTATGTCCCTTTCCTCTTAGCTACGATGTTACGTTCCTCCTGTTTATATGTAACATCCTGATTGTACTGATGTATTTTGTATCTACCTTCCTACTCTCCTACATGACAGAATTTGTAACTTGTATCTAGAGTCAGTGGTGTAGCAAGCCTCTGCACTGGTGGGGGCGGGGGCAGCGCAGAGGCACCCCCTGGGGGAGGGGCATGACGCCATCATGATGTCACGACACACGTGGATGCAGAAAGGGGGAATTTCCCCCTTTCCGCAGCTTTTTTTCGGCGGGGGGTGGTGGCCAGCGAGGAGGGGGTGACAAGCGTGACACCCCCCGTCGCTGGCCCACCCCCCTGCCGGAAAAAGTGGCGGAAAGGGGGAAAAGAGAAGCAGAACAGGCGCTTGAACACGCCTGCTCTGCTTCCTTTCCCCCCTTTTTTCGGCGGGGTGGGCGTGTCATGCCGGGGCGTTTGGGGCCCGCCCGGCAGGGCGGGGTGGAAGGGGCCGGCCAAAGTGTCACCCCCCTCTCCCCTGGAACTAGGGGCGAGCCGCCCCCCCTTGCGACGCCCCTGGCTAGAGTGCCCAAGCTCAGCTTTTTATGAACTTGTGATAAAGAATGTAAATACTTTGTTATATGTAGCCAGATGATTGTAGAAAAACCGTATTATCCTATCGAACTCTTCAGAATACTTTCTTCTGTCTTACAGCTATGTCTGTCAGTTCCTGTCACCACACTGCCATCTACTGTATCATTCAAAGGGATTTATTTAATCAGGTAGACCAACATCAATCCATGATTGACAGGAACTCCAGATCCCCCTCCTGTGGGTAGGAGAATGTCAGAATCATTATCAAAAATTCAATAATAAAGAACTACAACTTCACACCCATTCTTTGACTAGCAGGAGCAATTAAAAGTAACCATCAACCGATCATCATATGATAAAGTTCTTATCTTCCTGTATTTTTGTGCCCTTTCTGCATCATTGAACTGTATGGAAAACAAATGCTATATAAGTAAACTCTCACTATTGTTCAGGGTCTTTTGCTCTGCTCCGCACGCAGGCGAGGGACCTCTGTTGCAACAGAAATAAACGTGGCTTCTGCCTTGCTTTGGGAAACTTGGTAATCGTCTCTTTTATCTCATTTATATTGGCGGAGGGAGCTTCCTCCAAAGCGCTCTCTCCGGGCTTACCGGACTCCCTTCTGGAGACGGGCCCAATTTATAACTGGGAAGGAAACCCGACAATTTTTAGAACACCGTCTTCTCAGCTGAGAGACGTGAGGGATGAGAAATGGTGCCTGGAAGAACTGTAGCCCCTAGCCAGTTGGTGACAACGCGAGACGAGGGGTACAGCGTGGTGGAGACTGCCGAGCGTGGAGAGCCAGATTTGCCGGAATTGGAAATGGTAGAGTCTCCAGCATTGCAGCAAACGTTCCGGCCAAAGACCTTGCCCCTGCCCCAGCCAGTCGTATGGGCGCGGGATGAAGAGCAAGGTGACTTTCACGCACGCGTGCTGCCGGAAGGCGGAGGACAGCCGTTTGGTCCGGAGGGGCAAACCTGTCAGCTTACGCCCGGACGACCCAGGGAAAGTAACCCTGATGTGGGGCGCGCACTTTTTCGATCAGAAGAGTGGCCGAGAAGGGGTTGCGTTGCTGGAAAAAGACTGAAATTCCCTTTGTTTCTGTCTGGCAACATAACTGGGCTTTTAAAAGGGTGGTGGCAGTGTACTAATATCCAGAGTTCTGGGCTAGCTGGGGAGGTTGGTCCAGAACGTAGCGGAGAGTAATAGGACGTCCCCTGGGTCCTGGCAAGCAGGAGGTCTTCCAGGCAAAAGGGGGGGGGGCTTCTTTTACTACACCATCAACTGGCTCCTCAGATCTGTGTAAACGAGTTAGCCGAGTTGGTTTTCCTTGTCTGGGTGTTTTGTACCTCAAAGGTTGCCACACTTTACAAAGCAGGCAGTCTTCTGTCTTGCTGAGTTAGTTTTTAAATCAATTATTTCAGAAGGTCTAGTCCCTATTGTAAAAAAAAAAAAAATGAGTGCCCCAAAGAAGTCCAAAACCTATCATTTTCATAATGAATGGGAAATTGAGTATTTCTTTGTGATGGTGAAAGAGAAGTTGTAGAGAAGTAGCAAAATTATGTTTGCAATCTTTGGTTCAGACACAGTGGATTCTGGGAATTGTAGAAACATATGCATGCTGGGAAAGAACTAGATGTAACCCCTTCTGGAATGTGAAGTGTTCTCTTTAATTGGGGGGGGGGGATTTATTGTTTTATGGTTTCTGCCATGGGAGTGCAAAGTAACACCTAACTTATGGGTTGGTCTGGAATTTGTGCAGCTGAGGTCAGTTGAAGTTATCAGACTGATCCTGAGAAGAAGTAGGGAGGAAAAGTTAAGCAATCTGCAGCTGCCTGAGTCTCTTGACATCAAAAGACAAATGGGGATTTGCTTTCTATTGGCCAATCCACTAATTAAAGGTTTGTGCTAATAGGCCCATTCTCGGCAAGTGGGTATAACCGACCCTCTGTTGAGACGTAAAATTTGCTCTTAGCAACCCTGCTATTAGCCACCATGGCTCTTGGCCTCCTGACCATGCCTGCTTTGAGATCTGCGTCCTTGCCAGCATAGGAGAAGGACTTACGCTATTTTCAAGTTCTAAATCGTGAGTATGCTATCTAGCTAGAAATATTAACTACCGGTACCTTTTTTATTTTCTTGCATTGTGTTATAGGAATACCCCACACGAGTCACACAAGCACAACCCTACACGTGTACTTTCCCTAGAACGGCCATCCCTGTAGATAAAGGGAAAATAGGCCCGAAGATCCCGCTTCTTCTCCTGTCACGGACCTCCTTCATTCATAAAATGACGTTCCGGAACAGCGCCCCTGGTGGCCAGCTCGCTGGTACTGCAGGCTCGCTATCTGGACAGCACTAACAAGGTGTGAATACAATGTTTCCTCAGTCACTCAGCCGTGACTAATCCAATCAAAATGTAACAACTTCGCTATACAATGTTTCCGTTCTGTTTCTATGTGCTTTTTCGGGACTTTTTCGTCTGCAAATAGCAGGGCTGATCCGGGGCTTCATCCTCCATGTTTCCCACTTCTCCTCCATAATCCGCCAGGCGCGACCACAGGAAGACCGGACTTTCCCGCCTCAACTTCGCCAGACGAAGAAATCTGCTTAATAAAGGACCACCGCTTGGGAGTGGATTCCACCCAATGGGACTATGCTTAGCCCTACCTTGGGGCAATGACACCTTTTGTTTCCTTGAACCGCTCAACCGGGAAGGGCAGCTCAGGTGTGAAGCCACTCAGGTTTCTGCTCCTAGCCCCTCCCGTCCTGTAAATATTTAAATGTATTCTGATGTAATTTTGGGGGTGTATCTTTATGCAAGGGGGAGGCAATGAAAGTTGGGGACACTTCCTTCTCGGGGCTTCCATCTTTCCTTCGTGCTGAGGAGTGGGAGCCCTGTCACGACAGTCTTTGCTACTAATAGACCACCAAGCCTACTGGCTGCTGTTTGCTCCTTACTTTGGTAGTGGTCTCCAGTTTGTCCAAGGTAGCCCTCAGATCGCTGCGCTAACAATTGTAACCTGATGTTTGAGAATTGTATAACCTTGTTTTAGTTTAAAGTTATTTTAATAAATTTTTTAAAGGACATTTTGTCTGTGTTTTGCTTCCCTTAAGACTTGACGGGGCTAAACTGGCACCTGACTGGTTGGGCACTCTACTGAATAAGATTCTTGCCTGTGACTATCTAAATTAATTGTGAAGCCTGGAAAGGATAGGGTTCCCTTTTCCCTATACCCCAGGGCTGGCATATTTTGGAGACCAAAAGGGTGGTGGCAGCTTACCGAGATTTGTTCTATTGGGGGGTTTGGGAAGCAAACCCCTGCACCCGTTCCTGGCAACCCGGGAGACACTGGCTGGTGAGTCGAGCAGTCTCAGGGAGGGTTGGGGAACGGTGGGTCCGCTACAGAAGTGTTGTTGTTTAATTTGTAACACCTCAGTGTCCTTACCAAAAAAGGGTAACTTGCAATGCCATTATAATGCTTACCACTGTAGTAAATTTGATGTTGATTTTCCAGACAAAAGTGAAATTCGTAAACAAACTCAAAGAACTCAAAGCAAAATTAACTTCTCAGCAGCAATTACTGGTAAAATCCTGCTCACATTCTAACAATGCAACCGTGGCATCTGTGACGGATTGGTCCTAGGGTGGAGGAGTTATTACCTCCTGGCTCAGAAGGAGTTAATCCACCTTCATCTTGACTGACAGTTCATCCTTTGGGGGCGGGGCGGTCCCCCCCCTTTAAAAGGAGGGAACAGCCGTTTTGGCAGTTGAGAAGAGGGAGGGTGTGTGTGGAGACAGGGAAGAAGAGGGGTGTGGGGCCAGGATAGTAGTGGTTTAGGTTAGGTTTAGTTTAACTTGAAACTATAGAGTGAAAGCGTTTCTGTATTAATGCAACTAAGATTGTGAACGCATGAATTTTTAAAACAACTATGTTCTCAAGAAAATAAAGTTCAGTTCTTTTTGGTGCCAAGGAGGAATCGTCATTATTGGTCCATCAGGGTATCAAATCTTACAGAAGTGTGGACTCAAGGAAGGGCAAAACTTACCTGAGGGAAGGGAATGATAGTTTGTGTCCTAGAGTCACACAGAAAAGGGTTAGATGGAGAGTTCTCCCTCCTGCGTGTGCTGCCCATGATTGTCTGGGAGATTTATGATCGTCTCTCTGGGATCCCAGACTCCCTCACAAAAGAGCAAAACGGATGAACCCAGTCATCAACACCTTGCTGGAAAGCTCAACAGAGTGCAGCCAAACAGCCACAGAAGTTTGGAAGACCCTTGTTCAGGATCCTTTCTTGCAGAATGGCGTACTTTTTGGAAAAAAATAAAAAATAACATAAAATACATCCAACGGGGGAGGGGCAGGAGGCGGCCCAGCCCCTGCTGCTAAAGTTGGTGCAGCGGCGGCAGCAGCAGCCCATAATAACATCTGGGGCGGCGGTGGCAGGTGACAACTTCGGATGGGAGGAATAACTTTGGGCACCTCCCCAGGATGGCTATCTTTTGGAGAATATTAAAGAAAAAGAAAGTTTATCCAGCAGAAGAGGGGCAGCGGCAGCAGGAGGCGGCCCAGCTCCTGCAAATGCTGGCAAAGCCAGCGGAGGCCCAGAGGCGGAAAAAGAGCCAGACAGTTTTTCTCCCTGAGCAGGAGGCCCAGCCATCTAGTTTCACCTTCAGGTTGAAAATAAAAGTAATCTAAAAGACAAAATGAATCTGAAAAAAAGAAAAGGTTTAGATGGTGTAGTGCGAGTAGGCCTCTCCGAGGTGAATTAGAGGTTGCCATGTATAAGGAAATTGGCATCTTGAGAATACGGGCCTGCTTTCCGTGCCTGGTTCTCCCGTTGAGATAAACTTTCCCCTCATCCCCCTTTAAGAAGTTATCTAGTCAAACCAGGATTTACGCTAAGTGGCTAAGTGGCGACCTTGCCCAGCTGGGAGGGAGAGTTAAAGATCAAACAGTGACCATTAAGTAGAAACAGGCTGGGAAAATTAGGGAGGATCCAGACACCCTCCGCTGTGAATCAACATTCGCACAGCTGGGCTAATTACTTGACAATAGTGAAATACGCCTAAGGTCCTTAGTGATTGGAGGATGTATATTCAAGCTTAAATCTGGCTGGGTAATTATCGGACCCCCCCCCCAACGTGGGATCATTTTGTATAATAATCCCGCGTTTAGGGATGCTAATTGTCAGATACTTGTGGGGTGTTTTGACCAAGAGGGCTGTAACTCTCAGCTAGGGGCAAGCGGCTGGCTGCCCAGGAAAACCCACTATGCGTTCTCGCAGAGGGACCAGGTGTCGGAATACACTTCATGGATCCGCTACTTCCAAGGACTTTTTTTTTTCATTTTTTTGCCTTTTTTTCCAAAACAAACAAAAAACAATTTTTTTTAAAATGGGGGAGGGGTCCGGGGTAGGCGGTGGAGTTCCATCTCCAGTTTTTTGCCTGCCAAACCATTATCTTTTGCTTTTGGTCCCGGATTGGGTCCTCTCTTATGTTTGACTAGTAGATTGTTATTTTACGCTACACGAGAGATTATATTCATGCTCATCTAATAAGTTGATATTTTATGTGTATCGAAACGATCACTTCTTATGTTTGGCCAGTAGGTTGTTATTTTACGCTAGATTACTCCCAGGTAAAAAACTCTTGAGGTATAAAAAAGAAGTTCCTTGTTGGTGTTGATATATTTCTAATGCCAAAGTGTATATGAATGTTTTGTATAATATTTGTGTCATTTATATCAAAGTAGGGGTTTTTGATGTCTCTAACCCTCTTCCTTTTTATTAAGGCAAAACAAAAACAAAAAAACTTAAAACAAAAAAAGAAAGTTGATATGTCGGAATACACTTCGTGGATCTGCTAAAGATCCGCGGTTATTTGTTTATTTTAATGGTTATTAAGAACTACTTTTCGTATCCTTCCACTTAAAAGTGAAAGTGGAAGTAAGAATGAAGAGGCATTTTGCCATTAGGATTACTCCGCCTTTAATTTGTAGTTCCAGTGGTTTTTCAAAGTTATCAATGGACGTTTATTCTGCTTCCCGCCTTTTTGGAGGGCAGCAACAGTGGTTTTATTGGTTAAAATATTGATCGTGATGTCATACCTGTTCCCAAATAAAAGGCTGAGGCTCCCCGCTTAGGACCGGTTCTTTTACGTTCTTCCTTAGATCTTTCAGTTAGGTCAAGTTTAGTTTAAGGGTTTTGGGAGCGGGCTGGATGGGTTTCTTTTAGTTAGGTTTAGTTTGCGGAAGATCCTTCGGTGAGGTTTTAGTTAGGCTTTTAGGTTTAGCTTAGGGCTAGATTTGCAGAAGATTTATCGGTGTAGTTTTATTTAGTTTAGTATCGCGGAAGATTTGGCGCGCAGGGACTGAGAGCTTAGGGAAACTTAGCCTAGGGCTAGAAAACGAGCCTATGCGGGTTTGGCCAAAGCCACAAAAGAAAGATCCGGTGTCTGTCGTCATTTGGGGGAAAGGGTAAACGTTTCAGGATTTTTTAATTTCTGTCGGTAAGACACGACAAGGGTTTTTATCTCATGCTTAGGCAACATCCTTGGTTTGGTTTCCTTTATTACTAAATGATAGTGCAGGAGGTTACAAGTGATCCCAGTTCAGATTCGAGGCATCCATTCGTTTTCGAGGCATCTATTTAGTTTTGAGGCATCCATTTACTCACGCACCTTCGGAGTCATTTTCCGTCTTACTCAGCAACCTTCAGATAGTGAGACTTGGCCGGCGCCCGTGCCCATACGCACGCGGAACGCTGGCCGCTTTTCCCCGGCAACTGGTACCTCATGCGTGGGTAGCTTAGACTCACGCATGGGGAGCTCCAGCACCGAACCCCGGCAACCAGGAACAACCTTCTTTTATTTTAAGCTAAAGCCTTTTTCGTGAGTATGTTTAGTCAGTTATATTTTACAATGTCTTTATTTTCTGATTGTACTCTTTTCTAAGAAACGTGTAACCTTGTTTTAATCTCTTTCTTTTTAAATAAACTTTTGAACTATAGTTCTGTTGCCTTGTTTTGCCTTTGGTTAATAGTGAAGCTGAATCCAGTGTCTGACCACTTGGACCCTACCAGGTTTTTGAGTATCCTTTGGCTACACGGTAAAGTGGGCCAAGGTGTGAAGCCTGTGTAATTAAGGTGGAGGTGTGACTCCCTGACACTTCTATTGGCTTCACAGCAAGGGAGTGGTGGCAGCGTATTTTGTGTGTTTGGTCGTGCTTCTGGGTTCTTGCAAACCTCCCCTGCCTAGTTAAGAGCTCCACGGGGCTTAGAGGCGGTTAATTGGCCGGAAGGAGGAGGGGGGCTGCAGGAATACCACTACAGATGGTGAAAACCTAGAGTGCCACGAAGTTGCCAGAGTGTTGAGGCAAATTGATACAGTGGGGATCCGAGCTGTGAGGGGCCCTTTACTGTAGGCAAGAGGTTGTTCATTTAAGCAACCCAGAGTATTGAGGATACCAGGCCACGAAAGCTGGAAATAGACTCTCATTACTAATAAGCCCTTGAAGTAAGAGGGGTTTCTTTTGAGGCGAACCAAGTGGAGGGGGGGGTTGGTTTCACCCCTGTAACCTTGTTGGCACAATTTTTAGTAATTGAGAGGTGTGTGGGAATACGTTCCGATGCCTCCCGCGCGCGCAGCCGCTGTCCTGCCGATCCCTCTGTGCTACTGCGCGCAGGAGAAGGAGAGAAAGGAGATCCGGCCGGGATCACGGAGCTGGAGTTGAGTTTCCTCCGCTCCAGGAAAAGCGCGTCAGGAAGCCCTCTGAATAACGGTCCCTTGAGCCGTTTCCCGCCCGGAAGGGCTTGTTATGCTTAGATGTTATTGGTTGCTATTATACTGACGTTATTATACAAATTCCTAATAAATAGCCCCTGCCTCTGTTCAAGGGTAGGAGAGCTCACTCACAGCCATTGAATGCACTACAAGCTTCGACTGCAGTCCTTTTATTTTCGCCCACCTTCTGCTACTTCGGCCGCCTTTGCTGCTTCAACTGCCTTTCGCTTCTTCAGCCCTGAACCTCCGACCATCTCTCCAAAATCTCACGACCTTCTAGAATTGTTGGAGCAGGTTACTCCAACAGAGGTGGGGGTTCGTCGCAGCATCCTTCAAGGTGAGCAGCCTGATTGCTGTAAAGTGCAAACCTTTCACTGAAGGAGTTTTTAAAGGAGGGTTTTCTTGCAGCAGCTGAACATCATTTTGAAGGGTTTGAAAATAAAAAAGAGATCAAAGCTGCTATCCAAGATCTTCTATTATCAAGAAACATGGTCATGCGGCAAATGGAAAACATGTGTAAAAATATTGATGAACAGCTGTTGAAAGATGTGCCCAGTTGTGTTGCTTTCTCACTCCAGCTGGACGAATCTACAGACATCAGTGACACAGCTCAGCTACTAGTTTTTATTCGTATGGTTTTTAAAGATTTCAGCACAAAATAACTACTTGGGATGGTTTCTTTAAAACAGAGAACCACCGGTCAAGAAGTATTTAATTCCTTCTATTCCTTTATAAACAAGCTTAATGTTCCATTACACAAGCTTGTTGCCATCACTACTGATGGAGCAGAAGCCATGACAGGTCGGATTAATTGCCCTTTGTCGACAGCATGGTGATTTCCCTGACTTCGTTGCATACCACTGTATCATTCACCAGCAAGTTTTGGCAAGCAAGAGACTGAACACACATCATGTCATGGACATAGCTTTTAAAATTTGAATTCAATTCGTGGAAAAGCACTTCAAAGGCAGCTTTTCAATCTACTCGGAGCGAGGAGCTGAATGAAAATGGGATTCTGCCCTCTGGGGAAATCCAGTTTCAGACGAGGGAATAGGGGAGTTTACAAAGCGCCGCAACCCCCTAAAAGCCTCAAGAGGACTATCTTGGGGACAGGGTACCCAGCGGTACCGACAGGGTCTCTCCGCTATCGAGAAAACTCCAGTTTTGGAAGTTGGACGGCTGGCGCGATCGAGACACCGGTACGGGACGCCATCTTTTGCCTGTCTGAAATGCAGCCTCAGGTCTTCACAGTTCTACGAACCGGCTCTCAAAAATAAGAAAAATCCGAATTGGACTTTAAGAGGTTGGTGATAAAATTTCAATTGATTTTAAAGATTCGGAGGATAGCGGGATTCAAAAAGGAGGTCAATCCCTACTATGGGGAACTGTATATATACGGCGGTAGCGCAAAGTTTGAAGAGCTAGTTTTTCTTTAGCCTACTAACGCAGACTAAACAAGGTAAATTTGGGCATCAGCCCATAGAAACATGACGAGATAGTATAAAGAACCCTAGTTTTGAAGGTATTTGAATGCGCGGTCTCTTATGGTTTACGGAGCTCGCTGGGGAAGAAGCTCCCTGTTACTTTCACTTTCATTATAACTGTGTTACAGTGAAAAAGTAAAAGCAACAAAAGTAGCAAAGAATTAAGAACTGATACAACTTTACCGTAACAGCAACATCAACCACCCAATATAATTGTCTGAAATAAGAACTTATAAAGGAGAGAATTAGAAATATAATTCCAGGACTCCAGTGCGCTGGAAAAAGGTGGAGATACTGGGTCACGATATAATAGCCTTTGTCTTTGTCCTTGTCTCCGCCATACCTAAATGTGTAGGTGGGGGCAGTAAAACGAACAACCAAGAAAAAAGGGGGCTTGTGCTTCCATTCTTTCTCCTTTTTTTCAACTACTAAACTGGATTTAGCCATGCAAGTGGCAGAAGATAAAGAACTTGATGGTGGGCTGTATAAGTATTTATAGACTAAAATTAAGATCCAGAGGGGCAGAGGGAGCCAAGTGGAAGGGTAGGAGAGAGTACACACAGATGTAAGGTGGCTCAGTACGCACAATTTTTTGGCAAGATTTCGTAGTTTGTTGGAAGAAATAATATCCTTTTTGGAGGAGACGGGAGATTAGTATGCCGAGTGGTTGGGTTGATCTGGCTTTCCTTGCTGATTTCCCAGGTAAACTTAGTGATATGAAACTAGAGCTACAAGGTAAAGGTAAATGCATTGGCGAGATGATTAGCATAGTTTCATCCTACAAAACAAAATTCATGCTAATGATGGCTGACCTTACAATCAAAATTTTTGAACACTTTCCTAATATGCAGGACCATCTGGAAAAAAAAAACGTGACTTTGTTTTTCAAACAAATAAGTATGTGGCCGAAATTGATTCTGTTATTCTGGAGTTAGAATTTTATGGCGACTTCCATAAAATTGAATTAATTGTAGAGTACATGTCATTTCCATTCAAATCTGATTTGGACATTTAAAAAATTGCAGTCATTATCAGTACAAATTACTCATTGTGCAAAACATCTCTTGAAAATGAGATATTAACTCTGAAAAAATGACATTTTTTCTGAGGGCCCGTGCAGAAGGAGGATCATTAGGAAAGGTCAACAGCTGTGCCGCCTAATAATTAAGCGCAGACAAACGGTAGGCAGGTCACAGTGTTGACTGTGGGGTCTTAGATCCATGGGTTAACGTGTCCAGGAGAAGAGGGTTCTTAAACCCGACTGCAGTATAAAAGGCCAGAATCAATAGAAAATGGATGCACCCCAATCCAAGGAATTCCTTCCTCAGACTCCCAATCAGAAAAAAAAAACCCATCAGCGGCTTGGTTCCAGCCGGGACTCTGATTCAGATAGGCCTCTCCAATTCATACTCTTAAATTGGCATGAATTACCTGGGACTGAAGGGCTTGTGAAACCCCGATTTCTAAAATTGTGTAAAAAGAATTGGGTGAGAGCTATCGCACACCATCCCACTGAAAGAATGTGGCTTCCCGGAGGCTCGTTCAACATCCAACACCTCTCCCTGTTGCTAACAGTCCTGGAAGACCAATATCCCTTGCAGATCAAGTATCTCGACCTTTTTGATCAGGCAAGGGACCTTCTAGAAGCTAGGAACACCACAGTCCTCCCACCAAATGCCAATTTTAAAAAAGAAAGAAGTAAAACCCACCCCCTTATCAGGAAACAGTCGAGGAAGAGCCATACGACCAATCTCGACTCCAAAGCCAAATTTTAAATCAAGCAACTGGTGTTGACAGAGCAACCATAAACACAGGGACCTCAACGCCCGCAAGCATCCCTATCACCATGACAACACCACCAATTCTTAGCCAGCGCCCCATGTGTAGAATTATGCTGGAGCGCTATTGCAAGTAACCGCCATTAGCGCTGCCGCGCCTGTCTGCCAAAAGTGGCAAGCGAGCGTGCTGAGCCTGCTGCGCATGTCGGAGGAAAGCGCGGCATGAAATATCAAGCACAGTAACGTGCATGTACGGAGTTGTTCCCATTGGGGCAGTACTCGTATGTGTTTAATGGTTATTGGTTGTTTTAAATATGAGTTGAGACGCTACGTCAGCAGGAGGTTAAATAAAGATTCCTGCCTCGGTGCAAGCGGGAAGGATTCGTCCGCTATTCTTTGTGTGCACCAGATACCAGTCTGCAGTCTCCCGTTCTTTTACCCTCAAGACCTTTGTTTCTTTCACCCTCACGACCTAACTTCAGTTGTTGGAGCAGGTTCTCCGACACCATGAAGCAGACCAAGCTCAGAGTGCCGATACTAGCCTCCTAAAACTCAGCCCTGTTTCTAGCTGAACCCGAAGTAAAAATCCCGACTCAATTGGGGACAGCCCTTAAATAAGTATCTTTCATTCACCCAAACGAAGCCAAAGGAGCCACTGCCAGTGCCCCAGAAACTACATCAAACGCACTCCAAGGACGGTATCCCCTCAGGTCCATCCCAATAACCCTGACAAATGAACAAGGGACTACGAAATTTGTTTATTCCCATGTTCCCTTCTTAACTTCAGACTTAATTAATTGGTCAAACCAAATGACTGCTTTAAAGGACCCTGACCGCTGTTACCGTCAAATCTCCACCATCTTTTCCACTCATAATCCATCATGGGCAGACGCACACATGCTCCTAAACGCCCTTTTTAACAATCCAGAAAGAGAGGAAATCTTGACTAAAGCAGGGGAGGCATTAGTACAACTTTAATTCCAATCAGATAAACCCGATACAGCAAATCTGGTGACAGTACCACAACTCCAAAACGAAACAAATTGGGATTATAACACTGTGGCAGGAATCTGGTACCTCTAAACATTCAGGAAAGCTATCCTTGAAGGGATCAAACTAGCTGGAAAGAAGGGAATCAACTGGACCAAAATCCAAGCAATCATGCAAGGTCCCGATGAGACTCCTTCCTCCTTTTATATGCGATTAATATCTGCCTTCAGGACACGGGGAGGGATAAATCCCAACAACCCTGAAAATCATGTCATCTTCAAAAGCTTCTTTAAGGACCAATGTAACCCAGACATTAAGAATGTACTCTTCCTCCAACTGGGGTACGAAGGGAAACCCTTCAGTGAAATCTTAGCAATCACCAAAACTGCGTTTGATGGGAGGGATGAAAAAGAGAGACAAGAGCGCTTTGGCGCTGGGAACACCACAAAATCAATACCCACCCCAAAACACTTCAGTGATTAGCAACTCCTTCAAACCTACACTGGGGGCTGCGGGGACCTAATCCGCCATGAGGACCTGGCTAGCAAGTAAACCGCATCACATTGCCTCCTATCAGGAACCCTGATAGCTGCAATCCTGTCACTCTCCTATGCTTTTATTGCAAACAAGAACATTTTAAAAGCAACTGCCCGGCCTTCTTAAGTGAAGTGGCCCCAAAACCTTATCAGCCCAACGGGAATAACCACCCACAACCCGAGCCACAATCAAGGTTATCAAAACCCTTTCCAAACCGTTTTCCCCACAGTATTTCGATTATTGACAATTAGCCGGGAATTCCGACTCCTCAGCCCTAATATGCCCAACGATTCTCCTATCTTCCCATGATCCCATACGTACAATTAAGACTGACGACCATGAATATCAATGCTTACTGGACACGGGTGCCACTTTCCCCACACTAAGTGACAGCCACTTTTAAATCCAGCCACAGCAAACAGCGCATCATCGGCACTGAAGGAATTCCCAGAACCTGCCACCTTTCAGAACCTGCTAAAGTAACCATAGGACCTCTTGCGGCTGAACACTCCTTTCTCCTGACTTCAAGTCTGGTCGATTTACTGAGACGTGATCTCTTGTGTAAATTAAAAGCAACCATCATGTACAGCCCCAACGGTATCTACCTCCACATGCCTCTTTTCAGGGGATGTTGATGGAAGAAATCTCCCCAAGTACTGAAATACCAAAACCTCTTGCAAATGAAGTGCCTCCGTGGCTTTGGGGAGCCACTTCAACAGCAGTGGGACAACTTTTAAAGTCCACAGACCCCGTCATTATTAAATATCACACTTGACACCCCTTTTCCTTGCATCAGGCAGTATCCTTTACCCCAAGACACAATCGAAGGGCTTAAACCCATGATAAAGGACTTAATGGATCAAGGAATCCTAGCCCAGTGTCAGGGCCATCTTAAGCATCTCGGGCACCGTGGTGTGAAGATCCCTCCGGCGGGGGGCCCCCCATTTCCCAGAGTTGTCGACCTTTTTTTAGGAAAGGTTCCCCAGAGTTTAAGGTTCCCCTTTATTTAGGCAGCTGACACCACACTTACATATTATCTCTACTTGGGAAAATAAAACAGGAAACATAAACTGTTCTTGTTGCCCGCTTATTATCATTGCACATATTATTAAGTATATAACTACACATTGTTTTGCTTATTCTTGTTTTTTGCAGATTTAAGACAAATTAATCTTTTAAGGGAATTTTTAAAAACCAACACGACAAAGGATACAGATTTAGAAACAATATGGGATACTAGTAAAGCATATATTAGAGGTATATATATTCAACAAAAAAACTTAATTCGGGAAAAAGAGAAGCAAATTTAGAAAGAATCAAGGAGAAAATTGGAAAGAAAGAAAAAGAATTGGCAAAAAATCCGGGAAAGATAGAATTGGCCAACCAAATTAAAATATTACAGAATGAAATATCAACAATAGTAGGAGCTGAAATAGAAAATAAAATCAGATGGATGAGGCAGAAAACGTTTGAATCTGGGGGGAAAATAGGGAAGTTATTGGCCTGGCAACTTAGAAAGGAACAAAAAAAGAGAATAACGAATATTAAAGAAGGGGATATAAATTATGGACAAATTTAGAAGATATACAAAGATGTTGAATCAATTATTATAAAAAATTATATAAAGGAGATATAGAAAGGAGAAAATTAGAGAATTATTTTAATAATCGTAATTTGAGTTTATTAAATGAGGAGAAAGCAAATTTGAATGAACCAGTGTCAACACAGAAAATAAATAAAGCTATATCTAAACTTAAATTAGGAAAGGCCCCAGGTACGGATGGCCTAACAAGCCAACACTATAAAATATTTAGAGAAGAATTGATGGAAACATATCAAAAATTAGTTAATAATTAGATGAAGGGATTTTTCCACAGACATGGCAAGAGGCATTTATAGTATTAATTCCTAAGGGAGAGGAAGAAAACCCACAAGTTGGAAATTTCAGGCCAATTTCATTGCTAAATGTCTGGGAAGACCTCTCCCTCCTCCTGCCAACTCCATCGGGCCTAGGAGGCGGGCCAACACTCAACCGCCACAGCTTAAAGAGCCTCCAGAGAAGCCTCCGGAACACTGCTGCTGTTGCTGCCACTGTGAGTATCTGGGAAGACCGCTCCCTCCTCCGGCCAACTCCATCGGGTCTAGGAGGCAGGCCTACACTCACCAACACAGCTTAAGAGGCGCCGAGAAGGGCAGCCTCGGCTCTTGCTCTGTAAATTACTATTGTTTGTATCATGTATTTTACATTGTAATGTAGCCAAAGCAAATTCCGAGTATATTGAAAAATGTACTTGGCCAATAAATTATTATTCTATTCTATTACAAAATTTTTGCAGAGATTTTAGCCAACAGATTAAAAGAAATTTTGAATAGAATTATTGGATGGGACCAACAAGGATTTTTACCAAATAGGAAAATGGTCAATAATGTGAGAACATTGCTAGATCTAATAGAATATCTGGACTGGAATCCAAGTAGGAAAGTGGCCTTTGTATTCCTTGACGCAGAGAAAGCCTTTGATAACCTAGAGTGGGATTTCCTGGGAAAGGTTTTGGAAAAAACAGGGATAGAAGGCAAGTTAATGAAAGGAATCAAAGCGATATATAATAAACAAGTAGCAAAGTTAATCATAAATGGCGAAGTAATGGAAGGGTTTGAGATATTGAAGGGAACCTGTCAGGGTTGTCCATTATCCCCCCTACTATTTATTATGTCAATAGAATGTCTGATTAGAGAAATGAAAAAGGAAGAGTCTAAAAGGAAGAAAAATAGGAAGGAATATATATAAAATCAAAGCTTTCGCGGACGACATTATATTGATGCTAGAGGACCCGCAAAATAGTTTGGGAGATCTCAAAGATAAACTACAACAATATGGGTAAATAACAGGATTTAAAATTAATGAAAAGAAAACTAAAATAATTACTAAAAATATAAAGGAGAAAGAGTTGTTAGAACTAAAAAAATTGACGAATTGGGAAATTGTGAAAAAAGTCAAATATTTGGGTATAACAATTTCAGAAAACAATATAAATTTATTTGAAGATAAAGATGTAAAAGTATGGAAAGAAATTAAAAAGAATTTGGAACGGTGGGATCACCTAAACTTATCTATAACAGGGAGGATAGCAGCTATAAAAATGTCAGTTTTACCCAAGATCTTATTCCTTTTTCAGATGTTACCAATAGTGGGGGGGGGGAGAGATCTTCGATATGTAGAAAAGGGACCTAAGTAAATTTATTTGGAAGGGGGGGAAAGCAAGGATTCAGTACAAGGTTCTGACAGACGCAAAAGAAAGAGGAGGTTGGGGTGTACCAGATCTTAGACTGTACTATGTGTCTGCAGGACTTTGCTGGATTAAAAATTGGATATTGTTGAATGATAAAGAATTATTGGATCTGGAAGGTTTTAGAAATGTAGCAGGATGGCATACATACCAGTTACAAGAAAAAGGGGGCAAATGTAAAGAATTCACAGATCATATAATAAAAAAACATCTACTTCTGCTTCATTGACTACGCAAAAGCATTTGACTGTGTTGACCACAGCAAACTATGGCAAGTTCTTAAAGAAATGGGAGTGCCGGATCACCTCATTTGTCTCCTGAGAAATCTCTATGGGGGACAAGAAGCTACAGTTAGAACTGGATATGGAACAACTGATTGGTTCAAAATTGGGAAAGGAGTACGACAAGGCTGTATATTGTCTCCCTGCTTATTTAACTTATATGCAGAATTCATCATGCGAAAGGCTGGACTGGATGAATCCCAAACCGGAATAAAGATTGCCGGAAAAAATATCAACAACCTCAGATATGCTGATGATACTACCTTGATGGCAGAAATTGAGGAGGAATTAAAGAACCTTTTAATGAGGGTGAAAGAGGAAAGCGCAAGATATGGTCTGAAGCTCAACATCAAAAAAACTAAGATCATGGCCACTGGTCCCATCACCTCCTGGCAAATAGAAGGGGAAGAAATGGAGGCAGTGAGAGATTTCACTTTCTTGGGTTCCATGATCACTGCAGATGGTGACAGCAGTCACGAAATTAAAAGACGCCTGCTTCTTGGGAGAAAAGCAATGACAAACCTAGACAGCATCTTAAAAAGCAAAGACATCACCTTGCCGACAAAGGTCCGTATAGTTAAAGCTATGGTCTTCCCGGTAGTAATGTACGGAAGTGAGAGCTGGACCATCAAGAAGGCTGATCGCCGAAGAATTGATGCTTTTGAATTATGGTGCTGGAGGAGACTCTTGAGAGTCCCATGGACTGCAAGAAGATCAAACCTATCCATTCTCAAAGAAATCAGCCCTGACTGCTCACTAGAAGGACAGATCCTGAAGTTGAGGCTCCAGTACTTTGGCCACCTCATGAGAAGAGAAGACTCCCTGGAAAAGACCCTGATGTTGGGAAAGATGGAGGGCACAAGGAGAAGGGGACGACAGAGGATGAGATGGTTGGACAGTGTTCTCGAAGCTACTAACATGAGTTTGGCCAAACTACGAGAGGCAGTGAAGTATAGGCGTGCCTGGCGTGCTCTGGTCCATGGGGTCACGAAGAGTCGGACACGACTGAACGACTGAACAACAACAACATAATAAAAAAAATCCTTATATAAAATTTGGCTAGATTATAGATTAATATTGGAACCAAAAATACCTTGGTGGGCCTCCCCGTTTGAAATGACAGCTGTGAATCAGAAAGGAGAAGAAGGTCGTTGGGTAACATACAGAGAACTATTAGTGAAAGAGGGGAATCAATGGAAACTTGAGACCGTATGACCAGATAAAAAAATACTGTGCAAATTGGCTGAATTATATGCAAATACAGAGCTTATTTAAGAAACACAAGGAAGTGGGCTTTTTGGAGGAAAATTCAAAATTACAAGAGTTGTTAGTAGAGAATTCAAAAAAATCATTGGCAAAATTATATAAATACCTGCTGGAATATGAATTAAAGGAAGAAGAGGTAAAGAGTGCGATGGTTAAGTGGGCCCAGGACATAGGGAGAACAATTTACCGAACCCAATGGGATAATTTATGGAACGTCAGTATGAAATTCACGGCCTGCACACAGATAAAGGAAAACATGTTAAAATTAGTATACAGATGGCACCTAACTCCTGAAAAATTGGCTAGAATATATAAACTAAATTCCGATAAATGTTGGACGTGCCAGGAAAAAGTGGGTAATTACTTCCTGAAGCGTTTTTGATTGTTGGAAAGGCTTCAAACCAACTTCGCACAAATGGAGTCCAGCAAGCTTCCTCCTGCGCACGTACCTGCTGTACGTTCTCACTTGCTCCTCCTGTGCCATCAGCAGAATTATCTTCTCTTATCTCGCGCAATGGTGTGTGTGCATGCCAGCAATTACGACAAAGTCCAGCTTCTTTCCTAATCTAGAAGCTTTATTTACAAGGCATAAATTTACATTCCAGGAGAGACGCTCGACATTTTGCGTCTTCTCCTTCTCCGGCTCAAAAACGAAAGAAAAAAGACACAGCAACAAGCATCACATTACACATTACACAGAGCATCCGGTGACGCTCTTCCCCTTGTGGGTGGGACAACCTGGTTGAGCTTGTTAACTCTAAAAGCTCCAAACCTCTACACTTCCATTGCTGGTGGACTTGTGTTAAAATTAGAGACTATTGGAATATAATATATGAAAAAATTAAAAGGATGTTAAAAATTACTTTTAAGAAGACACTAGAGGCGCTATTGAGCATGCTGCCGCAAGAGATACCAGAGGATAGAAGGAATGTTTTCCTTTACTCGTGTGCGGCCTCTAGAATGTTAATTGGACAACATTGGAAAGGGGAAGAGGTTCCAAAATTACAGGAATGGCACTTAAGATTGGTAGAGTTTATGAATTTGGCAAGAATGACAGCAGCTATTAGAAATATTTCAAACTAAAAAGTGACAGGAGAATGGAAATATGTAGAAGAATATATGAAAAAAGAAGTTGAAACAAGATTGTTGATCTGTTTGGAATGATTCACTCACAGGAGTTAAGAAAATGTAGATAAAAATAATAGTATTTGGATATAAGCTTGATTGGGAAAAATAAAATAAACAGCATTGACAGGAGTATCCGTAAGGAACACGAAGTAGAACTTTAGGAAGTCTTTTAATTTATATCTTTAACTTTTATCTTTAATCTACAAATAGCACAGCTCAAATGGGCCCTTGCTGACAAGAACCAAAAACAAATTTTATTAAATGCAGTATACAGAGGAAAGCCTGATCTTTATTGAATCGCGGGGTGGATTTGGAGTAGAGGGGGACTTCTACTGGCGGGGGCGCCTGGAGCTGGCTTCCCTCGCTCTAGCCGCCGCGGAGCCTTCTTTTTCCAAAGTAGCAGCTGCATTTGCCGCCAGCAGCTGCTCTGGTCTCGGACGTCAGCTGTCTGGTGCAACAGCACCCCCTGTGGCCAGGCGCCCTGGCGCATTGCGCCACACACCGAAGCAGTAGAGACGGCCCTGCCCAGTGTGCCAGTCCCTGCAATTCACCCCTTCTTCTGGTTCGTAAACCTGCCCCCCGGAACACGTCAAATAGCGCCTTGTACAAGACCTTAGAATCATCAATAACTGCGTCATTCCCAGTCACGCTATAACTGCAAACCCCAACACCATCTTAACCCAGACACATCTGGTCTGTTTGGATGCAGCCAAAATACGGAGGAGCAAACTGAACCATGATGTTTTTGTATTTGATAGAAAACACTTATTGTCTGTTCTGTTTCATGTCAGCCTAAGAAACATGAAGCAGTGGTGGTTGCTGCCAATGCTGATGTGGACATTATGGGTGCCCTGCCAACTAGCTATTGACGGAAACAATGCGGCAACTTTTGTCTCTATGTGAAGAGCCAGCTCTTTATTGAAGTACTTATTTAGATGCCCTTGCAATTTCGTTTACAATTGGATCTACTACACGGGCTGTGGGTGTCCGTATTGGGGAACATCGATCCTGCATTAGGAATCAAGTGGGTTAATCAGAAAAAAGTTGGGATGAGGAAGAGATTGTGTCAAGTAACTGAACCAACAAGAAACCAGACTGATCTATCTGTTTAAATCTCTGCACCCGGGGGTTTAAATACTGAATTATATTTTAATTTAAGTTTTCTGTCAAGATGGCTACTGTTTTTATGTTCCTTGCTGTATTTCGGATATTGTACCTTTAATTTTCCTGTAATTCTATGTGATTCCTTGCACCTGTTGAGAGCCTTTATAATGCCACTAGGGTTTTGCCAACAGCATCAGCTTACTACACTTTTTAGTGACAGGCCGGAAGTGAGCGTTTAAGTGTGTGAAGCAGTGTGGAATAATGAACTTGTGTGACAGATTTGGACTTCCGGATAGACAAATGCTAAGGGTTTTTCTAGAGTACCTTTCAGAAAAGAAGAGCCCATCTATTATGCCTCTTTTAAACACAACCAATAACACCCCAAATTCAACGAGTGTGAACGCGGCTTCTCTCAGATGAATTTAATTCTGGTTCCAACACGAGTTTCATTGCATTTAAACACTGTAGGCAACTTAATGTTTATAAAATTGGTAGGCCCTCCCTTTTTTGAGTTTAAGCCTTCAGTGTATGTAGGCAATGGGCAAGCGGGGGTGGAAGCAATTTCCTGGAGGCCTCAATCACCTTTGCAGGGGGGGGGGGCAAAAAAATTTTAGTCAAAGGGGAAACTATGTTGAGAAAGGGCAGAGATTGGTGGGATTGGGAGGGGGCAGGTCAGTGGCCCAAACTACCCACCTTTACAGTTTGCACAAACGCTTCTCTTCTGCTCCATGCTTGCAGCCACCCTCCTCCCTCCCTCTTTCTGCAGTAATTTCTTTCTGTCAAGCTATGGCAAAACGGAACATTTCAGATTTTGTTGTGGGCTGCAGCGATGCCAAAATTGCTCATACAGCAGACAATGAGGAAGAATAAACTACCAGCTCCAACGTGAGTAACAGAAAATTCTAGAGGGAAGAAGTTAATCCATCAACTTTTTCAAAGTGGCAACGAGAACATGAGAACATCCATGGATGAAGATGTTTGCTTAAAGTTATGATATGCCGTATCTCCAGGACATCTGTAGCAAGTACTCCCACTTTTGGCACTGACTGTACAATTCTAATCGACAAATATGCTTGCTTGGCCTGTCAGATCAAATTGGTTAAATGCTCAGACAAAACATTATTACTACGGGACACAGGTGTGAAGAATATATTTTGCAGAGGAACTGATAAATGGCTCCAACATTCTAAAAGCAGGACTTCTGGCAGCACAAGTGCTATGACTACGCAGAGCTCCTGAGGGCAGCCACCACCAACTGCACTGCCTGGCTAGTCCCCAAACCACCACGACTGGAGGGAAGCTGGGAGTGTCCGGTGTAGAGAGCAAAATCCTTGGTTCCAAAAGCACAGTATTCTGGGAGTTGGGAGGATAGGCATGATGGGAATCATCCTGTAAGTCACCTCTGGACGGAATTCAAAGCGTTTTCTTTAATCGGAACTTCCAGACACCTGCAGAAAACCTTCAGAAACTCCAGCAATCTTCAGAACTCACAACAGAAACCTTCAGATCATAGCCAGCGGACCTTTTCACGGCGCAGTGGGAGCAGGAACTCCAGAATTACTGGCCGTCCCATCTGCTGGCCATCCCCACATTGGCTTAGAGCACATTTCCTGCTCTCGTAAATGGCCTTGAACAGTTGCTAAGCAATAGAAATTTTCCCCAGCAACAGGTGTCCTTATCAGGGCATGCGGTTGGCTAAGTCTGGGTCAGTGTTAATGAGTGTTCAGAATGCGAGTGAGCCAGCATTGGGCTGCAAGAATACCCGGTATGTCTCTGGCTGGATGGCTGAGTAGAGAATAGATTCTGGTATGTTTATTTGTTTTTCCTTATGATGACCAGTGTAAAATTTAGATATTAATAAAGGAACTGTTACGGAAAAAATTCTGGGTGCAGGTTTACTCTGCAGCCCAGCTTGTTGGGGTGCCGCTCCCCACGGGTCACTCCTGGAGGAATCTCCAGCCAAGTAAAGAAGCAAATCAGCATTTATTGTTGCAACAAGGTTCACACACACATGGAGTAAGAACCCAGAGCACATGATTGCATCGACTTTTAAGACCTCCCCCGTTCCCATAATACATTTCCAGATACATCACCAACATGCCACTAAGGACGAGATCTTGCATGGTAACATGAATCCATCATTCATCTCCATTATCAGAGTCCGTTCCCAACACCTGCTAAAAACACCACCCCAACTACACGAAGGCTGAAAACACCACACAAAGCACACTCTCAGACCCTCAAACGCCAGCATACGATACCACCAGGTAGGGAAATCAGCAAAAGTAGCCCAGTGTCGGGAGATCAGGTAGCCAGCCCGGAAAGGGGAAGATGGCTCAACGGTGCAAGCAGGCAGGAGAGGCGGGGAGGCGGTGAAGTCCGGAGCATTGGCACAGCTTAGCACGTAGGTGGGCTGCTCTGCTCTGTTATTTCCTTGCTGTCTGGAGCTCCAGGAAAATTCCTCCGCTCTGCACACAGGCAGCAGGCGGGACCTGCAAGGAGGCAGCAACAGCTGCTCCAGCCACGCGTGAAGGAACGCTCCAATACTATTCTTTAATCCTAACTAACCTAACTCAAACCCATTCATGCAGTAAGCAAAATAAAGCATAAAAATTAAAACAAAACAAACAAGTAAACAAAGGCTAGCAAAGTCAGCTCGCAGAGCGATGAACCTAACCAGCTGGGAAGCGGGACAAAGAGGGCGAGCTTCCGGCTCGCCGCAGTTTAAAGGGACTTAAGACACGCCCCCCCCAGGCCGACCTGATTGGTCGGCCTGTGGGGAGTCGCGGGAATGGGCTTGCCAATCGTGCAGGGGCTGCATTCAGCCCCTACACGCGTCTTCGGGTCGTGACGCCCGCAAAGCCACCTCCTGATGAACGGAAGTGGGCATCTTGCATGGTAACATGAATCCATCATTCATCTCCGTTATCAGAGTCGGTTCCCAACACCTTCTAAGTACTCACCAGCAAGAGAACAATAAAACTGTAACTATCCTTGCCCTCTGGGCTTTCCTGAAGATGAGCTTTGTGAACACCTGGCTTCAGCAAACTCCATCAAGAATATATGTCTGGTCCATTGTTACCTTTTCCCTATTCCCTGGGGAGGGGGGAGGTGTACATGACTGTGTCAGGGATTGTGGAGGCAGGGGAAGCCCTGGATTCCCCTCTTCCAGAGGAGTCATTAGCCGTTGAATTCTGGCATTGTTTCAAGTTTCTAGTTTTCTATATTGGATAGTCAGAGGAAACAGTACGATATGTGGTATCTGCTTATTGCTACAATTTTATGGACTGCTTTTCCGAGCCTCTTTGCTGGTTGTGTATGTATGGTGCCTGTGTCAACGGTCAATGTCCTAGCCTTAGTTCGAGGCTGTGGGATTTTGCATTAGTAGTTTAACTGCCCCCCCCAATTCTTGGTTTTAACAGTACCAAATGAGTGATGTGTTTATTCCTGTAATGGGAATTCACCAAGAAAAGGCTGGACTGCTGCTGCGATGAAGCAGGAAGACTTTTCTGTGGAAACTGTGCTATGACAAACAAAGGAACCCTACGAGTAGATGCTAACACACAGGGCCGTCTTAAGCATATCCGGCGCCGTGGTGCAAAGATCCCTCCGGCAACCCACCCCACCCATTTCTCAAGAGTTGTCAACCTTTTTTAAGGCGGGCGCTCTTTGGGTGAGGCATATTACATCAAATAAAAACAAAGGAACAAAATATTAGGGGAGTTAAAAGGTTGAAATAGGTTTGACATCCACCTAAGTGGAAAGTTGTTTTGGTCTTTTTCTCCCTACCCCACCCCTCCATTCATACTACAGTGGTACCTCAGGTTACATACGCTTCATGTTACAAACTCCGCTAACCCAGAAATAACGTTTCAGGTTAGGAACTTTGCTTCAGGATAAGAACATAAATTGTGCAGCGGCAGCGGGAGGTCTCATTAGCTAAAGTGGTGCTTCAGGTTAAAAACAGTTTCAGGTTAAGAATGGACCTGCGGAACGAATTAAGTACTTAACCCGAGGTACCACTGTATTAGTGAATGGATTAACTATAAGGTATTCCATTCTAGATTTAAAATGAGCTTGTTCATTCAAACATCATTAAGAATAATACTTGTTAGTTTCCACTTGGCATTCCTACTTATGCCTTTGAGTTAAGATATACTCATATCCAGTTAACAATTATATACAGTAGTTAAAACAATAGTCATCTATGATGAAATACTATGTTTTCTCTCTTTCCCCACACATACGGGTCATTCCATGAAATGAGGGGAATATATATAAAATAATTTTTTTACATGTCAAGTTTGTGTGCACATATCAAAGTGTTTTGGCAGCAAAACAAATTATTCTCAGAATGCTTCATTCAAATATGGCGCCACCTGAATGTAGCACATGTTGCAAATGAATTTGTTTTTGAAGTGACTCTGTAATGTATTTTGGTATTTGTTGGAGGCCGCCCAGAGTGGCTGGGGAGACCCGGCCAGATGGGCGGGGTATAAATAATAAATTATTATTATTATTATTATTATTATTATTATTATTATACATTAAAGGTAAGATAAAATCTATTGAAACCATGTAAACAATGATTGTAATATGTATCTTGAAAGCTTAAAATGTCATCTTTCGGATTGGAAATAGTCTGTATTGCTCCAATTAAATTTTTCATTGGTACTGATTGATTTTAATTATTGATGAAGCTGTAACGCGAGTTGCCAAAGGCTGAACAGGTGAAGTTGCTAAGTGCCAGAATAAAGAATGTAAGAGAAAGAGTTTCCAAACATAGAGTGTTGAAGAAGGAAGTCCCAGTTACTCCTATTGGGACAAATAAAGACTCACCGTCCGCATTCAAATCCAACTCTGCCCTGGGCAAGGCTATAGCTAAGGCTTGCCGAGCTCTACCCAAGTCACCACTGACGAGAGCCAGCTCGTCATGTGCGAAAATGATCAGTCTCACATCAATGTGGTTTGAAGCAGTCTGATGATTCTAAGGGCTTCAGGAGCCTTTATTTATGGGGCAGCATACAGGAACATTTCACCATATTTGGACTACATTCTTGCATCAGCCAGGGGTATGGAAGTGCCATATATGGGTAGGGTGGACTTCATACTTGCTTACGTAGTACAACATGCCATGTCTACGTAAATCAATGGGCCTGTGTGTATGTGATGTTCACTGCACCCAGTTAGGTGTGGTGCACGTTGGTGCATAGTCTTTTCTGATAAGGGCAGTTTGTGGTTTTGTGTCAGTACGCCTACACACCACGCAAGAAGCGTACAGTTAAATGTAAACTTTTTGAAAGTTTAGGATCACAGAAACCATTAGCAAAGAAAGCTGTTCAATCCAAGTCTGCATTGAGGACAAACTATTAATAAAGTAGAAAATTTCTATAATCGTGATGACATAAGTTGACAAGCACCGGGAAGAAAGGATGTAAAAACAGTAGTATGAAATGATGGTAAAAAAGTCCTTATGTGTGGGAATAAGTTTTTAAGGTGCTCCTGCACCTGTTTATGTTTATTTTAAGGTAACCTTCTGCGCTAGGAAGGAAGGGCAAAGGATCCAGCAAGGAGTTTGCTGCATGGATCCCTCCGCGTTTGGGGCAAAGCGCGCCAATTTAGCCAATGTAATGGTCAGTTGATAGTTTCCCGCCCAGAAACTAGCTTAGAGGCAAGGTTGTGAGTGGTTCTTGTAAATGTTGTGACGATGTTTGATTTCCTAATAAATAGCCTCCGCTCTCTGTAGCGTGTGTGGAGAAGGCGTGAGACAAGCCAGAGAGAACATCAGTGTGTGACAAGCCAGAAAGCAAAACCAGCCGCACAGAGCAGTTGAGAGCTTCTTCACCATTGACTGCAGTCTCTTAGTTTTTATTTTACTTCAAAAAGCATTTATTTGGCCTTCTACGTTTTGGCCACTACCTAGCTTAGCCTGTCTTTCTATCCGGAGACCTCCGGAATCTCCGGGACCTTCAGATACCTGCAGAAAACCTTCAGAAACCTTCAGTAACCTTCAGAACTCACGACAACTACCTTCAGATCATAGCCAGCGGACCTTTTCACGACGCAGTGGGAGCAGGAACTCCAGGATTACTGCTCGTCCCATCTGCTGGCTATACCTACACATATGCAATTATGGCATATAATCAATTCAGTTAAAGAAACATATGCATTCTTTTGCGATGAACCTGAGGGTAAACTACTGGGTACAAGTTAATTTGCCTAACCACGCCCAAAGCATATATTGTTGTCCAATATACTTCCACATAAAGTGTGCCTGTGCAAGTATCATGAAAACTATATAATGGCAATAAATTCTTTGCACAGTTGTATGCCAGGATATTTTCCAGCATACAGTTCTGAATTTCCCAACTCCTTGATCTGTAAGGAACCGATAGAAAGCTGTTGGCTGGGGAAATATGACAAATGCAAAGGTGGCAAACAGAAACTTAATGAAGCTTTTGAAAATATTCCGGAACGTCTTTCAGCAACCTGGAATATTTAGAGAGAAAATGAATGTGATATGTGGGAATACGTTTTAAGGTACTCCTGCACCTGTTCGCTTTAAGGTAACCTTCTGCGCATCGCACGAAGGCAAGGCAGAGGTTGCTGCCTGGATCCCTCCACGCTTGGGGCAAAGCGTGTCAAGACAAGCTTCATTAACGGTCAGTTAAGAGTTTCCCGCCCAGAAACTCACCTAGATACAACGTTGTGATTGGTTATTGACAATGTTATGACGATGTTCAACTTCCTAATAAATAGCCCCTGCTCTTTGTAGCGGTGTGGAGTGCGCACGAGACAAGACAAGAGAACATCCGTGCGAGACAAGCTAGAGAGAAACCGAAAGAAACCAAGCTGCACAGAGCAGTAGAGCACAACTTCACCATTGACTGCAGTCTCTTAGTCAGTCTTTCTTTCATTTCAAAAGTTTATTTTGCCTTCTTAGTTTTGGCCGCTTCTTTAGCTTTGCCTATCTTTCCTATCTGGAAACCTCCGGAACCTTCAGAAACCTTCGGAAACCTTCAGAACTCCCAACAATAATCTCACAACCTTCAGGTTAATAACCAGCGGACCCTTTCACGGCCAGTGGGAGCAGGAACTCCGGGAATTACTGGTCGTCCCAGATGCTGGTTATCCCCACAGTGATAGGTTATGCAAGATGGTGATTGAGGGGAGTGCGAGAGACCTTGTCACATCAGAAGTATGACGAGGCAGCGAAGGGTTGACTGCTTCCTCAAAGAAACGGACGGGTGGAGCTAAAACAGAACACTTTCGAGCGTTGGCTCGATTGCTTTCAAGTTTTTGTGGGTGTAATTTCTGCCGCTTACCGAAGGAGAGCGCTCCATCTCTGGGTTTATCAGTACATCGTCAGAATGGCGTATGCAATGGCTGGGGAAACTGTAGCCATTACTTACGACAGGAAATTTAGGACAAGGGCCGAACAGGATCACTTCGGCCCGTTGGGACCGCAGAGATATTGATGTGTGGTCCACTTACGTGGTACCTCACATTCAGAAGAGGGCTCCAGAACAGCCAAAACCCAAGCAGTTCACCCAGAAAACAAGTCGCAGGTTCTGCTGCTGGAGTTTCAATAAGGGAACCTGCCAACGTTCTCCCTGCTCTTTTCCTCACATATGTGAGAAGTGCTGGGGGTCACACCCAGTGCAGTCCTGCTTTCAGGGTGGGAAGCCCTTTAAGGGGGGAAAAGGAGGCGCCCAGCAGCCCGCAAAGTCCACTCCCCAGCCTGCAGCTAGTTCCGCCAAGTAATGTTCTTAGCGAACTGGCTCCTACTCCGGTGCACCTCCAGCCCGTTACATTGGCTATCCCTATATCCCAAAAAAGTGGCAGCAGCTTACCTACGGGAAGGTTTTTCCCATGGTTTCAGGATTCTTGTGGCCTCTGACCCCGTGTCAACCAGAAATCAGTGAAGGAGCTGCCTGATGTGGCTAGGAAGAAGATTGGAAAGGAGATTGCACCAGGGCGCACGGCTGGCCCTTTTGCAGCTCCTCCATTTACTAAACTGCATCTCTCCCGATTGGCGCTCCTCAGGGGGACACCCTCCACTTTTCTGATGTCCGGGCTGTGATTGGTCCAGACTCCAGCCTGCACCTATCACAGTAGGACATCATCTTCCGACTTCCTTCCCGCCCGAGCACAGTGTGCGCAGCAGTGGAGATAAGACGTCGCGACTCGAGTCACCAGGAGGACCGGAGCAGGAGATGGACGGAGACCAGGACTTGGCGGGAGTCAGCACTGCAGAGAGACCACATCCGGATCCAGACCGGTGTCACTGTTACACTAACAGGAGGACAAGAGGAGACATCGCAGTAGATCGCCGATGAGCAGAAGAGCGCCAATGGATCTGGATTTGGAGGAAACATGAAGAGCGCTGACTGATGGATCTGGATGGAGACACGCACAGAAGAGTGCTGAGTGTGACGGACAGTGGCTATCTGGAGGAGACAAGCGCAGTAAGTACTGAGTGACAGTGAGATACTGCAGTGATGGACAAGTTTTTGAAAAGGAAAGAACTGGACTCTGAACAAAATTTTGAGCCAGATGAGAGCCCAAGTATGAGTGGGGATCAAAAGAAAGCAAAGATGGTTGGCTCATGCAAATTCTCTGGCACAAGGCAATATAGCGAAAGCTATATTTCATTTGGATTTACTTTCACCGGAGATGCAAACAAACCAACTCCACTGTGTGTGGTGTGTGGTGAAAAGCTAGCTAACAGTGCTATGGTCCCAAGCAAACTTAAACGCCATCTCCAAACGAAACACCCTTCGCTTCAAAACAAGAATGCGGATTATTTTGTTCGCCTGCGTGAAAACATGGAGAAACAGGCAACTTTCATGAGAAAAACCACAAAGGTAAACGAAGGAGCTCTTAAAGCTAGCTATCAAGTTGCTGAACTTATAGCCAAGTCAAAAAAAGTCGCACACTGTGGCAGAGGCATTAATACTTCCCGCCTGCAAAGCTATTGTAGAGGAGATGCTCGGACCTGAAGCAGCTAAGGAAATAGCCAAAGTCCCTCTCTCAGACAACACAATTTCCAGACATATTAATGACATGTCTGCAGACATCGAAAGTGTGGTTTTGGAAAAGATCCGTATCAGTGAGAAATTTGCATTGCAACTTGAAGAGTCTACTGATATCAGTGGACATGCTCAACTCTTGGCCAATGTGCGTTTTGTTGATGGTGATGCAATTACAGAAAACTTTTTTTTGCAAGGCATTGCCAGAAAAAACAACAGGACAAAAAAAATTTCGGGTCACATCAGAATACCTTGAACAAGGAGGACTTAAGTGGGAAAACTGCACAAGTGTCTGCACCGATGGAGCTGCAGCCATGGTCGGGCGCACCAAAGGCTTTGTAAGCAGAGTGAAGGAAATAAATCCAGATGCGATTGTTACGCATTGTTTTTTACACCGTGAGGCCCTCGTAGCCAAGACTTTACCAGCAGACCTAGTTCATGTGTTGGATGATGATGTGCGCATGGTAAACTTTGTAAAGTCACGACCTGTGAAAAGTCGCATATTTGCAGCTTTGTGTGAGGAGATGGGAGCGAAGCATAAAACCTTGATGTTTCATACGGAGGTCCGGTGGTTGTCGCGTGGCAAGGTCTTGGTTCGTGTGTATGAGCTGCGGGAGGAACTTTTAAGTGTTTCTGACAAATGAGAGGTCAGATTACGCAAAGCTGCTTGCAAGTGATGAGTGGTGTGCAAGGCTGGCATACCTGGCAGATATATTTCATCATCTGAATGAATTGAACACACGAATGCAAGTCCGAAATGAAAACCTGCTTACAAGTACAGATAAAATAAATGGATTCCATTCAAAGGTGCAACTCTGGCATCAACACGTGGAAAGTGGCAATCTTGAAATGTTCACACTCACCAAGCAATGGCAAGGTGTTCACACTGCTGCACTGTGTGAGATAATAGTTAAACATTTAAAAACTCTCGAGGAGAAGTTGTCATTTTATTTCTCTTCAGTCTCCACTGAATGCCTTGGCTGGGTTAGGGACCCTTATAGCTCAGCATCAGTTGGTGGAAAGGACATGACTTTACAGGAGCAGGAGGAACTAACTGAACTGAGACAAAATTGTGGTTTCAAGCTAAGATTTGCTGATCTACCTTTGGACAGTTTTTGGTTGGATACTTCCAAGGAGTTCCCCCTTCTGGCAAACAAAGCTATTTTGACATTGCTCCCATTTTCCACTACGTATCTGTGAGATGAGCTTTTCAAGCATGATTGCTATAAAAACTAAATACAGAGAGACTGAGAGCTGTTGACGAAGAGCTACGTGTGTGTCTTTCTTCGATTCCAGCCAGAATATCAGCTTTGTGTTCAGCCAAACAGGCCCAGGTTATGCACTGAATAAAGTATTTTATAATTTTTCCTATTTCTGTTTACTTACTATTTCATAATAAAATAATTATAAAATATATATATAGTCAATATAGGCACAGAGTTAATTTTTTTTAACATTTTCTAATGGTGGTGTGCCTCGTGATTTCTTTCATGAAACAAGTGTGCCTTTGCCCAAAAAAAGGTTGAAAAACACTGATCTAGACGCTATACTCCTATTGATGCAGCCCAGAATTGCATTGGCTTTTTTAGCTGCTGCATCACACTGTTGACTCGTCAAGTTTGTGGTCTACCAAGACTCCTAGATCCTTTTCACATGTACTGCTCTTAAGCCAGGTGTCACCCATCCTGTATTTGTGCACTTTCATTTTTTTTGCCCAAGTGTAGTACTTTACATTTGTCCTTGTTAAAATTCATCTTGTTTGCTTTGGCCCAGTTCTCCAATCTGTTAAGGTCATTTTGAATTGTGATCCTGTCCTCTGGGGTATTAGCCACCCCTCCCCTATTTGCTGTCATTGCAAACTTGATCAGGATGCCCTCAAGCCCATCATCCAAGTCATTGATGAAGATGTTGAATACGACTGGGCCCAAGACAGAACCCTGTGGCATCCCACTAGTCACTTCTCTCCAGGATGAAGAGGAGCCATTGATGGTTAACTTTTCTTAAGTTTATCGAAATTATGTACTGTATAGGAATTCCTAAGAGACCTGATCACACAAAGGTCCTGGAACAGCTGAATGCAGATTAACAGCAGGTGAAAAGACTTTTGTTTTCTTAGCTAGGTATTTTAGTTATTTTTCATCATTTCCAATGGCTTTTCTTGTTTTGTTTCCTTGTACTCCTCCCTGATATTTCACAAGATGACAATACCGTACTATACACAAAACAAAGCTTATCACAATTCCTTCCTCCGAAAATCTAATAAATTCATGTAATTGCCCGATGAAGCCGCAAAATGGTTCCAAGCTAGAGGGCTGCCTAGTTTTTAGGTGCATTTCAGAAGTACACAGTCCCTGAACATTGGGGAGTGGGCTCAAACTCTTTTGTCAGTAGATTTCTCTAAGCTATGCAGTACTCTGTAGATTCTGAATGAACAGATGCATTTCTGATGCAAAAAGCTAATGTATTGTGTTTGAAACTTTTAGTTAATAGCAGATTTTAATTCTTGTTTTAAATAGCTTTCACTGTTAATGACATCATTTGAGTCTTTGCAAACCCACTGAAGTTTTTATAAAAAAACTGTAAATTTTATGCAACACTTTTTTTTTTTTGCACAAAGGCCTAACCCTATGCATGGCCCCGTTTAAAAAGTTTAAGGACTCCTGCCTTAAAAGACTAGAATTATATATATGGGTAAAGTTCAGCAGACGCACCAAGTGTTATCCCATGTTGAAGGCACATATGTTGGTTTTGAGCCTATTTCAGCAGTAATTTAAGGAATCTTGTAGCATTTTAGCTTATTTTGCGAACCTCCACACCATCCATCTTTCTCCTGACTCTCACCCACCTGCCCAGAGATTCCCCAGTCAGGAGCTGCTGTTTAATTAGAAAGCATGTTGCAGCTGCAAAATTTCCACCTCTAGTTAAAAAAAACCTGAATACCCTTGTTTTGGTGGCTTTTGTGCTTGCTAATCCCATGGAATGCCTCCACCCTAATTCCTGGGACCTTCTTGGCAAACTTGCAACTATCACTTAGCAGGGCTAACAGGGCAAGGTATTAAACATAGAACCAGTAGATCAAACCTCCCCCAAATTGCGGGGGGGGGGGTTGTTTTTTGCTGGTTTTAGTTTACCTTTGCTTTTTTACCAGTAATACTACTTGTATAATTGAAAGTTATTTTAAAGCCACTTTTATTGTTTTTAATGCTCTAACCTGCGCAAAGACCTCAGGAAGGACAGGTGAGAAATTATCGCTATTAATCACTAACAGCCAACATCTGCATTCAGCCAGATTGGATGCTCCACCTGGTGGTTAAGAACCAGTAAAGGGGAAAAAATCCCAGCGTTTTCCTTTAGAAAAAACTGATAAACCCTCAGACACACAACACAATTCCTCCGAGAAGCGCAAAAGCATTGAGAATAGCAACTGCCCCGAAGTTTGCATTTCATACACTTCCTAACCATTGCAGTTCCATTTAACCATTGTTAATAACTGCAACCAAACTGGTTAATTATTATTTCTGGTTAATTAAATCAGATGATAAATTCTGCTGTTTATATACGATATTGTCACATTGTTGTACTTCTTGCTTTTAACTTGATTTCATTTATTCGATTGGCACATTAGCAAAACTGAACAGTAACATTTCTGGTCTTAATGATAATACACGTACAATTGTGATCCAACTCTGCTCATTTCAAAAAAATAGTGGCTGTTAGAAATACAACCCTTGCAATAAAGCCTTCTTGGTTGTATGGGGTTTTTTGTTGTTGTTTTAAAGGTCAATGGGTACTTTTAACCAATTTTAACAAGGGTGTTAAGTCTTTAAAAAGGTTTAACAGAAAAGCAGGCAGGCAGAATTTCCCTGTCCTCCACCTGCTTCCTGAGGTGAAAACAAAGACTTAATATAATTAAGGGGAAAGGAACATGGCCTGAAAAAAATGCCCATTTGTATTTTGCATTTCTATTAAAAACCAAATTTAGCCTGAAACACTGGTGAAACAAGTTTTAAAAACTCTAAATCTGCCATATAAACACTTCTTGCTGTTTTGCCTTTCCAACTTGGGTGTTAAAACCTATTTTGCTTAACTTAAGTTTATCAAAATTATGTACAGTATAGCAACTCCTAAGAGACCTGATCACACCAAGATCCTGGAACAGCTGAATACAGATTAACAGCAGCTGAAAAAAGACTTCCATTTTGTTTTCTTAGCTAGCTGTCTTAATTATTTTTCATTGTTTTCACCAATAATGTAATTTAATCATTTTGCATGCTGCTTTTCTTAAAAAAAGGGGGGGGAGAAAACCTCAGTAAGAACTTGACTGTGGGGGGGGAAGGAATCCCCGAAAGCTTCCTCTTTTTCAGATTTAACACTAAACTGCATAAGGTCCACAAAGTTAAACAGAAAGCAAAACCCTCCAAACCACAAAAAACCGGCCCTCCCTCAACTGCAAATCTTCCCCAAATACAAATGGCGCTCCGAAGCTGCTGTTAAAAAAGAAGCGGAATGTACCAACTCGGGAAGGGCAAGAGGGGAGTTGAAGAGCTCTTCTCAAAAAACGTTTGGGAACGTTGCTGCTCCCCAAGTCCCTGCCCTGTCCTCAAATATCACTTCCCCCGCAAATACGGTGTTTCTAAATATCTGTCGAGTCTGCAGCGTCTTCATTTTCCTAAACTGGAGTTTCAGCTATAAATGCCTCCCCCCCAATAGTGATTTCTGTTTGGAACAAACCCTTCAGGGATTTTATGCAAATGACGGACTTTATACGGGGGTTTTTCCCCCATAACTCCCAAAGAGCTATGTGAAGCCATTAACCCTTTCTTCTCCTGACGCTTTACAAACTACAGTACAAAAGACACACTTGTGTGCTGAGCAATTAACAATCCGATCATGCAAATAGTTTAAACCAGCGCTCTTCATCACAGCTATATATGCAAGGATTTGGGCTACACTGTGCAACAGTATGCACGGTTACTTGGGAGTAAGCCTGACTCAACATAGTGGAATCTTCCTCTCCAGTTAACACATGTAGGATAAAGTTAAGATTCTGTGCTAAATCACCATGGATTTAATTGGACTCAAATCTGAGGAAGCATGGATAGGACCTAGATGCCTAGCTACTACTGCTAGTTGCACTTACTTTTTTCCAGCTCTGGCACTGGCCTGGTGGAACGCCCTACCGCAGGAGATCAGGGCCCTGCGGGATTTGACATCTTTCCGCAGGACCTGCAAGACGGAGCTGTTCCTGCCTGGCCTTTGGGATGGACTCAGTCTAACCCCCCCCTCATATATATATATATATTTTATGGAACCCCTTATACATCAGGGAACAAAACTTTCTCACAGTAAGAGCTGTTTGACAGCGGAACAGACACCCGCCCTCCTAAAGGTGGTGGGCTCTCCTTTGTCAGGGGTTTTTAAGCAGAGGTTGGATGGCCATCTGTCATGGATGCTTTAGCTGAGATTTCTCCATTGGAGGGGGTTGGACTAGATGACCCTCGGGGTCCCTTCCAACTCTACAGCTCTAGTATTCTATAGGCCGACAGTGACTTTCTTCCACAATGACATTTCCACTTCACTCTGTAAGTGCAGCCTACCTCACAAAGGGGGGGGGTGCCTATGTCTGCCTTCCTGAGGTCCTTAGAGGAAACATAGAGTATAAATGTAATAAATAAAAAACAGGTAACAGCCACAGACTGGTTAGTGCCAGAGGCAGATTCAAACGACAGCTGATTTCTGTACAGTCATGCCTCGGTTTGTGAACGCCTTGGTACTTGTACGTTTTTGCTCCCACACACCGCGAACCCGCAAGTGAGTGTTCCGGTTTCCAAATGTTCTTTGGAACCCTAACATCCAACGCTGTTCCCAATTGAGTGCAGGAAGCTCCTGCAGCCAATTGGAAGCTGTGCCTTGGTTTTTGAACATTTTCAGAAATCAAATAGACTTCCGGAACGGATTACGTTCAAGAACCAAGGTACCTTACTCCTGTATCCAGTGAGCAGGGGTGTTCTTAGCCCCTTGCCTGCCCGTGGCGGGAAGCCAAGAGGCACCCCTGGGGGCGAGGCATCGCGGTGTGTGCGTGCGTCACGACGCACGCAACGCCCCGCCCCCGGGGATGGCAGGCGGCGGCTTCGGGAAAATACCGAAGCCGCCACCCAGCAGCGGCACCCCTTCGTGCCGCAACTGCTCGTGCCTGCATGAGCAGCCACTGCACGAAGGGGTGCTGGGCGGCGGATTCAGGAGTCTTTGAGGGCTGCAAAGACTGCCGAGCTCCGCTACTGGCTGGCTTGCGGAGCCGGGGCAGGGAGAGGGATGGGCCAACGAGGAGGGGTGTCCCTCCTCGCTGGCCCGCCCCTCTCCATGCCCCGGCTCCGCAAGCCAGCCAGCAGCGGAGCTCGGCAGAGGCAAGGGGCAGGCCAGCGAGGAGGGGGGTGGCACCCCACCTCACTGGCCCGCCCCTTGCCTCCATGCCGAGCTATGCCGCTGGAAGGGGGGGCTATTTTCAGCACTGCCGGGGCAGAGCCGCAGGGACGGCCAGCGAGGGGGGGGTGACACCTCTCCTCGCTGGCCGCCCCGACGGCTCCACCCCGGCAGTGCCAAAAATAGCCTAAAAAGGGGGGGAAGCCCAGGGGGCGGGGCTGCCCCCGATGTGTCACCCCCAGCAGGGGTGCTGCCCAGGGCCCCCCGCCCCCTCCGCCCCCCCTTGCTACGCCCCTGCCAGTGAGGGTTATAATCTAGTACAGTGGTTTTCAACCAGTGTGCCGTGGCACCCTGGGGTGCCTTGAATGATGGTCAAAAATGCCACAGGCAACCCTGGCCTCTGTCCCTCTTTCCTTCTCTTCCTTCTCTGATGCCGTCTCGCACCTCTGCCTCCCCAAGGCTTGTGTGGCTGTTTGCTGCAGCAGCCCTGGCTACAAGCTTTGCAGGCGAATGGTGCCTCCAGGGCTGGTCAGGTGGTGCTGGGCGCCAGGAGCTGAAGCAACCTCAGAGTAAGTAAGCAAGCGGGCAAGGGAGCCCAGCCAGCCAGTCTGCCAGCTTCAGCCACCTCTCTTTGGGGCAGGGGTTGTAGTTCAGAGATCAGGGGTGGCAGCAGCCGCTGCCTGGAGGATTCCCAAGGGGAGAGGAGAGGAGGCTGGTGGAACACTCCACAAGAGAGGGTGTTCAAAAAGGGGTGAGTGGCTGCCAGCTCTGCAGGAAAGGGGCGAGGTAACTGGGCTCCTGAGCCCCACAGGGGTGCCGCAGAAAGAAGGCAGATGATCAAGGGAGCCATGGACTGAAAAAAGCCTGAAAACCTGTGATCTAGGAGAAGAGGAACTGGTCGGACAAGTTTTCTTTGGAAGACAATGGCCTTAGCTGGCCACGGAAGTGACCTAGCTTGTAATAGCCACAATTAAGAGATGGTGCTCAGGGGGGGGGGGAGTGGGGCAGACATTTCCCCAGCCCTCCCTCCACTGGCTGGATGATCCTTCGCGGAAGAACAATAGCCTGAGTTGTTGTGGGTGCCAGAGCTGGAAGCTGGAGACAGTGATGTTCCTTGCTCCGTGCTGGATCGAGAACTGCGACAAACAGAGAAGCAAGATTTGTTGGGGTGGTAATGCTGTCCTACAGACACCCCATTCTCCGCCGACCTTCATTCAAAGGAAACCCCACGCTGGGTTGGAACCCTTGGAGTCTACTGGGGAGGCAAGTAACGATAAGTTTCAGGTGTCAAAACCCAGGGCAATTTGGTGTGTCTTCAGTATTTGCCGAAGGCTGCACAGTGAAGGTGTCAGCGCAGCTATGTGGGGAGGGAATGCCACAACTTAGGGGCCACCACAGAGAAGACCCTCTCCCATGCCACCTACCCCCCCAACATCTGTGGGTGGTGGAACTACGAAGTAGGACTCCCCTCATACTCTCCAACATTTCTCCAATGAAAATAGGGACGTCCCATTCCATAATGATAATTTTACTGGGGGTATAAATAGCTGCCCCAGCCACTCTGGGCAGCTTCCAACATACATGAAAACATAATAAAACATTAAACATTTTTTTAAACTTCCCTATACACCTATACAGGTGGTGCTGTGGGTTAAACCACAGAGCCTAGGGCTTGCTGATCAGAAGGTTGGCGGTTCGAATCCCCGTGACGGGGTGAGCAGCTGTTGCTCGGTGCATGACTAAGCCACTTCTGGCGAACCAGAGCAGTGCATGGAAACGCCGTTTGCCTTCCCGCCGGAGCGGTACCTATTTATCTACTTGCACTTTGACGTGCTTTCAAACTGCTAGGTGGGCAGGAGCTGGGACCGAGCAACGGGAGCTCACCTTGTTGCGGGGATTCGAACTGCCGACCTTCTGATCGGCAAGCCCTAGGCTCAGTGGTTTAGACCACAGAACCACCCGCGTACCTTCTGCCTGGCATAGATAACAACAAATGACCCAGTTGTGGAAACTGAAAAGGGGAAACTATTCTGAACCCGAGTGGGAAACTTTGAGCTTTGGGTTTTTGAGAAGTCACTAGCAGGCCGACAGCCTTTGACTCAGATTAGCCAGAGTTCCTGCAGTTTTGCTTGGCATGCTTTTCACTATAGGCAAATGAGCTTTGCTTATAAAAAAAACCCCACAACCTGTTCATCAAGTGTGGGAAAAGGAAACCAAGAAATCATTTTTGTTTTGTAACATTTTACTGTGCCAAGCAAATTCTCGGACCGTCCAGGCACAGAGCATTTATTACTGATCTAGAGGCACGTAATTTTGCTTTCCTTATTAGGTGCTGTTCAGTTGGCAGGTTCACTACAGGCAGAATGAGAAATCCTTGCAACTTATTGCAGATCCTAGCTGGGGAAGGGTCAGAGCTCAATGGCAGAGCATCTGGCAAGGTCCAGTCATCTATGGCAGGGCTTTGGAGGAGAGGAGACAGCCCTGCTTGAAACCCTGGAGAAAGTGCTGCCTGCCAGTGTCAAGACTGCTGCGGTAGATGGACACAATACAAGATGGTTGGAGGGTGGATGGCAGCTAACAGATTGAGGTTGAATCCTGACAAGACAGAAGTGCTGTTCTTGGAGGACAGGGGGCAGGCAGGTGTGGAGGACTCCCTGGTCCTGAATGGGGTTAACTGTGCCCCTGAAGGACCAGGCGCGCAGCCTGGGAGTCATTTTGGACTCACAGCTGTCCCTGGAGGCGCAGGTCAATTCTGTATCCAGGGCAGCTGTCTACCAGCTCCATCTGGTACACAAGCTGAGACCCTACCTGCCTGCAGACTGTCTCGCCAGAGTGGTGCATACTCTAGTTATCTCCCGCTTGGACTACTGCAATGGGCTCAACGTGGGGCTACCTTTGAAGGTGACCCGGAAACAGCAATTAATCCAGAATGTGGCACCCAGACTGGTGGCTGGAAGCAGCCACAGAGACCATATAACACTGGTCCTGAGAGACCTGCATTGGCTCCCAGTACGTTTCCAAGCACAATTCAAAGTGTTGGTGCTGACCTTTAAAGCCCTAAATGGCCTCGGTCCTGTATACCTGAAGGAGCGTCTCCACCCACATCGTTGAGCCCGGACACTGAGATCCAGCGCCGAGGGCCTTCTGGCGGCTCCCTCACTGCAAGAAGTGAGGTTACAGGGAACCAGACAGAGGGCGTTCTCAGTAGTGGCGCCCTCCCATCAGATGTCAAGGAAAGAAGCAACTATCTTACTTTTAAAAGACATCAGAAGGCAGCCCTGTTTAGGGAAGTTTTTAATGTTTGATGCTGTATTGTGTTTTTAATATTCGGTTGGGAGCGGCCCAGAGTGGCTGGGGAAACCCAGCCAGATAGGTGGGGTATAATTTTTTTTAAAAAAATATCATATCATCATCATCATCATCATATAAGGTAGCTTTGTATTTTCCTGTGATTAGGTTTGGCAACTATTGTCCACTTCTGAGTCTGACTCCTGCTTGATTCTTATGGAAACCAAACTGAATTGTAGACTCCATCAGGGGAGAACGATGCTTTCCCAGATTCCATGAAAAGCACCACCTTTTTTTTTTTAATCATTTGGCAGTCTTGCCAGTGACGTGTGTGTTCACGGTGGTGAAGCCACGTGAATGAGCAGCCACAGCTACAAAGGCCGTATTTTATAAAAAGCTCTTGAGTGTTTTTGGGCTGCATCAACAGAAGTGAAGTGTCCCGATCGATGGAAGCAATAGTCCCACTCTATTCTGCCTTGGTCAGACCACACCTGGAATACTGTGTCTAGTTCTGGGCACTGCAATTGAAGAAGGATGTTGACAAGCTGGAACATGCGCAGTGGACGGCGACCAAGATGGAAACCAAGCCTTATGAGGAATGGTTGAAGGAGCTGGGTATGTTTAGCCTGGGTAAAAAAAGAGACTGAGAAAAGATATGATAGCCGTCTTCAATTATCTTAAGGCCTGTCACGTGGAAGATGGAGCAAGCTTGTTTTCTCCTGCTCTGGATGGTTGGACTTCTACCTATGTCTTCAAGTTACAAGAAAGGAGATTCTGACTAAACATCAGGAAGAACCTTCTGTCAGTAAGAGCTGTTTAACAGGGGAACCGACTCCCTCGGGAGGTTGTGGACTCTCCTTCCTTGGAGGTTTTTAAGCAGAGGTTGGATGGCCACCCGTCATGGATGCATTAGCTGAGATTCCTGCACTGCAGGGGGTTGGACTAGATGACCCTTGGGTCCCTTCCAACGCTAAAATTCTATGATTCTTTGAAACAAAATAAAAAAATTTTAAAAATCCTTCCAGTAGCACCTTAGAGACCAACTAAGTTTGTTCTTGGTATGAGCTTTTGTGTGCATGCACACTTCTTCAGATACACTGAAACAGAAGTCACCAGACCCTTATATTTAGTGAGAGGGTGGGGAGGGGGATTACTCAGAAGGGTGGTGGGAATGGGTGGTTGGCTGATAGGTGTGGAAAACCTGTTGCCGACTGCAATTGGTCTTACGGGAAAAAGATCTTACATCTCACCCCTTGCTTTTTCCTGTAAGACCAAATGCAGTCATTAACAGTCGAAAACAGGTTTCCACACTCATCAGCCAATCACCCATTCCCACCACCCTTCTGAGTCATACCCCTCCCCACTCTCTCACTATATATAAAGGTCTGGTGACTTCTGTTTCAGTATATGTGAAGTGTGCATGCACACGAAAGCTCATGCCAAGAACAAAACTACCTACCTGTAACTGGAACTATGATTCTTTGGTTTGCTTTCGTGGAAAAATACAGCGCTGAGAATAATTTTGTCTTTTCCTGGTAATGGGTTGTGCTGCTATGCAAAGTTGTCAGAATGAGTTTCCCCACCACATCCATTCCTAACACACTGTGCTCTGCCTGAAAGCCCTGACTAGTAAGAACACATTCAGGATCCTTACCCTTTTTGCAGCTGACCATGACAAATATCTGATTGTGCTTGACACCCTACCAGTTCAAGGTCAAGATAAGGCGGAAGACTTGAGAAGAATCGAGTCTGACGATAAATATTTGGTCACCAGCTGCCAACTCATCTGGGCACCTTCTCACGGAATCGGTGACAGAAGCTGGCCAGGGAGTTTTATCCCACAAGCAGTTTGATAACTCCTTTACGGGAAAAGGATCATTGCTTAACCTTGAGAAATTCCTGCCTAAGAAGAAGAAGAAAAAGCACATTCTAATTTGGGCACCCACAAAGATTGGAAACTGTATTCAAACAACTGTTTGAGGAAGTTAATCAGGGGCTAGATAGCGTGCTATCGTTTTCTTTTGGGAACCATATTTAAGCAGTCAATCTCAGGGTTGCACCTTGCTTACATTCTTGTGCCTTGCCTGGAGGAGAACAAGTCAACCAACACAGTGTCGGCCTTCAAGAAGGTAAAGGAGAACTACTTGAAAATGATTTACAGATGGTATTTAACTCCCAGTAGGCTTGCCAAGATGTATGAGACTGAATCAGATAAGTGCTGGAGATGCAAAGATGTTCAGGGACCGTTCTTTCATATGTTGGTGGACTTGTAAAAGGGTAAAAGAGTATTGGGAAAAATGATCCATAATGAATTGGGGGAGGAAAAATGTTTAAAAGTACTTCCCCCCAAAAAAAACCAGAGTCATTTTTGTTTGGGATAATTCAGACTGAAATTTCCAGGTGTTGAAAAAGGTTATTTATGTATCCCACTATTGCGGCCCATGTTTTGTTAGCCCAAAAATGGAAAACGAGCAAGGTCCCAAACAAAAGAAGAATGGCAACTTAAATTGACAGAATATGCGCAGCTTGCAGACTTAACATATAGAATAAGAGAACAAGAAGAACATACGTTTAGAGAAGATTGGAAAGTGTTTATTGAATACAGGAGAAACTCGAAAAATTAGAATATCTTGGAAAGGTTCATTTCTTTCAGTAATTCAACTTAAAAGATGAAACTAATATATGAGATAGACTCATGACATGCAAAGCGAAGTATGTCAAGCCTTTATTTGTTATAATTGTGATGATTGTGGCGTACAGCTGATGAGAACCCCAAATTAACAATTTCAACTTTGGGGTTTTCATCAGCTGTACGCCATAATCATCACAATTATAACAAGCAAAGGCTTGACATATCTCACTTTGCATGTCATGAGTCTATCTCATATATTAAACTCCAGTAGCTAATGAAAACAATTGCTTACATAAATGGACTTTCCCACGATATTCTAATTTTTTGAGTTTCACCTGTATATGGGAAAGAACTGTGTACAGCTGAAAACGCTGGCAGCATTAAGATAAAGTCAGATAAATTCAACAGTGTAAATAAGTTATGATGGATGTAATAATGGAATACTGAAAGGTATAGTTTCTCTAAAATATGTAGGGGTTTATGATATGTAAAATGAACCATGGAAAGAGAAGAAGGGAAGTCATTGATATTTTAAGGATGTAAAAATGAGTACGTACTTTAAATTGTAAAACAGAAAATTTATTAAAAATTATATACACAAAGCAAATTTTTCTCTTAATTTTTTTTCCTTCTCCCGCTCTCCCATATGATTTTTATTGATTTTTCCAACAATAAAAAAAACACATAAAAACAAATGGGACACAGGCTGGACTCTAAACTTAAGTCCTGGTGCAGCTTGCAAATGAGCAGAAGGAAGGAAACAGCCAGTGTGGTGTAGTGGTTAAGAGCGGTAGACTCGTAATCTGGGGAACCGGGTTCGTGTCTCCGCTCCTCCACATGCAGCTGCTGGGTGACCTTGGGCTAGTCACACTTCTTTGAAGTCTCCCAGCCCCACTCACCTCACAGAGTGTTTGTTGAGGGGGAGGAAGGGAAAGGAGAATGTTAGCCGCTTTGAGACTCTTTTGAGTAGTGATAAAACGGGATATCAAGTCCAAACTCCTCCTCCTCCTCCTCCTCCTCCTCCTTCTTCCAGTCACGGAGAAGATAATAGAATCATAGAATGGAATACAGTCGTACCTTGGATCTCAAATGCCTTGGCTCCCAAACAAATCTGCTCCCAAACGATCAAAACACAGAAGTGAGCGTTCCACTTTTCGAACGATTTTCGGAAGCCAAATGTCGTGTGCGGCTTCCGCAGCTTCTGATTGGCTACAGGAGCTTCCTGCAGCCAATCAGAAGCCACACTTTGGTTTCCAAACGTTTTGAAAGTCGAAAGGACTTCCGGAACGGATTCCACTCGACTTCCAAGGTACGACTGTAATGGAATTGTAGAGTTGGAAGGGACCATGAAAATTATTCATAGTTCAACCCCCTGTGATGCAGGAATACGCAGGTGCCCCGTATGGGGATCAAACCTGTTACCTTGGTTTCATCAGCGCCACGCTCTAACCAACTGAGCTATCCAGATGCAGCAATATAGAAGGCCAACAAAGCTATTTTATAGATTTAAAGCTTAAGGCCAAAAATGTCAAGGTCTAACACCAGTCCATAATGGACGGTGGAGAGCTGCATGAAGGACTGCTCCCTGTTGCTGTAAAATGAGTTTGATCAATGGAAACCAAATAACTGAAAATTATCTTTTAGATTTAACCCCTCTACGTTGTCTCTTGCACTTTGTAACTTTCTGCAAATGCTAACTGGCCTATCTTATTCCTGCATCCCTTTAGAATGAAGTGAGATTGAGCTCTCCGACACTGGGCGAATTCCAGCCTCGCTGCTGTTGCTAGGTGGATGATTAGATCATCCTTTAAATGAGGCATTTTGCATGGTTTCTGGAAAGAGTGATAGCAGTGCTAGACCTGGGTCTGGAGGAGTTGTCTGTCCTAAAAAAATAAATGAATACCCTGACTATTTCAGCAGAGGGATATGCAGTGGAGATTAGGGCGGGGGAGAAATCCATCTCACTTTGCATTTAGAGCTGGCTCTACCACACTTCCCAAAACACCACGGGAACCAGAACGCAGCTCTCCTTCATAAATCACATTTCTGCTGATTCTGCAATGCTGTGCTCCAGCAGCTAAGCAACGTCCCCAAAACTGCATACGTGAAAGGAAAATTTGCATTAAAAAAACTGAACACATAAGTGAAGATAACAACACACCACATGTGTTACATTAGAAGAAACAGCTTGCGAAATATGCACGCTTAAAGAAATGTATTCAAAATGTGTTTATTTAGGAGAAATTAGCACTAAAGTTCCTGCAGAAAATGTGGGGACCTGAATTTAAGATTGGAGAAACGGAGAGACTTGAAGTTATCAGATCCTTCCCTCCCTAGGTGGGAGGAAATGAGATCCATTGCAGGCTAGTGGTTAGAGCAGGTGTGGGGAAAGACAACTTCAGACACCCCTGGACGTTGGCTGTGCTTGCTGGTGCTAATGGGAGTTGTAGTTCAGCGATATCTGGAGTGCCAAGTGTTCCCCATACCTAGGTTAGTGTGTTAAGACTCTTAAGGGGTCGTTTCCAGCTAATGAAACTCTGCATTTAAACAAGCGTCTCTCCAAACAGCCACTCGGTCTTGAGGAGCCTGCACGATGTTGCCGATTCTGCTCCTCGTCGCGGTGTGCCAGCTGAACTCGCCAGGGAGCGCCGAGGTGGTGACCTCTTTTGAAGACACCTGCCCCCAGTTTTTCTTCAGAGGAACCCCTCCGAGTATCGGGCTGGGTCCCCCGCACCCGGCTCGGATTTGCCAGCGGTACAAAAACCAGTATCGTTTCGCCACTCTGTACGACCAAGACAATCGCATCCCCGTGTTCTCTGCATACATCTACAACCCTGGGGAGGCCAAGAGGCCGAATACATGGAGGATTGAACCCCAGGTAAGAGGCCTGAGCAGACAAGAGCCGCCGCTTTAAACTCGGGAGTCTCCACCTGTGTTCAGGTATGTTTCTGAGCACAATTCAAAGCGTTGGTGCTGACCTTTAAAGCCTCGGCCCAGTATACCTGAAGGAGCATCTCCACCCCCATCGTTCTACCCAGACACTGAGGTCCAGCTCCGAAGGCCTTCTGGTGGTTCCCTCCCTGCGAGAAGTGAAGTTACAGGGAACCAGGCAGAGGGCCTTCTCGGTAGTGGCACCCGCCCCGTGGAACACCCTCCCATCGGATGTCAAGGAAATAAATAACTACTACTGGTATATCTGACTTTTAGAAGGCATCTGAAGGCAGCCCTGTTTAGGGAAGTTTCTAATGTTTGATGTTTTATTGTGCTTTTAATATTCTGTTGGGAGCTGCCCAGAGTGACTGGGGGAACCCAGCTAGATGGGCAGAGTATAAATTTATTATTATTATTATTATTATTATTATTATTATTTAGTCTGCCTATTTGGGAGGGAATTCAGACATTGCAAAATGCCTAAATTCCGGTTAACTCCTCCCAAATAAACCCTAATCTGGGGAGGCATTGTGTGGTGAGAGCCAGTGTGGTGTAGTGGTTAATAGCAGTAGACTCATTATCTGGGGAACCGGGTTCGTGTCTCCGTTCCTCCACATGCAGCTGCTGGGTGACCTTGGGCCAGTCACACTTCTCTGAAGTCTCTCAGCCCCACTCACCTCACAGAGTGTTTGTTGTGGGGGAGGAAGGGAAAGGAGAATGTGAGCCGCTTTGAGACTCCTTCGGGTAGTGATAAAGCGGGATATCAAATCCAAACTCTTCTTCTTCTTCTTCTGCATTGCAACCCAACAAACCTTTGTGTGTTGCCTAGTGAGATAGTTGAAGGCAGTGCTCGGGGGGGGGGGTTGTCTTCTCATTTACTCCCTTTCTCTTCTCATCTAAGCTTCCCTGCTTGCACCCCTGTCTCTTTCCCCCCCTAAAGCTCTTGGATTTAACACTGCCTCCCGACATGGAAACGGAAAGGTCTCTCCTGCAGGAAGATTATGCCATGCAGGAAGCACTTGAAGGCAGCCAGGCCGTTTTGCTAGATTACAAGAACCTGACCGATTTCAACAGGGGTCATCTGAACCCCAATGGCCACCAGCCCGACCGGGATGCCAAGTCTTCCACTTTCACGTTGACCAACATTGTGCCGCAATACATCAAGCTGAACGGCGGTGCCTGGAACAACTACGAGCAATCAACGATGGCAAGCAAGACCCAAGGATGCAAGGAAACCTTTGCCGTGGTGGGCGCAGTTCCAGGGGAAAGCTTCATCGCCAAAGGGAGGGTCAACAAGCCCAGCCATGTATGGTCTGCGGCCTGTTGTGTCATAGACAACAATCACCAGAGATCTTGGGCAATAATTGCCCGGAATGACGAAAACGCAGTGCAGACTCTCACTCTGGGGGAGTTGGAGGAGAAGCTTGCAGAGTTATATAACCAGAGTCACATCTCTCTCTTCGATAGCGATTGTCCTCGGGAATAAAGCATTTTCCACAGAGACATCCTGCACGAATCTGGTGGATTTCAAAGTATATGTTATGTTAGTCACGTCTTATGTTAGTCACAAGGTTTGACCTTAAGTACAAGGGTTTTTTTTTATTTTGTAAGTAGTCAGCCTGGTTTTCTTCTTTGGCAATCACTCATAGCTGAGTAAGATTGTCTTTCATAAACACAGTTTTAACAGTGAGTCTGTAAGTGACTGTGGAGGCCAATTCTAGAACCACACATCTTTTTACATTGGGGACATAGGTTTCCAGGCGAGAGTTGATCACGGTGAGGGTTTGCCAAGCGTGCCTTCCTCTTAGCATGTTTCTCCCTTGCGTCCGGAATTTGAGTGTCTTCAAAGCCCACGACACCTTTGGTAAAGGCTGTTCTCCAATTGGAGCGCTCTCAGGCCAGTGTTTCCCAGTTGCTGGCGTTTATACTACATTTTTCAAGATTTGCCTTGAGAGAGTCTTTAAACCTCATTTGTTGACCACCAGCATTACGCTTTCCATTTTTAAGTTTGGAATAGAGTACAGTGGTACCTTGGGTTACAAACGCTTCAGGTTACAAACACTTAGGGTTACAGACTCCACTAACCCAGAAGTAGTATCTCAGGTTAAGAACTTTACCTCAGGATGAGAACAGAAATAGTGCACCGGTAGCGCAGCAGCAGCGGGAGGCCCCATTAGCTAAAGTGGTACCTCAGGTTAAGAACGGTTTCTGGTTAAGAACGGACCTCCGGAACAAATTAAGTACAGTGGTACCTCAGGTTACATACGCTTCAGGTTACAGACTCCGCTAACCCAGAAATAACACTTCAGGTTAAGAACTTTGCTTCAGGATAAGAACAGAAATCTTGCTCTGGCGGTGTGGTGGCAGCAGGAGGCCCCATTAGCCAAAGTGGTGCTTCAGGTTAAGAACAGTTTCAGGTTAAGAACGGACCTCCGGAACGAATTAAGTATGTAACCAGAGGTACTACTGCAGTTGTTTCAGACAACGATAATCAGGCATCCAAACAACATGACCAGTCCAACACAGCTGATGTTGAAGAATCATTGCTTCGACACTGGTGATCTTTGCTTCTTCCAGTACACTGACATTAATTCGCCTGTCAGCCTGGTACCACTGATCCATATCAGGAAGCTGTTATAGAGGGGAGGGGAGCTTTAAACATTTGCCCCCACTGTGTTTCTAATCCGGATCCTGCCATGGTTCCATTTGCCTCTCAATTCAGGAATATTTTTTGGACACACAGAAGCTCCAATGCAGATGCAGCACATTTTAATATTTTGCACATTTTTTTATTGATGATTTGTTGATACAATGAGAAAAGAGGGGGGAGAGAAAGAAAGAGAAAATAAAGTGAAGAAAAACAGAAAAAAGGGACCTTGGGGCAGAGGCAAGGAGCGGGCAGAGCAAACAACGGTACTCTAAAGTGCTGTAGCTACATGCCAGCTACCCCAACATTGGAGGTGTATACACATATGCACACACCCCGTTGGTCCATTCAGGTAACCAAGAGGCATCTGCAGAGTTCAAGGTTACATTCCAGCCAGACAAAAGCACCTGAGGATGGTGACAGTGAGAGGTGTGACCTGGGGAGGAGGGGTCATAGTTTGGGGAGAGTCTTAGGGGCTACATCGCGAAGCCTGAAAGGGCACGTTTGGGCTAAAGGCATCACCACCACCTGCACTAGCCCATGGGGCCTGGCTTTTCCCCTATGAATATGTCCCAGTTTTGCTTTCTAGCTCATCTCGACTGAAAATGTGGTTGGTGAGAAGGACCGGGCCTTTGCAGGGGTGGCCCCACAGTTGCTGAACTCCTTGATGAATAGGCTCCCTTCTCCCTTAAGGAACACAGGGCAATAGAAACATGGGGGGGGGGGGGGTGATGGATCAGGGCAAGGCAAAAGCCCTTGGGAGGATAGCTGCCTGGCATCTAACAGCCAATAAGGGAGGAGTAAGGTGGACTTATCCTGAAGTTGAGGCTCCAGTACTTTGGCCACCTCATGAGAAGAGAAGACTCCCTGGAAAAGACCCTGATGTTGGGAAAGATGGAGGGCACAAGGAGAAGGGGACGACAAAGGATGAGATGGTTGGACAGTATTCTCGAAGCTACTAACATGAGTTTGGCCAAACTGCGGGAGGCAGTGAAGGATAGGCGTGCCTGGCGTGCTCTGGTCCATGGGGTCACGAAGAGTCGGACACGACTGAACGACTGAACAACAACAAGGTGGACTTCCCTTGGGGAGGAGTTCTACAGCTTTGGGGCCACAACAAAAAAGGCCCTGCTGTCACTGCAGATTTATGTATTATTACACTTATATCCTGCCTTTCTTCCAAGAAGCTCAAGGTGATATATACACAGTTCTTTCCTTTCCATCTTACCCACACAACAACCCTGTGAGGTAGGCCAAGGTGAGAGACTGTGACTGTGCCCAAGGTGAGCTTCATGGCCAAGCAGGAATTTGAACCCTGGTCTCCTGGGTCCCGGTCCAGCACTCTAACCACCAAGACACACTGGCTCTCATATGGTGGGGGCAAGATAATGTGGTTCTTAATTTGCCCCAATGTGCAAGATGGGGGTGTTATTGCAAGAGGCTAAAATCTGTTTGGAATTTCTTTTTTAAAAAAAATACACCAGGAGGAGTCCAGCAAATGCATTAACAGGTCACGAAAGATCTGAGCATCATAATATTAGGGAAATCAACACCACATTATGCACGGCTGAATCTTGGGCAAATGTTGTTTACATGGAAAACAAAACAGAATATGAAGATGGAACTTTTAAACTTAACTCAACGCAGAACAATAAGCAAGATTAGGATTAACTACAAATTTACAGCTGCTAAATGCTGTGTTGTGGCACCTAAAGCGCAGAATGTCTCTAGTCAAAAGTTTACTACATTAGCAAGTCTGCCCTAACTACACAGTCCTTTAGAAGAAGACTAACTACCAACCCAAAGTGAAATCCCAAGAGGCAAACTTCTGTGGTCTTAGATTCACATTATAGGAGACCAGTTTGGCTGCCAGGATATACAATCCAGGAAAATCCAGATGGAAGATTAGTCCAGGCATAAAGTGTAGAAAAATGCTTATTACAAGCAGCAAGGATAGAATCTAAAAAGAAAAGAAAAGGTAAGTTATTACACACACACACACACACACACACACACACACACCAAGAGGCACTGGGGGAAAAAAGTGTCTGGAAAGATGAAGCTAAGACGTTGACCACAGAAAAAACTGCACACTTTTCTCTGCTTCCCAACACCCCAGAACTTTCCCCCAAGTTTGACTGGTTCTTCTAATTCCCCCCTTTGCTCACAACCAAGACTTGTTCTGCAGCTGCTAAGTGGCAGCCAGGTTAACAGATAGAGCGAGATAGGCGACTGAACCGACACTTGCGGTCAAGTTGCAAGACGCATCCATGACCTCCAGCCCAAGCGAAAGATAGTCCCACCAAGCTACTAACTCAAGTCCTCCTGCTTTTGAGAGCCTTCATGATCAGGGGGCTAGGTTAAGAACGTAACTGTCTGGCAGCAGAGGAACCAACCCCCACGGCAGGTTGCCAGGAATGGACAAGACAAGGAAAAGTCCTTTCCACCTGCCTTTATTCAATATTCACAGAGAGAGGCTTGGGAATGCAGCCTCTTGGAGTAATGGCATTGCCCCGAGTGAATCTCCACCCCTTCCGTCTCTCCCACTTCCTCATGAGTCCAACGGCGGAGCAAGCCGATCGGGTGCCTGGGGCGGCACACATCCCCTGCGCCTGGGGCAGGGCTAGCCACCCCAGCTGCCCGCGGGGCCTCCGAGGAGTCTGCCTGGCTCCTCCCACTCAGCCGCCCTACAGCTCAGGGGGAGGCGGCGGGTGGACCATTTGGGGCAGCGTGGAGCCTGCGGGTGCTCAAGCCACCGCGTCACTCCCAGGAGAGACACGTGGCTCAGACACGCTGCAGGCCCCGTGGTGAGTGCCACCCATCATTCTGTCACACACACCCCAGTAGTGACACCCGGGGTGGCCTGTCCCCACCGCACGCCCGTTTCTCCGTCCCTGCACGAGTCATCGCTATGGGTGCTGAAAAGTGCCCTCTGCCTTTTAGCTCTTTGCTTTCCTACTTTCAAGCCCTGCCATGTTCTGGGAGATGGTGGGGTCTGGAATGCTTTCTAAAGACACTGAAAGGTAGGTAGCCGTGTTGGTCTGCCATAGTCAAAACAAAATAAAAAATAGAAAAAATCCTTCCAGCAGCACCTTAGGTAAAGGTAAAGGGACTCCTGACCATTAGGTCCAGACGTGTCCGACTCTGGGGTTGCGGCGCTCATCTTGCTCTATAGGCCAAGGGAGCCGGCGTTTGTCCGCAGACAGCTTCCTGGTCATGTGGCCAGCATGACAAAGCCGCTTTCTGGCGAACCAGAGCAGCACACGGAAACGCCGTTTACCTTCCCACCGGCTTTCGAACTGCTAGGTGGGCAGGAGCTGGGACCGAACAACAGGAGCTCACCCCGTCGCAGGGATTCGAACTGCCGACCTTCTGATCGGCAAGCCCTAGACTCTGTGGTTTAACCCACAGCGCTACCTGGGTCCCCCTTAGAGACCAACTAAGTTTGTTCTTGGTATGAGCTTTCATGTGCATGCACACTGAAGAAGTGTATCTGAAGAAGCGTGCACGCACACGAAAGCTCATACCAAGAACAAACTTAGTTGGTCTCTAAGGTGCTACTGGAAGGATTTATTTTATTTTATTTTTTGTTTTAAAGACACTGAGTCTGTCAGCTGTCTCTCCCCTGGTGCTCCTCTCCTCCTCCTCTCCCATCGTTTCCCAGCTTTCCCCCTCATCTGCCTCTGAGCTGTGATCTCCCTCAAACCCCTGTTGTAATTCTGAACTGTCTCCTTCTTCTCTGGGTCAGGCTGGGGAGGCGGTCTCCACCCTTCCTCCTCTGCCCAGTCTCTGACAGTAACTACAGCTTTAGGTTACAGCTTTCCTGGCACGAAGGCACTTTATACAGCCACTTACCCCACAGTTCCTGCGAGGATTCCTTCTAAGATGATGAACTTGGCCATTGCAGCAAGGCTGAGGGCAGCTTTAAAACGAAAATGAAACCATGTGGTCAGGGAGCGAGGAGCTGGCTAGCTTGTTCTATCAGTGCTTCATGTCCACGTTCTGCATCCCACGACGGGATTTACGTATAAGCTAAACAAGCTATAGCTTAGGGCCCCACTCTCTTGCCCCCCCTCCCCCAAAAAAAATTAAAGGAAAAAAACCTGGATGTACATTTCCAAAATATAAGATAAAAAACACATGAAATCAAACCTACATACAGCAACAGTGATTTGTGTTGTGTAGGCTCCTATTTGTTATGTGCAAATGGCTTGAGATACTATGAGGTCCATAAATTACCATATAGCATATATTCGACACAAAGAACAGTGACAATTTGTTGTTGACAAAGGAGAGCTGGACATATAAAGGGCCCCATTACCTATAGGAGCTTAGGGCCTCATCAAACCTAAATCCGGCCATGATCCCACCCAACACCTGTGACTCCTATAATGAGTCCTCCTTGCAAGCAAAATGCCCTCTCCTAACTCTGGAGGAGGAAGAAGAAAAATGGGAAACTAGAATGAGACCCTTTTATTGGGCAAATGTGGGACACACACCAGAGCTGATGCCGGTTGGAGAGGATGGTGCTGGACTCTGTGGATGATTGGTGTGAGTCAGTATGTGAGGTTTGGAGCTTTCAGGGTTAAAGAAGATCAACAGTTCGCTCCTCCCACAGGGAGGAAGATGTGTCATACATCCGGGTATCTGCTGTATGCGATGTCTATGTGATTTATGTGACGCACCATTTATTTCTTGGTCAGTCTTACTTTCGCTTTTGAGCGAACCAGAGATGTCCTCCCAATCTCCGGGCGAAGCTCTATGATTTATATGTTTGTAATTAAAGCTTGCTTACTTTGAAACAACCCAGACGTTGTGGGAATTTATTGCTGGCACAAGGCACACATATTGCTGCACAAGAAGAAGTAAGAAGTTTGAAAAAACTCTGCAAAAGCACTGGAGAAGCAGGAAAACGCAGAGGAAGCGTAGCTGGACACCACTCCAAGTGCTAAACTGGTTTTGAGGCTTTTCCAGTTAAAACCAAAAGCCCAACACAGTATAACACGGCTCCTTGGTCACATCTACAATATACATTTAAAGCTGGTGATTCCCCGCCGCCCAAAAAAGGGAACTATAGTTTTAAGTTCTGTGAGGAGTAAGCAACAGTTCCCAGAATTCCTTGAGGAAAGTAATTTAAAAAAAAACAACACAGTGTGGATGTGTCTTTATGGACACAAGTAGTTTTTAGAACTTAAAGAAATATATACGCTGCTGTTTGCAATTGCTGAGTATTTAATTTGCCGCTCTGTTCTGCTTATGAATTTTCTCTTATTTTGTCTAAAATGTTTATGGTCCTAACATAAACTCCTAATCCTTTTTTAAAGCCATCCAAGTTGGGGACCACCACTGCCTCCCGCGGGAGCGAGTTTCATTATTTAACCATGCTCCACACTTCTGCCTGTGCTGTGCCTGGAAAGTGCCCACCCAGTGGAACGCCCTCCTGCCAGATGCCAAAGAAATAAACAATTAACACAACTTTCTGAAGACATCTGAATGAAGCCCTTTATCGGGAAGTTTTTCGTGTTTGGTGTTTTACTGCGGCTTCATAATTGGTTGGAAGCCGCCCAGAGTGGCTGGAGGGAGGCCAACAGGCAGAGGCTCCTGACACATCAGACCCAACCATCAAAGCCAGTAGTCAAGTATGATGAGAGCTGTAGCAGAAAACATCTGTAGGCCACCAAGTTGGGGAAGGTTGGTGGAGACAGGCGGACAACATATATGGTGGCCATCGTCATTATTAGTTTGAACCTGGGATATTCTGTAAGGGAAAAAGTGCCCTGTTACTATGCAATGTGTCATCTTAAACCTCATCTTACCTGCACCAGATTTCTGTTGGGTTTCCCTGGAGCTTTTGCTACAACGGAGATTTAACTTAGACCAAACGTTTTTTCCACCAGAAGCCTCACAGGTGCTGACTCCAGAGAAGGGGGCAGTTCCTCGATACCCTTCCAGGCATTCATAGTGCAGTTTCTGCCCCACGTGGTACCTTGCCACGTTAACGTCGGCATTGCTGAGGGGCCTTGGTTCTCCGCAGAAGCCTACAGGGCAGAAGAAGAAAGTGAAGAAAGTCCAGCAGTCGGTGATGGAGCCAGGAACAAGCAGGGGCTGTTTGTTTTTTCTTAAGGTCCACATATTTTTATTTTCAATTTTGTGAACTCATTTTTTATCAGTTACAGGTGGGTAGCCGTGTTGGTCTGCCATAGTCGAAACAAAATAGGAAAATAGGAAGTTCTTTCCAGTAGCACCTTAGAGACCAACTGAGTTTGTTCTTGGTATGAGCTTTCGTGTGCATGCACACTTCTTCAGATATCTGAAGCTACTGGAAAGAATTTCCTATTTTGTTTCATTTTTTATCGTTGTTGTTTTACAGGTAGTACAAAAACCAAGGCAGGAGGAAATGAGAAGTGGGCACACAAGATCATCATGGACAGAGATTCAAAAGCTGTTTGGCACCTTCTATGGCACAAAATGCAGCAGGCTAGTATAGGGGTGCAACAACCCAACAGAGGTGTAGCAAGGGGGCCCACCTGTATCTGCCACTTGAGGTGGTTGCCTAACTTTACCTAATGACAGGACCGGACTGTCACCACAATTCTGGGTCCAAGATCTCAAAGATATCACTCTTCCATGGTTACATTTGTGTTAAATGCACGATCAGGGACACGTAAGGGATTAATAGCACCCCATGCCTTAGGATTTCCACCTACCCACCCTGAGATGTTCTGCTGCTTCTGAACGTTCCAAAATTTCTCCAACCCTGCTGGCCTAATATAACATCAGGAGAGGGGCCTGCTGGATTAGGCCAATGGCTCATCAAGTCCAGTATCCTGTTCTCACAGTGGCCAATTGGATGGGAAATCAACAGGCAGGATTTAAGCACAAGAGCCCTCTTTCCTTTTGTGGGTGCCAGCAACAGGCATTGTGAATTGTTTTATGGATTACAAGTGCCGCAATGCTTTGTGAATTTTATAATACGACTTTTATTGTGGTTGTGCCGTTCCATCTATTTTTTTATAAGTTGTTTTGTTAATGTCGTGTATATATAAATGGGGGGGGAATATAGTCTTATACACGGAAAAATACAGTAATTTATGTTGCAATGGTGATGCTCTTTGTGATTGCTTAATGTATGCAAGCCGCTTTGTGACTCGTGCAAGTGAAAAGAGGCCATAGAAATGAAACAAATGAAACTGAAAACGAATGGTATTCGGAAGGATAATGTCAGGGAACTGTCCCCGGCTCAGCGCAGGGTGGTGGAAGGGCTCTCGGGATGCTACAGAGAGCCCCGGCCCCACCAGACGAGCAGCACCTCCTCTTCCAGTGGAGGTGGCAGCAATGTCTCCAGCAGGCAGGGGCAGCAGTTTTGGGTCTTGAGAGCAGAGGCTCTGGGGATGTTAGAGAGACCCTGCACTCCCCTCGCTCAGCGGGCGAGGAGGGAGACATGCCACTTCTGGCGCCCCAAGTGCGCAAAGGGGTGAAACGTAGGGAGGGGAGGCGGAGATTTCGGATACCAAAACTCTTATGTTGGGGTCACAGCCGGAAGGGGCCACTCCCGGATTCTGCGAATGACTGATACAGACATGAACTTGTAGCTCTGCACTGTAAATAGCATGCACAATAAACCTCTTAAAAGACAGTTTGGAATCTTGCCTGGTTACTCGCGAGCAACCACCCTACGGACCTTACAGATAATACCCCTGACTGGAGCGGCACACAGCACACCAGTTTACGCTTTGCCTTTGTTTGTTTCCTGTGTGGCAACATCCACACTTGCAGAGTGAGTTCACCTTTAGACTACAGGATACCAAGATGGAAGCGTCTGTTTTACCTGCCCGATTTGTAGGTTGGGGGCTGGTGGAAGCTATGCTCCAGTTTCCTGCTGTGGGATGTACTGTAGGAGGAAGGGTCTGCCGTGGGTCAACTGTGTAGAAGAACGAGGAAGAAAATAAGGTACACCAAACAATATAGAAGCTGTATCGCAAAGTGGAAGTGTCTGCTTTCAGTCCAGGGTCCACTTTCCCTTGCGGTGAGCCTGGGTGGAGCCAGAAGCAAAACTGGGCAGAGTAATTTATTAATAATAATAATAATAATAATAATAATAATACCCCACCCATCTGACTGGGTTGCCACCACCACTCTAGGTGGCTTCCAACAGAAACACAGAAAAGCAACAACAACATCTAACCTTGAAAGCTTCCCGAAACAGGGCGGCCTTCAGATGTCTTCTGTATAATTTTTCATAGACATCTGAAGGCCGCCCTGTTCAGGGAAGCTTTTAATGTTTTATTATGTTTTTATATATTTTAGGGCTTGCTGATCAGAAGGTCGGCGGTTTGAATCCCCGCGACGGGGTGTGCTCCCGTTGCTCGGTCCCTGCTCCTGCCCACCTAGCAGTTCGAAAACATGTCAAAGTGCAAGTAGATAAATAGTTACCGCTCCGGCGGGAAGGTAAACGGCGTTTGCGTGCGCTGCTCTGGTTCGCCAGAAGCGGCTTAGTCATGCTGGCCACATGACCGGGAAGGTATCTGCGGACAAATGCCGGCTCCCTCAGCCAATAGAGCGAGATGAGCAAACAACCCGAGTCGTCCGCGACTGGAACTAACTGTCAGGGGTACGTTTACCTTTACCGATATGTTAGAAGCTGCCCATAATGGCTGGGGCAACCCAGTCAGATGGGGGTGTACATATAAATTATTATTATTATTATTATTAACCTATCTCCTTGGCATCCGATGGGAGGGCATTCAACAGGGCAGCAAGGGCGTAGCAAGGGGGTGGGGGGCGGGGGTGTTCCATGATGGAGGAGGTAACAAATTATCAAGGAACAATCTTTTTTGTAAAAAAAAATTTGATTTTTTTTTTTTAAATATGCTTGCTCCGAAGGTCTTATCTTACTATACTAGGGATTATATATCTATATATGAAATTTCATGCATATCGGTTAATATCTTGACCCTCCTCCACCAAAATAGCTGTTCACTTGGCTTTTTTCCTATGTCATGAAGGCTGAAATTTCAGTTCAGTGGAGCACTTACTGTTTCCAATCCTAACCCTGTGGAAAGCCATCTAATTATACTTTAATTTGATTTTGAGGTGTTTTTAGGAGGTAATTTAATTATTGTTTGATTTTATACCAATGTTATGTATCTGATGTTAGCCACCCTGAGCCCGACTTCGGCTGGGGAGGGTGGAATATAATTAAAAGGTTTTTTTTTATTACTTGTTATTATTCCTTTGTAAGAAAATATGAGATAACGTAAAACCATTTTTGCGGGGGGGGGATCAATGGGGGGGTTGACAATAAATTTTCCGCACCGGGTACCACCTGACCTTGGCCGGGGGGGGGGGTGACAAGAATTTTTTTGCCCCCGGGCACCAATTTACCTTGCTATGCCCCTGCAGGGCGGGCGCCACCACCGAGAAGGCCCTCTGCCTGGTTCCCTGTAACTTCACAGTGAGGGAGCCTCCAGAAAGTCCTGGACCTCAGTGTCCAGGCAGAGCGATGGGGGTGGATACACTTCTTTAGGTATACTGGGCCAAGGCATTTAGGGCTTTAAAGGCAGGGGCGGAGCAAGGGGGTGACACTCAGGGCGGTGTCCCGCCCCTGCAATCGACGCAGCTGGCGCGCGTCAACTTTTGAGGATGCAGCACAGCCTCTGTGCTGCTGTTCGCGCGCTGCAGCCTTAAAACTTGCGGCGGCGCTGCACAGTCAGGAGGGGTGCCGGCCGCACGCATCCACCATCTTGGGCGGACTGCGCATGTCCCTACACCCGTTTAAAGGTCAGCACCAACACTTTGAATTGTGCTTGGAAACATCCTGGGAGCATTGTTGTTATGTGGCTCCGTGGCTACTCCCAGTCTAGCAGCTGCATTTGGGATTAGTGGTAGTTTCTGAGGTCTTTGCAGCGCATTGCAGTAGTCCAAGGGGGAGATAACCAGCGCATGTAGCACTCTGGCGAGACGGTGTGCACTGCGCAGGCAGGTAGGGTCTCCACTGTCGCAACAGGTGAAACTGGTAGACTGCTGCCCTGGATACAGAGTTGACATGCACCTCCATGGGCAGCTGTGAGTCAGAAATGTCCCCCCAGGCTCCACACATGGTTCTTTGGGGCACAGTTACTCTATTCAGCACCAGCGGGTCCATCACACTTCCCTGCCCCGTCTCCCCATTTTGTTGGGATTCAATTTCAATCCATTAACCACCCTCCAACGGCTTCCAGACACCCACACAGGACCTTCACCCGCCATCACTGGTTCCAATTTCAACAGGAGGTAGAGCTGAGTATGGCTGCGATCGGCTGACGTTCTTCTTTTTTGCAAAGTGGCGTTACGTGCAAAAAAAGAGAGATTTTTACCTGCAGATGCACCTCTCCGTTTCTCAGATCTTCCAGTTGACTTCACAGAGGAAGACAAGGTATAGAAATTCATTCTGTCTCCGAGAATCGCAACTTCTTACCTACACAAATAGGGAGCGGAGCAGTTCTGTTCCACTTAGCTGTACCGCCCACGTTGCTGCATGTCAGAAGGTTACTTTTCCTTGATACTCTCCGGTATCCTTTATGACAATTGTAACGAGCAGGTGTGCCCACGACGTACCCTTCAGGAGCAGTGTATTTCGCAAACTCGATTTTCTGTGGATCGGGGCACTCTTCTGCAAAAGAGAAAGGAAGTGTGCATGTGTGAACCAGGGATACGGGATGTTAGCAAAGCCATTCAAATGATGCAAGCAGAGTCCAGGAGGAAAATAAATCCTGACAACACTCCACTAAAGAAACTGAACGAAACAGCGTATAATTGGAGAGGAAAGGGAGGCCTTTCTTACTTCAGGCCTTGTTCATAGCGGGAAGACATTCAACCAGTCATAGGGGAGGGGAATTCCCTCAGAATAGCACAGCCAATCACATGCTACCTCAGTAAAGCACTGCCTGGCTGCTAAGAATGGTCTCTACCAGCCCCTCTCTGGTTCAACAGAATTAACCCTTGAGTTGCAAACTGGATGATCCTTGTTGTTGCATTTCCAAGGTCTGGGGGTCAAACGCAGTCTTCCAAACCTCTCTGGTCAGTCCCCAAGACTCTCCCCATGCCACAGCCCTCACCAGTCCTGTTCCACAGCCTCCTCAGGCTTTTGCATCTAGCCAGAATGTGTCGCTGAACTCTGAAAATGCTCTTGCTTGCCTGTGTGTGTGTGTGTGTGTGACAATAATACATATACTTCCATTGCTCCCCCAATTTTGCTGCTCCCCCAGGAAATATTACTGGGGTTTAAGTCCACAGTTCACAACTTGAGGGATGGGAGAGAGATTCAACTCAGTTGCATTTAAAGGGGAAATTACCTAATTCACACTTTCTAAACCAACATGCAAATCGAAACTCAGCCATCCTTCGAAATTCACACTTTTCCAGGTTGCGCAGTGCAGTTCTCCAGCCAGTTAACGTATAACATTGGGGTAAATGCGCACTCAATGCTGAAAACAGCGTATGAAAATACATTATATTGGGTGAAATTGCTTTGGAAAAGAATGTGTATAACGGGCAAAACTGCACACACAAATGTGTACATTTGGGGAAATTTGCATTAAAATGCCGACAGGTTTCCATGAGGACTTAAAAATTAATAAATTGTAAACGGGTGTGGAACTATGAGGAACTGTACTGAAGATTAGAAGAATGAGAAACTGAGGCCACATTCAAGCCATGCATACAAAACAGTACGATACCACTTTAAACAGTTATGGCTTTCCCCACCAAACAATTATGGGAGCTGTAGTTTGTTAAGTTACCACAGGCATAGGCAAACTCCGGCCCTCCATATGTTTGGGACTACAATTCCCATCATCCGTGACCACTGGGTCCTGTTAGCTAGGGATGATGGGAATTGTAGTCCCAAACATCTGGAGGGCCGGAGTTTGCCTATGCCTGAGTTATCAGGAGGCCCCCATTCCCCTCACAGAATTACAATTCTCAGAGTGGTGTTAACAATCCCTCTTGCCAGAGAACTCTGGGAATTGTAGTTCTGGCAGGGGACTATCAAATCTCAGCGCCCTTAACAAACTACAGCTCCCAGAATTCTCTGGGGGAAGTTCATGGCTATTTGAAGTAGTGTCATAGTTATTCACATGTATGGTGTGGTGACTGTGGCTTTAGAACAGGCTTCCTCAACCTCGGCCCTCCAGATGTTTTTGGCCTACAACTCCCATGATCCCTAGCTAGCAGGACCAGTGGTCAGGGATGATGGGAACTGTAGTCTCAAAACATCTGGAGAGCAGAGGTTGAGGAAGCCTGCTTTAGAAAAAAAAAATAGAACTGTAGAGTTAGAAGGGACCCTAAGAGTCATCTAGCCTTACAATGCAATTACCTCAACACAAGCAGTGTTAGTAGTAGACACATATTAGGATTTTCCTGTAAATGCCCTTTAGAGATGGCTTTGAGCTTCACCCTGCAACTGCGCTATGAGTCTCTCGTGACTCATTTAATCAAGAGCGCCCTTAGAACAGGCAGTTTGGGGGCAAGGGGGGAATGAATTAAAGCGCCAAAAACAGACGAAAAAAGGAAAACCCAGGCTGCCCGCTGCTTTCAAAGAACCGTTTGAAGCCTTAGCAGAAATGTGTCACCCCTTTATGAGGAAGTGTGAGGACGTAGCTTGCGGATACTTTTTTTTTTTCATTTGATAAGCCTGCTTTCGTTTCAGAATATGTGGCTGAGGTGTGCGGTTAAGCTCTCTCTCTCTCTCTTCCGATCAGCAGTCCTGCAGGAGAACCACAGCTTGCTTCTAGGTTAGAGAAGGGGAGGGGAGTGACCTTAAAACCGTTCATGTAATTCACACGCAAAGCACACGCACAGACATATTGTTTTGGCTGAGGACCGGCAAATGGTTCAGGGCACCTCTTAGTCATTTTATCCATGGGACTGTTGGGGGGCTCAAGACTTTTTGCAGCCTGAGGCGAAGGACAAGATGGCACTCTCCCCCAAGTTACATACAGAAGCCAATTGGACTGGTTGTTGTCGTTCAGTCGTTCAGTCGTGTCCGACTCTTCGTGACCCCATGGACCAGAGCACGCCAGGCACGCCTATCCTTCACTGCCTCTCGTAGTTTGGCCAAACTCATGTTAGTAGCTTCGAGAACACTGTCCAACCATCTCATCCTCTATCGTCCCCTTCTCCTTGTGCCCTCCATCTTTCCCAACATCAGGGTCTTTTCTAGGGAGTCTTCTCTTCTCATGAGGTGGCCAAAGTACTGGAGCCTCAACTTCAGGATCTGTCCTTCTAGTGAGCACTCAGGGCTGAATTGGACTGGTAGTTGAATCTTACTCCAATACGGGAGAAAGGACAACATCTTCCACTGGATTTTAGGGTAGCAGGCTAGCTTAGGGGATACAGGGCGGGCCAAGCCTCAGGCAGTTGCCTCACTTTGCCTCATCATAGAGCCGGCCCTGACAGAATCATGGAATTGTAGAGTTGGAAGGGATGCCCGAGAGCCATCTAGTCCAACTCCCTGCAATGCAGGAATCTCAGCTAAAGCATCCATGACAGATGGTCACCCAACCTCTGCTTTAAAAAACTCAAAGGTAGGAGAGTCTGCAACCTCCCAACGAAGTCCATTCCACTGTCGAACAGCTCTTTCTGTCATTGGTACAAGTCCTACCCTCTAGCGCAGGAGAAAACAAGCTTGCTCCATCTTCCATGTGACATCCCTTAAGACATTTGAAGATGGCTACCATATCTCCTCTCGGTCTCCTCTTTTCCAGGCTAAACATGCCCAGCTCCCTCAACTGTTCCTCATAAGGCATGGTTTCCAGACCCTTGAGAATCTTGGTTGCTCTCTTCCACACACATTCCAGCTTGTCAACATCCTTCTTAAATTGTGGTGCCCAGAACTGAACACAGTATTCCAGGTGTGGTCTGGCCAAGGCAGAATACAGTATATTCAATATACAGTATTCAATTCAGTCTAAGCTAGCTTCCTTGCGTTACCGGCACCCAAGGAAGGCAAATTTCTATGTTTCTCAAAGTATTTTTACTTATGTGCACATTTAATCCATCAAGGCTGACCTCCTAAGGCCACTTACTTGGGAGAAAGTCCCACTTAATTAATAGCATACCCTTCAACATTTTCCCATATGAAAATAGGGACACCCTTTTCAACAACAACAACTTTATTATTTATACCCCATATTTTTATGAAATTAAAAAATAATTTTATTATTTGTATGCCACCCATCTGACTGGATTGCCTCAGCCACTCTGGGCAGCTTCAAACCGACACATATAAAAACATGATAAAACATTTTTTAAAACTTCCCTATACAGGGCTGCCTTGGCTCAGGGTGTCACATAACTCCAAACCCTCCAACATTTCTCCAATTGGAATGGCCTAAGGCAAAGCGGGACATCCTAGGATCAAATCAGAAACCGGAACGACTTCTGTAAATCTGGAACTATCCATGGAAAATAGGGACACTTGGAGGGTCTGTAATAGGACTTACTTACTTCTGAGTAAAACTGGTAAGGTAGGACAGATCCTGAAGTTGAGGCTCCAGTACTTTGGCCACCTCATGAGAAGAGAAGACTCCCTAGAAAAGACCCTGATGTTGGGAAAGATGGAGGGCACAAGGAGAAGGGGACGACAGAGGAGGAGATGGTTGGACAGTGTTCTCGAAGCGACTAGCATGAGGTTGGCCAAACTGCGGTAGGCAGTGAAAGACAAGCGTGCCTGGCGTGCTCTGGTCCATGGGGTCACGAAGAGTCGGACACGACTGAACGACAACAAAAACTGGTAAGGATTGTGGTATAATTCATCAATTCATCAGGTCGAACCCATATAGTTAGGACAGCCAGATGATAGCTGCAGCGGTTTGCTACTTACCAGCAGTGGCAGCCAAAGTAGTGGGTTGGAAAATGCCCCATATGAGAAGTAGCCCCAATCCAGGGTAAAAGCCACCCATGTCTTCTCTAGTCCTAAGCTGGTTCTGAAGGTGGCAGGAGGTTTCCCACTGACTGAATGTGAGCCGACACGCCTCTCTAGTGCAGAGCCAGAGGAAAGGCACTAGATAACGTTATTTATATGCACGTTGTCTCAAGTCTGATCAGCGTTTCTCTCTGACTCTCCCCATCCACCCCCTTCCTTGTCTAAGAATAGGTGAAACTGGCCTTCTCAGGTGTGAGGACTACTCATTCAGGAAGCCACATTTTATTGTCAAGGTGTGACACAGCTTTGCCCTTGCTGTGGAGGAAGAGGAGGAAGTGGTTTTCACAACTGGCTAACGCTGTGCATATGAGCTTGGCACAGGGTGGACATCTCTACCCAAGCTCCTTGTGCGGCCACTATAGTCACTCCCCCCAAGCCAGTGGACGGTTGCTCGTCTCTGGTCTAGGATGGACTGAAGTGTGGCAAGGAAAAGGAGAAATAAAGCACCATCTTGGATGCACCCGTTGCTATAGGAGAGCAGGCACTATGCAGTATTCCAGGTTTCGGAGTGCTCTTGGATCAAGCACTCTCCCTGGGATTCTCCCACAATGGGTCTTATTCCTGGACCTCTTTGTTTTTTGCTTTTTCCAAATAATATTTATCCTTTTTCAAAATAAGTGTACAAAAATATAACATACAAAAACATAAAAAACATACAGAAGCCTTAAAAAAGACATAAAAATATATTTAAAGAAATTCCTCCTCTAACTTTCTTTAACAGTGTTAGCTGATTTGTCTCAGTCCTTCCCATCTGATTTTCATTGTTAAATCATCATTAGCAGTTTGGTTTATCATCATACTTCACATATTAATAATAATTACCAATTTAGCTATTATTGACCTATATTATTACTTCACCATAAAAAAAACAAAAGTTCTATACTAAAATCAACCTTCATGCTGTAAGCCTATAACACCTCCTCTACGAGTCCATAATTCTATATATTGCAAGACTTTTTCAAATAAGCTTTGAATTTCTTCCAATCTCCTTCCACCGCATCTTCTGTCTGATCGCGCAGTCTCCCCGTCAGTTCAGCAAGTTCCATAAAGTCCATCATCTTCATTTGCTATGCGTCTATGGTTGGTATCTCATGTGTCTTCCAGTTTTTGGCAAGAAGTAGTCTAGCAGCTCTTGAGAGTCGTGTCCGACTCTTCATGACCCCATGGACCAGAGCACGCCAGGCACCCCTATCTTTCACTGCCTCCCGCACTTTGGCCAAACTCATGCCAGTCGCTTCGAGAACGCTGTCCAACCATCTCATCCTCTGTCGTCCCCTTCTCCTTGTGCCCTCCATCTTTCCCAACATCAGGGTCTTTTCCAGGGAGTCTTCTCTTCTCATGAGGTGGCCAAAGTACTGGAGCCTCAACTTCAGGATCTGTCCTTCCAGTGAGCATTCAGGGCTGATTTCTTTAAGGATGGATAAGTTTGATCTTTTTGCAGTCCATGGGACTCTCAAGAGTCTCCTCCAGCACCATAATTCAAAAGCATCAATTCTTCGGCGATGAGCCTTCTTTATGGTCCAGCTCTCACTTCCATACATTACTACTGGGAAAACCATAGCTTTAACTATACGGACCTTTGTCGGCAAGGCGATGTCTCTGCTTTTTAAGATGCTGTCTAGGTTTGTCATTGCTTTCCTCCCAAGAAGCAGGCGTCTTTTAATTTCGTGACTGCTGTCACCATCTGCTGTGATCATGGAGCCCAAGATATCATACAGTATCTTAAATCCACACATACCAAGGGAGAAAAAAACAACAACCTTAAATTTACAGTTAAATATTAAATTACTCTTTCCACTTATTTTCTAATTAAACTAAGATAAAGTAATATAAAATAAAATAAACTTCCCATCTTTTTTCAATGTAATTGATGCTTGCAATATTGAATGCACTTATAATTACTACCTTATTTACCTTAATTACTCTTAATATATTTTCTAATACTTTATTACAACATGCCGTACCATTTTTCCTTATTTCTTAATATTTACTTTTCACAAGGGTCATTTGAACGCTGCCATAGATGTTATATCATTGTTACATTTTTGTAAATATCTCTTGAACATATCCCATTTTTGAATAAATGGTTTTACATTTTTGTAAATATCTCTTGAACATATCCCATTTTTGAATAAATGGTTGTTTTGTATTACCCCTTATAGTTTATTTGTCAATAGACAATAGAAATTCATTGTAGCATTGTTGCTATCCGGACAATTGCAAGTTAATTGCCACCTCCTCTAGGCAATGGCTGTGAATTGGGGTGGGTAAGTTAAGGCTATGGTTTTCCCAGTAGTGATGTATGGAAGTGAGAGCTGGACCATAAAGAAGACTGATCACCGTAGAATTGATGCTTTTGAATTATGGTGCTGGAGGAGACTCTTGAGAGTCCCATGGACTGCAAGAAGATCAAACCTATCCATTGTTAAGGAAATCAGCCCTGAGTGCTCACTTTCTCTGTTCTGGGTTTCCCTGGAAAAGACTTTTAAACTCCCAGACTTGCTTACTGGGTTCTGTGACGGTCTCAGGCGGGCTCTGAGATTTTGAGATACGAGGGGCCAAACAGCACCTTATCAATTTGACAGGGTACGGTTTCCGTTCCTAACCTTCGTAAACCCTTCTCTTAAAGAGTTAATGGCCTCCAGCTACCCACACGGGGTTTTGGAGGGCCGTATCAAATAGTTGGTTTTACTTAATTCTTTATCCGATTTTAAGGCTTGTTGCTTCTTTCCAACCATATCAAGGACGTGAGATCTGAAACTTCTTCCTTTTAAAATTGTGCAATGTGCACCATTAAAAAAAAACGGAAATGCCTGTTGGAAAATGGGGCTCTATAGCTCTGTCCTACCACAATGGCTCCTACTGCCAGACGCCGGGCAGATCCACACCATGTATTTAAGCCCCCATTCAATGCACATTTAAAACACAGTGTCCATTTATTTTATTTTTTCATGAGATGTATACACTGCTTGATTGTAAAAAAAACAACAACAACCACCACCTCAAAGCAGTTTACAAAAACATAAAACAAGAAAATAAAGAAAACATGTCTTCCCCTCACAGAGCTACCATTCCCAGCATCCTTAACAAACTACAGTTCCCAATAATATCTGAGGGAAAGTTATGTGCGTTAAATATATTGTGTGGATCTAGGCCTGGCGTGTCTGTGGATCAGTGGCTCAATAAGGGTGATTGCATACCTGCCATGTTAAGTATCCATTTTGGTCTTTGATTGGATTTTTATTGCTTATTTTACTTGTAAAGAAAGATGGTCTTTTTATTGCTTTGCAATTTGAATGCCACAGAATTCCGATACAGTGGTACCTCGTGTTACGGACGGGATCCGTTCCGGAGGCCTGTCTGTAACGTGAAATGCCCGTGACTCGAAGCACTGCGTCATTGCAGGCACGCTGCGCAATTTGGCATTTCTGCGCAGGTGCGAAGCATGATTTAGCGCTTTTGCGCATGCACGAGTGGCAAAACCCGGAAGTAACCCATTTCAGTACTTCCGGGTTGCTGCGGGCCGTAATGCGAAAAGACGCAATGTGTAGCAGATGCAACACGAGGTGTGACTGTATTTATTGCTGCACCAGGCAGAACAATCCACCGAAACCCTCCACAGAAAATAGAAAAACAAAAAATAAAAAAATCCTTCCAGTAGCACCTTAGAGACTAACTAAGTTTGATCTTGGTATGAGCTTTCGTGTGCATGCACACTTCTTCAGATACACTGAAACAGAAGTCACCAGACCCTTATATATAGTGAGAGAGTGGGGAGGGGTATGACTCAGAAGGGTATCTGAAGAAGTGTGCATGCACACGAAAGCTCATACCAAGGACAAACTTAGTTGGTCTCTAAGGTGCTACTGGAAGGAATTTTCATTTTATTTTGTTTCAAAGAATCATAGAATTGTAGAGTTGGAAGGGACCCAAGGGTCATCTAGTCCAACCCCCTGCAGTGCAGGAATCTCAGCTAAAGCATTCATGCACACTGAAGAAGTGTATCTGAAGAAGTGTGCATGCACACGAAAGCTCATACCAAGAACAAACTTAGTTGGTCTCTAAGGTGCTACTGGAAGGATTTTTATTTATTTATTTTGTTTTGACTATGGCAGACCAACAAGGCTACATACCTGCAGCTGGGAGGGGAACAAAGGGTTAACACCTTCACTCTAGCCCCTTCAGAGCACTAGGGAAACCCCACATGCTTGAGCGTCAATGAGCTTTTGCAAGCCTTTCGGAAGGGTTGTTCCAAACTGATGAACGTGGGGGGGGGTTGCATGCAAGAGTATTTTTAGACGGAGACGCTGCTAGGAAAACGCAAATGTAAGCTTGACAGATACCAAGGATAGTACTGTACTTAAAAATTGTTTGTGGTGATGTGTGCAACCAGGGCAGGAGGTTTGAGCTGGGGTGTTCTGCAGAGGCGATCGGGAAGAGGTCTCCCCTCTTGACGTTCTTGAGTTGGTGCGATCCATTGCTTCGCTCCCCTTATCTGTTCTGCAAGCTGAGCTGAGTCCATTTAGCAGTCGAAGAGGGTGGTGGGAAGTGTTCGGGCTTTCCTTGCAAAACCTTTCGCTAGCCTGAAGCATTTATATTTTAAATTAGAATAATTGCTTAGGGAAGCTTATTTTCCATTTCCAGTTGAGCTTTAGGGGGGAGTGGAGGGAAGAGCCTGAGGTTTTTTTTTAAATGTCGCTGACTTTTTGTAAAAAAACAAGAAACGGATGTGTGTGGTTTTTGTGCAGTGATTATTTTGGCAGAGTTCTTTTTTTTAAATAAGCCATATACGTTATATTTAACTTTTAAGGGCCAGGATAGCTAGCCTGCCCTCCACTCCCGTGCGAAGCTGACATGCACCATGCAAAAGCTTTATTTTTAACGAAGTGATATGTTTATTTTACACTTGAATTACTGGCACTTCCAAAAAAAGGGGACGTGTGTTTGTAGAAAGGTAGTCATTTTTACAGAATTGCTGTTAATATAAACCACCCAGTACATGTAAATTTTACATCAAAAGTGAATTGGTTGTCTGCATTGTAGGGAGAAATGCTATTTCAAAGGGTTGTGTTTTAAATTAAAAAGGACAAACTAAAAGCTTGGAGAATGCTGCTTTTCTCATTTTTTTTTTTAAAAAGTCAGTTGCTGTTTGCTCCAGAAACATTAGTATGGTTGCAGTTATTAACAATGGTTAAATGGAACTGGAACGGTTAGGAAGGGTGTGAAATGCAAACTTTGGGGCAGTTGCTATTCTCAATGGCTTTTGGGCTTCTCAGAGGAATTTGGTTGTGTGCCTGAGGGTTTATCAATTTTTTTTCTAAAGGAAAACGGTGGGATTTTTATTCCTTAATTGGTTCTTTACCCACCAGGTGGAACATCCAGCTAATCTGTCTGAATGCAGATGTTGGCTGTTAGTGATTAGTAGCGATAATTTCTCACCTGTCCCTCCTGAGGTCTCAGAGCACAGGTTAGAGCATTAAAAGCAATAAAAGTGGATTTAAAATAACTTAATTATAAAAGTAGAATTACTGGTAAAAACAAAGGGAAACTAAAACCGGCAAAAAAGAGAACCCCCCCCCCCAACAATTCTGAATTAAAAGTACCAGTATAAGCTACTTTGGGGAAGGTTTGATCTGCCTGTCATGTTATGTTAAATAACTTGCCCAGTTAGCCCTGCTAAGACCTAGTTGCAAGTTTGCCAAGAAGGCCCCTGGAATTAGGGTGGAGGCATTCCATGGGACTAGCAAGCAGGAAAGCCACCAAAATAAGGGTTTTTTTTTGTAACTAGAGGTGGAAATTTTGCAGCTGCTAAATGCTTTTCAATTAAACAACCACTCCTGACACTGGGGAATCTCTGGGCAGGTGGTTGAGAGGAGAAAGACGGGTGGTGTGGAGGTTCGCAAAATAAGTTAAAATGCTACAAGATTCCTTAAATTACTGCTGAAATACGCTCAAAACCAACATGTGCCTTCAACATAGGATAACGCTTGGTGCGTCTGCTGAACTTCACCCACATATCCGATAATTCTGCTAGTCTTTAAGGCAGGGGTCCTTAAACTTTTCAAATGGGGCCATGCATAGGGGTAGGCCTTGGTTCCCAAAAAAGTATTGCATAAAATTTAGTTTTTTTAAAAAAAAGCTTAATGCAATCATTTGAGTCTTTGCAAACCCACTAACAGTAAAAGCTGGTTAAAACACTCAAGAATTAAAATCGGCAAGTGATTAAAAGTTTTAAACATATTTAATGCATTAGCTTTTTGCATCAGAAATGCATCTATTCAGTCAGAATCTACAGAGTACTGCATAGCTTCGAGAAATCTACTGACTAAAGTGCTTGAGTGGCCCCAATGTTATAGGGACTGTACTTCTGAAATGAACCTAAAAACTAGGCAGCCCTCCAGCTGGAACCATTTTGCAGCTTGATTGGGCAATTACCTGAATTCATTGGGGTTTTGGAGGAAGGAGTTGGGATAAGTTTTGTTTTGTGTGTAGCACAGTATTGTCATCTTGTGAAACAGCAGGAGAGGAGCACAACAAGGAAAGCCATTCAAAACAATGAAAAATAGCAAGATACCTAGTTAAGAAAACAAAATGAAGTTTGGATTTTAACCACTACACCACACTGGCTCTCTTTTAAGTTGCTGTTAATCTGCATTCAGCTGTTCCAGGACCTTTGTGTGATCAGGTCTCTTAGGAATTCCTATACAGTACCGGTACATAATTTCGATAAACTTAAGAAAAGTTAACTAATGTTTATATCCCACCTATCTGGCTGGGTTTCCCCATCCACTCTGGGCGGCTTACAGCACATAAAAAATGGTTAAAACATTAGACATTAAAATCTTCATATACAGAGTTGCCTTCAGATGTCTTCTAAAAGTCAGGTAGTTTTATTTCCTTGACGTCCAATGGGAGGGTGTTACACAGGGCAGGTGCCACTACCTAGAAGGCCCTCTGCCTGGTTCCCTGTAACCTCACTTCTCACAGTGAGGGAACCGCCAGAAGGCCCTCTGAGCTGGATCAGTGTCCAGGCTGGACGATGGGGGTGGAGGCGCTCCTTCAGGTAGAACATTTCTGGCCACACCAACAAAGTTGTTGAGAGACTTGTCGCCAGTGGACAACGTGATCTGAGAGGCTATCCTCTCATTGCAAAGATCTGCTTTACATATGTCAACAGAATACCAGCCTGGTGTAATACCAAGGAGAAATTCACAACAGATTTAACAAATCTTTGGGGAGAAATATTCAAGCAACGTTATATGCAAGTGATGAATACATGGGAAATAAAACATAATACAGCTATGAAAATCTAACTCTGATCAGAATAATCTGCAACACAGTCACTAAAAGGAATAAAATTAATGGAAGCAAATTCTAATGCTGAACACGATGATTGGCTTACTCTCTGTAGGAGTTATTTGATATGATTGAAGATCTTCCAACATTTCTAAGATGTTTTCCCTTGTAAGAGTTATTTGCTGTTCGATAATGTCTCCTGGGAGTTCATGAAAGTTCAGATAGAAAAAATAGGATTAAAAGGAAACATAAGGAGAGCTATAGAAGCGATTTACAGACATCAAAGAGCCAGGCTTATAATAAACGGGAGTGTAACAGAAAGCTTCACCATAACCAAAGGAACAAGGCAAGGGTGTCCTCTTTCACCTCTACTTTTTGTGATAGTATTAGAGGTTCTCCTAAATAACATCAGGAAGGAAAAAAAACCTAAAAGGGATAACAATTGGGAAAAACACCTATAAAGTCAGGGCGTTTGCGGACGACCTGCTAATAACAACTCAAGATCCCAAAGAAAATATACCTGTGGCATTAGAGATAATTAATGATTACGGCTAAGTGGCAGGACTGAAAATAAACTATCAAAAAACAACTTTAATAACTAAGAATCTGGACAAAAAAGAAAAAGAGGAGTTACAACAACTGACAGGTCTAGAAATTAAAAATAAAGCAAAATATTTAGGAATCTATTTAACACCAAGGTGCATTAATCTCTTTGAGGATAATTACAAAAAGACATGGAAGGAAATTAAAACTAAAATTGAAGTTTGGAACAAATTACACCTTTCTTTTTGGGGTAGGATATCGGTCGTCAAAATGAACGTCCTACCCAGGATGATATTTCTGTTTCAAGCAATACCAATCCTGGGGGGAATGAAGTGTTTCAAAGAGTGGAAAAGAGATCTTTCCAAATTTATCTGGAATGGGAAAAGACCGAGGATTAAATATGAGTTACTAACAGACAGGAAAGAAAGGGGAGGATTTGCCATGCCGAATTTAGAACTTTACCATGCGGCAGCAGGGATTAATTGGTTAAGAGATTGGATGTTGTTACAGGATACCGAATTAATAGACCTGGAAGGTGTGGAGAACTGGTATGGTTGGCACTCATATTTATTTTATGAAAAGGTGAAGGTCCACAAGGGGTTCCTTAATCACCTAATCAGAAAATCGTTATACTTAATTTGGACTAAATTTAAAAATGTATTAGAACCCAAAATACCATTGTGGACATCGCCAATAGATGTAATAACAATTAAAAAGACAAATATGGAAGGAGGAAGAGCCACATACCAAATGTTATTAGAAGAAAAACAAAACGAACTACATCTGAAAAAATACGAAGAAATTAAAGTACATCTCCCAGATTGGCTGCAATACTTTCAAATTTATCAAAGATTGGCAATTGATAAAAAAATGGGTTAGCAAAAGAAAAATCTAAATTTGAAAAAGAGGTCCTCCAAAGCAATGGGAAATTTATTTCACGTATTTATAATATACTTTTGGAATGGGAACTCAAAGGGGAAGAAGTAAAATCAGTAATGGTGAGATGGGCCCAGGATTTAGGTTACAATATAATGATGGAACAATGGGAAAGATTGTGGCAGGAGGATATTAAATTCACTGCCTGTTATAATCTAAGAGAAAATACATTAAAAATGATGTATAGGTGGCACCAGACACCAGAAAAATTAGCTAAAATGTACAGAAATAGATCCCCTTTGTGTTGGAGGTGCAATAAAGAAATGGGGTCGTACAAACATATGTGGTGGACCTGTCCGGTTATATGTGATTTTTGGAACGCTGTATATGAAGAACACAAAAACTTAAAGCACACATTCAAAAAGAAACCAGAAATGTTCCTGTTAAGCATCTTGCCGGAAGAGATAAAAAAACCAGAAAGTAATTTGCTTATACGGTATGACAGCAGCAAGAATGTTAGTGGCCAGAAACTGGAAGAATCCAGTAGCACCAACTATAACGGACTGGCAAAATTTAATGTTATAATATCTGTATTTAGCAAAAGCAACAAGTAAAGTTAGGAATCAAATGTCCCAGGAAGTATGGAAAGAATGGAGGATATTCAAAGATTACTTAAGGAATAATGGTATAAGTGGAATCCTAATGGCAGATGCAGACTGAACCTTTAAGGTAAACAAATAGAGACTTAAGGATGGAAAATTATTATTTGTAAATGAAATATATAACTGTACGCGATATAGGTATAATAGCTTAAAAATGCAATGAGGATAATTGGAGGTACAAAAATTTGTTTGTAAATAAGAAAAGAGAAGAATAGCAGTTTGTTTAGGTTTATGTTTACTTTGTTGTGTTTGTCTTTATGTGTATTTGTATTTTTATGTGTATTTTTAAATAATAAAGAGAGATTATAAAAAAAAAGTTATTTACTGTTCGGTAAGGGTGCCCCTGTCACTGAAGTTATTTCCATATGCCAAACATTTATAAGATTTCCCCCCTGTAGGAGCTCTTTGGTGGCTAGTAAGGTTGCTGCTGCGACTGAAGCTCCTTCCACACTCCAAACATGTTTACGGTTTCTCTCCTGTTGAGTTCTTTGATGTGAGCAAAGGGAGTCAATGCAATTGAAGCTGTTGCCACATTCCCAGCATTTATAAGGTTTGCTGCCTCAATGAATTTGTTGATTGTCTAGTAAGCGCATTGCTGCGAGTGAAGCTCTTTCCACACTCAGAACATGTACTGTATACAGTTTCTCCCCTGTATGAATTTGTTAAGACTTAAGGGCGCTACTGAGACAAGCTCCTTCCACACTCCAAACATGTATACGGTTTTTCTTAGAATCATAGAGTTGGTAGAGACCACAAGGGCCATCCAGTCCAACCCTCTGAACTGGGGGTGGAACTAGAGGCTGTTGGAACGGCTTGAAATTTTGCTAATCTGTTGGAACGGCTTGAAATTTTGCAAATCTGTTGGAACGGCTTGAAATTTTGCAAAATTACTATCTCAAGAGGATCCTAGGCCTTCCTCAAGGAACTCCGGCAGCTTTCTTGAGAGTGGAGGTAGGATTACCTTCTGTGTCTGCCAGGGCCCACTTAAGATTCCTACGTTTTTACATCAATCTTCCAAATACCTCAAACACCTTATTGGCCAAACAAGCCTTTGTATCTTTTCAAAAGAACACCACTTGGCATCAAAACCTATCTGATATCCTGGTTAGATGCACCCTACCGGAGTTTAATACACTCAAACTGTGGAGCCCGGGCAAAGTTCGGGAATGGATCCTGGAGAGAGACGCCTTGTTAGACAATCACAAAAATACAGAACCCAGGGTCCTCCCACTGGTTTCCCCGACTGAAAACAGTCAAAACCTGCGCCAATTACTGGTACTTGGCGAATATCACCGATCCCCCCCCTTCGGGGAGCTTTCACCATGGCCCGTTTTCAAACTATCCCTACGGCCTATCTGTCAGGCAGATTGGCAAAAATCCCGGTAGAGCACCGTATATGTCCTTGTCACATGAGAACCAAAGAGGATCTCGTACATTACTTGTACTGTCCCATCTACTCGGCCTTCATGGATGTGATCTTACAAACTATTCCCAAATCAATAGTCAACTCGTGAGGACCAAGTAAAGTTTCTGCTGGTGGACGCTGACCCACGGATTTCCCACGTGGTAGCAGTCTTTGTGGCAAGGGCTATGAAAACTAGAGGGGGGGGTTCATGGATGATGTAGTGAGGGCCCTCCCATCGCTCTCCTAACCTGTTGTTGTAGTATCCTCTTTCCTGTATGGTGGGGGGATTTGGTTTTGTCTCCTTTGCTGGGAAAGTGCGGCATGAATTTTAACTTACTTTAATAATTTTATTTATCTTTTTAATGTTATATGGTATTTTGTGTAAAGGCATGGACCTGACAAATTTAATAAACTTGAACTTTATTTCCATATGCCAAACATTTATAAGATTTCCCCCCTGTAGGAGTTCTTTGGTGGCTAGTAAGGTTGCTACTGCGACTGAAGCTCCTTCCACACTCCAAACATGTATACGGTTTCTCTCCTGTTGAGTTCTTTGATGTGAGGAAAGGGAGTCAATGCAATTGAAGCTGTTGCCACATTACCAGCATTTATATGGGATCTGGGAAACTGCAGGGTTATCCAGAATGTATGAGGATTGGGCTAGCTCTGGGGAAAAGTGGAGCCTGCCCTTCCAAGGTGACTGGGTAGCTTAAAGGAGCAGCACACCTGTCCTCCTTGAGCATGCCTGGTGCCTGTCAGGCTGGCTCTGTCTTGCTTAAATGCAAGATGTATTGATTCTGAATCTAATTTTAAAGGATTTCTTAAAGGAATCCACAGGCAAAATTATACTAATAGTATTCAGAAACAGGACCACAAATTATAAATACAAACAGAATCACAACTATTTTTCAGACATACTTATACCACTATAAAATTCATAAGAAACAGTTGTAATCTACATCAGTATTTAGCCCAGCAGGATGTAATGTGTTCAATAAAAAAATGAACCTGGCTTCTTCTTGCATCAGTCTCCTCTTAGCTAATTCCATGGGGCCTGAATAAGTCCAAATTATGAAAAGTGTTAAATCATGATCAGTGTGTGACGCTTCATTAAAATGTGTAACTAAAGGTACATCGGTTACACAATTCCTGATTCTGGACTTATTTTCTGAGACCCTGACCTTTATGGGTAGCCTGCATACAAGAAACCACATGGGCATCTAATGACATACACCACCCGTGATGTGGAACACGTGGCAAAGGAATGTATAGTGAACTTATAGCCTTCAACATTAGTGAATTCTTTTACCTGTAATGCAAATTTGCACACACTACAATGTCCACATTTGTAAAAACCACGCGTACCACCTGAAAAAAATTGTTGAGTTACTGTAGGTTTCAAGTCAGTATGTACTAGTCTTTAAATGATTTTGTTCATTGGATTTGGTCTATCTGCATGTTTTTCGATTAGCACTTAAAAATTATGTGACATTGGAATTACCATTTATCAGCCAGTTACATTTGTTTGTAAGATTTATGCATAGTTGCGCGTAATCAAGGTTGGTTGTTGTAGGATCTGTAGAGCAGCTGATAGGGAATTTTGGCAACTCCCTTAAATAAAAACCCTGCACAACTTTTGATTTCCCCCCAAAAGCTGCGCAAATTTGGCGTGCCATGCTGCTGCCACAATTGTTTGGTTTTGTGGATTGTTTGTCTTCCTGCCTTTCACCCTGACCCGGGGTGGGGAGAGAGATTTTGCCCTGTGTCCATAGTTCTCGTTGCAAGTGTTACTGCAATCTTGCATAACACAAAATGGCTGCTGCGTGGGGAAGGCATGGCATGGCACAAAATAACTACCCCTAAATGAAAGGTCTTTCCGCACTCCATATATTTAAAGCAGGGGTCCTCAAACTTAATTATTATTCATTATTATTTTATTTGTACCCCGCCCATCTGGCTAGGTCCCCCAAGCCACTCTGGGAGGCTTCCAACAAACATTAAAATACACTAAAATGTCACAGATTAAAAACTTCCCTAAACTTCTTAAATGGATTAAAAACTTCCTTAAATGGGGCCATTTCACTGTTGCGGGCTGGACTGTAGTTTTAAAAAAATATATGAACAAATTCCTATGCACACTGCACATATTTTTCTTGTGCACAAAAGAACAGGAAAAACAATACAATATTTAAAATGAATGTTTTTAATTAACATAAACCTCTTTTAAGTATTTCAATGGGAAGTATGGGCCTGCTTTTGGCTAATGAGATGGTCAATATCCGGTTCCATATTTGTCACTGCTAGTCGTGGCAAGTGATGGAAGTGTTCATCAGTTAGTCTGGATCTGGTTGGAGATTTCAGGTGTTTGCATTCAGGGGAAAAGGTCTGTTCACAAACATAGGTGCTGCCAAAGATGGTTGCAATTTTGAGTGCGTGGTTCCTGAGATTAAGATACGTCTCAGAAGGGAGAGATGCCTAGAAATAAGTGAGGCTGCTTGATTTGAGTGTGTCTTTCAGAGTCACAATTCTGTAGTTTGGCCAATTCCATTTGGTCAATCAGATCAACAATTTCAATGTGAACAAAACATTAGTTCTTGAAAAGCTGTATGTCGTCCTGTTCACTGAGATGAAGCTCTTTAAATCGAATTTGAAACTTGCTTTGCATCATTTCTAGTAAATGCACACATGTTTTGTTTGCAGGGCCGGCGCATCCATTTAGGCGAACTAGGCAATTGCCTAGGGCGCCAAAATGTTTTTCTTAAAAATAATATTTATTAAGGTTTTTTACACCAAAACATACATATAATAAAACTACATAAACAACAAATAAAAACAATATATAACGACATACATGATTCTTATAACTAATAGTACTTCCTCACATTGTAGTAGGACTTCCTCCTGCCTCCCTTGTGAATACCTTTCCATAACTTCCTAAATTCCCAATAATCATAATCTCCTTTCTAATAACTAAAAATCATTATCTTACTCCTCTAAACCTATATCATAACATTGCCTAATTGAATAGTTAGTCTTCTATCTTATCTTAATCCTTATCATCTTCTATCTTAATCATATATCTTCTACTCTACAACCTATCCTATCCAGTTATATCTAACTTTAAATCATACAATGGTTTTTTAAATACAACTTAAAATTCATCTATTCTTTTTCCACAGTGTCGTCCCTCTGTTCACGGAGTTTCCCGGTCATTTCTGCGAGCTCCATATAGTCCATATTCCAGTCCAACTGGAAGACAGAAGAATTACCAACGATAGAAGAATGGCAGATGCTCTTTTATCGTTGGTAATTCTTCTGTCTTTCAGTTTTCAGCTATCTAAATTCTAGCTGCTGTCGTGGCATACAGAAATAAATTTCTATCACTCCTCCAAATGTCTTGGCCTAGGATGCCCAGCAAAAAGGCTTCTGGTTTTTTCTTGAAGGTGTTTTCCAACACTTTTTTCATTTCATTATATATATTTTCCCAGAAGTCTTTTACCTTAGGGCACGTCCACCACATATGGAAAAATGTTCCTTCTGTTTGTTTACATTTCCAGCATTTATTACTTTGTCCATGATACATTTTTGCCAGTTTCACAGGAGTTAAATACCACCTGTACATCATCTTCATGATGTTCTCTCTCAATAAACTGCATACTGAAAATTTTATGTTTGTATTCCATAATTTTTCCCAATCTTGCAACATGATGTTGTGCCCCACATCCTTTGCCCATTCAATCATTGTTGATTTTACCATTTCATCCTTTGTATGCCACTCCAGCAACAAATTATACATTCTAGTAAGATTTTTTTCTCTTAGGCTCAATTAATTCAGTCTCCAAATCTATCTGACTTGAATGTCACATTAATCTGATGATATTGCAACCAGTCTGTAACATGATCCTTGAATTGTTCATATGATTTCAGCTTATACTTCTCTCCTTCTTGTATCAAAATGCCTAGGGCGCCAAAATGGAGGGGGCGCTGGGCAGCCTGGTGCCACTCCCCCGGCTCCCCCCCCCATGACTCCCCCAGCTGGCCAAGCCCCACGCTGCCCATTGCAAAAAGCCTCACTTGGTACAGCAGCAGCTGGCTGGCTGTGTGAGGCTCACTCAGCCAGCAGTACCTGAACAGCTTCAGGTGGTCTGAATCTGTAAAATCTACAAACTCCTTGTAGATTTCACATATTTTTGCATTGTAACACAGAAAATAATTTTGTTAGTAGCTGGATATGTATGTGTATGTTTGCAAGGCCTATCTCGGTGGTGGCGAACCTTTTGGAGACGAAGTGCCCAAACTGCAACCCAAAACCTACTAATTTATCGCAAAGTGCCAACACGGCAATTTAATATGGGATAATAATTAATATACCATAATAAAATGGGGGGGGCTGCCCTGAGTTGTTGAGGGGGGGCTTGGAACACATTTGTTTTTTGGGGGGGGAGAAAAACACTCACGCCTTATAAACGCTTCCTATGGCACGCGGAGGAGAAACAACACATAGAGTTTTGGGGGACATTGCCAGAGTTTTTTTTGGGGGGGGGGGTTGGCAAGACTTCCAGAGCTTTTTTGAAGGGCTTGGATCACAGTAGTTTTTTGGGTGGGGGGAAAAACACTCACACGCATTATAAACATGGAGCAGAAACAACACATAGAGCATGGGGGGCATTGCCCAGAGTTTTTTGGGGGAGGGGGTTGCCAAGACTAGCAGAGCTTTTGGGGGGGCTAGGATCACAGTTGTTTTTTGGGGGGGAGAAGAACACTCAAACGAATTATAAACGCTTCCTATGGCACAAGGAGCAGAAACAACACATAGTCTCAAGGATCGCAGGCAGCAACCAATCAACGAAAACCCTTGACAAAGCCACCAAGCCTGCTGGCTGTAAAAAAAATCCCACCAATGGTGGGAGGCGGGGAGGCAGGAATATAGCTGCTTTGGGGTGCGGGGATTCTTTGCTGGAGCCTCCCGCGTGCAGGACGAGGTCAACTGCACATGGGATTCCAGTTGCCGGGGATCTGCGGCCAGCGCCTCACATGCGTTCCTGCACGGGCGCTGGCCAAGCCTGCGAACGGGACGGCCGATAATTCCGGAGCTTAAACTCGCACCGCGCCGTTGTCCGCCAGGCTAAATCTGAAGGTGCGTGAGTAGTTCGGATGAAAAGTGCCTCGTAAAAGTACCTGCGAGCACTTGCGACCTCCTAAGTTGTTCCCTTAAGTAATGTACCCAAATAAAAGGTGGCCAAAAACTATGGCCAGGCAAAAGCGCCACTAGACTACGAAAAATTAAATTCAAGACGAAATAAAGACAGACAATCACTGTTTCTTTTAGATGGCTTTGGCTGACCCGCATAGGCTCCTTAACTTTTCTCTATGCCTAAACTGCTCTAAGATTACCTAGGCTAGCTGGCCCTAAAACTGCCAATTCTTCCGCAAGTTCTAGGCTACCTAAAACTAAAGCTAGCTAAGCCTGAAACCGCCAATTCTTCCGCAAGCTAACCTCTCTACCTCTGCACACGCTTCCAACCCAACCAACCCGTTCCCCAAAACCCCAACTATCTACATCTGAATCATCTGAACCCTAACACTTGACTGTCCGCCTAAAACGGGGAGCCGCAGCCTTTTATTGACAACCAAGTGCAATGTCATGATCGATAATTTTACCAATAGGAACGCTGTTGCTGCCCCCCAAAAAGGCGGGGAAGCAGATTAACTGATCATTAACAAATTCAAACCTCTGGAACCAAAAAGTCTAGGAGGAGGGATCTCAGTGGCAAGACGCCTACTGAGCCCTGCTTTCGCTTTCACTTCTACACGGAAGAACACATAAAATAGTGCATAATATTGACATTAACTTAATACAAATAATCGCGGGTTCAAAGAAACCCACGGAGTGTATTCCCACATTGGGGAGACAAACTGCCTCTAAGCTACTGCTGGGTGGGAGCAGTTTACTCACAAGGAGGCGTGGGGGGAAGCTGCTGTCCAATTTGAAAACCCCAAACAACGGCACTGCTGGCGTGATGGCGCGTGCCAACAGAGAGGGCTCTGCGTGCCCACTCTGGCACCCGTGCCATACGTTCGCCACCACTGGCCTATCTAATAATGTACATGAATTCACCTTTTATCAAAGTGGGTGTATATTCTGACCAGGATGTCTTCAACAGGTACCTGTGCTGCTCTGATGGCCCAGCCAGTGGCCAGCTGTACTAGGTGGCAGATGCAGCCAAGATCCTGAATGTGGGGCTGTCTGGTCTTCAGTCTGCTGACAACTGAGTTGTTAGCCTTTAACTCTGATAATGCGAGTGTCATGAAAGGCAATCAGGTGTGTGGGTAGCCAGCAGATGGGACGGCCGGTAATGCTGGAGTCCCACTCCCACTGCGCCGTGAAAAAGGTCTGCTGGCCACGATCTGAAGGTTTAGCTTGTGAGTTCTCTATTTTTGTACCTATGTTCTGATTGGTACATTGTGTTATATTTACATTATAAATATATACCAACAGAGAATAGCATAGTTTGAAAAACGATTAGACCTCCATCCAGACCAGGTCAGTGGTCCATCTTAACCAGCACTATAATAATAATAATAATAATAATTTATTATTTATACCCCGCCCATCTGGCCGGGTCTCCCCAGCCACTCTGGGCGGCCTCCAACAAATATCAAAATACAATACAGAGTCACAAATTAAAAACTTCCCTAAACAGGGCTGCCTTTAGGTGTTTTCTGAATGTCAGGTAGTTGTTTATTCCCTTGACTTCTGACGGGAGGGCGTTCCACAGGGCGGGCGCCACTACCGAGAAGGCCCTCTGCCTGGTTCCCTGTAGTTTTGCTTCTCGCAGTGAGGGAACTGCCAGAAGGCCCTCGGCGCTGGATCTCAGTGTCCGGGCTGAATGATGGGGGTGGAGACGCTCCTTCAGGTATACAGGACCGAGGCCGTTTAGGGCTTTAAAGGTCAACACCAACACTTTGAATTGTGCTCGGAAACGTACTGGGAGCCAATGCAGATCTCTCAGGACCGGTGTTATGTGGTCCCGGCGGCCACTCCCAGTCACCAGTCTAGCTGCCGCATTCTGGATTAATTGCAGTTTCCGGGTAACCTTCAAAGGTAGCCCCACGTAGAGCGCATTGCAGTAGTCCAAGCGGGAGATAACCAGAGCATGCACCACTGACAAGACAGTCTGCGGGCAGGTAGGGTCTCAGCCTGCGTACCAGATGGAGCTGGTAGACAGCCGCCCTGGACACAGAATTAACCTGCGCTTCCATGGACAGCTGTGAGTCCAAAATGACTCCCAGGCTGCGCACCTGGTCCTTCAGGGGCACAGTTACCCCATTCAGGACCAGGGAGTCCCCCACACCCGCCCGCCTCCTGTCCCCCAAAAACAGTACTTCTGTCTTGTCAGGATTCAACCTCAATCTGTTAGCCGCCATCCATCCTCCAACAGCCTCCAGGCACTCACACAGGACCTTCACCGCCTTCACTGGTTCTGATTTAAAAGAGGTAGAGCTGGGTGTCATCTGCATATTGATGAACACCCAACCCAAACCCCCTGATGATCTCTCCCAGCGGCTTCATATAGATATTAAAAAGCATGGGGGAGAGGACAGAACCCTGAGGCACCCCACAAGTGAGAGCCCAGGGGTCTGAACACTCATCCCCCACCACCACTTTCTGAACACGGCCCAGGAGGAAAGAGCGGAACCACTGTATAACAGTGCCCCCAGCTCCCAACCCCTCTTGCCGGTCCAGAAGGATGTTATGGTCGATGGTGTCAAAGGCCGCTGAGAGATCCAGCAGAACCAGGAAACAGCTCTCACCTTTGTCCCTAGCCCGCCGGAGATCATCAACCAGCGCGACCAAGGCAGTTTCAGTCCCATGATGAGGCCTGAATCCTGATTGGAAGGGATCCAAATGGTCCGCATCTTCCAGGCGTGCTTGGAGTTGTTCAGCAACCACCCGCTCAATCACCTTGCCCAAGAATGGTAAATTTGAGACTGGGCGATAGTTGGCCATATTGGCCGGGTCTAGAGATGTTTTTTTAAGAAGCGGTTTAATGACCGCCTCTTTCAGCGGGTCTGGAAAGATTCCCTCGCAGAGGGAAGCATTCACCACCGCGCAGAGCCCATCGCCCAGCCCTTCCCGGCTAGCTTTTATAAGCCAGGATGGGCAAGGATCTAGGAGACAGGTGGTCGGTTTCACTCGTCCAAGCAGCCTGTCCACATCCTCGGAGGTAACAGATTGGAATTGATCCCATGAAACATGACTAGACAGGGCTCTAGCACTCTCCCGCCCCGGCCCTGCTCCCACGGTGGAGTCTACCTCCTTCTGAATCTGAGCGACTTTATCTGCAAAAAACTTTGCAAAAGCATTGCAGGAGATCTTGGGGTCCCTACCAGACCCCGGTGACAAAGGTGGTTCTGCTAGGTTGCGAACCACCTGGAAGAGTCTCCTGCTGCTGTTTTCTGCAGATGCAATAGAAACAGCGAAGAAGGTCCTCTTCGCTGTCGCCATTGCCACTTGGTAGGCTCGAAGTTGAGCTCTAGCCCGTGTCCGGTCTATTACTATTATTATTAATAATAATATTAATCACTATTTTCCTATGGCTAACCAAATACCAAGAGGGAGCTTGTGGGACGAACCTTAGCCTAGCTGCTATTAGACCGGTGAAATGAATGTCATCTCAATTCAAAATACCACAATTGGATGGGTTAAGCTGAATGAACCCTGCTTTCCAAAAATCCAAGCTCCTTTTGGTGAGGGATTGGAGGGTGGGTTCAAGAATTAAATGGCATAAATGAACTGGCTTTCTGACAGACCCTGGGAGATGTTTGGATCCAAAGCACCCTAAAGTATATGTATCCTGGGATAATGCGTTGAATAGAACTGTAGAGTTGGAAGGGACTCTGTGGGTCATCTAGACCAACCCCCTGCAATGCAGGAATACACAAAAGCCTGTATCTATGGATAATGGGTACCATCATAATTCCTTGAGTGAAAAATTGTGAATTCTTAAGGATGGAGTTGACAAGTTTGGCGTTATCAGCGCCATGCTCCAACCATCTGGGCTATAGAATTCCGCTGCTCCCTGCTCCGCCGCCTGGAAGTGAGGTCAAAGATCCCCTAACAGCCTAACCGGAAGTCCCAGAACTAGAAACTCTGTGCCGGAGTTCTGTTGTTTTGGCCTACAGACCTCCGGCACAGTGGGTCTACACTACAGCAAATGTTTCATTCAGGTGGGGGTGGTGATGGGTTTATCCATATATCCGGACTCACAACTGCTAACTGTGAGCACCAATAAACAGATGAAGTTCAGCTCTAGAGGTTTTGAAGTAATCCTTTTATTTATAAGCTAAACATATAGATATATAGACTGTGTGAGTTTCAGTCACGTAGCAGAGATGAGAACACATTTTACCTCCAAATACTCCTCAGAACTGACAGTTAGGAATAACAGCTACCAAGTAAGCTCCCCCCCCCCGCTCTCCACGGAGTCAGGAGATTGACAGAAAGGGAGGGATGAAAATGCTAACGGGGGGGGGGGTGCCTTTTACTTCAGCCGAATTACCCAAAATCAAAGAACTTGGTAGTTCAACGAGGCTTTCTTTAAAATGGAGTCTCTGCATCACCCAGCTGCTTGCCTCTCCTTTCTTGCCAAAGTCTTCCCATTCTGCCGGTGACCGAGGTCGGCACTGAAAGGTGTCTGTGGGTTTAACGGCACGCCCCCCCCCCCGACTTCTTCAAAGGGATTGAGGGAGAAGCTATTCCCTGCTATCACTGTTACCTCCAATGTACCCTAGAGTCCAAGGGAGCGATTTTCCAATTCCACAACTGGAAACGGAAGGCAGACTCTTAACTTGGCAGTTTGGCTAGAACAGGCATGCCCAAAGCTGATGGTGGGATGAAAGTTGGTTGATTGCAGCCCTCCGCCAGAGACGTGCCTGAGGGGCTGCTTGGACACCATGCCAGCCCAGTCGAGGGAGCAGCCAGCAAGCTCCTCTCACAGGAGGGGACTTTTGCAGCTGCACGTACCTGCCCCTTCGGGGGAAGCAGCCAGTAACCACCCTGCACCCATTCCTGGGTAGTAGGATGTGAGGGCAATTTGGCTGCGACATCTGTCACCCCATTGATCGCCAGGGTTGATTCGGCTGATCTGGCTGGCTAGGCGGGTGTCCCCTTCCTCCCTCACCACTCCATGTGCGTCCCTCCAGAAGCTGCGCACTCGGTGGAAGAGGACGACCATCCCAGATAGAAGAAGGGTAGCAGATCACTGCCAGTTTTTATATTGGATCGTAGATCACAGCCTACTTAAAGTTTGACATGCCTGGGCTAGAACAACCATGTTAAGTTGAGCTCTGTCCTATTGCAATAGTTAGAATAAACTAGGTCCCACTTTTATGTGGGTCTTGATTTACTGGGTTCTGCGCTTCCTTATTTTTTTGAAGAATTTTTTTTATTAAAGATTTCTTGATTTACAAAGGTATGTGCAATGTCTCAAATTTTTTACATGTAACACTTTTACAAATTTTTGTTGAGACATTGGGAAGAAAAAAAAGGGAAAGAGATGGGTGGGGGTGGGCTCAGGTGACAATATTGTTAGGAGTCCTTCTGCAAAGAAACAGAAAAGAAAATGAGTGTAACTTACAGAACTGTTTCTGTAAGTTCTGGGTGTGTTTTCTGGGCTGATTGGATGCAGCTGCTGATGAATACAAAAGGAATAGAAGTTGCAGTTTTAATTTCGCCTGCAGAGAGAGAACACCTACTTTGTTTTATAGCTGTAATAAAACTTGTTTGAGTTGGTTTTACACTGTTCCCGTGGTGTTATGCTTCTGTACTGTGCCATCAGAAGAAAACTGCCTCCAAGAAATACTTCTATTTATTTTAATATATGTAGGGCTTGATGTCAGCGTTGCTTGTGCAGGTTCTGTGCTTTTAAGAGGTGGTCTTTCACTTGCGTAACAGAACAGCAGTGGTGAAGTGAATTCTTCCCACAGGGCAATCGGAGGCGTATCAAGGTCAGGTGCTACCTGGTACAATAAATTTTTTTTCAAACCCCCCCCCCCAATCGCAATTTTTGGTTTGGTTTTTGGCAGAATTTAAGCCCACAATTTTATTGATTAAAGCAAGTGGTTGGTTGCATAGGCTCCGCAGGTAGCGCTGACCCAGGGTTCCAGCCAAGGGTGAACACCTGGATAAGCGGAAAGCTGGGGGCATGCTCTATCCACCACCCAAATGTGCCCCCCCCCGGACTCAGGCATGGGCACAATCCCCTCTCAGGGGTTGCTGGGCAGGCTGGGCTCAGGACCCTGGTCTGGCCCGCAGGACGTAGTTTGAGGGACCTCTGGTATAAAGTAACTATAATACGCAACATGAATTGAAATTTTCAAGGAACCAGGGAGGGAAAAATGTAGGTGGAATGATTGCTAAGTTTGTCATGTTGCAGTTGGTTTTTGTTGTTGTTGTACTACGAGGTTTGTCAGTGCTTTTGAGTAAAACAAGAATTTTATTGCCCCAAAGGCAATGCAGAATATTTGTCTTTGATTCTTTCTCCTCCGCCAGCTCTGGCTTTTTACTTCCTGTGCCACCAAGCTTCCACTCTAAGACTCGCTCAGCGATATTGCAGCTTCTTATTTTCTTAATTTCTATGACACTCCCAGTGCCTGCTCTGTGCTGTGGCCTCCACCTGCTTTGCTTGGTGCCGGGGGTGTGTGTGTGTGTGTGTGGCTGAATATTTTTAAAGAAGTGCTGCTTAATCCTGCAGTTTGGCCTTAGGTGTGTGTGTGTGTGTTTGATTGCTGCTGCTTTTAAAGGGCTGTAAACTCACATCTTTTTGGAATATACACTGTTTAAAGTGGATGGGGGCTAATTGCGATCTCCCCAACAAATAACCCATAGAGAATTGATCTCGTCCTCTTGGGAGCTGGGGCGTGAGGGATTCACAGCAGGCCAGATATTTGTGGGAAATAAGAATGTAGAATGGATAATCTTTCTTTCCTTTCCATTCTTGGAACTAGTTAGTTCTGGGCTGAAATGCAGACTGCAGAGAATCTCAGTGCCTTGTTTGCTATGGCCCCCAGGGGCAAGTGTTAACTCGTGAATGGGGGGGGGAATCCCTCCTAGTCAACCACACAAGACATTCCATACAGGGGAGAAACCATATAAGTGTTTGGGAAGATGTCACCAAGGAGCTAGTAGTAGATGCCCTTCACACACACCCGTGCTCCCAATTATACAGTGTAAAAATCTTCCCTTCCCTTCTGGTTCAAGCGGCAGGAGCAGGTTTGCCTGGTGGGTCTCCTAAGATTGAGACACTGCCTGTTTGCAGAGGGAACCTCAAAGGGGCTTGCGTTTCATTTTATTTAGAAAAACCATTGCTAAATCATTTACAGCCACGATTTAAAACAAGTGGAGAGTTGAGAATGGCAACAGACCAGTCTAAAACAAAATTAAAGCGCCTGCAGATGTTGTAAGCATCCGGATAGGGGCCCTGCATGAGAACCTTAGATGCACCTCCAAAAAGAGGAGGCTGGAGGCACCTGCTTGGCGTCCAGAGACAGCAGGGAGTTCCCAAAGTGTAACTGCTGCCACAGTATCCCTCTCTCTCCTCATCTTGCACCCCTTATCATAGCAATCATTACTTTGAGAGGACGCCCTGGTCTTCAGTACCGTTACACTGTGTTACTCAAAAGGAAAATCCCATTGAGCGCAACCGGGTTGGATTTGAGTAAATGCGCTTAAGACCAAAACCGATGTGCTGCTTTCCATAGAGGAGGTTGGTGACGTGCGAAACGGCACTTGGGTTTCCGTCTGGAGCACTTTCACCCAGACACTTCTGCATTTATTTAGTTTTAACTGGTTTTCCTCTTCTTTCAATAGTACTTGGTATGTTGGCCATTTTCCCTCTGTGTTTTTCCTTTATACCACCACTGTCTCAGTTGGGGGATATCCACCAAGGCACTTTAGGATCTAGGAAATCTTTATATTTTTCCCATACCTTGTACAGTGATTTCCTAATGATGTAATTCAGGAGGTTTTGGTGTACTTTTACTTGCTCATATGCTAGGTAGGCATTAACTAATCTAATGTACATAAAAATCTACTTTTTGAACCTTTCTATGAGCAAAATCCTTTATAAGGTAATTCGTATCTATTGCTAGTTCCTTTTCAATGCTGATCATGGCTAGGTTTGTCAATCTTTCTTGAGTCATAGTGTAGAACTGTTGATTCTGCGCTGCAAATTCTGGCATCTCGATGACTACTGTGTGGGATCTTGGCTCTTGCCCTGAAGTCTGCACTGGCATCGGTGGTGCTGAAGGGCTGGCAAAGCGATGCTGAACTGGCTGCAATGATGAGTTGAAATAAGCTGGCAATGATGACTTTAGATGAGCAGGCTGTAGTTCTGTAGACAAGGATGCTGCTGCTTTCAATGATGCTTGCGATGAAGCTTGAGGAGCTGCTGGTTGAAAAGCGGCTTGATGCACAAATGGAGTAGCCGGCTGAAATGCGGCCTGTGGGGCGAAAGGAATCGCTGGCCGGAACACGGCTGGCGGCTGAAGCTGAATCGCTGGCCGGAACGAGGGTTGCGGCTGCTGCGGAGTCGCTGGAAGTCGTGCTGGCGATGGATGAAACGAAGCCGTTGTTTGAAGCGCGGCCTGCGGCTGTTGTAAGCTGCTAGAGGTCGCTGACTGGAAAGAGGCTTGCGATGGCTGCGAAGACGCTGGCGGCGAAGCAGACCGCGGCGGGGCTGGAAAGGCCGACTGCATCGCAGGCTGCTGTACCGGCCCAGGCGGCAACGAAGCTGGCAAAGACAAATTGGGCGAAAATGAGTGCATGCATGATAACGGAGCATGGGCTGGCTGTTGCGATGGGGCAGAAAACGGGACGACGGCAAGCGGCAGCACAGGGGCACCGTTAAAGGCAGCATTCCCAAAATTTACATTTCCATTGTTTAAAAGGTTTCTAGGAGCAATTTGCTGAAGGCAGGTTCTGACTTTACTCCAAACTAGCTGAACAGGGATCCCGACCTTCGGATGGGCCATGAACTCCCCTCCAATTCTGTCCCACGAAGCTAAATCCTTCGTTCCCTCTTTAGGGATCCAAGGGCAAACTTCTCCAATAGTTTTAACTAATTCTTCTATCTCCGTCTCACTGACGGGGTGGCCATTCTTGCTTAGGAGGTACGACAAGTCTCCACAAAATTGAACTTGGGAAGCTGAGAGCGAGGAGCCCACCTCTTAATTCTAAGAGATGAATTTTACTTTTAACAAAAACTTTTACTTTTATCAAAAACTTCCACCAAAACCCTTGCCACTCTACCCGGGGATCCCGTGGGATGAATTTGCACGCAATATAGACCTTCAACTCCTGGTCTGGGCGAGTGGTGGACTTGCTCTTCCGCAGCAAAGTCCTGGGTGACCGGGCCGTTATGCCTCACCTCAATAGTTGCTTCCGGATGGATTTCCGAAGTGTAGCCTCTCACCGGAGCTCCCGTAGAAGCGATGCCGGACTGCCAGGGCCTCACACGGGGCACCAGTTGCGGGGATTCTTTGCTGGAGCCTCCCGCGTGCAGGACTAGGTCAACTGCACACGGGATTCCAGTTGCCGGGGATCTGCGGCCAGCGCCTCACATGCGTTCCTGCACGGGCGCCGGCCAAGTCTGCGAACGGGACGGCCGATAATTCCGGAGTTTAAACTCACACCGCGCCGTTGTCCGCCAGGCTAAATCTGAAGGGTGCGCGAGTAGTTCGGTTGAAAAAAGTGCCTCGTAGATGTTCCTGCGAGCACTTGCGACCTCCTAAGTTGTTCCCTTAAGTAACGTACCCAAATAAAAGGTGGCCAAAACTACGGCCAGGCAAAAGCGCCAATAGACTACGAAAAATTAAATTAAGACGAAATAAAGACAGACAAACAATGTTTCTTTAGATGGCTTTGGCTGACCCGCATAGGCTATTACTTTTCTCTATGCCTCAACTGTTCTAACACTACCTAGGCTAGCTGACTGAACCGCCAATTCTTCCGCAAGTTCTAGGCTAACTAAAGCTAGCTAAAGCCTAAACCGCCAATTCTTCCACAAGCTAACCTCTCTACCTCCTGCACGCGCTTCCACCCAACCAACCCGTCCCCCAAAACCCCAACTATCTACATCTGAATCATCCAAACCCTAACTCTGACTGTTCGCCTAAAACGGGGAGCCGCAGCCTTCTATTGACAACCAAGAAGCAACGTCACGATCAATACTTTCATCAATCGGAACGCTGTTGCTGCCCCCCCCAAAAGGCGGGAAGCAGATTAACTGATCATTTAACAAGTTCAAACCTCTGGAACCAAAAAGTCTAGGCGGAGGGATCTCAGTGGCAAGACGCCTACTGAGCCCTGCTTTCGCTTTCACTTCTACACGGAAGAACACGTTAAATAGTACACATAATTGGCATTATCTTAACACAAATAATCGCGGGTTCAAAGAAACCCACGGAGTGTATTCCCACAAGAAACCTTACACAGTGGCCATTTCTCATTACTTCTTTTATCTGTTCATCTTTTGTTTCCTTTCCTAGTAGCAATTCATATAATTTTTTATATATTTGTTTTTCCCTCCTAATAATTATCTAATTTAGAAATTTATTTTCAAATCCACTTTCATACCTTTTTGAAATCTTTGGTTAATTTGAAAATACTGTAGCCAAACATTTAAATGCAATTTTATCTCACCATATTCTCTTAATTTTAATTTACCATCCACCTCCTCCAATAAAAACTGATACGTTAGCCAATTATTATCCATATTTCTTCTCTTTACTGCTAATATTTCCATTGGTGATATCCACCACGGCGTCTTTGGCTCCAATATACCTTGGTGTCCCCCCCCCCATTTCCTATATAATGATTTTCTTATAATACTGTTCATAAAACTACTATGTCTTCAGTTTCTCATCCAATAGATACATGTGCCAACCAAACCCCAGGCCCACTCTTTCCAACTCCCAACACGTCAGTGTTTTCTAATTCAAACCACTCTTTCATCCATGTTACGCCAGCTGCATCATATAATTCTAGGTCTGCAAAAAAAGATAGGCCTGTGTTGCAGACTCTAAGCAGGATATGAAAAAAGGCAACATGTGGAGCAAATAATGTAGGGCAAAATGTTTATTTATAAAGTCAAATAATATGCAGTGATTTTTTTTATAATGTTAAATAAAATGCAGCAAAGACAGCATTCCGGATAAGTACACTGTTTCAGTGTAATCTTCAGTTCATAACTATAAAGAATAACAAAACAGAATATATACATCTAATCAATCATATAAAGGATCATATAAAGGACAATGCTCAGCATCAACAAGAGTGCAAAATAATCAGAAAAATAAAGAGAAATAAAAATAATAATTTAATATACATGCTCCTTATGTGGAGTAGTGGTCATAGCCGTATGTAACCATTACTACCTGACATGGAAAGCACAGAACCTAATATACACAAAGATACCTAGTCAAATTATAGAGCAGAAAGACATTTAAAGAGACAGACCTCACAATTACTCTTCGCAATTAAACAAATTAAATAAAACGATTCAGATCTAATCTGAGTTAAGCCCTTGTGGATGAAGAGTCTTGAACAAAAAAATTAAACTGATTCTTTTTGTCTAAGTCGTTTAACATAATCACATCTGATACTAACATTCCTCTTATTCACCCACAAAACTAATAATAATAATTTATTAAAAAAAATTTTTTTACAAAGATTTTATTGGTTTTCCACATAATAAAAACAATACAACAGAACAAATACAACATCGACAAATACAACAATTAAAACAGAATAAAAACAAATACAAACCTCGACTGGAATACCAACATTCCTTTTACTACTTAATCAAAATCTTGTTTCGAATCTACTTGGGGGACTTCCCCCGTTTTCTCTCCTTTGCTTCCAATTCTAATTTACTTTAATAACTTCTCATCTCTAAAATTTGAATCTATTACCATCAAAATATCTAAATATAACTTCTTAATATTTATTTTTACTTCATAATGCAACCTATTACTTCTTAACTCAAATCTTACATCTTATTTTACTTAAACTGCTGCTAATAAACAATTCACATATCTCTTCACTAGTTCAAATCATAAATTCTTAACACACTGACTTCAGGGTACCATGGTAAGCCATCCTAATTATATTTTAAATATTTTCACCCTATCCCTCTTCTAACCATTTTCCTTCGCCATCTCGGGATCACCCACCAGAGATCTCTCCACCTCCCTCCAACATCATTGTCCAGAATGTCCTCTTTTTCTTTATAACCAAAGGTCAAGACGCAGTCCATAAACACCCTTGCAGAGAACTCCAGAGAACACAAAGCATCACCTTCCAGCATCTCCATTTCAGAATTCCAGTCATCTTCAAATTGCAATTTCAAAAGTCGTTTTCCCTTCATTTCTGGGCTCTCACCCCAGAAATCGGATATAAATTGTCTTTCAACCCTGGGTCTCTCACACCAACAGGATTTTCCATCTTCTTGGAGTTGCATAGTCACTATATAAAATCCTCAAGTTCCCTAGCAAGGTTTTCTTCCAGTTTAACAGAGTTCTCAAGAGTCTTTCCTGTTGCATACCACTTTTCCTCAACATTCTGCTTCAACAAATTTAATTTCTGGTTTAACAGTTCTAACTTCAAAAGAATAATCCTTTGTTCATGGGTCATACCCCGATCTAATGCCAGTTTGAAAACGAAACCAAGCATGGTAGAAGTAGGCAGAGGATATCGAGTTTCAGTACATTTCCATCTTTAACCACAAGTTTCAGCCGCCATTTCCCCCTGAATCAGGGTGAAAAGATTATAATCCAACAACTTCAAAGAAGAAATATTTCCAACATCTTAGTTCCCCTGGCAGGGGTTCAGCCGATCTCTTGTCAGAAAGCTCCATAGAAACATTGTATCCGCTAATGCAGCAGCAGCTAGAAACAATGTTATTTTCTTCATTCAGCAAAGAGAGGAACGGGCTTCCTTTTGACGTTCCTCCCGGAGTGCCAATTGTCAAATTTTAGAATCCAATTAACTCCGTTCTTACGGCATACGGGTTTCTTCTTATTTTCCTTCGAATCAGGTAAGAACGACACGCTCAGTGCAGACGGCAGCCGCCACTTCGCCTGCCCGGTTGGGGCATCGCCTCCACAGCCCGGCGCCGTTGTCCCTTCACTCCTGCGCCCCTTTTACAAGGGGAACGGGAGAAGGGTTCAGCGCCATAGTGGGCCCGCTGGAGAGCCCGTGCCGCGGGACGCTCGACCCGCGGTTCGGCGGAGCCCGCTGTGCGGTAGCGGAGCTCCTACCCCCGGACAGGCCAGGGTCGTCTCACTGCCGAAATGACCCTCGACCGCCCGCAATGGCGTCCTCGCCGGAAGTCCCAATAATAATAATAATAATAATATATTAAAACGGTCTCAGACCAGCTCCAGCTTACAAAACAAATCACATAGCAAAACATAAGAGGGATACAAAGAGCATTACAGTGCAAGTGAAACAGCAATTAAGATTTGTGGGGATAACCAGCATCTGGGACGACCAGTAATTCCCGGAGTTCCTGCTCCCACTGGCCGTGAAAGGGTCCGCTGGTTATGAACCTGAAGGTCGTGAGATTGTTGTTGGGAGTTCTGGAGGTTTCCGGATAGGAAAGATGGGCAAAGCTAAAGAAGCGGCCAAAACTAAGGAGGCCAAATAAACTTTTGAAATAAAATGAAATAAAGACTTAAGAGACTGCAGTCAATGGTGAAGTTGCGCTCTACTGCTTGGTTTCTCTTTCGGTTTCTCTCTGGCTTGTATCGCACCGATGTTCTTTCTTAGCTTGTCTCGCGCGCACTCCACACCGCTACAGAGAGCAGGGGCTATTTATTAGAAAGTTAAACACCATCATAACATTGTCAACAACCAATCACAACGTTTCTAGGTGAGTTTCTGGGCGGGAAACTCTTAACTGACCATTAATAAGGCTAAATTGGCGCGCTTTGCCCCAAGTGCGGAGGGATCCAGGCAGCAACCTCTGCCGGATCTCCTAACTTTCCGTGCAATGCGGAAGCATTAAAGCAAACAGGTGCAGGAGCACCTTAAAAACGTATTCCCACAAAGATTAAATGTTGTCATGCCCCCACTGGTTGCCATTAAAAGGGTCAGCCATTAAGAAGCTCTTGTTTCCTACGTCTAATGGCAGATACACAAAATTTAGCTACATTGATTGTGATTTCGGGGTCCTTGTCATCTAAGGCTCTTAGACGTTGGGATTCAGGTTGGTTCTTGAACTTTTGTAGGACCGGTGTAATGAAAGTCAACCGTAAGTCCTCATAGAAACTACAGTGTAACAGCACATGTAAATTGGTTTCGACTTCCAGTGAGCCACATGGGCAGACTCGTGCCACATAAGGTTTACCCTCATACCTGCCTTGTAACAGGGCAGAGGGTAGCACATTAAATCTGGCAAGGGTGAAAGAGTGTCTATACTTTGATGTTTGTAATTTTGACAGTTCCATTATCTCTTATTACTGCGTGTCTGTTCATTTCACTCATGTGGCATTGTAACTCCACGTCCCAAATACGTTGGCGGACTATATTTCTAGCTTTCTCATATCCTGCCACTATCAGGGTCTGCGGAGAAAACCCCTAACTTCTCAACTTTTCATACAAAGTATCTTTCCATTTAGATTGATGGGTATCTAGTAAGGTTAGAGGTGCCAGCCCAACCGGAGGAAAAATAAGTTTTAGCCAATAATGTATCACCTTAATCCACAGCCGCGCAGTAATGGGAATTTGTCCAACTTCTAAGGGGACTGCTATATTGGATACACAGGGGGAGGGGACCCCTAGCAGGCTGCGAAAGAATTTGGTTTGAAATGCCTCCAAAGGAGAGGAGCTTTTAAAACTGCAAATCTGGGATCCATGTGAGTTGCGGTAGTATTTTTGCAGCATATACTTGGGAGGCTGCTGGGATATATTGGCCCCCTTTCCTGTAAAAAAACAACAACCTTACTATGGCTTTAGTCTGCGTTAGCAATGGTATTTTTAATCTGATGATGCCAGGAGCCCCTTTCCTGTGTCGGAGAACCTGCTCCAACAAATGAGGTATGGTCGTGAGGGTAGAGAACGGGAGACTGCAGTCTGATCTGGTGCCCAATAAGAACAGCGGATGAATCTTTCCGCCAGCACCGGGGCGGCAATTTTTATTATTCCTTACGCATACGTAGCCTGTCGGGTCATACACAACCGACCAATTGGACACATACAAACATTGCCTTAGATGGGAATAACTCCGTACATGCGCATTACTATACTTAACATCGTGCCACGTCTACTTCCGTCATGCACAGCAGGCTCGCTTACAGCTAATGGCGGTTACATGCAATAGCGCTAATACCAACTTAATCCTACATTCCTGGAAGGTTATTCCCAGGTATTTAAAGGATGCTACCTGTTAAATCAGTTGACGTATCAATTTTCCATGTATGTTTCCTTTTTTTTGAGAACACCATGACTTTAGATTTACTATAATTATTAGTTGTTCAGCTTGGCAATATTTAGTAAGTGCTCTCAGAAGTTTCCTTAAACCAACACAGGAAAAAGAAATTAAAACTGCGTCATCCGCATATAGGAGAACCGGGAAGGGCATACCAGCTAATTTGGGTGGATGGGTGTTTTCTTTCATCATATTTTCAACTAAACAATACAGAAATTAAATAGCGTTGGCGCAAGAACGCAGCCTTGTTTGACCCTGTGATAGGTTTGAATTTCCTTGGTTAAATGGCCCCGTCAGCCGCATCTTACCCTGACCTTAGTATTTTCATACAAGCTGCGGATAAGACGCAGTAAGCGTCTATCTATGCTTGTGGCTCCTAGCTTTTCCCAAAGTCTGTCCCTTGGTATTAAATCGAAGTCAGATTTAAAATCTATGAAAGCAGCGTATAGGGAGCCACCTTTTCTTGAATATTTTTCTGCAATGCGGGGATTCTTTGCTGGAGCCTCCGCGTGCAGGACGAGGTCAACTGCACACTGGATTCCAGTTGCTGGGGATCTGCGGCCAGCACCTCACATGCGTAAATGCACGGGCGCCGGCCAAGCCTGCGAACGGGACGCACCGTTGTCCGCCAGGCTGAAATATGAAGGTGCGTGAGCGAGTAGGAATAAAAGACTTGCCTCGTAACTAAACATGGGGTGACTTGCAACCTCCTACACTGTTGAAAAGCACTAAGTGAAACCCCTGACGTTTTTTGAAACCAAAATTCTTCCCCAAATAAAGACAGACACAGTAATTTCTTTTATGGCTTTGGCTGACCCGCATAGGCTTCTAGACTTTCTTTGAACCTATCACTATTCTAAGAGTCCCCTAAACTAAAAGTCCCTACACCGCCAAATCTTCCGTGATGCTAAGGCTAACTAAAACTGTACCGCCAAATCTTCCGCGATCTAAGCCTATGCTAAACTAAAACCTAACTAAACCTTTACCGCCAAATCTTCCGCAAACTAAAGACCTAACTAAACCTACACGCGCTTCTAACCCATCCAACCCTCAGCCCCAAAAACCCCTACTAAAAAGAACCCAAAATAACATAAGACTAACGTCTAACTGAACGGCTGTTCAATCCTGTCTATCTGCCTAAAGCGGGGAGCCGCAGCCTTTTATTGATAACCAAGTGTGACATCATAACCAATATATTAACCAATAGGAACGCTGTTGCTGCCCCCCAAAAAGGCGGGAAGCAGAATAAACGACCATTGACAACTTTGAAAACCTCTGGAACTAAACTTTTAGGCGGAGTGATCTCAGTGGCAAAATGCCTACTGAGCCTTACTTTTACTTTAACTTTTGTGAGGAAGTATACATAAAGTAGTGCACAAATAATCATTAAATTAAACAAATAACCGCGGGTTCAAAGGAACCCACGAAGTGTATTCCCACACAGTTCTCCCCAAAATAATTCCTTTAATGCCTTTTTCTTTCCTTATTTGGTTATTTAGAATTTCCATTATCAAGATGAAAATCAATGGCGATAACGGACATCCTTGCCTCGTCCCTTTGTTGATCTCACATTCCTGAGAAATGTCCCCATTTATAATAATTTTTGCTCTTTGTTTCTTATATATTGCCTCTATTCCATTGCAATATTTGTCTCCAAATGCCATTTGATGGATCGTTTGTTCCATGAACCTCCACGACAAGTTGTCGAATGCTTTCTCCGCGTCCACTGCCATCAAGGCAGCAGATTTATCGATTCTAGTATCTAGATATTCCAATAGGTTTATTATAGTTCTCATATGTCGAATTTGCCTTTCCGGGAGAAAGCCTGCGTGGATAATTTTTTGGAGGACCTTTTTTGTTCTCTCTGCCAGTATATATGCATATAGTTTATAGTCACTATTAAGAAGTGAGATCGGTCTAAAATTGGCCATTATTTGATGGTCAGTTCCTGGCTTCGGGATTAAGGTGATATAGCTCTCCCTCCATGTGTCCGGAATATTCCCTCCATTTAAGATGTTATTCATAATATTCTTAAGGGGTGTCGCCACTATCTCCTCTAAGCTTTTGTAATATAGAGCTGACAGGCCATCCGGACCTGGTGATTTTCCACTTTTTGCCTCCTTGATTGCTCTATGAACTTCACACATGGTAATTGGACCATTTAATAATTCTCTCTGCTCATCTGATTTTTTTTAGTATATTAGCTTGGTCTAAATGTTTTTTAATGTCCTCCGTTGTTTCTTCTCCTTTATATAAATCTTTATAAAAGTCCACAAATTTATTTTGAATTTCTTTGGGATTTACTATAATTTGATCGACTAATTTTATTCTATTAACTGTCCTCTCACTTTCTTCTTTAATTGCCACGCCAGGAGTTTTCCTGGCTTATTGGCTTGTTCAAAATTTCTCTGTCTCATGAGTTTTAATTTCCATTCTACCTCCTCATTAATCAGCATAGAGTATTGTGACTGCAATACTTTAATATTTCTCTTTATTTCTTCATTATCCGGTTTCCGATATAGCTCTATTTCTTTTTTCTTTATTTCTTCCACTAAATCTTGAATTTTCTTCTCCTTTTGTTTTCTTTGATAGGCATTTTGTTGGATAAAGAAACCCCTAATCACCGCCTTTCCCGTGTCCCATACCGTGTTGAGGTCCATATTATCTTTCAAGTTCAGCTCAAAGTATTCTTTTAAAGTTCTTTAGCCCTCTCTAGAATTTTTTCATCTTTTAATAAATTTTCCTGAAGGCTCCATCTGGTTATTTTTTTCCTCTCCCCTTTCAACCATACCACCACTGCACTGTGGTCAGATATTGTTTTTGGTTGTATCTCCGTTTTATATAGTTTAGAGGTAAGGTCCTTGGTTACCCAGGTTGCATCAATTCTCCCCGCTGTTTGATTTGGGTATGAAAAACATGTGAATTTTTTCTTAAGCGGATTATGTAACCTGCATGCGTCTTCTAAACCTAGGATGTTTTTTAGAGAAAAGAATGCATTCGGTAATTTTATTTTTTTATTTTTAGATACCTTTGTAGTTCTGTCCCATTCTGGGGCAGCCACCCCATTTAGGTCCCCTATTAAAATAATCTTTTCTCCCACATATTCAATTAGAACCTCTTCCAATTGTTGGTAGAATTCATTCTTTTTCTCATTAGGAGCATAGATGCCTATTAAGTTCTCACCTTGGACCATTATCCTAATAATTACTATTCTACCTGCAGTATCTTTATAAATCATTTTAGGTTCTAATTGTTGTTTTGCATAGATTACTACCCCTCTTTTCTTACTTTTATCGGATAAGACAAACTCTACTCCTAACTTTCTGTTGGATAGAATTCTGGCATGATGTTGTGCGGCATGAATTTCCAGCAAACATACTACGTCCTACTTCTGTTTGTATAATATATGTTCTACCTTATTTCTTTTGGTTTTTTTATTCAGGCCGTTAACATTCCAAGTTAGTGTTTTCAAATTCATAATCACCTTTATTAATCAAATTTTGGTGGGTTTCCAACAATAATATTTTTGCTTTTGTTTTTATTACTTTAGTTAAAAATTATACTCCTGTAAGATATACAATAATGAATTATCACCAGCCTGAACTGCTACCCTTCCTCCTCCGATAGCTTCCCTAGACTCTCCGCTCCCTTCCCCTGCGGTTTTCTTCCTCCTAACACCTCCTTATAAGTTCTTCTGAATTTATCTGCCTCAGCCCACATTGTGAACCTCCTTCTCTTTCCTTTAAAGTAAAATGAAATCCCTTCTGGGAATTCCCACCTGTGGGCTATAGATTTTTCTTTGAAGGCTTTGATCAGTGGTTTAAACTTATCACGTTTTCTTAATAATCTTGGTGGCACAATTTTATGTATGATAATATCCGATCCTAGTATTTTAAGTTTCTTCTTACTGCTTACTTGTAGGATCTTATCTCTCATGTCCATAGTTATGAAGGAGACTAGGCAATCTCCTGGCCAATTATTTTTATTTGCATAGTTTGATCTTAAAATGTTTAAATTCATTTTCACATTCAAACACGAAAAACAAATCATCGATAAATATGCAATAAAACAACAACAACTTGGCAAAAGGATTGTTATTCAAAATATGTGATTGTTCAAAGGCCCCCATAAAAATATTTGCCACAGATGGAGCTACTGGCGAACCCATAGCCACTCCCTGTACCTGCAAATAAAATGTATCCAAAAAACAAAAATAATTTCTTTTCAAAAACAACACCCAATAAATCCAACAGAAAGTCAGTGGGGGGCTGAGGGTCAGGTCGTGAACGTAACAAATTACAAACAATTGCCTGTGCCTCATCTAACGGAATATTAGTATACAGGGAAGTGACGACATCCAGGGTGGCGTAGGGTTTGGCCTGTTTCTCCAATACAGAGAGCTGAAAGGCATTGCTGGCATTTGATGGCATATACAATGTTAGAAGATGAGCAATTAAGTTGGCCTGAGATGGGAGTATGTTGGATCCAGTGATGGTGTTGTCTTGGTGCATGTGACAGCAGAGTTGGCACCTGGGTTTATTGCAGGCTCTGGTACCAGTGCCCATGTTAAGTCTGGTTGCTGTATTATTGTGAGTGAGGAGTTGTTTGATTGGGTGGCTGTCTGTAGGCAATGAAAAGTCTTCCTGTAAGCCAAGTCATTTTTGACCTGCTCTTATCATTTTAAATGCTTCCGGAAGAACGACAGACTTTTGTAAGGTTTTACTAACAACAATAATTTACAATATTATGTTAAACCACATCACTAAAGAACAAGTGAATTTGAAAGACTTCAATTTCAACATCAGCGAATTTGCTACGTTGCTTGCGTCGCTATCTCTTTTGTTACCTGAATAAATAAAATATAAAAATATAAGGCGTGGTAAACCTTTTCCATACTAAAATGGAAGTGCTTTCAATGCCTCTACCTTCCCATTGCGTGTTTGATAATGTTCTTGAGGGTTAAGTGGACACTTGGTTCACCAACGTGACGTCGACCCGGAAAAGAATACATACATTTCTTGAACAGAAGTCATTTCCAGTGAGTTTTTAGCAGCATTATACACTACTAAGTTGAGGCTGTGAGCCGCACAAGGAATGTAGAAAGCACATGGATTTATATCCAATATATTCTTTTGGAGGCCTATATTTTTGCCTCGCATATTTGCGTTGTTATATCCTTGACCTCGCATGTCGTCTAGTTCAATATTTGAAGATTTTTAAAAATCCAACAAAAATGTCGCTAGTCCCTGTGCAGTAGTGTCAGTAACTGGGGGGGGGGGAGCCTAAAAAATGCTCTTTGATAATGGGTTAATGTGTACAAACCTAACAACAACAGTAAGTTCTTCCTTGTGTGGGACATCAGGAGTGCAATCTAAAATAATAAGTGTGGAAAGAGCTTCCCATCAGAGGAGCATTCTCACTGAACATAAAAGGACACACATGCAGGTGAAAAACCATACAAAGGTTTGGACTGATTTGACAAGTTGGCACATTAATTCAACATGCATTGTATTGTCTCGATGGTTGGGGCTTCTGATAACATGTCCTTTTAGTTCCTCGCTCTGTTACATAGCAGTTGCCCCCCCCTGCTCTCTACTTCCAAGCGTGGGCCCTGCTGCAGCCTAATGGGCCTCTCATGAGTTCAGGTGGTGCTGGTTCCTGCAAGCCCATCTGGCCTGCCTTGGAGGAAAGGGTCTCCTGCCCTCTAGCCCCGCTCCCTGAGCATTGAGCCTGTACGCAGCCCACGAAACCACACGTCTGATGGCGGTGGCTTCTCTGTTCTCACCCATAACAGCTGGTGCGGGGGATGTCCTTCCCAATAATTAGATTGGTGTGGTTTTTAGTTTGTTGGCTCCAAAAAAAACAACACAAGTTCCAAAAGTCCAAGGGGAAAAGAGAAAGGAAAACCAGGCTGTTTGCCATTCTAGAAACCCTTAGGTCTACGGTCAATGGGGCCATGGGCGCACCCAGCGAGGGGCAGCTGCCCCCCCTAGAAGCAGAGTCCAGGGAGGGGAGAGCGGGAAGGTAAGTGAGGCGGAGCAGGGGCTTGGACACTGTTGCGCTCTGAGGGCTGAGCACTCGAGCCGGGGGGGGGGGGACAGCCTAATTCTAAAGCCTACCCTAATTCTCTCCCTCACTGTAATTGGTTCCTGAAGAATCCTGCTGGGCGGCAGGACTCTCCCCTTCTTTAAAGGGCCAGCGGAGAGAGAACAACTGGTGCTCCCTTACGACCTTAGCATGTGCAGCTAGATATGTAGGGTCTTGCCCGGCACAGATTTTAGATTACCTGCCAAGCTGCTTTTGTCTGGGGCATTGTCACCTCTCTCCAGGACCTGGTAACGACCCAGAGCCGATTTAATGGCTACTATTCCTCACACACGTTTCCCCCCCTCGCACACCACTCCCTTCCACTCCCCTCGTCTATTTAACTTGCCCTCATGAGCGAAAGAAAGAAAATCCTTCCTGTAGGTTTAAAAAGGGTACTTTCCCCCCTTCTGAAACCAGCCCTCACACAAAACCATTCATATATTTTGCTCACAAACTAGAGGAAAGGAAACTTGCTCAGCCATGTAGGTGGGAGGGTTGCCTTGAGGACCTATGTGAGTCTCCTCTCCTCACTTTCCCTGCCTTCCAGCCGGCTCAGAGCAGAAAGGCACCTTTCCTCCTGGCCATCCCTTTCCAAGAATGCCAGGGAAGGGTTTAAAAAGCAATGCATTGGGGGAAACTGTTGTAAATTGTCCAGGGAAACGGGAACAACGGGCATGCTCCCTGCTGGGCCAAACACCCCCTGGCCGAACTGCCGGTCGAACTTTGAAACCCTGGAACAGCAGCAGAGACCAGAGACCTAGCTTCAGAAAGCCAGGCACTCGTTTCTGTCCATTTAGCAGCAGAAGATGCACCACAGAGGCTGGCATGAGCATTATAGTTAAGCATTTATTAGGCGAACATGAGGACAAAAGAAAGCACACGTGCAGTCACCTCCATGTTTGGAAAACGAAAGTACAGACTGAGGAACGGAAGTTCCCAGCAGCACACTGGAACACTATACAGACAAGCTCCCATCCTCAGTCTGTTATTAAGGTGGAATGGGAATCACAACAGAAACACCCCCCTCCCAACAACCTGGAATCAAAGAGGGAGGGGTAGGAGGGAAGTAGAGCTCCATCTCATCCCTCCCAGCCCAGGTCAATGCCAGGTGGGGAAACAAGAGAAAACTAGACTGTTGGAAGAGGGTGCCAACCTCTGTCGCGTCCCCAGTCAGCCAGGTAGGGAAGGGGGAATTGGGTAAGGCGGGTAGAGGACAAATGGCCCTAAGGATGGCTGGAGTGCCCCCCCCACCTTGGTGTCACTGTACAGCGTGGGTTTCTGGGGTTAGGATTTGGAGTTAATGGTTGAGGCCTCGTGTTGCTGAGACCTTCACACCACTTAATGTGTGGGGATGATTAGGATAATGGGTAAGGAACAGACTTACTGGAATTTGCAGATCAAAAAATGATCTTGATGGGGGATCTGAATGGAGTACCCTCATTAGAAAAAGATAGATCAGCTAGGATACCAAAGAAGGCAGGTTACCAAAGGTTTTTTTTTATTTGGCACAAACTGTGGAGAGAAAGGCATTTGTTTGATAAAACAGTTCACTTAATATTCCCATGTCCATGATAGCAGTTTGAGAGTAGATGCCGTGTGGATCTCTAAAGAATAGTTTGTTGTTTGGTAACTTTTTGTGTAATAAGTATCTGAAAATCCCCTATTACTTTGCTTTCGTGCGTACTTGGTCCCCCAGATGCTGTGCAAATCCAGCAACGTTTTTATCCTGGATTCATCCAGATCTTCCACCTGCAATTGGTACCCATGTTGTTGAATCTTAATGCCTGTGTCAGCCAAGTTTGGATACTGCTGGCCGCCAGATCGTTTTTCTAAACAGTCTCCTGGTCATTTATTGGCCTTTTATATTATCTTTATGGAATTTCTATGATGCTCCCAGTGCCTGCTCTGTGCCATGGCCTTTGCTCACTTTGCCCGGTGCCGCGGGGGCACTAGAGAGTTTTAAAGAAGTGCTCCTTCCTTATTCCAGTAGTTCAGATCAGCCTTGGGCGTGTTTGTCCTGGTTGCTCCTGTTCAGCAGGGCTGTGAACTCCTTCACCTTTTTGGTATACAACTTGTTACGGCCTATATCTCTTCTCTTGACTGGGTTTTCCTGTTTCATAGAACCATAATCTTGCCTTCTGCATGATTTTGCCAAATAAGGGCTTGGTGCTGGCTTTTGCTTTCTTGCGTACTTGGTCCCTCGGATCCTCTCTTTGTAAGTCATGTAATGTTTTTATTGCCTGTGCCAGCAAAGCTTGGATGCTGCTGTTCCTCCTGGTCATTTTGATTGGACAAATCAGCACATTACTTCAACATGCATTGCATTGTCTCCATGGTTGGGACTTCTGAAAACATGTCCTTCTTGTTCCTCCGTTAATGCTGGGAGTGTGGAAAGAGCTTCAGTCAGAACGGCTCCCTTACTTTGCATCAAAGAACTCATACAGGCGAGAAACTCTGATACACTCTCATACTGAGATGCTATCATGATTACATAACTGCTGGGTAATATACTCACTGAAAGATTTTCTTCTCGGCGGACACAGGAAGCTCTGTGCTTCTCATGAACGCCTTTGTGTCTGTTCCAATAAAGGTCTTCATCAGCCAACTGATGTTCTTCTCCATACTCCACCTTCCTGAGAGGTACACCCACGATGGCCCTGGCTGGTATGAGGTAGCCCAGGAATTCTCCTGATCAGCCTGCACATATCCTCTTCAGGCCTGTGAATTTGCACTTCTGCAGAAAATGTCAAAAAACAGAATTAGGAATTAGGAATTAGGGGGGCAGACCCGCAGCAGTGTAGCAAACGGGGGGGGGGGGTGTTACACAGGGAAAAAAAGCTGTAGGGTCCCTGCCTTCTAAGAAAAGGGAAAGGGCCCTGATAAATAGGAGACCCTAATATTTATACCCTCCTAATCCCATACAGTCCAATGGTGGCTGGAAGGCGTGAAAAACAAGGGTCTCACCCAGAAATTGGATAGTTCATGGAAATAATGGGTGTCCTTTTCATGTGGAGGGGTGTCAAATGTTCTTCCCCTTATCTTCCTTTCTGGAGCGGACCTTTGAAATGGTGGAGCGATTAGCGACTGTCTGGAGTTCTCACACCTTTCTGGCAATGGCTTCCAATATGGGTGGGTGTGAAATTCATGTTCAGGATGTTTCTTCATTAATGAATAACATTACTGTCCATGTGTAATTGTGTCCTATCTAAGCAGACACACTAGGTGTCACCGTGGTATGGGAGTGGTAGGTTTCAAACAATATAATTCCCTTATTACAGAAGAGAAATCTAACATGGTTATAAAAATTACACTCTTAAAACATCTGTCAAATATAGCAAAACAATTCTAACGTATTGGGGTTATGTCATTAAGGTTACAGTATCAGCTAAATAGAAAAGATTCAGAAAGGGAGGTCTGACATAAACATTGGTTACACTCGGAAGGGGAAATTTTGTAGTGTTATACATTGTTTCAAATAGAGAGCATCAGTGTATCAATAAAGCAATTAAGAGAACAAAATATAACTCCAGTATCACTCAGCAGGGCAAGGGATATTTACAATAATATTATGGTTCGAGTCTGACAGCTGTCATTTTGAGATGAGTTTTCTCCCCCCCTCCTATGCGAGACAATAGCTGCTAGCTCATCAAAGGAGTAGATTGACAGCCCTGCTGGGCTGTGGAAGTTGTGAATCGTTGTTGCCGGTGACCTGACCATGAAAGGAGAATTTCCTTCCTGAGAGGTGATAGGGTGATAAATTCCTGAGGGGTGATTTGCAAGTGGAATGAAGAGGAAGATGTTTGAAAGCTGTGCCAGTGGATCATGGCGTCGAAGAGGAGGATTCTGGGAACTGGAGAATTGGGCATCATATCCAGTCCAGTTACCCCTCTCTGTTCATGCCTGAAATGGTAAAACTGGACATGCCCTGGCATCGCCTTCCCCCCCCCTCGTAATTCTTATAACAGGGGCAAGGGATTAGACAAAAGGGGGGAATCGCACTAGAAACACAAACACTAGGTTGTAAATGAATGTGCTTATGATAAACGTGATATTGTAATGAAATTCCCCTTCTAAATTTTAGAAAGCAAGCAGGCCGGTTGCAACTAACCCCGGATTCAAAGAAAATGGAACAAACTCCAAATAAATCACCAAATACAATAAGGCTGACTAAATACACCACAGTTCCTAACATGAAGTGACTGCAGAAGCTACAAGCAGAGTCTGGAAACTCCGCTGCTACAGGCAGGAAATCCCAGTAATGCTGGAAACAGTGTGCCTCTCCTAAGATGGCCGCTGCTGCCGGACCATGTGGCCACACTGAAAATGGCGACAGCCGGGGAGCTGTAACCCTGGCAACAATAAGGTCCCGGCGCTCTGTTAAAGTCTCAAAATGGCAAAGTATAATCTTAACCCCCCCCCCCCAGTTAGCGGGCAAGCGCAAACCAGTGGAAAGGAAGCTGCCCAACACACTCACTTTGCACACCCCTACATCTAAATACTGCCCGCAGAAAAGGGGCTTCGGGGTCAGCGAAGCACACACACACTCAGGCACACTCCTACAGGCTCAACAACACTCGTCAAGGCTTCCCGACATCCGCCAAGTGAGTTAATAGATTTGTTTGAATCTCTGTAAAATGACTAATGCAGTCTGGTTTGCCCAGATGGGTTATTCCTGGTGTCTTCTTTTCTCCCTCCTAAAAATACAATAAAGACTGACGAGTCTGTCTTTAAACATATAACAAGATGAGACCGGAAGGGGAGTCTGGGGCCAGAGGAGGAGGAGCTTCCAGTTCCTGTCCCAGGCCTGCCCTTACTTCCTGTGGGATGCAGCTGCTTTGCCTGGAGGGGCCTTTGTCTTAGTCTTTTTCCTCCCGGAGGATCTTCTCCGCAGGGAAGGCTGCCTCTCCTGCCGCCTCCGGGTCAGATGCGGGGATGGAGAGACGGAGGAAGGAGGACGAGGAGGAGGAATGAAAGAGACTGATCCTGCAAACCTAGTGAGGATATGTGGGGGGGGGAGATCAACCACACGAGACATTCCATACAGGGGAGAAACCATATGAATGCTTGGGAAGATGTCGCCAAGGAGCTAGTAGTAGTTGCACTTCATCCCCCCTCACACCCAGGGCTCGATTTAGATGAGGAGAAGCCCTAGGCTCCACTTGTGAGGCCCCACCCCTCCCTCACGACTAGAAGAAAATGGGAAGTGTTATAAACAATTGAGTGAAGCGAAGGAAGGTGATGGGTATTGAAAATGCTCAATTCCTTCTCTAAAGGACTTAAGGTGTTGTTAAATACCACAGTGATTTTTAAAAATGCATAAAATCAACACTGAAAAACTTGCAATTCCTGAACTTCGTAAACCTGTTGTGGAATAAGCATTAATTTTTAGGAAAATGGAGTTTACAAAATTATATTGCCTGGGAAGCATAAGTAATAGGATCATGATTACCCGACAGTGTGGCACTTTTAGAATCTACTATATGTTGTCATTAAAAAGTCAGTTTTAAAATGGAAGTAAACTACAACCGTCAAATACAGTAGGGGAGACGGGGGCAAGTTTTCCAACTTTTTATAATTTAATTTTTGATATTTTTTATTTTTATCTATTTGGAGGTAAACAGCATTTCCTAAACCTTTATCTGCACAATTATTTTTCAAAATAGTAAATGTAGTTTTTGACAGCAAATGGTTAAGTCTGATCACGTTAAGTTGGAAAATGTGCCCCGTATGCAGGGCAAGTTTTCCAGCCTACTAAAAATGTACAGGGGCAAATTTTCCAAGTATACTATAAATCTTGCTTGTTACTTAATATGTATTTTTTATTGTAAACTAAAAAGGCATAATAATAGTAGGTAAGGCTCCTCCCCAGTCCTCTCCTGCAAGGGCTGCATCGCTGTCCCCTCCTGGGATCTGGATTTCCTAGAGCTTTTCATTACGACATGCAGAAGACGAAATGGTTCCTTCTGATCTCTCAAAGGCTTCCTGAGAGCACAGATGGATAAGCGAGACTCAGCTGGCCCAGGAACAGGAAGAGGCCATGCCACCCAAATGGGAGCAGTGGGGGATTCTGGGAAAACCCAGTGCAGAAGATCCTGGGTGAGGAGGACACCCTCTGCTCAGAGGTGCAGAGCTGGCAGATGAGGCAGTTCTGCCAGGAGGCCAATAGACCCCGAGAGTTTTGCAGTCGACTCTACCACTTTTGCCACCAGTGGCTGAAGTCAGAAAGGCACACGAAAGCTGAGATGCTGGACCTGGTGATCTTGGAGCAGTTCCTGGCTGTCCTTCCCCCAGAGATGGAGAGCTGGGTGAGGGAATGCGGAGCGGAGACCAGTTCCCAGGCGGTGGCCCTGGCTGAAGGTTTCCTCCTGAGTCAGGCAGAGGAGAGAAAGCCCGGAAAGGATCATTTTGCAGAAATGGACCTGGATTCCTGTGAGGCACAGAGGCCTCCGTTGGACACCAGACATTTAAATGGCCCCAACATTATTTTTAATTGTATTCTGGCTTTTTTCCCTTTCCAAATAAAGTTGGCAAGGTCTCTTTGCCAGCTTTTAAAATATTTTGTCCCAATTATTATTGGAATAGTTTGAAATAAACATTTAAGATTTTCGGTAATGTCACCATTTTAATCATTGACACTCTCCCCCATAATGAAAGTTTTAATTTATTCTATTTTTCTATACTTCCTTTAATTTCTTTCCATTTTTTGATAATAATTGTCTTTAAATTCTTATTTTTATTTGTAATCCATACCCCTAAAATTTTTACCTTGTTCTCTATTTTTAATTCTGTTCTTTCTGCGGGGATTCTTTGCTGGAGCTTCCCACGTGTAAGTTTAGGCCACCTACACGTGCGATTCCAGTTGCCAGGGAAAAGCAGCCAGCACCTCACATGCGTAAAAAGCACGGGCGCCGGCCGGCCTGCGAACGAAGCATCCGATAATTCCGGCGCATAAACTCGCACTGGATTGCTGTTCGCCAAACTAAGTCTGAAGGTGCGTGAGTTGGTTCGGATGAAAATGCCTCGTGAAAATAGCTACAAATACTTGCGACCTCCTGAGTTATACTAAAGTTATGTACTCAAGCATTAAGGCTAAGTAGACCCCGAAATTTTTCTAAATAAACACTAAAGACAGACAGACACAGATGTTTCTTTGAATGGCTTTGGCTGACCCGCATAGGCTTTCACACTTCACTGTTCCTAGCCCTATTCTAAAATTTTCCCTAAACTAACAAACCCTGCACCGCCAAATCTTCCGCAATGCTAAGGCTAAATAAAATTAAACCAAGAAATCTTCCTCAATCTAAGCCTATGCTAAACTAAAACCTAACTAAACCTTTACCGAAGGATCTTCCGCAAACTATAGCCTAACTAAATCCTACACGCGCTTCTAAACCATCCAACCCATCCAGCCCGCTCCCCAAAAACCCTTAAACTAAAGTTAACCCAATTGAAAAGAACCAAAGAATAACGATAACTAACCTACTGAGATCCTAACCGAACTGAGATTGCCTAAAGGAACTAAGAATACCTAAAGCGGGGAGCCTCAGCCTTTTACTGATAACCAAGTGTGGCATCATAACCAATATATTAACCAATAGAAACGCTGTTGCTGCCCCCAAAAAAGGCGGGAAGCAGAATAAACGATCATTGATAACTTCAAAAAACCTCTGGAACTAACTTTAAAGCGGAGTGATCTCAGTGGCAAAATGTCCACTGTCTCTTACTTTTACTTTCACTTTTGTGAGGAAGTATACATAAAGTAGTACACAAATAATCATTAAATTAAACAAATAACCGCGGGTTCAAAGGAACCCACGAAGTGTATTCCCACATATCCACTTTTCTTTTTTGTTTTTCAAATTTTTGTTTTGACTTGATAAAAAAGGAAGGAGGTTAGGAATACAAAAAGAATTATTTCGATATAAACAATACCAACATTATTACCAAGGCATAAATGCACATTTGAGCATAAAAAATAAGCATCTGTACAGACATACTAAATATCATAAGGCATTATTCTATTTACCATTAAAATCTTTGACCAATAGGAAAGATAAGTTTTCAAATAGCAAGATTTTGGAAAATTATTCCTTTAACATCAACCATGAACCCTTTTTCTTACTAAGTATTGCCCAGCACAAAATAACAAACTACTAGGCAAACATAAGAGAGGACCCAATCCGGGACCAAAAGTAAAAAAACTTTTTGCAGGCAAAAAACTGGAGATGGAACTCCACCGCCTACCCCGGACCCCTCCCCCATTTTAATTTTTTTGTTTTTTTTTTGTTTTTTTGTTTTTGTTTTGAAAATGACAAGCGTCATTTAAAAAATACTCAAGAAACTGCAATTTATCTACAGAATGGAGAGAATCATCTGCAGAACCGAAACGAGCTATAAACACAGCAAAATACCATTTAAAGGGGGTATTTTAGGGGCGCCATAAAGGTAGGAAGGCCATACAAACCAACACCACCGTTAAAAAATCACGGCGGGCACCCTTCCCTAAGCGACGCCGTTAGGGAAGTAGATGAGTTAGGGAATACGCATTACAAATTTTAATACCAGAAATGACATATAACCGTGAATAAGTTGGCAATTCCATAAATTACCTATAACAAGGCTAGCAGAAGGAGAAAGCATGATGCCTGGATTAAAATGCAAAACAATCCATCACTGGCATAAACATACAATCCTCATATAAAAATACACATCTAGCAAGCTTGAAAGGGAAAACAATTTCTGTAGCGTTTCACTTATGCCACATTGCATGAGTTCAAGAATGAGAGACAAGACTTGACCAGCAAGCCCTGACTGGGAGAGACAGAGTTCGTCCCTCCTGAACTCCCACCAGGGTATTTTATTAACCAAAGAAAAACATGTCACAGAATTCAAACCATCCAATCAGATACAGACAACACCCCTCAATCAGTCTCCACCGTGGTTGCTATCAGGTAACAAAGATTTCCTTGAACATCCCAAGAAACCCACCACATTCCTGCACATCAAAGTATAGGATATATAGCCAGAACAGAACCTTGCAGGAAGGGAAGAGAAAAGTCATGAAGATAGCAGGGAGGTAGGATTTAGCATCCTAACCCTAAAACCAAGTTGTTTATCAACTCATGAGATTGATAAGGCAATTTCCCTTCTGAGGCTTGGGGATCAAAGAGCTACGTTTATCACAGGAATGCCTGACAAGCGGAAATCCGATCTCGGCAAACACCAGCTTTAGTGAGAGCTTGCTCTGCTTGCTTAAAAACTGGCAAAGAGTGCATGGCCTTATGGGAAAACACACAGCCTTGTGGGATTTTATCAGAAACTTGCGCTTATGATTCAGGCCCAGTAATGATATGATTCATATTACATATCGTAATCCACAGGTGACCGCCACAAATTTCGACTTATCTTCGTTCAATATAAATCCCGAAACTTAACCAAATTCTTTCATTTTTATTAATGTTTTCTGAATACTTTCTTCTGCTGCTTCTGTTGTTATAATTACATCGTCTGCAAATGCTTTAATTTTGTAACATTGTGTTCCCAAATTTATGCCCCTTATTTCTTTTATCTTTCCTTAATGATGTTAATAATGTTTCCAATAATGTAATGAATCAAAGCGGTGATAGAGGGCATCCTTGCAACGATTGCGTGAAAAAAGTTTGGTAATGGTAATTTGCATGTATATTATCATCGATTTTGTTATTCCAGGGCATCAAGAGCATTCATTTCTCCAGTTTATGAGGTTGATTAGTTTGCATTTCTCTTACAATAGTTGTAACCAGATACCAAATCTTAAAACACACAAACACACGGATGGAGAATAGAACGATCAATGGCTACTATCCATGGTCAGTGGCATTAAAGTTTCTGAATACCAGTTGCCAGGAATCACAAGTTGTGAGTGCTGTTGCATTCTCAGGTCCTGCTTGAACAGAGAATAATGGCTAAATGGGAGAAGAAAGCATCCTGAATACATTCATTGACCACTGTCAGCATGGTTTACAGCTCTATAGCTGGGGCTTATATTGGTTGATTGTGACTGTATCCTATTCAGCACAATTTCAGTCTGTTAGTTTCCCTTTCTTAGCAAGATTCATACTTCTTCATCGGATCCTCTGTCCATGGGGGAAAGGATCTGGCCAGCTCCCGAGTGAGATTATCCTCAATTGGCCACCCCCAAGCTTTAAAGAAAGGACCCAGATTTTTGCTCACTTGTTGGGAGAAATGGCGTGTCCAGAGGTTCATCTTGGAGCTGTTGTCAGTTGGGATGTGGGTCATTGTTTGGTACTCTGCGAAGATGTGGATGTAGGGGTCCCAGCCAAAGGCCTCCTGCAACTGGAAAAAATAATTATTCAGTCCCTTTCCTAAGGACTTAAAAATATATCACGGTTGCTTTTCCTGTCTCTCTGGGTGCCTATTTATGCTACCGAAGCATTAATGAGTTTTACACGATTTATGACTTGCATTGCTCCGCCCCCCCGGCCCTTGAGAATTCTGGGAACAAATGAGAGCAGCTCTTCAGGATTCCAGCTACTTCACTGCACGGCATTCCCCTTTGTCCTCCAATGATCCTCCACTCCCCACCACTGACCACGCTTGGTCCTCCTTGGGCTGGTTTTAGAATAGGCCTCATAGAAATACTTCTGCAGCCCTTGGAATTTCCCCAGTCCTCCCATTTCCCCATCTATAAAGTCACTCCAGTAACAGAAGCAACAAACACTCTCACAAAACTACAGTTCCCAGAAGTCCCTGCAAAAAAGGAACATTCCGCCTGCCTACTTGGTTCTAAGTCCTGTCATGTTCAATAAGACATCCTTCCTTCCTAGGGTTTGTAGCTCTACAGCTTAAACCAGTTTAATTCTGGCTTATAGTTTTACAATTCAAACTGTCTTTTGGCACTTGGATAGCCGAGTTAGATCTGAGAGGTGTTTGATGTCCCATTTCTTAAAAGCACAGGCTTTTATAATGAAGGGGATAATATTCGTTAAGCAGTTTGTGATAAGTTGGGAGGTGGAGAGGAGGGTCTGCACTGGAAAGTGGGGGACATCAAAACACCCCCCCTGTGCATCGCCAGTTGTCTTTTCTGCTCCTGAATGCCACCCCGGCAATGGCTGAATCCAAAGTTTAGGCCTACAGAAGTTCAATGGATGGGACTATAGTCAATAGATTTCAAATGACTCGACCCTGAATATTGCAGAGTTGAAATACAACCCAGAGTCCTGAAGGAATGAAAGACCTGAGGGTCATTCCATGGTAACTCGCGTTACATTTGACTTATGATTACTACAATTAAGTAATATCTAAACATAGTAAATGAGAAGCAATCTTGAATAAAATAATTGTGTATATAATACATACCTGGTTATTTTAAAAACCTATTACCTTTTTCATATTAATTTCAAAATATTAAAAATAAAAATTATTTTTGTGTGGTAACTCGCGTTACATGAATTGGACAGCCTAATTTTATGTACCCACGTTTTTTCTTTTTCCTCCTCTTATGAGGAATTTAGAAAAAAACTTTTTAGGCAATAGTATTACAGAAATCTTGCCTTTCATAGCATAGTGGTCAGGCATTTCAAATTTCAATGGTTATTAATTGAATAACTTTTCTCATGGTAACTCACGTTACATAATATGGTAACTCGCGTTACTTTTCAAATAATAATTTCATACATTGGAATTTTATGAAGGTAAATAATTATTTTCTTGTCACTTAGGAAATTTTGACAAATATTTATTTAAACATGAATGTTAGAGACAGTTTAGAATCTATAATAGCCTCTTGAATTAACCATAGTAGGTGGGGAAATTACGCCAATGACTTTAGATCGGCCATGTCCAGAAATTTCCAGTTTTTTTCATAGCACTAACTTTGTACTCCTGCTGCTCTTCAACAATTTTAATGTCTTTCACAGTTCCTGGAAAAAACATTTCCCTCATAACTCACTTCTACCCAAGATCCAAGCTTAATATCAGCAGGAACTGTTGAACTTGCAACAGTAGGAAGGTTAGAACTAAATGAAGGTAGAACTCCCACTTCATAGGTCTGCTTAGTTACTGCATCACTATTTTTAGAAAGTATGGAGCAAATAGGTTTGTGTTCCAGAATCTTAATATGGTGCATCTTTTATATGGCCTTCACTGGCTGCGCACTTTTGAAAATATTCATTGTATTCAGCGTAGCGTTTCTTTTAACGATTTGGCCTGGTGTGATCACTATTTTCACCATAGAGACTTTAGTTGCTGTGGTGACAAACTGAGTGGCACTGAAAACCAGGGGCGTAGCAAGGGGGGACGGGGGGCGGGCCGCCCCTAGTTCCAGGTGAGGGGGTGACACTTTGGCTGGCCCTTCCCACCCCACCCCGCCGGGCGGGCCCCGAACGAGAGCATGTCGCCTTTCCCCCCTTCCCAGCGGCTATTTTTTGGCGGAGGGTGGGCCAGCGAGGAGGGGGTGTCACGCTTGTCACTGGCATGACACCCCCTCCTCGCTGGCCCACCCCCGCCAAAAAAAAACCGCTGGGAGGGGGGGAAAAGGAAGCAGAGCAGGCGCATTCAAGTACCTGCTCTGCTTCTCCTTTTCCCCTTTCCGCCGTTTTTTTCGGCGGGGGGTGGGTGGGCCAGTGAGGGGGGGTGTCACGCTTGTCACCCCCTCCTCGCTGGCCCACTCCCACCAAAAAAAGCCGCGGAAAGGGGGAAATTCCCCCTTTCTGCATCCATGTGCGCCGTGACGTCACGATGACGTCACGATGCACGCGTCGTGCCCCTCCCCCCAGGGGGGTGCCTCTGCACCGCCGCCGCCCCCAACAGCGCAGAGGCTTGCTACGCCACTGTTGAAAACTATTTGCTTTCTTGCTCTCACTGCATTCCAAACTTGACGCTTAATGGTCCCTCCTGTGCCATCAACTGGGCCTTTGCCATGCGATGTAGCAAAGTAGTTCCACCTTATTTTCTTGTGGTGCTTTTCTTCAAGAGCAGCAATTGCAGCCACAACATATTTGTTCTTAAATTGTGAGCTTGGTCCATCAGACCATACATTAATTATGTCAACTTCTTTACGAATCTGCTGCAAAATGAAATCTATGTAACATACCACTTTCTCCTTTGAATGATCAGAATTGTCAAATGCAAGAACCAATGGGTGGTGCTTCCCACTATACCACATTGAACAAGTAAACAAGCTTACTTGGTTTTGTTTCCAGTGAGCACTTTGAATTTCATCCTGTGCCACACAGGTGTAATTTTCCAAAAAGTAATTTTCCAAAAAGAGCAATTAGAATGCAAAATTTGAGCACTGTAACGTGAGTTACCATAATTGCGGTAACTCGCGTTACACATGTTGATAGTGTTTGTAGGGCACAAACTGTAACATAAAATTATAATGTTTACATGATTACATTGCATCTATTGCCTAGAAGGAAAATGCAGAAAAGTTTAATTCTGAAGCTCCAATTCAGGAAGATATTCTAAAAATAACTTGTTTTGGTAACTCACGTTACAGCTTCATCATCAATAATTAGAATCAATCAATACCAATGAAAAATGTAATTGGAGCAATATAGATTATTTGCAATCAAAAGATGACATTTTAAGCTTTCAGTATACATATTACAATAATTGTTTACATGGTTTGAATAGATTTTATCTTACCTTTAATGTATGTCTAACTTCAAAAACAAATTCATTTGCAACATGTGCTACATTCAGGTGGTGGCCATCTTGGAATGAAGCATTCTGGGAATAATTTGTTTTGTTGCCAAAACAATTTGATATGTGTACACAAACTTAACATGTAAAAAAATTATTATTTTTTTTAAAAAAAAATTAAAAAAATTTCCTCATTTTCATGGAATGACCCCTGAGCAATTTTTTCTACCTGGCTTGCAGCAAATAGGGTCAGTATGAGCATCTTCTACCATTGGCCAGTGAAGGCACCACTGGTCTAAATGGTCCAGTGTTGTGGAATCAGGTTAACACAGGGTTAAAACTCTGCACAGGAAGTGACGTTCTGACTGGATGCTTTGTGTGTTCTATATTGCTATTGTAATCTGTGTTGCAGTTCTTTTCCGTGCTATGAGACAAGAGGAAGAGAAATTCATTTGCTCCTGGCTGATGTACATATTTTTGGAATAAAAGATGACTTAGAATAGAGCTGTCGTATTCTGAAGCTTTATTGACCTTATCTCTGCTAAGACTGTTTTATTACACACACCAAAGGAAACGCTGTGGACCGAGGATGGCTGCCTGGCAGTCGGCCAGGAGAGCTTGTTATCCACTTGGCTTATAGTCGGCCTTATCTCGAACATCCAGTAGTCTTGACTCCATATAGAGTACTTTCTTTATGTACCTGCAAGTAAGGTTCCAGTGCAGTCCACACCGTGAAGTCCTTCAGCCGAGCTCCTCCTCGAATATAGTCCTTCACCCTCCTCATTCTGCTCTCAAGTTTAAGCTCTGGATGGGCTCTTTCTCTGGGGATGTTCAGCACAGTTTCATTGACGTAAACAGACCAGAGATTGCAGGTAGCTTCCGTGGTATGCGGGGGGAATTCCCACTGACTCTTCTGCTGATTGTGACCCAGTTCATGGATTGGGCCCCAAGTGCCTTTGGTGTACATGCGTTGTACATCCGTGATCTCCTCTGATGCCGCCACATTAGCCATGATCGGGTAGCCAGAGTGCATCCAACCTGGCGAGAGAGTTGGGACAGGGGGTACTTGTAAGACAGACGCATGCTTCTCCGTGAAAGCTGAATAAATCGTTTGCAGATAATAAATCATTGGTATCTTTCCCCTCAGCTTTAAAATGAATAAGGTACTGTGGTTTGTCTATGTATTGTACTGTGTTATTTCCCCCTAAAAAATATTTTTATTGGAATTCTAACATACAGAAAAATCAGATTTGCATGGGGGGTTGCTTTCCATGTCATTGTGTGTATAAGGCAGCATTTTAATGCTTGATATTTCATTAGATTTTTATAGATGTTGGCAGCTGCCCACAGTGGCTGGGGCAACCCAGTCAGATGGGCAGGGTACAAATAGTAAATTATTATTTTTAATTTGTGGTGTTTTTTTTAACTTTTTACTGAGAATTGACAACGTTAGAAAGGTATAAAGCTCTACAGCACTGTTTCTTTTGTGTGGAATAGATACTGTAAGTTCCAAGTACTCGCTGAATTTAAGTACCGTATTTTTCGCTCCATAGGGTGCACCGAACCATAGGGCGCACTTCGTTTTTAGAAGAGGAAACTAATAAAAAAATTCTGGTTTTCCTCCTCTGAAAGCCCTGTTTTTTTGATGGTCAGCTCAAATTTGTGCAGCTTTTTTTGCAAAGGGGGAAATGCAAAGAAGAAAAGCCCCGTTTTATGGGGTTCAACTCACATTTCTGCAGCTTCTAAAGGAAAGGGAGCCTTTTCTACAGTTTCCAGACAGATAATCTAATCAGCCAGTCACATGTCGCTGGGGAAACAAACAACCTCCCTCTGCAGCCCATTCAACAATGGAGGCCTGGGCAAGAGGGTGGAGCTGAAAGGGAGCTGGGACTCTCATCTCTCTCCTGATCTCTTGCTGATCAGCTGCTGAGCGGGGTCCTTTCAACACCCCCTTTTCTCTTTTTAAAATAAAAAGCATGATCCTCTTTTGGCCCCTGGGCAATTCGGCCCCAGGGACCACCATTTGCTCCATAAGACGCACAGATATTTCCCCTCACTTTTTAGGAGGAAAAAAATGCATCTTATGGAGCGAAAAATACAGTAACCATTCCTCTCGATGGAATGTTTTGGCTCTTCCAATACTTAGCCACTAGTACTCTAGCTGCAGTCACTGCATAAAGAAATATTGTTTTTATTTCAATTAAACCAACAATACATTATCCATCTTACAATATTAACTATGATACTAATGCTCTGTCGAGCTATGACTTCCCTCCTTTCCTTCAAACTTTTTTTTTATTCCAATTAACTATTAATGCCTTTAATGTTCATCTCTGATCCTTCTCATGATTTCATCTTCTCCAAGTCCTGGTCAAAGATTTCTAATGACTTATGTTGTAGGGATTATGTCAGTCCTGTTAGTGTCTTTAAATTTTTACAATTTTCTCTTAAATAGTCAATAAATTTACTCCAATCATTCTAGAACTTCTGATTGTCCTGGTTCCTAACCTTTCCCGTCATCTTCGCCAGCTCGGCGTACTCAAACATTTTTAACAGCCAGTCCTCCAATGTTAGCGAAAAAACAGAAAGACAATCACGGGATGCAAATAACCAAGGGAAAAAAGTATCAAATACTCAGCCGTGACTAATCCCTAAAACGAGGTAAATGTATATTAAACGAGCTGCCGGCTCTTCCTCGTTTCACTGGATACTCCGTCAGTTTCCTCAGAGGGAAATCAGATAGTTACTAAGATCAAACCAAAAGAATAAATAAAGAGCAGTAGGGGGAGAATTCTCCCAAACTATTTCATGTTACTTAAACCCAGGTTAGCTAACCTAAACAATTCTGATAACAAAACTCATTATTTTGAAAACGAAGCCGCACGGGCTCCTATGACAAGATTCTACAAGAACATGATTAAGACTGCTGATTAAGGGTGGCTGCCGGTGCGCTAGGTGGTCGGTACAACAGCCAGACAGACAAGCTCTCCTCGGTGCCTCACACCAAGCCAACACATTCAATACTGGAGATTGATGGCCCTGGCAGAGCTCTGAAAGGGCAATCCTCCCAGATTAAAAACACCCCTCCCCATGGCCCACAGTCTGCGATTGGTGGAAGGATGGAGAAACCCAAGGGCACCATCTCGCCTTTGCGCACCCAGGTCTCCCATCACACAAGCCAGATCAACCCTCTGTGAGGCAAAGAAGTCTCACAGGGTGGCGGTTTTATTGTCTATAGACCTAGCATTGCACAACACCAATGATGGAGGTAGGTAATCCTGATCATCCTACTTTTGTCCCTTGGGATGGGGCGCAGGTTGGAAGGAGTTCGAGCATAGCCATATCTCTTTAAAAAAAACAAATCTTTATTTATTCAACTTCAAATCCTTACAAAAAATAAAAAATGAAGCCATAAACAAACACAAAAAATCCAATACATAAAATTATATTATTCCCATTATCCCACACTCCCCCTCACCCATGCGTGATTTCATTTACTCAATATTTTACTTGCTCTTTCTTAGTTGTGTTGCTACTTTCTATATCATTATCCTAGTATCTTTTAATTTTCCTCTCATTTTCCCATGCACAATTTACTCCAAATCCACCAACATATCCATTCTGGAGCAGTGTACAATCATAGAATCTTTTACTCCTTCCCATTCCTTTATTATTTCTTGGTTTGATCGGCCTCTGATATTTGCTGTTAATTTTGCCATCCCTACCAATTGGCACATTTTATTTCTCCACTCTGATATTGTTGGGATTTTCTCCCCTTTCCAATTTTTGGCAATTAATAACCTCGCTGCAGCTGTGGCATATAAGAATACATTGATATTATTTTGGGGGATTTCATCCGAAATTAATCCTAATAAAAAGGCTTCTGGTTTCTTTATGGATGTAATTTTGAATATTATTTTTTAAACCCCTCATATATTTTGTTCCAGAATCTTTTAATAATAATAATAATAATTTATTATTTATACCGCGCCCACCTGGCTGGGTCTCCCCGGCCACTCTGGGTGGCCTTCAACAAATATTAAAACACAATACAAAGTCACAAATTAAAAACTTCCCTAAACAGGGCTGCCTTCAGGTATTTTCTAAATGACAGGTAGTTGTTTATCTCTGTGTCCCCTGATGGGAGGGCGTTCCACAGGGCGGGCGCCACTACCGAGAAGGCCCTCTGCCTGGTTCCCTGTAGCTTTGCTTTTGGTAACTTTGCATCCCCACCATAAATGGTAAAATGTGCCCACCTCCTTTTTGCACTTCCAAGACAGATTAGATTGATTTTTGTAAATTTTTGATAATTTTTCCAGAGTGATGTACCATCGGTACATCATCTTGAGCATGTTTTCTTTGATTGTTGAGCAGGCTGTAAAATGCAGATCTCTCCTCCATAACCTCTCCCATCTTTCAAGCTCAATTACGTGACCAATATCCCTTGTCCATTGATCATCTCCTCTTTAGTACTTTCACTTTTAGCTCCCATTCTAGCAACAATCTATACATTTTGGATATAATCATCTTCTTGGGTTGAATTAGTTCACTCTGTAATTTAGATATATTTTGTTTGAATCCCTTCTTTTTATCTTGTCTAAATCTGTGTACTAATTGATGGTACTGTAGCCAACTACTGCAATAATTTTTAATTTCTTCATATGGTTTTAATTTGATATCTCCCTCTTTCTCAACTGCTAATTGTTGATATGTTGGCCATCTTATTTCGGAGTTGCTCTTCTTCATTGACATTGCCTCCAGTGGTGGCACCCATTTTGGTATTTTTGGCTCTAGGAGCCATTCGTGCTTTGTTCAAATTTTGTATAAAGATTTTATTATTGTGTAATTTAAAAATTCTTTATGGACTGTTACGGGTGGCACGCATGTTTGATTTATGAAAAAGTAACGGTTGTACCAGCGCTCCATATCTCAAAGCCCTTCGCTTAAAATATCTGCCTCCACCGCTGTACCCCCCTCACCCCTCAATCTGTAAGCCGCAGCCAGACACGTACGCGTTCACTCAGTGAAAGGTTGAAGTTTATTAATAGAAAGGGAAAACAAACCAGCCTCAGGTCTGGAGCCCCCTGCCGGCTACATTGGACAATGACTCATCTTGCTCTACAGCGTTGTTCCTCCTTCCTTTATCCCCACGTGAGGACCCCACCCTCTGACGTCGCTTAAGTAACGACAACTTCCCCTTCTCTCGCAACCCACCCCTTCGACGCTCCTGCAAGCTGCGGGGTGGGGTATCAGTCTCTGAAAGACTATCTTCTGATATGTCTTGAGTCTCTTTGAGCTGCGCACCACCCTCCTTCGCTTCCTTCTGCAGCTCTCTTATCAGTCCTCCCTTCCTGGCCTGGGCTGGCGTCCCAAGTCAGACAGCTCCAAGAGCTCACTGGATTGCTCCAGCCTGACATGATCCCAAGCCCCTGTCGCAAATTCCTCCATGGCACTGAAGTCCGAGGTTCTTCAGTGCGGTATATTAATTGTGAAGTATATACAAATATCTACAGGCTAAGATACACGAGCAGTTCATAGAGACAAACAGAGTACCTGGCTGCACCTTAAGGCAAATAGGAAGACCTTTCTCTCTCTGACCACACTTTTCTACTACCTAACTCTGCTGGACAGGTTTCCCTTTTATACTGATGATAGCTAATCACCTGTCAGCACATTACTGCTGAGTCACTCTGACCCAGCACTTCTATGGTAAGTATTGCGGGCTGATTACACCAGCCAGTTGCATCAGCTAGTTCTACTTTACTAGTACACTCAGGCCTGCAGACTTATTATCTCACACAGCATTCTGTGGATCCCGACAGCCCCATGCGGACATCCCTTGGTAACATCGGTTACCAAGAAAGAAGGAAGGCCCTTCAGGCCCTCAGCAGCAGCCAATTTTTCGCCAATTTTTCACCCCTTCAGCCAATTTTTCACCAAACCACACATTCCAATGATTCTTTGTGGAAGCCATGATGGTTTAAACCAATACAAGCTTACAGCTCAGATGCATCTCTGAGGATATTTTTATAGATCCCGGTGGCTCCTTATTTAAAGACAGGAGGGTTGTGCAAAATGGATAGGAGAATATACTGTTTTCACCCACCTGTATGTGAACAAGTTTGTACTTACCAACAGATATTTGGACATCTCCCACTATTCTTTCTGGTCTGGGGAAAAGGAGAGGGATGGCTGCTAACTTGGCCACTGCTCTCATCATCTGAGCCCAGGTGTTCAGAAGGATCTCTGGATTCTCCATTCCCCGCACATCACCGGAGGCCACTGTCAAGATGATGTTCTCCGTTTCTAACTCAGCCCAGGGAGCAGGGTAGTGGCGGATAGTGCCATTCCATGCAGATAGGCTGGTTTCACCTGAATGCATTTATTTATTTTGTTGCAGAAAGAAGTAATAACAATTAACTGCATATTCCAGCGTGGAGAAATGAAAAAAGAAAAAAGAAATGGATGGGTTTTGGTCAGTGTATTCCTCCCAATAAGAGCGCCGTCTTGACGATAATGTTTGTGAAGAGTCTCGGGTTCTGATGATACCTCCAGAGAAAGGGCAGGTGGATTCAGGAAGGTTTGCCCTTGCTCTGAGTGGGCTTTATTTTTCATTATGTAGTTGGGTGTGATCCTGCATAATCTAGAAAATGCCTGAACCTCCCAAGTGTCTTGTTTTCCAAGGATGGTCCCAGATTTACAGAAGCCACCCTGGTTTCTGATTTGGTCACAGAAGGTCCTCCTTTTCCTTAGGACATCCCTATTTTCATCAGAGAAATGTTGGAGGATATGGAGTTGCGTGACCCGCAAGTCAAGGAGATAACCAACTATAAAACCTTAGGAAGACATCTGAAGGCAGCCCTGTTTAGCAAGAACTTAATGATGCAGTTGGGTTCCTGCACAACTTAATCAGATTTCTGATCTCACAAAATATCTCCCCTGCTTCTTACAAAGGGAGCCCCCTTACCAAGCTTGAAATAAGGAGCCAGGGAAGCCCCTTCGACAGTGACTGATATGGTGCCCACTGAAGACTTCTTTGGCAGCACAATGTACAAGAGGCCACCCCACAAGCTGGAGACTTCCATCCTCTGACTCATAACTTCAAACCGCCTGATCACTACCGGAGGACGCAGCAACTTCTCGGCATTGCTCAGGTCATCGGAATGGCAGCCAACCTGGACCTGGAGAAAAGGATGCTGGATTCAACAAGCAGGTGGTGCAAAATATTAACCCCAAGGGGCAGTTGATAAGGTCTCCTGTTGTTGAAGACTCAAGGCACTATTGCATTTCTTTCCGCTCTTTTATCTAAGGGACTCTGCATGATACAATTTGGTTATAATCACACGCAATCTTCACAACAATCTTGTGAGGTGGGATAAGGGCAAAGGTGGCAGAGAAGGTCTTTCTGTGAGTGAGGAAGTGGAGATTGGTTAGTTGGGGGAGGGACTGGCAAGTTGGGAAGTGCAGCCTGGTGCTCAAAAGTGTAAAAAAAAATACGTATTGTAGGTCCCATAACAAGTGGATTATAAAACAGTCCTATCAAAACCCAATGTACAGTTAAATCAATAAATAAAATACTAATTGTATACAGGGTTGTATTCAACTAACTTTTGCTCAGAGTAGCCGCATTGAAATTAACGGAGCCTGGTGAGTTGGGAGGCAGAGACTAGCACAGGCATAGGCAAACTCTGGCCCTCCAGATGTTTGGGACTACAATTCCCATCACCCCTGACCACTGGTCCTGTTAGCTAAGGATGAAGGGAATTGTACTGTAGTTCCAGACATCTGGAGAGCCGGAGTTTGCCTATGCCTGGACTAGCGTGTTGGGAGGTGGAGCCTGGTGGTCAAAGGGGTAGACCTCGGAGCAGTCTTCAGCTGGGGGATGGGGACTGGTTGTGCTACGCTTGGCTCCCAAAGGTGCATTTTTCTGCACCTGTCCTTGTAAACCACCCTATCTTGTGCTGTATTCTTGTAAAATACCGATGTTATAAAGGTTTGTATTCGACGAACTTTACTTCAGAGTTGCGCCATTGAAAATAATGAACCTCAGTCATGGCCATTGATTTTTCAGTGGATATACCCTGAGTATTAAAAGTTAGTGGAATATAAACCATCAATCACAAATACCGGCTAGGGAGGAGGGGAAAGGGTCAAGTCTCTCCCCATGGGAGTGTTTCCAGGTAACTCTTGCTGAATATTCCGATGGGGAAATTTACCGGGAGGGAGAACAGTTACCGAGAAAACTGCACCAGGGGAAATGATCAGCTACCCTTATCTTCCCAGCAGCCTGGTCCCGATCCTCTTGACAGAGATTTAAAGAGATGGAGGAGCTAATTGTTTCAACCCAGTTGTCCCCTCAAAGCTGTAGTCGCAGCCCTGACTCTGATGTTTTAAAACCATCACCTGCAGCTGAGCATTGGTGGCGTTGGGCGGAAAGAGCAAAGTGACGGTCTTCGCCGGAGGAACATAAAGGCCGGTGCTTCTCCAAGCTTCGTCTCCTGCAAGGCCAAACCAAGACATGGAGGTGAATCATAGGAGGTAGATCATAGGCTCTACAGTGTATTACGTTTATATCCCTTCATTGAAAAAAACTTGAAATTCCAATACATCTCTATAGAGGTGCCTGGGTATTCAGAGGACCCACTGTATGCTCTTCCTTTGTTATGTATTGAATAAAATAGAAACTGATAGCAATGAACTCATCGTCTACTGAACAACCTCTTAGTGGACTGTTTGGGTTAATAGTAAGCAGCAAGTTCCATTTAATATTTCCTTTCAGAGGGTGAGACTTTTCCAAATGTTGCCTACTGAAAAAAGTTTCTATAGCAGGCTTCCTCAACCTCAGCCCTCCAGATGTTTTTGGCCTACAACTCCCATGATCCCTAGCTAGCAGGACCCAGTGGTCAGGGATGATGGGAATTGTAGTCACAAACCATCTGGCAGGCTGAGGAAGACTGTTCTATAGAGCCCTCTCACAGTGTTTGTTTGTTTGTTTGTTTTAAACAACCTTTCACTTAATATTTTCATTTATCTGGGTTAAATAATCAGGATTGCTTATTGAGTGAATGCACTGCATGCACACATTTCAGCCAAATGTGGGCACACATCCATGTTTGACTAATGTGGCTCCTTTGTGTCACAGCCAGGAACAGCTAATGTCAAGAGGCCCCGCCACACACCTGGCCTCCAAGCAGCAGGTTGGGGCTGTGCAGGCACCCTAGTGTGGCCGATCTATTGCCCCTGCTGGTGTCAGGGAACAGTCTGAAGGCCAGGACTGTGGGATGCATTCTATGGCAGACCGGCTTCTCTCTGATGGAGAGCTGGAGGGGGAAGAGTTGCCTCCCTTGTCCACAGCATGTTCAGAAGCAGAGAGAATAAGCTGAATGACTTAGGGAGGAGTTACCCAGTTCTGAGATAACGACGAGAACCAGAAGGGAGGAGGTAGCTAGTTGAGACGTCTCTTGAGAGCATGGGGGACTGCCCTTGTTATGTACTGAGTTGAATAGGATCCAAACTGCAGCAGTCTGAATGGTCCCAGAACAATAGGATTGAGATTGCAGCAGTCTGATTGGTCTGCAGGAGCCACCCAATCCAGCTCCAGGTGGAAGTGAATCCGCACTCCGATTGGCATACAGGAGCATCCCGGAATTAGCCAATCACGTGGGGCCCATTGTGTAAATAGTGTATATAAAGCAAACATTTTGGGGGAACTGCATTCCTCACTACTATGAGCTGAATAAAGAGCATGAAATTCACACTTGACTCCGAGTATATTTCAGCCCTTCACCACGGACATGGAGGTCTGAACGTATCGGAGAGCAAAGGGGTCAGAGGGAGGGAGGAACTTCCGTTGGCGCCCAAAATGCTTTGGAAGTCAGAAGTAGCATTAGACTAGCCAAAACTGCCCTTGTGCAGAGCTGTGTGATTGTGCTCACAACGTGATGCTGCAATAAAAGAACTACAAATCAACTGCTTGTTAGTTCTTGCATGTGAAGTTACGGAAGGGGGGTAAGGACTCTGCATGCCTGACAGCTGGTGAGCCCACACAGTCCCAGCCTTTCCCCACTACCTTGCCCCTCTCCCTTCCACCTGGCAAGTGGAAATGCTGCTGGGAGATGCGGAGGAGCAAGGTCGCCCCCCCATTGGCTGCTCCTGGGAATGGCAGGGTGGGGAGGCCAACGTGTGCAACCCCCACACTTGAAATGTGCCAGTGGCTCCTATGACACCTGTCAGATCTGCTGGCGGTTGCTCGCAAGTGAGTGACCAAGCATGAGTCCCAACTGTCTTCAGAACAGTGTATTGGTGCAGACTACTGTATTTTACGCTCCATAAGACGCGCCTTTTCCCTCCTAAAAAGGAAGGGAAAATCCCTGTGCGCCTTATGGAGCGAAGGCTTCGCTCCCATGGCCTCGCCCCATCCCCCGCCGCATTCGGCGGGAGGTGGGGGGAGGCAGTGGAGATGTTGCTGGATCATGCTGGCAGCTCCATGAACGGAGATCCTGGCATGATCCAGCAACATCCCCTTCACTTCCTGCTGCCTTCCCCCATTCCCCGCCGCGTTTGGCGGGAGGTGGGGGGAGGTAGCTGCGATGCCTGCTTTTGGGATCGGTGGGCGGCAGGGAGGTTGGTGGAGGATTTCCTCCACCACCCCACGCGCTGCCCGCCGATCCCAAAAGCAGACTTTTGGGATCGGTGCAAGGCACAGGGTGGTGGAGAAAACAACGGGGATGCTGCTGCTTTCTCCACCACCCTGCGCGCTGATGCCAAAAGCAGGCTCATCCCCGCTCCGTTTCTCCCCTCGTCCCCATGTCCCTTTAAAGCAAGCGGGGATGAGCCGCTGTGAATGGAGAAGGTGCGCCCCCCTCCCTGCCTTTTAGAGGAGGAAAACCCAGGTTCGTCTTGTGGTCCGGAGCTCTACAAAAATATAGAAAAATATAAAAATACAGAGAACAAGAAAACATGACCATCTCAGTCACTTGCAGAATACGGGAGTGCCGGTTTCCGGCTGTCACCCCAACCTCCCCTGTCTCCTTTTGACCCCCTCTGCTCAAGTGGGGCGACGGAAGTGGAACGCTCCCGTCAGAGTGAAACTAACAAGGCGTGCTGAGGCTCTCAGTAACACCCTCAAGCCCCTGCCTCAACGGGCTGCCTGCAGCTTGCTCCTCCCCGCTGGAGGAGGTACCGCTTTTCCCGCTTGAAGAGGTGTCACTACTGAGGAGGTGTCAGGGCTGTCGGTACATCAACGACACCTCCCGCCCTGCTGAGGGCAGTTCCCTGACAACACCCCCTATTAATGCTGCAGAAACTGTTAACAAATGGGAGAGACACTTTGGACTGCAACTTGGAACATGACCAGAACTGAGAGAAATGAGTTCTGAACCAAGTTTGCAAAATGGCCCATTTTCAGATAAGGAGGCAATCGGACAATCCGAAAGGAACAGATTCACCTGAGGGAGATAACACCGTGGTAATAAACTGGTTTTAAGCAACAAAATCTCTCACCATCATTAATTCCGTTGATCTGAATGACTTGAGGAGGTGCTGTGGGATAGTTTGGAAGGTTCTGAATCAGATGGGGCACTGGGTCTCGGAAATGTGGTAGATTATTGTAGAGCTGGAATGCCATTTGAATTAAAATGGCTTTGTCCGAGGTACTTTTAATTGGGTTGCTTGCACTGACACCAGGAATCTCGCAGAGAAGTGCTATTTTTCTAGAAAAAGTGGTGCCGGAGCTCAACATGGACGCCTCCGTTATTCTCTGAGTTTCGGTGAGTTCCGGCTGAAAAAACTTGAACTTGACCAGCTCCATCATATCCTCATGGACCGAGGAGAGAGGTGGAGAGTTGGTAGCTGGGATGCTCAGGAATGTGGCACAGTCTTGTCCCAGCTTCTTGAGCCATGAGGAATATGAAGTCTGCAGAGCTTGCTTGCTCTGGATGTGTTCCTTGAATTGCAAGAGCGCTTTGCGGAAGTGATAGGTCGAAGCAACAGCGCTGGCCTGTCTCGCTGGGTAACTTTCATCAGGTAGGTTGATACTGTGTCCGGTGATCCCAATCCCAAATTTATTCAGTATCTTGTTTCCTGGATACTGTGCGGCGGCACAGGCGGTGGGATTTTGATAAGTCCAGTACCAAGCTTGTGCGCCGATTAGGAGACCACCTCCTTCAGAGACGAATTCGTGGATTCTTTCCTTCTCTTTGTCACTGTAGGCGTTGCAACAGTACACGCTCAAGCCAGCCTTAAGATCCGTTAGCTCACAAGGGATCCCAGCCTGATTTAACATGGAGTAAAGTTCCTTCAGTTGGCCTCCGACGCCAACCTTCCCTCCCTTTCCAGCAGTAACCCAGTTGATGGCGTTGAGAAGGAAGGTTTTCATGGATGGTGTGTTAAGCATGCCTTCGTGGGAGGAGACCACAACACGTCCCCTGCCATAGTAGGCGGCTCCAGCAAAGCACTGGAAAGAATCGGTTACGCCCACTGGAAATGCCAGGTTCCCGTGGATAAGCAGGTCAGAAGGAATCATGCCCTTAAAACAGAAGGTCGTCACTCCATTCAGAAGAGTCTTTAAGTCACCCTCAATGTCTAATCCATGTCTTTAAAAAAGAATAGATAAAACTAGGTTATTAAAACTGGGGGTTATAATAATAATAATAATAATAATAATAATAATAATAATAATAATAATAATAATAATAATTTTATTTATACCCCGCCCTTCCCAGCCAGAAAACCGGGCTCAGGGCGGCTAACATCAATTAAAATCACAGCAAAAAACATAAAAACGATCAATTTAAAATAACAGATTAAAATACAAATTTAAAAATTCAATTAAAACTGCAGGTCTCAATTTCAAAATAACCCACCAATAAAGATGAAGCATAAATATTAAACAGAAACCAACCCAAAGGCCAGGTGGAACAGCTCCGTCTTGCAGGCCCTGCAGAAAGATGCCAAATCCCGCAGGGCCCTGGTCTCTTGTGATAGGCTGTTCCACCAAGTCGGGGCCAATATTGAAAAGGCCCTGGCCCTTTTTTCTTGCCTAACTTGGTCCTTTCCTAATGTTTTGGATTCTTGTCAAGCCTCTCAGTTTAGCCAATGATCTGGGCTGAGGAGAGTTGGGAGTCCCAACACTTGGAGGCTCATTGCATTGGAACCAAAGCCATTCCTTTGGCAATTCCATGCGCAGCTAATAATAATAATAATTTTATTTATTTATTTATACCTGTCCATCTGGCTCGGTTGCCCCAGCCACTCTGGGCGGCTTCCAACACATATAAAAACATAATAAAACATCAAACATTGATAGCAACAATCTGATTCAATATAAAACAGTCACAATAACTTTGAAATAAATATTCAATAATCCATCAGTATCTAATAGTAAACAGTAAAATTAAGCATCTGCTCAGTGGGCTTTTGTTTTCCTACCCTTCTTGTCTGCTAAGTTTTCTGAAGCTTTTTTCCCTGTTACGAAGCTGAAAATCCTTAGTAAAAAGTTCTCTTTGCTAATGAACTTTTGGCTCTGCCTGATATATTGGAACCAGACCTGCCAACTCCTAATAGGCTACTGCAACTCTGCTGTCTAACAGGGCAATGGAGCGCCTTGGAATTCAAGGCCAAATCGTGACAAATGCAGTGTAAAGATTAAATACTTCATACTAAGTTTAAATACCAAATGTCTTGGTGGTATTCTGTTCCTGGATCATGACAGCCTGAGCACAGTGGTCCATGCACTGGAAACATAAAGGCTTGATTACTGTAACACACTTGATGTGGGGCTGCCCTTGTACCTGGTCCAGAAGCTATAGCTAGTGCAGAATTTAGCACCCAGACTGCTCTCGAGAGGGTCTGAGCCTTTAAGGTGGCAGACCCTGCCCTGTGGAACTCCCTGCCAGTAGACGTTTGGCAGGAAGCATCCCTGCCACCTTTCAGACACCTTCAGAAAACTGTCCTGTTTAGACAGGCCTTCACAATACGAATTCCACTTTTTAACCAAGCACTACCAACTGATGTTTTATTGATGTTTTTAATAATGATTTGCGGATATTTATAGACTGATTTTCTTACAGTGGTCTATTTCACACCGCCTTGATTACATCCTATGAAAGTAAACGGACTGGAAAGATCAGAAACCAGGAAGATCAAGTATTCCTAAAGGACTGGAGTGAATTTTTAATATATTTAAAAGACCTCTGTAAACAGTTAAAATCATTGGCAGGGATATAATGACACTTGTAATATGGAATTAACTATGGTGACTATAGATACTTTGGCCACCTCATGAGAAGAGAAGACTCCCTAGAAAGGACCCTGATGTTGGGAAAGATGGAGGGCACAAGGAGAAGGGGACAATAAGAGGATGAGATGGTTGGACAGTGTTCTCAAAGCGACTGGCATGAGTTTGGCCAAACTGCAGGAGACAGTGGAGGATAGGGGTGCCTGGTGTGCTGTGGTCCATGGGGTCACGAAGAGTGTGACACGACTGAACAACAACAACAACTATAGATATATAATAGATGGATACGGGTAAAAGATGCAGAATAAGTTATTGTAAATATGGAACCAATGGAGGGAGTGAAGGAGGTCTGAAGGTTTCAATGAACCTTTTAATGCTTTAAAATTGTTAGAGTTAAAATGTGTAAAATTATATAAAACAAAGAAAAAAGTATGCATTAGACACGTGAATAAAACAGACAAATAGTGTACTTACGGGGTGATCAGGGGAACCTTGGGCATTTTCTCTTTCACCGGGAAGATCCCATTCTCTCCCACGTTGGCAGTGAAGTAAACCCCGGACACGCTGGTCACCCTGTTGCCAGGAAATTCAGCCAGCACTTTCTCCTTTCCGTGTTGACTTGACCATTGCCAGGCCTGCCCTCCAGTGAGCAGACCCCCGCCTCTCTTTACAAACTGCACAAGGCCATCAGCTTGCGCAGCATCGTAAGCATCAACGCAGTAGACCCCAAAAGAGTCTCCAGGCCTTGCATCTGGGTGCACCTTGACACCATTACTGAGGAGCAACTCGGAGAGGGCATCCAACCTTTTGTGGACACCGATTTGCGCCGTCGAGGACGGCTTGAGCCACTCTAGGCTGTTTCTAATGAACGGCAGGAACTGGGGCATTTGCAGCATAGATTCGTGAGCCGTTACCACCATCCGGCCTGCACCGTACCAGGATGCAGCTATTAGTACTTGCCCGTTGGTGCTTACAAGGACAGGGAGAGCTTGGTCTCCGGTGAGAAGCAGCTCGCAAGGATTGAACTCCCCAGTGATAGCCAAAGACTCAATACCTTTCACCAAAGATTCGTAAGATTTTCTGGACTCCCTCTGGTATGTTTGGAATGCTGGTCTACAGGTGTATCTGAGAGGACAGAAGGGCATTAGCTTTGCCAAGCACACTTGCGAGATCCATCTGTAATTCCCCATGGAACCTTCCAAAAAATGTACAAAGTATTATCTTACCAGACTCCAGTCCCTTTGGCTCTTTCCTGTACAGTTGTACCTTGGAAGTAAAACGGAATCAGTTCTGGAAGTCCGTTCAACTTCCAAAGTGTTTGAAAACCAAATTGCAGTTTCTGAACCAGCCAACCAGAAGCTGCGGAAGCCCAGTCGGACGTTTGGGTTCCAAAAGAACATTCACATACCGGAACAATCACTTCTATGTTTGCAGTGTTTGGGGGCCAAAACGTCTTGAGTTCCATGGTGTTCGGGATCCAAGGTACAACTGTATATACTTGTAAAGCTGTGCTACATTAATACCCAGGCAACAGTTAGCTTGAGAAAAAATTCAATGGGGTAAAACGTAGCTTGCCCAGCCCTTGGTCTTTGGACCATCCCTCCTGTCTCCCTGCTGCCCCCATAACAACTAATGGAGCTATTCCATCCTATTTGGTGTGTCCTTAATAGATTCGTAAGCCCACTGAGCAACCTGTTTGATTCGGACAAAACTAGCATTCAGAATTAGCCAGGACGCTGAGGATTGTCAGAATACAAAGTCTTGTTGCCACGTATGGTGACTCTGACTTAAGAATAAAGTGGGTGCTGAGGGCACAGGGTGAGAAATGCCTCCCTGCCTGACTCCAGAGTAAGAAAATGCCTCTTTTCTCGCTGCGATTAACACCCAAAAGAACCAAGGTCACAAACAACGCTATACCAAACACACAAAGATCGTAACCGGCTGATAAAGTAATCTCAATTTCCCATCATTTTTACATATAAACAGATATAATATAGAACTCAAACATAATAATACATGGGTACAACTATTCAACTGCAAATGTATGACATCAACATGTGTCAATATGTATCGAGATCCACATAAAACAGATCAAGGTCCCAAGGCAGACAAAAGTCAAGCATAGATGTGGAAATTACAGTCTTGCCAGTCTGCAACATGAAAGTTGCCACAGAGGGGTGTGATAGATATTGTGGAGCATGACGCAGGTTGTAGAGGCTGGCGATGGCACTGTAGTCTCACTGCAGCACAAGTCACCCTTGTAAGAAGGACAAAATGGCGGCTAGACTTTCCAGGAGCTATGTGACAAATAGCTTTTCTACCCTATTTTTTAACACTGGACAAAAGGCCTACTTTTTTGAAGGGCAGTCACTGCAGAGGAAGCTCAGGTTGAAATAACTTAGGTGATTTCTTAATTTATCCCGAGGGAGCATCGGGATGCTCATCCTTCACTATTTCCCACAAAAACTTTGGAGTGAAACCTGTGTCTCTTAATAAGGGGAGCAAAAGCCTCAAAAACACCCTACTTGTGGTTTCTACTGGTGTTCAGAAGCCAAATTGATTTGGGGCATCGTCCTGAGGATCAGTGCTGTTTCTCTATGCAAAGAGGGGCTGGAACTCACCATGAACACCGCCCTTGTTCTCTTGTAATGGCAATGGAGCCCACCTTGAAAGGTGCTGGAACTGAGTTATGGCGAGTCCCAGCTGGGGGGGAAAAGCCCTGCAGAGGGCTATAACCTATTTATGTAGCAGGTAGATTGTCCCCGCCCCACCCTGACTTATACTTAGGCTAGATTTATGCTTTAAAAGAGTATCTTTGCGCACTATGTGCATTCTATCCACTCACACAAAAAATGGATTTGTATGTTGTCATTATTTTGGCATTGTTAAGGGCCCATTATGCATCTGACGGCTAGGATACGTTTTCGCTTTTCTGATTATTTGGGGCAGGCAGATTCATTATGGTTTTCCTCTTCTCTGTATACACAAACAGGGTGTGGGTGTTTCCCCACAATGAATCTTGCTGTGTCTATCTGTTGGTCATCCCAAATTGTGACATGATGTCAGGGACGGAATACTTCAAACAAATCTTCACTCAAACCTCGTTTGTTGAACATAATCCGTTTTGGAAGACGGTTGGACTTCTGAAACGTTCGACAACCGAAAGCTGAAAGCGGAAGCCTCAGTACAATAGGGAAACTCAAAACAGAAGCTGCGTAGCACGTTTGGCTTTTGAAAATCATTCGAAAACCGGAACAGTTACTTCTAGGTTTTCAGCCTTCGGGAGCCGCAATGTTCGAAAACTGAGCCGTTCGAGAACCAAAGTTTGACTATTGCATTGTTTCTTCTCCCAAGAAGAATAAATGGAGATAAAGAGGTATACTTACTCAGGGCTTGGGGGAACATCTGGTATATCAGGTTGCACAGGGAAGACCCCGTTGTCTCCCACAGCAGCGGTGAAGTAGACTCCAGCCGCGCCAGTCACCCGGTTGCCAGGAAATTCAGCCAGCACCTTCTCTTTTCCATGTTGATAGGACCAATGCCAGGCCTGCCCTCCAATGAGCAGACCGCCACCTCTCTCTACAAACTGAACAAGGCCGTGAGCTTCTGTGTCGTCATAGGCATTGATACAGTAGACCCCAAAGGAGCCCCCAAGCTTGGCGTTTGGATGCACCTGAACAGAATTCCCGAGGAGCAGATCAGAGAGAGTGGCCATGTTCTGGTGGACACCCACTTTTGCTATTGGAGACGGCTTGAGCCACTCTAGGCTATTCCTAATGAACGGCAGGAACTGGGGCATTTGCAGCATGGCTTCGTGCGCCGTCACCACCATCCGGCCTGCCCCATAACAGGATGCGGCTATTAGTACGTTGCCTTTCGTACTCACCAGCACAGGGAAAGCTTGGTCTCCCGTAAGAAGGAGCTTGCAAGGGTTGAAGCCCCCGGTGACATCAAAATACTGAATACCTTTCACCAGTGACGAATAAGAATTTCTGGAGTGCATCTGGGACATTGAGACTGCTGGACTGCTTAAAGAACTGGAAGACCAAGAAATAACACAAACACACCCAAAGAAAACACGTTAAAAAGTTTCCTGTCCACCTGCAAGGTCCATACATATTTCCCATGTGAAAGCTACATAAAGGACACAAACTATCCATCTCGTGTGTGTGATCATTCTCCTAAATTTGTTGTTGTCGTCACACATTTATACAAGAAACAACAATGTACATTCGTACCTTGGATCTGGAACGCATTGCAAGTTGAATGTTTGGGCTCCGGAACACCGCAAACCCAGAAGTGACTATTCCGGTTTGTGAACTATTTTTGGAAGCTGAACGTCCGATGGGGCTTCTTCGGCTTCCAATTGGCTTTGGTTTCCAAACGTTTTGGAAGTCGGATGGACTTCCGGAACAGATTCCGTTCAACTTCCAAGGTATGACTGTATATTGAACCACCCCACCCCACAAAAGCTTATTTCTGTTTAATGACCATATTTTTCCGTGTATAAGACTAGTTGTCCCCCCCCCCAAAAAAATAGGTTTAAAATTAGGGCTTGTCTTACGCTCAGGTAGTGCTGAGGGGTGTTTTCTTAATTTGGAGTCCCCCAAAATGGGCGTCTTATACATGGGGGGAGTCTCATACACCGAAAATTACGGTAAATCTACCATTTGAGTCAAAAATATCATTCCACAAGCTGCCATGCATCGCCAGAGGCCTGTCCCCATATTATAGGTAAAGGACCCCCTGACAGTTACCGGTAAGTCCAGTCGCGGATGACTCTGGGGTTGGGGAGCTCATCTCGCTTTACTGGCCAAAGGAACCAGCATTTGTCCACAGACATGTTTTCCGGGTCATGTAGCCAGCATGACTAAGCCGCTTCTGGCGAAACCAGAGCAGTGCACGGAAATGCCATTTACCTTCCAGCCGGAGCAGTACCTATTTATCTACTTGCACTTTGACGTGCTTTCAAACTGCTAGGTTGGCAGGAGCTGGGACTGAGCAACAGGAGCTCACTCCGTCGCAGGGATTCGAACCACCGACCTTCTGATCGGCAAGCCCAAGGCTCAGTGGTTTACACCACAGCGCCACCCGCGTCCCTGTCCCCATATTGTGTTGATGTAATAAAGTGATGTCAGGTTGAGCGTTGCAATGTTTTGCAATGGTAATCCCTGTTTACTTGCCAAACTTCATGCTTTGGCTTGCCGAGTTTGGGGATGCCTGATGTAAGTAATGGGCCCCGCCTGCTAGCCTACTTCTTCTTAATTGTATTTCAGTTCAACAATTACTTTGATAAAATACATATTTTGTTATATGCAAATGGCTTGAGATACCTATGAGGTCCATAAATTACCATTACCATATAGCATATGTTCAACACAAAAATAGCGACAATTTGTTGTTGACAAAGGACAACCCTATTACCTTAAGTAGCTTAGGTAAAGGTAAAGGGACCCCTGACCGTTAGGTCCAGTCGCGGACAACTCTGGGGTTGCGGCGCTCATCTCGCGTTACTGGCCGAGGGAGCTGGCGTACAGATTCTGGGTCATGTGGCCAGCATAACTAAGCCACTTCTGGCGAACCAGAGGAGCGCACGGAAACGCCATTTACCTTCCCGCTGGAGCGGTACCTATTTATCTACTTTGACGTGCTTTCAAACTGCTAGGTGGGCAGGAGCAGGGACAGAGCAAAAAGAGTTCACTCCGTCACAGGGATTCGAACTGCCAACTTTCTGATCAGCAAGCCTGGTCTAGGCTCTGTGGTTTAACCCACAGTGCCACCCGAGTCCCTTTCAGTAGCTTAGGTCCTCATCAAACCTGAATCCAGCTCTGCGCCCTATCACACCTCTTAGGCTTCTGCCTTACCTTTCACACTCTCAGTTGGGTTTGGGCCATGCCTTGGGACCCCTGGGTAAGGTGTCCAATCACAGGGTGGTCAGATCCCATTTGCTTTGTGACACAGCAGTGCTGTAGGAGGAGCTGGCTTCAAGCATTAGGTTTGTTCAGCTTCATACAAGAATCTGGATCTGCCAGGCTGTTTAAGAATGAGTGGATTAATGGCTTACCGCTTTCAGGAGTTTCCTCAAAACTCTTCCACTTTCAGGGAGAGCTTGCCTGGTGCAGAGTTGCTCCTTCAGATGGGCGGGTTCCTCAGAACTGCTTTGAATTCTTGTAAGGCTTTTGCAGGAATCTGAAACGCAGAGAGCAAGGAGCTAGTACGGTCTGTTTGCCTCCGTGACCGTAAAAAGTGAAAGTGAAAGATTAAACTGGTCTAAATTTGTGCATTGCATGTTAACCACCTGGAATGAAAAGAAGAAAGCACAGTACAGCACACAAAAAGTTACATTGATTTCCTTCTCTTTTAATTAAAGATATCCCTTTTTCTTCTTTGCAGATGAAACTCATTCACAGTTTTATTAGTCACCTTCAAAATGTAAGAAATAGCTTCAAGTTGTCTTCTAATGAGCAAGTGTTGCCACATTTTCACAGGGAGTAGTGGAAAGTTTTATTGCAGAGTCTGTCCTTTGCAGCTGAAGAGAGGCAACCCTGAGTCAGTGTGGTGTTTCTAGTTGAATTACCACGGCACGTTACTTTAAAGAATAGAGAAAAGACAAGGACGTTTGAACCAGCAAACAACCTGTATGAGGGTAGATGAGAAAGAGAGAGAGCTCTCCTCCAGCCCTCATACAGGTACTTTTTATTGAACACAAAACCCGCCTTCCAAGATTCAAATCATCCAATCACAGTGTCCAGAGCAAACTCCCCCCACAGGCCATGTGGCCATGAGAAGAACAAAGAATCTTTGAACTTAGCAGGAAACTGGTTTGATCTAACCCTACTTCCTAGCTACAGGTAATTAGCATTCCAAGATCAGGTAGAAGAAAGAAACAGGATACAGATAAGAGAGAAATCTTCTTGGCAGATCCCTGCCATTATGACATTTGCTCAGGCCTCCAGGAACTAACATCAAAGGAAACATATGTTCTGGGGTTCTCAGGGATTATCAAAGAACACATCCTTTTGCCATGCTCTTGTGAACTAAACAGCAGCCAAATTGGAAAAGAGAGACGTGACTCTGTTGCTAGCCAGCAATGGAGTTTTAAGACACAGCCAATTAATACAGCCAGATTCAGGTCATGTAGGATAAATATGAAAATCATATTTTGCCGCCAGAACCAGAAAGGAGCTTTGCACTCAAACACAACCAATATTGGTCTCGGAATGTCCCGCTCGACCTCCACAATGTTCTTAGGCAATTTATTTATTCCTTATTTATCCCTGCATGAATACCACATATCAACCTTTTTTTTTCTTTTTTCTTTTTTGTTTTGTTTGTTTGTTGCTGTTAATAACACATTACTGAAGCAATGGCATGGTGTCATCTTCATCCACCTGGAACTGTTGTTGAATCACGTATAAATCCCTTGGAGACAAACCTGAACCAGGTCTAGGAAAGATATTAGAGAAAATGTTGCAGAAAGAGGGAATGCATTGTATCAGAAAACATATCACAAACTAAACTAACTAAAATCATTCTAACTAAGAAAATTAGAAAACATTAACCATTCTAAAATAAGCAAAAACTAGCAATATCAAAATGAAATTAGACTACCTTATATCAGGAAAAACTTGAATAAGAAATAAGCATACAACAATTAATAGCAATTATGAAGTAAGCATACAATAATAATAACATCATGAGATAAAATCATAGAATACAAACACAATGTTTACAGAAGATACAAATCAATACATAAGGTACAATCAATAAATTGAAGCAATAATAGAATCAGCAATCAACTGAAGAATGATGGATTTCTGATCAATGGTAACTAGAAGAAAGGTCTTCTGGGTAAAAGTTCTTTTGGCTAAAAAGTCTCTTAAACTTTCTGGATCACACTGATCTTCTTTTGAAGACTTGGCATCTGGAACAGAGTCTTCAACTCTCCTCAGTTTAGTTGTCCAGTTATGATTGTCTGGTTAACTTCAGCATTAGGATGAAACTCTGGGACAGGAATCTTACAGGATTTTGCACATCTGTGGTCACACACTTCAGCTAGCACTTCACCATAGACCTGTTAAAGCAAAAACAATTGCTCCTTTGCTCCAAAATTAGAGCTGAGCGAAATGATTAAAAATCTGTTTCATCTTCATACAAATCAAATGATTGAGAAGAACCTCTATCCTGAAACTAATACTTGAGAAGAAACTTGTTTAATTAAGAAACTCTAATTGAGATTGTTTAGATTCTCAATAATAATATAAGAAATACCTGTGAAAAGAAATATTTAATTAAAGAAATCAGAATCAAATTATTCTGTTCAAAATTCTAAAAGAAATTTTTTAGTCCATTAGAAAAACTTTGATTAGAAATATATTTTTTAGAAAAACATAGTTCAGAAAACATCTAGGGATATAATACACCTTTTTATTTTTATTTTATTTTTATTTTTTGTTCATGCAGTAGAAAGGAAAGGAAATTCATAAAAAACACTATTATATAACAACTTAACTGTAATAATAACTATGAAATTAAAGATTGGAAATCAGTAAACTAGAACTTCCAAAAAACTGAGTAGCACTGAGTAGAGAACTCCATTGGCAGTAGACAGAAATTTTTTTTTCTTGGAAACACTAAATTTGAAGCAAATAGCCGGGTAGGTAAATTTACTCCCGAGTAAGCTTTCTTTCAGCAGGAAACCTGTAACAACTTGAGTATGGCTCCTCTCTAGATGAAGGACAATCTAAACACAAAAGATTAAAGCAAAGATAATACACCACTGTAGATAAGACTTTAGAAATCTGAAAAAGAAACTTTAAAAATATAAGCTATCATTTAATTCTAAAACTAATTAAAAGTTTTAAAGAATAGCTTCTGGAAAACCTTAACAAAGGAAGAAATTTTAAAAAACATTCACAAAGATAACAAGTAGTTTAAACTGTAACACACCCTCTAGCTGTGAGCAAAAGAAATAACACTTTCATTCCAGTTTGAACCACTTTGAGGACTAGCAACTTAGCTACCTACACATCAGAGAACAAAGAAACAGAGATTATAGTAATGCATCTGGATTCGTCTTCAGAGAGAGATCAACAAACCTCATATGGGAAGTGACGTCAGCCCGCCGGCGTACCCGCGTGACGTTATATCCCGGGCGGGGCCGGTTTGAACGGCGAGCGACTGAGAAAATGGCCGTCAATGTGTATTCCACTTCGGTGACAAGCGATAACTTGAGTCGACATGACATGCTCGCCTGGATCAATGAGTCCTTACAATTGAATTTGACAAAGATAGAGCAGCTTTGCTCAGGCGCTGCTTATTGTCAGTTTATGGATATGCTGTTCCCTGGTTCTGTAACACTGAAGAAAGTAAAATTCCAGGCAAAGTTGGAACACGAATACATCCAAAACTACAAGGTCCTACAAGCAGGTTTTAAACGAATGGGTGTTGACAAAATAATTCCTGTGGACAAATTAGTGAAAGGAAAATTCCAGGATAATTTTGAATTTGTTCAGTGGTTCAAAAAATTCTTTGATGCAAACTACGATGGGAAAGGAGAAGGGGACGACAGAGGATGAGATGGTTGGACAGTGTTCTTGAAGCTACTAACATGAGTTTGGCCAAACTGCGAGAGGCAGCGAAGGATAGGCGTGCCCGGCGTACTCTGGTCCATGGGGTCACGAAGAGTCGGACACGACTGAACGACTGAACAACAACAACAACGATGGGAAAGACTATGACCCTGTGGCAGCTCGGCAAGGCCAGGAGACGGCACCAGCCCCTGCTCTTGTCGTACCCCTGCTCAACAAACCCAAAAAGAATCTTAGTTCTACTGGCACAGCTCCAGCGAGGCCCATGGTTGCACAGAGAACAACAGTGGCTAATAAAACTGGACCTGCGATGGTTAAAAAGGCTCCTGGAGGAATTGGGGAAGAAGAGTCTGCTGAATTGATCCAACAGATCAATGTATTAAAGATGACTGTGGAAGATTTGGAGAAGGAAAGAGACTTCTACTTTGGAAAACTGAGGAACATTGAGCTGATCTGTCAGGAGAACGAAGGAGAGAGTGAAGAAGAAGAAGAAGAAGAGTTTGGATTTGATATCCCGCTTTTCACTACCCGAAGGAGTCTCAAAGCGGCTAACATTCTCCTTTCCCTTCCTCCCCCACAACAAACACTCTGTGGGGTGAGTGGGGCTGAGAGACTTCAGAGAAGTGTGACTAGCCCAAGGTCACCCAGCAGCTGCATGTGGAGGAATGGAGACACGAACCCGGTTCCCCAGATAACGAGTCTACCGCTCTTAACCACTACACCACACTGGCTCTTCAAAGGATTGTTGAGATTCTTTATGCCACGGATGAAGGTTTTGTCATACCAGATGAAGGAGCGCCACCAGAGGAGCAAGAGGAGTATTAGTGGTCCACCGACTGTACCAGCAGAGCAGCAATAGCAGAATTCAGAAATCAGCTTTCCCCAATCATGTGCTTAAAATACTCCATTTTATTCTTTTCATAAGAAATAAGAAACCTGAAAGAACCTGCATAATAATAGAAATAAAGTGTTAGACAACCATTTAAACCACATAAACACTAAATAGAGAAAAACACAACTAACAATGATTCTCCAGCATCCTTGCAGCGTTGTACTTAAGCTAGAAACAAAACAACGTTAGCATTAGAATTGAGAATTCTTTAGAAATTCTTTAAAATAATTCCTTTCCATGGAATCTTGCTGTAGGTCTAAAAATCATAAACCTGCAATTGAATAAAGTTTAGCACCATAAAACATTTTAAATTAACCTCAATACAGGAAATTCTGAAAATTTTAGAAAAATCATTATTTCAATTGAAACTTGCTAAGGCAACCTATGCATGGAAAATAAATGTCGTTAAATCATAATATACAGAAATTCTAACATTATATTCTAGAAAATTCTACATAGGCAAAAATAGTGTGCTTAAGCTAATTTCTACAAAAAATGCTGAAAATCTTTCAGAAGCTTTGAATAGAAAAAAAGCATAAGATTGTTAAAATCTTAAGAGTCATAAGGTTGGAAAACAGAGTTAGAAGAGACCACAAGAGGTCATCCAGTCCAACCCACTGCCAAGCAGAAAATACCATCAAGGCATTGGGAAAAGAAAAAACCCTAAATATGTAACTGAGTATGAACTTTATATACTGTAGCTGACTTCAGAAATAAACATTAAAACTTCAGCTCATTTCAAGGCTAGGAAATAAAATAATTTTCTATAGAGAAACATCAGGCTTGAGGGAATGCATTTCAAAGAAAGACCTGTGAAAGCCACCATGAGACAAATTCCTCACACACAGAGATAGAAGTGATCTTAGCTAATTTGCACTTAACTAAGCCTTTTAAAAAATTTCCATGAATGGTAACATCTCTTTAAACAGCAAAATCAAGCTCAAAAAATATATACAGAAGCCATGAGATAGGAACTTTTGGCACTGATTTAAAAAAAAAAAAAACCAAGTAGCTATGGCTGCTGATATTTTTTCTCAGTGCAGTAAAGCAGCAACTTTACAGCAAAGCAGGAATTTCTCAGTCTGAGCTGTTTGCAAACAGATTTTAGAAAACAGACTAAAAACTGAACTGAAGGAAAAACACCTGAAGGATTAACATTTCAACAGACTCCTCTTCACAGGGAGAGTTTTTGGGCCATTGAGAAAGCAACATTTTCTTCTAGCCCAAAGGAAAGAAATATGTAAATTTCTCACTTTCCTGGATCAAATGCAAACATGAGGTCATTACTCATTAATCCTGGAGGGAGGCTTTGCTCCGGCAAAGGAACAGTCACCTTTGCCAAGGAACAAAGGAAGATGCCAACATGAAAGGTTTTCTGCAAAGCGTTTTTTATCATGCATGCTACCTTGGTAGGAAACAGATCCTTGCTAATTACTGCATCAAAAAATGCTGACAATCCAGTGTGAGTAAGGTAATCTACAGAACTTTTCACTGGAAGTCTGCAGTAATTGGAATTGAAACTTCTGAGACTTTGGTAGCTTTTAAAATCATCAGCTGCTAAATTTTCACTGATTTTGGACTCTTTCAAAAAACTGGTGGTGGGAAGGCTAATTAAGCTTTCCTTATCAGTTCCAGTTTGAAAACTTTTGGAACCTCCAGGGGGCAGTGTTTCAACAAACTGCTGTTTGGCATTACATATCAATGGAGAAAAAACACTGCTTTTTTCTTTACTAGGAAAATTTGGATAGGCGATTTTTGCCACAGGCAGAGTCTTTATGATAGCCACCTGCATTTTGCTTTCTGCTGTAATAACCACAGCCTGGAAAGCCTCCTCAGAATGAGCAGAAGGCAGTAGATTTAAATCACAACCAGGCAGTGAGAGAGTGGTGGCTGGAATGGCAACAGTTTGTCTGCTGCTTTTTTCCACCATCTGAGGTTCCTGCGCTGAGCAAAAAGACACAGCAGGCATCAGAATTACATCACACTCAGACAGAGGAATTGTAGGAAGGGTTTGCAAAATTATAAATGACTGTTTTTGCATATTTTCTGCTAAAATATCTAGAAGAAGGTTAGATTTCCCCCCCATAGTTTCTTTTTTGCATTGGCTCTAGAGCCCTTGCTTATGTTAATCGACTATAAATTACTCTAAATGGGCTCCCATGATCTTACCTGAATTTGGCGCGCACCGGACTCCTGCAGAGCAATAAGATCTTTAAGCCTGTTTAACCCCTTCGACAAAGGCAGATTTAAACAGCACCGAGGGAGGTATGAATTGCAAAGAAGGGAGTTCGTTTTTAAAACTGTCCCTTTAAAATAATACTTCGCCTCAGAGAGGGCACCATCTGTGGTGTTTCTAGTTGAATTACCACGGCACGTTACTTTAAAGAATAGAGAAAAGACAAGGACGTTTGAACCAGCAAACAACCTGTATGAGGGTAAATGAGAAAGAGAGAGAGCTCTCCTCCAGCCCTCATACAGGTACTTTTTATTGAACACAAAACCCGCCTTCCAAGATTCAAATCATCCAATCACAGTGTCCAGAGCAAACTCCCCCCACAGGCCATGTGGCCATGAGAAGAACAAAGAATCTTTGAACTTAGCAGGAAACTGGTTTGATCTAACCCTACTTCCTAGCTACAGGTAATTAGCATTCCAAGATCAGGTAGAAGAAAGAAACAGGATACAGATAAGAGAGAAATCTTCTTGGCAGATCCCTGCCATTATGACATTTGCTCAGGCCTCCAGGAACTAACATCAAAGGAAACATATGTTCTGGGGTTCTCAGGGATTATCAAAGAACACATCCTTTTGCCATGCTCTTGTGAACTAAACAGCAGCCAAATTGGAAAAGAGAGACGTGACTCTGTTGCTAGCCAGCAATGGAGTTTTAAGACACAGCCAATTAATACAGCCAGATTCAGGTCATGTAGGATAAATATGAAAATCATATTTTGCCGCCAGAACCAGAAAGGAGCTTTGCACTCAAACACAACCAATATTGGTCTCGGAATGTCCCGCTCGACCTCCACAATGTTCTTAGGCAATTTATTTATTCCTTATTTATCCCTGCATGAATACCACAAGTCAGTTTGTTCAGAGCCAAGGCTCACTGATTGCAGTGGAAACTTACTCCCTTGCAAATGTGTTTATAATTGCAGCTTCAGAATCCCCTTGTCCTTTGCAGTGGTTACTGGTTGTTCTTTGGGAACAAGGTTACTGGTTGTTCTTATAGGAAAAGAGACAAGGCAGATTTGCATGCACTAGTTCGTCCCTTTCTAATACTAGGATTCTGTACTAGTCAGGGCTGTTGCACACCTGCTTCTCTGTTCCACATACCTGGCAAGGGCCACACAGGAAGTTGTCCTTTTGATGCCTTCCTGGGAACTGTCAGGTGAGCAGAACTGGCTTGTCACTTTACAGTGCAATTCTTTCTGCAATTCGGCTGTCTCAGTTTGTCCTATAACCTTTAGGCAGAATTACCGGTAAATGTCGTGTTCCAGAGTCTGCTGTTTCCTCGCCAGCGTGTCCAAGAAGTAGTTCCGGGAACTTCTGGGCAAGTGGCCAAAATAATCTCCGATAGTTTAATTTTATTTATTTAAGCAGATATCTGCTGCAGTCACGGAACTCAGGATGGCAGACTGCAAAAGCCCATCCGTAAAACTAAGAAAACAATGGAAACAAGAAATGGGACCGTGAACCCGGAGCTCTTGTGCTGCAAACTCGTCTGCTTGGCAAGCCATATGTCAGCTGGGGTAAAAATAACTGCATTGGGCAGCAAGAAGTCAAGGGAGGGGCTAGGAATTCCTTATTTGGATGTGAATTCCTTATTTGAATTCCTTATTTTAATAATAATAATAATAATAATAATAATAATAATAATAATAAATAATTCATTTATATGCCACCCATTGGACTGGGTTGTCCCAGCCGCTCTGGGCTGTTTCTAACAAATTGAAAACATTAAGCACAGTAAAACCATCAAACATTAAAAAACTTCCCTGTACAGAGCTGCCTTTAGATGTCTTCTAAAATTCAGATAGTTATCTCCTTGACATCTGACAGGGCAGGCGCCACTACCAAGAAGGCCCTCTGCCTGAGCTTCACATCTCGCAAGGGAGGTAACCTCAGAGCTGGACCTCAGTGTCTGGGTGGAGGTGCTCCTTCAGGTATACTGGGCGGAGGCCGTTTAGGGCTTTAAAGGTCAGAAAAGGCACTTTGATTTTTTTAGTTTTATTTATTTTTTCATTTGCAATTTCAAAAACAGGAACATGGAGCATATTTAACCCCCCTTCCCCTTGTTGGGGTATTTAAACTGAGTAACTGCGCAACAAAAGGCATTCTGAGGAGACTGCAAAGTATAATTGGGAGTTGTTTTAATTAAAGAAAAATAACAGAAGTTACATTAACTACAAGAATGCTACAGAAACATGACCCATCCAGTGACCCTCCACCCAGGGTACGGAGAGGTACGCAGACCTCCTTATATACTGTATCCGATTGCTGATACGCCTTAAATCAATACAAACTTAACATCACCTGCTGTACTGCCCCACAGCTGCAAAACTAGGTCATTTCATTTCCTTCTTTCTTTTAAAAAGATACACATTTCTGTGGAACAGTACTGAACCTTAAACTGTAACCGCTCAACACCCCTGTCCCACTTACAACTTCATACCAAATACAGCATGTGTATGTATACCATATGACTTCCCTTCTACACTTTTCCTGGTTCCTTTGTTTTTCTACTGCTCTGCAATAATCCACATCTTTTTAATCATTCAATTTGTTACGTATTTCAACTCAGCTGGATTTACTCGAGACCTGCTAAGCTATGTATTTGTTTATACTGGTTCTTAAAATATTCAATAAACATTGTCCATTCCTCCTTGTATTCCCTATCTTCATTTTCTCTTACCCTGTTCATCAGACCAGCCAGTTCACAATATTCACACATTTTACACTGCCATTTCTCCTTGGTGGGTACTAGACTTGTTCTCCACCTTTGTGCCAATAAGGTTCTAGCTGTGGCAGCGGCGTATAGTAATAAACACTTTTGTTTTTGGGGGGACCTCCATTGTTAACATCCCCAAGAGGAAAATCTCAGGTGTTGGGGGGGAATTTTTTTTAAGTATCTTTTTAAAATTCATTATATATACCGGTAGTTTCCCAATATTCCTAAATTATTGTACAGGACCACCACATGTAAAAAAGGACCCCTCATTTTCATTACACTTCCGACTTTTTCTTTTTTAGACATTTTTGCCATTGTAATGGGTGTTAAATACCCTCTGTGTGTGATTTCAATCATGTTTTCTTTTATCGCAATACATGCTGTAAAACTCATTTATTTCCCACAACTTTCCCCATAATTGATAATCAATAACCTCTTGTGCCTGCTTAATCCCGCTCGCTTTCACAAATTCCTCTTTAGTTTCCCACTCCAACAGCAGTTTGTACCTTTTAAATAATACTTTTATAATTGTATCTAATAGGTCTTTGGTAAATGGAGACTTTTGTTCTGCAAAGCCATTTTCCCTATCTTATCTTAAACAAGTCATGAATCTGATGTACCTCGAAGTACTTTGAATTGTGCTTGGAAACATACTGGGAAGCTGGGAATTCCAGAACTCAGGTGTGATCATAGAGAGGGAGTTCCATAATTCTGATGGCCATGCCTCCACCATTGAGGCCAAAAAAGTATAAAGAACTCAGCCGTGACAATCCCTGAAATGAGATGGAGATACTATTAAGGATATAAACCCAAACTAAACTAAACTCAAATCCAAAAAATTCAGGGTGAGTATCCCTAAATAGCTATGTGACGAGTTAAAAAAGAATATATATAACTTATAAATCAAACTGAAAACCCTAACGAGATGCCGGCTCTTTTCTTGTTTCACTGGATGTAGTCTGTTTCCTCAGAGGGAAATTAATTCTAGAGACTATAGGAAAATGAAAAAGGCTTTCAAGGCTGCAAAAACACAAAGGACTCAAGAGCAGTAGGGGGAATTCCTCCCAAACTGTTTAATATAAATTGAACTCAGGTTAGCTAACCTAAACGGTGTGGGGGAAAACCTAACAAAACTCGTTAATTTGAAAGAATGAAGCCACACAGGCTCCTACAACAAGCTTCTACAGATACATGATCAAGACTGCTCAACCATTGAGGGGCACAAAGACAGATAGCTAGTATACAAGCTGATGTCTTGAGTTGATGCCACACTTAACGTTAGTGCAGGACGGGGCATCTGGACCCTGATTTCTTTATGAGAAACTCTTCCAATTCTACCTGTAGAGGATAAATGAATTTAGGACGCAGGGGAAATAAGCACCACAATGGCTGTGCTCAACTACCACGGTTGCAGGCAGCAATGCTCCCAGATTTGAGTTGCTGGAAGTCTTGGGACTGCAGGGAGAGGACTCATTGTCAGTTTGCATTTCTTAGTGCAGAAAGTATTGATCTGATGTGTAGAGATCTTTCCTATTCTACTTAATTCAAGAGGGTTCTGGAAGCTTCTCTGTGTGAGAGAAACAAGCAGAAGGTTCATGGTGTTTGGGTTATTCCTTTAGAGAAGCTGAGTGCAGCTGGCTTAAACTGCTTCTGTTACCTCTCCTGCCAAGGTCATGCATAAATGTACAGTGGTCCCTCGACTTACAAAAAGAATGGATTCCGAAAGAATTTTCGGAAGTCGAAATATTCGGAAGTCGAAGATCGCCATCTAGCGTCGGGGAAAAACATTGCAAGTCGAAAAAACCGCATTAAAATCTTCGTAAGTAGAGGTATTGTGCCGCCGCTTTCCCTTCATAACTCGAAATTTTCAGAAGCGGCGGCCATTTTTTTTAGCTCCGGGAACCGTTTGCAACTCGAAAATTAAGTAAGTCGAGTTGCTCGTAAGTCAAGGTATGACAGTATGCCATAGTGCCAAGGTTTGTAAGTTATTGTAAGTTTAAGTCTGCTGCAACTGGATTTCTTATGGACAGTGCTAATCCTGAATGCATTGGATTTGTGACCATTATGCTCATTTGCCTTCAGTAGCAGTAAAGCTCTGCTGGATGAAATACAATAGCCTCTGGTCTGTTTTTTGGGAATCCTGCAACGTGTTTCAGTTGTTACTCTGCTAACTATATATTGGAATCTACTGCGGATCAATATTGAGTAGAATTTCATGACACTCTTGTGCTCATGTTCTGCTTCCTGGTTTCCTGCAGGCATCTGGTCAGCCACTGTGAGAACAGGATGCTGGACCAGATGGGCCATGGACCTCATCCAGCAGGCTCTTCTTAAAGGGGCACACTTGTCTTTTCCTTTTTTTCATAATCATTTTTATTAATTTTTACAAACATACAATATATTTACAATTTATTACTTGTTAAACATTTTATATTTTGGCCTCCTTAGGCCAGGACTTCCCTCAAGCCTTCCATATGGTTTCCAAAATTATTCCCTCTTTGTTTTTATATTTCTTTCATATATCATTGCTTTAATATTCATAACTAACATAATCATTGCTTATTTCATCATACAACAATATTTATTCTTTACTACAAAGCCTCTTGCAATCCTACTAACGTATTTAGTTGTGTATTTTCCCTCAGATAATTTACAAATTTTTTCCAATCCTCAATAAATTTCTGATCTCGCTGTTCTCTAACTCTCCCAGGAGTATAACGTATTCCTGGACACCGCAGAGTTAGACGCAGACTTTCTGGAAGCTTCTGGCTGTTGTGAAATTGACTAGACAGCTCAACGCAGGAACTCAGCAACTCACTGGATAACTATATACAGTATTTATTGATTGAAGCAACTAGTATCCATAAGTTACTATTTACAGACTTTACAAAATAAAAGAAACAAAACATAAAATCTTTTCCTTTCTCTGTCTCTCACTCTCTCTCTCTTCAACCTAACACCACACGCTAACACCTACCACACCCTCTCAGATAAAGCTGAGTTCTTTAAGTACTCCACTGACCAATCACAGGTGCTTGCTAATGGTCAGAGAGAGAGAGCAATCTGGGCTTTCTGCCAACTACTAATTGCTTGAAGATAACAGCTGCATTTCCTTTCTGCACGTAGGTGACTGAAATCTCTAACAGTAATGCCTAATAATAAAGCTTCTGGTTTTTTAACAAAACTATCCTAATATTTTCTTCAATTCATTATATATTCCGTTCCAATAATTTTCCACCCCCACCACATATGATAAAAAGATCCAACATTTTCTTTGCACTTCCAACACTTATTATCCCCTTTATGCATTTTTGCCAATTTAACCGGGGTTATGTACCACCTATACATCATTTTAAAAATATTTTCCTTTAATGCATTACATGCCGTAAATTTCATCCCTTCTTTCCACATTCTTTCCCAGTCTTTCATCATAATATTGTAGCCGAATATCTTGCCCAATTTATCATGACCGACTTTACTTCCTCATCTTTTAACTCCCATTCCAACAATAGTTTGTACATTTTGGATAATGTTTTATAATTATTATTCAATATTTCAATTTCAAATTTAGATTTAACATTAAAACTGTTTTTCTTTATATCACTTCTAAACATTTCATTTATTTGATGATAATGTAGCCAGTCATTAACATACTCTTTCACATCTTCATATGGCTTGAGTTTCCATTTTGCTCCATCTTTTTAAAGTAACATTTCATACGTTGGCCAATTCTCACTCATATATGTTTTTTTAAAGACATAACCTCCAATGGTGAAAGCCACCATGGGGTTTTCCTTTCTAATAAATTCCTATATCTTTCCCATACTTCATAGAGAGATTTTCTGAATATATGGTTACCAAATCCTTTATGTACTTTTATTTTAACTTGCCATAAAAAAGCGTGCCAGCTGAATCTGTTGTCATGTCCCTCTAAGTCTAATAAATTTGTATTTTTCAATATCATACATTCTTTTATCCAGCAAAGGCATGCTGCCTCATAATATAATTTCGGGTCCGGCAGTGCAAACCCCCCTCTTTCTTTACTGTCTGTTAATAGTTTGAATCGTATTCTGGGTTTTTTTCCTTGCCAGGTGAATCTTGAAATTTTCCTTTGCCATTCTTTGAATATTGCTGTTCCTTTAAGTATGGGTATTGTCTGGAACAAGAACAGCATTCTCGGTAGCACGTTCATTTTGATTGCCGCTATTCTTCCTAATAATGATAATTTTAGTCTGTCCCATATTTCCAAATCTTTATTTTATTCCAGACCAATTCATAATTATCTTGAAATAAATTAATATTCTTATTTGTCATCCAAATACCTAAATATTTGACTTCTTTGGCTACCTCAATTTCTATTAATTGTTCCAACTTTTTAACTCTTTCATTGTCCATATTTTTAACCAGTATCTTTGTCTTTTTCTTATTCAGCTTGAATCCTGCAAGTTGGCCAAATTCCTCTATTTCTTCCAGTGCAGCTTTTGTACTTTCCTCCGGTTCTTCCAATGTCAGTACTAGGTCATCTGCAAAAGCTTTTACCTTGTGTTGTTTCTTTCCAATTGTTATTCCCCTAATTCTTTCTGATTCTGTTATTCTCCTTAATAAAATTTCCAGGACTGAGATAAATAGCAATGGTGACAGTGGGCATCCCTGTCTTGTCCCTTTAGATATTTCTGTTTTCGGATACCACATTATTTACTATTAATTTTGCTTTTTGTTCTGTATAAATTGCTTTAATACTTCTTAATATTTTCTCTCCGATGTCCATTATTTCCAGATTCTTTATCATAAATTCCCAATCAACATTGTCAAACGCTTTTTCTGCATCTATGAATATCATCACCGCATGCTTTTCGTTCCTGACAGACAAATATTCTGTTATATTTATTATATTTCTTACGTTATCCTTTAACTGTCTGCCAGGTAGAAAGCTGGCTTGGTCTTCATGAATAATCTTTTTTAATACTTTCTTCATTCGATTTGCTATTATGCTTGTGAAAATGTTATAGTCTGTGTTTAACAATGATATTGGTCTATAATTTTTAATTTGTAATAAGTCCGAATCTGGCTTGGGAATTAATGTGATGTAGGCCTCTTTCCATGTTTGTGGTATCTCTGCTTTTTCCCATATATTATTTAATATTTCTTTGAGTGGTTCTAATAAAATACCACTTACTTTTTTATAATATTTTGCTGTAAATCCGTCCGGTCCTGGTGCTTTTCCGCTTTTCAAATTCTTTATTGCATTTAAAATCTCTTCTTTATCTATCTTTTTGTTCAATTGAATTTTCATTTCTGTTGGAATTTTCTGCATCCCTTTTCTATTTATATATTCTTCAATTTTGTCTAATTTTTGATTCTCCATTTTTTTTGTATAATTGTCTATAAAAATGTTCAAATCCTTTTCTTATTTCTGATGGGTTTTCAATCTCTTTTTCTTCAATTCTAATTTTATTTATGACACTTTGTTCTTTCCTTTTCTTTATCTGCCAAGACAGCCATTTTCCCTGTTTATTTGCATGTTCAAAGTTCTTCTGTTTCATCCATTTTATTTTCCACTCTACCTCTTGGTTAATGATTAATGCGAATTGACTTTGTAATATTTTGATATTTTGACTTGCTTTTACATCATTTGGTTTGGATGCCAGTTTTTTCTCATTTTCCATAATTTGTTTCAGCATTTCTTCTTTTTTCTTTTCTCTAAGCTTTATCTTTATATTGTTTTTCTGTATGAAGAACTCCCTCATTACCGCCTTGCTGGCGACCCATACGATACATTCTTTTGTTCCCTTATTCCTGTTTATTTCAAAATACTCTCACAACTTTTCCTTTGCTGCTTCTTCTATTCTTTGATCATCCAGCAAGTTTTCATTAAGTCTCCATCTGAATGTTCTCTCTTCTATTCCTTTTATTTCACAGTATATTGGGTTATGGTCTGATAGAGTCCTTGGTAATATTTCAATTTTTTTAAATTCTTGGTGTTATATCGTTTGAAATCATTACATAGTCATCCTTGCATTTGATTGTTTTGATTCCGAGAAGTGTGTAAATTCTTTTTCTAATGGATGTCTTAGTCTCCAGATATCCACCAAATTACAATTTTTCATCATTGAGAAAAAAGTCTTGGGTAATTTCCCATCCTTTGATTCCATTCTTTTATTGCTTCTGTTCATTTCTAATGAGATTACTCCATCCATGTCTCCCAAAATTATTATTTTTTGATCCATGTATTCTAAAAGCTTTTCTTCCAATCTTTCATAAAAATTTGACTTATTTTCATTTGGTGCATAAATTCCAACCAATACTATTTTCTCCCCTTGCGTCTTGACCTGTACTGCCATCATTCTTCCTTCTTCATCTTTGAATGATTGTTTGGCCTCTAGATGCTGCTTTATGTACAAGACTACTCCTCTTTTTTTTTTTTTGTCTGATGATGTAAATTCATTTCCTAATTTCTTTTTGACCAAAATCTTTCTATGCTTCTTTGCGATGTATGTTTCTTGTAAGCAGATGATATCTAAATTCTTTTTTTGCAATATATGTTCAATCTTATTACGTTTCGATTTCTGATTTATTCTGTTCACATTCCAAGCCCATATCCGTAAAGCCATCCTGTTTTTGGTGTACTAGTCTCTTGTCTTTGTTTTTACTGTTCTTCCTCTTCTTCCTTTTCTTCTTCTTCTTCTTCTCTCCCTTCCTCTCTGTTGCTGTCTTCTTCTTCCTCTTCTTCCTCCCTCAACGGTGCTGCACTTGCTCAGTCCAGTATTTCTTCTTTTTTCTCTAGCTCCTTGTATCTCCTAAGAAATTTGGTCACTTCCGGTAATCCCTTCAATTTATGTTTTTTATCTTTATAGTAGAATGAGATCCCTTCCGGGAATTCCCATTTAAAATTAATCTGGTTCCTCCTCAATATTTGTGTTAGCCGTTTGTATTTCTCTCTCTTTTTCAGTAAATGCATGGGGATGTCCTTAAACACGACTGTCATTGTATTGTCCATATATAATTTCTTTTCTCTGTTCTTCATTAATATCAAGTCTCTCATTCCTTTGTCCTTAAATATAATTAGACAGTCTCCCGGGATTTCCCCCCCCCCCTTTTTTACTTTTCGTTTTTATTCTGAAAACATTCACCACGTTTCCTGCTAATTCTTCTTTTTCCATCTCCAACCATGTTGCTAATTCAGTATTAATTTTTTTCTGCAATATTCTCTCCCGCTGTCTCTGGGATTGATCTCAGTCTCAAGTTTGTTTCTCTTTGTCTCATATCTTGCATCACGATCATAGCCAGCATGTCTTCTTGTGTTCTATTGACTTCCAATATTGCATTATTTAATTTATCATCTTTTCTGAAATCTTTTATATCTTTTTGTGTACGTTTCACTCCTTCCACTTTTTGTGTTTTTTATCTATCTCTTGTACCTGCAATTTCAATTCTTTAACTGTCATATCCCACTTCTGTTCCATCTTTTCTAGTTTGTCTTCCACACTTTGTTTTGTGTCTTTGATATCCTTTTTCAGTTCTGCTAACATCTTTATTATTTCCTTGGAATCTTATTGTTTAGATCCTCTTCTATCTCCTGGTGTTGCTGATCCTTTGAGTCCATTCTTTTTTTCTGCCATTTTATTCTTTTATTTGTTGCTTTTATATTCTGATATAATTTGTTTTTTCACCACTATATAACACTTCTTATATTTCAATTCTTCTCTATATCAATAGTTTATCACAATTTTATACTATATATCTTACAATCACTTTTTCATCTTCTATATCTCAAGTTATTACCTCCACCCTTTATTCTACAACCATTTATATGTCAGATCTATTCATTTTATATCTATACTTCAATCAATACATTGTCCAGGGGATAAAAATACCACATATAATTACCCTTTATCAATTCTTTCCACCTATTTACCCTCCCCTATTATTTATTTCCGATATCTCCAATTTATTTCCAATCCCTTTTATAGATCATTTCTTGTCTTTTGTGTGGCTAACCCACTCTTTGATAAATATATAAATCTATTCAAAAGGGAGGGGATATGTCCAGCAGTATCTGCCACTTGTATGGCTAAATCCAGATGTGGGTATGAGCAGATGAGGGCCACAAAAGGGGTTATATAGTTCAGCTTCCTTTAGCCCTTCCACTTGACCCCACTCTGCCCCTTAGAATGTTAATTTAGTACTATAAAAGATTGCAGTTGTGATGTTGAGTTTTCTCTCTTCTGCCACTTGAATGGCTAAATCCACATTAGGGGTTAATGGGAACCACCAAAGGGAGTCAATGAGAATAGAGAGGAAAGAAGAAAGAAAGAGACATAGTTGTTTATTGCGTTCTCTGACCCTTCCACTTGGTTCCCTTTTCTTCTCTATTATTTTAGCTTCTGTTATATAAGTTAAGTTATTTACCTTCTGCCACTTGCTTGGCTAAATCCAAATGTGAATAAGTGGACTTCTTTCTTTGAGGTTCGTTGTTCCTGTGGAATTTCTGTGGTTGTCGGACAGTTGGGGACGTTGAATCTATTCTCATTCTCTACTTCCATTTCCTTGATCTCATTTGGTATTAGACTCAAAGCGTCAGGTCTGTCGATGATCGTCTGTTGTTCAACAGTGTTAGTACCCTTTATAGTTCTTAAAGAAGGGCTACCTATTTCATTTGGAGCTAGTGTTTGATAGCTCAGCCAAGAATTTGTGGTCACATTTTCAATATTCTTCCTCACCATATCATATTCTGGGGGTGGGGGGGAGGCTGAGTTTGAAGCTCTGCGTTGCCATTGTCCACCATCAAGCTTGCTCTCTGATCTGCTCAAGGACTCCTACAAATCTAGATGGTACCAACTCCTAGAAAACAAAATAAGATTTAAAGGCATCGAGTTGGAGCCCTTGTACAACTCAAGCAAGCAACATATTTTCCACAATGTCCTAACTAAAGGATGTTGAGAGACAAAATATTGCGGCAGCTGTAAATAGAATTTGTTCCCCCATATTCTATGATTTAAATATCTTATATAGCAGGGTCAACTATGTTACTAACTTAATAATCCCAGCCCAACGTAGGGCGTTTATGCTGGCCCGACTGAATGTCTTTCCCTCAGCATTTGTTAGGGGTAGATACCAGAACATTCCCAGAAACAAGAGACACTGCAGATGTTCCCTGAATGTCCGGATACCTTTGTATGTGACTCACTCTCTCTTGTAAAATGCCTAATAAAGGTTTGATAAGTGTGTGTTTCCACATACTCCATTATTTTTTGTTGCCATTTCTCCACTGTTGACATTTGTTGTTGCTTCCAGATCTGCTCCAACAGAAGTCTCGCCCCTGTCGTTGCATTTAAAAAATTGTGATCATATATATATGAAGAAGAAGAAGAAGAGTTTGGATTTGATATCCCGCTTTTCACTACCTGAAGGAGTCTCAAAGCGGCTAACATTCTCCTTTCCCTCCCCCCCCCCCACAACAAACACTCTGTGAGGTGAGTGGGGCTGAGAGACTTCAGAGAAGTGTGACTTGCCCAAGGTCACCCAGCAGCTGCATGTGGAGGAGTGGAGACGCGAACCCGGTTCCCCAGATAACGAGTCTACCGCTCTTAACCACTACACCACACTGGCTCTCATATATATATATTTATATATCTTACCCTACCATTCCTAACGAGAATGCCTCTGGCTTTTTATTAAAGGTATACCTAAGGTTTTTCTTTAATTCATTGTAGATGTTTTCCCAATAAGCCTTTACCTTATCACATGTCCACCAGCAAGATAAACAGTTTCAGCCTGATGAACTCTCAGACATGTCGGCTCATCACGGCTCCGGTCAAACAGAGAAGAAAAAATAGAGAACAACAATACAGCGTTTCACGGTACACAGATACCCGTATGTGAAACGTCATCCCTGTGGGCGGGGCAACAACTGCTGAGCTTTTAACCCTGTAAGCTCACAACCTCACAGATGATTTGGCTGCTGCCTTTAAAAAATAAGCACCTCTTTCTGTATTGCCATTTAGCGCTGTGCCCGAAGTGGCCTGGTTTCGCTTTGATTATGGAGCCCTCCAGACTTCGGTTTTTATCACAGGTATATTCTGCAATGTGCTCTTGACACAGTAATAGTACATCAATGGGGGATTTATTCTGCTTTTTTCGACTTTTCGAATAATTTTCATTAGTTTTAAAAATTGTTAACACAAACATATGGGAAGCGGGAAAGGGAGGAATATGTTATCCAAAGAAAGACTTTTGGGGGGGGGGTACATAAGAGAGGTATATCAGTCTCATGAAATAAAGAGATTTACTTCAAGCAGTATTTCATCATTGGTGTCCTTAAATGCACATTTTACAAGGGTGTCTTGCAAAAAAAACAACCCTCAGGTTTCAAAGCTAAGGAATTAAAAAGCACACAGCTTCTAGCACAGTGTATTATGATCGCTGCACCACGTAGAAAAATCATGTGGTCTGCCATGTTTTGGAACTCCATGGATTAAGAAACTAAAGAGTTTATGGCATGTTGAATGAATGAATTTATTTTTACGGTCACAGACCAACTTACTAAATCAGTAATACAAAAATAATACATTAAAATTTGCACAACAAAAACCATACATGTATATATACGTATACAGCAGCATTTAAAATATATAGATTAGAATAGGGGCGTTAAAATATGGCCTAAAAATTGCCATTTAAGGTCCTATTCATAGCGATAACACCGTTTGTTCTCTGAGCTTTATGGCTGCTACACAGTATTTAGCTACTTTCAGGGTAATCTCAGGGTCCATATCTTCTACAAGGCATTTAAGGCTTAGGAATTCATTTAAAGGATTTGTATGACCGGGGAAATAAAAACCCGGCGTATGTCGTATGGCATGTCGGTTATGATTGCTGTTAATGATAATGGGCGAGTTGATTCTTCAGAAATGTTTTGAATTATTGGAATGGTTTCACAAGAACCTGAAATTCTTCACTCAGTGAACTGCTCTGTTTGCCTAAGTGACCGCAAGAAAGGAGAAAAAAAGGAAGTGAAAGATTAAACTCGAATGAATTTGCACTTTGTACGTTGACTGCTTGCAACTATGAGAGAGAAGAGAGGCCTCCTTTCTATGGTCACTTAGGCAAACAGGCCAGTTCACTGAGTGAAGAATTTCAGGTTCTTGTGAAACCCTTCCAATAATCCAAAACAGTTCCAGAGAATCAACTCGCCCACTGTCATAAACAGGACAGGAATCGTAACAAATATGTCAATAATCCAGGGATTCTGCAATTTGGAGGACCACATAATTATTTTTCTGTGTGATGCAGTAACTTTGAAGCCTGGGCGGTTTCCTCAAGGTGACCCAACCATGGATTTCTTTATTGAAATATTTTATTTTGATTCAATGGGTATGCATCTTTTTAAAAAGTGGGGGGGGGGAGAAATAGATATCATGGAAAGAGATGGGGAAAAGAGAGAGAAATAGACAGGTGGGATAGCCCCACATATTTGGCTTTTATCTGCCCCATCCAACATAGCACTTTTGGGTACAAGAGACTTCTTTTCGCTCTCTGCGTAGTTTTAAGCAATGTATGTTTATAGAAATATATGTTTATAGAAAAGCCAACGAATCAATGTTAAAATCTAATTATAAGCAAAATAAGTCAGATGGCGGGAATTAACTGGAAAGTACTAGCTAAGGCTACTTTGAAATGAATTCATATTATGGTGGGGGCTCTATTGAGATGGGCTATTAATATGCCTCATAAAGGTCAATTAAAAACGGATGTTTTACTATTTGCATTTTTAATGCACAACAAAACACACACATTCTTTGCATCCCTTTCCTTCAAAGCATTCGGTTCCCCAAAGCCTGCCAGAATAAAGCAGTCTTCAGCTGCCGGCAGAAGAACAAGGAGGAAGCCAGTTGAGCTTCTCCAGGGAGGGATTTCCAAAGCCTGGGAGCAGCCATCGAGAAGGCTCTGTCCCACTTTCCCACCAAGTGGGCCGGTGATGGTGGTGGGACCGAGAGAAGGGCCTCTCCTGAAGATCTCAAAACCTGGGCAGGTTCATAGAAGGGGATACGGTGTTTTTACTCGCAATGCTCTATTTATTTTTTCAACAGCATAATTAAGCCTTATAGGTGTGAGGTTGTTGCGCCATTGCAAGCGTGGGAGAAGTTCCGACCAAATTATGGTGGTGGTAGGGTGCATGGCATGCAAGCTCTCCAGGGCGGCTGCTAAGTAGGTGGAATTCACAGGTATCCAACCTGGGAAGGTGGGCCAGACCCAACTGCCAGGGGCTGCACTGTGATCCAAAGGGGTTACTCGCAACCACGCAAAAGGCGCACCCCATTTGATGTGGGGAACGCTCATTCCCGCTTCTGCCTTTTGATTGACCAGGAACACCTCTCTCTTGTCTGGATTAAGTTTCCACTCTCATCCAGTTGGCTATTGATGACAAACACAGCATACAGGTGACACCGAACACTACTACTACTACTACTACTACTACTACTACTAATGTTATTTGTAGCCTGCCCATCTGACTGGGTTGTCCCAGCCACTCTGAACAACCTCTCCCAGTGATTCATGTAAATGTTAGAATGGGGGGCAGAATGGAACTCCGAAGGACCCCACAGGACCACTGTCAAGGCATAAGAGTGTCAGGATATTATTACAAGCCGAGCTGCGAAAGCTGCAGCAGCGAGGCCAGCATGACTATGTGTCTGTTTTCATCCTGTGGGAAAGCCACCAGTCCTAACAGCTTTCCCACACACGTGATGTTTTGCACTTTACTGTTGTACTTTACTTTCGTTTCTGGCTCAGAAATGCCGGACACGCTAATGCACAGCTCTGTCTTACTGAGCTGGAAAGCAGAGGCATACTCTGCATTTTATCTATAATAAAGTAGTTTAGCCTTAATGGTTTGTGTGTTGTTCTTCACGCTGGGAACAATCGCATATTATCAATGTGCCCCTAGACTCGAGTAGCCAGGAGGGCACGCAGGCTTTGTCCCTACCTGGGGGTCAGTCTCACAACTTGCCTCCGCGGGACGTTTGCTAACAAAGAGTCCCCCAGCACTACTTCTGGGTTTGCCCCTCCTGGAAGGAACAGAACCACTGAAAAAAATTGTCCATCCCAGCAAGGAGGCTCGGATGAAGGATACCATGGTCAATGGTACCAAAACACAGTGTAAGGCCCAGGAGAACCAACAGGGACACATTCCCACTGTCCAGTTCACAGCATAAGTCATTCACCAAGGCATCCAAAGCTGCCTCTGTCCCATAAACAGGCCTGAAACCAGATTGAAATGTGTTTGGATAATCCAGGTGGGGGGGGGCACGCCACGCTCCCCAGTACCTTGCCCAGAAACAGGATGTTGGAAATGGACCTCTAATGATACAATATGGTGGGGTTCAGGGAGAGCTTTGTCAGTAGAGGACTTGCAACTGGCTCCTTGAGGCGTGTTGGAACCCTGCCTTGTTGTAAGGAGGCATTGACCTCTGCTCATAGAATCATAGAACTGTAGAGTTGGAAGAGATTCCCAAGGATCATCTAGTCCAACCCCCTGCAATACAGGAATCTCAGTTCTGTTGAGTTCATTCAGTTTTCAATTTTGGATTCTTGCGAAAGCCACCTAATGTTTCGAAACGATTCTGAAGAATCTGCTTTCCCCCGCCCATCATGCAAATGGCATATAAGTGGATAGCGTTGTGATCTGGTATAATTTTCAAGGATTCTTTGAGGTCCTGTAATCAGTTTGGCAAACGCTCTCTTGAATACGGTAAGGCATTAATTCTTTCATCTTTCAACTGTAAAGATTATTAATTGACCTGTCGATCCAGATCCTTACGCGTGAAGCTAAACACCAACAACCATTAATATTTCACAATGGATACCTGATAAGATTGTGGTCATTGTCTGAAATATGATGGGTAGGGATGGAGTAGAAATTTTGTTTGCTTGGGATTTGAAGGGGGATTTATATAATTTGCCCTCTCCAAATCAACGCACAAACTAAAATGCAGCTATCTTACGAAATTCACACTTCTCCAACGTCTGTGATACTGCGACGTAAGTAAAACAGCATGTAATAACAGAAATATGGAATACTGAACTTGGGAGGAGAAATGGCGAGGAGCTGGTTTGATTAATCCATCCCTAACAGCAGCGCTGGCCAGACAACCCATGAGGTGAACACCTCAGGTGGCAGTTTCCACCCGATGCAGCATATCCCAATGTCAGTACAGTGGTACCTGGACTTCCAATTCGTAATCCAAGGCATGCCTTCCAATTGGCTGCAGGAAACTCCTGCAGCCAATCGGAAGCCGCGGAAGCCCATCGGACGTTTGGGTTCCAAATAACATTCACAAACTGGAACACTCACTTCCAGGTTTGCGGCGTTTGGGAGCCGAACTTTCATCTCGCAAGGCTTTCAGGATCCATGGTACGACTGTATTTCTTCTCCTCTGCTCTGCAAACCCTTGTTGCTTATGTAGATCTTCCCAGACCCACTTAATTCCCTGCCAATGCCAAAAAACCCAGGGTCCCCTTCCTCAGGTGTGTGTTTGTGTAGACTGAAAGTAAATCCATTTTAAAAAAACAAGTCTAAAAATATTAATTAAAAAAAAAAACCGTTGTGGCAATCCAAATAACCCACTTTGTGATCTTCAAGAATTACTTTGAAATAAAATCTGGAATAGTTTAAATTCATTTGCTGCTCTGATAAATTTAAGAGGCATCTCATTTTACGCATAATAAGGATGTCCTGAGCCCATTGTCAACTCCAACTTGCTAGACAAAAATGGTTATCATTTGCTATGAGTTTCTGCCAAAGATCTGAAGTTTGACAAGATTAAATACCTTGTAGCCTTTAGGCGGGTGCCATTGGTGTGTGTGTGTGTTTGTGTGTGTGTGTGGATACAATCAAACCTCGTTTTTTGAACGGCTCCGTTTTCGAACATTTCGGTTCCTGAACGCCAAAAACCTGGAAGTAAATGCTCTGATTTTCGAACATTCCTCAGAACTTGAACGTCCGGCGGGGCTTCCGCTGGAGTGCAAGAAGCTCTTGCAACCAATCGGAAGACGCGCCTCGGTTGTCGAATGTTTCGGAAGTCGAATGGTCTTCCGGAATGGATTACGTTCGACAACCAAGGTTGGACTGTACGGATGAATGCGGCAAATGTTACGTGGCAAATTAATAACAATTTGTTTGTGGCGGTGGGTATTTCTCTCTCTTCCAGTTCCACCTGCAGACCGCCATTCCAACTGTCGCAGATGGAGCCTAGAGATTCTTACGCATCTCTGGTGAAAGGTCTTGAGCCTTTTAACGTCACCGGAGATTTCAACCCTTGTGTGCTCCTGCTCACGGGAGATGAAGCTTTCCCGGTGCTTGTGAGTACGAAGGGGCATGTGCTAATAGCTGCAACCCGGTACGGGGCAGGCCGAATCGTGGTGACGGCGCATGAATCCATGCTGCAAATGCCCCAGTTCCTGCCATTCATCAAAAACAGCCTGGAGTGGGTCAAGCCGTCCCCGACAGCGGAAGTAGGGGTCCACAATAGCTTGAGCGCCCTCTCCGAGTTGCTTCTCGGTCATGATGTCAAAGTGAAATCGGATGCGGCACTTTCTGACACCTTCGGGGCCTATTGCACCAGCGCCTATGATGATAGCCAAGCCCACCAGCTGGTAGATTTCGTGAAGAATGGCGGGGGGCTGCTCATAGGTGGGCAGGCCTGGTATTGGGCATATGATCACGGGTACGAGAAGGCCCTGGCTCTTTTTCCTGGCAACCGGGTGATAGGAATAGCCGGAGTGTACTTCACCGCCAATATGGGAGAGAATGGGATCTTTCCTGTGTCCCAGAATATACCAGAGGTTCCCCCGAACCCAGAGTGAGTATATGACTTCATGGAAGGGGGGGGGGTTCTTGGGTTGCTTTTAATTTTACAGTGGCACCTCGGGTTACAGACGCTTCTGGTTACATACTCGCTAACCCAGAAATAGTACCTTGAGTTAAGAACTTTGCTTCAGAATGAGAACAGAAATTGTGCAGTGGCAGCGGGAGGCCCCATTAGCTAAAATGGTACCTCAGGTTAAGAACAGTTTCAGGTTAAGAACGGACCTCCAAAGTTTGGAGGGCTCTAATCTCATCTCAATTTTTCCTCATTTTATATTCATTTCCAATAGTTCCTTTAGTTCTTTCTGTTGTTATCCTTCCTTCTTTCACAGCCTCTGAATTATTCCCACAAGCGAGTTAAAAGTTGATTATATATCTCTGTGTGGATTTTATGTCAGTATGATTCTTTCCATAAATTCGCAGTATCTCTTCACATGCTGGTCTTTCTGCCAAATTAATCCTATCTGCTGAGCGGGGTTCTACTATTACCCTTGTATGAAGGCTTTATTGGGAAATTGGGGTAGCTGGTACAACTTGGGGTGCAAAAGCTAACTTGCATTTTAAGCGAATCGTTTCTTTCTGGTGCAGGAATACATCATCATTTCATTTTTTTAAAATAAGAATTTATTAAATTTTAACAATAGAACATACACAAAATACAAAATACAACAACAACAAAAAACTACAAAACTACAAAAAAATACAAAAAACTTAACACCTAACACTTATTTAATTATCCGTAACTTATTCCTAACATCATTTTGGGACTTCCTCTCATCCTCCCTTCTGCGTTCATTTCTAATCTTCTTTAGTAACTTTGTAACATTGTAAAATCTTCTTTCTCACCTATCTTAATCATTATAAACAATCAACATTTAACTCTATTACTCCTTGTAAATTCAACTTAACATAATTCTAAACTACTTCTTATATCCTATCTTTAACTAACTTATGGCATTACTGTAGCCATAAATGTCCTCGTGATTTTAATTTCAAATGTCTATCTTTTCACGTCGTTTCAAATATTCTTTGAATTTCTTCCAAGGAATACATCATCATTTCAAGAGTCCTCTTATGCATTGCTGGTGAAAGGTATTAAGTCTTTTGACGTCCAGGGAAACTTCGATCCTTGCGAGCTTCTTCTCACGGGAGACCAAGCCTTCCCGGTGCTTGTGAGTCCCGGCGGGAAGGTGCTGATAGCCGCATCTCAGTATGGGGAAGGCCGGGTTGTGGCGACGGCTCACGAAGCCCTGCTTCAAATGCCACAGTTCCTGCCGTTCATTAAAAACTGCCTGCAGTGGCTCAAGCCGTCCCCGACAGCTCAGATTGGCGTCCATCAAAGCGTGGGTGCCCTCTCCGGGCTGCTTGTCGGTAGCGGTGTTGAAGTGCAATCCGTCGCAAGGTTTGATGACGCTCTTGGGGTCTACTGCATCTTTGCCTACAACGACTTGCAAGTCGACGACCTCGTGAAATTTGTAAAGAGAGGTGGGGGGCTGCTCATTGGAGGCCAGGCCTGGGCCTGGTCTCAGCACCTTGGCAAGGAGAACGTGTTGTGTGGCTTTCCTGGCAACCTGGTGACCAGTGTTTCTGGGGTGTACTTCACTGCCAACGTGGTAGAGAAAGGAACCTTCGCCGTGTCTGAGAAAATGCCAAAAGTTCCTCTGATCACCCAGTAAGTACACTGTTTATTGCTTATTTCAATCATGGAATTGTCTATAAATATTATGGTAATGGAGTAATAGATATATTGCTTGAAGGCTGGACTACTGCAATGTGCTCCACATGGGGCTTCCCTTGATCCAGGAGCCTGTTAGTGCAGAATGCTATAGCACAATTGCTTACAGGAGTGAGGCCTTATCAGCACATGCTTGGAGATCTGCACTAGTTGCTGATTTGCTACCAGGCTAAATTCAAGATGTCACTATTAGTATACAAAATGTCAGGCTTTGGAGAATCGGCTTCCTTCCTTGTGGCAGTAGATCAAACAAAAGGAAGTCTTACCAGTTAGAATATTTAATAATCACAGCAAGAGAACAAAGGACACTTCTATAAATGGCGGTGCTCCCAATTAAGGGTCATTCCCTCCCCCTCCGTCCCTATTAATCTATGTCACTCCTACACTTTGTAATCTGAATTTGTAATGTCTGCACTTTGTGTTCTGACACTTTCTGAGCTCTGTGTGACTTTGGAGACGGGGCGAATGCTGTCCAGAGACTGTGAATCTGTTAACTCTCTCTCTCCCAGTGTTTCTTCTTCTAGCTGTTCCCCATTCAGTATTTCCCAGCTTCTGCCTTCTGAACTGTGCCCCTCTGCAAACCACTGTTCTAAATCTATACTGTCCTCCTGCTCCTGGGAAGATTCAAGATCAGGATCAGGGGGAGGGGGTGGCTCCCACCATACTTCCTCAGTGCAGCCCTCCCCAGCATGGTCCCTGACACAAAATGTAGAACCTTAGATTTGTGGCTACTGAAATTCATTCTGTTCGTTTGCACCCAGTTCTCCAATCAGTTAAGATCATATTGAATCCCAGTTCTACCTTCTACAGCATTAGCTCCCCCCACCCCCACCCCCCCAGTTTGGTGTCATCTTCAGATTGGACGAGCAACCCCTCAATTCCTTCATTCAAGTTGTTTATTAAGACATTGAAACAAGAAGCCCAGGAAAGAAGCCTGTGGCATCCCACTTGTCACTTTTTTTTGCTGGACGATGAGGAACCGTTAATGAGTACTCTTTGAGTTTGGTCAGTCAACCAGCTACAACACCTAACGGTTACCTTGTACAGGCCACATTTTACCAGCTTCTCCACAAAGGTGGCAGGATGGTGCAGTGTGTGTGTGTCTCGATTTCTCCCACAGTGTTGGAGGCATGTATACTCTTTGGGCCCCAAGATGTTGAAGATCCATCATCGCTGGTCATTGGCTAAGCCGACTAGGATTGATGGTAAATAGTGTCTGAAACATCTGAAGGGCATGAAGTTGGGGAAGGATAATTCCACCAATCACATGGAAAGTTATATCCTAAAATTAAGGACGATTACATTCTTTTGTAAACAGGCCCAAGGTAGATGTGGAGGGTGACTTCAAGATTCTTCTGAATGGCGTGACCAACTTTGACTTAAAGGACATGAGACCTTCCCACCTGCTTATCCACGGGAATCTGGCATTTCCTGTGGGCATAACTGATTCTTTCCAATCCTTTGTTGGAGCCGCATACTACGGCAGGGGACGTGTTGTGGTCGCCTCTCATGAAGAGATGCTTAACACACCATCCATGAAAACTTTCCTCCTCAATGCCATCAGCTGGGTTACTGATAGAAAGGTAGGGAAGGTTGGCGTCGGAGACCAATTGAAGGAACTTTACTCCATGCTAAATCAGGCTGGGATCCTTTGTGAGCTAACGGATCTTAAGCCTGGCTTAAGCGTATACTGTTGCACAACTTACAGTGACAGAGAGAAGGAAAGAATCCATGAATTTGTCACTGAAGGAGGTGGTCTCCTGATTGGTGGACAAGCTTGGTCTTGGGAAGACAAGCATCCTGGTACCCATGCCATTGCACAGTATCCAGGAAACAAGATACTGAAGAAATTTGGAATTGGGATCACTGGGGTCATACCTAGCGAAAGCTACCCAGCGAGACAGGCCAGCGTTCTTGCTTCGAGCTATCACTTCCGGGAAGCGCTCTTCCAATTCAAGGAACACATTCGGAGCAAGCAAGACCTGCAGCCTCCATATTCCTCATGGCTCAAGAAGCTGGGACAAGACTGTGCCACATTCCTGAGCATCCCAGCTGCCAATTCCCCCCCTCTCTCCTCAGTCCATGAGGAAATGCTGGAGCTGGTCAAGCTGAGAGGGATTCCCGAGGTCAGTGCAAACAAACCTATCAAAAGCTGCACAGATGAAGCCGTTTTGATTCAAATGGCTTTTTCGCTCTACAACAACCTTCCGGATTTTCAAAACCTAGTGCCCAGCCTGAATCCAAACCTTCCCAAGTATCCCGCAGCGCCATCACAAGTCATTCAGATCAATGGAACAAATGATGGTAAGAGATACTGTTTGCTTTGGAGCAGTTTGTTGCTTAACTAAACCAGTAAGCCATAAAAATAAATAAAAATTAACTGTGCAGCCTATGACCACCTCCTCTGATTCACCTCCATGTCCTGGTTTGGCCTTGCAGGAGACGAAGCTTGGAGAAGCACCGGCCTTTATGTTCCTCCGGCAAAGACCGTCACTTTGCTCTTTCCGCCCAACGCTGTCGGTGCTCAGCTGCAGGTGATGCTGTTTAAACATCAATCAGGGCTGTGACTACAGCTTTGAGGGGGCAACTGGGTTGAAACAATTAGCTCCTCCTTCTCTTTAAATCTCTGTCAAGAGGATTGGGACCAGGCGGCTGGGAGGATAAGGGTGGCTGATCATTTCCCCTGGTGCAGTTTTCTTGGTAACCGTTCTCCCTCCCGGTAGATTCCCCCGTCAGAATACTCAGCAAGAGCTATCTGGAAACACTCCCCTGGGGAGGGACTTGACCCTTCCCCTCCTCCCTAGGAGGAGTATTTGTTTTCCAGCTAACTTTTATTACTAAAGGTAAAGGGACCCCTGACAGTTAAGTCAGGTTGTGAACGACTCTGGGGTTGCGGCGCTCATCTCGCTTTACTGGCCAAGGGAGTCGGTGTTTGTCTGCAGACAGCTTCCGGGTCATGTGGCCAGCATGACTAAGCCGCTTCTGGCAAAACCAGAGCAGCGCACGGAAATGCTGTTCACCTTCCCGCCGGAGCGGTACCTATTTATCTACTTGCACTTTGACGTGCTTTCAAACTGCTAGGTGGGCAGGAGCTGGGACTGAGCAACGGGAGCTCACCCCATCGCTGGGATTCGAACCGCTGACCTTCTGATCGGCAAGCCCTAGGCTCTGTGGTAGATCCACTGAAATCAATGACCATGACTAACTTAGGCCCATTAATTCCAATGGGGCAAATCAGTGCTACTTTTCCAGAAACAAAAGAGGTGCCAGAACTCACCATGAACACCTCCCTTGTTCTCTTATAATGGCAATGGTATCCACTTGAGAAGTGCAGGGACTGAGCTCTGGTGAGTTCTGGCTGAAAAAAACACATACCCTGGGGCTACTCAAAAGTTAGCTGAATAGAACCCTGTTATTTCAACACAATCGGGATATTATTTATGGATTTTACTGCACACTGTGTTATTTCCATGGGATTGTTTCATTGTGTGTTTTAATTATAGATTTATTTTATTGTTCCTTTAAATATGTTTTTATATTTTGTAAATGACTTAGAAACCTATTTCTGTCGTTGGTAATACAGGAGCCGAATGCCTTTGAACTCAAACGTTTTTACTCCCGAACGATCGAAAACCGGAAGTGATTGTTCCGGTGTTTGAACGATTTTCGGAAGCCAGTTGTCCAGCGCGGCTTTGGATTGGCTGCAGGAAGCTCCTGCAGCCAGTCGGAAGCAGCGCCTTGGATTTCAAACTATTCTGGGAGTCAAACGGACTCCTGGAACGGATTAAATTTGAAAACTAAGGTACAACTGTAATAAAATAGTGGTAATAAAAATAGTAACAATAGAAAGAGCAGCATTGGGTGGTTTGTAAGAACAGGTGAATTTCTATGGGAGCCAAGCTTCGCACAACCAGGCCCCCATCTCTTGACTGATGGGCACTCCATTTGACCATCAGGCTACACCAGGCATAGGATAACTACAACTCCCATCATGCCTAGCTAACGGTACCGGTGGTCAGGAATGATGGGAATTGTAGTCTCAAAACATCTGGAGGGCTGAGTTTGCCTATGCCTGGGCTACACCTTCCAAGATGCCAGTCCCTGCCCCCCAACTCACCAGGCTCCGCTTCTGCACTTGGAAGGGCCCACTCTCACATCTAGGCCCTTATCGTACCTCACAGGGTTGTGGTAAGGATGCAGGGCGATGATAAATGAATCGTATCATGCCGAGCCCCTGAGCTAAAGAGCAGGAGAGAAATGGGGTCTTCAAAAGTCCAGGCTATAGCAAACCGCTGCCCTTGGGGCTTAAGATTTTGCATCTCCTGGTTGTTGAATCCATCATCTTTTTCTCCAGGTCCAGATTGACTGTGGTTCCGATGACCTGAGCGATGCTGAGGAGTTTCGGCGTCCTCCGGTAGTGATGAGGAGGTTTGAAGTTAAGAGCGAAAGAATGGAAGTCTCCAGCTTGTGGGGCGGCCTCTTGTACATTGTACTACCAAAGAAATCTTCAGCGGGCACCATATCAGTCACTGTCGAAGGGGCTTCCCTGGCTCCTTATTTCAAGCTTGGTAAGGGGGCTTACCTTGGAAAGAGGCAGGGGAGATATTTCGTGAGGTCAGAAATCTGTTCAAATCTAGATGTGCGGGAACCCAACTGCATCGTTACGTTCTCTCTAAGCCCGGCAAAAACACACAGATTGATATTGCCCATTCTCCCCCTCCCCTCCCCTCTGCAGTGCCAATTATAGGAAGAAAACCCTGTCCTTGCAGAGTGAAATGTTAATGAACAACACTTCCTCCCTGGGTAAATGGTAGAGCACCATCTGCTAGTGCTTTATATATCTGACTGTTCCATTTGTTTCTTTGAATGCAAATTCTATAGCCCAGCCGGGTTTTCACAAGCTGGCAGTTTTGGTGTTAGATAAACACACTTACCTGGAAATGAACTCACTTGGCAATACTCCCTTTCCCACTTCCATTTGCATCCCAATCAACAGCTGCTTTCAGGCCATTTTGTGAGGGGAAAGCTGCCTTCCTGGGGACCATTATGCTACACAGCATCTGAAATGTGTGAATGCAAAATGAAGCCCATTCAGAGCAAGGGCAAAGTTGCCCGGATCAATTTGCCTTTACTCGGAATGCACCATCAGACCATCTGAGGCTCACCTTCCACAAGATTGTTGCCAGGGCGCTCTTCTCAGGGGTGGATGTGCTGGCAAAAACCTCTCCATCCTATGTTGTTGTTGTTGTCCTGCTCAGCACAGGGAGATGCAGTTAACCAGCATTACTTTTTGAAAACGTTGCGTTTAGGTGAGACGAGCCTATCTGCCTGGAATGACATCCGCCACTTCCCTGCTCCTTGGGCCGAGTTAGAAACAGAGAATATCATCTTCACAGTGCCCTCAAAAGATGTCCGTACAATGGACAATCTAATGGACATGCTCAGTATCTGGGGCGAGATGATGAAAGCAGTGGCCAAGTTAGCATCTGTCCCTCCTGTTTTCTCCAGGCCAGAAAGAATAGTGGAAGATGTCCAAATATCTGGTGGTAAGTATAAACCCATTCATAGATGCATGGATGCAAACTGAGATTTCCACAACCCTCCTGTCTTTAAATAAACAATCGCTGAGTTCTGTAAAAATGTCCTCAGAGATGTGTTTGAGCTGCAGACTTACACCGGCTTTCACCATCATGGCTTCCACAATGAATCTTTGTGCTTTGGTGAAAAGACAGCTAGATATCACCCATAATCAATTCCCCTTTTGGTGGGGGGGGGATGAAGGATCAATGGTTAAATTATTTGAAAGCCTGCATAGCAGAAGTAAGGTAAAGGGTAAAGGGTCCCCTGACCATTAGGTCCAGTTGTGGACGACTCTAGGGTTGCGGCACTCATCTCGCTTTACTGGCTAACGGAGCTGGCGTACAGCTTCTGGGTCATGTGGCCAGCATGACTAAGCCACTTCTGGCGAACCAGAGCAGCCCATGGAAACGTTTACCTTCCCACCGGAACAGTACCTATTTATCTACTTGCCCTTTGATGTGCTTTCGAACTGATAGGTTGGCAGGAGCAGGGATCAAGCAATGGTAGCTCACCCCGTAGTGGGGATTCGAACCGACCTTCTGATCGGCAAGCCCTAGGCTCTGTGGTTTAACCCACAGCACCACCCGCATAGCAGAAGTACTCGAGCACAAAACTTACCCCTTTGTTTTCAGTGGAGAACAAGATCTTACCATCTTATTTCAGGGGTTGCTAATAAGTCCCATTTGTAAGCTCCGTATCCTGAAACTGCAGAGATACTACCTAAAAAATAATAATTCCAACCATGGACATTTTTGCAACTCGCAGTTACTTTAAAAGTAGCGACACTTTTCTGGTTCTGTTGTACCTTACTGTTCCTTTGTGAATCCCCTTGAATATAAATATTTCAAAATGCAACGCACAGTGGCGGAGTAAGGCTCCGCGGTACCCGGGGCAGCAAAGGAAACGCCCCGGGGGCGGGGCGTCGTGACATCACATTGTGACGTCATGACGCTCCGCCCCCAGGGCGGTTCCGGGGGTGCCGGCTCCGCTTCTGCAGCCCTCTTTTAAGCCGAAGAGCTCGCTTTTAAGCTCTCCGGCTCAAAAGGAGGCTGTGGAAGCGGCGATCCGATGACAGAGTGCGCCTGCCTGTGCAGGCGCACTCCGTCGTCGGGCCGTGCGCTGCCGCTCCCAGGGTGACGGAGGGAGCGGCAGCGCATGGGAATGGTGGGAGGGGCTGCCTCTTGTTGCCCCCACCCGCCGCTTCTCGCCCCTGTCGCCCGGGGGCGTACCGCCCCCACCGCACCCCCCTAGCATAAACCACGGCAATACAATTTATTTTGAAGTCTTTGGGGTACACGTATGTGATTTCTCCACAATGAATTTCTTCATCTTCTGTGCGGAAGGACGAGTCTGTCTTATGAGTCTCCCCTGCCCCAAATCTCCCAGCAGGTGGGATGCATGCCGGCTATCCGATCATGTCTGATGTGACCGTGTCAGTGAAGATCACAGATAGGCAAATGTACACTGAGGGGGCCTGGGATGCTCTCCGAGAACTGGGTCACAACCAGCAGAGGAGTGGGTGGGACTTCCCACCCCACACCACAGATGCCACCTGCTATCTCTGGTCCATCTATGTCAATGAAACTGTGCTAGATATCCCAAGAGAGAAAGCCCACCCTGATCTTGACCCCAATGTGAGGAAGAAGAGGGTGAAGGACTATATCCAAGGTGGAGCTCAGCTGAAGGACTTCACGGCGTGGACTGCGCTGGAACCCTATTTACAGGTAAATAAGCGGCTGCCCTAGACCTTGGAACCTTTAGCCCAGTGCAGCCTTCGCCAACCAGCAGCAGAAGCTTCTCCGACCAGCCCTGTTGCTGTAGCCAGGTGGAAATGCAATTCTCCCTGCGCATGAGATTGCTAGGCTCTTTCATTCCTTCTTGACATGGTTTCAGGTACACTGACAGGCAAGGGAGTTCCCCCCTCCTTCCAGTAGCTTCCGATAAGAAGTAACGAGCCTCTGGCAGGTTTTAGTTCGTTTTATTTACAACATACTGAGAGCAGCATCAAGCTGCCCTCCCCATGGATGGCAGTTGCTTACTCTGAATCCCCTTCCACAGCAAGAAGTGTGCCACCAGCCACCTGTCCCTCCCCTGCGCTTCTGTTGTTCCCGGACCCTTTCATTCCTTCAAGTTTGGGGAGAGGGAGGGACTTCCGCACCACTCTTGATTGAATAATCTCCTAAACGCTTCCTTCCTCCTGGTTGCCTAGCTACTATCTCAAAGCTGTCCAGCTCTTCCCCTGACTGTGCAGCCTCTGAATCTGCTGGTCTCTCTGCTTCTAGGAACATGTAAAGTGTGTGGGGGGGAATCCTCCCCTCCCCCTCTGTTAGCGGCTGCTCTGTCTGTGCCTGAATTCCCCCATATTTGGAGTCAGACCAGTCTCTGGCATCCGATTCAGACCAGGCAGACACACAAGCTCATATCCAACCATGCAATACTCAGGGTATGATATCTTGTCACCTGTCGATTTAAGTGTGACACCCCAGAATTACGGATGCCATCCTGGCTTCTGAATGGATCCCGCAACATCCCGTTTTTCAGTCTGGCTCTCTGAGTCAGTTGGCTTCCCACGAGAGCTCGGGACCAAAAAACAAGTCCCCGTTTTGATCAGTGGCATGTTGGAGGGTATGGGGTATGTCAGAGTACATCGAGGTGTTGCTCATGAGTGACGACAGAGTCTTCTTTCGCTAAAGACTACTTTATTGTGCATAACTATTTACAGTGCAGAGCTAGCTAAAAACATGAACGCTCAGTCACTTGCAGAATCCGGAAGTGCCCCTCTCCTGTTTCACGCCCAGCACCAAAGCCTTGGCACCCTGAAACGATGTCTTCTGCGTCCCCTGACCCCCCGATGCTGTGCTGGCGCCGGAAGCTGCAACTCCCCCTCTGATCGCCTCTGGCTGGCGTTACTGGGTCTCTGCCCAGCATCCCTGACCCTCTGCTGCTCCTCCTCCTCCTCTTCCGCGGGAGAGAGCTCTGGCGATGGGCTTTGAGAGGAGTCAGGTGACAACAGTGGCTGGGGCTCCCTGTACCTGAGCAAGACCTCCTCTCGAGGAGGTCCCCTACCCTGATCCTCCCCACGAGGAGGATCTCCTTTCCCACTCTCCCTGCAAGGAGTACTCCCGCCAGGGGTCTCCTCACGAGTAGGACCTCCACACGGGCTCTCATTGTGAGAAGGGTAGATTCATTAAAATCCACAGTCTTAAATTTACTCCCATCCATTGATTTCAGTAGATTGACACCGAGTATTACTGATTTGGAATCAGCCCTTATGGCTGAATGTGTGAATGAGACCTCCAACTAAAGAGCCTCGGGGCAGAATTCAGGAGCAGGATGAGAGAGCTGGCCACACCCAGGGGGATTTTGTTGATGCCCCCCTCCCAATACAGACCTTCCTCCGTACCCCAACTTTCCATACCATACTGCAAACTGCTTAATAAATATCCCCTTAATTGTAAAAGGGAGGCAGGATGCCAGCAGGGCTGTGCTTTGAGAAACGGGACTTTCTCAACGTTCCTCGGATATGTCTCACATATTCAAGTGCCAAAGGTACAGCTTGGATTTTAAACCCAGAAGTCAGAATTAAGCTGGCTCAGGCCGCAGTGCTGCAAAGCCTAACTTGGAAGTTACATCTGATTGAACTGGGTGGGATTCAGGTCTGAGTAGGCACGCAGAACGTTCCATCTTCCCAGGGACTTCTGGGAAATGTAGTTCAGTGAGAACTTAGGAGCATTGTCGCTTCTGGCGCCAGAATGGCATTGTACCTGGGAAATGGGGAGAAAATTGCAAGCTCAGGGTCGCCCACAATTATCCGACACTTCTGTCCCACATTGTCAATAATAATAATAATAATAATAATACACTGCAATTTTAATGCTCTGCCCATCTGGCTGGGTTTCCCCAACAACTCTAGGCATAGGCCTACACTTTATTTTGCCTCACCGCTTTCCCCAGGAAAACCCATTTTAAAATGCTGAATAAGAACAAATGGCAAAGACATCACCTTGCCGACAAAGGTCCGTATAGTTAAAGCTATGGTTTTCCCAGTAGTGATGTATGGAAGTGAGAGCTGGACCATAAAGAAGGCTGATCGCCGAAGAATTGATGCTTTTGAATTATGGTGCTGGAGGAGACTCTTGAGAGTCCCATGGACTGCAAGAAGATCAAACCTCTCCATTCTTAAAGAAATAAGCCCTGAGTGCTCACTAGAAGGACAGATCCTGAAGTTGAGGCTCCAGTACTGGCCACCTCATGAGAAGAGAAGACTCCCTAGAAAAGACCCTGATGTTGGGAAAGATGGAGGGCACAAGGAGAAGGGGACGACAGAGGAGGAAATGGTTGGACAGTGTTCTCGAAGCTACTAACATGAGTCTGACCAAACTGAGAGGCAGTGAAGGATAGGCGTGCCTGGCGTGCTCTGGTCCATGGGGTCACGAAGAGTCAGACACGACTGAATGACTGAACAACAACAACAACAACAATCATCTGGGGAACCCTGAAAGGAAGAAGGCTGACATCCTGGGGAGTTGTGTTTTCTGTAGTGTTATTTGCAGCGGTAAAAAATTCTTTTTGTTGTTGTTGTTTTTGTGGGGAGAGCCTTAAAGTGTTGACCTGTGCATAGAAACAAAGTCAGGGTGAGTTCCGAGTGGTCACAAAATGCTGTGGGGTTTTTTGTTTTTTTTTAAAGGGAAGGGAGGAATACTGGAAAAAGAGTGTGTGCGTTTGGGATCCCAAAGAACTGTACTTCATCCCATGGGTGCAGCTAAGGGGAGGGGCAGCTGCCCCCCTAACAAAAGGCCTGCCCCCCCCCACAAAAATCCTGGCTACTCTCAGGCTTCATCCTGAGCCCTTTTGTTGCTGGTCTCATTTGTTCTCAACAGTAGGAGTGGGGAGAAGCCTGGGAACTATATAAATGGTGAAAACTGCTACTCTTTTAGGTAGCATAATTATAAGCCTGCAGAGAGCCAGGGAATGCAGCATGGAAATTGTTCTGAAGTCCTTAGGAAAGGGACTGAATATATACATATTTCTTCAGTTGCAGGAGGCCTTTGGTTGGGACTCCTACACCCGCATCTTCGCCGAGTACCAAAAGATAACCTCCATCCCAAACGACAACACCTCCAAGATGAATCAGTGGGCGATACGCTTCTCTACGGAAGTGAAGAAGGACCTGGGCCCTTTCTTTAAAGCCTGGGGGTGGCCGATTGAGGATAAGCTCCTTCAGGAGCTGGCCAGATCCTTCAATCCCTGGGCAGAGGATCCAATGAAGGAGTACGAAAAGTCCTGAGGAAGCGCAAGTGAAGCCAACAGGGGTCGAAACTGACTAAACACAATGAGCTTGCACAAAAGCGACCCCTCGCAACATGAATTCCTTTGCCAGCTAATGATGATACGGAGCAGTTTATTTGGCTGCTGCTGCTGTTGCTACCTTTAAAAAAAATAAGCACCTCTTGTTGAGATGCCATTTAGTGCTGTACCTGAAGGAGCCTGGTTTATGGGCCTCTCCAGACTGGTGTTTTACCGCTGGTGTATTCTGCAGCCGTGGTGCAGCACGTTTAGCAAAGCTAAGCAGGGTCTGGTGTGGTTTCAAATTGGATGGGGGACTTGCGTGTTGAGAATATACACACAGTGTGTGTGCATGTGTGTGTATATATATATCAATTTCACCACAAATTTAAAAACATTTCACAGAAACAAATACAAAGGAATAACCACAACCACAAAAAGTAAAAAAAAAAACAACCACAAAAAATAAAAAGAAAAAGGTAGGACTAAGCGTATACTCGTATAAATAACTTCTTCCAATGCAAAGGAGATACAAACAAAGGAAACAAAAAGCAATAATTAATTCTAGTTACATATTATTCAACTTATTTACTTTCCTATGCAAGGCGTGTTGAGATTTATGCATTGCAGGGGGGTTGGACTTGATGACCCTTGGGGTCCCTTCCAGCTCTACAATTCTATGATTCTATGACACAATAATAGTGCATTGGTGGGGGGATTTTTTCTGCTTTATTGTTTTACTTTTGGATTATTTTTAATTGAATTTTAAATGTGTTAATGTAAACCTACGGGGGAGAAAATCATGTTAACAAAAGAAGAATCTTTGGGGTGCACAAGACAGACATATCAGCCTCATGAAATGAAGGGATTTGAATCAAAAAAGTGTGTCATTGGTGTGCTTATAGTATTTAAGAACACATTTTACCAGGGAAAACTAAAAAGGTGAAATCTGCATATAACCGCTCCATAAAGCCACCAAGGTCACATATATATAAAACTCTCTTTCCTATTTAGGTATTACAGAAAAGTCTCCCTTATACTTTCAAATTGCTCTTTCTTAGCAGTTCCCCTAAGCACACAGTACTGACAAACTAAATGTTCAGAAAAAGCCATGCCCCAATTTTTTTGTCTAACCAACCATTCATGCTGAATACAGATGTTTTCCAATGGCTGGTCAAGTAAATCCCATCAAATACAACAGCAGTGTCTTCTGAGTAACCAACCATAGGGTTGTGTTGTAAGATGGGCAGAATTTATACAGCGCAATGTTGATAACAACAGTAAAACTGCTACCACCTAGAAACACGTCGTATGTTTCATTTTATTTAACAAGATTTGTGTACAGCTTTTAAAAAAGAGATATCTGCTTTTTTTTTTTTTTTTTTAAAGGACATCATCTCAATTCACCACCAATTTCTTGTAAGAACTTCACAACCTGTGAACTGGCAGTGAGAGGACTTTGTGAGCATCTTTGGTTGGGAGACGATTTTACACACCCTTCTTCTATCTTGGGGATAAAACCAGCTCTCCCTGCAACCAGCTGCACACTAGTTACAGGACCCATTGAAAAGATCCACTTTCTTCTTCCCATAAAGCTCAGCTAGGATTTTCTGGAGGGTCTCCAAACTGTATTCCTTGACTTCATTCTCGCTGTTTTTCGCAAGGGCAGCCCAGGATTTTCTGTGCTGGTTATCGAGCACACAGCAAGCCGCCGACCAGATGTGGCTGGGCTTATTGACCCTGAGGTCCGAGATATACGTGTCCCCAGGCACAGCTCCCACGAGGACGTACATATCAAGGCAAGCCTGGGCTTCTTTCTTGACGCGGCTCTCGTGGTCGGCCCAGGCTTCTTCGTTCAGCTTGCTAAACTGGGGCACGATATTGGTCAGGGTGGAAGTGGCCGCTCTGCTGTCTTCATCCGGTTGATGGCTCACTGGGTTCAAGTGCCCCTTTTCAATGCTCAAGGCCTGCGCATAATCGTCGAAAGTGGCCTGGCTCTTCTTAATCGCTGCGGCAGCAACGTTGGTTTCACGCTCGTCTTCCATGCTCTTCCCCAAAGTGGGATCTACGAGCTGAAAAACAGCAAGGAAAATAGGTCAACCGTTCCCTGCTCGGACATGCAGTGGAACCAAACCTTTGAGACTGAAGGCTACATCCACTCCGTAAAGCACTATTGTGTACTTTCGACAGTCTTGATTTCCCGCAAAGGTTTCTGGGAACCGTAGTTTGTTAAAGATGCTGAGAGTTGTTAGGAGACCCCCTATATTCCCCCCCCCAGAGCTACGATTCCCAGAGCCCACGGGGAAGAGGGATTGATTGCTAAGCCACTCTGAGAATTGTGCAGAAAGCAGTGGTAATAGGTTGCACACACATTAACTTTTACTCAGAGTAGACCTATTGAAATCAATGAGTATAAATAATATTTTATTATTTATACCCCAACCATCTGACTGGGTTGCCCCAGCCACTCTGGGCAGCTTAAACATATATAAAACATACTAAAATATCAAACTTCCTGATACAGGGCTGCCTTCAGATGTCTTCTAAAAGTTATGTTGCTCTTTATCTCCTTGGCATCTGATGGTACAGTGTTCCACAGGGAGGGCGCCACCACCTAGAAGGCCTTCTGCCTGGTTCCCTGTAACTCTGCTTCTTGCAACGATTAAGGAAGGTTCGTTCATTTTAACGGGTCTACTCTTTGAGTAAAAGCTAGTTGGGCACAACCTAATAAGCACAAATGCATTTGTTTATAAAAATGGTTGTATACCACAATTTCATAAAGTGTATCAAATAAGTTTATAACAACTATATACGTACATAATAAAATCACGTAAATAACTGGAACAGATTCCCAGCTAATTATTGCATAAAACGTTTATCTCCGTTGTCCACTTAAGCCTGTCGGCAAAGAAACATTTTAAGCTGATGTTTAAAGGTTAATCTATAGAAGACGCCTGCTGAATCTTGCAGGAGCAGTGATCCTGGGAGGGGGGCTACCTGGTGTTGCTAAACTACAACTCCTATCGGCCCTAGCAAGCGAGAATGATGGGAGTTGTAGTTCAGCCACCGGTGACACTGGTTCCCCGAACCTGCTCTGTTGGATGGCGTTCCACAGGGATGGGACGGCGACACTCAAGACTTAAGTTTTGTGTCACTGTCAGTTGAGCCTCACCAAATATGGTGCAGAAAACAGGTGGCAAACAGGAAGGTCCTTTTGGATCGGGCAGGTGAGAAGTCCCCTTACCTGCGGCTCTATCATCCACCCTTGATATCTGTGTCCCTTCCCAGGTTTACACTTGTAAGCCGAGTAGATGGGGATCCGCTTCTCGCGGTCGTACATCGTGGCAAAGCGATAGGCGTTCTTGTAGAACTGGCAGATCTTGGCTTCCCTGGGTGGCGTCAGAGACTCTCCGGGGGGCATCTTGTCCAAGAAGAACTCGAGGCAGTTTTTAAAATCCTGAACCACCTCTCCCTTTGCGGCCGTGAGAAAATGTGCAGTCCCGTAGAGGAGGAAAGGAAACAACATTGCTCAGCTGTTTTTACTGTCCTGTAGGTACTGTCCGAAACCTAGAGGTATCAGAAGCTGTGCTAGAGGCGGTGATTCAATGGTCACTGTTGGGATCTTATAAAGAAGAGGTCAGCAAGAATTTGTCCCCGGGGTTTTGTTTTTTGTGTGTGTGAAAATGTCAGATGTGGCAGAGAAACTGGGGTGGGTTGGTGCAGGGATATCAAAAATGCAAAGGCAGCCGTGAGTCTGATAAGGAACATCAGAGTCACTCCCTCTCTGAGCTTACCCACAATTTGCAATTCAAACCGGACAGTGGGAATACAAATCCCTGTTTGAATTTGCACACCAGAGGTATTGATAAGGCACAGGAGGGGGGGAGGAAGATATGTAATGTGTTTGTTGTTAACGTGGTCTGCTTCTGCTGAATTTTGAAGTCACTGCAGCAGACAACATGGGAGTTTTCTTGGCAGGGATACTGGAGTGGCTTGCCGGTTCCTGCTCCTGCTTGCCGGAGTGCTCACTGGAAGGACAGATCCTGAAGCTGAGGCTCCAATACTTTGGCCACATCGTGAGAAGACTCCCTGGAAAAGACTCTGATGTTGGGAAAGATGGAGGGCACAAGGAGAAGGGGACGACAGAGGATGAGATGGTTGGACAGTGTTCTTGAAGCTACCAACATTAGTTTGACCAAACTGCAGGAGGCAGTGGAAGACAGGAGTGCCTGGTGTGCTCTGATCCATGGGGTCACGAAGAGTCGGACACAACTAAATAACTAAACAACTAATAGGAGACACCAGAAATAACTTCCTAATGTTTAGTTGGAATCTCCTGTCTTCTAATTTGAATTTTTTGGCTTGGGTCCTCCTCTCTGGAGGAGCAGAAAACCAGCTTGCTCCATCCTCCATGGGGAAGCCCTTCAGCTATCTGGAGACGGCTATCTTATCACCTCTGCCTTCTCTTCTCCAGGCTAAACACGGCCAATAAAATTATTTTGAGTTTCTTTAACTTACCTACTGATAAGACATCTCCTTCTTCAGTAGATAGGTATTCAGACAGCTGTTAACAGCTGCAGTTTTTGACAGGGAGCAGCAGCCCATCCTGATTTTGATGTTTATCTGTCACATCAACCGAGTGGTTTTACTTTTTGCTTGCGGTGAACTTCAAAGCAGTGGGAGGGTGGGGTGCCTCTGGGGTAGAGATGCTGCCTCTAAGCATGCCCCCAAGCAGAAAGGAAGGGACTTGGCTCAGCGGAGGTACATCTGTTTTGCATGAAGTTCCAGCTAGATCAGTTGCTGCCTCTGAGGTTCACTGGAGCAGATTTTTTGGTCGCAGACTGTTCCCCCTCCCATTGCATCCAGTCCTACTTCCAGCCTTTTTTAAAACTGTGAATAATTTAATTCAGCCATGGCCAAACTCGGCCCTCCAGCTGTTTTGGGACCACAACTCCCATCATCCCTGGCCACTGGTCCTGTTAGCTTGGGCAGTGTTTTTCAACCTTTTTTGGGCAAAGGCACACTTGTTTCATGAAAAAAATCATGAGGCACACCACCATTAGAAAATGTTAAAAAAATTAACTCTGTGCCTATATTGACTATATATAAAGTAATTTTTCAATTTTTCCCACGGCACACCAGGCAACATCTCGTGGCACACTAGTGTGCCGCGGAACAGTGGTTGAAAAACACTGAGCTAGGGATGATGGGAGTTGTAGTCCCAAAACAGCTGGAGGGCCAAGTTTGGCCATGCCTGGTTTAATTGAACAAAATAAAGTAGAAATAAAAAGCGGATGAAGAAGAAAAGTTTTATCGTCATATATGCAAACAACTACAATTTACCGTTGCCTAGGATATAAGCATATAAAAGCTATTATTATCATCCAAATACATATATGTTCATAACCTACTATATTTTTTATAAACATGTTCCAAATGTCATTATACTTGTCCAGAAGAAGTCTACACCTGTAAGCAATCTGTCCATAAGTTGCGAGTATTTTCATATCTCAAAATCCATTGACCAAAAAGGAGAAATAGATTTATCTTTCCAATGCATCAATCTCTGTCTTTGGGCCTGCAGCAAGGGCATGAAGAATCAATTTACGTTGCCCAGTTGTACAATACAATAGGTACGTAACATTTTCCTCTGGCCTGTTTCCAGTCTTGTGTATGTGTGTGAATGTTAAAAACTTTGGGGAGATTTATAGGAGAGAATCTGGAAGCTCAACAATTCTCCCCTGCATATGCACCCTTTTGTTCCCACATTCATATTACAAGAAAAACGTGAGAGTCAAGAGCCTGGCATTTTGTCCTCTTAATATGCAATGCCATTGAGTTTATTCGACCCATTGGTGTGATGTTTTTCGCCAGGCAAAACCAGGCCTGTCTGGTTTTCTAATGCGGCAGCTAATTCGGGGATGGAGAATCAGTGGTCCTCCAAATGTTGTTGAACTCCCATCATCCCTGAGTATTGGCCATCATGCCCAAGGCTATTGGCCGTTTGTAGTCCAACATCTGAAGAACCACTGGTTCCCTATCCCTGAGCTAATAAAATAAAATAAAGGCAAAGGACTCCTGAATGGTTAAGTCCAGTCAAAGGCAACTATGGGGTTGTGGCACTCATCTCGCTTTCAGGCCGAGGGAGAAGAAGAGTTTGATATCCCGCTTTTCACTACCCGAAGGAGTCTCAAAGCGGCTAACATTCTCCTTTCCCTTCCTCCCCCACAACAAACACTCTGTGAGGTGAGTGGGGCTGAGAGACTTCAAAGAAGTGTGACTAGCCCAAGGTCACCCAGCAGCTGCATGTAGAGGAGCAGAGACACGAACCCGGTTCCCCAGATTACGAGTCTACCACTCTTAACCACTACACCACACTCCCTCTCAGAGGGAGCCGGCATTTGTCCACAGACAGCTTCTTGGGTCATGTGGCCAGCAGGACTAAAGCACTTCTGGCACAACAGAGCACTGTGATGGAATCCAGAGCGCACAGAAACGCCGTTTACCTTTCCGCTGCAGTGGAACCTATTTACTCAAACTGGTATGCTTTCGAACTGCTAAGTTGGCAGAAGCTGGGACAGAGCAACGGGCGCTCACCCCGCCGCACGGATTCAAACTGCTAACCTTCAGATCGGCAAGCCCAAGAGGCTCAGTGGTTTAGACCACAGTGCCACCCGCTCCAATGCCCCTGAACTAATGCATCAATTCAGCATGGAAAGGCAACGTAGATCAGCTCTGAAATGGACTCGTCAACTTTTGCCATGTGCAAAGGAGAAAAAAAACCTTTCTCCTTGGCTTGGCACCCTCCTCCCTGCATTTTCTTCTTTTCATAGGCTGAAGGTGTACATTGAGTTTGCATGGCCTCAGGGAACTCTGCTTATTTGGCTACAAAAAATAAAATAAAATAAATTCCGACTTACTTGAAAACTTTACTAGCACATATTCCATACTTTTAACGTTCTCCTAACGAGAGGTCGGATAGCACTACAGATATGTACTTTTGTATCAGTTTAGTGTGAGCAAGTGCATTCCACGACGGGAGGTTTTGTAAGCGGTTTTCAGCCACCCCCAACTTGATTGCTTCCAGTCCCACCCAGTATGAGCATACAGGGTGCAGCTGAGGGGAACTGGAGATCCAAAACACTTCGGAGATATTTGGGAAGGTTGTTTGGGATGCCTCTAATCCCCCCTTGCAATGGCAGCAACCTTTTGTAGCATGTTGTTGTTGTTCAGTTGTGTCCGACTCTTCGTGACCCCATGGACCAGGAGCACTCAGGACTGATTTCTTTAAGAATGGATAGGTTTGATCTTCTTGCAGTCCATGGGACTCTCAAGAGTCTCCTCCAGCACCACAATTCAAAAGCATCAATTCTTCGGTGTTCAGCCTTCTTTTATGGTCCAGCTCTCACTTCCGTACATTACTACTGGGAAAACCATAGCATATGTAGCATAGCTAGCTAACTTAATAATAATAATAATAATAATAATAATAATAATAATAATAATAATAATTGTACCCTGCCCATCTGGCTGGGTCCCCACAGCCACTCTGGGCGGTTTCCAACAAATATTAAAATACATTAAAAGATTTTTCAGGCTGCAATACCCTTGATCAGTGTTTTTCAACCACTGTTCCGCGGCACACTAGTGTGTCGCAAGATGTTGTCTGGTGTGCCGTGGGAAAAATTGAAAAATTCAAGAGAATTACTTTATATATAGTCAATATAGGCACAGAGTTAAATTTTTTAACATTTTCTAATGGTGGTGTGCCTCGTGATTTTTTTCATGAAACAAGTGTGCCTTTGCCCAAAAAAGGTTGAAAAACACTGCCCTTGATCACCTTGCCTGGCAGTAAGGCCCATTTAACTCAATGGGGTGTCTCCTGAATAGGCAGGCATGTAAAGGTCTGTGCCAACTTCCCATGCTGAAGAATGCACTGGGACCCTGGTTCCTTGCTTAGCCTCAGTGCCAATGATTTAACATTTTGAAAGACTCTCTAATCCTGAGTCAGGTCACTCACTATTCCTGCTAGCTCAGGGCCAAATGTGATTCTGATGTCCCTTTGCATTTACAACACAGGCTTTTTTTTTCTTTTTTAATGTAAAGTGCATCAGCTGCAGGGCTGATAAACAGGATTTACTCTCTGTGTAGTTCCCCTTTCCCAAGTGATGCGTAATTTTTTTCGGAGACACCGTTGATGGAATCTTTCAAGGAGCTGGATTTGGCATTTATAAGTGGACCATGTTTCACAAGCATACAGTAAGGTTGGTAGTATGACAGCTTTGTAAATAAGCATTTTGGTTTCCCTGTGAATGTCCCTTTACCGTTACCTCATTGCTATAGTAGTTGTATGACTTGCTCTACCCCAGCAGGTCCCAGGGTGGGCTCAGCAACTTAATATTCAGTTTTCAAAACACTTTTTTAAAACAGTTGAAACAAATGAGGAATAGGATATTATTACAACACCATTTGCTTTTTTAAAAAATCTGCATATTAAAACCAAAGGTGCATTTTAATGGAACATGAGGTGGTCATCAACTAAGCTATTAATGGATGTCTCTCCCTGTTCCCCTCAGAGTTGCAATTCGCAGAGAGGCAACTCTGGAAATTGTAGCTCTCTGAAGCACCCTAACAACTCCCTGCACCCTTAACAAACTACATCTCCCAGGATTCTTTGCAGGAACCCACAACTGCTTAAAGTGGTATCCTAGTGCTTTGAATGTATGGGATGAACGCAACCAGAATTATATTTTCCTGGGAAGAGGGAATATTTCTTTAAACCTGACACACCACACAGAAATGCATGGACTGAGGTGGACAGAGCAATAGCAGGCAAGCAACCTATTTATGAATCACTCAAAAATAGCAGTAATATCTGCTCCCAGCATTCACTCACAAGGGCACTTGGCTTTTGCTTTGTCAGGTGGAGGAGGATCAAGGCAAAAGCATAAAAAATAAATCCTCGTCTTGTTCAAACAGTATAATTCCAAATCTCTTTATTTTGTGGAGCTTGGGCGCCCTCTTGTGCCTAAAGGCTGTCACTTACCCACAGCAGCAACAACAACAACAGCACAGCAATTGACAGCACGTCAGGTTGCTGCTTTTAAATGGAAAAACAAACAAACCACTGTTGCTATTTTGTGCAAGGTACATTTTGTCTGTTTTGCTTTCCGTGCTTTTTGAAACAGCGGGTTCCTTTGCCAGAAGCGACAGAGCCTAGGGAGTACGCACGTCTTTGTAGGAGGAATGTGCCGAGACAGAAGATGCGCTCTGTGTTTAATGAGCTGAGGGCCAGGCAGGGAGAGCTGGGGACCACATACCTGAAGGAGCGTCTCCACCCCCATCGTTCTGCCCTGACACTGAGGTCCAGCTCCGAGGGCCTTCTGGCGGTTCCCTCCCTATGAGAAGCAAAGCTACAGGGAACCAGGCCAAGGGCCTTCTTGGTAGTGGCGCCTGCCCTGTGGAATGCCCTCCCACCAGATGTCAAACAGATAAACAACTATCTGACTTTTAGAAGACATTTGAAGGCAGCCCTGTTTAGGGAAGTTTTTAATGGGAGGGGTATGAATGAATGAATGAATATTTGCAAACCTGAGATTTCCCTTGGGAGGTTTCCCTCCTTCATTGGAAGTTTTTAAGCATAAGTTTGATGGCCATCTGTCACAGATGCTTTAGCTGAGATTCCTGCCTCACGGGTTGGACTAGATGACCCTTGGGTCCCTTCTAAATCTACAATTCTATGTCTACCTAAAACCCTGAAGATCCACGGACAGTACAGATCTATATCTACAGTGGTGCCCCGCTAGACGAAAATAATTCGTTCTATGAATTTTTTCGTCTAGCGGTTTTTTCGTCTAGCGAAGTGGCAATGACAGCTGCGCTCCGCTAAACGAAAAAAAAAAAGACGAAAATTTTTCGTCTTGCGAAGCAGCCCCATTGACTTTTTCGTCTTGCGGGGCAGCTTCCGCTAGACGAATGCCGTTCGTCTAGCGAGTTTTTCGTCTAGCGAGGCACCACTGTATCTTTCTATTGCATGTATATATCCCACCTTTTTGTCCAAGGTACCCAAGGTGAGGGAGGTGAGACTTAAGAGGCAGTGACTGGCCCAAGGTCACACTCAGTGAGCTTCATGGCCGAGTGGGGATTCAAACCCTTGTCTCCCCAAAGTCCCAGTCAAGCACTCCAACCACTACACCACGCTGGCTTCATATTAAAAACCAATCAAACGTTTCACATGAATGTGACAGTGGTTGGGGGGGGACGTTTAGGAGCATAAAGCGACAATTGCCCTAAACTGGCGTGGATATTTGGATCCATGCTTATCTATACAGAAGTTTTGTTGGAATGATGGGATGGAGATGCTGGCAGAATATGGACCCTTCTTAAAGGCTTGGCTGCTGCATGAAAGAGCAGCACCAGAGGGCAGCAAACCCTCAAAGATTTTAGCTGCATGTTGGGATGAGAACATAGCTCAGGAGTAGAGCACATTTTTTGCACATTAATTCTTGGTAGCACCAGCTCAAAGGATCTTCTAGTAGCAGGGGTAGTGGTCCAAAATCCTCTGGGACGTGTGTAGAGAAGGGCAACCAAGATGATCCAGGGCCTGGGAGCCAAGCCCGATGAGGAACGGTTGAAGGAGCTGGGCATGTTTAGCCTGGAGGAGACTGAGAGGAGATATGATAGCCACCTTCAGATATCTCAAGGGCTGTCACATGGAAGAAGCTTGTTTTCTCCTGCTCCTGGAGGCTAGGACTCGAACCAATGGCTTCAAGTTACAAGAAAGCAGATTCCGACAAAACATCAGGAAGAGCGTTCTGGCAGCAAGAGCTGTGGGACAGTGGAATAGACTCCCGTGGAAGGTGGTTGGATTCTCTAGTCAGGGGTTCCTTAGTTGAGATTCCTGCATTGCAAGGGGTTGGACTAGGTGTCCCCTGCAACTCTACGATTCTATTATTCTAGGCAGGTTCTTGCAAAGAATGGGAATAGTCTTTTTGAGGTGGGAATAGCCTTCCAGTAATCGGCACCTCACACAATCTTTTGATTGTCTGCAGATCGCAACTCAACCTTCTTACTTGACATTATGATGGATTCCTTTCATGTAACAAGACAATTCTGCAACTTTCGAAAGGGAAAATAACGGCAGGTACAATTTATGCTGCGGTTGATTTGCAAACTGCGCTGCAATCTTTATTGCACTGGTCCCCACAACAGCCTTGCGAGGTAGGCTGCTCCTTACAGATGAGAACTGACATCTCCCAGTTTCAGCCACCGTCTCCTGACCTTAAAGCAGACCTTCAAACCCAGGGTTTTTTTTTTTTGCAGTTCCAGCTCTCCAACCAACTGAAGCACACAATTTATTTGAAATACAGTTGCAACTTTGGATCGGCTAACACGGTGCTCTTCCCCAATCACTATAACCGATTTCAAATGGTGCTAGAAAGAGGAATAGACTCTGAACACCAGAAGAAATCAGTCATCCTCTTAAAGGGGTTACTGGAACCTGTAGATGTTGATGCTAATGTAATATGTGCTGGGAATATTGAAAGTATATAGATGCTGAACGAGCGAAGATTCCACTGTGTAAGTCTAATCAAACACTTTCACATTTTAATATGCTATTGGATATGACTGACAAAGCTACGGCAGGAGTCCTTTACACCAGCCAATTCAATTTCCTTTGAATTGTTGCAGCATATCCCAAGTTATCTGCACCCATTCTGAAGGCTACCTCTCTTCTGCTTATAACACATGCTTTGTTGAATCGTTGTTCCAATTTGTGCTTTTACTTGCAAACAAACCAACAAACAAAAAATTAAGACTCTTACTAATGTGCGTAACAAACCGCTTTAAGGTTTCTGCTTTTGTAATCAAGCAGTATATGAATTTTGTTAAGCAAATCATTAGAATATCCCAGAGAAAAGGTCCAGACAGAAATGGGATTCTAAATGGGCTCTCACTTATTTCCTCACCAAGCAAACCTTGCTCTGTTCAACCCCCCCCCTTGCAACTTTACTATAATCTGAGCATCTTAATCTCTCTTTTTAACCAGTTCCCTAGGAGAACCACCATTTTGATGTGTTATGCTAAAAAAAAAAGCATGGTTGGTAGGTAATCTGTCAAGAGATCCTTCAGCTGTGATTCCTGCATTTCAGGGAACTAGACTAGAGGACCCTTGGGGTTTCCCCTTACAACTCTACGGCCTTTGCTCAACATTGCTACCGTGGCATGTGAGTCCGTGCAGGCGATAATTCCTTTTCTGACGCAGTTTGTCCCAGAAAGATTTATCGGGAGTCCGTGCACTTCCTTTGCCTCGAAACCAGAGTCGCTTCCCATCCGGCGAATGCGCAGCCAACCTTCCCCCAAAAACACTGATTTCAAATGGTGCTAGACATCGTGTAGTTAAATCTAAACCACCATATGAAACCAGCTTCCTGAGGGAGCTCCAGACAGACTTCCTCCGACGGCAGAAGAGGCCGCAGCCTGACCTAGAAAGAGAGATGTGAGCGCACGGCTGGGCATTTTCTTTTATCTAAAAAAATAATAATTAAATAGGCCCCACTGGCAATCAGGAACGGGGGAACTAAGGACCCCACCCCACCCCACCCCAGCATCTTCTGTTCCCTCCTCCGGCAGCGGCAACGAAGGGTTTGTGCGAAGCTGGAAAGGAGAAAACAGAGCCAGCCGGACTGATCCAAGAGTCATAGGTGGAGCAAAGTCAACTAAGATGGAGTGGTTCAGTGATGGCCAGAGAAAAGTGGAGAAAGGCTTCTCTCTCGTGCTCCTTATGTTAGAATTCGTGGACACCCAATGAAGCTGAAAACCCTGGAAGATTTGGGACAGAGAAAATAAACTTCTTCACGTGGGACCAGCGGTGGAGTGTGTCTTCGTGGTGCCCAGGGAAGCTGCGTCTGGGAGACACAAGGAGGGCAGGCATGTGCCCTTAAAGCGGTCTGATTGTGTCCCCTCGATGCCCTGCCAGCCCCACACTGCTTTGCTGGGATGTGGGATTGGACTCGCAAAGCAGCGTGGGTCTGGCAGGGACGGCGCGAGGACCAAAATGCGCCCCGGGGAAAACTGCGCCGGGGCAACGCTACCCCTCGTCCCCCGCCTCTGTGCTAGCCTGTGGAACTCACTCCCCTGCGAGGCAAGGATGGCCACCAACTTGGATGGTTTTAAAAGAGGATTCGGCAAATTCGTGGAGGAGAGGGTGATCGGTGGCTCCTGAGCCACGATGGCTGTGCTCTCCTCTCCACAGCCGAGGCAGCAATGCTCCTGTTTACCAGCTGGAGGAAGGGAGAGGGCTCTTTGTGCTCCAATCCTGCTTCCCCGCAGGCATCTGGTTGGCCACTTAGAGGATGCTGGGCTGGATGAGCCACTGGCCTGATGCTTCACATTAGCAAGGGACCATTCTTGACTTGGGTGTTTTCCTGCCCATTTGATGACACAGAAACGCAATAGAATGCCTTTCTTCTGAGTCAGAGCTCTCAATGTTTCCTACTCTGACTGGCAGCAGCTATTCCGGGGGGGGGGGGGTGGAGATGGCCTGGAGAGGCCACTGGAGACTCAACCTGGGTCCTTCTGCATGCAAAGCAGATGTCCTGCCACTATGGTCCTTTCTCCAGCAACTAACTTGGGTGGAAGAAAGTGGGACTACAAGGGCTGAGCAGAGGGAGACAAACTGTGCAGCCGAAGGATGTGACAGCTCAAGGCTGGATTGGGTCCAAAGCGATCATCGGCCTAACTCAGTAGCTTATGCGCTGTGACTGGCCAAGCGTCCAAGAGACGTTCACAGCCAGAGCACAATGGTAGCATTTGCTTACCTAGAGCTAATTTTTTTTAGCATCTAGTGGTCAGTGACAAATCACCCAAACCAAACTTCCGTAAATGATGATGTGAACCAAAACATTTGAAACGTTTGAACTTCCCCGAGTTTTGAAATACAGTTCTCCCGGCCAAGTTAACGTGTGCAAAAATGCGCACACTTGGGCAAAGCATGTATATATCAGTGAAAACGGCGCATGTGCGCGCACACACACAAATGCATTGTATTGTGGGAAACCGCATTTTCAAAAGGTGCGTATTATAAATTGGGTGGCACATTTTCACGAGGTTGTCTGACGTGGAAGGGCGGAGAGCTAAACCGAAGGCTGGGGAAATGAGAAAGGGAGAGACACTGGAATGGACCGATTTGCCCATTCCGACAACTGTATGTTACAAATAAAGTTCACACTAGAAAACCCTTCTTGGGTTTGCAAGCTATGACAGCAGACCTTTGGGGAAGAAGGAAGTCAGATCTGCAAGCTCCACGATAGGATAACAGCCCTTAACGACCAAGGTGGACAACTTTCAGCTCTGTGTTTTATAGTCAACAGGTGAAGGGAAGGCATCACTTGAACCAGGCCAGAACTCCTTCCAGGATCAAAACAACCCAGGTTTGACATCTTCTGGGTATCGGTTTGCATGTGTCGCCACGGCTCTGACTCTCATTTTGGCTCCTTATCTCCCAAACCGTAAAGGGCAGCGGAGGAAATTCAAAGCACTCCTCTCCACAGCTGGGCATTTCTCCTTCCTCCCCGAGAAAACCGAATTCCTGCGGTTGGAAGTTCTAAACGAGAAGCAATCCATCATCTCGCTCTGGCTGGTGAAAAGGACAACTGTGCGCATTCTGGAAGCATGACTCTGGGATTAATCACAAAGGATCCGAACTGGCAGCCTCTCGGAGAGGTTTCTCGAAGGTGAAGTGCTTCTGGAGGGAGGCATTCCAGAAATATGAGCGTAGTTCCTTTCCTTTACCCCCTGCTCCCCCCACCCCACCCCACCCCTGGGCTGCTGCATGTGCAAATGTGGTCTGCAGATTGCAGGGCGGTCTCCTACATCTCTGCAACCTCTCTCCCTTTCCCTTCTACACTGGGGGAGAAGCCTTTGACCCTCCAGATGTTGACGGACTTATCAGCATCCATCTGTCATGAGAGGCAACGGAGTTAACCTCTGGGGGTGAAGCCAAACCGCTGCATTAGCAGCACCAAAGCGACCTTCCTGGGGCACCAACCTGGGCAGTGAGTGTGGAGGTCCTGGGCTGCCCAGACGAAAGGACGCTCCTCTCTCAGCCTTGCTGATGGGGTCCAAAGGAAAGCAGAACAAGACATTTAGCACCAGCTTGGCTGCACGAGTTGCCGGAAGGAGGCGTAGAGGGCGCCATCTTAGGGATTCCACTCCGGATTTGTGTAGGGCCCCACACCCTTAGCCTTGTCTTCTCCCAAAGATACTCCACAAGGCAGCAGAGGTTTAGGATCAGAGTTTCCCTTCTCCTAGATGGGCTACTTTCCCAGGTCAACGAGCCACCTTTGCCCCCTGATGGACTATAATGCCTGTGGTCTCCAGCTTTTTAAGTGGAGATTCTTACCTCAGCCTGTTTCTATACTGGCTCCGAAACTGTTTTCAGATACGTTCCGTATTGTTAAAATTGCTTTGGGGTGGTTCAACCGAAGCGATTCCTACATGCAAACAAACGGGCGGATCAGATCTTTAAACAGAGGTTTTGAATGGCCACCTGTCAGGGGTTCTTTAGCTGGGATCCCTGCATTGCACGGGGGGTTAGACTAGATGACCCTCAGGGTCCCATCCAACTCTACAGTTCCATGAGTCTATGAAGTCATCCTTCTAAATGGGCCACGTTACCAAGTTACTTTCTCGCTTCATCCGTCCTCAAGAGAAGCCTCCGAGTTAAGTTCGCATTCTTCTTCCTGCTTCGCCGATCCGAGGCCAAATCCTTGGGGTATCAGCCTGCCGTTTCCTAGTCCTCAGCCAAGTGCCCCGAACCACAGTCCACACCCTCTCCCCCCCCCAATACTCACACCCAAATTAAGGGTCTCTTCAACACCCTAATAACACAGCTTTGGCCAATCTGCCTTCCCGGCTGGGGCTGACGTGAACTGGAGCCCAAACATCTGGAGAACGTCACCTTGGCAAAGGCTGCTGTGACCACTGAACCACCGCTGCTTCCTGAAATGAATCCCGCGCAGAAGATCCCCAAGAAGGGGGGGGGGGAAGAAGCCACATCTTTCTCGGTAGCAGCTGGCTCCTTAGTAGAATTGCTTCTTTTGGCACACAGCATCCTCACGAGGCCAACATCTGCACCTTAAAATAAAAAGGGATTACTGTTAGTATTAAAACGGTGCCAGTAACATTGCAGCCCTCAGCGTTCATTGCTTTTAATTCATCCTCAGTTTATAATTCAACCGAGAAAGAGGGAGGGAATGAACAGCGGGGGGCGAGAAATCAGAGGATTGGACAAAGGAGAGGGCTATTGGTGGCTACTACCCATAATGGCTGTGTTCTGCCTCCACATTCAGAGGCAGAAATGCTTCTGAAAGCCAGCTGCTGGAAACTGCAGGAGGGAAGAGGGGTCTTGTGTTCGAATCCTGCTTGCGGGTTCCCCGCAGGCATCTGGTCGCCCACTGTGAGAACAGAATGCCGGACTAGATGGGCCACTGGCCTGATCCTGCAGGCTCCTCTTGTTTCCTTATGACGGCTTGCAATTCTGTTTCCAAAGGCCAAAGCAACTTCCTTCCTTTGGACCTCCAGATGCCCTTACATAATTCCCAAAGCAGCAGGAATGTCTCGGCTGAGACTCTCTCCAGCTGATCTCTTTCCCTATATGCAGCTTTCCATAAGGGAAAGAAGAAAATGCAAGCGTTCTCTGGGGATCCGTCACGCTCTCGTATCTTAAGAGTTGGAAGGGATCCCAAGGGGCATCTAGACCAACCCTCTGCAATGCTGGAATCTCAGCTAGATCATACATGACAAATGGCCATCCGACATTGGCTTAAATACCTCCAAGGAAGGAGAGCCCGGCACCTCCCAAGTCCACCTAGTTCTCCTGCTGGTCCTTGCTGAGCTGGAAGCTGCAATACTACCCTCTGGCCACCAGAGGGCATTGAGGTGCATGGGAGATGGCCAGCAGCGCCCTCTGGTGGCAAATTAGCAGAGCAACATAAATAGCAATGCCCCTGAGTCTGGCTGGCAGGGTCCCTAGTTTTGGAGTCCTGTGCCTTACGGACCTTTCAAAAATGACTTCCCTGAACATCTGATAATGTTATCATTCCAGGGTGGGATTAAATTTCAGTGCCAAAGAGTTGCCAGTTGTTCAATCTTTTGCCTTTAAGCTGGCTAGATGGATGTAAATGAAAAACCTCCATACAGGTGAGTTTTTGAGATACCACAGGAAGCATGATTTACCGTTTTTAACAAGCAAAAGCTGCTCCTCCTCTTAGGAGGGAACAGAAAGGATATATCAAAGATGCCACGTTCTCCCCCAACAATAGCGCAGAGAAACTGAAACAACTTCAAAGAAACCAAGTCGGTGTGTTCTGAAGCTTGCAGACCCAACTATCAACTTTTTCTTCCCCCTCCCCCTCCCCTTTGCCAATTAAAATTAGTCAAGTGCTTTGACGGATTATCCGGCTCGGGGGGCGGATAAACGAAAGGTACCAATTAAGGTGTGCAGTGACACAGCCCTGTGCGCGTGAGACACTTTCTTTAAATAAACACGCTCAATGTACATGCGGGAGAGACCATTGGGGGGGTTGCAGGAAGCTGAAATGAAATATAATGCAACATGTCCTCATGGCATGATGCGCCCACAGGGACTGGCCCATGAATAACAACAGCCTTTCGCCGGCCTTAGTTGCACTTTTTAAAGGAAAGCTAAGAGTCTAGTCCTTATGACAGTAGGCAACTCCCCCCATCCCCAGAAAACAGAAATTCCAACTGTGCAATATCGGTTTTGCACATAGAAAAGAGAGTACAAGGAATGGCCATTCCTACAATGTGTCATTTGCGTGTCAAAAGCCCTGGGTTCGATCTCTGGTTAGCTCCAGGACAGTGGTGGAAAACATTTCCAAGCAAGCAAGTTCCATTCTGCTCCCAAGTTCTTCCATTCCACCTTATACCTTTTCCCATGTTCTCTTGGAAGGACCCCCTTCCCAGGGCTTCCTAAAGAAAGGAACTGCTCATCGTCTAACATGGTGTATGCCATCAAATGCCAACAGTGCCCTTCAGCTCTATATATTGGACAAACAGGCCAAACCCTACGCCAAAGGATAGATGGCATAAATCTGACATCAGAAATCACAAGACAGCGAAACAAGTAGGAGGACACTTCAGTCTCCCAGGACATTCTATACAAGATCTCAAAGTAGCTGTCTTAATACAAAGGAATGTTAGAAATAGACTGGAAAGAGAAGTTGCTGAATAGCAACTTATTACCAAACTTAAAGGGACACGGGTGGCGCTGTGGGTTAAACCACAGAGCCTAGGGCTTCCTGATCAGAAGGTCGGTGGTTCAAATCCCCGTGACGGGGTGAGCTCCCGTTGCTCAGTCCCTGCTCCTGCCCACCTAGCAGTTCAAAAGCATGTCAAAAGTGCAAGTAGATAAATAGGTACCGCTACAGCGGGAAGGTAAACGGCGTTTCCAGCGCTGCTCTGGTTCGCCAGAAGCGGCTTTGTCATGCTGGCCACGTGATGAGCGCCGCAACCCCAGAGTCGGACACGACTGGACCTAATGGTCAGGGGTCCCTTTACCTTTACCTTACCAAACTTAAAACCATGGAGAGACCTGGTCTGAATAGGGACACTGGATTCTTAACTCATTATACACGATAAAGCTATTTTTAGCCATCTCACCCCTTGCTTTTTCCTGTAAGACCAATTGCAGTTGTTAACAGTCGTCAACAGGTTTACTACACCTATCAGCCAATCCCCCATTCCCACCACCCTTCTGAGTCATACCCCTCCCCACCCTCCCACTAAATATAAGGGTCTGGTGACTTCTGTTTCAGTGTATCTGAAGAAGTGTGCATGCACACGAAAGCTCATACCAAGTACAAACTTAGTTGGTCTCTAAGGTGCTACTGGAAGGATTTTTAAAAAAAAAAAAATAAAGAAAGGAAGGAATTGCTACCCTGGCCCTCCTACAAGGCTCTCCAAAAGACAACTGCTTTTGCAACCCCCCCCCCCCCCAGTTCAAAGTTGTTGAGCTTTCTTAGGGGAGGATGAGCCTGAAATATTTGATTAGCACTGGGAGAGATTATGTGATATAAGCCTCGGGCACCGATCCAGGTTTTCCAGCATTTTGGGGAACAGACCTCTCCCTGTACGTGCTGACTAGTAACTTCTTCTGGAAACTTGATGATTTCATCTAATTTAATAAACTGGAGGCATTCCCCACACACACCCCCGACGCCCTCCCTTTCCAGGATCATCCTTCATTTGCTGCTGGGGGGGGGGCACCAGGAAGAAGTCCTTGAAAGACTTGTCTAGCGAGAAATGAAGCCTTTTTTTCATTTCCAGCTCAAAGAGAAAGCTAGAGAGAGAGAGGTTTTCTCACAGAGTGTTTTGATTTGGCTCGTTGTTCCTCATTGATAAATGAGAACATTTAATTTTTTTTGCTTTGTTTTCTTTGCAAATTGGAAGCACCCAAAGATGTCACACGGAGATATGTAAAAGGAGATATTTTTCATGCACGTTTGGTGGAACTGTGAAGACAGAGGAGGCCTCTGGCGGGGATTTCGAGTGACAAAGAATCGGCTACGCCGGCGTTCCAGGGACTCCGCTCTTAATCCTGTTCGGGTGCCTCAAGCCCACAGTTGCAAGTGGAAAGATTAAAGGAACTTGCTGGGAAATGTAAAAAATAGAATAAAAATCGCAGGTACAGGATTGCTGATGGAAACACGTGAAAACAGAGAGGCGAGAGAGAGAAATGAACAAGGTGGAGGAGAGTACAGTGGTGCCCCGCTAGACGAAAAGAATTCGATCTACGAGTTTTTTCGTAGAGCGAATTTTTCGTCTAGCGAAGCGGCAATTCAGCGCGGAGGTTTTCGCGCTAAAATTTTTTTTTTCCGTCTTGCGAAGCAGCCCCATTGACTTTTTCGTCTTGCGGGGCAGCTTCTGCTAGACGAATGCCGTTCGTCTAGCGAGTTTTTCTTCTAGCGAGGCACCACTGTATTGGAAAATTGGGAAAATGAAAACAAGGTGCAGGATGACAGAGCAGTCGCTTTGCATGCGGAAAAGTTCCCAGATTCAATTCCAACTGTCTCCATTTCAATTTTCAGATAGCAGAAGGGCCTTTCTCTACACAAGGACATGACGAGCAGCTGCCAATCAAAGGAGGCAGCTCTCCTGGACCAGTTGGCATCCATCTGCCTCGGGAGAGACACTGTGGTCATCTGCAAGAGATTCCCAAAGGGCAGGATTGATGCTGCTAGCCTCCCATGTCCTATCCGCAGACCTGGCAATCATTTCTAATGATTTCTATGCCATTTTGCACACATATATTTTTTTACTTACCAAAACTAAATTATATCCATTTAAAGCAGGGGTCCCCAAACTAAGGCCCGGATGCGGCCCAATCGCCTTCTAAATCCGGCCCGTGGATGGTCCAGGAATCAGCGTGTTTTTACATGAGTAGAATGTGTCCTTTTATTTCAAACGCATCTCTGGGTTGTTTGTGGGGCATGAGAATTCGTTCAACCCCCCCCCCCAATATAGTCCTGTCCCCCCCCAAGGTCTGAGGGACAGTGGACCGGCCCCCTGCTGAAAAAGTTTGCTGACCCCTGATTTAAAGGAAAGCATCTTTAGCATTCCCAAGTCATGTTAGAACATTTCAGCATCCCTTGTTCTTGGAATTTCAAAGTCGGAAAATATCCACCAGGTCCAGCGTGCCCCAGCCATCTCAGTCCGCCCCCCTCCCACTGCCTTTGTACTTACAACCCACCCAAATTGTGTGTTTCCTTCTCTTTAGTCTCAGCGTCACCCCTGCAGAACTCTGCTGGGAGGAGAGGCAACTGGAACGAATTCTCTCTGCATGTCATTGGCTCTGGCGCCCCCTGCTGTTGGACTCCTTGTTTCCTGCCCTATCCGTCCCAGCGGGCACCAGATGCCACGGGGCAGAAGGCAGCTGCTTATGTTCAAGCATCACAGACGATGCTGGTGAATTAGGTAGTGGAGTACTAGGGACATGTCCTTCTTGATGTGCTGTCAGAGCAGCACTTTGCAAATGCACGCTGTTTTGAATTCCCTAGTTTGAATTTTATTTTCTCCATTCGTAGGTTATCTTGTTTCAGTTTGCTTGAGACTTTTTTCCATAAAAAATGTAAATTAATAATAAAGATAAGGAGAATCATAATGATTTATTATATAGCCATGGACAGTTAGTTTCGGGTCTTTTCCCGCAAAAAGAAAGAAAGAAAGGCAGGCAGGCAGGCTTGGTTTTTTTTTTTTTTTTGAAAAGAAAATTATAATTTTGGACCATTTTTCCTGCAAGAAAATATATAAAAATTTTGGACCACTGGGCATACTAATTGGCAACTGGGAAATGGGAGTCAAAAACATCAGATCTAAGAGGCCTGCACTAGGTGTGGGGATTTTTGGCCCTCTAGATCAGGGGTCAGCGAACTTTTTCAGCAGGGGACTGGTCCACTGTCCCTCAAACCTTGTGGGGGGGGGCAGACTATATTTTGGAGAGAAAAATTTGAACTAATTCCTATGCTCCACAAATAACCCAGAGATGCATTTTAAATAAAAGGACACATTCTACTCAAAACACGCTGATTCCCGGACCATCCACGGGCCACATTTAGAAGGTGATTGGGCCGCATCTGGCCCACGGGCCTTAGTTTGGGGACCCCTGATCTAGATGTTGCTGAAATGCAACCCCAATCAACCCTGGCCACTGGCCATGCTTGCTGGGGCTGATGGGAGTTGTAGTTCAGCAACATCTAGAGGGTTAAAAGTTCCCTGAACCTGGCCTGGATGAATGATAAGGTCTTCATTTGGCCCTTGTGGTCTCTTCCAACTCTATGATTCTATGATTCTTCACCAGGCACCCAAACAAAAACAGTCGTATCGCCAGCGAGACTCCCCGAGTTCTGGAGACAAAGCTTTTTAGTTGAGCTCTCCCATCTCCTGTCACTCCCATCCTCGCTTCCGTCAGCAAGCAGAGGGGTCTCTAAGGACCACCCGCCTTGTAAGCAGAAGCTCCCAGGTTCAATCCCCAGCATTTCCAGAGAGTGCCTTGCATGAAACTCTGGAGAGCTGCTGCCTGTCAGAGCAGACAGTCCTAACCTAGGTGGACCAATAGTCTTGAGTCAGTGTAAGGCAGCTTCCTCTGCTGCTAACTGCATGGGAGCTGCAGGATCCATCTGGTTTGGTTATGGAATTCAGGGCAAATGTAATTTCCAAAGGAAACTTCCTCCTTTCCCTGGCAGCACATAAATCTGGCACAGTTTTGGAGACGGAGCATGATGAGGCATGAATAATTTCTCCCTCATATATATATATATATGTATTATCCCAAACTAAAGAATTGTATAAACAAAACAAATTGTTCAGCAGAAAATCCACACAGACACGCCCTTAACTTGCATCCTTGTTTTTGTGTGTGTCCCCCCCCTTTTTGAGCCCACATTTCCAGCCTTCCAAAACATGAGCAGAGGTCCAAGCGACCAGAGTGACGTAACGGCAGTCGGCCGAGCTGGAACAGCATGTCCTTTGCTCGTATTAACGCTGCTCGGTTCTCTTGGAAATCCTTCGGCACTCATTTTGTTTGGCCGGCGTTCCCGGCTGATGCCGGAGCTGCTCATGTTTCCACCTTCCTCACCCAACTCCAAAGGGCCGTCCTCTTGAGGAAAACCCTCAGGCTCTAGATTTAAGGAACTGTTTGAAGCTGATCCCTAAGTGGATGAAGGGGGAGTTCAGGCCTCCTCCCCTCCTCTGCATACATCAAATGCAGGGGGAGGAACAGTCGGAGTGGAGAGGCTGACCATCACCAGGGGCAGAAATCTAGGCTCCTGGTCTTCATTCCTCATTCCAGCTCTCTCAAAAGCTGTAGAGTATGGTAAAGGTAAAGGGACCCCTGACTGTTAGGTCCAGTTGCGGACGACTCTGGGGTTGCGGCGCTCATCTCGCTTTATTGGCCGAGGGAGTCGGCGTACAGCTTCTGGGTCATGTGGCCAACATGACTAAGCCGCTTCTGGCAAACCAGAGCAGTGCATGGAAACGCCGTTTACCTTCCCACCGGAGCGGTACCTATTTATCTACTTGCACTTTGACGTGCTTTTGAACTGCTAGGTAGGCAGGAGCTGGGACCGAGCAACGGGAGCTCACCCCGCCGCAGGGATTCAAACCGCTGACCTTTCGATCGGCAAGCCCTAGGCTTTGTGGTTAAGCCCACAGCGCCACCCACTGTAGAGTAGTGGCTCCCAATTAGAGGTCCAGGGGTCCACGAAACACACCCAGGGGGTCCACGGCCCTATCTCTTGCCTCTCCCTCCAACTAAGTTTTTGTCATTTTTGCATGGCAATATCACAAATATTATGGCCTGGTGTTTTTTGTTTAGTATACCTAAAAGCTTATTAGGGGCTACCCCACATTTTGCTCCAAAAATTGCTCTGCAGAGGTAATTACCATAGAGTTAACCTTTTTTTTTTCAAAATTAGGGGATCCATGGCTTGGCTTTTGAAAAATAGGGGGTCCTCAGTAATTAGCTAATTGGGAACTACTGCTGTAGAGGGAAGTGAGGGGGAGACGAGGCTCATTCACCTGGGAAGGTAACCCATCTAGGAGAAAGAAAACTCTGAGCCTAAACCTCCGCTGCCTTGCAGAAAGTCTTCGGCAGAAGAAAAGGCTGGGGCGAAAACCCTATACAGATCCAGACTGGAGTCCCTAAGACTTCCACCAGTGTCGAAGCAACGGTTCTTCAACATCAACTTCGTTGGACTGGTCATGTTGTGCGGATGCCTGATTATCATCTTCCAAAGCAACTACTCTATTCCAAACTTAAAAATGGAAAGCGTAATACTGGTGGGTCAACGAAAGAGGTTTAAAGACTCTCTCAAGGCAAACCTAAAAAAAATGTAGTATAAACACTGACAACTGAGAAACACTGGCCTGAGAGCATTCCTATTGGGAAACCGCCTTTACCAAAGGTGCCATGGGTTTTGAAGACACTCAAACTCAGGACGCAAGGGAGAAACGTGCTAAGAGGAAGGCACGCTTAGCAAAGCCACACTGTGATCAACTCAGTCAATTGTTTTTTATCCAATTTAATCAATTCCTCTGTAGGCAAATTAATGAATTAAATGATTGTTCTGTAAATCAATTATACATCCAATAAATAATCCCAGCCGGGGCTGACCTCCTTTTTTCCACCCCGCTGTCTCCGAATTCTCTTTCTTAAAATCAACTTTGAAATTTATACATCACCAATTCAAGTCCGGATTTCTTTGCAATGAGAATCAATCGCTGTGCTGGCCAAGCTCGAGATTTCGCTTTCTTGGGAGTAGCAATGGCGTCCCACGCCGGTGTCTCAATCTCGCCAAATTCCGCTCCTAAAAAGAGCACTTTTCTTCGGCGGAGAGACCGCTTTTCGGCGTCGCTGGGTGCCTGTCCCCAAGATCTTTCTCCTGGAGTTTTTGGGGGCTTGTGGTGCCCGCGCAATGCCCCCGTTCCCCCCCCCCCCGAAAAGCTAGATTCTCCCCGGAGGGCTGAATCTCGCTTGTTTCCAGTTCCGCGATCGACCGGAAGTCACTTACAGACTCACTATTAAGACCGTGTTCATGGAAGACAATCTTACTCGGCTACGAGTGATCACCAAAGAAGGAGTCCCTAATACGGTTGGCATCTCCTTCTGGCAACTCCCAGCTGGTACCAAACCTTTTGCTCTGCTTTCCTTTGGACCACAACACCAGTGAGGCCGAGAGAGGGATCTTGTCGTCCGGGCAGTCCAGGACCTCTGGCTGGTCCCTTCCCACTCTTCCAACAGACAGACGGTTCATCTATTTCATCTGCTTTTCCGTCCATCAGACCCGCAAAACAACTTGCAAAGACTCCAAATCTCAAAGCGGCAACAACTCCCAGCATCCTTAACCACCTACCGTTCTCACGATAATTGTGCTACAGCGATTTAAGTGCGATTCCTGCACTGCAGTGGGTCGGACCGCATGGCCGATGGGGTCTCTTCCAACTCTACAATTCTGTGGTTCTTTGGGGGGAAGCCACGAGTGGCGCGATCCGGCTTCAAATGTATGGTGCAGAGGGGGCCTGAGTCTGCTTCCTAGATCAGTTGGTTAGAGCGTGGTGCTGAAAACGCCAAGGTTGCAGGTTCGATCCCCGTATGGGACAGCTGCACTGCAGGGGGCTGGATCAGAAGATCCTTAGGATCCCTTCCAACAGTACAACTCTATGAAACTGACCTCCTCTTTCTCCTCCTCATTCTTGTTTGCCAGGCTAACCTTTGACCCAGCCCTGTAGAGGTTGTAGAGTCTGTGGCTTTGACTGTCGTCTGGAAAAGGGAGCAAGCTTGTTTTCTCCTGCTCTGGAGGCTAGGACCCGAACCCATGGCTTCAAGTTACAAGAAAGGAGATTCCGACTAAACATCAGGAAGAAGAACTCTCTGACAGTAAGAGCTGTTTGACAGGGGAACAGACCCCCTCGGGAGGTTTTGGACCAGGGGTCGGCAAAGTTTTTGTGGCTTGGGCCAATTCACAGTCCTGCAGACGCCGCGGTGGGCTAGAGTGTGTCTGTGCACATGCACGCACAAACGCTATTTCCGGCGCTCCTTCCGGCGCGGAGAAGGCATGCACAGCTTCCCATTGGTTGCAGGAGCTTCCTGCAGCCAATGGGAAGCTAGCCAGCGTCACGGAAGGCTGTCCCCGCTCTGCCCCGGTTTAGCATGGCGCACAGGAGCCGACCAAGTGGGCGGTAGAAGAAGAAGAAGAGGAGTTTGGATTTGACATCCTGCTTTTCACTACCCTGAGGAGTCTCAAAGCGGCTCACATTCTCCTTTCCCTTCCTCCCCCACAACAAACACTCTGTGAGGTGAGTGGGGCTGAGTGACTTCAGAGAAGTGTGACTAGCCCAAGGTCACCCAGCAGCTGCATGTGGAGGAGTGGAGACGCGAACCCGGTTCCCCAGATTAAGATTACTCTTAACCATTACACCACACTGGCACCACATGGTAGGGGCCCATGGGCCGGTTAAACGGCCCCCATGGGCTGCTTGTGGCCCATGGGCCTTAGGTTGCCGAACCCTGATTTGGACTCTCCTATTTGGAGGTTTTTAAGCAGACGTTGGGTGGCCATCTGTCATGGACGCTTTAGTTGAGATTCCTGCATTGGAATGGATGACTGTCAGGGTCCCTGCCAACTCTCTGATTGTATCGCCTACCAAAGGGTGGGCAGCACATAACTAAAGCAAGCTCCCTTGAGCAACTCCACCTGCTCCACAGCAATGCCCAGGGCCCATTCCCTTGCTGTGCATGAATCCAAACTATGGTTGTGCAAGCCAAAGACCCCCGGAGAGTCACACACACTCACACTGAGCAGTCCTGCAATGGGCCCTTTGCGCTTTGCCAATCTGCCTTGCCTGAAACCTGCGTTCTCGCTGGCGGAAAACAGACAAGCCAGCTTTGAACCCAGCCTGCAAAGCAAGTTGGCAACGAGCGATGAGAAGGCCCATTAAAAACCATCCAAGCTCACTGAACCACACAGGTCTCTCCGGGACAAACAAAAGGGCCCCCCGTCCCCCGTGCTCCTTCCTTGGCTACGTCCAGAGCTGCTCCGAGGGGCTTTGATGCTGAATTGAGCCCTCGGACCTTTAAAGATGCACAAAACCACCGAGCAAAGTGTTTCCGATCAATGGCAGTGAAGGCTTGACAGCAGAGGCTTTGAGACCCCTCGCTATTTCTAAGAGGCGCATAATTAGCATCGGAGCTCTGAAAGGCCCGGGAGCCGTGCGCGGGGATGTTCTCGGGAGAGAGAGCATGGGCAAGGGTTGGTAATTGGACGGGCCGTGTCTCTGCTGCCAGCAGCATTCAGAAACGGCTGGGCACGGTTGGCGGACATGCCACTCCACACCTCCCGTACAAAGGCAGGTCTCTCTAGGGCAAAGGATGCCAACGCCTCGGAAACATGGAAAAGCTGGAGAACATGGCGTGGGCCGCAGAGCGCAGCTCCCCGGGAGCCTCGGCTTCCTTTTGTTTTCATTTGAGGTTTTAAAAAGCTCAAGTTTCTAGCCATCAAGCTTGAGAAGAGCGTGCAAGCAATGCCTACTGGGATCTCGGGAGCCAGGGAATAGCTTTCCAGCCGCCGAAGCCCAGGGCAGATTCCCCTCTCACCCAATGATTAGCTGAAATGGAACAAACTATACAAGGTAGTAAAAATGTGCAAATATAATTGCAATTGCATAATTTGTACAGGTCACAGGTTTTTTTTTTTTAAAAAAATAAAACACAGGGATTTTTGATCTCCTGGAATACATCGTGGGCAAACAGGAAGGGGGAAAACTAAGTTAGCACGTGCTAATCTTCTGTACTGTACTGCGCACACTGAATTCTCGGGAATGAAAGCAAAAGCCCTGGGAAAGCTCAGTTGGAAGAGCACGAGACAAGAGTTGTGGGTTCGAGCCAACATGTTGGGTGAAAGATTCCTGCATTGCAGAGGGCTGGACAATTCTATGAAAAAGTGACTGAGCTACAGAGAATTATGTGGTGCAATTCTCCCCCTACCTTGGATTGTACCATTCTGATCTCCAATAGAGGGGGCTGCAGTTTTGCATTGGGTGTCCTCCTACCCCAGTGCCTTGAAAACCTTATTTGTACTTGAAAGGCTAGCCCACTGGGGAGACAACTGATGCAGGGCCCTTCTCCCCAGCATGCCATATAGTACCACTGTATTCCGCTCTGGTCAGACCTCACCTGGAATACTGTGTCCAGTTCTGGGCACCACAGTTCAAGAAGGATCCTGACAAGCTGGAACGTGTCCAGAAGAGGGCAACCAAAATGGTCAAAGGCCTGGAAACGATGCCTTATGAGGAACGGCTTAGGGAGCTGGGTATGTTTAGCCTGGAGAAGAGAAGGTTATGGGGTGATATGATAGCCATGTTCAAATATATAAAAGGATGTCATCTAGAGGAGGGAGAAAGGTTGTTTTCTGCTGCTCCAGAGAAGCGGACACGGGGCAATGGATTCAAAGTACAAGAAAGAAGATTCCACCTAAACATGAGGAAGAACTTCCTGACAGTAAGAGCTGTTCAACAGTGGAATTTGCTGCCAAGGAGTGTGGTGGAGTCTCCTTCTTTGGAGGTCTTTAAGCGGAGGCTTGACAGCCATCTGTCAGGAATGCTTTGATGGTGTTTCCTGCTTGGCAGGGGGTTGGACTGGATGGCCCTTGTGGTCCCTTCAACTCTATGATTCTATAAACAGGATTTTGTATTTTTGTGTGTGAAGGATTATTCCTCTGCCTACGAACGGAGGACAAACAACCGCCATTGCCACAACGATGTGCAGAATTCTGACAAATTCACAGCACACTCAGTGCATATAAACTAGGGATGATGCCTTCCCCGTTACACAAGCAGAAGTCCTTGTGCTCATGGGACAGTGACTTAGCACATCACTGGAGACCAAAAAATGGGTCGGTTTTGCCTCTGAATGCCAGCTGCTGGGCACTGCACTCAGGTCCTGTTCGCAGGCTTCTCATGGGCATCTGTTCGACTGCTGTGAGAACAGGATGGTGGGCTAACAGGACCTTTAGTGTGATCCAGCAGCCGTTGTTTTTTCTTGTGCCCTTAAGTTCATTGGAAAATAAGCTTTAGCTGGGACTCTGGAGAACCTCCGGCAAAAAGAAGTTTCACAGATGTGGCAGCACTAACAGAGTCCTCCGTGCAACACCGTTTGCCATAATGACGCCGACTCCTAAACTCCATGTTACTGCAGGCGCACGATTCCCTTAGCATCGTGGAAAACGTTGTGCTCTAGGAAAGGACGAGTGTTGCACTGGGGGACGGGGGGGGGGGAGAGGAAGCTGGGAGGTTTTGACAGAAGCTTCCAGGAATGAATGCTCGAGTCACAAGACAGGCAGTATGACTCGGAGCAGGAAGGCCGGCTGCCCACAGACGAGATGTCAAAAATGGGTAACAGGCAAGGATGAGGCCCCTCTTCCCTGCCTGTTGCGAAAGCTGCCCTTCAGCAGCAGCTGGAGAAAAGGGAGAAGGAATCGTGTTGGGGGCAGGCAGAGGAGAAAGATAAGGAACTCACACCCCCCCCCCAAAAGCGTTTTGCAACTGGCAAGGGTCCAATTGCAACCGCGGGGAGATCTCTGGACTTCCACTTAGAGAAGGATCTGAAATATTTTCCTTGAAGCTTGAATTTGTTTTATTCTGGATTGTTTTATTTGATGCTTTAACTTTCAAGTTTTTGAACTAGTTTTCAGGAAATTCGCCAAAACGCTTCCGACATGGGTTGCCATATGCCCGGGTTTTCCCCGGACACTTTTACCGATTTTAGGAAATTCCGCCTGGACGCTATTTCCGACGGGCAAATCCTGGGAACGTCTGGGAAATTCCACTGCAAAACAAAAAAAAACCCCAGCACCTAAAACATTCTGTTGTGGTGACGGTAACCAAGACTTAAGGCACCATTTGGCAATTAGGTTATATATACAGTATATGAGCTTCTAACACTGGTTGGGCATGAGTTAATAAACAGAAGCTGAATCCTGAAAAGCTGAAAATTCTGAAGCTGAATCTTGAAAAGTCAGGGGTGTTATCATGGAATAGAGTTGGAAGGGACCCCAAGGGTCATCTAGTCCAACCCCCTGCAATGCGGGAATCTCAACTAAAGCATCCAAGACAGATGGCCACCCAACCTCTGCTTAAAAAGTTATGTCTCCCATGTTCTCATGTCTGGGAGGTGGTCTGTCCTGGGTGGGGTTTCACTTTCCTGGTCCACAGCTCCTGGATTCATCAATGTCACTGAAAGTTCAGCTGGCCTTCATCATCATCATCATCATCATCATTTGAAACTATGCTCAAGGCGGCTTACAACATGGCAAGATTTACATAATTACAAACGTAGCAGAAGTGATAAACAATAAATGAAACACATCAAAAAGTACGCAACCAAATGGAAACAAAACAAAATAAAATAAAAAATTCCTTCCAGTAGCACCTTAGAGACCAACTAAGTTTGTTCTTGGTATGAGCTTTCGTGTGCATGCACACTTCTTCCACGTAAATCATAAGATCTAAAACTAAAGATATAACAATAATATCAGTAACAGCAACAACCTCTCCCAATCCCCCAGCCCAAGAACCTGTTCGACAGCTTCAGCTTTTGTAGCTGGAGTCAGTCCGCACTCCACTCTCCCAGGCCAGATGGGAAAGGGCCAGAAAGGCAGGATGCAGGTCTTCCAGGGGTCACAGCTAAGATGGTCTCATTTAAAGCAACACAGATAAAAACTAAAAAAAACTTATATACAGCTGCAGTCCTCGTGAAGCCTGTCAAGCCCCGCCCCAAGCCAGGTGGAAAGAGGCAAGGGCAGGGTCCTTCAGGCTCTCAGCAGGCAGTCCCCCTCCTCCAGGTAAAGGTAAAGGGACCCCTGACCATTAGGTCCAGTCATGGACGACTCTGGGGTTGCGGCGCTCATCTCGCTTTACTGGCCGAGGGAGCCGGCATACAGCTTCCGGGTCATGTGGCCAGCATGACTAACCCGCTTCTGGCGAACCAGAGCAGCGCACGGAAACGCCGTTTACCTTCCCGCCAGAGTGGTACCTGTTTATCTACTTGCACTTTTGATGTGCTTTCAAACTGCTAGGTTGGCAGGAGCAGGGACCGAGCAACGGGAGCTCACCCCGTCGCGGGGATTCGAGCCGCCGACCTTCTGATCGGCAAGCCTAGGCTTAGTGGTTTAGACCACAGCGCCACCCGCGTCCCTCCTCCAGGTAAACTCTGCGGCAAATACAAAATCTGCACCGGCAAACAACCCAGATCGTTTCTCCTCTGGATTGCCTCCTGTGCTAACTACATTTACGTACAGAGCAGGTAAAGTAGGAGGCCGGCACAGCTACTCTTCTTAGGCCACGATTGCATCTGCAACGAGAGACTTCCACCGAGCAGGTGCTTCTGAAGTGTTTTGAAGCTAAGCAGCAGCAGGTGGCAGTAGGTGAATTCATACCTTTCCCTCCACTTGCCATTTTCAGATACGCACATCCGGTTGCTTCCTTCCCCTCTGCTATGTGTGGGTCTGGGCACATGTGACTGCCGGAAAAGTAGCTGAGGATAAAGGCTTGCAGAGGGCCTTGGGGCTTAGTTGCATATAAAATTTGCACTTTCAGAAACAGCATGGGAACTGAAAACACAGCCACGCTTTTGAAATCTGCGCTCCTCTGTGTTTTGCAGTGCAGATCTCCCGCCAAGTAATCTGTGCAGAAACGCACACGCTGGGGTAAATCATAATATGCCAGGGTGTATCAGTTGAAATCACAAACAAAATGCATTCCATCGGGCAAGACTGCGTGCAAAATTTGACAGATCTGCCCATCTCTGATTGACAACGGGGCCACCACTTAGAAACAGCAAGCAGGGAAGGGGGTTAAGCCCCCCGTTTCTTCACCTCAAACTGGCAACTTTTGGGTGGTGAAACTTTTGGGTGGTGAGTGGCAATTAACCCCTTTCCTCACCAGCTGTTTCCAAGCTGCAAAGCACCCCAAGGCTGTGCCACAACTTTGTCCCTCCTACAGGTTCAAAATAATGCAATTAAGGATTCAGAAATGGCCCCCCACCGCCGCACCCAGCTAAAATCCAACCCCTCAAATTTGATTTTGATTTTTAAGCCAGTGTTAAGGCTTGATTAAAAGCACAGAGGTTTTTTTTTGGGGGGGGTGTCACAACTCTCCCCACTAAAATGACCCACAAATCTTGTTGGCTTTCCTTACGAGGCTCTGTCTGCTCAACCTCTGCCCAATTTTTTTCAGCAAAGCGAGTTCCTCATTAAATGAGGCATTCACATCTTGACACCAAGGATGAAGGGGGTATACAAATTTAATCAATCAATCAATCTTCAGGCACCTTGAGAAACACTGAGCCCCTCCTCCTCTCTGCTGCCACTCCAGCCAGTACCCTTTTCACAGAAATGAGAAAAAACTCGTACCGAGTTGCAGCCGAGTCGCCTTGTGTGGCAGAGTCTCACATAGCAGGCTCCGGTTTCTTCCATGCAAGCGGAGTCCCTTTGCCTGGAAGAGTCAGCCCCAGGGCCGTCTTAAGCATATCCGGTGCCGTGGTGCAAAGCTCCCTCTGGTGCCCCCCTCCAATTTCCTAGAGTTTTTTAGGGAGGACGGTGCTGCTGGTGGAGCTGGAGGAGGCTCCTCCAGCGGGGAAGAGGTGGAGGCTGGATGTGGCGCCTCCCGGCTCAGCTGGCCGCTTCGTGCCGCGGTGGCCATGGCAGACGGAGGCTCCGGGCATGGTGCTGCTTCGGCGCAGCATGGCGGAGCAAGGTGATGGTGGCAAGCTGATGCTGAGAGGCGCCACGTCCAGCCTCCGCCTCTTCCCTGGCGCCCTCCAGAACTTGGTGCCCCGGCGCCCCGTGCCACTAGCCTCTATGGATAAGACGCCCCTGGTCAGCCCTTCTTCACAGACACATCTAGATGATGCACCAGCCCGCCTCTACCTCTCTGCAGACCAGGCTGCAGGAAAGCACAGGAACCCAAAGAATGAAGCAACGGGCTGCAGCCCTTCCTCAAAAGTCATTCTCATGTGATTCGTCCTGCCTGTGGATTGCGTACGTGCCGCCAAGGGAGGCGAGAAGCAACCTTGTCTTCTTACAGAAAACCCTCTGCTGCTTCTAAAGGCTGTATCTCAGTGGTAGAAGGCTCTTGTGTGCATAAGGTCTCAGGTTTGATCCCTGGCATCTCCAAATATAGGATCACAGAATCTAGTCCAATCTCAGCTAAAGCATCCATGATGGACGGCCATCCAATCGGCTTAAAAGCCTCCAAGCAGAGCAGAGTTCACCACCTACAGAGGGAATCCGTTCTACTGTTGGAACAGCTCTTGCTGTCAGAAAGTTCTTCCTGATGTTTGGTTGGAATCTCCTTTCTTGCAACTTGAAGCCATTGGATCAGGTGCTGCCCTCTGGAGCAGGAGAAAACAGGCTTGCTCCATCTTCCCTGTGGCAGCTCTTTAGATGTTGGGTAAGATATCTAAGATATTAGATATCTTAAGACATCTTTCAAAGAAAGGTCCACTATTGTGTGAGAGAAGAGAGGGGGAATATACCTCTCCTACATTAGACATGGCATATAACCCAAGAGAGTCTACTGGATCAGGGTAGGGACATGGGTGGCGCTGTGGTCTAAACCACTGAGCCTCTTGGGCTTGCCAATCAGAAGGTCAGAGGTTCAAATCCCTGAGACGGAGTGAGCTCCCGTTGCTCTGTCCCAGCTCCTGCCAACCTAGCAGTTCGAAAGCATGCCAGTGCAAGTAGATAAATAGGTACCGCTCCAGCGGGAAGGTAAACGGTGTTTCCGTGCGCTTTGGTTTCCGTCACGGTGTTCCGTTGCGCCAGAAGCAGTTTAGTCATGCTGGCCACATGACTCAGAAAGCTGTCTGTGGACAAACACCTGCTCCCTCGGCCTGAAAGCGAGATGAGTGCCTTTGACTAGACTGAACCGTCCAGGGGTCCTTTACCTTTTACCTTTACTGGATCAGGCCACAGGCTGATCTAGTCAAGTATCGTGTTCCCACAGTGGCCAGCCAGAGCTGTGAAAAACCAGCAAGTTTGCCCCAAACGCAAACTCACTCTCCCCTCAATGGTATTCAGAAGCATCACGGCCATCATGGCTAGGAGTCTTTGTCAGCCCTCTCCTTCTCCACAAACTAGCCTCATCCTCTTTTAAAGCCATCCAACCTGGTGCCCATCCCTGCCTCCAGTGGAAGGGAGTTCCACAGTTCCACTATGCACTACTTTAGAATCAAAGTCTTGCAGAGTTGGAAGGGACCACGAGGATCATCGAGTCCAAACCCCTGCAGTGCAGGAATCTTTTGCCCATCGTGGGGCTGGAACCCACAATCCTGAGACGTTAAAGAGTCTCGTGCTCTACTGACTGAGCTATCTCCATTCACTTAAGAAACATGCGACTCTGGCGGGACTCGAACCCACAACCTTTGAATCACTTCACTATGCCAGAAGTCCACATAGCTCTCTTTTTATAAGAGATGCATCATCGTCTGAATAGCACGGCACGCTTTCTCCTGTAGAAACGTTTCTTTCCTTTTCTTATATATAATTTTTATTACATTATTTTTTGTTTTACAATTAATAGCACTCATTTTTGCACCCTTAAAATATCAATGACTCCCCTTCTTCTCTTTCTATGGTTCACTTTACATATCACAAATCCCTGAGCGTTTTACAGAAGCTAGACCGTTAAGTATTCCATTATTACAAAATTATTTTATATTTTCTCATACGCAAAACTTGTGCAGATTCCGTCAGTCGACGAAGGCAGCAAACCTAAGCCAAACTCTCCTTGGAACACAGCAGGACGGACTGCCGAATAAACGTGCGTTGTGTCGATGCAAGGCTGCAAGGCTCCTGTGATCAACTCAGATTTCTTTTAACAGTCATAAAAAGAATAAAAATAAAATTACAGAGGTCATAACAACCGTTCTGAGCTACGGCAACACACAGCTCAGAAGAGCCCTGACCTCACTGCCGTCCTTCCAACCCAGAGTACGAGGTTCCTGCACAAGGCCCTTTCGTCCACTGACCTCCCCGCAACATGTGTGCATGCAAATATCTAGCGCAGGCACGTCCAACAGGTAGATCGTGATCTACCAGTAGATCACTAGACATCTGTGGTAGATCACTGGCTCCCCCCAAAGAAACCCAACAAGTTCAAAACTTTTGCCCTGCGTCCCCCAAAAACGGGGCTTTCCTTCTCCCTAAAGAGAGCTCAACAACTTTGACCTGAACCCCAAAGAAATGGGCCTTTCTCCTTCCTCAAAAATGCTCAACAACTTTGATCTGAACCCCCCAAAAGGGGGTAGATCACTGCCAGTCTTTAACTCTGCGAGTAGATCGCAGTCTCTTGGAAGTTGGCCACCCCTGATCTAGCGGAAGAGGAACCATGCGCCGATGGGGTGACTAGATGAAAAGGGAGTGATTTATCTGTTGGACTGAGTCCTAAGTTTAGGCACATTCAGCTCGCAGGCAGGGAGAGGTGTGCCTGTCTCGTTGCTTGTAAAGGCAATTACATAAGCAAATTTCGCAGGATTAAGCCATCAGAAGGTGTGTTTCAGAGCAGTTGTGTATAAAGGTATGGAAAAATTTAATCATGTATTGTAATTTGGTTTTAATTGGAAAACCTTAATAAATATTATTATTTTTTTAAAAAAATAAAGGTAACTCTATGCCCCGCCCCAAGGGACGCGGGTGGCGCTGTGGGTTAAACCACAGAGCCTAGGGCTTGCCGATCAGAAGGTCGGCGGTTCGAATCCCCGCGACAGGGTGAGCTCCCGTTGCTCGGTCCCTGCTCCTGCCAACCTAGCAGTTCGAAAGCACCTCAAAGTGCAAGTAGATAAATAGGTACCGCTCCGGCGGGAAGGTAAACGGCGTTTCCATGAACTGCTCTGGTTCGCCAGAAGCGGCTTAGTCCTGCTGGCCACATGACCCGGAAGCTGTACGCCGGTTCCCTCGGCCAGTAAAGCGAGATGAGCGCCACAACCCCAGAGTCGTCCGCAACTGGACCTAATGGTCAGGGGTCCCTTTACCTTTATGCCCCCTCCCATCTTCCCGAAGACATGAGGTGCTTCTTTTTAAAAAGATGACTGTCATCACATATGCATTCTACAGTTGGGAGAGCTGGAAGGGACCCTTATGCAACCCCCTGCATAATGTGTTTGCAAGACCCATCCCATTCCTGCGACTCTTATTGTGCTTTAACCATTGTTAATTCTTAACCATTCTTAATGCTGTGGTTGGGCGGGTGTGGAGACTCCCTGGTCCTGAATGGGGTAACTGTGCCCCTGAAGGACTAGGTGTTCAGCCTGGGAGTCATTTTGGACTCACAGCTGTCCACGGAGGCACAGGTCAATTCTGTGTCCAGGGCAGCTGTCTACCAGCTCCATCTGGTACACAGGATGAGACCCTACCTGCCCGCGGATTGTCTTGCCAGAGTGCTGCATGCTCTGGTTATCTCTCACTTAGACTACTGCAATGCACTCTATGTGGGGAGACCACATAACACCAGTCCTGAAAGACCTACATTGGCTCTCAGTACGTTTCCAAGCACAATTCAAAGTGTTTGGGCTGACCTTTAAACCCCTAAATGGCCTTGGCCCAGTATACCTGAAGGAGCGTCTCCACCCCCATCATTCAGCCCAGACACCGAGGGCCTTCTGGCAGTTCCCTCGCTGCGAGAAGTGAGGCTACAGGAAACCAGGCAGAGGGCCTTCTCGGTAGTGGCACCCTCCCAGTGAAACACCCTCCCATCAGATGTCAAGGAGATGAGTAACTATATAACCTTTGGAAGACATTTGAAGGCAGCCCTGTATAGGGAAGTTTTTAATGTTTGGTGATGTTTTAATATTTGTTGGAAGCTGTCCAGAGTCGCTGGGGTAACTCAGCCAGATGGGTGGGTAATAATAATAATAATAATAATAATAATAATAATTTCTTTCAACTCTCCACCTCTGAGCCATGGCTTCCCCCCCCCCCCCAAGGTGGAAGGAAACTGGGCAACTAGGCAAACCCAAAGGCACTCAGCTTGAACCCTTGAAGATGTCTGAGAACCACCCTGAGATCCCCGGGAATAGGGCGGTATCTAAATTCAATAAATAATAACAATAATAATGACGACGACGATGTCTGGAACTGTGTGGCTGCTATGCATTGCAGGTGCTTGGACCAGTTAACCCTCGGGGTGACTTCCAGCTTTACAATTCTGTGAAGCACGAGACGGAGCGATTCCTGCACAGCCTGTTCTTCTAAGCCACTGGGATGTCATTCTGGGCCAGGCAAATTGTCCTATGTTTACTTCTTTTGGCTTCCTATATTTCCCCTTCTAGCCTCTTTCGCCCACAGCAAAGGAAGGCCCAAGACGGTGGTCGGTTTATATTGACTCTGTGATTGCTGAGGTAGTGTCTGTCAGGGAAATAACCAGACGCCTCCGAGGAATAGAAATATTTTTAGCCGGTTACGAAGCTGCTTAAGTTGTTGGAAGGAACGGAGGGAAAGGAGCAGCCTCCCTAACCCCCCGAGTGTTTGTGGTTTGGTTTGCATCGCCTTCTCTCTCTTTCGCACCCCCAGCACCTACCAGTAAAACCAGTTAGGTGTCTTATCGGTTTTACACGGACTGAAGTCGGGGCCTGCTGCTTCCCAAGGTGTGCGCCCGGCTGCTTACGTCTGTGGTCAAGCACCTGGCTCTCAAATCCGATAGCTGCTTTGCACGGGCATGTGTGCGAAAGGCGCCAGAGAGGACGATAAGGCTCGCGCCTCCTTAACGGCCGGAAGACGTTTTGAGTCTCCCTCAACAGCTCCGCCTCGTTGTGTAACCGCCAGCGTGCTTTCCCCCCTGTTCTTCTCATGCAAAACACCTGCCTCTACAGGTCGTATAAAGATTAGTAGGAACACGGTGTTCAGGGAACGTTTCCTTTCCTGGTCTGCAGCGTGTTTGGAATGAAGGGAGTGGCTGGTGGCCCGGTTCCCCACCTCCACCTGATATACGCTCAGAGGACGGAAATAATAACCGGCACTTAAGTAACGTACGGGTTCCTCTGGCGTAGTGACAGCTTTCAAAGGGGGATTATTAGACCCTCAATGGGTAGGGATTTAGCGGCAGCCAGCCGTCACAGCTGAACAGAACCTCCATGTTCAGAGGCAGTATATCCCTGAATTGTTGTTGCTGGCACCCGTCTGTCTCGAGAGAGGGAGTGTGTCTCTGTGGGTGAAGTTAGCAGCAGCAAAGTGACCTCCCTGGGAGGCAAGCTTGGGCAGTGTGTGTGGGGGAGTCCTAGGCTGCCCAGATGACAAGACCCCCCCCCCCTCTCTTGGCCTCGCTGATGTGGTCCAAAGGAAAGCAGAGAAAGGTGTTTGGCACCAGCGTGGCTGCAGGAGTTGCTGGAAGGATGCATTCAAGGCATCATCTTGGGGGCCCCACTCCGGATGTATGTTTCTTCTCCTGAAGATGTCCCACAAAACAGCAGAGATTTAGGAGCAGAGTTTTCTTTCTCCTAGATGGGCTCCCTTCCCAGGTGGATGAGCCCCATCTGCTTCTCATTTCCCTCTACAGCACATGCAGAAACCCCCCCCCCCTTCTTGACCCCTGGACCCACTCTTGGTCTCGCCCTCTCAATCCACCAGAGCCTTGTTGACAAAAGCATGGCGGCCTGCCATATCCCTGCCTGCTTGTGTGCTCCCGGAGACAGGCAGCCCGCCACTTCTTAGAATCACAGAATCGCAGAGTTGGCGGGGTCCCAAGGGGTCATCTAGCCCAACCCGCTGCAATGCAGGGATCACTACTAAACTTAAGAACATGGAAAGGTAAGAACAGGCACAGGCAAACTCGGCCCTCCAGATGTTTCGGGACTACAACTCCCATCATCCCTGACCTGTTAGCTAGGGATGATGGGAGTTGTAGTCCCAAAACCTCTGAAGGGCTGAGTTTGCCTATGCCTGGGGTAAGAACATTAGGGGAAGTCCTGCTGGATCAGGCAGAAAGGGCCATTTAGTCAAACATCCTGCTCTCCAGGGGTCAACCAGGTGCCCCTTTGGGAAGTCTACATGCAGGACCTGAGTGTGGCATTGATGCCTCACCATTCATGAATCCCAACAACTTGTATTCAGAAGCAAACCAAGAGCTAGATGAGGCAGGGCTTGTTCTCACTGGCGTAGGAAGGGTGGGGTGTAGGGGGTGGGGTACCCTGGCCAGCGCAATCCCGGTAGGGTTCCATCTTGGCTGTCCCCCACCCCTGCTTCCTGCCCCCAGTGCCAGAGCATGAAGTTCCACCACTGCTTGTTCTGATTCAGCATCCTGACCCAGTTCTTATATAACCCAACAGATGTCCAGGACAGAATTTGTGGTCATCACCGCTGCATTTCTGCCATGTCCCCACCCACATGGTCTTGCCTTGGGTTCATCGCACAACAGCCCTTTGAGGTAAGTTGGGCCCAAAGCAACTGGCTTACCCAGAGAGCTTCACAGAAATTCAAACTTGGGTCTCCAACCACTAAGCCGCACTGCTTCTTTAAAATCTGTGGTTCGGTCTGCTGTGCATGAACAGGCTCTACACTGCAAAAAAACAAAACAAAACAAAACCCTTTTGCTCCATGAACTTCTGGCAAACTGTTGTCCAAGGTTCAAAAGGTCTCTCTTTTATCGCCGAAGTGGGAGGGGGTGTGGAACTGGCAAAATAGACTGTGCGTAACTTAATAATACAACTCAACCAGGATGTTGTAGCAATAACTCTTAAAACAATAGGGCGATTGTGGGCCGCTAAATGAAGGTCACGGCGGCAGGCCTGTAACCTTGACATTGGGAGCTAAACAACCAAAAACAACTATGGATTAATCACATTCGGTGCCGGAAGATCGCTAAACTTCTGAGGGAAATCTTTCCCTATTAAACAGGTTTTAAAAAAAAAAAAAAAGGTAAAGGACTCCTGGGCAGATAAGTCCAGTCAAAGGCGACTCTAGGGTTGCGGCGCTCATCTTGTTTCAGGCCGAGGGAGCTGGCGTTTGTGCGCAGACAGCATTCCAGATCATGTGGCCAGCATGACTAAACCGCTTCTGGTGCAATCGAACACTGTGACGGAAGCCAGAGCGCACAGAAACGCCATTTCTCTTCCCGCCACGGTGGTACCTATTTATCTATTTGCACTGGCATGCTTTCGAACTGCTAGGTTGGCAGGAGCCGGGACAAAGCAATGGGAGCTCACCCCGTCACAGAGATTCGAACCACCGACCTTCCGATAGGCAAGCCCAAGAGGCTCAGTGGTTTAGACCACTGCGCCACCCACGTCCCTATTAAATAGGTATTCAAACGCTGTCATGTGAGCAGGTAGCCATCTCCTAGCTGTTGGGTGGGACAGCTCCGAAGGAAATCGAAAGGAAACTGGGAGATGGACAAGATCCCTGCGGCTGTCGTCCACCACCATGGGTGGCCTGCAACTAAGTTTTACTCTAGAGTATAGACGCACTGAGGTTACTGGCTTTAACTTAGCCATGTTCATTCATTCCAATGGGTTTAGCTGAATGTCACCCGGTATAATTTGTTTCCTGAAATTTATATGCCGCTTGATTCAAAAAAATTCCTTAAGTCTCAATCCTGTTGTCTAATACCTATGCACACACCTGCTCAGAAGTCCTGCTGAGCTGAATGGGGTTTGCTCGCAGGTGGGTTTAGGATTTTGCAGCCGTGGACATGTAATCATTGGGCATTATGCATTAATAGAGGCCTGGGGTGTCACCCGGCAGGTCTCTTCTTGAGTTCCTGTGCTTATAGAGGTTGGCAATTAACCCTACCTGTGCCAAACTAGGATAGCTCAGTCGGTAGAGCGTGAGACTCTTAATCTCAGGGTTGTGGGTTTGAGCCCCAAGTTGGGCAGAAGATTCCGGCATTGCAGTGGGTTGGACTAGATGACCCTCGGGTTCCCTTCCAACCCTGCAATTCTATGTTCCTCCACAAACGGTTCCAACCCTGCGATGGTTCACAGCTTTGAAATTTTGAAAGCATACACACTGACGGTTAGAGCTGGGAGGGGTCTCCCTGTGCCTGAAACCTTTGAGAGATGTCCCCACTCCAGGTAAACTATGCTGGGCTCAAAAGGAGCAACGGAGAACTATGGTTATCATATTTGCTCATCACTTTAAATAAGAAAAGGCTCAAAGCAACATGCGAAATATTGTAATTCGGAAAAACTGGTGCAACCTTTAAAAATCTGCAATGCAGAACTGAACTGGAGGATAACAAAAGTGCTTGGCCATCAACAAGAATGAAAAAGGGGAGTCCTACCCCAGAAAAACACACACCGGTAAAATGTGAAAACCTAAAAGCAAGTCACACTCAATCTGCACTATGATTCAATTAACATCCAAATGTTTGGTCAAACCGGAAAGCTTTTGCTCAGCGCCTAAAGGCTGCCAAAGTGAGCATCCGTGGGGAGCCCCCCTCCACAATCGGGTGCTTTATGCCTTCATATAGGTAAAGAGGTTAAAGGGACCCCTGACCATTAGGTCCAGTCGTGGCCGGCTCTGGGGTTGCGGCGCTCATCTCACTTTACTGGCCGAGGGAACCGGCATACAGCTTCCGGGTCATGTGGCCAGCATGACTAAGCCGCTTCTGGTGAAAGAAGCAGCGCACAGAAATGCCATTTACCTTCCCGCCGGAGCAGCACCTATTTATCTACCTACACTTTGATGTGCTTTAAATCTGCTAGGTTGGCAGGAGCTGGGACCGAGCAACGGGAGCTCACCCCGTCGTGGGGATTCAAACCGTCGACCTTCTGATCGGCAAGCCCTAGGCTCTGTGGTTTAACCCACAGCGCCACTTGCGTCCCATGCCTTCATATATGAGCCCCCCATAAAAATACTCAGACACTGGGCACCTCTACACTCCAGAAAGCTCCCCCAAACCCAGCACATTTCAATTTAACAGCAGTCAAGAAGAAGAATTTGAGGCACAAGTTCAGATCCCTTGTGGCACAGTGGTTATAGCACTGGACTGGGGCGTGGGAAACCTGATTCAGTCGTAAAGGCCGCTGGGTGACCTCAAGCCAGTTGTTGATTCTCATCTGAACCTACCTCACAGGGTTGTTGTGAGATTAATGGAGAGAGCCATATCTGCCCTCTCGAGCTTTTTTGTAGGGGGGGGGGGTGTTTGTGAATGCAACACATAAGCAAACAAACTACATACCCTTTGAGCGATGCCATGTTCACTGAGATTAGGCTGCTGTTTTGGGGGGGGGGGAGAGGTGGCAACGGAGATCTCAGGCTCCCTGCTTATTCGGGGGAAGAGTCTCCCAGCTCCTTTCTGGTACTTGCCGATACGTGGAGGCGCCGCAATGTTTGCTAATGAAGTTGGCCCAACTCTGCATTCATGTGCGCCCAAGTGCTCATCCGAGTGTACGCTCCCCGTACGCTTGCCAACCTAATTAACCGCCCACTCACATCATCGCTCGCTCACGCACCCATGTCACACGTTTTTTTTTTCCATCCACTTCCCTATTCAGCTGTGTGTACAATGCAATTATTTAACGCTCCCGGCCCGGTTCCTGCTGCTGGAAAGAAAGAAGAGAGGTCCCGCGGCTCCATCTTTCCACCCTAACAGCCTTGGGAGTCCTTGGCGGGAGTTCACACATTCCTCGTCCAGCCCTTTGCGGAGTCAAGAGGAGACCCGCATGTGCGGAAGCGACCGTCACAATGCTTTAAACCTCGGCCCTCGTGTTCAGCTGTGAGTTCTTGGCAAGGAAATGTCCGAGTGGTGCTCATGCATGTCCAAAAGCCAGCGCAGGTCGAGTCAGCTCACCAGCTCGCTGAATTAACTAAGCCCAATGCTGCCAGCACTGGCCGGCAGCATCTTTCCAAGTTCTTAAGCCTGTGCTGGCGTTCTGACTTCCAGGTATTTTGGGACTGCAACTCCGATAAGCTTCAGCTGTCACAGCCATCCTGGCTGATGGGATTTGTAGTACCCAAAGCACATGGAACGATATGAAGGGGCGACGTGACTCGAACCAGGAGAGAAGCTGGGTTCAGTTCCCTGCTCCGTTGAAACACGCTGGGTGAGCTTGGGCCCGCCTATCTCTGAGCCTGGTCTGCCTTGCAGGACTCTTGTGAGGAGAAAGTGGGAAAAGTGAGACCCAACAGGGAGTTATTCTGTGATCACTGGACAGGATAGAGGTAAGGAACATAACATGCGACGGTTATAATAAAATAAATGTGCCAAAATTTGAGTGCAAATTTTGAGAAATATGCAGAGGTTCCTGCACCGCCATCATGCCATGAGCTTATTTGTTTATTCAGAATATTTACAAGAGTTATGCCCACCCTTCATCAAGTACTGGCATAATAATAATAATAATAATAATAATAATAATAATAATAATAATAATATTTATGTATATCCCGCTCATCCGGCTGGGTTTTCCCAGCCACTCTGGGCGGCTCCCAACAGATTAAAAACAGAAGAAAACATGAAACATGGCAGGGGACAAAATAAATTTAGCAATAAAAACCCATTAGGTGAAAGGAAACAGCAACAACACAAACACACACCAAATTCTTATAAACACCGACAAACGACAGGACCCCAACAAAGTGTTTGCATCCCTCAGAGTGGATATTGAGAAACAGGAGCGCCGAAGACGAAAATCAGCACACAAACTAAACGAACGAACGAAAGAGAAACAGAAACTGAGTCAGGAGCAGCCAGGGATCAAAGCAACCGAAATGAGGGTTTCACTCAGCTTGGCAGGGCAAATGGCTGCCAGAACGATTATCATTATCATTTATTAAGTTTTAATAATAATAATAATAATAATAATAATAATAATAATATGTTTCGCTTGCGCAGCGAAAACGATGAGAAAAGGAGCCAAACTGATGCTCTGTTGCAAGGCATCCTTCAAGACTGGATAGGTGCAGAGAGGCAACCCTCCACAGCAGATCCCTCCTGCACCATCTTCCGTGGACCACAGCCCAGGGGCAGGCGGGGCCACAAACAAAAGTGGGCGGGGCTATGGGTGCAAGCTTTACCTTGGTACAGCAGGCACTAGTTTCTACCCCAGGGGTCAGCAAACTTTTTCAGCAGGGGGCCGGTCCACTGTCCCTCAGTACCTGTGGGGGGCCAGACTGTATTTTGAAGGAAAAAAGAAGAACGAATTCCTATGCCCCAAAAATAACCCAGAGATGCATTTTAAATAAAAGGACACATTCTACTCATGTAAAAACAAGCTGATTCCTGGACCGTCCGGGGGCCGGATTTAGAAGGTGATTGGGCAGGATCCGGCCCCCGGGCCTTAGTTTGCCTACCCATGTTCTACCCACTATTGCACAAGCACCTTTCTGTCCCGCATCTGGGTAACCAGGTGGGCTGGGGACCACGTAGCTATGGCTGAGCTTGGGTTTGCTTGTGTGCATGCCCGTTTGCCAGAGCTTTTGTAAACGGGGGTGTGGAGAGTACACAAACACACAGACACACGTTTGGTGATTTGCTGGGGCAGCAGAAACCACGCTTTGTAGGCCGACGCCAACAAAAATGGACCGCAAGGGAGAGTCAGGGAACATTCTGTATTTCCCTTAAGTGCTTCTTTTACTCCAGAGAAATTCTCACGGGAAAGCTGAGGTGCAGACCGCTTCTGCCCTCTGAAAACATTTGATTGTGCTACGCTTTCTCCCTCTTCCTTCTTCGCAAGCCAGCTGTTGCTTTCCAGTGCGCCCGGACTGTCACCACATTCAGGTAGGACTAACACCTGAATTAGTCCTAACTGAGGGGTAACACTTGCTCTGACGTGACGCCATCTAACCCCCCTGGAAACGAATCAGGATGAACGCTCAATATGCAGGTTGTCCGGAAGGACCTTCAGCGTCTAACACATGCCTCTTTCCCTTCCTACGTGTCTTAAGCTTCTAAACAGTGTGCAAAACGGATTGAGGAGCTAGCTGCGAAGTCTGTGCATCACCTTGCCGGGCTGATCCAATTTGGGAATTCAGAATAGAGTTCGGGGGATTGTCAGAAACCATATGAGAAGGAGGCTTCAAAAACAGAGAGTTTCTTATTTACACGTTGTGTGTCTGTGTTACTACGATGGCTAATGGGACAAGGTGCGATGTTTCACATTTTAGAGCAAGTGGAAATGTAGAAGAAGAAGAAGAAGAAGAAGAAGAAGAAGAAGAAGAAGAAGAGTTTGGATTTGATATCCCGCTTTTCACTACCCGAAGGAGTCTCAAAGCGGCTAACATTCTCCTTTCCCTTCCTCCCCCACAACAAACACTCTGTGAGGTGAGTGGGGCTGAGAGACTTCAGAGAAGTGTGACTAGCCCAAGGTCACCCAGCAGCTGCATGTGGAGGAGCGGAGACGCGAACCCGGTTCCCCAGATTACGAGTCTACCGCTCTTAACCACTACACCACACTGGCGGCAAAGGGAACGTGTATATACCAAAGAGGAATCAGTTCTCCTTTGTGGGTGAAACAGGGGCAAATGGGAAGCACCAGCAGGCCAGGGAGAAAGCTCCAGTTTGGGGAAAAGTACTGAAAATATTTAGGAGAAGCAAAAACAGCTCAATGAGAGCTGAGCATGCTAAATGGGCACAGAATCTGGACTGCTGGGTAGCTGGAGAAATGGAGAATCCTAGAAAGGGGCATGGCTGGCTTGCATCCTGAACAGCCGCACCCCACACTGCAAGATGCAGGTCCACCTTGTGTGGTATCTTTATTTAAATTTCATTTCGTTAGATTTCTTACCCGCCCTCCACCGCAAGATCCCAGGGCAGGTTGAAACAATAAAACAAAGCAGAATGGTTGCAACCATAAAAGGAGTGCGGAGACAAATAAAAACAGTTCCATATATAAAATAAATAAAAAAATTCCTTCCAGTAGCACCTTAGAGACCAACTGAGTTTGTTATTGGTATGAGCTTAAAGCTCATACCAATAACAAACTTAGTTGGTCTCTAAGGTGCTACTGAAAGGAATTTTTTTATTTTGTTTCGACTACGGCAGACCAACACGGCTACCTACCTGTAACTAGTTCCAAAAATAGAATAGTTAAAACAATATAAAACAGGCATAGGCAAACTCGGCCCTCCAGAGGTTTTGGGACTACAACTCCCATCATCCCTAGCTAACAGGACCAGTGGTCAGGGATGATGGGAGTTGTAGTCCCAAAACATCTGGAGGGCCGAAGTTTGCCTATGCCCGATATAAAAGATACCCGTCCATTTTAGAGCCAATTTACTGGGTAAATTGGAGGGTAGGAAGGAGGAGATAGGAAAAAAATCCTGCAATAATGGAACTATTATTCCTGGGGCATGGAATATTTTGGCTGTTGGGTGTTTGTTTGTTTGTTTGTTTTTAAAAAGATCTTAGGAGAAATTGGCTCTAAAATGCAGGTGCACTTTCACAATGATTTTTTAAAAAAGTAAACTGATGGGGAAAGATGGGGAACTCAATGTAAGATTGAGAAACGAAGTGGGAGAGTGAAATTGGCAGATTTTCCCACCCCTGGTTCAGTAGCACCCTGTTCCTTTGTGCTCTGTAGATGCCCATTCTCTGCTCCACATGCCTGAAGTCTGCCCACACCTGCTTGGGAAACTGCAACCGGCCAGCGAAAAACTTGCAAGAGTGAACTAACTCCATAGCTGTCAACTTTTCCCTTTTCTTGCAAGGAATCCTATTCAGAATAAGGGGATTTCCCTTTAAAAAGGGGGGAAAGTTGACAGCTATGACTAACTCAGAGACACACACCAGATTAATCCTGACATTTTCCTTCAGGTGAAATCTTCGTGGCAACTAGGGCTGTGCAATATATCAATATATCGTCCCAAACCGGTTTCAAGTCCACATCACGATATTGCTTTCATAGTTTTTGACCTGGCAATATACAGCGGTACCTCAGTTTTTGAACATCTCCATTGACGAACGTTTTTGGAACTCGAACACCGTAAACCCGAAGTAAATGCTTCGTGTTTTCAAACGCGCCTCAGAAGTCGAACCGGAAACGCGGCTTCCGTATTGAGCTTTCCGTATTGATAGTTGCGTTTTGAGTTTTCGAACATTTCAGAACTTGAACGGTATTCCGAAACGGATGACGGCCGAAAACCGAGGTACCACTGTTATCACAAATCATGATGTGTATTAGGGCTGGGCAGTATATAATCCAAAACTGGTTTCAAGTCCATTATCATAAGACCAGCTTCATAATCTTTGACCTGGCAATATATCACAAATCATGATGTGCGTGTGCTTTGCAAAAATCACAATGTGGGAGAAACCGTGAAGCCAGCCAATGCTTCAACATAGCTCTCCATCCTTATTCCAGACATTGTGATATACTGATATTATCATGATGTTTAGCTGGTGATATATTGTGATGTTGAAAACCAGGCACTGCCCAGCCTTAGTGGCGACTACAAGCCAATTCAGCCCCTTGCCTGCCAACCGTGGGACTGCTATGCTCCTGGGCCCGTTTCCAAATTTCCCAAATCAACAGCAAAATGGTGTGTGTCGTCCCCCCCCCCCAGCCACAGCCTTAGAAGGAATTAACCAACCCCAGTGACATCTTGGGCGAGGGTATGCACACGCTGGTATAAGCCGTTCGCGCCTTCCTTTTGCCAAACCAACAGTCTGGGAAACAAATCCTGCCAGGATCAAATACACATCGCTAACAGGAATGCTCTTTCTAACAGGAGAGAACAAGACGCTCTCGCCTGCGCTGGAATTTATTTCCCTCCCCACTGCCGCCACCCCCCCACCTGTGTTTTGGTGAATCCATGTAAACCAAACGTATTTCCCCTGCCATACGGCACATTCTTGCCCGGGACAGTGTTTTGGCAATGAGAACGGTCATGTGCTCGGATCAGAGCCTGTGACGGCACGTCAGCAGAGAGAACACAGGTCGGCACTTTGCCTATGAATGTACAGAGCAACCTCACACCGAGTCACGCCCTTGATGCGTCTTAAAGCTGCTTGGTTGCCATGGCCTGGCAGTGGCTTCCGAGGGGGGGAGTCTTTGCCAGCCATGTGGAGGGGGCTGAGGGTCAGATCTGACACCTCCTGCATGCAAACGCCATGGGAATACCATTGGTCCTTCCCTACTAGTCAAAGCTCATGAGAAGAGAAGTCTCCCTGGAAAAGACCCTGATGTTGGGAAAGATGGAGGGCACAAGGAGAAGGCGACGACAGAGGATGAGATGGTTGGACAGTGTTCTCGAAGCGACTGGCATGAATTTGGCCAAACTGCGGGAGGCAGTGGAAGACAGGAGTGCCTGGCGTGCTCTGGTCCATGGGGTCACGAAGAGTCGGACACGACTGAACGACTGAACAACAACAACTGGTCAAAGGCTTGATTTTGTCATAAGAAGAGTCCTGATGGATCGGGGCCAAGATCCTGCTCTCACAGTGGTCAACCAGATGCCTGTGAGGAACCTGCCGGCAGGATCTGAGCTGGAGAGTAACCCTCCTCTCCCAGAAAGTGATATTCAGAAGCATAACCACCTCCGACCACAGAGACAGGGCACAGCCATTGTGGACAACAGCCATCAATAATAGCCACCTCCTCTGTGTGTTTGTCTTGTTGTTGTTTAGTCATGTCCGACTATTCATGACCCCATGGACCAGAGCACGCCAGGCACCCCTATCCTCCACTGCCTCCTGCAGTTTGGCCAAACTCATGTTAGTAGCTTCGAGAACACTATCCAACCATCTCGTCCTCTGCCGTCCCCTTCTCCTTGTGCCCTCCATCTTTGAGGGTCAGCTGAAAGTTGTGCAGCTTTTTTTGCAAAGAGGAAAAGCCCCGTTTTTATGGGGTTCAACTCACAGTTCTGCAGCTTCTAGTCCTACAGCCATTTCTACCGTCCCCAGACAGATAATCTAATCAGCCAGTCACATGGCGCTGGGGAAACAAACAGCCTCCCTCTGCATTCAACAATGGAGGCCTGGGCAAGGGGGCGGGGCTGGAAAGGGAGCCTTATCTCTCTCCCCGGTCACTTGCTGAACAGCTGTTCAGCGGCTTCCTTTCAACACCCCCTTCTCTCTTTGTAAAAAAAAAGAGCACGATCTGCTTTTGGCCCCTGGGTAATTCAGCTCCAGGGACCATGCATTCGCTCCCTAAGATGCACAGACATTTCCCCTTACTTTTTAGGAGGAAAAAAGTGTGTCTTATGGAGCGAAAAATACGGTAATAGCTGTTGTCGAGAGTTGTTTATGTAGCAATAGCTGCGCTGATGTTTCTGCCAGCCACCTAGATCAGGATGGTCCAACTTCTCATACCAAGTGGGCTGAAAGTGTACTTCAACACAGAACCCGTGGGCCAAGGGGTGTGGTGGGGTGGGGTGGGGTGTGGGGAATAAGGCCAAAATTTGACAACCCCCCACCCCAGCCTTTGTGCTGCCTTCCCAGAGCTGGGCCACAGGTTCCTCGTCTCGATGGGCTGCTGGTGGCATCACTTGCAATTACTCGATCATTTCCCCCCTTCAATTACAGGCGATTCATCTGGTGGTGACTCGAGGGAGGGTCTTCTATGGAGTGGCCCCCATCCTATTTGGAATGACCACCTCCTAGAGATACAATGGGCATCTATGGTGATGGTGTTCAGCTTTTGGGCTAATGAAGACATTCCTTAGCTCTGATATTTTAACACTGCCTCCATTATATGTGGTGTTGATGCTTAGAGATAGCTAAGTCGGTGGAGCGTTAGACTCTTAACCTCAGGGCTGTGGGTTCGAGTCCCATGCAGGGCAAAATATTCCTGCACTGCAGGGTATAGGACCCTCGTGGTCCCTTCCAGCTCTACAATTCTATGATTCTGTTTTTAGTGCATCAATTTTATCCTGCAAAACTGCCTTTTATAATGTGTTCTACATAGGGTTAAACGAATAAGGGACTATATATTTCTTCTGCTCTCTGCCTTACAAGAGACCGGATAAGTGCCACACCTAATGAACTGCTGGCTTTTCTTTTTCAAAGGGGGGGGGGAGAGCAGCCCTCATGCTACCTGTGAACTTTCATATTGAGCACACAATCAAAATCCAATTTATCAGCAAAGCTTCCTGAACTACCATATCGGCTGCGCCACATTTTAAATTAAGGTCTCTTCCGGACGACCCGACAATTGAGCCCTTTTCTGCTGCTTTGCCTGCACAAAGTCTGCGGAGAGAGGAGACAAAGAGCATCCCTTCTGATCTGCTTTCAGGGAGTGCGTGTGATGTTCCATCTGTTATCCCACAATTTCCTGCCACTTTTATTTTAAGTCTCAGGAACTCAGGTGTTTGGGAGGTGGCGGGCGGGGAGCAGGTTTGCTGCTCGAGTGTGTCAAATCCACACTTCAATAAGTACGCTACCTGGGTTTGCAGGTATGCAGTGGAATCCTACCTGCAAAACGCCAACAGTCTGGAAATACCCGAAGTTCTCACCGCACCCTCCTCTGCCCAGGAAACCCTTTTTTATTTTTTATCCTTTCCTGTTTTTAGCCTTTGGCTTCACATGAAAGGGAGCTTAGCATCTGGAAAAGTAGCACAGTCCTCTGCGATTCTTCATTGGGTTTATGGGCATGGCGAGCTTAAGGCTGACATATCCTGGTCCATCTAGCTCAGTACTGGGGTCCTTAGTGCTTTCTACCTGCAACCCTGCGAGGTAGGCCAGGATGAGACCGAGCGACTCCAGTGAGCTTTCATGGCAGACCTTGCCAGGGCCGGCTTACCCATAGGTGCTAGGGGTGCGGGGCACCTGGGCATGCCAAGCTGAGAGTCCGGGGCCGAGATTTGGAGTCCGGGGATTGGAGATCCAGGCCAGCCAACAGCTACTGCTGAGCGGACCAGAACCATCGGAGCGCCGCAGGCTTTTCTGCTGTGTGCGCTGAGGCAGCCGGTCGTCTCCACCCACCTGAGCAGTTGAGAGGCCCGCCCAGCACACGAACGCTGCTCACACGAGGCGCACAGCTTCCTTCCCAAGAGTTGCGTTCCCCCCCCAGAAAGCTCAACAACTCTGAGCTGCCCCCATAAGAAAAGCTCAACAACTTTGGCCTGCCTCCCCCCCAAAAAATTGGGGGTGCTGGGCAGTTGTTGTTGTTTTTTGCACCCTGTCGCCACATATGCTTTAGGCATGAGCATGCTGGCACCTTGAGTGGAAAACAACCCCTTCCACTCGATGCTATACTTTGTTTGAGTAGCAGGGTAGATAAAAATCAATTATGGTTTTTTTTTAAAAAAAATCTATCAATTTTTTTTTTAAAAAAATTTTTTTAAATTTTTCCAATTAATTCCCAATTACAATACATGATTAAATTTTTCCCAACTCCCCTTTCTCTCACCAAGGGGAGCATACCAAACAAACCCCCCTCTCACTGGGGTGATCAACAATTCTTTCCCAATTTAACCACTTGCTTTACACTTATCATCATTGCTTTTACAGACTTCCCCGATTTCCCCCCCCCCGTTGATTTCAATTCAACCCTAATTCACAGTTATTGCCAATTGATCCCCATATTACTTTTCCTCCTTCTCACATTTTCCTTATACACTCTTTTACTAAATAATTATTCATCTTACACATTTTATTTATCATTTTAACCTATCCTCTGCATTCACTATATTCCTGGACCTCCCTTACTTAATTCCAAATTTCATCAATTTTTTAAATCGGATTTTTTAATTTAAATCGGATTTTTAAAATAAAATGCTTTTGGAGGAAAAATATTTTTAAAGATAGTTTTCTGTTTAAGTTACATTATAATCCAAAGGCTATTCATCAGGAAATAAGGATTTGTTTTAAGTTTTTCATGTGGCTAAAACTACGTCTAAGTTTTTTTTTTAATTGTTTAACTACATCAGTTAACAAACATGGAACATACGCTATAATGTTATTGTTTTAGTTAAATAAATTGTTTAAATTGTTATTAAGGAAACGATTATTTTTCTCCTTCCAATAAAGTACAGCAGAAAAGTTGTCCAAATATAAACAGTTAACTTATTAAACCTCACAATAATATCGTAATTATCTGTCTTATGTATTTCTAATAGTATAACCAAATCAGTAATTTCTGATATGAATGCAAAAACTACTCTGAAAATTTATTATTCAAAAAATGAAGCCTACATCTGGTTGTAAATATTAAGATTATACCAGCAAGAATGAGTCTTTCTGTAAAAAAAGAGATTTAAATCAAGTCTTACTGACTAGTGACTTAAATCGTGATTTAAATTGATTTGATTTAAATCAAATGCACCCTGCTGAGTAGTGTTCAATAAAGAGAGAGCATCTTAGCTAGCAGGAGCCTATCAGTTCGGAGTAAGTAATAACAATTAAACCGCCGCAATAAACGAACCCGGAGCGATATCTCTCCCCCCGCACCACACAGGTAGGCAAGTGGCAATGAATGGGAAGGGAGGTCGTCTTTCACGCGGCCGGCTCTGACTTCCTCAGCAGTTAACAAAACAAAATTAAAAATTAAAAAATTCCTTCCAGTAGCACCTTAGAGACCAACTAAGTTTGTTCTTGGTATGAGCTTTCGTGTGCATGCACACTTCTTCAGATACCTAGCCGTGTTGGTCTGCCATAGTCAAAACAAAATAAAAAAATTCCTTCCAGTAGCACCTTGGAGACCAACCAAGTTGCATGCACACGAAAGCTCATACCAAGAACAAACTTAGTTGGTCTCTAAGGTGCTACTGGAAGGAATTTTTTAAAATATTTTATTTTGTTTTGACTATGGCAGACCAACACGGCTACCTACCTGTATCAGCAATTAACGTTCCTGCTGGCATCGCCCTTGGCGAAACCTGATCCTCGGAGCCCAGTTCGTACCTGGCAGCCACAAATCACGAAAAATATAAAAACCCACAGCTTCCTCCTTGAGATAAGGGGTACTGAGCTGCGGTTCCGCTGGCAAAGGACTCATTGGAAATGTACCGAGAAGCTGGCTGTGATAAGAGCCGGGCCTTTTCTGGAGCCACGGGGTTAGTGCGGTCTTTGCCAACCTGATTCCCCCCAGATGTTTTTGGACTAGAACTCCCAGCACCAAGAGCATCTGGAGGGAGCCATGGTGGCAAAGGCTAGGCTGGGTTAGCCCATATAAGGATCTGCAGCAGCAGCAGCAGCAGGGACAAAACAATGCTTCATTTTAATGTACTATTAAAATTAAGAAATCTGGCCCTGTGCCTAACCACACCCCTTTATTTGCCGAATTCGAGTAAGATGGTTTCCTCCACCCTTTCCTTTTTCTCGGGCTTTTTCCCGCCTGCGCAGAAACCACAGCAAGAATGGTTTTCTCTGTGACCTTGATGCCAACTCCTTTCCGTGGATCCGCTCTCTTGAAACCTGCTCTTTACGTTTTCATCCCCAAAGATCAGGGAGTGTTTTTGTGGGCAGCGGAGGCAGATCTCACGAAAAACCAAAACGCGGGACGCTTTGCCTCTTCCTGTACAATCTTATATATATATAAAAAAAACCTCCACAGCCATTATTGCTATCGTAGACCTTGGCTTTGGGTCCAGGAGACATGTCTTGTCTCTCAGTTCGTGCTCAGCCTTGCAGAAAAGCAGAAAATCCACAAGTCTCTCTCTCTCGCCGTTGGATCAGAGCCAAGGCCAGTCTAGTCCATTGCCCTGATCTCTGCAATCATCACCAAGATGCCCCAACAGGGCAGTCACAAAGCAGGAGATAAGAGCAATAACCCTCTCCTGCTGCTGCTCCCCAGCAACTGTTGATTCAGAAGCAGGCGGTCTCTGATCCTGCAGGTAGGGCATAGCCGTTGTGGCTAACAGTAGCAATTGTATTTCTTTAGCTGCAAGAGTCGGACACGACTAAACAACAACAGCTGCAAGCAATAATGAAGATTATAGGGATGCGGGTGGCGCTGTGGGTTAAACCAGAGCCTTGGGCTTGCCGATCAGAAGGTTGGCAGTTCGAATCCCCATGACGGGGTGAGCTCCGTTGCTCGGTCCCTGCTCCTGCCAACCTAGCAGTTCGAAAGCACGAAGTGCAAATAGATAAATAGGTACCACTCCAGCGGGAAGGTAAACGGCGTTTCCATGCACTGCTCTGGTTCGCCAGAAGCGGCTTAGTCATGCTGGCCACATGACCCGGAAGCTGTACGCTGGCTTCCTCCGCCAATAAAGCGAGATGAGCGCCGCAACCCCAGAGTCGTTCGCGACTGGACCTAATGGTCAGAGGTACCTTTACTTTTACCTTATAATGAAGATGAAGGCATGGAGATATTGAACCTCAAATTCGGATCTCTGTTTGATGGCTGCCAATGCAAATAGAGAAACGTGCCGAACAGAGCAGAACTCAACAACAATATTCCTGCGGACAGGAAGGACAGACCATAAGTCGCACTTAGCACCTAATTTACGTTGCTTAGAAACTATAGCTCAGTCGCTCTCAAAAGGTGTGGCATGTGTGCCACACTGGAGTGCCAGGAGAGGACGTGTGGCAGGGAGATTCAAGGACAAAGAAACGTTGAAACATTTCAAATGTAGTATAGCATAGTATCCAAATAACTGGAACAAGCTGGAAGGTGTGCAGAAGAGGGCAACCAAGATGGATCAAGGGTCCAGAAGCCAAGCCTGATGAGGAACGGTTGAAGGAGCTGGGCATGTTTAGCCTGGAAAAGAGGAGACTGAAAGGAGACATGATAGCCGTCTTCAGATATCTTGAAGGCTGTCACATGGAACAGGGAAAAGCTTGTTTTCTCCTGCTCTGGAGGGTAGGAATCGAACCTATGGCTTCAAGTCACAAGAAAGGAGATTCTGACTAAACACCAGGAAGGTGCTCTTTCTGAAAGTAGGAGCTGTTTGACAGTCGAACGGTTTCTCTCGGGAGGTGGTGGGCTCTCCTTCTTGGGGAGGTTTTTAAGCAGAGGTTGGATGGCCATCTGCCATGGATGCTTTAGCTAAGATTCCCTACATTGCAGGGGGTCGGACTAGATGACGTTTGGGGTCCCTTCCAACTCTACAATTCTATGATTCCTTTTTGTTGTTGTTGTTATTTGCAGGATACAGGCGACTACCCATTTATGCAGGGGTTCCGTTATGGTCCCTTGTGCATGTACACGGAGTTGCGTAAAATGGGGAGCACCCAGGAGAATCTTCCTCAGCCTTCCTGCTTACATGAGGGGAAGAAGCTTCCCTGCTTGTGTCAGATGGGACAGCAAGACTCGGTTGACCAGGTGTCCCGCATTTCCCCTTCCGTGTGTGTGTGTCTGTGTGTTGTCGCAAGCAAACAGAACACACATGAATGGGGAGTTGCCTGTATGGGTAGATCTCTTTTCCAAATGAAAGCAAGGGTCTCTAGTGACACTGAGGACAATTCTGGCTGTGTTTTCCAATGTATTTTTTACCAATAGAAAATTTGGTGTGGGTGTGAGCAGATTCTTATTCTGAAAGTGTGGCTCAGAGAAAAACGTTTGAGAACCACTGCTGTAGGCCACATCCTTAGAAGTACAAGAAGCTTTTTTAAAATATATATCTATATGTATCAGGTCAGGCTATCATAAGAACATAAGAAAAGCTGCTTGGACCAGGCCCATGGTCCATCTGGTCGATCGGAAGGTTGGCAGTTCGAATCCCCGCGACAGGGTGAGCTCCCATTGCTCTGCCCCAGCTCCTGTCAACCTTGCAGTTTGAAAGCACACCAGTGCAAGTAGATAAATAGGTACCGCTGCAGCGGGAAGGTAAATGGCATTTCCGTGCGCTCTGGTTTCCGTCAGGGTGTTCCGTTGCGCCAGAAGCGGTTTAGTCATGCTGGCCACATGACCCGGAAAGCTGTCTGTGGACGAATGCCGGCTCCCTTGACCTGAAAGTGGAGATGAGCGCCACACCCCATAGTCACCTTTGACTGGACGTAACCTTTACCTTTACCTTGTTACCATCTAGTCGAACATCCTGTTCTCACCATGGCCAACCAGATGCCTACAAGTATCTGAACACAAGAGCACCTCTCTCCCTCCAACCATGGAGACAAAGCATAACTATTGTGGCTGGCAGCCATCAACAGACCTTTCCTCCATGAATTTCTCTAAACGTCTTTTACAGCCATCTAGGTTGGTGGTCATCCCTGCCTCTTGTGGGAAAGAGTTCCACAGATTAACTATGGGCTGCATTTTATATATCAGTGTTTTTCAACCACTGTTCCGCGGCACACTAGTTGCCTGGTGTGCCGTGGGAAAAATTGAAAAATTACTTTATATATAGTCAATATAGGCACAGAGTTAAATTTTTTAACATTTTCTAATGGTGGTGTGCCTCGTGATTTTTTTCATGAAACAAGTGTGCCTTTGCCCAAAAAAGGTTGAAAAACACTGTTATATATACACCTGTCCATACAGCCTAATATAGTCTACTCTTCTCACTGGAAGCAGATCGCCATGGTCTCAAACAAAAGTCCAAAGTCTCACTCAACTTCCATCCCCACCCTGGCTCTGGAAACACGGCGAAGCATCTCTTTTGCATGCAGAAAATCACCGGTTCAATCCCTGGCATCTCCAGATAGGACAGGATTCCCACCCCCCCTCAAATCTGAAACCCTGGAGAGCTGTTGCCAGTCAGTGTATTTGCAATACTGAGCTAGCTGGGCCAATGGTCTGACTTGATATAAGGCATATCTTATGCTTCCATAATTTGGGAACCAAAGCACGAAGCTGAAGAATACGGTCTTGACTTGGGGCCCAAAAGGAGGAGGGAGGAAAACTTGGCAGGTCTCCTGGCTCTGAGGCAGGTGAATGGAAGGATTGGTTAGGTAAGTGGGATTGGTTAGGAGAATAGAGCCTGCATGTTCAGAGGCAGTGTATCTCTGAAGGCCAATAGAAAGGCATTTTCCTGTATGTCCTACTTGTGAGTTTCTCACAGCAATCTGGCTGGTCACAATACTGGGGCAGGTGCACTTTTTAGGATTTAAAAAGGCTATTTGGGTTTTTAGTGCACCAAACCTGAGATCTCCTTAAGGTGTCATATGCCAAATAAAGCCGAGGACTAAATTCTAAATACTACGTACCATTGCATGTCACTATCAAAACAAAATAAAAAATTATTTCCAGTAGCACCTTAAAGACCAACTAAGTTTGTTCTTGGTATGAGCTTTCGTGTACATGCACACGAAAGCTCATACCAAGAACAAACTTAGTTGGTCTCTAAGGTGCTACTGGAAATAATTTTTTATTTTGTTTTGACTATGGCAGACCAACACGGCTACCCACCTGTAACATGTCACTACCAAACGCAGTCAAACGCTGAAAGTCCTAACAGACACCAAATACTGTGAAATGCCAAATTCTGCCTAATATCAAGTAATAAGCATCAAACATTTATTTAACAAGATATACATACCACAATAAAATAAAACCTCTAAGCGGTTAAGCTAAAGTAATATAAAATATTCATAAGGAAATACTGAATAAAATCAATCAACAGACTTTTTTTAAAAAACCAGAAGATATAAAGCAATTCGCAAAATATAGCTAAAATCAACAAGTTTTAAAACCAAATGTGCATAATCACACATACGTGTCGTCTGTGCAGGTTTGTTTAATCAAAAGCCTTTTTAGCAGGCATGGAAAGCAAGACAATGACGGCCCTTGTCTAATACTAATACTGGAACTGAGCATCATAGATCATATTAAAAATATTTGGCATATTATAGAACAGATTGTACAGTACATACTTGGAAAATTGTATTAGTTAGACAATTCCTGGAAACTCTTTGAGGCTGAAACTGCAGTGCAGAATTTTGGCTTTTCATAATTTTTTGCATTTCAGCTCAGATATAAAGCAGTAACCGAGAGCGCAAGACGCAACTTAAAATGGCCACGAAGACAGTATGCATAAAAACAAAGAAGTTGGAGAGACTTGAACCAAAATCTATCTCAATGTTAGTGGGAGAAATTAGATTCGGTTCACATTTAAAAGTGAATCCAAAGCAAGTCACTTTCCCAAACAATACAGAAACTCAAAACATAGCTGTCCTTTGAAATTCATGCTTCTCTGAATTTTTCAATGCAGCTCTCCAGCAAAGAAATGGTTACAAATAAATGCCTAAAATGGGGTAAAGTCTGCATTACTGTGTTAGCAAAAGCAGCACGCCAAAAAAATGCTTTGTATTAGCAGGAATTTGCTTTGTGAAATTGTGAATATTGGGCAAAATTGCATTTAAAAAATGAGCATGTTAAAGTTAAATGTGCGCTAAAAGGCTGATGAATTTTCACAATGATTTAAAAAAATTGCAGACCATTGTGAAACTGTGGAAAACTGAATGTGAAGATTGCAAAAAATGATTTGCTCATCCCTACTCAGTATATCCTGAATATCTAGGAGCTGCTCTGTGCAAAGGAGACACCAGATTAATCTGCTTTGTCCAAGTCCCAGTACGTTTCCGAGCACAATTCAAAGTGTTGGTGCTGACCTTTAAAGCCCTAAACGGCCTCGGTCCAGTGTATCTGAAGGAGCGTCTCCACTCCCATCGTTCTACCCGGACACTGAGGTCCAGCTCCGAGGGCCTTCTGGCAATTCCCTCCCAGCGAGAAGCAAAGTGTCAGGAAACCATGCAGAGGGCCTTCTCAGTGGTGGCGCCCGCCCTGTGGAATGCCCTCCTACCAGATGTCAAAGAGAACAACTACTACCAGACTTTTAGAAGACATCTGAAGGCAGCCCTGTTTAGGGAAGCTTTTAATGTTTGACACATTATTGTATTTTAATATTTTGTTGGAAGTTGCCCAGAGTGGCTGGGGAAGCCCAGCCAGATGGGCGGGGTATAAAAAATAAATTATTATTATTATTATTATTATTATTATTATTATTATTATTATTATTATTATTATTTCAGAATATCCTACAGAAGGAGAAATGAGCAAAGGGGCTTCATGGCCAGGAAGATGCATGATGTAGGACCTAAGCAGCACGTGGCCACATGAAGGTCTCCTTAGTCAGAGCATTGCTCTGTCTTGCCCAAGGCAGACTGAACAACAACAGAAGCATCTCTCTCAGGTACCAAGAGGACGGTTCTTCCTGCCTGCTGCCCCCTTGCACTGGGAACAGCCAGAAATTTCCACATGCAAAGCCAGCCGGTCTATCGCGATGAGCCCTCCATGTGGGAAGCATCTGCCGAAAGCTACAGAGAGCGAAGCGCAACCCCCCCCATTGTTTTATTACTGGGGTCCAAATTTTGCATTACGCCTTTAGGAAGCTGTAGGTAAGCCCTGATCTCTCCGCAGCTACCCTCTCGTCCCCCCACAATCTTCCACCTGCAATACAGACACCGAAACCCTTTGTAGGGCTGTGGCAAGAATCTTGCAAAATGATTTGGGGATGCTGAGCTCCAGCCAGGAAGGAGGAAAGAACAATGGCCACGAAACCGCTCTGTTGTAAGCACCGTGGTTAGAAAATAAGCTACGTGGGAACCGGGTTCCAATTTTAGGGGAAATCAGAAAAGGCAACTTAGGGCAGGCTGGTGGTGGTTCTACGTTAGAAGTCTCTTTTAATCCCTGGACCTGAGACGCAACACTCACCCCACCATTTAAAGCATGCTAGTCCTTGATGTACCTTCCTCCTCCATCTTCAGGATAGCTCAGTCCACAGAGCACAAGACACTGAATCTTAAGGTTGTGGGTTCGAGCCCCACGTTGGGCAAAAATATTCCTGCATTGCAGGGGGTAGGGCTAGGTGATCCTCGGTGGTCCCTTCCAACTCTACAAGTCTACGATTGTGAGCTAAATCAGTCGCACTGCAGCAGCAGAGGGAGAGGGGAGCGGAGAAAGCCTGCTGTCCGCAGACAATCCTACTCATCGGCCTCAGTTGTCCGCCTCTAAAATGGGAACAGAGATAAGCTTCCTCACCGCGGCCGTCTGAAATGTCGCCGAGGTTGCAAAGCATGCAGTGCAAATGATAGAAAACCAATAAACAAGCTCCTCAAAACAGGTCCAGAACTAAAAACGGCCTTTTGACTTACCCACACTGGGATCCCAGGCAGTCCTCGTGATGACAAAGGGAGCAAGTTCATTTCATCTCAGGCACCAAATCCACTTGCTGCCTGGCGTGTGCGCACGCAGCAGCCCCCTCTTCTCCTTTTGCTGGCGGTGCTCCTGGACGGCTCCCGAAATCTGCTGCGAATGAAAGGGAAAGGCGGAACCGCGGTGAGGCTTCTGTCTGTGACCCCTCCTCTTATCTGAGCCGGTAGGTCAAGAATCCACCCGCACCGAACACTCTTGCAAAGGTTATCCTTATTTTCCCATCCTCCTCTTCCTCTCCGCTGAAAGAGCTGGCTATTTCCTGCCTGTGGCTGCTCTCGGAGAAGCGATCAGCGCTCCCCTGATCTTGCATGAGCTGCCCAGGATCATGCAGTTTGGAGACCCGAGCCAAGAGGCGAAAGAGAGATAAGATATGCACACAATTTCCGTTTCCTCCAAAACGAGAGAAGCACAGCACCACACCTTCTGCCAGCACCTCCCAAACTCGCAGCGCATGCTGTATTCCGGGTTCCCTGATTCCCGCACGCTCCCTTTCCGTTCCCCAAAAGCAGAGTGCGGCGCCATCCACCACGAACCGTTTGTACTCCACTTGCAAATTACGGAACGTGGTGGACACACACCATCCCTGCCTGTGTGCACAAGGCAGCCTCCCCTCCCCTCCCCGCTGCCTGATTCAAGGAGCTGCTTGAATCTGGTTTCATAACAGGCTCTTGACTAACCAGCAACTCCCTCTCACACACACACCGCGGAATGGGCTTGCACGGAGAAGCTCACAGGAAACTGTCCTCGGCTGCCAATGAAGCCACCACATCTCCAAGAGCCGATTGCACACCCTCCTTGCGGGCTTCCGAATCCTTTGCGGCGGAGAAATCAAGCAGCGCTCGGGTCCTATGGTCCCAACGCGCTGCAAACCTCAAACATTTGTGGACAGCGGGTCTCTGCATCAAATTTGTCTATCTGCGATTAAATGGAACTTCCACGTACTGAGGCACTGTACCTCTGGGTACCGGAGGCGGGAGGAGAAGAGCAGGAGAAATGACCAGAGGTGCCCGGCTGGCCATAGCTGTGCAGCAGGACTGGACAGACCCCAGGCCTGCAGAACAAAGCAATTCTTATGCACTTAAGCAGCAGGGCACATGGCTTTCATGCAGAAGGTCCTAGGTGCGATTCCCAGAATCTCCAGGTAGGGGCTGGAGAGACCCCTGCCTGAAACTGTGCCAAGCAGCTGCCAGCCATTGCGGGCAATGCTGAGCTAGATGAGCCAATGCTTTGATCCAGTATAAGGCAGCTTCCTAAGGTTCCTGTCATCATGATTCGTATAGTCCTTTTCATTTCAGCTTCCTTCACCCTGGGCCATGCTGGGTTTCACAAAATGCAAGGTGCCAGAGGTGGGATTCTTCGTACCTCCGCCTGCATGCCCAGCATCAAATGCACATGTAAGCAAAATAACTGAAAACTATAGGGCAATGCCTTATTCTAGCGTAGGCTATTTGTCCATCTGGCCCAGTTTTCTATACTCTGACCGGCAGCAGTTCTCCCAAGGTCATACAGGATCCTAGAATTGTAGAGTTGGAAGGGACCTCCGAGGCCATCTAGACCAACCCCCTGCAATGCAGGAATCTCAACTCAAGCATCCAGCCTCTGCTTAAAAATCTTCCAAGGAAGGAGAGTCCACCACCTTCCAAAGAAGTCCATTCCACAACTCTTACTGTCAGAAAGTTCTCAGTCGGAATCTCCCTTCTTGTAACGTGAAGCCATCGGTTTGAGTCCTACCCTCCAGAGAAGCGTTAATACAAGCTTGCTCTGTGTGATAGCCCTTCAGATAATTTGAAGATGGCTAACTTATCTCCTCTCACGTCTCCTCTTTCCTAGACTAAACATACCCAACTCCCTCAGCCGTTCCTCATAAGGCTGGTTTTTTTCCTGCGCAGAGGAGGGTCTTTCTCACGTTCCCCTCCCTCACCCTCCTGAAAGGAGATGGCAGGGACTGAATTTGGCACACCTGTTGCAGGCAAAGCAGGTGCTCTGCCGCTAAGTGGTCCTTCCCTGGTGCATAAATTGGCAAGCACACATGGCAGGATGGTTAGGCACAAAACAAGATAACGACACACAGCCCACTTGAAGGAACCCTAAACTTAGTTCAAAGCACCCTTGCAAGCAGCCACGTTCCCAAACTTACATCTTAGCTTTCAGCACCCCATTGGCTGATTCGGCGAGATGACCCCGGGGGCATGGAGCAGGAGAGAAAGAACGCTCTTTTTTTCTTCCCCGCCGTGCAAACAGGAGACCTCCTACGCTTATCCACCTTTGGGCTCCACAAAATCCATCCTCGGTTTCTAAAAACCAGCGCTGCTTCTGTCTCTTCAATCAAGCACTCTCTGTGTGTGTGGTTCAGTAGATCAGTAAGCAACTTTCTTTCTTTCTTTTTTTTTGCTTCCGAAAGTTTCGCTCTGATTCAGAGGCAACGGCGAAAAGAAAGAAATCCCCCCATCTAGAAAACCTGCCTGCCATATGTTGAAAAGGCTCCCGCTCCTTGCAAATGACAATCGCAGCTTTCTGAATCCGACAAAAAGGGTTCTCTGGCCAAATGCCAGGACAAATTCAGATTCCCCAGGGAAAATGACTTGGCCTCCGATTAGCATACAAAAGCAATGAAACCGGCCACGTGCCTCGCTGACCACTAACAGGACCAACTCCTGAATCATCCCGACCAAAGGATGACTCCTTGCACATTTATTTCCTCTCCCTTCCAACCCCTCCTGCCGGGGTTACTGAGTGTCGGACCCTGTGCCACCTCCTCGCCCGCCCCCCCCCGCCCCCCGCGCTGGTGGAAATTCCAGCCTGGGTTGCACTCTGCAGCCGTAACGATGCGGCCGCCCGCCAACCCCTCGCTTTGAGTCAGCCCTCAGCTATACGCCGAAGGATATTAGTCAGGGGCCAGGCAGCGCGTGTTTTGTAGTGAGTAGCTGCTCAGGCTCTCGTGCAATGCCGCTTCCGAGAAATGCAAGATCCTGCCAACGCCCAGAGCACAGGAAAATTCCACAAACTGAAAAAGAGAGAGACAGAAAAGGAAAGACCGAAAGGAAAGGGGGGAAAGAGGGAGGCGGGGTGGGGAGAGAAGAGAAGAGGGTGAACTGCAAATAAGTCTGGTGCTAGAATCCATGCTTAAGAAGTGGCTTTCGGAGCTGCTGCAGTTGGGAGAAACAACGGAGGGGAAATGTCACCCCACCCCACAAAATGAGATTTCTCCTGCGCGTGATGAGAAAAATAATTAAGGAAAAGAAGCGAATTAAATTGGAAGCTGGGGTGGTGCTGGTGTCGAGATTAACTCTTTTCAGGTTCAGATAAGGGGGGGAGGAAGAAGTCTAAAGCTTGGGGTGAATTAACTCAGTGTCTTGGGGTGGTTAAGTGGGTCGCTGAAAGGCAGATCGGCCAACCTGCGACTGTGGCGATGCTGTGACAACTAGCACACCTGGAAGGTGTTTGTGGCACTCCGAGGGACACAGTGGGCAGGCTACGAAATAACAAGCCAGGCCTGCAAAGCCATTTTCTGTGCAGCTACTACGCATAGACAAAACCAGAGGTGGTGTGGTGTAGTTGTTAGAGTGTTGGGAGGCCAGGGCTCAAAGCCCCGCTCAGCCACAAAGCCGGCCAAGTGGCCTTGCAGCAGTCACTCGCTCTCAGCCTGACCTACCTCACGGGGTTGTTGTGGGGATAAAATGGGGCGGGGGAGAAGGGAGAGTGACATACGCCACCTTGAGCAACTTGGGAGGGAAAGTTGGATAGACATGCAATGAGGAATAAATGAACAAAATAACAACACACACACACACACGTGCGCGCGCGGTGGAGAGGGCTGCACAAGGGAGTAGAACACCCTGGTTCTGACATGCGTGCACAAATTGGCCTCTACCGACAACCCTGGTTTTGCACAACCTGCTTTTAATGTGGCCGAACTGTAGATGTGTGAAATGCGAGGTCTTCCTTGCACTTGATTTATTTTTAAGCAGCAGGTGCAGCCAGGGGAGGGACTCCAGCTAGGACAGCGGGAATGGGGCTGGTTCCCAGCGCATCCGGTTCAGAGTGGTCTCTCTGCGAACAGCTGCTATTTGCTCCAGGAAAGGAAGCTTCCCTAGCAGTTTGGGGTGGGTGGGAGTGCCACTGGAGCAAAAAGATAAGGAAAAAGCAATCATAGAATCATAGAGTTGGAAGAGACCACAAGGGCCATCCAGTCCAACCCCCTGCCAAGCAGGAAACACCATCAAAGCATTCCTGACAGATGGCTGTCAAGCCTCCGCTTAAAGACCTCCAAAGAAGGAGACTCCACCACACTCCTTGGTAGCAAATTCCACTGCCAAACAGCTCTCACTGTCAGGAAGTTCTTTCTAATGTTTAGGTGGAATCTTCTTTCTTGTAGTTTGAATCCATTGCCCCGTGCCCGCTTCTCTGGAGCAGCAGAAAACAACCTTTCACCCTCCTCTATATGACATCCTTTTATATATTTGAACATGGCTGTCATATCACCCCTTAACCTTCTCTTTTCCAGGCTAAACATACCCAGCTCCCTAAGCCGTTCCTCATAAGGCATTGTTTCCAGGCCTTTGACCATTTTGGTTGCCCTCCTCTGGACACGTTCCAGCTTGTCAGTATCCTTCTTGAATCATTTGTTTTGCATGGATCTCTCTCTCTCACACACACACACTCTGCACATGCACACAAGCACACTCGTCCTATTCCAGAATGGTAGACAGGTTCATCTTCTGCAGCAGAAGCAGCATTCACCTCTGACAAAGGCCAACAAGTTCCGAGGAAAGCCTCCAAGCACCAGAACAGAGACTTGAAACCTGCGATTGTCCCTGTGATCTTGGGACTCCAGCTCCCATCATCCCTGACCCCTGCCGGCTGGAGCCAACGGAATGTCTTGAGCCCAACAAAACCTGGACAGACCCACAGGTTCCCCATCCTTCCACCAGAGCCCTCAGATGCATCGAGGTTTATGGGCTGTCCCTGCTGAATGGGCGACTTGGCGTCATTCCGATACTGTTCTCCATGCGCAGTTCGGTTGACTGTAGACCATATGTGTGGTCTCAAGGTGTGGTCTGAAGTCACACGAGGCTGCCGCTACGTCTGGGTGTGCTCAGGGCTTGGAATGGTCCCAGAGCTCCCCATGGAGACAGATTGATGGTTAAACCACTCTGGGAATTGTAGCTCTGGGAGGGGAGTTGGGGTCGCCCTAAGGACTCTCAGATCCCTTAAGCCAGGCATAGGCAAACTGGTCCCTCCAGATGTTTTGGGACTACAACTCCCATCATCCCTGTCCACTGGTCCCTGTTAGCTAGGGATGATGGGAGTTGTAGTCCCAAAACAACTGGAGGGCCGAGTCTGCCTATGCCTGCCTTAAGCAACTACAGTTCTCAGAATTATTTGGAGAAGCCTTGTGGGATATCTTCAGGAAAGGGCTAAGGAGCAAACTCTACACAAATCCAGAGTGGAGTCCCTAAGATGGTTGGATGGCTCCTTGTACGCCTCCTTCCGCCAGCTCTTGCAGCTAAGCTGGTACCAAACATCTTGGACCACATCTTGGACCACATCAGTGAGGCTGGTCTTGTTGTCTGGGCAGCCCAGGACCTCCATGCAAACTGCCCAGGCCTGCACCCCAGGAAGGTCACTTAGGTGCTGCTAATGCAGGGGTTTGGCCTCACCCCGAGAGGCGCACTCCATTGTGTCTCAAGACAGGCGGATGCCAGCAACAACACAGCACATCCACGGCATGGTGCAAAGGTGGCGTAAGGGTGCCCTCCAGACCACCGTTCCTTTGCGGGATGGATTCAAGAGCATACCAGAACTTTAGGTTTCCTCGGTTAAAATGGGCGAAACGGCTCTGTTGCTCTGACATAACAAATCCACGTTAAAAAGAAGAAGAACCGTAACTCGCTGTGCTTTGGAAAGCGATGAGAGAGATAAATGCACCATCAAATGTGTGAGATGAGCGAATGACTAACGGGAGGATGAAGAAACACACCAAAAGCAAATCTGGATGAATCCAGGGCGAGAAGGCCGGTGCTTGTATAACCGCTTTGTAAACAAATCAGAACAAGCGGATATAATCCAAGCCAGCTTTCTGCAAGGAGATTTGGAGAAACGCCCTATAAATAGGTCATCTGGAAGAGCCCTGACAGTGTAGACCAGACGTCACCAAACTACAGCCCGTGGAACTCAATTATTCGGCCCTCGGCTACCCCTGCTGCCCGCTCTTACCAGCACAGCGTGGCTGCCCACCTCCGGGTCGGTGGAGCACCGGAAATAGCTTGTGCGCATGCACAAGCATCATCTCCGGTGCACATCCGGGTCTGAGGAGGCCGTGCGCATGTGCAGAAGCTATTTCTGGCGCTCCGCCGACCTGAAAGTCCGCCGGAAATAGTGTTTGCGCATGCACAAGTGTAATTTCCTGTGCATATCCGGGTCTGAGGAGGCCGTGCGTATGCGCACAAGCTATTTCCAGCACTCCACTGACCCGGAAGTGTGCCGAAAATAGTGTGTGCGATCGGCACTGGAGGAACTGGCCCAAGGCCCGGTAAGTTCGCTGACCCCTGGTGCAGACAACAGTGAGCTAGATAGACCAATTCAGTATAAGGCATCTTGCAGTTCATGCCACAAACACCGCGATACCTTTTGCCCAAATAGCTTTATAATGTCATCCTCGGCATCAGGGGTTACTTCACTTTCTCATCTTCCAATGCAGTAATAAGCGATTGTTTTGCATTCCACAGAGGACGGACAGGTCAGGACCTGTGCGCAAAGGACAAACGGACACAGATCGGACATCCAAAATGGCAACATTCGAAAGCCCAATGCGGTGAGGGGGCGTTTCAGCCTCACGAAATGTTCTGCAACTGACCCACTGGAAAGACCTGAGCAATGGTACTCCGAAGGGAAAACTGCAATGGGGAAATCACTGAACGACAGTTCATCAGTGCTCAGCCATGTGGACCAAATCGGGACAATGAGGGTTTTTTAAAAAAAAAAAAACAGGCGAAATGCCGGGCTGTTGGCATTATCCACAACTGTCTTGGGAATTTCCGCTATCAGCTGCATAGTTATCACTGTCTCCGAACGTGATTGATTTCATTTGCCTCTGATCTCACTGCGGACAATGCCCACAGCATCACAAACCCAAGTGTGCATATGTACCTGCCGCTCAGCATGAGTGGTGGCCGGAAAGCAGACAGTAGTTCCCAAAACTTTATGCCAGAATAAATTGGTTTCTCTTCAAGGTGCCACAAGGCTCGGTTGGTTTTTACTAAATGGAAAATAATTTTGCAAGGTTCACGGTGATCCCTGCACTGCAGGGGGTTCGGTGTCTTTCCCAACTTTCCCAATGCATTCTGTGAAATCTGCAAACAGAGACGAGAGTGGGATGAAGCTACGTCCCTGGCAATAATAGTTCTAATCACACTGCTTCTGAGGACTCCCTGGGAGGGAAACAAGACCGACGATCAAAATCCCCTTCTTTCCCCAAACCCTCCTCTCTCTGCCTCCAGTAGATGACCTGACCAGCAGGAATGTAGCTCTGGCAGGGCGCAAACATTCAGATCTTTTATTACTCAGATCAGATTCATGTCAGCCTCACTGACTAAGGGGAGTGAGCAGCACCACAAGTAGCCATTTCACTCACACCTGCCACAGAGATAAATCCTTATTCGGACCAGTCATTGATACTTGGCTAACGGAAAAGGATGTTGATTTTAGAAAAGAGAAACAGGAGGCTCACTACAGCGTTTTTTCGGCATTACAAGTGTTTTTTTTAAAGCACTCGACGAGAATTAATTTTCCAGAAGAAAGGGTTTCCCCCAGGGCATGTTTCAGCAGAGATATTTCCCTCTCTCCGGTTTTTGTGTAGAATTTGGTGTGTGCAGAAAATCCCCCTGTGCCCTCACATCTAAAACATGTAGTGAAATTGTTCTAAGTTAGCAGAGAGGACACAAACAGTTACCCACTCATATGAGGAGGGTCTCCTTCTGAGATATATAGATCCTAGGCACGGAGGGGCTTTTAATCTGCAGGTGGCATTCACAGAATCATAGAATTGTAGAGTTGGAAGGAAGATCTAACCCAACCCCCTGCAGGGCAGGAATTCAACAAAGTTTTACTCAGAGTTTTGCTTTAAAGAAGACCTATTGAAATCAATAGGTTGAGAGTCCCATGGACTGCAAAAAGATCAAACTTATCCATCCTTAAAGAAATCAGCCCTGAGTGTTCACTGGAAGGGCAGATCCTGAAGTTGAGGCTCCAGTACTTTGGCCACCTCATGAGAAGAGAAGACTCCCTGGAAAAGACCCTGATGTTGGGAAAGATGGAGGGCACAAGGAGAAGGAGACGACGGAGGATGAGATGGTTGGACAGTGTTCTCCAAGCGACTGGCATGAGTTTGGCCAAACTGCGGGAGGCAGTGAAGGATAGGGGTGCCTGGCGTGCTCTGGTCCATGGGGTCACGAAGAGTTGGACATGACTGAACGACTGAACAACAATTGAAATCAATGGGCCTGATTTCAATTTGTCAGTTTACTCTTAGCAACTTTTAGTGGCTGGATAAAAGCTCTCTCCCTCTCTCACAACACTAGAACTTGTGGACATTCAATGATGATGGAAGATTCAGGAAAGATAAAATAAGCAACTTCTTCATGCAGAGCACAGTTATAACCTATGGAACTCTCTCCCACAGGGGACACTGATGGCCACCAACCTAAATTGTTGGTGTATATACCTGCCACTTTGTGCCATAATAAATTGGTTAACCTCCAGGTTGCCGCAAGGCTCGGCTGATTTTACTAAGAAGGGCTACCCTTCTGGAAAATATTTTGCAAGGTTCGTGAAGAATTATAAAAGCCACAATGACTCCTGAGCTGCAGGGGGCTGGGTTAGATTTACCCGTGGGGTCCCTTTCCAATTCCATCTCTGCAAAGGAAACGCAGGCTGAAGCCAACAGATTTTCAGAAAACAATCGCACAGAGCATTTTAAAACTCCCAGGGCTTTTTCTGCGAAGAATGCAATATAATAATAATAATAATAATAATAATAATAATAATAATAATAGTAATATATTATTTATACCCCGCCCATCTGGCTGGGTTTCCCCAGCCACTCTGGGCGGCTTCCAACAACAGATTAAATGCAAGTATTCTGCAAAGCGGTGTGCCACCTTCCCTGCTACATGCAGCCTTGATTGCAAAGAAGAAGAAAAAAGAAATCCTGCAAGTTTGAAGCCCTGCTTTTCATCTACCCAACCCCAGCATTGAGGGTTCTAGAGCTTCCTGCCATAAAACCACAATCCGAGAGAACAAACAAGTCAAAACCAGGGCAAAGATTCTCTCACACCAAGCCATGTGTCTTGATTGTCCAAAAGTGAGTCTATCCCGGAACTTTAATTACCCCCATTAAATCAGGGCGGAGAGGGGATGGAGATGGCCCCAGGATGGTGGGTGCAAGCTCAAAGTCAGGGCAGCGGGGAGGAAGCGACCAGGATTGCCGCAGGCGAAGAAACACCCTTCGTCTTCACCGAAAAAGAGCCGCAACAGCAACCCACCAAAGAGAAATGTTCCTCTGTGAATTTAGAACAATCTGAATCACCATACTAATTTGCAGATTCATAATTTCTGTGTGTATACTACTTTGTCTCCCGTCTCACTATATTATTATTATTATTTATTCAATTTATAAACTGCCCTTTATCAAAAGATCCCAGGGCTGTGTACAACATTAAAAACACAATACAGAACATCAGCCATGAAAACATATTATGTTACACTGGGCGTGAATTGTGACATCAAATCTGTTGTCACTTTTCAACATTTGCACATCGGCCTGTGCTTTCTTTTCTACGACTAGGCAAGACTTCCCGGAGATTTAGCTGAGATTCCTGCATTGCAGGGGGTTGGACGTGATGGCCCTTGGGATCCCTTCCAAATCTAGGATCCTACGGTGCCTGTTTGCTGAGCTTCTTGTGGTATCGGCAATGCTGTGAACAGGCAGCCCTGCTCCGTACAAGGGGCTCGCTGGGCTTAGAAATGAATGGAAGCAACTTAGCTCATGCCCAGGGACAATCTTTTCTATCATTACTTCACATATTCCAAACTCCCAGCATGCAAACTGGGCCCTGGGTTATGTTTCAGGGGAAGCATAACTTGGATCCAAATTTATTCAGTGAACAGTGAAATCCTTTGCACATTGAGTTTTAAGTTAAGGCCCACTGGCAGCCTTAAGTTAAAGGTAAAAGTAAAGGTACCCCTGACTGTAAGGTGCAGTCACGGACAACTCTGGGGTTGTGGCGCTCATCTCGCTTTATTGGCCGAGGGAGCCGGCGTACAGCTTCCGGGTAATGTAGGCAGCATGACTAAGCCACTTCTGGCGAACCAGAGCAGCGCACGGAAGTGCCATTTACCTTCCCGCTGGAGCGGTACATATTTATCTACTTGCACTTTGAGGTGCTTTTAAACTGCTAGGTTGGCAGGAGCAGGGACCGAGCAACGGGAGCTCATCCCGTCGCGGGGATTTGAACCGCCGACCTTCTGATCAGCAAGCCCTAGGCTCTGTTGTTTAGACCACAGCGCCACCTGCGTCCCTTACTGGCAGCCTTACTCCCAGGTTGATTCAGTTTTAGGATTCCGATGCACCCATATCTCCTGTCTGGTTGATGGAAAAGTGATTTCCGCCCCCTTACTATTTCTTACCTGTCTTAATAGCACAGTTATTAATAACTCCAGTTATTATACTTGGCTGTGTTGCAGACCTGGCTCAGCCAGAGCAGGTCGAGTCCCAAAAGAAATCTGAAATGGTGCCCTTGCGTTGAAACAAGTGACTATGATGAAACTCATTTCTAGTTGACAGCCTCTAATCTAAATAGCGGCATGGCCAAAAAATGTGCTACCTATTCGCGACCTTTCTTGCCGCCATAGGCAGGAGAGGAAGGGAAGCTAAGGAGGGATGAACTTCATTCTTCATTCGTTAACATTTGAATCTTTCTTTTCCTATGATGATTACGATCCTGCCCTTCACAGAGGAATGCCCTACTGAGTCTCCTTCCCCAGCATTTGTGAGAATTCTAATATCCCCACTTCTGTTGAGATACTTTCTTCCGCTCCGAAAGAGCTTGTGGGAGGGAACAGCTTGCGTTTTCCAGTTAACGTGCCTCCCCCCCCCCCCGCCACCCCCAATAGGCCTGGTGGTGCCTTCTTGTTCTGAGCTTAGCGGCACAACAAACCCTGAAACAGATCCACCTGCAATTCAATCCTCCCTTCTTCCCTTGCCCACCAGAAGCCAGCCTCTCCCAAGCCCCTTAATTCTGTGGCTCACGGTGCGTTTGAAAAGTTTGTTAAGAGAAAGGACGGGGGGGGGGGGGAAGGAGGCAGAAATGCAAGTCACTTCCGACACCCACCTACGATTATCAAGGGCAGGGGTAAGGTGTGTTTGCCATGGCAGGGCGCCCAGCATTCTCCTGCAACACCTGCGGAATCCCGTTCGGACGGCTCAATGTTGCCGCGCTGGCACTCAAAAGTGACGAGGCAAAAAAAATCTGGATTTTCCACAGGAAGGGCAGCCAAGAGCCCTGCAGAATATCTCAGTTGGTAGAACATGAGGCTCTTAAATCTCAGGGTGTTAGGTTTGAGCCCCAAGTTGGGCAAAGGATTCCTGCATTGCGGGGGGTTGGAATGGATGGCCCTCGGGGTCCCTTCCAACTCTAGAATTCTATTATTTATTATTCTATGACTGCGGCAGTCATACATGCAACACTGTATGGTGCCGCTGTGGGTTAAACCACTAAGCCTAGGGCTTGCCGATCAGAAGGTCGGCGGCTCGAATTCCCGCGACGGAGTGAGCTCCTGTTGCTCGGTCCCAGCTCCTGCCAACCTAGCAGTTCAAAAGCACAGCAAAAGTGCAAGTAGATAAATAGGTACTGCTCCGGCGGGAAGGTAAACAGCGTTTCTGTGCTCTGCTCTGGTTCGCCAGAAGCAGCTTAGTCATGCTGGCCACATGACCCGGAAGCTGTACGCCGGCTCCCTCGGCCAGTAAAGCGAGATGAGCGCCGCAACCCCAGAGTCATCCACGACTGGACCTAATGGTCAGGGGTCCCTTTACCTTTACGACTGCAGCAGTAGCACCAATTGTGGGGGATTTGTGATCTTTATGCTCCCCCCTCTCTCTCCAAAGGATGGGAGAGCAATTTGACTCCATTCACATTCAAGCGAAACCATACTCAAACTGAAACACAAGTTGGTTTTCAAGTCAGGCCACTTTCACACCATGCATAAAAAGCACTATGACACGACTGTAAATGACTCTCCACCCCCCCAAAAAAGAAAAGAATTCTGGGAGTTGTAGTTTGCTAAGGGTGCTGAGAAGTGTAAGGAGGCCCCCTATCTCACCTCTGAGCTACAATTCCCAGAGCTCCCTGGGTAAGCGGGTTGGCTGTTAAAACCACTCTGGAACTGTGCCAGCTGCAGCTTTTGGGAGTTGCGGAACACCTGGAAGGTAGGCAAAACCTGCAATAGGCTTGGCGAGTAACCAGGAGTTGGGCCTCCAAGTCCAGCACTCCAGCTACTCCCATCGCAAGGACGGACTATTCCTTGCTAGGAAGGAAAAGGAATCTGGGTCTGGCAGAACAGGTTATCAACAGTGGGGTGGTACAGCGATTGGAGAGCAAGGGAGCAGCGCACACACATCCATAGCAGCTCCTTTGCAACTTTCAGTTCCATATGCCTGAACGCCAGTTGCTGGGCAGCAGCTGCTTCGGGGCTGAGCAATATAGGAAGCTGACTTAAACCAGCAATTTCCTAACATTTTCTAGCCGCCACCCGCTTGGTTCCATAAACCCAGCCCCAGTGGCTCCTACCCTATAGAAAGCTCGGTGCCCAGAGACCTGCACTGGTTACCAATCTGCTACCAGGCAAAGTTCAAGGTGTTTGGCGCCGGATTTAGGGCGATCCAGGAAATTTCCCCCGAGCAAAGCACTTTGGAACTCACTGCCGATTGAGACCAAGCAGGTGCCTTCACTGTCCTCTTATCAGGGCCGGCTAAAAGCTTTCTTGTTGAGACAAGCTGACCCGGGTGCTTAGAAAGTTGGCGTTAAAGTTTCGGCACTTTAACTTTTGTACGTTTCAAAGCAGGGTCGTGAATTTTTCTCGATGTTATTGTCTTCTCGTAAACCGCTCTGAGGCTTTTATGCAATCCAAGCATTGTGTAAATTTTCTGCGACAAATAAATAAAATTTAAAGCGCCATTCAGACTAGCGGTTCCACAGCCCACTAAGGAAGAGAACACAGTCAAATTCAAAAAGTACCAATTAATTCAAAATCCAGTTAAAACTATTTAGTTTAATTAATTCAAAGAAATGGGTGAACTTGAGCCAGAGATGCCAGATTTTCAAAATCTGGTAGTCATTGACCCCTCCAGCACTCTCCCTCTGTTGCTCCCTTGCCTCTCAGCACCCTACTATGTAATCCCACCCTTCCAGGAGGTGGTACCTTATACCAAAAGTCAGAAGATTTGGTTTGCCTTGCTCCATACTGCCAACAACGGCTGGCAGCAGCTCCCCAGGCTTTCAGGAAGGGGGTCTTTTCCAGCCCAGGCTGCAGACACCCACGACTGAGCCTGGGAACTTTTGCATGCAAAGAATGTGCTCAGTACCACTGCCTGAGCTATCGCCCTTCCCGCAAGACTCCTCAGAGACACCTGCCTGGCCACCGTGGGAACAAGCTCTCTCATGCTGAAAAATTCCCTTGCAAGCAGCTGAAAGTGCATGTTCGCAGGTGCCAGAACAACTTCGGTCAACAAAGCAGCCACATTTGAAAGCCTTTTGTTTAGCTGCCGCCAAGGTCATTCGTGGCATGCAAAGCACAACACAGCGAGAAGGCAGGGTTGAAGGTGTTCACACAACAGCTATGCGGCGACTTCTCCTGCATGGATGCTCCTGGCAGCAGCAGAGAGCCTGCAGGTGTGTTTTCTTGACAGGTCAGGCAAGAGCTGCATGCAAACTGAGCCAAATGGTGCAGAGCAACCAATGGCACCTGAAACCTAAGTTACGGTCGCCACAATGGAATGTTTAGGCGCCATTTTTTTTGTTTTGCAATGGGATTTGTCATTATTGCTGTTCATTTCATTTCTATAGTGCTTTGTATTGTAAAGAACAAATCTCTAAGCTGTTTACAACACTTTAAAAAGCATCAAATAAAACAATCCAGAATAAAACGAATTCAAGCTTCGAGGAAAATATTTCAGATCCTTCTCCAACCGACGTTTCGCTTTCCCCAGTTGCCAGCCTGGCATCCGGAGATCTCCACGTGGTTGCAACTGGACCCGTGCCAGTCGCAAAATGCACCTGGCTAATTTCTAACACTGGTGCAGAGCGGCACCACCGGATCTGCAAAGGTTAGTGGAAAAGCTGGCCGTTCCTGTTGGGTAAGTGGGTTAAAGCACTGAGGAAAGCAAGGCCCACTCTGCAGGAATGCGAGGTGGGGCTCCCTGGGACTGCACACGGGCAGCCTTCTTGGGAATCTCTTTTGGCCACGCCCCTTCCCCACAGGCCACACCCATTGCTGGGCCTCCATTGTGCTCAAGGGTCTAGGCCTGGGTGGCATGTGGCCTTGGGCACCAGTAGCACCTTTTGATTGCCTGGGTGGAAGACAGGAAGTAGAAGCAGGAAGTTGGACACAGAGCAATGGTGGGAGGCATCATCTGGGGAACCCTGAAAGGAAGAAGGCTGAAATCCTGGGGAGTGGCGGTGGGACAACAATGAGTGGTCAGAGAGAGAAGCTGGAGAGGTAACAGGGCTTAGTGAGCTGGAAGAGTCTGTGGCAGAGAGAAGGGAGCGAAGCTGTAGCAGGAGAGGAGAGAGGACAAAAGGCAGGGAGGAGTCTGATTGGTCAAGAGTCATGGGTGTGTCCCCCTCTTGTTGCAACAAGCTCCCCTCCACCCAGATCTCCCAGAACCAGAAGAGGCATGAAACGGGCAGAGAGGTTGATTGCGCATGCAGGCACAGTCTCCGATTGCTCGAGGAAAACACTGGAGAGGAGGGGACTTACAGGCGGTTGTGGGGAGTCTCAGCAACTGATCCATGGGGGCAAGACCTACCAGGGATGAAATGCTGTGCTCATTAGACCTGACACTCTGCCAAGTCTGTGCAGATCCTGTTCTTGCAAATGGAGAGTTAAAACCAACCTGCACGGTGTGGTTTACTGCCGGCTCGCTCCTCGCAGAGGCCCACTGTGCAAAGGTAAAAGGTGCATTCGTTGCTCGGCCCACTTTGGCCTCCGGTCCTGCCCATACGGCCCCCAGGAGACAATGTGGCCGTTGGAGCTAAAAAGGACTCCTCAACCCTGCAGTGTGGGGAGATGTGCAGTGTTGGGCCAGGTGCCTTTTCTGCCATGCTGAGCACATACTTTGCATGCCAAGCTCAGGAAAGGTCAACCTGCCAGGAATGTGGCTTTTCCACCCACCTTTGCTTCAGCCCAAATTTTGTAAGAGCTGCCATCTCAGCGGCCACAAAGCCATTCACCTTGCAAAAAAAAAAGGATAAAGGAAAGAAGAAAACACGCTGATTCACTGCTATGCCAATGGGCAGAATTTCACAAGCAACAGGCGTCACACCCCTCTGTTTGCCTTGCCGGGATGGAAAGGGCACACGCAGGTGAAAAGCAGTAGGAGGGAGGGAGTGCTTAACCCTTTGCCCACCGGCTCCTTCTCCCCAGCAGCCTCCATGGCTGCTCTCCCTCTTCCCCCAAGCTGCCTCTTAAGACTGGAAATAAGGAAGGGAGGAGGTTGTAGGGCTGAAGAGAGAAGCAGAAGGGGTGGGAATGCATAAGGACCATCCTTCTCACCTGCAAAATCCCCTCTGCAGTTGCCCTCAAAGTTACTGTTAACAAGGAAACACGATTTTTCTGGAAAGTGTGATAAAGCTCCGTCCAAAAACAGTTGTGTAAACTGAACGGAACTGCTGTTTTCCTTGTCATCAAAAGGCGGAAAGAAGAGCTGAGGACAGTGTTTGCTGCACAGGGTGGATTTTTTTCTTTTTGAAACGCTGACATGGCAAAACAGTCGGGGACGGGTGAATTTGTCGATGTTGGGTTGTCTCAGTCCCGCCCCCTCCCCATCTGAAGTTCAGTTCTCTACATCAATTTGCGATTCATCGGCATTTTCTCCTAATATACTCGTGTTTGGATGCAACTTTGCCTAATACAGACATCTTTTTTGCAAAGAACGATCCCTGGTATAATGCACGCTTTGAAATGAAATGGAAGCAGCGGCAGAGGAAGCCATGCGGGCGCCTGCGGCGGCGCGCCAAGGGTTCGGGCGAGCCACCCATAGGGGCGGAGTGCACCGTGGGGCTCCAGAGCCTGCCTGCCTCCTCCCACTCAGCCACCCTACAGCTGGGGGGGGGGGCAGGCAGCGGGTGGATCGTTTGGGCAGCGCGGAGCCTGCGTGCATCCAAGCCACCGTTCTCTCCCAGGAGAGATGCGTGGCTCGGGTGCGTTGCAGGCCCCACAATGAGTGCCGCCTGGCATTTTGTCACCCCCCCTCCCCCAGTGATGACAGCAGGGGCGGACCACCCCTACCGCACCCCCCTTCTTCCACCCCTGGCTGGAAGGTGTGCAGAGGAGGGCAACCAAGATGATCAAGGGCCAGGAAACCAAGCCTTATGAGGAACGGTCGAAGGAGCTGAGTATGTTCAGCCTGGAAAAGAGAAGACTGAGAGACGTGATAGCCATCTCCAAACATCTCAAGGGCTGTCACGTGGAAGAGGGAACGAGCTTGTTTTCTGCTGTTCTGAAGGGGAACCCGCAAACCAATGGATTCACATTACAAGAAAGGGCATCAGGAAGAACTTTCTGACAGAACGAGCTGCTCAGCAGTAGAACGGTCTCCCTAGGAGGAGGTTGTGGGCTCTCCTTCCTTACAGGTTTTTAAGCAGACGTTGGATGGCCACCTGTCAAGAATGCTTTAGTTGAGACTACTGCATTGCAGGGGGTTGGACTAGATGACCCTCGGGGTCCCTTCCAACTCTACAATTCTATGATTCCAAATTTTGCTTTTGCTGGTACATGCATTTTCAGGCACACTTTACCACAGTATACGGTTTTGTTTGTTTGCTTGGTTGCTTGTTTCTCATTACTCGTCCGGAGAACTGTGTTGGGGGGGGGGGGGAAATCCAGGGAAATTCGAATGTTGGAAGAATGGCGGTGCTTTGTCCCACCTGCTCCTTTAGAAAGCGCAAGTCGGGTGGGCTCACCTTTAAATGGTATTTCTCCCCCATCTCTAGGGGAGGGGGGGGAAACACCTGATCATCAGATTCCACTTTTGTAGGGCAGGGTGTGGGCCCCATTTCAAGCCTGGCTTTGAGTGGCTCATGCCTGCACTCCTCCCGCAATTCCTTCTTTCCCGCTACTGCTTCCTGCCCACGCAACTGCCTCTCCGCTTCTCCTCGCTTGCAATTAACGTGCCCTGGAGTATTTGCTGTGTCCTTGGACAAAAGCCCTGACTGTGTGGGCCAGAGATGGAGACGGCTGGCGGGCGCCTCTCCTGCCCCAGCTCCGCCAATGCCCTCTGGCCTGCTCCTCCCTTGGCCACGCCAATCCTGGAACTCCCACAGGCAGCCACGGCTGCCAATTGTGGCAAAGATGCCGAGCGTTGGCTGATGTGATCAATTATCTACCAAGGGATTAGGGTGGGACGAGCCACCTCAGAGCCGGAGTCTCGTGGAATGCCAGGTCTTTGCCAAGCAGGAAGAGGAAGTCCTGAATGCTGGCAGCTACGTGCTGTGGAAATCTACTCGGAAAAGAAAGAACAGGAAAGAACCGAACACTCCTCCCCCGGCCCCTTCCAACTCTACAATTCTATGGTCATATGACTTCCAATGGGACGCGGGTGGCGCTGGGGTCTAAACCACTGAGCCTCTTGGGCTTGCCAATCGGAAGGTCGGCAGGTTCGAATCCCCACGACGTGGTGACCTCCTGTTGCACGGTCCCAGCTCCTGCCAACCTAGCAGTTCAAAAGCACGTCAAAGTGCAAGTAGATAAATACTTGCACTTTGTAGGGGGTTGGACTGGATGGCCCTTGTGGTCTCTTCCAACTCTATGATTCTATGAAATAGGTACCGCTCTGGTGGGAATGTAAACAGCGTTTCCGTGCGCTGCTCTGGTTTCGGTGTTCTGTTGGGCCAGAAGCGGCTTAGTCACGCTGGCCACATGATCCGGAAAAACTGTCTGCGGACAAACGCCGGCTCCCTTGGCCAGTAAAGCGAGATGAGCGCCGCAACCCCAGAGTTGTTTGCGGCTGGACTTAACTGTCAGGGGTCCTTTACCTTTCCTTTTATGACTTCCAACAAGCGCACCAAGGGGAGTATATGGTAAAGAGGCTAATAAATGTCTTACAACGGATCGAAAGCAACTCCTGGAATCTGTAAAAATATCAGAATTCAGACCTACTGTAACAGTACACGTGAGAAGGATCTAGGGGTCTTGGTGGACCACAACAAAAAACAACACTAATGCTATTTTAGGCTGCATCAGCAGAAGTCTAGTGTCCAGATCAGGGAAAGTAATAGCACTACTTTTTTCTGTTCGATTCTGTGTCCAATTCTGAGCAACAAAATTAGGAAGGATGTTGACAAGCTGGAGGGTGTGCAGAGGAGGGCCACCAAGATGATCCAGGGTCTGGAAACCAAGCCTTATGGGGAATGGTCAAAGGAGCTGGGTATGTTTAGCCTGGAAAAGAGGAGGCTGAGAGGAGATAAGATAGCCATCTTCAAATATCTCAAGGGCTGTCACATGGAGCAAGCTTGTTTTCTCCTGCTCTGGAGAGTAGGACCTGAACCCATGGCTTCAAGTTACAAGGAAGGGAGATTCAGACTAAACATTCAGAAAAAAACATTCTGACGGCAAGAGCTGTTTGACAGTGGAACGGTCTCCCTTGGGAGGTTGTGGACTCTCCTCCCTTGCAGGTTTTTAAGCAGAGGTTGGATGGCCATCTGTCACAGATGCTTTAGTAGGTGTGGCCTGATCTGGAGAACCTCAGGTTCCGCACTCTTGCAGGAGGAAATCATACACTGATCCCTGGTTACCTGGGAGTAAGCCCCATTGCATTTGACGAGGCTTGCTTTTGTGTAGTTACGAAAAGAGATGCACCGTTAGAATGACAGAACTGTAGAGCTGGAAGGGACCACGAGGAACAACTAGTTTAACCTCCTGCAATGCTGGAATCTTCTGCCCAACGTGGGGCTCAAACTCACAACCCTGAGCTTAAGTCTTGTGGTATCTTTGCTCCTCATCCTTCTTTGTTTTGTCTCTCTTCTCATTTTAAATTGAGCTCTGCAGCCATGAGGCCTGCAAACAGACCAGTCTTTCCCCCATGTAAACCGAAGCCATTTTTTTTAGGATTCTAGTACAAATGTTCACGTTGCACCCATGTGCGCAGGAGACCACCTGGATAAAGGCTGCAAGTTCTGACCCCTTCCCCAGTGCAAAGGAAGTTTAATATTCCCCCATGAAATGAATGCTACAAGCAATTAGCCACAACACGCCTCATTAATTCCAATGAAACTACACCACAACTTCCGCTCCGCTGTGCCCTTTGGATATATAGCTAGCCTTTCTGCGCGTATGTTATTTGCGGTACACAAAAGAGCAGCGACCAGCCTAAACAGGGGCCGAGCTGAGAAGAGACAAACAAGCGGGCTGTAATGTCTCCTAAACGAATTCCGGCAAACCTGCTCGGGCAGAACCAGAGTCATTTCTCCAGCCTCTTTCAGCCGACTGGCCAAACGGAAGCGAGGCGAGGAGACCGCACCCAAAGTTAAGCTGTGGGATGAAAATCTTAGCTTCTGGCCGTTTATTTAACACTCCAAAGCCCAGGAACTGATTCAAAACAACAACAACACATGGATGGTTATAGTGACAAGGAGAAACAAGCATGACTCTCTTTTTTAATGTGGTTTATCGGCCTAATCTTGGTCTTGCGGGAAGAGCACATGAACATTCCTAATGCAATCCTTCCACGCCTTCTTTTCCTGTAGTTAGGGCAGCTTAGGAATCGGTTAGGATTAATCGCCGAAAAAGCCTTCGGATCAGTCGCAAGGGCGCTGCAATGATTTCGTTGGAGGACCGTTGTGCAGTTGTTGTTTTTTTACATACAACTTCTAGAGGGTTTCTCTGTTGCGGGGGGGGGGGGGGGGACCAAGGCTACAAAACAGCCTTTTGTCCAAAACTAGTGCTCTAAGAAAACTGGTGGCTATGTCATGTTCATTACTGAAATAATATATTTATTTCAGTGACTAACTGCATCCTTCCAGGACAGACAGCAAAGTTGTAAAGTGGTGTTTGATGCTTTAAGCACAGGTTTGGGGGAACCCGGGCCCTCCAGATGTTGTTGAACTGAAGCTCCCGTCACTTCTGACCACTGATTCCTGCACTGCAGGGGGCTGGTCTAGATGTCCCTTGGGGGGTCCCTTCCAACTCTACAACTCTTGTGTTCCTATGGCCAGGCTTGCTGTGGCTGATGAGAGTTTCAGTTCCACAGAATCTGGAGGGCCTTGGTTCCCCATACCTGCTTTAAGCACACACACACACACACACACACACACACAGCATACATCCCTATTTCTGAAGATTTTGGAAATCGAAAAAGAGACCGAAGCAAAAGGAAAGAAAACGATGTCAGACAGGTTAATTCAGGCTTGGCGCTTCCCCTTCCCCTCATGTATTGCTTTTCTCCTCTTTATTTACCAAACAAACTGCTTACCAAAAATACGATGATAAATGTAGGCCATTTTGCGAAGCTTGAAATTTAGCAACAGAGCATTTATCAGCATTTATCCTAATACTGACTGTTTTAAATCCAATAGGGATGTGATGGAGATTGAAATGAATGGATGGATTCACACGAATTTTGCCATTTGTGTTATGTGGGTGTTATGCAACATATATTTCATGTTCACATCTTCTGATTTTCCATTGGAAAAACACTGTACATTGTAAAGATTTATTGTGACAAAAAGCACGTCTGTTATTTTTAATGGAAGGTAGCATTAATAATAATAATAATAATGATAATAATAATAATAATACCCCACCTATCTGGCTGGGTTGCCACCCTGAGCTCCTTGGGAGTAAAGGCAATATTGTTGTTGTTGTTCAGTCGTTCAGTCGTGTCCGACTCTTCGTGACCCCATGGACCAGAGCACGCCAGGCACCCCTATCTTCCACTGCCTCTTCTAATTTCGTGACTGCTGTCACCATCTGCAGTGATCATGGAGCCCAAGAGGCAAGATAGAAACAAATAATTCACCCTCTCTAACCCTGCCCTTTCCCAGAACTTATTTTATAATGATTTTTGAAGTCCAGAGACTGAGCTCCTAAGTCTGGCTCCGATGTCTCATGCTTTGTTCCCTCCGGCACTCACTTTTCAAAAGATGAATCATTTTTAAGATTTCCATTTGAAAAGAGATGAACGTGGTGATGGGAGCTTGGAAGCATCTGACCGGGAGTCACAAGGTGTAGGGTTCTATTCCCGGCTCTCCCCTGACTTTGGGGGAAATTCCTTTCCTTGCTGTGCTGGCTTTATCTCTACCTCCCGTTGGTTGGTCGTTGCCACCACAGGCTCCTGAGCAGCAAATGGATGGTTTAATTAAAAGAAGCCTGCTTCTTGGGAGAAAAGCAATGACAAACCGAGACAGCATCTTAAAAAGCAGAGACATCACCTTTCTGACCAAGGTCCGTAAAATTTAAGCTATGGTTTTCCCAGTAGTGATGTCTGGAAGTGAGAGCTGGACCATAAAGAAGGCTGGTCGCTGAAGAACTGATGCTTTTGAATTATGGTGCTGGAGGAGACTCTTGAGAGTCCCATGGACTGCAAGAAGATCAAACCTATCCATTCTGAAGGAAATCATCCCTGAGTGTTCACTGGAAGGACAGATCCTGAAACTGAGGCTCCAATACTTTGGCCACCTCATGAGAAGAGAAGACTCCCTGGAAAGGACCCTGATGTTGGGAAAGATTGAGGGCACAAGGAGAAGGGGATGACAGGACGAGATGTTTGGACAGTGTTCTCGAAGCTACCAACATGAGTTTGGCCAAACTGCGGGAGGCAGTGGAAGACAGGAGTGCCTGGTGTGCTCTTGTCCATGGGGTCACGAAGAGTCGGACACAACTAAACTACTAAACAACAACAACAACAACAACAACAACAACAACAACAACAACACACATTTCTATAGGTCCCTTCCAACAACATCCAGCCACCTTGGTTAAGCACATCTGGAGAGCCACAGATGTCCCGCAACCCTGCTTTCCTCCACCATCCTTTATTCATAGAAACATAGAATTGTAGAGATGGAATGGTCCATGAGGTTCATCTAAGTCCATCCCTTGGCAATGCAGGAATCATCTGCCCAACATTGGGCTCGAACCCACAACCCAGAGATTTAAGTGTCTCATGCTCTACCAACCGAGCTACTCATCACATGAGGAGCTCGACTTGTGCTTTTCTGTGCTTTTCCCTTCACTTCATCAAATCTGGCCCTCTCTGATAAAAGTTTGGATACCACTGCTGTAGAGGGAAATGAGGGCATGATGGGGCTCCTCGACCCGGGAAGGTAACCCATCTGGGAAAAGGAAAACCCTGATCCAAAATCTCCGCTTCCTTGCGGGATATTTTTGGGAGAGGACAAGACTCAGGAGTAAAGCCTACACAAATCCGGACCCAAGACGGTCAGATGACACCTTGTGCGCCTCCTTCCGGCAACTCCTGCAGCCAAGCTGGTGTCAAACGCCTTGTTCTGCTTTCCTTTGGACCACAGCAGCAAGGCCGAGAGGGGGGTCTTGTCGTCTGGGCAGCCCAGGACCTCCATGCACACTGCCCAGGCCTGCGCCCCAGGGAGGTCACTTCCGTGCTGCTAGCACAGCAGTTTTACTTCACCTCCGGAGGTGCACTCCATTGTCTCTCGAGACAAACGGATGCCAATGCTATTAGACAGTCTATTATCTGTTAAGGGACGCGGGTGGCGCTGTGTTCTAAACCACAGAGCCTAGGGCTTGCCGATTGGAAGGTTGGCGGTTCGAATCCCTGCCACGGGGTGAGCTCCCGTTGCTCGGTTCCTGCTCCTGCCAACATAACAGTTTGAAAGCACATCAGAGTGCAAGTAGATAAATAGGTACCACTCCGGCGGGAAGGTAAATGGTGTTTCTGTGCGCTGCTCTGATTCGCCAGAAGCAGCTTAGTCATGCTGACCACATGACCTGGAAGCTGTACGCCGGCTCCCTTGGCCAATAAAGCGAGATGAGCGCCGCAATCCCAGAGTCGGACACGACTGGACCTAACCATCAGGGGTCCCTTTACCTTAACCTTTATTATCTGTTAAAACTCTGCGCATGTTCAAGCATGGGGAATCCCAAGGCTGGGGGCCCTCCAAGCCTTTCCATCTGGCCCTCAGGATTCTCCCCAGCCACACCCTTTCTCCACAGGCCACACCTCAGCTGTGCTTTGCATCCTCCTGGAGCGCTTTTGCCTGGCTGGAGTGTGTCCTTGAACCCCGAGGACGATTCTTGCTCGCTCAGGTGGAAAACAGAAACAGGTGTGTGCAAAAATACCCGGCTGTGTAGGGAGATAAAATTTTTACATCCGCTGCCCACTTTTGCCTCTGGGTGAAAAAGGTCCCTTGCCCTTGCCTAGGCTGCTTCACAAAATAACAATAATCTCAGCATGTGGGCAGGTTCCTGTAGGAGACAGCAGTGCGGATATTAAGTTTCCGTTCAAACCCAGAGGTCAGGACTACAAAGTACATGAGCGGCGGCAAAAAATCCTGTTGGCAGAAGGACTTACGAGACAATGGGTCGAAGGCCAGCGGTTAACGAAGGCAACAGGCACGGCTTTCGATGAAAACACCCAGTCCTCACGGTGGAAGCTGTTCTTTAACAATTGTGCAATAATGGGGAGGGGGGAGAACGGTGGGAGGTTTAAAAAAGGACAAAGGCCGGGCGGTGTGAGCAGCAGGCAGGAGCTGGATGTACAACCGTCCTAAGCAAAGGGGACAATTCGGAGAGAATAATTAGCAGGCAATCTGCCTCCAAGATTCAGGTGGACAAATGCGTTTCTCAAATCTTCCCAAGGTTGTTCTGAGCCGGCAGCTTTCGACAGAACAACAAGCGCCCAAGGGGTTTGCCAGAGTTCAGGACTGACTTCACCCAGGAACTGTGCTTACAGATCAATGTGACCTCTTGCCTCTGTGTAATTGTTGCGGTTACACTATCATCCCTGAGTGTTCACTGGAAGGACAGATCCTGAAACTGAGGCTCCAATACTTTGGCCACCTCATGAGAAGAGAAGACTCCCTGGAAAGGACCCTGATGTTGGGAAAGATTGAGGGCACAAGGAGAAGGGGATGACAGGACGAGATGTTTGGACAGTGTTCTCGAAGCTACCAACTCGCTTCCTTGAAAACGCACACACCAGTGTACCTCCGCGTTGCATCAAAGCTCCGACCACAGGAGGAGCAAACACACGGGAACTGAAATGCAAATCACAAACGAAACCAGACTTTTGGGGCACAAAGACGAGATGTAAAATGCAGAATGGACGGGAAGGGTGTGTTTCTCACCATTAATTTGTTTTTGTTAAATTTGTATACCACCCTACACCCATAGATCTCAGGGCGGTTCGCAACATTAATGACATCACTGGCGCTGTCCAATAGATGCCCCAAATCATCAAGTCAGTAGCTTCATGCAGAGATGGATCCTACCGACTGCAGCGGCATCAGCTGGGGTGAAAACTGGTTTGAGCAATGTTGTGTATGTGTTTTGTTATGTGTTTTGTTGTTCTTTGTTTTGAAAAAAACCAATAAAATCTTTATTAAAAAAGGAAAAAAAAAGAAAACTGGTTTGAGCCATTGGTATTGGAACACAGAATCAGGGGATGGAGAACCTTAATGGAGGCAGGGAAACACCTGTATTTTCTGAAACCGAAGAATTCATAGAATAATAGAATCATAGAGTTGGAAGAGACCACAAGGGCCATCCAGTCCAACCCCCTGCCAAGCAGGAAACACCATCAAAGCATTCCTGACATATGGCTGTCAAGCCTCTGCTTCAAGACCTCCAAAGAAGGAGACTCCACCACACTCCTTGGTAGCAAATTCCACTGCCAAACAGCTCTCACTGTCAGGAAGTTCTTCCTAATGTTTAGGTGGAATCTTCTTTCTTGTAGTTTGAATCCATTGCCCCGTGTCCGCTTCTCTGGAGCAGCAGAAAACAACCTTTCACCCTCCTCTATATTCAAGAGCCTTCTCTTCCAACCAATATTCCACATGTCAGGTGAACAAATACAGGGGAACAGGATCGTGCCAGACGATCACACTCTTGACCTCATGTATACTGCCAGCGTTTGACCGGTGAACCGGAGGCACAAACAAGTAGGCTGTACTATAAACACATATAAATCAAATCCCCATCTTCAGCTCAATGCATGAAATTTGGAGCCAATCAATGCAATGGGGTCAGAGGGTGGGGCTAGCAAGCAAGATTCTCCTCCTCCTCCTCCTCCTCTATGTACTCCTGTGTTGGTTGCACAAGAGGTATATTTGTGGAAAGAGATCGCCTTCAGTTCTTTAAAAAAAAAAAACAGCAAGAAGAACAAAATAAGATCTATCCTACTTCAGCAATGAAGTCCGCACAACCAGCTTTCTATTTATTTATTTCAAACACTTCTATCCTGCCCTGGCCTGCAGCTTACAAAAGCAGAAGCAACAATAGCACGCTTTTTCTCTCTCTCTATATATATACACACAAACACACTATTAAAACACTGCTAAAAACATCTTCCGAACACACAGCAGCTATGGCAACAAAACTCAAGTTTGTTCCCCCTGCTCATAGTCACCAAATGCCTGTGCAAACACGTTTATTTCATTTAGATCTATTATTTGTTAAAATGTTTTTTTATTGCACCCTTCCAGCCTCCCCTGTGCTCCCCCCCCCTGAAAGGCCCACAGTGAGTAGGGATAATGCCTGGGCCACAACTGAAGAGTATCACAGACTTGGAAGGGACTGTGAGGAGGGTCATCTCGTTCCCGCAAGGCAGGAATTTTTCACCCAACGTGGGGCTCGAACCCACGGCCCTGAGATTAAGAGCGTCGTGCTCTACCAACTGAGCCCCTTGGCAGAGATTGAGGTGGCCCTATAACAGCATTTTATTACAGACCTGAGTTGACTGATATGTCCTGCCATTTATATGCCCGGTTGTCCTCTGTTTTAATTAAATTTGCAAAGGATCTACAGTTTAAATGGCCCTTCAGGCTTCTTATTCATGAAGTCGAACGGCTTACCCTGCTATCCAACCTGCGGGTTTCCCCCGAGGCGACCAGAAAAGGGAAATTCTTTTTATACCTAATTGAAATAATTTAAACAACACAACCATTTACCTGTGATTATGCTACCTTTGCGATGAAGACTTCACTGAGAAGATGAGTAGCTCGGCATCCCATAATTTGCCTGATTGAAGGGGCACCTACTCCTTAGATGTCTCCAAATTAAGATTTCACCACAGCTTTTAGTTGTTTAAAGTTATTTGCAGTTGGGGGGGGGGGAGATAGACATCTCTCCCCAGCCGTGCTGCCAGCCTTTTTAATGATCTATTTTGCTTTGTATTACTTAATGCATGCAGTTGCTCATAGATTTGCTATTTCTAACTTATTTCTAATGAGGGCTTTTCTTTTTAAAAAAAATAAATAAATAAAAGTGCCTATTACTGTAAGACGCCGTGATAATTTGATTAAAGAGTGGGTCGTGAATCTTAATTAAAAAAAAACAAAAATCTAAAATGCTATCTAATCTCTCCTACAGGTAGGGGCCCTTTCCAGCCTCGGGAAGAAAAGAATTTGCTAATCAGTGAACTTGGTCATGAAAACTCCCTTCCCTAAGAGAGATGGAACAGTGTGACCCTGTTTACCTGCTCAGCAATGAGTCATTGTTCTGGAGCAACGCACCCTCTCGCGGGTAGTAAAATGCGTACTCTTTTCCCCATTTACAACTTTTGGCACGGTGCACCAAAACCGGGCTCCTCCTTGGGCTCCTCCCCACCAACCGTTGGCTTTGAACGATAAAAACCCAGCCTTATTCAACCCTCCTCGTCCCCACTGGATTACATGAAATTAATTATTACTGGAGGGGCGACGGCACGGTTGTGGGTCCCTTGGTGAACCTTAATAATAAGGCCTCGGTCCAGTATATCTGAAGGAGCGTCTCCACCCCCATCAATCTACCCGGACACTGCGGTCCAGTGCCGAGGGCCTTCTGGCGGTTCCCTCACTGTGAGAAGCAAAGCTACAGGGAACCAGGCAGAGGGCCTTTTCGGTAGTGGCACCCGCCCTGTGGAACGGCCTCCCACCAGATGTCAAAAAGAACAACAACTACCAGACTTTTAGAAGACATCTTAAGGCAGCCCTGTTTAGGGAAGCTTTTAATGTCTGATGAATTATTGTATTTTAATATTGTGTTGGAAGCCACCCAGAGTGGCTGGGGAGGCCCAGCCTGATGGGCGGGGTATAAATTATTATTATTATTATTATTATTATTATTATTATTATTATTATTATTATTAATGATAATAACAGTTTTTATTATTTATACCCCACCCATCTGGTTGGGTTTCCCCTTAAAGGACAGAGAAGGCCATACAGGGACGTCGGAAGCCATCTTATGCCAAATCACAGAATCATAGAACTGTAGCGTTGGAAGGGACCCCGAGGGTCACCTAGTCCAACCCCCTGCAAGGCAGGAACGTTGGTCCAACTAAGATCAGTACTGCTGACACGGATTGGCAGCAGTTCTCCAGAGTTGACAGCCCAGCAACTGAAGAAGCTGCCTTCTGCGGAGTCAGGCCACTGTGAGAACAGGATCCGGGACTCGACGGGCCTACATTTTGGCCCGATCCTGCAAGGCTTTTCTTAGTTCCCAATGGGAACTGGGACCTTTCGCATGCAGTGAGAATAAGCATCTTATTATGAAGTGGCCCGAGCGTTCGTTCAACCTGCTCTTACTCGTCCAGACGCCACTGCTGAGAAGTTCATACCAATACAGATACGAGCTGCCGGTTTTTCATTGTGGCATTTTATTAATAGACATCTCTCCTGACGGGGGGCATTTACTATAGGCCTGCTCGTGAGTAACAACTTGCATGCACCCCCTCAGTCATGGAGCGCACTTAAAATCCTTTTCGCCCCGGTGGACACTTTGGCATTTAAAACCAGGGAAAGGCTTCCCTGTGTTCTCTTCAAAATGTCGCCGTTAATTGTGCACCATAATATTTATCTGAGCTCCTTAATCTAGCCACGCAGTTAGCCAAGGCAAATAACCATTCTTCCTGAGCAGGTTCCTTGCCACCCCCAGAAAAAAACACACACACACACACAACAGCGATGCATGTGGGCAGGGAAGCAGCGACTATTTTCGCATTTGGGGCTCATCCTGGCTCTTACTAGCAAGGCACAAGACAGTAAGAGCAAAAACCTTTGCAATCTCTGGCAGCGCCAATTAAAACACACACACACCTGCCCCAGAATAATTTGCTTGCCTGTCCTAGAACAGATCTTCATTTTCCAACCAATTAAGCTTCGTAATACTGAAGGCCTTTACAAAAATTTTCCAACAAAACATTGGCACCCGAAATCCAAATATTTGACTCTTTCGTTCCCAAGGGGCTCGTTTATTAGCGGCACTGGGAAAGCTCACACGGGCTCATTGAAAACTCTTAATTATTAGGGCTGTCTGCACCCCAGGCTTAACAGAGACTTTGCAGCCGTTCATCCTCCTCAGGATGTTTCTGTGAGGGAAATGTTTGCCATCGGATTTGAGCGGACTCTTTGCTGTGCTAGGAATCGCAGAATTGGAAGGGACCCCGAGGGCCATCTAGTCCAACCCCCTGCAATGCAGGAATCTCAACTGAAGCATCCATGACAGATGGCCATCCAACTTCTGCTTTAAAACCTTCCAAGGAAGGAGAGCCCACCACCTCCTGAAGGAGTCCTGAGGAGTGGCAGGCCACAGCAGCAGCCACCATTTTGATTTCCCACAATGCCGAAGGCTGGTACTATAAGCTTGGTTGTGGAACTCCCCAACGGCAATGCAAGTTGATGCTGGGCCTGAGTTTTGGCCCTCTAACTGAGCGGCCCCTCTCCAAAATACAATTTTTGAAATTCGCTATTTCCCCAATTATATTTTAGTAAGTTTCAACATTATAAACATGTGCAATTGATATACTGATTGAAAATGTATTGTATTGCAACTGTACTGTAAGTTTTGAATATATATATATACACAGTATTCTTTTAAAAAAACAACATATACAATCAAAACACATTTTCGTCATTTCTCTTCTTTTCATCAGCTTCCCACCCCTTTTCCCTTGGAGTTGCTGTTTCTCCCCTTCTGCTGCACCTTAACTTCCATCTATTAAATCATAACAACTGTGTTATAACCTAATTACTTCTGTTGCTCAAATCCTGCTCGCAAGTTCTCCATACTATAATATTTCTTTTGGTGGTACGAAAAAAGGCACCCATTCTTCCATATAACACTTTTTGGAATTCATTCTACTGGGACGGCCAAGATTGTTAAAAAAACTGGTGTGCCCTTAGCTGGCTACAGGTTCCCTGCTGTGATGTGTGGAGAGTCAATATTCTTTTCTCCCCTGGCGAAAGGCCCATCGGGTACGCTGGACTGGGGCAGTGGAGACAAAGGAGACAAAAAAAAAATATTTCCCTAGTCCATTCAGTGCCTCTGCAACTAGTTACAGGTACAGGTAGGTAGCCGTGTTGGTCTGCCATAGTCAAAACAAAATAAAATAAAAAATTCCTTCCAGTAGCACCTTAGAGACCAAGTATGTTACTTCTTGGTATGAGCTTTCGTGTGCATGCACACTTCTTCAGACGAAAGCTCATACCAAGAACAAACTTAGTTCGTCTCTAAGGTGCTACTGGAAGGAATTTTTTATTTTATTTTGTAGTTACAGGTAGGTAGCTGTGTTGGTCTGCCGTAGTCGAAACAAAACAAAAAAATTCCTTCCAGTAGCACCTTAGAGACCAACTAAGAGCCTAGGGCTTGCCGATCAGAAGGTCGGTGGTTTGAATCTCCACGACTGGGTGAGCTCCCGTTGCTCGGTCCCTGCTCCTGCCAACCTAGCAGTTCGAAAGCACGCAGTGCAAGTAGATAAATAGGTACTGCTCCGGCGGGAAGGTAAAGGGCGTTTACGTGCTCTGCTCTGGTTTCGCCAGAAGCGGCTTAGTCATGTTGGCCACATGAACCGGAAGCTGTACGCCGGCTCCCTCGGCCAGTAAAGCAAGATAAGCGCCACAACCCCAGAGTCATCCACACCTTTAAGATGCTACTGGAAGGATTTTTTTTATTTTTTTTTGCCTCTGCAACTGTGTTTCATGCCATCCTTTCAAACAGGAGAAAATTAAAGGGGTGCAGCTGGGGCAGGACCGAATCCTGCCCCTCCGTCCTGGTCCTCTGGGGTGAAAGGCAAGTTTTGCCTCCTCTTAGCTGTGCTCCCAGTTCAATTGCTGCCTGTTCAATTTGTCCCCATCCTCTCTAGAACAGCCCTTCAGGTGCTGGAAGAACACAATCAGGTCTCCCTTTAACCTTCACTTCTCTAGGCTAACCATACCCAGCTCCTTCCAGATTCTTCGCCATCCGAGTCACTTTCTCCTGGGGGGGGCACCCCCCATTCTGTCCATTTCCTTACTGAACATTTGGCACCCAGAACGAGACACGGTACAAGACACGGCTTGTGCATAACAGAGTGGGGCTATTACTTCCCATGATTCGGACACTATGGGCAGCCCAAGATCACATTAGCATTTTTAGCAGCTGCCTCACACGGCTGGCTCGGCACACGTTCAGATTGCAATCAACTAAAGCCGAAGCGGGGAACTTGCTGGCCTTCAGGTGATGCTGGACTATAACTCCCATTGCGCCTGGCCGTTGACATCTAACAACCTGGGGGGGGGGGGAGAGGCAGGCACAGGTTCCCCACCCCGGAACGAATGTACCTGGAAGCTTTTTTTACATGTATTGCAGCCAGCCTGTTAATTACTATCACTATTAATTTTATCCTGCACGGAAAAATGACATTTTGCAAGGAAGTACTGTAGCCTATGATAATCTGGAGCATTCAAGTTTTTGAATGCTTTGGCTAAAAGTGCAAAACAAAACAAAAGCTGCGTTTTGCAAGAAAATACTGTAGCATATGATAATCTGCAGCGTTCAAGTTTGAACAACTTTTAGACACATTGGACAGCTAAAGCTAAACAGAGGCACATCCTCTAGGCTCCAGAAGCCTCAGCCTCTCCTATCCTACACTTGAACTTTCGAATTTTGTACCAAAATGGGGGGGAAAACCAACACCCCAGAAGCTTCCCCATAAAACGGCCCAAGGTCTAAAAACTTCCTTCCCACTTTTCCAAGAAACGGCAATTCTGTACATGTCCGAAGCAGATGGCACCCACCCTCACTACCACCTTCAGTGAACCTGGCAATTTCAAATAAAACCATCCCACTACAGTACAAAGCGATTAATAAGATCAAGGGGCAAATTTGCATTCTCAACGGCATCCAACGGGCCACGATGGGCTTCAAGTTTGAACAGCTCGTCTGCGTGGGAACATATGTTTGTTCAGAAACCTTCACTTGCTCCGAAGAGAGTTGTAAGAACCGTCGGCGGAGAGGAAGGCAGAAACAGAAGGCGTACCTATGAAGCCGAAACGGCTCTCCTCCGCAGAGAAATACCTGATTTCTAACCGTACCTCCACGAGCCATCTCTCGCTCTAAAAGGCACTGAGACTGACATGACAAGATGCTCATCTCTGC